>NC_134742.1:2214040-3593652 GCF_049634645.1 Pelodiscus sinensis
TGTTACTAAACCCCAGAGAAACCCCAGAGTAGAGAAACCTTTTAAGTGCTCTGACTGTGGGAAAAGCTTTAGTCAGCGCACACGCCTTGTTGGACATAAGAGAATCCATACGGGAGAAAAACCCTTCAGCTGCGCTGACTGTGGGAAAAGGTTCAGTGACAGGGCACATCTTGTTAGACATAGGAGAATCCACACAGGAGAGAAACCTTTCAACTGCTCTGACTGTAGGAAAAGCTTCCATCAGAGCGCAGACCTTGTCAAACATAAGAGAACCCACACAGGGCAGAAACCTTTCAACTGCTCTGTGTGTGGGAAAAGCTTCAGTCAGAATGCGAACCTGATTCAGCACCAGAGAATCCACACAGGGGAGAAACCCTTCAGCTGCTCTGACTGCATGAAAAGCTTCAGTCAGAGCTCAGCCCTTGTCAAACATCAGAGAACCCACACAGGGGAGAAACCTTTCAACTGCTCTGTGTGTGGGAAAAGCTTCAGTCAGAATTCACACCTCATTAAACATCAGAGAATCCACACAGGGGAGAAACCCTTCAGCTGCTCTGTCTGCAGGAAAAGCTTCAATCAGAACTCAGACCTTGTCAAACATCAAAGAACCCACACAGGGGAGAAACCCTTCAACTGCTCTGTGTGCGGGAAAAGCTTCACTCAGAAAGGACACCTCATTAAACATCAGAGAATCCACACAGGGGAAAAACCCTTCAGCTGCTCTGACTGTGGGAAAAGGTTTAGTCGGCGCTCACATCTTAAAAACCACTGTACAATCCACACGGGGAGAAAACCTTTGACTGCTCTGAGTGTGGGAAAAGCTTAAGAAAACACTTAAACTTTGCTGCACATCAAACAATGTGCACAGGCGAGAAACCTTATATCTGCTCTAACTGAGGAAAAAGGTTCAATCAGAGCCTGATAGGTTTTTGAACCTTGGAGAGCCCACATAGGTGAGAAGCCTTTTAATTGTGCTGACTGTGGGGGAAAATGGGTTTAAATTGAAACAAAGGAGGTTTAGGTTGGACATTAAGAAAAACTTCCTACCTTTCAGGGTGGTGAAACACTGGAATAAATTGCTTAGGGAGATTGTGGAATCTCCGTCATTGGCAATATTTAAGAGTAGGTTAGACAGACACCCATCAGGGATGATTTAAATGGTGCTTGGTCCTGCCATGAGGGCAGCGGATTGGACTTGATGACTTTTGAACGTCCTTCCAGTTCTAGTGTTCTATGATACTACAGAAAAAGATCTTTATTCCAAATGGTATGAAAGAAAAGCACTAGAAATGGGAAAAGTAGTACAGCTTTCCAGCTGCTACAGGTTGGGGAAAATTCTTCTAAACACAAGCTGGAATGGGTGACAGAATTTGCATGTGAGCCTGTTGTAACAGAAACTGACTTGGTGCTGATTTAAACTGCCTGCTTCCCCATCCTGGGTAAGTGCCCAAGCCCTGTGGCTCAAAGCTAGGAGGGAACCATCTCCTTCCACCCTTTCCCAGTCTGTTTTGTGTAGCATGCCTGCCAGATTGAGCCTCTACCTATCTTCCCCTGGCTTCTGAATTGCGCTGGAGCTTGGGGGATAGCCAAGGGGCTGGGTGATTACAGTGCACTACTCACTGTGGTATGGAACTTGTCCTTTAAATTTTTGCAACAACTGACTGGAGTATGGCTAACGTGATGCCAACTTTTTAAAAAAGAGTGTAGAGACAATCCCAGGCATTCTGTGTGGAAGCCTACCTTCAGTACCAGGGAAATTGGTTGAAACCATAGTAAAGTACAGAATTAGCACATGGAGATGCACATGAATTTTTGGAGAGGAATCAGCAATGCTTGCATTAATGCCTGTGATTAACACAGTGCAGGATTAACACATTCGTTTTTTAATCACAGGTGTTAATGCTGCACTGGCTCTTTGAAGTGCCACTCAGGCGCTTCAAAGGGACAGTGCAATGTGGAGCCTGGGTTCCGGGGAAGTGCCACATGGAATCTGGGGTCAGTTGGGGGCTTCCCAGCTGATCCTAGGTTCTGGGGAAATGCTGTGGGGAGCCCAGGATCAGCTGGGTATTCCCCAGCTGACCTTGGGCTCCATGACAGCTGCCCCTTTGAAATGCCAGAGGTGGTGGATCAGCTGTAGGGCAGTTGCCCATTTAAAATACCATCTCTGGCTGTGTGGCAGCTCCACTGCCCCTTTGAAACGCATGAAGGTGGTGTTTTAAAGGGTCAGCTGCCGTGGAGCCTAGGGTCAGCTGGGGACTGCCCAACTGATCCCGGGCTCCCTGCAGCATTTCCCCAGAACCCGGGATCAGCTGGGGAGTCCCCACCTGACCCTGGGTTCTGATGATATGTCATGTGGAATGCCTTGCGCTGCCCCTTGGAAATGCTGCCCTAGCGCTTCAAAGGGGCAGCGCTACATGGAGCCCAGGGGCAGCTGGGGACTCCAGCTGATCCTGGGCTCCATGTGGCGCTCCCTCATTGAAACACTGGCGGCGTTTCAAAGTGGAGGCACACGTGATTAATCGCGATTACATTTTTTCATTGCTTGACAGCCCTACTTTTTATAAAGAGAAATCATGCCTCATGATTCCATTAGAATTCTTGAAGTGGTCAATAAACAAGTGGACAAGCATGACCCAGTGGATACTGTGTACTTTGACTTACAGAAAGTCTTTGACAAGGTCCCTTACTAAAGGCTTTTAAGTAATGTAAGCAGTCATGGTTGTATGGGAAATTAAACCTTTGACATTGCTGCAGATAGCTATGTGTCCAGCCATTGGTAGCTAAAAAGTTGTATCGCATGCCCCCTTTACTTCTTTCATGGCCTCTGGTTTTCCAACACCCTGGCTACGTCTACACTGGCATGATTTTCCGGAAATGCTTTTAACGGAAATGCTTTTAACGGAAAAGTTTTCCGTTAAAAAAATTTTCGGAAAAGCGCATCTAGATTGGCAGGATGCTTTTCTGCAAAAGCACTTTTTGCGGAAAAGCGTCCGTGGCCAATCTAGACGCACTTATCCACAAAAAAGCCCTGATGGCCATTTTCGTGATCGGGGCTTTTTTGCGGAAAATAAATCTCTGCTGTCTACACTGGCCCTTTTGCGCAAAAGTTTTTTGGAAAAAGACTTTTGCCCAAACGGGAGCAGCATAGTATTTCAGCAAAAGCACTGACAATCTTACATGAGCTCGTCAGTGCTTTTGTGGAAATTCAAGCGGCCGGTGTAGACAGCTGGCAAGTTTTTCCGCAAAAGCGGCTGCTTTTCCGGAAAAAGTGGCCAATCTAGACACAGCCCCACTGAATACTGATCCATTAGCATTTGTATCAGTTTGCTTTGAAATAATATTTCCAGTTGGACCATTTATTTCCATCTCACAGCCATTCCCCTGTCCTACCTACATGGGGTCTGGATGACATAGAGCCCTTATTTTGCCAAGGCAATACCACAGCCATTTTAGTTACATGCTGTATCCCTTCCCTGAAATTTTTGCATTTAAGTTGATTCCCCTTTGGAAAAGTCATAAGCAAGGCTCAATGATTGCGGCAAAAGCCACTCACCAGCCCCGCACCGTGCATGCACAAGACCCACACTCTACATGCGTGGACTGCCGGTAAATGGGGCAACCAGCTAAAATTTGTCTGGCCCTGGTCATAAGCTTTTCTGCCACCAATAAATAATAGCAATGTATAGTGATAATAGAAGATAATGGTACACTAAAATATGTCAGATGTTACTTGGTACTATTATTTAATTCAACCCTTTCCATGAGTACAAAAACAAGAGGACATTTAATGAAAATAAGAGACCACCAATTCAGGTCAGATCAAAATATTTTTCCATACAGTGCAAAATTTGTCACCATAACGTATTGTCACATGGTGTTATTAAAGCCCAGAGTTTAGAAGTATTGGGAGTTTGTATGGAGAAAGAGAACATACCAATTTGCAATAAGGATTAAAAAGACACAGAAGTTTGACAGGGCTATAAAAGCTCCTGCTTTGAGGCATGAGCTTGTCTCTAAGGATATGTCTACACAGCAGTGCTATTTTGGAATACTGATAGAGATGTAGCCGTGTTAGTCTGGGGTAGCTGAAGCAAAATGCAGGACAATGTAGCACTTTAAAGACTAACAAGATGGTTTATTAGATGATGAGCTTTCGTGGGCCAGACCCACTTCCTCAGATCAAATAGTGGAAGAAAGAGGAAGTGGGTCTGGCCCATGAAAGCTCATCATCTAATAAACCATCTTGTTAGTCTTTAAAGTGCTACATTGTCCTGCATTTTGCATTTTGGAATACTGTATCCTGCATCTTTTAATCAAGCATGTTATATCCAAATATAACTGGGTCACTATTCTGACATCTCTGTAAACCTCATTCCATGAGGATTAAGGGACATTTCAGAATAGCAGTTTATTTCAAAATTTGGTGCTATTTCTAAATTAACTAAAAATAAGCTGTGCAATTTACATAGCTCAAATTGTGTAGCTTATTTTGAGTTAGGGTGCTTCTACACTGCATCCTTAACAGACGTGGGTTAGGACAAGAACTTCTCCCATGGACAAGTGTTAACATTAACTAGGGTTTTTTCACATGTCCCTTTGAAACAGCTGGAACTCACCAGTGCTGGAAACAAGACCCTGGGCTGGATGGAACTGTGGTTTGACTCAGTCTGGCAATACTTATATTCCCAGATGAAGAGACTAGAAGGGATCAACCATTATCATATAGTTTGACCTTCTGCATAGCACAGGCCACTAGACTTCCCTGAATTAATTTCTGTCTGAAGTAGACTGTGTCTTTTAGGGAAAAAATCCAGTCTTGATTTAAGAATGGCCAGAGAGGGAGAATCCAGCACAGGATTTGGTGAGTTGTTTCAATGGTTATCTACCCTTACTATTGCAAATCTGCACCTTTTTTCCAGTTGGAAAATCAGCCCTGACTGGAAACTGAATCCAGATCAACTGTCTTTGAGGCACTATGCTAATTTCTACAGTGCCAGTGTTCCTGGGTTTATATTGAAATATCCTCTATTTAGCAATAAAAATAGCCTAAAACCATTTACACCAGTACATCTTGGAAACCGAATACATGCAACAAATTAAGATGTGCTATAATGAGCAATAATTAAGGTGCACTGTAATGAGATACTATATCAATAATTAAGAGTAACCAATGCACACACTGGCAGCCATTCAGAATTTCAGATGACAGAGAGGGTCATTGTGCCTGGTTAAGTTTAAAAGCAGTAGCAATAATTTAAGACTATGAACATAACTCTGTGATGAAGTGGGTCCATGGGCCATAGTTCTCTCGAAGTTGCAAGCCTGCTTGCCCAGGCACAATAAATTCCCTTCCTACTCATCTCCTTTGCAGAGCCACACAGCAGCGCTCACTTCCCTGCTGGAAGGTAAGTGGCACTGTGGTGTCTTGCTCTGCCAGCTGCCCTTATGTTTCATGGCGGGAGCAGGGCCAAAATAATGTGCCACACCTGCTCCCTGGGAAAGCTGCAGAGATTAGCCATGCTGGCTGGAGAGGGGCTTCCCAGTGGAGGCTGTGGGGAAAGTAATTCCTGTTCCCACTCCTAGGCAGTCCAGCCCCCGTGTGTACCTAGAGCTCCCCTGTGGGGCACTGCACCCTCGTTGCAGCGCCAGCAAGGTGAAGAGGGGACCCTGCAACCAGTTGAGATGGAGCCAGGCAAAGTGGAGGCAAGCCTGGAGCATCGTGACCAAGCAGGACCTGCCAAGCAGGGAGGTAGCAATGATGTGTTGCGAGTAGCTGCCAGGCAAAGCCACCCCCTTTAGTCTGGAAAAGCTCTGGCTGGGCAGCAGCATCTTTGCACTGGCCGGGGACTCAGCTCATGGACAGAGGGTCTCACAGTGACGTGGGACTGGAACGATCAAAGAGC
The DNA here is from genome assembly GCF_049634645.1 of Pelodiscus sinensis. Taxonomy (NCBI): domain Eukaryota; kingdom Metazoa; phylum Chordata; order Testudines; family Trionychidae; genus Pelodiscus; species Pelodiscus sinensis. The sequence goes on from NC_134742.1 coordinate 2,219,944, forward strand.
CCCACCAATTCAGGTGGAACACCCACAAACAGAGGCTCGCTGGTGGTTCCTGGGCTGCCCATTTATTCTCCCCCTACCCACAGCAAATACTTGGATTGGAATGAATCAATCTTCATGTTTCTCTGCCTTCTCTTAGCTGCCCTGCATGGGAAAATCCAGAGAACTAGGCTACGTCTAGACTGGCATGATTTTCTGGAAATGCTTTTAACGGAAAAGTTTTCCGTTAAAAGCATTTTCGGAACAGAGTGTCTAGATTGGCACAGATGCTTTTCTGCAAAAGCACTTTTTGCGGAAAAGCGTCTGTGCCAATCTAGACACGCTTTTCCACAAAAAAGCCCTGATGGCCATTTTCGCGATCGGGGCTTTTTTGCGGAAAACAAATCTGAGCTGTCTACACGGGCCCTTTTGTGCAAAAGTTTTGCGCAAAAGGACTTTTGCCCGAATGAGAGCAGCATAGTATTTCCGCAAGAACACTGACAATCATACATTAGATCGTCAGTGTTCTTGCGCAAATTCAAGCAGCCAGTGTAGACAGCTGGCAAGTTTTTCTGGAAAAGTGGCTGATTTTCTGGAAAATCTGGCTAGTCTAGACACAGCCCTAGAGACAGAGCATGGAAAATACTCCATGTTAGGTGTGAAGTGACAGGGGTTAAGGATACAGTTAGGCTGTGTCTACACTGGCGCATTCTCACGCAAAAATTCTTGTGGAAGAGTTCTGCAAATCTCTTCCAGAAGAGAACGTCTACACTGGCATGTGTTTTTGTGCAAGAGCGTCCGTGCCAGTGTAGACGCTCTCTTGCGCAAGAAAGCTCTGATGGCCATTTTAACCATAGGGCTTTCTTGCGCAAGAAATTCGTGTTGCCTGTCTACACTGGCTTCTTGCACAAGAATAGTCACACAAAAGGGCTTATTCCTGAGCGGGAGCGTCAGAGTTCTGGTGCAAAAAGCCCTTATTTCATACATTAGAATGTCAGTTTACTTGCGCAAGAACACGCAGCCAGTGTAGATAGGCAGCAAGCTTTTGCGCAAGAGCGGCTGCTTTTGCGCAGGATCGCACCAGTGTAGACACAGCCTTAAGATTTAGGTGAAAAATAATTCAAGATTGTTGCTGAGGATGAATACAGTCTGATGCTTTGGGCGAGTGGACAGCATTTAAACTCAGATTACAATGGGACCCAAGCTGGAGTGAGTGAACAAAGCCAGGGTCAGGGTTCGGGTGAGAAAAAAATGTTGGTTCAGGATAGGGTGATTGTTAAGGATGTGAGTGGCACATGCAATGGCACATGAAAGGGGTTTGGACAGCAGGTGTAAACCAATTCCTGTTTTGATTGAAGGAAAATCAACATAAAAGAGTCCAAAATGCAGAATGACACAGCTGGCAGCCCTGGTCCCCTCAGTGAAGGCAGTACCAGGACGTTGTCTGAAGCAGAACAATAAATCCCAGCTCCCATTGCCACACAGAGCCAGGCAAGTTTCCAAAGTGCTGTGTCAGTGCAGAGGAGGGAGTAGGGACTGTGGGGGTAACATGATGCTATTTTACCGGAGCTTCCTGATATGGCCCCCCCTTCCCTGCCATTCCAAATGGTCCATCTCTAATGGCCTCAGAGAGAGAGAGAGAGACCCTCATATTCTAAGCTGGTCCGTTCCCCTCTGGTGGCTTTGTCACTGCGATTGCAGCTCTTGTTCTGATGCAGCCCAGACAACACTAGGTAGCTAGATAATGCTCAGTACTGCCAGGAGTGCAGAACTCTGGACTAAATGACATCTCCTGCCAGTCCTACAATTTTCTGTTCCTGTGCTTCACACCCAATCCCCCCACCCTCCCATAAAGCCTCCGTCACTCTCTGGGATGGAAACCAGCCTCTCTCCCTGCATCTGTGGTTTCTTCTTCATCTATCCCTCCCAAGAGAGACTCCTGCCTCTAGGCATCTTCTGGGCATTGTCTTGTGTCCACAGTAGGTGCACAGCACATTTTAGAATAGCCAAAGGTTTCACGGGGCTTCCTCCTGCACACGTGGTGGGGGAGAAGGAGGGGGGAAGGAGCTGTATGAGCCTCCACTCCATGAGACAGGATTCTCTCTCCCAGTAGTTTATTTCCATTGGATCAGACTGCCTGCAAATTCCTGGCCCAGTGAGGTCTCCTGGGTCCCAATCCAGTGCCCAGTGCTCGACACTCTCCCACCTGCCCTCAATCCCCTCTTCCCATGCTGTGTGCACTAAGCTGAGTGCTGTACTGAGTGCTCATCTCTTGCCTGGGGAACATGCCTGCAAATCCCTGCCAGGTTACATAGCAAGTACTGGGTCTTGTGGCCTCGGTCTCTGTCCAGCCCTGCCCTCTCCAGAGTTTCCCTCACTGTTGTGCAAATGAGACTGGAACCTCTGCTGCTTTTCCCAGCCCTGCTCTCTGCCCTCCCCAGTGAGTGCCTCTGGGACAGTGCAGGGCTCAGGGACCTGCACACACATTCAGTGGTTAATTCCTTCCTGGGCTTGTTCCTTTTCTCCAGGGCTGCGTCTAGACTGGCATGATTTTGCAGAAATACTTTTAACGGAAAAAATTTTCTGTTAAAAGTATTTCCGCAAAAGAGCGTCTAGATTGGCACGGATGCTTTTGCGCAAAAAGTGCTTTTGCGCAAAAGCATCCGTGCCCAGTATAGACGCGCTTTTCCGCAAGAAAGCTCCGATGGTCGTTTTAGCCAGCCGGATTTCTTGCGCAAAAAATTAAGGTGCCTGTCTACACTGGCCCTCTTGTGCAAGTATTCTTGCGCAAGAGGGCTTATCTCTGAGTGGGAGCATCAAAGTATTTGTGCAAGAAGCACTGAATTCTTACATTAGAAAGTCAGTGCTCTTGCGCAAATTCAAGCAGCCAGTGTAGACAGCTGGCAAATTTTTGCACAAAAGCAGCCGCTTTTGCGCAAAATCTTGCCAGTCTAGACGCACCCCAGGTGTCCTCTCTCGTGCAGCTGGCACAGTCTGGCCTAAGGTGGTGAAGCCTGAAGAGACTCTTGCCCTGAGCTGCGCTGTCTCTGGGTTCTCCATCTCAACTCAGAATTACAGCTGGAGCTGGATCCAACAGCCTCTGGGAAGGGGTGGAGTGGATGGGGTATGTGTACCCAGCGGGGAGACAGGCTATACCCTGTCTTTCCCAGGCCAAGCCCCATCTCGGGATACTGCAAGGAGCCAGGTCTCACCACAGCTCTCCTTGCTGACAGCTGCAGACACTGCACCCTATTGCTGTACCCAGTGCATAGCTGGGCTGTACAGAAAGGGGCAGCAGTTTCTAACCAGCACAGACAGGCTACAGTGATAGCGACAGCTGAGCCTATTCAGAGAAACAGGTACAAATATGGAATTAACTGAGGCAGCAGCAGCTGGCAGTGGGGTAGCGTGAAGCTGATGGAGAATCACTGTCGGGGTGGGGAACCTCAGCCCCTGAAGCTTGGGGCTCCCCCCAGCATTGAGGAGCCCACACTGATGGGGGGGGTTGTTTCTCGATTCTCAGTTTCTCAGCCTCCAACTGATTTTTCTGTGGGCCATGGGCCTCCGACCCAAACAAAGTTCCCCACCCTTGCACTCAGTGATCCTCCTATAGTGGTTGGAGATCCAGGCCACTGAAATGTGTAGTGATGAATTTTTCATCTGCTCAGCCCACTCTTGTAATTTCTTCCATCTGTAAAGTCTTAATTTGTTAACACCCCCCACCCCCCATCACTAATGTATCAAAAAGGAATTGCAGTGGAAATACATCTGTGGTGCATCTCCCCTTTTGGTGCGCCAAGAGAAAGACCCTGCGAGTTGCCAGCCTTGCTGTTATTTATTCATAAATATATTGCTTCGTGACTGAAGGTCTCACAACACTTTCCTGAGGGTGGGAAGTATCCATGTACCCTTTCCTGCAGAAGGGGAAACTGAGGCTCAGAGCAATGACTTCTCAAAGTTCACTTGCCAAGCCAGACTCTGCCCAGCCCCTTCAAAGCCCATCAGCCACTCTGAAGAGGCTTCCAAAAATGAATTCTCCCTTCCTGCAATTCCAGAGTCAACATGGAGATAAAAGATCCTGCCTCTCAGCCTTTTATGACATCACCCAGCCCAGCACTAGCCCCAGGCCAATGGGGCAGACCCCAGGCAGAGGTTTCTAGAGGAGGGCAGGGCCATTGGACTGGCTCCAGGAGAGGCTGCTGTGCAGGGTGAAGCAGAGCTGGGCTGGAGAGAGCCGGGGCAGGCAAGAGACAGAACGTGGCTCCCACACAATAAGATCCAGCCCCAAACTTCCCTCCATCTCCAATAATCCCCATCAGGCACCAGCTCATTGGAAAGTATCAGGCTCCCATTGTGAGCTTGAGTTTCCTCTAGGACACAGCATCTCACATGCCCCGCCTTACTCTGCTGCCTCCGGTCTTTTGACCCCAAGGCCACGGAGAACTGTGGGGGGCTTTCTCTGAGTGAGCCCCCCCCCCACACGCTCACTCAGGCCACGGGATGCTCTTCACGGACATGCGGTCCTCTCACTCCTCCCGTGGGTCAGAGCATTCTCAGGATCCCCCTGCCCAGGCACTGTGTGACACATAAGAAGGGAGCCTCTGATGCTACTCCCTAGAACTGAGTGTAAAATAGCGCATGTGTGTGTCTCTTATAGTGGGCGGGCCATGCACATGGGGAGAGAGGTTCCTGTTTAAATCTCTCCCTCTCTCTGCCCAGGCTGTGCCCACAGGGACAAGCCACAGCCCCTGAGTCTGGGGAGTGACCAGCCCCCAGGAGAAGGAGGCAACTGAGAGAGAGGGGAGGAAAGGAGGTGGCCAGAGCCCCTCCCAGCATGCTGGGACTGCATAGGGTCTGCATCTGCAGGTCTGTCCTCCCACCAGGATGGACTCCTTGCAGGCTGCTCAGCCTGTTTCTTGTTCTGGCCTCCCTGACCAGAGCAAAGGGCTGAAGAAAAACAGGTCACCTTGCCAAAAGCCTGCAGTGCCCAGTGAAATGAAATGGGTTATCGGGAGAACAGCACTGCCACAGGGGAATTAGTTCAAGCGTCAGAGCCCTTGCTCTGCATGTGAGACAATGGGATCAATACCCATGTTCTCCAGTAGCTGGGGTGTCCTCCTTCCTTCTCACAGGCAGCCCCAGCCAGCCAGGGGACTAAGTTCCTGCAGTAACCCCCTCCCTCTTCCTACTTGCTCTCCTAAAAAGACAGACCTGGCTGCCCTTTCTCTTATTGCATCACTGCAAAGCAGCAAGAGATGATGACAAGCTATACAGCATGTAGGGCTCTATGGTGCAATGGAAAGTATGTCAGACTTCTAAACTATGGTGGTTAGTGTGAGCCAGGCCAGTCATTCAAAGGTTGTGGAATCAAATCCCACCAGAGTCATTTTACCTAGCAGCTCCTACAGAAGAGGTGCCCCCCCCCCCACCCCTTGAATGGGGCCAGGACAGGGGAAGAAAGACATGGCTGGCTACCAGTAGCTACAATTCTCTGAGCAACAGGAACTTGAGCTTGCTCCCTCCCTCTCACAAACAAGCAAGTGAAAAGTGGGGTAAGAAAATGAAAGTCAAGCTGCCTTCTCGGGATACTCCTTTCCAGAAGAACAGTGGTGAAAAACACTGCTGCTCCCTTTCATGGATGTTCTTTTCTGCTACCTGTCTCTGTTCTCTGCCTTGCACCTTTCCCATCCCCTTGTCCTGCCTAGTTCTGGCTCATTCCAAGTTGTCTGGCTGCCTGTAGCATGGGCTGAGCTCAAGGGCCCTGTGGGTGACCTGCTCTACTGGCACCTCCCACCAGTCTGCTTAGTCACTCCCAGAGAGCTGAGTGATTGTGCCCTTGAGTGGCACTCTCTGCTACCCAATCAGCTTTGTGAGGAGAAGCATGGAGGAGGGGACAAAGGGCTGGTGTTGTGCCAACAGGAAAGCAGCCAGTGCCTCACCCCAAAGGAGATGGTTGGAGATTATGTGGAGCAAAACCAATATCTCTCACCCATGTAACAGGCACTTCTCCAGTTGACCAACTCTGCTCCCCTGGGGCCTGTCTTCAGTGCTCCTGCTGGGCCCAGCAGCTTTCTGCTCTGCCAAGGCTAGCTTTTGGGAGGAGCAAGTAGGAAAAGGGAGGGGCTACAAGAGGCCCTTAGTCCCCCTGGCTGGCTCTGCCTGTGAAGAGAGGAATGGGGATTCCCCATCTCTGGAGAACATGGGCATCAATCCCACCTGCCTCTCACATACTAAGCATGCACTCTGCCACTTGAGCTAATTCCCTTGCCTGGAAACAACTCTCCTGACCCACCCACCTTTTTCCAGAGCCTACAACATCCCTGCAGCTGCCCAAAGCTACTTTCTGAAAGGGTCATTGCTTGTAAGAACAGGCTTTGTTGGCCAAGTAGTTCAGCATGTTACTGTGTGGTGCCAGTAACACCCAGAGGTGGAAAGTAACTAAGTAGAAATACTTCAGAGGGGTAGCTGAGTTAGTCTATAACTGGAAAAACTTACAAAACAACGAATAGCCTAACAGCACTTTAAAGACTAGCAAAACATGAGCTTTCATGGGAACAACCCATTTCTTCAGATGAAATACTTCGTTACACTACTCGAGTACATTTTTTCAGTATTTGTACTTTACTCAAATAATATATTTTTGTGATACTTTGACTTTTACTCAAGTAGATTTCTGTGTTTTTTTTAAGAAAATATTGTACTCCACTACAATTTCTGGAAGCACTTACAAAATACAGGACTATGTAGCACTTTAAAGACTAACAAGATGGTTTATTAGATGATGAGCTTTCGTGGGCCAGACCCACTTCCTCAGATCAAATAGTGGAAGAAAATAGTCACAACCATATATACCAAAGGATACAATTAAAAAAATGAACACATATGTTCTGAAATTTGATTTGTCCTTTTCATATGTGTTCATTTTTTTAATTGTATCCTTTGGTATATATGGTTGTGACTATTTTCTTCCACTATTTGATCTGAGGAAGTGGGTCTGGCCCACGAAAGCTCATCATCTAATAAACCATCTTGTTAGTCTTTAAAGTGCTATATAGTCCTGTATTTTGTTGTTCAGCTATACCAGACGAACACTGCTACATTTCTATTACTATGGAAGCACTTAGTTACTCACTACAGCCGGTCCCCAAGTTATGAATGGTCAATTTATGACCGTTCATACTTATGACCAGACCTCCCATTAAGTGGTCGTAAAGGCGGTCCCCACGTTAAAAATGCAATCCGCACTTACGAACAGCATGCTTGCATGTAAATGAATGGGGTCCGACTTACAAACACTTTGAGTTACGACATAGGCCATGTCTACACTGGTGCGATCTTGTGCCAGAGCTATGCAAATGAAGCTAAGCATGGAATATCACATTTGCATATATAATGAATTGCCATTTTTGTGGAAGAGGCTCTTGCGCAAGAAGGACCTGTCTACACTGCCCCTTCTTGAGCAAGAAAAACCCTCTTGCGCAATCCGCTACACTGATTATTTTCAGGAATAATGGCATTGCGCAAGAGGGTTTTTCTTGCGCAAGAAGGGGCCATGTAGACAGCTCCTTCTTGCACAAGAGCCTCTTCTGCAAAAATGGCCGCTCATTATATATGCAAATGAGGCCCAGCGATATTCCACACTTAGCATCATTTGCATAGCTCTGGTGCAACATCATGCCAGTATAGACATAGCCCAAGTGTTTGGTCTGTAACTTGTTCATAAGTACTTTCATCACCCCACTGACACATGTGCAAACCAGCATTCTGATTTGTAAAAACACAGCCATATGTACATGGGTGGCTAAGTACCAAGTTTGAACCCCTGGATTTCATATTTGATGTCTGCTTAAAGCTGCATGCCCTGGCTTCAAAAGTAGTTCTTAACCACAATAGAATGTGAACGCCTGTAGCTTTGCCTTTGGGGCAGGGAATTTGTTATAAAAAAAGGGAGGCAGGTGATTAAGAATTACAAAAGACTGGTCATTCATGTAATTAAGGGAGCCTTAGATCATCATGAAAACATTGCCATGTACTTAAAAGCTGGGAGAGGGGGAGGAATAGCAATGAGTGTTGTGCTACTGGGATTTGCATTTAGACCAGTACTGTTAAACATGTAAATATTCTTGAAAAGGGGGTAAATAGTGAGATGGCAAAATCTGCAGATACTACGAAATTACTCAAAATAGTTAAGTTCAAAGCTGACTGTAAAGAGTTACCAAGGGATCTCACAAAACTAGGTAACTGGGCAACACAACAGCAAATTGCACTTATTAATACTAAGTATTGCACATGGAAAAGTATAATCCCAACTATTCTCGCAAAAATGATGTGGGGGCAGGAGAAGCCCTTAGAGGGGTCACATGACCCACTTCTGGGGATGGGTGAACCGTTCCCAGAACTGCCCCTGTGACTGGTCAAATCAGCTCTTGGGGTGGTTTAATGAGGGAGAAAACCTTCCTGATTGGTAGAGGGTGGTGGGGAGAAGTTCTTAGAGGGGGAGAGGTGTCACATGACACTAATTCCAGTCACATGTCCCTCTTGACCCCAGATGTACTACCCCTGGGGGTTGGCCTTCAGGTTACAGATAGGCAGGGCCTAAGAGATCGGGGGCAGGGCCAATGTTTGATTGATGGTAGATCCCTTATACTACTTGTATTGTTGGATTGGACTCCATTGTATGACAAAATGTGTATTTCTACTACACAATCATTTCACACATGGGAAAAAGGATATAATTGTCCATACAAAAGGTATCAATCTATTTCCTAATACAAAGCTTCTATTAATACAAACATTTAATCATTCATCATATTTTCTTTATAACACAATCTATATTCTAATTACTCTTAAGAGCAACAGTGTGATCATGCTGAATTACAAGAATCCTTCTGATATCTTTCTGTTTTGACATCGTATACAATCACAAACACTTTGCCTGATACATCTTTATTAAGAGGATAGAAGACTGTTCTTCTGTGCTAGTCAGAGAAGAGTGGCCACCAGAGTTAGGATTGTTTAACATTTATTCTTACACTATCCATTAAGAACATTACATAAAACAATATATAACTCTGTGGTCTACACGAAGAACCGTGGTATGGACCCTTCTCCTACCCAGGAAATGGGGACTGCTTGAGGCTCCTTCCCAGAGAAGTGTAGGGCTCACTGTTGCTCCCCAGAGCAGCGCACCTGGCTGCTGCCATGTGCAACTCTGAGTCACCCTCTCAACCAGAGAAGGGTATGGGAGAACCACATAGGCTTCTGTGGGGATCTGCCCCCATGCAACCTGCCTGGGTCTGGGGCAGAGCCCTGCAACTCTGCATATATCTCCGGAGATCCCCAAAGTTTTGCTGCTGCAGACACACTTTTCTGTATATGCACAGAGCTCTAGCCGGTTACCTCCACAAACCATCCTCCTGGCCCCTTAGCATTTGATCTTGCAGATCCCAGCATCTCTGTCTGATTTGGGGAGGGGAGGATTTAGCAGCCTTTCAGCACCAACTGCTTCTAGGAAACAGCTCTAAGAAAGTGGGGGAGGTCAGCCAAGGGGTGATGGAAGAGGAGCAGTGGGGATGGGTGGCTAGATGGAAAGTAGGGCCTGGTCCAAATGTCTCTCTCAATGTCCATGGCAGGGGATCCCAGCTGGGATAGGGAAAGAGGGAACTTGAGGCAGGGATGGGGAGCATCTGGAAGAGTTTGTTTCTTCCTTCTTCCCCCTGTGGCCCATCAGGTCAGCAATCAGGGCTGCAGCCAGCAGGACAGTTGATTGGGGTTTGCTGAGACCAAGTAGAGCCCACAATTATTGACCCAACAATCACGGACGAGTTGATTGTTCGGTGCTGTGGTCTCCTCACCCCAGTACTGGACATCTGGATCCCAAGGAGCCAAATGTCACTCATCTGTGTGTGGGGTCAGCCAGGGCATGGAGAGAATTTCCCTCAGCTGTGGAGCGGTCTCTAGTGACCAGGCTTTTAGCCAGTTTCATTAGCTAGTATGTATAACACTTCTGAGAGTATTCTTTCCGGAAGGATTTGCTGATGGAGGATCTGTGTGGATTCTCTCATGTCTAGTAAGAGTTGAGGTTTGCCTGAAGCTCTTCCCACAATCAAGGCATTTATATGGTCTCTCTCCTGTGTGGGTTCTCTCATGGGCAGTAAGGACTGATCGCTCAGTGAAACCTTTCCCACATTCATTGCATTTATACGGTCGCTCTCCTGTGTGCAACCTCTGATGGATAATAAGGTGTGAACTCTGACTGAAACTTTTTCCACAGTCAAGGCATTTATATGGTCTCTCTCCTGTGTGGGTTCTCTCATGTCTAATAAGGACTGATCGCCTACTGAAACATTTCCCACACTCATGGCATTTATATGGTCTCTCTCCCGTGTGGGTTCTCTCATGGACAGTAAGGTCTGATCGCATAGTGAAACTTTTCCCACACTCATAACATTTATATGGTCTCTCTCCTGTGTGGATTCCCTCATGTCTAATGAGAGCTGATCGGCAAGTAAAACCTTTCCCACATTCATGGCATTTATATGGTCTCTCTCCCATGTGGATTCTCTCATGAACAGTAAGGACTGATCGTTTGGCAAAATCTTTCCCACATTCATGGCATTTATAGGGTCTCTCTCCTGTGTGCATTCTATGATGGATAATAAGGTGTGCACTCCGACTGAAACTTTTCCCACAGTTGAAGCACTTATATGGTTTCTCTCCTGAGTGGGTTTTTTGATGTCTACTAAGGTATGATAGCAAGGTGAAGCTTTTCCCACACTCAAAGCATTTATGGGATTTCTCTCCCATGTGGATAATCTCATGTTGAATATGGGATGACAGTTCAGTCAGACTTTTTCCACACACCAGGCACTTACTGAGTCTCTCTCCTGTGTGCCCTCTCTGGGGCAGAATAAGGCCTAACTTCTCACTGAATCTTTTCCCACAATCTGAGCATTCACAGGGTTTCTTTCCATTGTGATTTGTCTCCTGGCCTGGAGTTTCCTTGGTGTCCTTCGATCCTTCCCTGCATTCAATGGATTCCTCCGCTTTCCTGCTTGGATTGTTCTCCAGCTGCTTCTCTGCCCTGTGTCGTTTCCCCCAGGTTTTCCCCTGTTCTACATACGGGGAAAAATACCCTTCAACTCCTTCCAAAGAGATTCCTTGTAATTCATCGGTTCCAGGACCTTCCTGCAATCCATTATCTTCCTTGTTCTCTCTCATTGCCCTACCACCTGCTGGGAGAGGGAGAATACAGGCAGGAGTTACTGTCTGTGCTGAGGAGAAAGGACCAACAGGGGAATGGCAGAGACAGAAAGCATAGCATGGTAATAGTTGGGGAGACGGAGACATTGGTTTCAGCCTCCATCCCCCACCCAAACACTCCCAGGAAAGGAAACGCAGGAAGGAAACCTGTGACAGCTAACAGGATGGCTAGGGAATTGTGACAGATATTTGCCAGGATGATACCTGCAGCCCTATCTGGGGAACATGGGGCGGAAGTGAGGGCTCTCACTCACTGTTCATTTTTGGGAGTCTAAGCATTTCCCCCACACTTGTTGGAAGGTTTCTTTGTCAGTTTCCCTGACTCCTCACCTGTGCGGGTACCTCTCTGAATCTCCATTTCTTTGGAGGGCTGGAGATCTGGGACCCACGGCTCTTCCTCTCGTTCCAGCCGGGCAATCAGGTCAGGTTTGGGAATGGAGAATCCTGCACAGGGGTGAAATCAGGCAAGGTGAAGATGCATGAAGTCTAGGCAGAGTATGTGTCACAAGGAACATTCCCTGAGCTCAAACTGATCCTGTATAGGACTATGGTAACTAGATATCTTGAGAGCGGCAGAATTCTGGGGTGGAACGAGGTGTGGGACGTGATGAAGTCAGGATTGTATTTGCTCTGTTCACTTTATGCTGAATGTGATTTCTACTGTCCTTTAGTGATCCTGGGTGTGTGCCTCAGTTTCCCTGGGCACTGCACCACTATCTAGATGAAGATGGGAATTTGGGGATGACTCACTGAGGGAGGATGCGCAGACTAGCACATTGCCATGAGCCTGGGCCATTGTAAATCTGAGCCTGGGAGGGGTGTGTGACCCGGTGACACCTTTTGCCTGGGAAGCTAGGCAAAGGCTTGAGATGGGACTGGCTATAGCCAGGGATGAACTGTGGAGGGTCGAAGTAAGTCTTGCGGGTTTGGGGGCTGAGATGGGGGCCCTTGGCCCCCTTCTTCCCAAGATGGATTATGCTGATTGCTCCTGGTTTCTGTGCTAGCAAGTTTGTTCTATGCAGCATCCCTGTGAACTCATAAACCTTCTGTTCTATCTGCCGGCTGAAAGTCATGTCTGGCTGCAGATGGGGGTGCAGGGCCCGGTGATTCCCCACCCCTTGGTGACAAAGGTTATCATGCCCTCACTAGGGGTTTTAATGATCTGTGGGATCTGGGGGACTTGCCAACACACACACACAGCGCTCTGAGGTTATACTCCTCTCTATTTCCAAGCCTGTGTAACCCAGAAAAGCGACGAGGAGTCCTGTGGCACCTTATAGACTAACTGAAGTGTAGGAGCATGCATCTGACGAAGTGGGTCTTTGCCCACGAAAGCTTATGTTCCTACACTTCAGTTAGTCTATAAGGTGCCACAGGACTCCTCGTTGCTTTTGCAGATTCAGACTAACACGGCTACCCCTCTGATATGTGTAACCTAGAACCCTCCCCACAGATGGAGTTAGTCTCAAGAAGGCAGGTGAGTAAGATAAATAATATAGGCAGGACAGTACCCTGCTTCTGGCCCCTGAAAGCTGGAGAGATGGGGGTGAATTAGCATGTCCCTTAGGTGTCTGACTCCCCTGTTCCCCAGAAGGGGGCATGGTGATTAAAGTATCTCTCGCACGGGGGCTGTAGATTGTGTGATTCACTCCCCTCTAATCTAAGTGACGATGGCGTTGAGGGGACAGGAATCTTTACCCAGTGAGACCACAGTCTCGTAGTTCTCCTGCATGACGTCCCTGTAGAGGGCTCTCTGAGCGGGGCCCAGCAGCGCCCCCTGCCCTGCGGTGAAATACACAGCCACCTCCTCGAAGGTCACCGGCATCTGAAACAATAGGGGCCCCCACTTAGCGTCTGCCGCCCCAGCCACAACTTCAGTACTCACAATGGAGGAGGCCCAGGGAGCAGAATTACTTCCTCCCCTCCCCACGCTCAGAGAGGCCAGGAGGCTTCAAGGAAGAGAGAGAGGGGAGAGCTTCTTGTGCCGCCCAGCAGATGGAGCAGGGCAAGATCTTCTAATTCACCACACAACTGCTAGCCACAGGCTGAGGTGGGAGCAGAGCTCTGCAGAGGCAACAGGGACAGGAATCCCAGCAGCTTCCTATTTCATGTAGCCAGTGGCTAGTGAGCTCTGTTCCCAGCATGAGAAAACTATAGGAATGGCCAGGCTGGGTCAGATGAAAGGTCCATCTATCTCAGTATTCTGCCTTCCAACAGCAGCCAATGCAGGTGCCCCAGAGGGAATGAAGAGAACAGGGAATCACCAAGTTCTCCACCCCCTATCACTCATTTTCAGCTTCTGGCAAACAAAGGCTTAGGACACCCAGGGCTGGCTCTAGGCACCAGCAAAGCAAGCACGTGCTTGGGATGGCACATTTCCAGGGGCGGCATTCTGGCCATACTTGCGTGTACTTGTGTGTACTGTGCCACCCCCATTCTGCCCCCCATCCACAGTCACCTGCCAGCAGCAGCCCTTTCCATGTGCCCTCCCCATGCAGGGGGGTCCCAGCACCCAGGCAGGTGCCCCATAGCCCCGCCCCTCCACGGGCAACGCTGCCCGAGTCTTTTTCCTGCAGGGCTGGGACCTGCACGTGCTCTGCTGCACGCGCTGATTGACCAGCCAGCACCACATCACAGACCCAGCAGGGCCCTGTGGGGGAAATAGGAGAGGCAGGGGTGCGGGGCCCTGCAGGGGGTCATGGTGCGTGGGCATCCATCCGTAAGAGGTGGCCAGGGAGCCCCAGCCCCTCCGCCCCTCCCCACCTGGTCACCATGCTTGGCCGCGCAGGGCAGCAGCATCTCCCCGGCTCCCAAAGGGGAAACTGAGGCAGCAGGGAAGCAACTTGCTCCAGGCCGGCCGTGGCAGGGCCGGGGACAGAACCCAGGCGTCTGGGCTCCAGCCTGGCACTCGGTCATTTGGGGCCGGTCCTGGTCTCAGGCGAGCTCTTATCCCCATGCCGGGCTGTGCTGGGCCAGATCCTGTGGTCCGGGTCAAGTGCGTTGAGTAGAACGCCCCCTCCCTCTGTGCCAGGATGCCTAAGCCATGGCCGGAGCTGGCCCTGCTCCAGGTCGCGACCAACAAAAAGGGGGGGGGGGGGGAAAGGGTGGCCAAAATTTTTTTTGCTTGGGGCCACAAAAAACCTAGAGCCTGCCCTGGGGACACCCTCCCTGCCCATCCTGGCTAGAAGCCCTTGATGGACCAGTGGAGAACTCTGGTCAGTTTTTCCACCTCTATCTGGGAGAGGGGGGGGGGGGGGGAGTTCCCTCTTTCAAAAATGGGAGAATGTTCACGCCCCTCCCAACGGGCCTGTTCAGACAATCACCTCAATTGTCTAGGCTGAGCAAGTCCCAGCAGGTTTATCCCACCCTTTATATTTCCTGCCCCTCCCCCTCCACAATAACACCCCCTGCAGCTCCCCACAAAATCCCCTACCTGAGCAGGCTCCACCACAGCCATTTCCCTGCCCTGCCTCCTGCAAGATGGGATGATCTGGAGCAAAGTGGGTACGTGAGTCTTCAGCCTGTCAGGGTGAGAGGGGTGATTGGGGAGGTCTCCAAAGAGGGTTTGGTCCATTTCACACCCCAGTTCCCCCAGACTCTCTCCCTACAGACAGACGCACTAGGCTTTGCCATTCTAGGAAACCCTCAATTGTGTGGTTACAACACAGGCCTGGCCCCTCCTCCAGGGCTGAGCCCACCAGGCACTTTTACACTCTCCCCAGGACAGAGTCTCTGAGACAAACATCAGGAAAATGCAGAAGTGCCAAACGTGCCACTCGGGGGGATTCTCCCACATTGTCCCTGAGGGCACCAACCCCGCCCCAACCCCCGCCATCACATGGGGACTGGACGGCGCAAGAACTGGCTTTTCCTTCCCTGCTCCTTGCTCCCAGGACAGTCAGTCTGCTCAGGGTGAGGCAGTGAATTGGTCTAGGCAGGTTTGGGAGCTGGAAACCTCATTCCCTACTTCTTGCTGCCCCTTCTGATCTCCGCATTTTGCCCTCCTGTCTCCTGCTTTCTCCCCTCTGCTGGGAGCACTGGTGCCTGCCCAGTGCCCATGGGCATTTGGTCTCCAGTGGGAGCCTGGCTGTGTCACTGAGGGCAGTAACTCTGAGACCGGCAGATACACGTGGACCCCCTCCGCTCTGGCACAAACTCAGCTGGTTTGGCTGAGTAACTTTCCTGTCTCTCCCAAGCTTTGTCCCCCAATTCTCTACCCATCACCTGGAGTGGATACCAGCAGAGCCTGGGGCTGCCCCAACGGACAAGTAACAGGCACCGGGGAACATTCCCCGGGCATAGAGGGGCTTCAGTAAATGTCTCTCCCTGCTACAGACCCACTGCACAGTTGGGTTCCCAGATCACGATGTCGGTGACAGCAGCATCTGATCCAGGAAACTCAATCAGATCTAGGGCTCTGTATCCTGAGCACAGGCAGACATCAGCCTCTTCTGCCTTTGCAGTAACCAGAGACTCTCTCCCCAGGGACAGCTCTGCAGATAACTGAACCAGACCCAGAGAACCAGGATTTTTAACTGACCAGGAACCAGACTTGGAAAAAAAACTATGGTTCTTTTCAGTCCCTCTGCCCTGGGACAATCTGCTTCTCTAGGACAAGAGGGTTTCAGCAAGTTTTAAGTTCAGTGTTTGATAAAACAGAAACAAACCTGCTCTGATCTCACTCTTACTGCAAAAAAGGCACCAAAGAACACACAGGCCTGTGAGTGCTATCAGTACAGCCTGCCCCAGCAGAAGGGAGAAGTAGCGATGTTAAATATCGGTTAATTGAATAGTCAGATAACCTCATGAATTCTTATCAGTCAAGTATTCTGTAGTCTACGGGGTTGGGGCCAGCAGCAGCATGGGGTGCCAGCTGGGAGCTAGTCTGTGAAGGGAGCCAGTTTAAAAGCCAGCTCCTCTTGCAGACCAACTGCTTGTTGCCCTGTGCTGCTGCCTCTGAAAAAGAAGGAGCAATGCAGGGTGGCAGCAGCCTAACTGCAGGGCGACATGGTCTGAGCACCAGACCCAGCACAAATCAGAACTGAGCTGGCTGCCTGCCTGCCCAGATCCTAATACACTATAAATGCAGCGCCACAGTGGGGGCATAAGGTCCTGCACCTGCCAGAACTGAGCTAAGCTGCTGGCCAGCCTGTTAAATAATGAACTGATGGGCCCGGGGTTCGTAGCATTAACCTATAAGCTTTTGCTCATCAGTTAAGAGACCACACTGGTACATCCCTAGGGAGAAACCCCCAGGCACAGAGAGGGAGACGGGGCAGAGCAGCAGATGGTCCCCTGATCCCAGAAGCTAACAACAGGTCAAGCCTCCAGCCTCCCACGCCTCATGGCCCCCACTGCCCCTGGTGCCCACAGCCCCCCCCCGCACGTGGCTGCCCTCTGCAAGCCTTGGGGGCGGGGCTCACCTCCCCGCGGACGGGCGGGAGGCTGCCTGGGGGCGGGGCTGGGTCTCTGCGCGTGGAGAGTCTCCGAGGCGCAGCGGGAAGGGCCACGCGCCGGGAGCCTGGTTTGCTCAGAGACCGCAGGGCGGGGGCGTGGCCAGCAGCTCCCGGTCTGAGCTAAGCCCTGGCTCAGCCAGGGACCGGAGTCACTGACGCGCTGCGCATGCGCGACCTGACCACTTCCCCATTCCGCATCGCACCGACCGGGCTTTCAGTGCGTCCCGCCGCCGCCAGCCACTCGCGGCCCGTCCACCCCGCTGCGATTGGCCCCTGGGCGGAGCCCGCAGCAGCGTCCGACTCTGCGCGCGAGGCAACGGAGCCCGCCGCGGTCACTGCGCACCCTCCGGGGCGATTTCTGAGGGAGCCGTTACTCGCCGCGCTGCTGCTTCCGCTTCCGGTCGGGGGGGGGGGCAGAGCGGAGCAGCAGAGCGGGTTGAGGGGGGTTGGCGCGTTGAGGGGCAGGACCTGTGACGTGTCGGGTCTGGGGACTGCAGGGGGCAGATCAGTCGCTGGAGCAGCGGGGGAGGGGGGGGCTTTGCCCTGGGACCCAAATCTCCGGCTGCGAGCGGGGCGGCTCCCTGGCGGGGGGGGGGGGGTGCTGACGCCAGCCACGGTCAAGCTGCGGGGGGCTGGAGCTGGCGGAGTCTCCTCGATCCACTAGCGAGATTGAGGCGCAGGCTTGTGGCTGTGGGGGGGGGGGGGAGTTTGGGTTGGGTCTGTGTATCCCGTGTCCATATTTTCTGAACCAGAATGGCTCCCCCAGCTCCCGCTTCTCCCCTGGCCTTGCTGCCTCCCATGGGGGGCAGGCCGTTACCTAGGGATGTGAGTGACTACAGCCGCTCTCCGAGTTACGAACAACTTACAGACCAACGCTTGGTCCATAACTCGAAGTGTTCATAACTCAGAGCCCATAGTGTTGCATGGCGACTGCACTATTCGTAAGCGTGGATCGCCATTCCTACCTCGGATCTGCATTTACGATCGCTTTGGTCCTAAGTGCAGATGGTTGTAAGTGGAGGTGGTCATAACTCGGGGAGTGGCTGTAGTTGACTGTCCGAAAAAGCAAATGCTTGTTGCACAGTGGACACACTAGTTGACTGGTCACTCCCTTCCCCCTTGCTGCCTGTATCAGAAAGAGGAGGGAAAAGGGGGGGGTGGTGTATTTCAGCCTGGAGCCTGACCCTGGCCTACACACAGCACTGCTGCTTTGAAACACTGCCTACAGCCCAGGGCCAGCTGGAAACTCCCCCGCTGGCCCTGGGCTCCATGTGGCATTGCCACTTTGAAATGCTGCAGGGAGCACAGGGCCAGCAGGGACTTGAGTACCTCACTGGCCCTGTGCTCCCCAGAGCCCTTTCACCTTTGAAAAGTAGTAACAGCCCTGAGGCTGTTGCTACACTTCAGAGGCGGAGGTACCCTTATCGAATAATCATGCATCAACTATTTGATTAGCCAGTTAATGTAAATGTAGCATCCCTACCCTACTCTACACACACATCAATGGAAAATACTTCAGTAGATGATATGTGAGAATGACAGAGATGCAAGATAAGAATAATGCTGCCTGAGAACTTATTTGTTCAGTTTAAGGCTAGAGACTTTATATCTTTTGAGAGGTGATGCTGACAATCTGACAATAAAGCTTTAACTTTTGGAATCCTAGTGTCTGCTGACATTCATTGTAGTTTCATGCTAGTGACCTATTCCCTTGCAACTGTGAAAAGTCAGATTGGTAACAAGTGCACAGAAATGCTCAAACCCACATTTTTGTGCCCTTGTGAAAAGTTAACTCAAGAATTAGTGAAAAAAATGTCTCAGTCAAGCAGTGCTGCTACTTATACCTGTATACATCAATGAATCTTGCCAGGCCTGGCTGTCCCTAAGTAGCCACAGACTCTGCCCCTTCACTGCCTCCCAACAGAGAGACATGCCCCTGTAAAGGGGCCCCAATGGGCACATGGGTCCAGTGCCCTACAGGATGGAATGTTCCTGGCGGCTGCTCTTAGCTCCGTGTGCAGTCTGGGCCAGGCCCTGGAGAGACATGCGCTGCTGCTGCAGGCTGGTGCTTCCCAGGCAGTCTGGTAGCCTGACCCAGCTGCTTCCTGCCTGGTCCTGCCTCAGAGTGGCTTGGGGCTACCCAGAGGCAGAGCTTCTGCTTTGCCTTTCACTTTGGTATGTGGGTGGGTTTGTCAGTTTCCCTCCACAGTGCGTGATTGGCTCCTGGGTGTGCCAGATGCTCCAAAAAGTTGGGAAAGCCCTTTGCTGCCCTAAGGCTGCTGCTGGTCTCTCTCCTGCTCTGCTCCTATGTGGCTGTGGAGCCGGGCTCAGGTCTGAGATGGCCTTATTTGTGTGGTGACAGCTGCTGGGTGCGTAGCTGTACCTGGTTCATGGCAGGGGCGGTGAATTTTTAGGAAGGGTGAGTGCAGGGTGATCGGCCTCGAGGGGGAGCAGTAAGTGCAGCATCGCATCATCCATGCAGTCCAGTCTGTGTGAGTGAGCTGCCTTGGGGCTGGAGAAGATGTGGTTACAAACTGTTATGGATTAGATGAAAAGCAGTAACAATCTGTTATTGCCTTACAGACCCCTGGCATATGGGCCTTGCACAACACCCAGCAAGGGACAATCCCTGCCCTAAGCAGGTAACAGTCTAGTTAGATGGGAAGGGAAAGTAGGGTAGCAAGTTGCTCTTAATCACCAAGCATGTTTGTGATAGAGTTTTGCATAAAATCCCAGTCTCTCCAGTCTCAGTCCAAGGCTCTAACTTCTAGGCTCCATTCCCCCCTTCCCCACAGCATCTCTGAACAGAGATGAAATGTGGGCCTTAGGAGGGAAAAACATCTTTATAAAGCCCCAGGCCCAGCAAAAAAGGAGATTTCCCACTGGGATGCTGAACTCCTAACCTGGTCCATGAGAATTTAAACTCAGATGCTGTAACCAGCACTAGAGGAGGTCGCTGGGCTGGATGTTGTGTGGGGCCCCAAGCGACCTGGATCCACCCACAATAGGGCTCCAGGCAGGGCCAGCCCACAACATTTTGGCACCTAAGGTGGGGAGCTCAAATGATGCCCGCATACCCCTTGCTTGGGCCAAAACTTTGAAAGGTCTCAGTTCTGCCTTCTTCATGATTTTTGTGCGTTCCTTCCTCCAGCACAGCACTCCACCATCTCTGTGCATCTAGAGCAGAGAGAATACATATGCACCAGCAGCAGACACAATTTTCTACACTCTGGGTCCTATTGGCGCCCCCCACAAAGTCTGGCACCTGAGACAGCCGCCTCAGTTGGCCTCATGGCAAGACCAGCCCTGGTTCTAGGCAGCACAGGCCCATGCCAGATGCCACTGGGATTTGACTGGGTTGTAGCAAGAGTTCAAACTGATTAACTGATGAGCTAATGCATATTGGTTCCAGTTACTGGTTAAACTCCCCCATATCCCTGGCAGTGCCCACTTGCCTCTGACAGCTAATGTCAGTCTGCAGCTGCTGGGAGTCCCCACTTGCTGGCAGTCCTTGTGGCCATCCTTGGCAGACCCCATGAGAGAGCCCCAACCCCAGGACAGCCCACATCTGCTACCAGCCCTGTCCATTGGCAGGTTAAAAAGTACTGTAATTGATTAAATTGTAATCCATTATGTGAGGAGTATTTTTAACCTTTTTTACCTCCCTAATCCGAACCTGCATCATTCTTTACGAAGGTGCCACCACCGATCCATCCCCCACCCTCACAGGCATCCTGCTGCATCCACAGTCTCCTCCTGTCCCTTTTTCAATGGACAAAGCCATGTCCAGGGCTGAGTCCCTGCCATATAGGAACAGAGCTCTAAAAAACTGGGATAGTGCAGCTTAAAGACACACAAATGGGCTCCCAATATCTCATGGGGTTGACCCCAGTGTTTATTTCTGTTTCTTCAGGAAAAATTGGAGGCCCATTTGAAGACACTGAGGCTGTGTCTACACTGCATCCCTTTTCCAGAAAAGGGATGCAGATGAGACAAGTCGGAATTGCAAATGCAGCGGGGATTTAAATTTTCCCCACTACATTTGCATGAACATGGCTGCCGCTTTTTTCCAACTCGGGGCTTTGCTGGAAAAAAGCGCCAGTCTAGATGTGGATCTTTCGGAAAATAAAGTCTTTTCCAAAAGGTCCCTTATTCCTCTTAAAATCCCTGCTGCATTTGCAATTCCGTCTTGTCTCATCTGCATCCCTTTTCTGGAAAAGGGGTGCAGTGTAGATACAGCCTGAGAGAAGAGAGAGAAAAGCTGCTGGAAAGGAAAGCGATGGGAGAGGGGAAAAGCCAGGAGTGTCTGATAGGTGTCTAGTGATAGAAATGTAGCCGTGTTAGTCTGGTGTAGCTGAAACAAAATACAGGACTATGTAGCACTTTAAAGACTAACAAGATGGTTTATTAGATGATGAGCTTTCGTGGGCCAGACCCACTTCCTCAGATCAAATAGTGGAAGAAAAACATTGGACAAACGTCTCAGACACTTCGCCAAAGAATCAATGTCCACAAAACAGACATTAGACAGGATCACAAAGAAAAAACAGTTGCTTGCCATTTCAACCAGAAAGGACAGTGTCTCAATGACCTATTCACCTGCATCCTACTTCAGAAGACATTCAAATCTGCACTTGAAAAAGAATCCTCTGAACTGGCATTCATGCTAAAATTCGACACTCTCCGCAGGGGGCTGAACAAAGACTCCAGCTATCTTACCCATTACAAAGATAGCTTCCCCAATTATCACCTCTAATACTATTAACTCACAGACATTTCCCCTTCCCCACCTCTAATATCATTAACTCGCAGGCATTCACCTTCCTTTCTCCCCCCCCCCCCCCCCGCATCCCCCTTCTGTTCTGAAATGTGATTTGTCCTTTTCATATGTGTTCATTTTTTTAATTGTATCCTTTGGTATATATGGCTGTGACTATTTTCTTCCACTATTTGATCTGAGGAAGTGGGTCTGGCCCACGAAAGCTCATCATCTAATAAACCATCTTGTTAGTCTTTAAAGTGCTACATAGTCCTGTATTTTGTGGTAGGTGTCTGTGATTATGAACTGGCAGGGACTGGCAGTGGGAGGGCTGTGTTAGGAGGCAGACTCTTGTGTGACCTTGGCAAGTTTGGGCTTGTTTGTTTTTCTCCTGGATCATGGGTTGCTGGGTTAGATCCATTTGTGGACAGGCCCTGAGCTTCCATGTCAGTGGATGAGTTAATGTCCAGCACCTGTAACTTTCACAGAAATTTTCCCCAAAGGAGCTGAATGTCCCTCGGAAAGGCTGTCTGCTGTGTCTGGTCACTTTGTGCATTAACATCTTCATTTCTTTTCCCTCCCTGGGTATCTCTGTCAGGGTGTGACCTGAGTGTGTGTCTAAGGTCTGATACAATTGAAACACAGAATTCAGAGTGGGGACATTGTTATAAATATGAGAGCCTGGAATCTCACCTTCTTACCTTTCCCCCACCAGACACTCTGCCCTGGGCAGTGGAAAGAGCAAGAGGAAAATCCCTGGGAGCTTTCAGACAGGGTGACTTTGCAGGTGGAGACTGTCTTTAAATGATAAGAAAATTCCTGTGAAAACATCTTCATGGGATTGTAACTAAAGTTACCAATCAAACCCACAGCGACCATGGTGCGCACAGCCCTAAATCTAACCCAGTGATCAGTGAGGAGACTGAGAGGCATTGGATTTGGGGACCTTTGGACCACTTTGAGAAGCACTAGTCTATGGGATATGATGCCTAAGGTTAGGGATGTAATAGTGTATTTGATTAACCACTAAGCAAAAGCTTATAGGTTAATGCTATAGACTACATGCATTTTACCCTCCACCCCTTGCCAGTACATTTTTTAGAAAGCTGGTCCGCAGCCCAGCTCGGTCCCAGCTTGCATTGGGTCCTGAACCTACCCCTGCTGCAGCTCTGCATTTAAAGTGTAATAGGAGCCATGTGCGCAGGCAGTTGGCTCAGTTGCAGCTTGTGCTGGGTTTGGGAGCTCAGACCTTTACTCTCCCAGACAGGGGCTGCCCCGGGACTATAGAATAGTTGATTAACCGATTGCAATTCATAAGGTTAATCGACAATTCAATTAACCAATATTTAACGTTCCTACTAAAGGTGTGAAGTTAAAGCACACAACGTACATCACCTTCATGCCCTCTATTGAGGCAGACGCACTGCTGGCCATTTTCAGCAGGGTGGAGTTTCCCCAGGAGGTCCTCACGGACCAGGGATCCAACTTTTTATAAATACATTAGAAGCAAGAGGAAGACCAAGGACAGGGTAGGGCCACTGGTCAGTGAGGAGGGAGAAACAGTAACAGGAAACTTGGAAATGGCAGAGATGCTTAATGACTTCTTTGTTTCGGTCTTCACCGAGAAGTCTGAAGGAATGCCTAACATAGTGAATGCTAGTGGGAAGGAGGGAGGTTTAGAAGATAAAATAAAAAAAGAACAAGTTAAAAATCACCTAGAGAAGTTAGATGCCTGCAGGTCACCAGGGCCTGATGAAATGCATGCTAGAATACTCAAGGAGCTGATAGAGGAGGTATCTTGAGCCTTTAGCTATCATCTTTAGAAAATCATGGGAGACAGGAGAGATTCAAGAAGACTGGAAAAGGGCAAATATAGTGCCCATTTATAAAAAGGGTAATAACAACCCAGGAAACTACAGACCAGTTAGTTTAACTTCTATGCCAGGGAAGATAATGGAGCACGTAATTAAGGAAATCATCTGTAAACACTTGAAAGGTGGCAAGGTGATAGGAAACAGCCAGCATGGATTTGTAAAGAATAAATCATGTCAAACCAATCTGATAGCTTTCTTTAATAGGAGAATGAGTCTTGTGGATAAGGGAGAAGCAGTGGATGTGGTATACCTAGACTTTAGTAAAGCATTTGATATAGTCTTGCATACTATATCTTATCAATAAACTAGGCAAATACAACTTAGATGGGACTACTATAAGGTGGGTGCATAACTGGCTGGATAAGAGAGTAGTTATTAATGGTTCACAATCCTGGTATAACAAGTGGAGTTCTGCAGGGGTCTGTTTTGGGACCGGCTCTGTTCAATATCTTCATCAACAATTTAGATATTGGCATAGAAAGTACGCTTATTAAGTTTGCAGATGATACCAAGCTGGGAGCGACTGCTCTGTAGGATAGGGTCATAATTCAAAATGATCTGGACAAATTGGAGAAATGGTTTGAGATAAACAGGATGAAGTTTAATAAAGACAAATGTAAAGTGCTCCACTTAGGAAGAAACAATCAGTTTCACACATACAGAATGGGAAGCGACTATCTAGGAAGGAGTATGGCAGATAGGGATCTAGGGGTTATAGTGGACCACAAGCTGAATATGAGTCAGCAGTGTGATGCTTTTGCAAAAAAAGCAAACATGATTCTGGGATGCATTAACAGGTGTTTTGTGAGCAAGATACGAGAAGTCATTCTTCCGCTCTACTCTGTGCTGGTTAGGCCTCAGTTGGAGTATTGTGTCCAGTTCAGGGCATCGCATTTCAAGAAAGATGTAGAGAAATTGGAAAGGGTCCAGAGAAGAGCAACAGGAATGATTAAAGGTCTAGAGAACATGACCTATGAAGGAAGAATTGGCTTTGTTTAGTTTAGAAAAGAGAAGACTGAGGGGGGACATGATAGCCGTTTTCAGGTATCTAAAAGGGTGTCATAAAGAGGAGGGAGAAAACTTGTTCATCTTGGCCTCTGAGGCTAGAACAAGAAGCAATGGGCTTAAACTGCAGCAAGGGAGGTTTAGGTTGGACATTAGGAAAAAGTTCCTAACTGTCAGAGTAGTTAAACACTGGAATAAATTGCCCAGGAAGGTTGTGGAATCCCCATCTCTGGAGATACTTAAAAGTAGGTTAGATAAATGTCTATCAGGGATGGACAGTATTTGGTCCTGCCATGGGAGCAGGGGGCTGGACTCGATGACCTCTCGAGTTCCCTTCCAGTCCTAGTATTCTATGATTGATTCTACAATCCATGTTGGCTTGTGGGAGAAGCATGGGGCCCAGCTCACCTGGGCCCCAGCATATGGCTCCCGGTCCAACGGGTTGGTGAGGAGGTTCCAGGGGACCCTGAAGCAGATGCTGGAGGCCTTTATGCACTGGCATCTGCAGGACTGGGACAAGTACTTGCCCCACCTGCTGTCGGCACACAGAGAGGCACCCTGAGAGTCTACCTGGTTCTCCCCTACCGAGACAGTGTGCAGAAGGGGGAAGGAACCCCTGGGCTTGCTGAGAGAGTTATGGGAGGGGGAGACCTCCTCGAATGGAGAGTCAGGGCTGGAGGATGTCCTGGTTTTCCGGGAAAGGCTCACTGAGCTCATGGGCCCAGCCAGAGAGACTCTGGTCAGAGCCCAAGGGAAGTGGAAGGGTTGGTACGACTGCAGAGAGTGGGCCTGCGCCGGCCCCCTCAAAGCCATGCAGCAGCTGAACAGTGGGAAGCCGGCTCCTTCAGGGCACCGCTGTGGCAGGCCCAAGCCAAGGGAAGCGCCACTGTCACCACTGTAGCTTTACCTGGCAGGGGGCCCAAACTTTCCCAGGTCACAAGTGGAGTGACCCTGCTCAGTTCGCTCTCGGAGGGGGAAGTGATATGATGTAGTGGGAAGGCAATCACTGGTTGCTGCGTACCTCTACTGGCCTGTGTCTGTAAGCACTGGCCATCGGGGGGGCCGTCTGAGGTCACATAGACAAAGATCCAACTGGTCCTACCTGTTGAGGGCAGGGACTGAACAAAGGAAGTGAGTGTTCGGGGGAAGGGTCAGTTTCGGGTGGGGGGAACCATGAAGGGGACAGTCTAAGCAGAGGGTTGGGAGTTTAGGGGTCTAGGCACCCCATCCCAAGGGGTCTGAGGCATCCTAGCCCTGACACCTGTAGCCACATCACGTCTATGCTGAGTTGTACCTTGGAGAAGCAATAAACCTCTGTTCTACTGGCTGGCGGAGTTTGTTCTGGCTGCTATGGGGGTGCAGGATCAGGAGAACTCCAATGCGCCATCACAATAGTTTGTTGGAGAAAAGTCAATATGATTTCTGTAAAGGGAAATCATGCCTTACTAATCTATTCCTGAAAATAATCAGCATAACGGCATTGTGCAAGAGAGCTTTTCTTGCACAAGAAGGAGCAGTGTAGACATCTCCTTCTTGCACAACAGCCTCTGCTGCAAAAATGGCGGCTGATTAGATGCGCAAATGAGGCTTGGTGATATTCCACGCTTAGCCTCATTTGCATAGCTCTGGCGCAAGATCACGCCAGTATAGACATAGCCATAGTGTAGATATAGCCTGGGTGGGTGACTAAAATCCTGTCTCTGGAAGCAGTAATGGCACAGACCTTAATGAACAAGTTAATCAACAGCACTTGATTAATTGTTCCCTGAACAGCATTTCCAGTCTCCAAAGCTCATGTGATCAATTGAGTGGAGCGAGGGGCAGAGCTGTGGATCCCAGATCTCCAAGCCTCTGAGGAAGGGGAGATCATCAGCAATACCCATACAGGTGAGCAAGCAGCTAAACTGACACAGAAACCAATTTTTGTGTCCTCATAGCAGCTGTCACTTGTGAATTTTCATCAAGTCTGACTGACCCTTAAGCATCAAAGGGGTTGCCGTGTTAGTCTGGATCTGCAAAAGCGACACCTTATAGACTAAGGGTATGTCTACACTACAAAGTTAATTTGAAATAACAGCCAAACCGCTATTTTGAAATAAATTTGAAATAGTGGAGCACTTATTTCAAATTTGGTAAACCTCATTCTACGAGGAATAACACCAAATTCGAAATAGATAATTTAAAATAAGTGCTGTGTGGACACTTATTTCGAATTAGGGGGCCTCCACCCCTTCCCAGTTTCCCCTGGTGGCCACTCTGGGCCAACCAAGAAAACTCCTCTCCTCTCCCCCAGCCCCGGGGCCCTTAAAGGGGTAGACTCTGGCCACTGGGCATGTGCGAGAGCCAGGCCTGCCAGCAGCCGCAGACCTTCAGCCAGTGGCCACACAATGGCAGCCAGCCGTCCCGCGCCCAGTCCCCCAGGACCGAGGGACCAGCCAGAGGCCGTAGACAGCGCGCGCCCTCATTGATTAGTGGGGAGATCATGAACCTCACTGAGGTTTCGGGGGAGGCCCCCAATCTCCATGATCTCCGCATTAGGTGGAGGAACGCGGCTACCATGGCCGCATAGTGGCCACCATGGCCAGCAAGGGACACAGGAGCACCCAGAAAGTGAAGGAGCTGCAGCAGGTGTACGCCAGGGCCACCAGGGGCTGCCCTGCAGCAGGGGCTGCCACCTACCCCTACTTCCCCGCCGTCGACCGAATCCTGGGAGGCAGGGCAGGCCGCGCCAGCCCAGGAGGCAGCGAGCTGGGAGCTGAGGACCATGATCCAGGTGCCACGGAAGGGCCACCACCAGCTGTCCCAGCACTGGAGTTGGCAGGGTCATCCGGGGAGGCCATACCAGGTAAGTGCCAGCACTGTTTCCTACCCGGGGGGAAGGTGGGGAGGAACACCAGGGACTGCACGCGTGGGCAGGTAGGTCCAGCTGTGTGACACCTAGGGGCTGTGTGTGAAGAGTGTGTGTGAAGAGACCTGACACGCTCCCGACCCTGCAGCGGGACCCAGCAAGATGCCCTCCTTTCACATACCCCCTCTACACAGAGGCAGGGGACATCTGCCCCCCGCCTTAGACGCACTATACACAGCTCAGGGGCATGGGTGCGGTCTTGGGGCAGCTCCCACTCCCGGGGAGATCCAGACATCTCGACCATGGCCTCTGTGCAAACATGTTGGCTCTGACGGTGCACAGTCATCCGCACCTCACATGGGGCGCTGGGCATCATCCAGTGAGTCCCCAGGGAGAAATGACCACTCCTCTTCTTTCTCCACAGCCGCACCAGCTGCATGTGCAGGGCGCACTACCCCACCTGGGACATGCTCCCACACCTGAGGGCTCCTCCAGAGCACCAGCATATGGCAGGGGTACTGGGACCAGCACCTGGGGGCCCTCTGAGCCCTGCACCATAACATCCAGGCCTGGATGCAGGAGGACCTGCAGCACCGCTGGGAGCAGCTTGCCCAGGACCGTGCCATGTGCTCACACCTGCAGGCCCTGCTGCAGAGCGTGCTGCCCCATGCCACCCCAGTGCCTGCTCCCCCCCCCCGCTACTGTTCCTCTTCCCACTCCTGCCCTCACTCCCACCTCAACCTCCTCACACTCCTCCTCAATCTCCACACCCTCCTCCCCATCCCCCCGCGGACACCAAGGCCCCTGCACCCACTATGCTGGGAGATGTGGCCCAACGAGACACCTACCCCTGAGTGCTGATCTTCCCCTCCCCCTTCTTCTCCTTGCTTCCCCATTCCAGCTCCCTCCTCTCAGTTTTCTCCCTCTCCTCTCCCACCCTCTCTCCTCCCCTCTCCCGCCTCCTTTCCCCAGTCTCCCCAGTGTTTCATTCTCCCTCCCCAGTTTTGTTAAATAAAGACAGTTCATGAAAAAACGTGTATTTTATTTGACATCAGGAAGAGGGGCTAGGGAGGGGTAAGTGGAAGGACGTGAAAGAGGAATAGGGCACGAGACCACGGTGGGGAGGACTAGGGTGGCTCTGAGGGTTCCTCGGGGTAGACGCTCCCCCCCATGACCTCCTGGATCCTTATGGACCTCCCAGATGGCAGCCTGCTGCAAGTGCAGCTAGGCTGATGGCAACGACCCCACGAGATGCACCGGCATATCCAGGGACAAGTCTGGTTTCATGTTGCAGAGTGCCATGGTGTCCCAAGTGAGGGCAAGCAGAGCACTCCAAGACACAAATGCTTTGCTGTTCCTCAGTGAGGTAGACCAAGCAGAGAAACCTGAGAACTGTCTGTCCGGGATGGGGGGTTGGGTCCCTTTAAGCACAGATCTCGGATAGCCTGAGGCAGCAGCCCCACACAGTAAGTCTGACCCTGATGCCCTGCCGGCACTGGTTCTGGCCAGCCTTACCTTCGATTCAGGGTCTACTCAATGTGGACGCACTATTTTGAATTAGAAAAATGCTATTTTGATTTAATTTTTGTGTCTAGCTGCATTATTTCGAATTAGCTTGATTCGAATTAACTAATTCAAAATGAGTTAATTCGAAATAGCGCTGTAGTGTAGACATACCCTAACAGATTTATTGAAGCATAAGCTTTCCTTGCATCCGACAAAGTGGGTCTTTGCCCACAAAAGCTTATGCTCCAATAAATCTGTTAGTCTAAGGTGCCACAAGACTTCTTGTCACTTTTTCTGATTCTTAAGCCTGTCTTCAACTCCAGTCGAGGGACTGTGGGGGGGGGGGGGGGGGGAGGACATTGGGTTCTCTTCTTTGGGAAAGGGTTATGAAGAAGGGTGATGAACTTAGCTTGTGGTTATTCAACCTTTTCAGCCATTATT
Organism: Pelodiscus sinensis; assembly: GCF_049634645.1. Taxonomy (NCBI): domain Eukaryota; kingdom Metazoa; phylum Chordata; order Testudines; family Trionychidae; genus Pelodiscus; species Pelodiscus sinensis. Next base: position 2,249,071 of record NC_134742.1, read on the forward strand.
TAGGTGTGTGTCCTCTTTTCTATTCCCCTTCCAGAGTTTTCCTTTCAGCTCAGCACAGAAAATGACTCCTGTCTGGTTTCAGTTTCTGTCCCAGCAGGTGATGGGACGCTGACTGAGAACAATGAGGAGAGTCTTCAGCAGGAAGGACCTGAGCAAATGGCTCCATATGGGATGTTATTGAGAAGATGTGAAGTGCGTTTTTCCCAGAGTCCTGAGCTGGGATATACCTGTGAGAGTCAGCATAGCCCAGAAAGGCAGCAGGGAAACCATGTGGTGGAGGGACAGGGTAAATCACAGTCACAGAAGCAGAGGTGTGAAAAGAAACAGAGAAACCATTCAACAGAAAATCCTTTATCAACAAGCACCCTATGCTTACAGTGACTGTGCCACTCTTAGGGTACGTCTACACTACAGCGCTAATTCGAACGAACTTAGTTCAAATTAGTTAATTCAAACTAAGCTAATTCGAACTAACGCATCTAGAACTAAAAACTAGTTTGAATTAGCGTTTTGCTAATTCGAACTAGCGCATCCACATTAAGTGGACCCTGAACCAGGCTTAAGGATGGCCGGAAGCAGTGCCGGCAGGGCATCAGAGGAGGACTTAGAGCGTGGAGATGCTGTCTCAGGCTAGCCGAGGGCTGTGCTTAAAGGGTCCCGACCCCCACCCCGGACAGACAGTTCTCAGGGTGCCCCGCTTGCAAAGCAGTCCTGGTTTGGATTGCCCAGACTACCCATACTGGGCATATCACAGCACTCGGCCATCAGACCGGCTGCACTTGCCGCAGGCTGCCATCTGAGGAGAGGGGGTAATTGGGGGGCTGCAGGAGAGCTTCCACCCCCAGAAGCCCACAGAGCCAGCCCAGTCCTCCCCATCGGGGGCGCGTACCCCATTCCTCCCTCACCTCCTTCCACTTACCCTTCCCTAGCCCCTCTTCTTGATGTACAAAATAAAGGACAATTGTGTTCAAAAACGGAATCTGTCTTTGTTGAACAAAACTGGGGGAGACTGGGAAAAGGAGGTGGGAGAGGGGAAGAGAGAGGCTGGGAGAGGGGAGGGCAACTAAAATGATCAGGGGTTGGGAACAGGTCCCATATAAAGAGAGGCTAAAGAGACTGGGACTTTTCAGCTTAGAAAAGAGGAGACGGAGGGGGGACAGGATAGAGGTCTCTAAAAGCAGGAGTTGGGTGGAGAGGGTGCATACAGAAAAGTTCTTCATTAGTTCCCATAAAGAAGGACTAGAGGACACCAAAGGAAAGGAATGGGTAGCAGGCTTCAAACTAGTAACAGAAAATTGTTCTTCACAAAGCAGAGAGTCAACCTGTGGAACTCCTTGCTGCAGGAGGCTGTGAAGGCTAGAACTAGAACAGAGTTTAAAGGGACGTGAGATCAAGTAATGGAGGTTGGGTCCATGGAGTGGTATTAGCCAGGGGGTAGGAGTGGTGTCCCTGCCCAAGGTTTGTGGAAGGCTGGAGAGGGATGGCACGAGACAAATGGCTTGGTCACTGTCTTCGGTCCATCCCCTCCAGGGTCCCTAGGGTTGGCCGCTGTCAGCAGACAGGCTACTGGGCTAGATGGACCTTTGGTCTGACCCAGGGCGGCCATTGTAAGCTCAGGGCTCAGGGTCGGGGTCTCAGTGGACCACCTTGATTTTCATGCACACCTGCTCCTGGGTGGCCAGGCTGGCAGCTCTCCTGCCCTAGACGGCCACTTTCCTGTGCCTAGTGCGGAGGTCGTGGACGAGGTCCACGATGTCTGCACTAGCCCAGGCGGGTGCCCGCCTCTTGCGGTCCTGGGCAAGCTCCTGGGAGCCACCAGCCTGGTCCCGGGAAGAGGGGGAGGGCTGGGGGGCATCGGGTGGGTGGCTCGAGCCGTGCCAGGTGCACCATAGCCAACCCGTGCCCCTTTAAGGGGTCCGGGGCCGGGAGGGGGGCAGACGAGTTTCCCTGGTGTTGGCCAGAGTGGCCACCAGGGAAACCTGGGGAGGGCTAGCCTCCCACTAGTTCGAATTAAGGGGCTACACAGCCCTTAATTCGAACTAGTAAATTCGAACTAGGCTTAATCCTTGTGGAATGAGAATTACCTAGTTCGAACTAAGAGCTCCGTTAGTTCGAATTAAATTCGAACTAACGGAGCACTAGTGTAGCGCCTATGAAAGTTAGTTCGAACTAACGTCTGTTAGTTCGAACTAACTTTGTAGCATAGACATACCCTTATTGAACATCAAAGGATCCACACAGAAATCCTTTGACTGCTCAGACCATGGTAAAAGCTTCAGGGAGCAATCAATTCTAGTTAGATATCAGAAAACTCACACAAGAAAAAAAACTGCTGTGAGTGCAGGAAAAATGACAGTAACAGGTCAGACCTTGTTAGACACAGGAGAATCCACACAAGATAGAAACCCTTCAGCTGCTCTTACTCTGGGAAAAGCTTCAGTGAGAGCGCACACTTTGTTAGACATAAAAGAATCCACACTGGGGAAAAACTCTTCTCCTGCTCTGACTGTGGGAAAAGCTTCAGTACGAGATCAAACTTAGACATGGGAGAATCCATACAGGAGAGAAACCCTTTTACGGCTGTGATTGTGGGAAAAGAAGGCTGAAGGAGGAGATGAATGCTCTCTTTAAATATACTAGAGGGATAAATACCAGGGAGGGAGAGGAATTATTTAAGCTTAATACCAATGTGAACACAAGAACAAATGGATATAAGCTGGCTAGTAGGAAGCTTAGACTTGAGATTAGATGAAGGTTTCTAACCATTAGAGGAGTGAGGTTCTGGAACGGCCTTCCAAGGGAAGTAGTGGGGACAAAAGATCTATCTGGCTTCAAGATTAAACTAGATGGCTATGTCTACATTGGTACCCTTTTCCGGAAATGCTTAAAATGGAACAGTTTTCCGTTATAAGTATTTCCGGAAAAAGCACGTCTACATTGGCCACGGACGCTTTTCCGGAAAAGCACTTTTCCCAGAAAAGCGTCCGTGGCCAATGTAGACGCACTTTTCCGGAAAAAAGCCCCGATCGTCATTTTCGTGATCGGGGCTTTTTTGTGGAAAAGACTACTGTGCTGTCTACACTGGCCCTTTTCCGGAACAGTTTTTCCGGAAAAGGACTTTTGCCCGAACAGGAGCAGCATAGTTTTTCTGGAAAAACACTGACAATTTTACAGTAGATCCTCATTGCTTATCTGGAAAAGCAAGCAGCCAGTGTAGATAGCTGGCAAGTTATTCTGGAAAAGTGGCTGCTTTTCCGGAATAAGTGGCCCAGTGTAGACACAGCTGATGGGTTTATGAAGGGGATGGCTTGATGAGATAACATGATCTTGGTAACTAATTGACCATTCATTATCAGTGGTTTAGCTGATCGTCATATTTGGGGTCAGGAAGGAATTTTCCTCCAGGGTAGATTGGAAGGGACATTTTTAGTTTCTGTCTGGTATCATGGAGGAAGCAGCCTAGGAAAGGGTCTGGGATTTAGGGGCCCAGTGTCCCCCATCTCAAGGGGGGCTGAGGCATCCTAGGCCTGCCCTGTAACCAGATTACATCTATACTGTGTTTGTATCCTGGAGAAGCAATAAACTCCCTCTATTCTACTGGCTGGTGGAGTCTGTTTGTGCCACTATGGGGGTGCAGGAGGCGAGGGAACTCCGATGCGCCGCTACCCTTAGCTCCTCCAATTCAGCCACCTTGCTCTCCAAAGGCTGTACATACATGAAGGGCCAAAATCTCCTTACACCAAATGCACACATACACCACCTTTCTGCAGAGCACATAATCATACGTTAATCTTAGGGGGTGCTTGACTCCCACTCTAACTTAGGCTCTACCCCCAACTCCATATGTTTCCCCAAATACCCACCTAGACCTGCCTCTTCTCATCCCCATTTTGCCTCTTTCCTCTAGCACGTCCTTAATATCACTGAACAGTTGATCCACAGGAAATAGGAAGCTCTGGTTGGGGTGAGATGCTGATCTGTGGGGCCCAATAGTGCACAGGGGAGGTGGGGCAGGAGCTGATTCATGGGGCTGCTGGTTGGTGCCACAATTTTTTTCTATGGATGTGGTAGCCCCATGACAGAATCTATGTCACTACGCAGTGGATGCAGAATCACACTGCAAAGGCCTAGATCTAGAAAGCATATTAAACAATTCTGTAACTGTTTGCAGCACAGGTTCTATAGTAAAAGACCTGAGGATTACAATGGATGAGCAGCTGGATATGAGTCAACAGTGTGCCTTTGTAGCCAAGAAGGCGAAGGGTAAATTAGGTTTAATTAGGAGCAGCATTGCCAGCAGATCTAGAGAAGTGATTATTCCCCTTAATTTGGCACAGCTGAGGCCACATCTGGAGTGTTACATCCAATTCTGGATCCCACATTACAAAAAAGATGTGGATGCATTGGAGAAAATCAAAATGATAAGGGGGTTGGAGTATATGCCTTACAAGGAGGCTGTGTCTAGACTGGCTACTTTTTCCAGAAAAGCAGCTGCTTTTCCAGAAAAACTTGCCAGCTGTCTACACTGGCCACTTGAATTTCCGGAAAAGCACTGACGATCTCATGTAAGATCGTCAGTGATTTTCCGGAAATACTATGCTGCTCCCGTTTGGGCAAAAGTCTTTTTCCGAAAGACTTTTGCGCAAAAGGGCCAGTGTAGACAGCACAGTACTGATTTCCGCAAAAAAGCCACGATCGCGAAAATGGCGATCGGGGCTTTTTGCGGAAAAGCGTATCTAGATTGGCCACGGACACTCTTCCAGAAAAAGTACTTTTCCGGAAAAGCGTCCTGCCAATCTAGACGTGCTTTTCCGAAAACGCTTTTAACAGAAAACTTTTGTACAGCTTCCCGCCCTTTGTGGGAGGTATAGGGACAGCGTCTGTCGAAGCAAACGCCTCACTCAGTTTACGCGGCTAAACAGACAGTTTTATTGGCCAATAAAAGCAAAGTGAGCCAAACGTGGTCTTAGCAAAGCCGGGTCCAGTAAGACTGGCTAATACAATTAATCCTAGTATTTTATACCCTTAACCAAACAAGTCTGATGTCAGGGCAAGAAATTAAAGAGAACTTTAAAGAGGAATTATTATCAGCATAGAAAGAAACAGGTTAAAAGGGAGTTCGAGCTTCAGCTCAAAATAGTTTATTAACACATTCCAACAGCGCATCCCTCTGGTTTTTTCCCACCTCAGTGAAGGCCAGTTTACTCCCTCGTGCAGACACAAGAAACTGAAATGGCTTTTGTTATAGAGAATGGCTTCTAGCTAAATATGAAATGGTATCTAGGGACAGCGTCTAAAAAGTCATTTATCAGAGGGGTAGCTGTGTTAGTCTGAATCTGCAAAAGCAGTGAGGAGTCCTGTGGCACCTTACAGACTAACTGAAGTATTGGAGCATAAGCTTTCGTGGGCAAAGACCCACTTTGTCAGATGCATCTGGCACCCATAATGAATATTCATAAAATACCCAAAGATTTCTTCCAATTAAAGGTGGTACCTTCAGAAATCTTGGGTGTTAGGCCAAGTTATGGAAAAGGGGTAGTATATCTGGAATGCTTTCATGCCCAAAAGCAGTATTTAGGCCTAGTGATTAGAGAGATTGGGGCTGCAATCTGACGCCTAGTGGAGAGAGAGCAGTCCGTCCCGGATTCTATGAGTATAAGGTCAGAGAAAACTTAGGACATAAGAACATAAGAATAGCCGTACTGAGTCAAACCAAAGGTCCATCTAGCCCAGTAGCCTGTCTGCCGATAGTGGCCAGCACCAGGTGCCCCAGAGAGGGTGGACCGAAGACAATGATCAAGCAATTTGTCTCCTGCCATCCCTCTCCAGCCTCTGACAAACAGAGGCCAAGGACACCATTTTATCCCCTGGCTAATAGCCTTTTATGGACCTAACCTCCATGAAATTATCTAGCTTCTCTTTAAACTCTATTATAGTCCTAGCCTTCACAGCCTCCTCTGACAAGGAGTTCCACAGGTTGACTACACGCTGTGTGAAGAACTTTCTTTTATTAGTTTTAAACCTGTTACCCATTAATTTCATTTGGTGTCCTCTAGTTCTTCTATTTAGGGAACTAATAAATAACTTTTCTTTATTCACCCTCTCCACACCACTCATGCTTTTATAGACCTCCATCATATTCCCCCTCAGTCTCCTCTTTTCTAAACTGAAAAGTCCCAGTCTCTTTAACCTCTCCTCACATGGGACCCGTTCCAAACCCCTAATCATTTTAGTTGCCCTTTTCTGAACTCTTTCCAAGGCCAAAATATCTTTTTTGAGGTGATCACATCTGTACACAGTATTCAAGATGTGGGCATACCATAGTTTTATACAGGGGCAGTAAGATATTCTGGGTCTTATTTTCTATCCCTTTCTTAATAAGTCCTAGCATCCTATTTGCCTTTTTGACCACTGCTTATCTCTATTTCTCTCTTTTGTAATGGCTTTTTTTCCTTTCTTGCTTAAGTCTGCTTTTAGGAATCCTATTAACACTTGCTCCCAGGTCTTCTAGGGGAAGGGAAGCTACCCTTCTCTATTCAATCTTGGGATCTTTGAGAGTGTAGGAATTATTATTATTATTACTATTATTATTATTTGTATACTTAGATACATTTTAAATTAATTGTGTTAATGACATCTTGGGAAGGAATTCAAGTGATTTGTGTTCTTACTGTAGTTTTTACTGTGGTAATCATAATCATTATTCCATTAGCAATAAAACTGTTTTCCATTTCATTCTCTGAGTTAAGGTAGTGGTGTTGTCTCAAGGGCCTGTTGAGCCTCAAGAGGGGGAGCCTTGTGATTCCACAGAATTGTAATCTGGAATAGAGAACGAACTTAGATCTTTCCTGATCAGATTGGCAAGCCTTACCCAACCAAATTTCACAAAACTCTTTCCCAGGCTACAAGAGAGAGGGAGATTTGGGCTTATTTAGTCTACAGAAGAGAAGAAGGAGACGGAGGTTGATAGCAGCCTTCAACTTCCTGAAGGGGAGTTCTGAGGAGGTTGGACAGAGGCTGTATTCAATAGTGACAGATGGCAGAACGAGGAGCAATGGTCTCAAGTTCCAGTGGGGGAGTTCTAGACTGGCTATAGGGCCCATTCTTCCTCTGAGAAATATACAGCCACCTCCACAAAGGTCACTGGCTCGACCACAGCCATTTCCTTTCCCTGGCTCTGCAGGCCATGAGCTGAGCTGGAGACAGACATGGATGTTCTAAAGCCTGTCGGGGAGAAAGGCAATTGGAGACATTTCAAAAGGGACTTTAATCCTTTCCTCACCCCCATTGTCCTCCCACTCTGTCCCTGTGACGTACATGCTAGACTCTGCCACTTTGGGCAAATCCTTCAATTTAGATATTCCATAAACAATACACACAAAGTTAGATCCCAAATCCACATTCATTTAACTCAATACTTGGCTTCGGTTACAGCATTACTGCATCTGCAACAATGGGATTTGGTTCTGAGCTACGCTCTTTTCTAACAGGTGTAAGCTGTCTTGTGCAAGAGCTCCTGTGCAAGAGGGCAGTGTGGACGTGCAGCAGGGGTTTCGTGTGCAAGAAAGCCCTATGGCTAAAATGGCCATCAGAGCTTCCTGGCGCAAGAGAGCATCCACGCTGCCATGAATGCTCTTGCGCAAAAGCACATCTCGCTTATGGCAGTGTGGACATGATCTTGTGCAAGAGTTCTTGCAAGAGTTCTTGTGCAAGAAGCCGCCCGTGTAGACATAGCTAGGAAGAGGAGGAAGGGGAGCAGCACACTGAGCATGTGCATGCTCTCCCCAACACAGGGGCTATGTCTCTTGTGCAAGAGGACGTACGCCTGTTAGAAAAGAGCGTAGCTCTTGCACAAGAAGCCCTCTCTTACCACGTTTTACTGTAAATCTTCTTGCGCAAGAACAAATGGGCAGTGTGGATGCTCTGTGGAAGAACGGCTCTTCTTGCACAATAACCCGCCAGTGTAGACATAGCCAGGGAGAGGAAGAGATGGAAGCCTGTGGCTACATCTAGACTGGCATGATTTTCTGCAAATGCTTTTAACGGAAAAGTTTTCCGTTAAAAGCATTTGTGGAAAAGAGCGTCTAGATTGGCACGGACACTTTTCCGCAAAAGCACTTTTTGCGGAAAAGCGTCCATGCCAATCTAGATGTGCTTTTGCACAAAAAAGCCCCGATCGCCATTTTCGCGATCGGGGCTTTTCTGCGCAAAATAAATCTGAACTGTCTACACTGAACTGGCCCCAAAAGGGACTTTTGCCCAAACGGGAGCAGCATAGTATTTCCACAAGAAGCACTGATTTCAGACAGTAGGAAGTCAGTGTTCTTGTGGAAATTCAAGCGGCCAGTGTAGACAGCTGGCAAGTTTTTCTGCAAAAGCATTTGCTTTTGCGGAAAAACTTGCCAGTCTAGACACAGCCCGCATGTACCCTAGCTTCCCCGACCCTGGCACACTGGGGAGGAGGAGGCTGTGTGGCTTCCCCGACCCTGGCACACTGGGGAGGAGGAGGCTGTGTGGCTTCCCCGACCCTGGCACACTGGGGAGGAGGAGGCTGTGTGGCTTCCCCGACCCTGGCACACTGGGGAGGAGGAGGCTGTGTGGCTTCCCCGACCCTGGCACACTGGGGAGGAGGAGGCTGTGTGGCTTCCCCGACCCTGGCACACTGGGGAGGAGGAGGCTGTGTGGCTTCCCCGACCCTGGCACACTGGGGAGGAGGAGGCTGTGTGGCTTCCCCGACCCTGGCACACTGGGGAGGAGGAGGCTGTGTGGCTTCCCCGACCCTGGCACACTGGGGAGGAGGAGGCTGTGTGGCTTCCCCGACCCTGGCACACTGGGGAGGAGGAGGCTGTGTGGCTTCCCCGACCCTGGCACACTGGGGAGGAGGAGGCTGTGTGGCTTCCCCGACCCTGGCACACTGGGGAGGAGGAGGCTGTGTGGCTTCCCCGACCCTGGCACACTGGGGAGGAGGAGGCTGTGTGGCTTCCCCGACCCTGGCACACTGGGGAGGAGGAGGCTGTGTGGCTTCCCCGACCCTGGCACACTGGGGAGGAGGAGGCTGTGTGGCTCCGGCCTCCCCAGTCCCTGTAGCACTATGAAGGGAGGAAGCCGCATTGCTCCAGCCTCTGGAGTCCCTGGAGCACCAAGGAGAGTAAGTACTAGGGGCAGCAACACTTGCCCCCAGAATGCCTACAGCAGGCATTCTGGGGGTGGAGTGTGAGCGGGATCTTGCCTTCCCCCACCTAGACTGTGGGACACTCATGTCTAGGTGCTTTCACATTTAAAAATCTGGCCTGAAGTGAACATTCAGGAAGCCAAATCTGCCCAAGTGGGCATGTGATGCGCAAGTCACCAGGGCTAGGGTCCGTATTTCCCTGTGTTAAATACTGGACACCTGGTATAATTACTGGATTCAAGTGAGCGCAGAGGCAATCGAGGAGACGGGACCCCCCCATTGACCTCCCCTCTCCTGGCATCGCATCCCCCTGGGGCAGCGCAGGGGGAGATGGGCGGGGGGGGGGCTGTGGGAAATGAAGGGGCAGGGCCGGGGGAGGATACAAAGGGCCCGGGGGGGGAGGGGAGAGAACAAGCCACCGGCTGCCGCCCGGCACCGACTCGCACCGCCCGCTCCGCCGGGCGACAACAACCCCCGGCCTTGGGAGCCGAACCTCGCTGGGTGGGGGCTGGGCCAGGCAGCTCCCGGTCTGAGCTAAGCTCTGGCGCTGGCCTGAGACCGGAGTCACTGACCCGCTGCGCATGCGCAGTCTGTCTGACTGACCCCCCCCCCCATTCCGCTCCGCACCGCTCCTGCCGGGTTCTCACGCGCTCCCTGCCGCTGCGATTGGCCTCTGCGGCTCACGCCGCGGTCACCGCTCATGCGATTCGCGTCCTAAGGGTCGAATTCTGAGGGAGCTGTTTGTGGCGTTACTCGCGCTGCTTCCGCTTCCGGGCTGCGTCATGCGGAAGCAGGAAGGAAGGAAGACTCGGAAGAGCGGAGGTGAGGCGAAAAGGGACGGGAGCGCTGGGGCGCCTCGTCGAGGGCGGGGCAAGTGACGTCTTACATGGGGGCGGGGCCCTGAGCGTGAGCGGGGAGGTTTTGGCCTGGGACTCAAATCACTTGCGGAGTGTGAGTGTGAGTGAGAGAGAGAGAGAGAGAGAGAGAGTCAGAGATCACGTGACACCGACCCCAGGCTGGTGGCTGAGGGAGCCCACCAGGGCTATGTTTACACTCGCGGCTACTTGCCCGAGTAATATGCAAATGAGGCTAAAAGTGGAATATCGCCCAGCCTCATTTGCATCCCTAATGAGCCACCATTTTTTTCCATAAGAGGCTCTTGCGCTACACTGCCCCTTCCTGCGCCAGAAAAACCCTCTTGTGCAACGCCGCGATGCCTATGACTTGAGAGGAAGAACAGCGTTGCGCAAGAGGGGTTTTCTCACACAAGAAGGGGCCGTGTAGACACTCCTTCTTGCGCGAGAGCCTCTTCTGAAAAAAAATGGTGGCTCATTAAGTATGCAAATGAGGCTCAGCGATATTCCATGTTTAGCCTCATTTGCATATTACTCGCACAAGAAGCCTCAAGCGTAGACATAGCCCAAGTGTTTGGTCAGCCACCCTTGTTCTCTTCCTGGTTGTCGCTGGGGGTCGGGGCTGGGAGGGAGTGCTGGGGGGGGGGGGGGGGAGCTGTGACCTGGAGTGGGGGACAGGGGTGTGCAAGTGAGGCTGGTGCCATCTCGCTGAGTTCACTGTAGATCCCATGACACCTCCCTACTTTCAGCAGGTCCCTTATCCTGCTTTCCTAATGTGGGAGCCAGCTCCATCCCTGGGACAGCCTGTGTTGGCTGTCTGGATGCTCCCAGGGTGGGCGGGATTTGAGCCACCACCCTGTGCTCCAGATGCTGACTCCCCAAAGCCACTCCAGAACCCACCTGTGTTGGCCATCTGGCCCTCTCATGGTGGGCAGGACTCAAGCCCACCACCCTGTGCTTCCCCGGCAGATGCCATATTCCCCAGTCCACTCCAGAACCCACCCTACCTTCATACCTTCAGGCATCCCTTATCCTGCCTTCCTAATGAAGGACCTGGAGCAGGGGAGTGGGGCACAGGAGAGGTGTGAGGCCGAGCAATGGGTTTGGGGATGATTCAGGGGAGGATTCTGATGTGGAGGAGGGGAGGGATGCAGAGTATAGGAGGGGGTTGTGACTAGGGTTGTAAGTGACTAGTTGACTATCTGATAAGCAAAAGCCGCTTGGGTAGTCACTTTCCCCCCCTTGCTTCCTCTATCAGAGTCAGCAAAGGAGGGGAGCAGGATTCAATGCTGGGAGGAACCCTGGGGGGCAGGAGCTCCCCGGGCTGCTGTCTCTGATACAGAGGAAGCAGCGCAGGGTGGCATCAGCCTCTGTCTTCAGGAGTCCAAGCTCACCACAGAGGCTGCTGCAGGGAGATCGGACCCCCCGCTAACAGGAACTTCTGCAGCAAAGCAGCCTCTGTCTGGGAGCTTGGACTCTCCTGCAAAGAGCCTCTGATAGAGGCAGCAGCGGAGAGGGGGACAGGTGACTGACTACTTGTTTACATTCTTAGCAGCACTGGAAGCAGATTGCTGTGGCTGCTGCTCTGAGCATTGGGCTAGGCATTGAGTAGTAGCCCTGCTCTGTAGAGGGAGGGAAGAGGCTGCTGTTCCTCCCACTGCCCCAGACTGCCCCAGACTGGGACCTGTAAACCTGCCTCAGCAGGGCCTGAACTGTGCCCTGGGAAGTCTCTTCTGTTGGTCCGTGTGGCTGGGCTCCCAGACTCTTCTGTTGCTTTAGGAGGGGAAGTTGCTCAGGCTGCTCCAGATTCGGGATTGGATTTCTCTGTCATACACTGCTGCTCCCTCCATGCAGCACTGGGAGTCGGGCTGAGCCACTGCTGCTCCCCATGGATTGTGTGCAGCGGCACGGAGAGCCCATCTCCAGTGCACTGTTGTGCCTGGCCAGGGGTTGGAGCCAGCTGTGGGCAGCACTAGGCTCTGCCCGCAGCCTACAGATGAGAAGCAAGCCCTGGGCAAAGGGCTGGGCTGGGCAGTGGCACCATCTGTTGCAGTGCAGGGCCTGAGCAGCCTCCTGCAAACTGAGGCATCTCAGCCCATGTGCTGCTTTTCCTGCTCCTCCTGCCCCCAGGTGACTGGTCTGGCAAATCTAGGGGTGGGGATGAGTCTGTGCAGGGGCCTGCTTCTTAGTGTTGTGCTCTGAATGGCACAGTGTCCCTCGGGGTCTGGACAAGGCAGGATAAGAGGCTTGATAAGATGGACTCTCCTGTTAAATGGGACTAGGTTCAGTGAAATATTTTAGATACAGCCTCGTCAAACACTGGAATGGCCAGACATGGTTTTAGGGTGTAAAAGAACCCTTGATCTGTTTCCGTGTCTGCATAAAGCTTCAAAGGAGTTTGCAAATGTGTCCCACATGGGGGTTGTAGAAGGATGGCTACTTTTAAATCTATTATTGAATGTCCAAGGAAGTTAAAACATTCCCTAATGTGTGTCACTCCCTGGACACTTAATAATGGATTTAAAAGTAGCCATCCTTCCACAAAAGAATTGTATCACCCGATTACTGAAGGAGAGAGCTGAATTGGAGTTAATTTAAAATTCAATATTTTACGATTGACTCAGATGTGAAGTTAAACATTGTTATTAATAGCAGGAAAGCTCTGATACTTGTTTTTGGGTCTAATAATATTACTTTGCTATCAAAGGTATTTGTGTCTGAATGTCTGCAGTCCCCCATATGTGTAGATGTTGTGGAAAAGCAGTTAAAACCAGGTGTGGTCGCTGAAGGTAAGGTTGAGGAAGGGAGGCCCCTCCACTTCTGTTGAGGTCCCACCCCCACCACAGGGAGGCGAGGCAGCGTGCCGCGCACACACGCCAACCCCAACATGGCAATGGGAGGAGTACAGGTGGGTGTGCATGCACAGGGAGAGAGGAGGGCAAGGGGACAAGGCCTGAGCAGGAAGGCATGCAAGTGTGTATCTTTCCTGGGCTTGCCTCCTAAGTCGCACTGGGCCACCAGCACAGCCTCTCTGAAGCTGAAGCGCCATTAACAATCATAGAATCATAGAACTGGAAGAGACCTCAGAAGGTCATCAAGTCCAGCCCCCTGTTCTAGGCAGGACCAATCCCAACTAAATCAACCCAATAGACAAGAGCCACCTGGGAAGATTACGGTGGAGACTGCTTCCAGCGGCTCCTGCTGGCCATGCCCACACCAGCACTGCACCAGCTCCTAGACAGCCCTGCCCAAGACTTTTTCTCTGCAAGTCCCCTACTTAGAGCTCGCAGATCTAGCCCAGGAAAGCAAGCCCTGCTCCAGGGTTACCTATCTGACCCACTCCTGGCACCTTTAGCCTGCAAACCAACCAGCTTGTCAGAGTTAACCAGAATTCCCCCTTTGCATCCTGGGGGCTGTAGTTCCAGTGTGGGTTATCCTGCCCAGGCAGGCAGCGGCTGCAAACTACAACTGCGTGCTGTGTGAGCTGAGCTCTGGCTGGGTGCTTGTTCCTGTCACGGGGTCACCCAGCTGGCCCATGCATGACAGAGGCAGGGAATCTATCAGCAGCATGTGGCAGGGTCCTGCTTATCCTCAGGAAAAGGATGCACAGAGCTTGGCACTATGGGAGTAAGATTGATGCACCATATGCTCCCAGCCTTCCTGGCCCTGGAGCAGTGAGGGGAGCAACACTCCACTCCCAAAATACCTACAGTAGGCATTCGGGGGTAGATTGTGGGCAGGGCCAGGTTGGCCCTTACCCACCTAAGCCACCAGATGCCCATGATTAAAACATTTGAAACTAAAGGAATTAACAGGTTTTTACCCTACTACCATTATTCCATTCCCTTATCAAGGATTTGTCTCCATAGTATGAAGCTAAAGTTGTGAAATTAAATCTTACAAATTATAGAACCTTAAATCTGAGAGCTTTCAATGGTCACTGTGTTCAGTTTAAATATACTGTTTAAAAAAATAGGCTGAGAGCTGACTTGCAGTGTATCAGTCTGTTCATGGAGAGAAACTGCTGGATCTCTAAGGGCTCTTCAGTCCAGTGAAAAATCATAGAATCATAAGGCTGGAAGAGACCTCAGGAGGTCACCAAGTCCAGGCCCCTGCCCAAAGCAGGTCCAATCCCAACCAAATCAACCCAACCAGGGCTTTGTCAAGCCAAAACATACAAACCCCTAGGGATGGAGATTCTACCACCTCCTTAGGTAACCCATTCCAGTACTTCACCACCCTCCTAGTGAAATACTTTTTCCTAAAATGCAAGAAGCCTGGGTAACAAACAGGAAGAATTGGCGGCCCTGGCCCAGTCCAAGAAATACGATTTAATTAGGATAACAGAGATTTGGTGGGATGATTTGCATGACGGGAATGCTGTCATGGAAGTTAAGGGAATGTGGATTGGATAAATGGACGGTAAGATGGATAGAAAGATGGCTAGAAGGCCGGGCCCAGCGAGTAGTGATCAACGGCTCGATGTCAGGATGGCGGTTGGTTTCTAGTGGAGTGCTCCAAGGTTCAGTTCTGGGATCAGTTTTGTTCAAAATCTTTATTAATGACCTGGGTGAGGGGATGGATTGCACCCTCAGCAAGTTTGTGGATGCCACTAAGTTAGGGGGAGAGGTAGATACGCTGGGAAACGGTCCAGAGAGACTTAGACAAATTGGAGGATTGGGCCACAAGAAATCTGATGAGGTTCAACAAGGACAAGTGCGGAGTCCTGCACGTGGGATGGAAGAATCCCAAGCATTGTTACAGGCTGGGGACCGACTGGCCAAGTAGTAGTTCTTCAGAAAAGGACCTGGGGATTACAGTGGACGAGAAGCTGGATATGAATCAACAGTGTGCCCTTACAGTCAAGAAGGCTAATGGCATATTAGATTGCATTAAGAGGAACATTGCCAGCAGATCTAGAGATGTGATTATTCCCCTTTATTTGGCTGTGGTGTGGCTGCATCTGGAGTATTGTGTCCAGTTCTGTGCCCCCCACTACAAAAAGGATGTGGTCGCATTGGAGAGGGTCCAGCAGAGGGCGACCAGAATGATTAGGGGGCTGGAGCATATGACCTACGAGGAGAGGGTGAGGGATTTGGGTCTATTTAGTCTGCAGAAGAGAAGAGTGAGGGAGGATTCTTCCATCCCAAGTGCAGGACTCTACACTTGTCCTTGTTGAACCTCATCAGATTTCTTGTGGCCCAATCCTCTAATCTGTCGAGGTCACTCTGGACCCTATCCCTGCCCTCAAAGGTTATCTACCTTTCCTCCTAGCTTAGTATCACCCGCAAACTTGCTGAGGGTGAAATCCATCCCCTCATCCAAGTCATAAATAGAGATGTTGAACAAAACTGGTCCAAAAACTAATTCTTGAAGCACTCCGCTAGAAACTGACCGTCAATCTGACATTGAGCCATTAATCACTACTACAAAATGTCTCTGTATGAAAAAAATAACTGAAAGTTGAAGCCAGACAGTTTCAGACTTTGAAGGAAGCACAGATGTTTGATAGAGAAGATGACTAGCTGCTGAATCAAATGATAAAGAAATGGTGGATTCTCCATCTCTTGATGTCTTTGAGCAATACTTGATGACTTTCTAGAAAATATGCTTTGGGGGAAATAAAGGTTTGTCCTGGGCTAACAAGATTAAATACAGATTGTGACACAGATGAGATCAGAATATGTGAAATAATGATCCTGCCTAATCCTGAGAATCCAAAAACTTAGGACCTCACTCTGTAAAGACTCAGCAGGTCTTTTAACTTCAGTCATCTTAGTGGTCCCCATGACTTCATTAAATCTCTCTTCTTGTAGAGGGTTTATTAAGTCTGTCAGTTTAGTCCTGATGAGAGAGTCTAGGTCTATGTTGTAATTAAATGAATGAAGACTAAGGGTTTTAACTGAAGGAGCCTAAATTTAGACACTCCACTCTATGTTCAGACAGGTGAATATGTGGCTTCTTTATTGGAAACATTGGGTGCTCAGAACCAAATCCTATTGTTGCAGATGCAGGAATATAGAAACTCATGCCATATATTGAGATAAATGAGTATGGATTTGGGATCTGACGTGTGTGTTGTTTATGGAATATCTAAACTCTAAGGCTGTGTCTACACTGGTCACTTATTCCAGAAAATCAGCCGCTTTTCCGGAATAACTTGCCAACTGTCTACACTGGCCCCTTGAATTTCCGGAAAATCACTGACGTTCTACTGTAAGAAATCAGCTGCTTTTCCAGAAATACTATGCTGCTCCCGTTCGGGCAAAAGTCCTTTTTCCAGAAAACTGTTCCGGAAAAGGGCCAGTGTAGATAGCAAAAATGACGATCGGGGCTTTTTTGCGGAAAAGCACGTCTAGATTGGCCACGGACGCTTTTCCGGAAAAAGTGCTTTTCCAGAAAAGCATCCTGCCAATGTAGACGCGCTTTTTCCAGAAATACTTATAACGGAAAACTGTTCCGTTTTAAGCATTTCCGGAAAAGGGTGCCAGTGTAGACGTAGCCTCAGATTTGCCCAAAATGGCAGAGTTTAGCATGTGTGTCAGGGAAAGAGTCTGGGGAGAATGGGAGCATGGAAAGGATTAAAGTCCCTTCTGAAATGTCTCCAATTATCCTTCTCCCTCTGACAGGTTGCAGAACACCCATGCCTTGCTCCAGCTCAGCCCCTGGCCTGCAGAGCCAGGGAAAGGAAATGGCTGTGGCAGAGCCGGTGAGCTTCGAGGAGGTGGCTGTGTATTTCTCTGAGGAGGAATGGGCCCTGCTGGACCTGGGTCAGAGAGCCCTCTACTGGGATGTGATGCAGGAGAATTATGAGGCTGTGAGCTGGCTGGGTAAGGATTCCTGTCTCCTTGGAAGCTGGCAGGGGAGTGAGCGGGGAGGGCTCTGGAGCAGCTGGGCTGGGTTTGGTTCTGGGTCCCTCAGTGTCCCCCCCCCCATGTCAGGAGTATCAACCCCAATAATCCTGGCCTGTGTGCGAGAGACTTTCCTCTCCTCTCCATGCTCCCTCCTAAGGAAAGCAGGTTCAGGGACCTGCTCTTGCAATGGTGCTGCTCTTCCCACAGCCAAGGTCTCAATGTGCTTCCCCACCATATTGCCCCTGTTGTGCCTTGGCTGGAAGTGTCAGTGGAAGGGCCCAGGCAGAAATGGCAGGTACCAGAGTTCTGGAGCTGGATCCGGCTGTTGTTAGTGCCTGCAGTGTACCCCTCGTGCTAGCATGCTGAACCTCTGGACAGAGGGTGCAGTTCCTGGAGTCATTTCTTGCCAGTGGATGATCTCTGTGACATGCCGGGGCTGAGGAAGGATGGATGAAGTAGTTCACATTCTGCAGGCATTCTGTGGGAGTAGCTCTGTCGTAGATAAACATGGGCAGAGATCTTCTTGCATTGTAGACAAAAGTTCAGGTTTCCCTTTGAAAATTTTGTCTTTTTTCTCTCTGGGGCTCGTTTGTCTCAGTGCAATAGAGATAACCACTTCATCTGTCTTGTCTTTTTAGGATGAAATATCTTTGGTCATGGACTTTTTCTTCCTCTGTGAATGTCTAGCTTCAGACTCCTGCACTGCTGCAGACTTCCTGTGTAGTCTTGGTCAAGTCACTTAAACTGTGTCCTGTTCCCTGTCTCTGCGGTACCTATTATAGTATGTCCTGTTTTACAGGGCTGGGGAAGGATAAATACATTAAATAGGGAGATACTCAGCTCTGTATAAGCACTCCAATAGCACAATGGGATCCAAATTTACATCAGAGCTCCCAGGTGCTGCTATGTCTGCTAATCTTTGCTTCCCATAGTGGCTGCAGTGCTGTATGAATTTCTGCTGGTGCCACAGAGCATTGTTATGGCTGCTCGTTTGAACTAACCATTTATATCCATTATCCATCCCCCTGATTTACACAAGAATCAGTGTGTTCCTCTGTCATCTCCTAGGAGTGTGTCTGCAGTTACTACAGCAATCAGTGTATTTTATATCCTCTTTCCCCATGCTGACGTGGTTAGCTGGTACCTAGTGTGCGTCCATTCTGCTGTGGAAGAAAACAAACCTTCATTCTGTGTTTTTAAGCAACAGGTAACCAGAGGCAGTTTATTCAAGCAATATTGCAAGGGAAGCCGGATTCGGACGGAGTGGGGGGGGAGACTTCCCCCAGGCAGATCTTCCAATACAAACAGTTATGAAGTGGCTTATATACTTTCCCATTACATGTACCAACAGCTAACAGTCATCTCCCTGCCCACACAATTCCCTTCAGATGCTACCTTATCTCAAGGTTACTTGCTGGAGTCAGCATTCCATCCGTATCTCCGAAAGCAAGGCGAGAGGCGAAGGCAGCGTCTTATTACAGCTCTCATGTTGTCAAGAGTCAGAATTAGCCTGACTTTTGCTAACAAGACTAAGATGGCTGCATATGAATCCTCTTATTCCCTTTTTCCTGCCTCCACACTGCTATGGCCAGGCCTGTTCTGGTTCCCAGATGTTGGTTAATACTGTTATGCAGAAGGCTCTAGCAAGGCCTTCTTTCCCCTCCTTTTTGTGACTTTCCTGGACAGGGTTTACATATAATTTTGGAAAAGCATGAACTGAAAATATGCACTGGGCTAAATGCTGTTTCCAGGCCATTTTGCTTTACCATGCAGACATTCATGTCCCATATGTCCAGTGAACAGGTTTTTCCCATAAAGTTGTTTTCAGTTATCCAATGTTGCATTCTCAGGACTGAGTTTTGATAACTAGACACTGAACAGGATGGTTTGGAATAACATCTGACTCAAGATGCAATATTACTGACCCAGGTTCCAGAATACATCCTCTGCCATGTTCTCGGCCTGCAGTAATATGTGGCCTTCTTTACCAGAATGAAAGGGATGCTGATGAGGAGGCTTGAAGATTTGTGGAGCCATATGTGGGCAGTAAATTGATACAAATGTGAAGGCAAAAGTGCAGCAAGAGTCTCAAGAGGTACTGAAGGAGAAAGAAAAGGGGCTATAACCCTGGCATACTCTAGATACAGACAGACCTGAGCCCTGGGTCTCCCTCTGGCCCAGAACTAACAAGTGCCAGGGAAGGATGAAAATGGAGTCAGCAACACGCCCGTGCTCCATGACAGAGCCCAGCCAACTGTAATTCCTGCTGGGCTGGGGAGTGAAGGTGGAACACAGGCTGGCCCACCAGAGCACCTCATCCTGAAGAGGAGGCAGCATGTCCAGCCAGTGCGTGTCTGGGCAGGACACGTGTCCAAGGGAATGACTAGGGGCAATGTGAGTGTGCGGAGCTTCTCTGGGGATTGAACAGAGACTCTCAATGACTCAGCTGAAATGGGAAGATCAGAGTGATGTGTGGGAGCTACTGTGGCAAAGGCCTGACATCAGTCACCAGCGACCTAAGTGATAGGGGCAGGTGGGGAAGTCCTTGACTGAGAACAGCCGTAGGGGCAGGGCAGCCTTTACCTCCTAGAGGACATGTTGTGACAACGGTGCTATATACAGGGCAAGCACACTGGGATCCACCCAATTCTGCCAACCATAATCCAAAAGGTCACTGACATTAGAGACACCAGCCAAAGCCAGCCTCTGTGGCACTCAAAGAACCTCCACCCCCTGTGCCACAAGATAGGTCTGTGCAAGAGGAGTTCACAGGAGATCTCTGCCCTTGGGCCATCAGGCAGATCTGGTTGCAGAGACCAGCTTTCAGGAGCTGAGGAGATCTCTGCCTCTCTCAGAGATTTCAGAGGTGACTTCTCAGAGGGAGGACAGCAAGCTACTGGAGGTATCAGAAATATGGGAGGCAGTGAAGGCATACTTAAAATCTCAAAGACTAAAATAGTAAAGACTATGAAAGTGGCCCTTCTCCATTCTGCCACTGCCCATTTGTTCCTCAGACATTTCCTTAGAAGTTCCTCTGGCCTACCAGTGGAATGGTGGTTCTGCTGTGTGGGTCGCTAGAGGGGGTTGGTGAATGCAGGGAGCACAGGACCCTCTGGTGAGTTCATGGCAAGCTACTGCTGACATCCCCACTGCTCTGTGGGGCAGCGACGGAAACCCTTGGGGTTACTGGGTTAGTTGCTACTGTGGTCTCATGCTGGCAGGAGCAGCCATTGCCGAGGGCAGCCCTGGAACCCTGGGTGGGCTGCTGCTGCAGTAGCTGCTTTTCTGGGCAGCCCCTCCTTTGCTGGATTGCTCTGCTGCTGCTATTCTGTAAGCAGAATGGTGAACGCTCCCAGTGCTCTAGATAAACCACCCCCAGGAGAGGCGTAGCTCACAGCACTGAGAGCGTATTTACACTGGTGCTTCACAGTGCTGTGACTTTCTTTGCCCAGAGAGTCCATGCTGAGTAGCCAGAGTGACAAGCTATAACTGGTTTTGGGCATCCAGGGCGATCACCAGGTCTGCATCCCACAGGGCTGCTCAGAGATTGGTCAATCCAGAGAGAAAAGTCTGGTGTAGAAAACTCTTGCCCTTTATCTTGTCTGCTCTAGAACCATAAGAGCAGCACTGTCCTCGTCTAGAAGATGGGTGATTTTTTTTCCTCTTCCTCTTCTCCAAAGCTCGCAAGAAGTAGCCACAATACATCCCCTAAAGTTGCTCGATACATCAGTAGATAAATGCAACATGGGCTCACTGTTCGTCCATGACCCAGAGTTCTTCCCATTTCTCCCAGAATTCTCTGCAGAGCAGAGATTCTCAGGATCAGGAGCCACGTATCTTTCAACCTCCATGTCATGATTAGACAGTGAGGCAGCCAGGCCATGGCAATGTGCACTCAGCTACTCTTGCTGCTGGACATAAAAACTGGCCTCCTAGCTTCCTCAGCCAGCCAGGCAGGGCAGGTCAGAGGCAGCCTGGCCCACCTCTTAGGCAGCAGGAGTGCTGGGCAGGTGCAGCTGCAGGGCCTTATTGTTGACCTTGGTCCCCAGGGCAATCTCAGTAGGACAGCATGACACACGCCTTCCTTGCTCCTCCCCATCACTGAGCCGAGGGAATTATGTCTCTACCCTGGCCAAGCCAGCCTACCCCCCAAAACCAACCTCCTCCTACTGGGCATTCCTACAACACCAGCAAGCCAGCCTGAGCTGCTCAGCTAGTAGGAGGGTGTCACTGTGCCTCAGTGGTCGCAACTGGGAATAACAAATTCAAGACAGATTGCTGAGAAATATTCTCCCATAAAGATATACCCCATCAGCAACAAAAGCAAACTTCTGTCTCATCTCACTGGCTAACCAGACTCAGAAATGCAGTTTCCTTAAGTATTCCAGTCCTTGTTTCAGTACCCAGTCACTAGCCTTAATGAGGAGTGGTCATTTAAAACCAGTTTCAATAACCAAAGGAGTCTCCTGTTTCCAAAGGACCAGCCATATGCGCAGGTCAATAAATAACTCAGATTTTACCCCAAGATTACACATTTGCCAATTCTATCTGATGTCCAGTGGTTTCTTTGCTTTCCCCAAATATAACTCTCACTTCTTTCTCTTCTCGTGCACTCAAATATGGACACACATTGCAACATTCTTGGATCAGGTTTGAATTGGTGACAAAATAAGCCACTAGTTTAAATGTCTGGGTGCTTCCGAAAGATTGGACAGTCATCTCTCCTTGGTTAGAATGCTCCTATTAGTATACATCCATAGTCCAGCGATTAGAACAGGGAAGAAGCTAAGTAGAGTTGTTTCACTAGCCTTTGATTGCTCTCTGGTATGTGGATGACAGGGTTCCCTCTATTTTTTCATCTATGTGTGAGATACATGTTATGTACCCTGACACTTGCTGTTGTGCACCAGCAGTAGAAATAAAAAAATCTAGATTTAATACAAATTTTTAAAAAGTCACCATTGTGTATGTGAACAGAGACTGTGTATATATGTGTGTGTATGAGAGAGAGAGACACTGTGGGTATCTTCATGGGTGACTCAGATTGTATGTGAGGGAGAGAGGGATAAAGACTCCATGCTGGCTGTTGCTGGGTAAGTTACAGAGAAACTCCATCCACTGTCTCTTTACTGCAAGTAGTCCTGCTCTGTGTGAGTGTCTATGCTATGGGTTAAGATCAATTAAGAGATGCAACTTCAGCTATGTAAATTGCAAAGCTTAAGTCAAAGTACCTTAACTTGGTTTTTGGTGCTATCCACACTGCAAGAAGTCTCCCTTCAACTTCCCTTACTCCTTGTGGAAGCAGGACTACTAGCATTGAATGCAGTCCCCCTTTCAGTTCGAATTAGCATGTCTTCATTCCACTCACTGTTTCAAACCCTGAAAGATCAACAGCGGCAGCTTCAGTCATCTCTGTAGTGTACATTACCCTGTGTGTATGAGAGAGAGTCACACTTTGAGTTGGCTGCTAGAAACATCTCACGAACAGAGCATTGCTTCTGTAAGATAGGCAGGCTGTCACCATTCAGACACAACAGCAACCATGTTTGACATACAGGAATATGGTCCATATTCATAACTCAAGGTACAAAATGATGCACATATAATATAAGATAATCACAGTCACCACATCAGAACGTTCTCATTGACACCACACAGGACACATAATGCAATTGTGTAATAGTGGTATCACAATGACGTACATGGACATATTTTAATCCTATAACATCAAAGAGTGATCTTTGCAGCAGTAAACAATGGCCCAAGAAGGGGTCTGGCTGAAAGTGTGAGGAATGCACTCACAAGATGGAAAAATATGAATTGTAGATTCTGTGCAGCCAAGAGGGGCAACAAATGGGAGGCCTGGCTGGGAAACCACACAAGGAGGCTGCTACTGTTGCCACCGGCAGAGTAGAACTGAGGTAGCAGAGAGGAAATCAGATGCAGCAACAGCTAAAGGTCACCATGGTCAGCTGTGGGAGTGGCCCATCTAGTCCAGGCAGTTGGGGTCAGGAGTCTGGAGTATAGGCAGAGTCTGAAACAGCCAGCCAAGGATTCACCTCACTGCTGAGACAACTTCCTTCTGGTTCAAATAGAGCATCTGAACCAAAGAGCAGGGTGAGCCGAGCCCCCCAGTCAGGAGCTTTGTGCACAGACTCTTGGGGAGCTAGAGCTCTGCTGGGCCCTTTCTGTCCAAGTCTGAATGACCTTCCATGTGGCAGCTGCAGTCTGAGCCCTGCCTGTGGGCCTTGGTGTCAGACCTGCCAGCCCTCACTGGAGCTCCCCTTGTGAGCAGTGTGTTCTTGTCCTGCCCTGGAATGTGGGGGAAGGAATGGGCCATGACAGAAACTTAGTTGTACCTTAGAGAGTGCAGCAGAGTGCTCTGCTCCCTTGAGGAATAAGCTGGGCCATTCCTGAGGCAGGGGGAATACACCTTTACTGCAGGTGGGTGTGTCATGGGATCTTATGCCATCCAGAACCCAGTTTCTGTCAGGTGGGGAAGGAGCCTCTCTGGGTGGGTGACTCATATTGTGAAAATATTAATGGCACATACCTTAATGAACGAGATCAGCACTTGGTTAATTGCTCTCCGAGCAGGATTTCCAGTCTCCAAAGCTAATGTGATCTCCTGGGTGAAGCAAGCGGAGGAGCTGAGGAAATCAGATGTACAGGGCTTTGGAGGAGGGATCATCAGTGACACCCATGCAGGTGAGCAATCAGCTAAACTGATTCAGAAACCAATTTCTGTCTTCTCAAAGCAGATGTTACTTACGCAGTTTCATTAAATCTAACTGAATCTTTGACTTGTCTTCAACTCCAGTCAGAGATGTGGAGGAGGGATGGATGCAGTGCTGTAGGTAAGAGTTGTGAGGGAGGAGGATGAACTGAGCTTATGATTATTCACCCTTCCCAGTCATTATTTGAGTGTGTCCCTTCCTTTTCTGTTCCCATTTCAGAGTTTTCCTTTCAGCTCAGCATAGAGAATGACTCCTGTCTGGATTCTCTCTATCTCAGCAGGTGACAGGACAGTGAGTGAGAACAACGAGGAGAGTCTTCATCAGGAAGGACCAGAGCAAATGGCTCCACGAGGGATATTATTGAGAATATCTGAAGGGCATGTTTCTCAGAGTTCTGAGCAGGGAGAGACCTATGAGAGTCAGTATGCCCCAGAAAGGCATCAACGAAACCATCCGGTGCAGGGACAGTGTAAATACAGTCAGAGGAGCAGAGGAGCAAAAAGAAACAAAGAAATCATTCAGCTTCTTCAAGAGGCACCCTACACTTGCAGTGACTGTGGGAAAATCTTCCAACGGAGACAGGCCCTAATTGTACATCAGCGAATCCACACAGGAGAGAAACCATTCAACTGCTCTGAGTGTGGTAAAAGCTTTCGTGTGAGCTCACACCTTGTTACCCATTGGAGAACACACTCAGGGGAGAAACCCTTTGACTGCTCTGACTGTGGGAAAAGCTTCAGTCGGAGGTCAAGTCTTGTTAGTCATCAGAGAATCCACACAGGAGAGAAACCCTATATCTGCTCTGACTGTGGGGAAAGCTTCAGTTTGCGCTCAAGTGTTGTTATTCATCAGAGAACTCACACAGGAGAGAAACCCTTCAACTGCTCTGCATGTGGGAAAAGCTTCAGTCAGTATACAAACCTCATGCAACATCAGAGAATCCACACAGGGGAAAAACCCTTTGATTGTTCTGTGTGTGGGAAAAGTTTCTGTGGTCGCTCAGGCCTGATTATACATCAGAGAATTCACACAGGGGAGAAACCCTTTGACTGTTCTGACTGTGGGAAAAGTTTCAGTCAGCACTCAAGTCTTATTAATCATCAGAGAATCCATACTGGAGAGAAACCCTTCAGCTGCTCTGACTGTGGTAAAAGCTTCAGTCGGCGCTCAAGTCTTATTATTCATCAAAGAACCCATACTGGAGAGAAACCCTTTGACTGCTCTGACTGTGGGAGAAGCTTCAGTCGGCGCTCAAATCTTATTATTCATCAGAGAACCCATACTGGAGAAAAACCCTTCAACTGCTCTGACTTTGGGAAAAGTGTACCTATGAGCCCACACAGGAGAGAAACCATTTGAATATTTGGACTATGGGAAACGTTTTAGTCAGCGCTGAAGCCTTAGTAAACATCAGATAATACATGTAAGAGAGACACCCTTTGACTGCGGCAAAAGCTGCTGTCAGTGCAGATCTTGTTAGACATAGGAAAATTCACACAAGAAAGAAACCTTCAACTGCTCTGACTTGTAAAACCTTCAGTCAGAACCCAAACATCATTGAATATCAAAGACTCAACAGAAGCGAGAACCCTTATGACCCAAGTCCCCTTTAAGCTGCTTCGCCTTGTGGCTGTGCAGAAGTCTATTAAATGCCATGTAAGTACTTAGGGCTGTGGCAGGGAGCCCCAGCCCACATCTGTCATGGCTGAGGGATAATTGACTATGGCAGGAAGAGGTGCCTCTCTCTGCCCTTCAGGGCAGCACATGAGCTGTGGGAGAGAGCTTGTGGGAGTCTTCTCTCCCTAATGGGATACACCTCAAACCCTTCATCTTTGGTGTACCCCAGAACCCACAGTCCGATCTGGAACCCTCACATCCCTGTTCTCCTACTCTGTCCCAGCCCTGCGCCCCCTTCCTATAATCCAACCACCTCCACCACATGAATTTTCTTCTGTGAACCAATATGGTGTGTCATGCTTTCCCTCCATTTTGGTGCCCATAACAATTTCATTCTGCAAATGTGTGGGAAAGATTAGATGGAACACTGTGAATAATTGCCCTAAGTGTGAGAAAAGCTTCAGTGAATGCTCACACCCTATTGCACATCAGACAGTTCACACAAGACTGAACCCCTATAACTGCTCTGACTGGGTATGTCTACAGTACCACCCTAGTTTGAACTAGGGTGGTTAATGTAGTCATTCGAAGTTGCAAATGAAGCCTGGGATTTAAATATTCTGGGCTTCATTTGCATCTTGCCAGGCGCCGCCATTTTTAAATCCCCGTTAGTGCGGACTTTGTGCCCGCGGCTACACGCGGCACGGAGTAGGTAGTTCGAATTAGGCTTTCTAATTTGAACTACCTACTCCGTGCCGTGTGTAGCTGCGAGCATGGAATCCGCACTAACGGGGATTTTAAAATGGCGGCGCCCGGCAAGATGCAAATGAAGCCCAGAATATTTAAATCCCAGGCTTCATTTGCAACTTCGAATGACTACATTAACCACCCTAGTTTAAACTAGGGTGGTAGTGTAGACATACCCATACTGAGCAAAGGTTCAGTTTGAGCTGATATCTCATTGAACATTTGTCAAGAGAGAAAAATGACAGATGTGTGAGCAGAAAAAGCTTTAGTCAGTGCTCATACATTGTCACATTAGAGAACCCAAAGATGAGAAGGACCTTATTATAATATAACAGGGTTTCTAGCAGCATCACTTAGAGGATCAAATCAGGTGAATTGCTTAGAGACAGGGCTACTTACAGCCCAAGACTGGGGGCCCTCCATTGTAAGGCACCAAGGCACAAAGAGGACTTCTATGTGCCACACTGGCCAGTAAATAGACACACAAGACCTTCCCTTAGACATGCCAGCTTTTCCTGTGCCATAACTAGCACCACACTTTACACAAATGAGAGGTTATGAAAACCCATCCAAATCCGAGCAGGTTCTTCTTACCACAAAGGACCAGCCCCATTCCCAGGTCAATTTATACCTTAAATCTTACCCAAAAGGGTATGTTGTGCCAATCCTGTAGGCTCTAAAGGTTTATTAAAGAAAGAAAAAAGATTTAGAGTAAAAATGTTAAAGGAAACAATTACACACACCAGTTTCAGTGTTTCTGATGCAGACTTGTAGCAGAAATGGAATAAACTGCTATCTTAAGTCTCTGATTACATTCTCTGTTTGGATGGGTCTTCTGTCCTTTATAGACTCAATTCATAGCAAAGATGTTCCTGAAGAGTGTGTGAGAGAGGTGGGGGTGTGCTTAGCTTCTACTCTGCCTTAGGCCTTGCTTCTAACTCAATATGCAAACCTGCAAACTCCCTCCCTTATCCCACCCATTTTGTTGGGTATAAATCAATTAAGGTGGTCAGATATAAATGATTAGATAATCATCATATATATAGTAGCCCAATGTCTGTGACTATAATGCTGAAATTCTGGCTGTTCCCTCTGGGCGGCGCTGTTGCCTCCCACCGTGGCACTCGGTTGACTTCTGCGCAGCCCAGCCCCCCTACACCTTCCACTGTGGCGTTCCACTGACTTCTGCGCCACTCAGCCTGGCTGCCGCGGGGGAGCCCAAATGGCCATTTGCTTTGCTTGCTCCCCTGTGGTGGCCCAGCTGAATGGTGCAGAAGTCAGCCGAGTACCACGGCGGGAGGTGAAGGGGGGCAGAGTGGTGATGTGCGGTGTGACAGCAGCTCCAGGCCCTGCCCCCTGGCTGTGACCAGACCCTGGCTGGGGGGAGGGCGGGGGAAGGAGGAGAAGGGGAAGGTGGAAGACAACTGGGAGGCTGCAGGATCAGTGCTGGGGTGAAGGGAAACGGTGCGGGGGGGGGGCAGCTGAAGCTCATAGGCAGCCAGGTTCCACTGCTCCTCATGCAGGAGGAGGAGGAGGAGAAGAGAAAGAGAGATGGAGAGAGAGGCAGGAGATGAAGGAGAGCTGAGGGGGGGGAGGCAGTAGGAGGAGGGGAGAAAGAGAGAGACAGAACGAGAGACTGGAGGCTCAGGAGAGAAGACGAGATAGAAAGGGAATAGGATGTGGAGAAGAGACCGGAAAATCCCCTTTTATGATGGGCTCATTGGCTAGTTACAATATATTAGGACTGACTGCATTAGTTAAATTAATTAAATTTCAGTAGAATGATTGGTTAAGGTATAGCTGAGAATAGTAATCTGTACATTGGGGAAAACAGGAAGTGGGTGGGAAAAAAGTAAAGGAAACTGGATTTATGTTTGCTGAAGGCTAACCTCAATAAACATCAAAGTGTTTGCATCTCTCAACTTCAGCTATTGCTATTCTATTCGCACATGGGAAGGGCCAGGGAAATAGGAAGGTGAAGGAATAAACCCGCTAACAGATTCCTGGGGGCTTAATTCCTATCTTGTCATCACTTAGGATGTCAAGGATGTCCCCACTCCGGGGCTACATTTACACTGCAGGCTTCTTGCGCAAGAACTGTTTTGCTCAAGAGTTCTTGTGCAAAAGGTCTTTCACAAGAGCGTGTCCACACTGCCATGGGCTTTTGTGCAAGAGACGTGGTTTTGTGCCAAAGCGTCCATGGCAGTGTGAAACAAAAGACAGGACTATGCAGCACTTTAAAGACTAACAGGATGGTTTATTAGGTGATGAGCTTTAGGTTTATTAGGTGAAAGCTCATCACCTAATAAACCATCTTGTTAGTCTTTAAAGTGCTGCATGGTCCTGTCTTTTGTTTCAGCAAGACCAGACTAACACGGCTACATCTCTATTACTATTCTACATGGTAGTGTGGATGCTCTCGTTCACAAGAAAGCTCCGATGGCCATTTTAGCCATAGGGCACTCTTGTGCAAGAAATTCATGTTGCCTGTCTACACTGCCTTCTTGTGGAAGAGCTCTTGCGCAGGAAGGCTTATTCCTCGGGGGGAGAGGAATAACTCTTCCGGAAGAAGCCCTGTTTTCCGATGCTGTACTATAATTTTACTTGTGCAACAACGCGCATACAGTGAAGATGCTCTGCAAGTTTTTGCGCAAGAATGGCCATTGTGCAAGAAGCCTGCAGTGTAGACGTAGCCTTCAGTGCAGACCAGATGCTTTTCTGCAATGCGCTTTGGTCCAAACTTACTACTGTACAGAAGGCCTGTGATCTGCTGGAGGGGAAGGGGGAAATTAGATGATCAAACTCTCCTCTGGCCTTACAGTCTGCAACTCTCTGCAAACTGTGTGTGGCACTGAGCAGCCTCTGATGTTTCCATGTGCAACCTGCTTGACCCCAGAACTAGCCCTGAATGAGTGGGGATGACACAGGGGGAGCAGTTCAACCATGCAAAGGGTGTGCTAGGGACAGGACATTAGACCTGCAGGGCAGGGGTGAGTGTGGCAGTGACCTCACAAGGGCCTTTTGCAGCACCTCTGTTTATTGGTTAAACTTGCAAGTAGGAATAAGAGATCCTCCGGAAAAGGGCTTTATTCCGGAGGATCGCGCATGTCTAGATGCTTTTTTCCAGCTTTTCCCCAAGCCGGAAAAAAAGTGGCGGACATGTTTATTTAAATCCCGCGGGGGATATTTAAATCCCCCGTGGATTTCCCTATTCTGACTTACCTGCTTTGCATGACTTCCAGAATTAGGGGCCAGTCTAGACGTAGCCAAGGAGAAAATTGGTGCAGGCCTGGCTGAGTGAGATGGGTGCCTAGGGCTCAAGCTGAGACCCCTCATTCCACACAGCCCCTGAGCCAGCACCAGGTAAACTGTCAGCTTCTGTCCTGGGGAGGTGGAGGGAGAGCCCTCCTGTCATTGCTGGGGAAGGGTGGAAATTTACCTGCTGGCAATCCCTATGGGCTGGTTTTTCTTCAGTTCACCACCAAGCAGGGAGCAGGGGCCAGCAGAGATCGTGGGGGAGGGAGAGAGGTTTGGGTCTCTGCTGGGGAAGAGGGCTGACCAATAAAGGTGCTTAGTTACCCTGAGCAGACCTGTTCCGGCAGGGCATCAGGTCAGTAGTTGCTTTCTGTGGCTATCTGAGGCTCGTTCTTAAAGGGACCCCCCTGGACAGCTGGTATCGTGGTCCTGATGTGAAGGGGAGACATCAGCCATCTCCCTAGGCAGGAGGGTCTGCTCTGTACCCCGGAGCTGGGCCAGCTGTCAACCAGCTCAGAGCCACCAAATTCACTGGAACTACACTCACTGCTCCAGCTGAGGAACAGGATGTGAGATCCTGTTTAATTGGTTAACCAGTCAAACCATTAAAGGAGGGACGGGCCCCCTGCCACCAGGCTGTGATGGCGCCTCCACTGAGAACAAAGGCTGCTTTGGCCAGCCGGCTGGCTCAGCCCTTGCTGGTGGTAGGCCCTGCATGGCTGGAGCATCCCCCTGCCTGTGATGGGTGGAGAGCTGCTCCAGCCCCTACCAGTTAACTGGAGCCGACGAGCCCAGTGAGCCATTCACATCCCTGGTGGAGAAACTGTTACGCTTATAAGAAGCTGGGAAAAGGCAATACGCTGTGTTTATTGAGAATACCGTGGAGAAGCAGTTAGCATCAGCTTCATAAAGACAAGCCTTCCCCCCCCCTCCCCACCTCACACACATACAGATGGTGCATAGTTACCCGTCCATGGTGGATCAAATCAGTATTACTGGCCAGGCCAGGCTGACTAAGCGAGAATTCAGGGTTCCTCTGAGGCACAGCTTTCAGGACTGAACCCAGAGTCCCATGCCAAGAGCTTCCCTTCTTATACATTTCAGTTCCCACTTGGGTCTATGGATATTGCAGTGTCATGCTGCCGTCATCCACCCTGAGGAGTGGGTCTGGCCCACGAAAGCTTTTAGATTAGAGGATTAGGCCAAAAGAAATCTGATGAGGTTCAACAAGAACAAGTGCAGAGTCCTGTACTTGGGTTGGAAGAATCCCAAGCATTGTTACAGCCTGGGGACTGACTGGCTAAGTAGCAGTTCTAGAAAAGGACCTGGGGATTACAGTGGATGAAAAGCTGGATATGAGTCAACAGTGTGCCCTTGTAGCCAAGAAGGCTAATTAGGTTGCATTAGGAGGAGCATTGTGAGCAGTTCTAGAGAAGTGATTATTCCCCTTTATTCAGCCGTAGTGAGGCTACATCTGGAGTATTGTGTCCAGTTCTGGGCTCTCCACTACAGAAAGGATGTGGACGCATTGGAGAGGTCCAGTGGAAGGCAACCAAAATGATTGGGGGGATGGAGAACTTGACCTACTAGGAGAGGCTGAGGGATTTGGGCTTATTTAGTCTGCAGAAGATATGGGCAGGTATGTGTGTGTGTGTGGAGTTGATAGCAGCCTTTAACTTCCTGAAGGGAGGTTCCAAAGAGGATGGAGAGAGGCTGTTCTCAGTGGTGGCAGATGGCAGAACAAGGAGCAATGATCTCAAGTTACAGTTGGGAAGGTCTAGGTTGGATATTAGGAAAATCTATTTCACTAGAAGGGTGGTGAAGCACTGGAATGGGTTCCCTAGGGAGGTAGTGAAATTTCCATCCCTAGAGATTTTTACGGTTTGGCTTGGCAAAGCCCTCGCTGGGTTGATTTCATTGGGGTTGGTCCTGCATTGGGCAGGGGTCTGGACTAGATGACCTCCTGAGGTCTCTTCCAGCCCTATGATTCTATGAAGTATTGGAGAGAGGGTGGAGTAGATGGGATCCCTCAGGGACATGGAGATGAGCCAGAAGTCTGGGTAGTTAGGAATCCTCCAGGCCAGTAGGGCTAGGGTGACTATGACAAGAGAAGCCCATAGTTCCCTCAATGGGCTGGTGGTGCCCCATGTCTCACTGACACTATCTGACCTGGATCTTAGAGGACAACAGCAAACAGGCTGCACAATTCCAGGGGCAAAGATGAGATCGGCTTCTCTCCCTTGCCCAATACTCTCTATGGTTTGGCACCAGAAACTGCAGAGTGGAGCCCAGATGAAACATCCCCAGTCTCTGAGACTTCACGATAGCAAGTCCACAGGAGGAAATCATAGAGACTAAAGTGTCTGACAGCAGAGAGGCTGATTTCAGGGTTCCCAGTGTGGGATGTTCTTTTTCCTCCTTGCCCTTCTTCTGACATCTCAGGGACACAGGCTGAGCTGGGAGCCTACCCCCAGCACCCAGAGCCAGGGTCGGATTGTCTCCCCAGGGAGGGAGCCCAGTGGGAAAATGAAGATCGGGGCTTCAGCACCAGCATCAATAAATGTCACCTGCCCCTGGTCACAGTCCAGGCAAACCCAGAGCTTGCTGGGGACCCAGCTCAGGGGCAGAGGGGTCGCAGGGGAAGTGAGAGCCCAGAATTCACCCAACACACACCCCACAGCCCAGATCCCTTCCTCGGGGCTGACCAGTCCCTTCCTTCTCACAGACTCTCTGGCTACGCCCACAACCCAGCCTCCCTCAGCTCCCACCTCCACCTCCCAGTAATGTCTCCCTGAAGTGAATCCCTCATGGCCCAGCACACAGGGCTCAGTGTCAAATCTCTCAGGACTGTCAGGCAGATACTGCTGCGTTTCTTCCCATCTCACATGTTTCCGATCCTCAGACAGGACGAGTTGGGGATGTGCCGTGTCTGGATCCAGAGTCACATTCGCTGGGGAGAGAGAATCAGAGTGTGAGGGGCAGAGCTCAACCCTGGGAGCAGCTGGGGCCATTTGCCAACCTCCCCAGCAGCCCTGCTCTGGCTGAGACTGGCCTGGATCCCAGGGAGCTGCCTCTTTCCTGGGCCCCTAAGAGGATGCATCTACACTGCAGCCTGACCTTGAAATAAGCTGCACAATTGTACAATGTAAATTGTGTAGCTTATTTTGAGGTAATTTCAAAATAGCTTTTCTTGAAATTTGGTGCTGAGAAAAGCGCTATTCAGAAATGTCCTTTAAAACTCATGGAACGTCAAAATAGCACGCCCGTTATTTTGAAATCTATGTCTAAATGACGGGCTGCTTTAAAGAGGCAGAATTGCTACTCTGAGATACTTCCAGTATCCCGAAATAGCTCCGCAGGGTAGACATAGCCAGACTCAGCAGAGCAGTCACTGCAGTTCCATTAGCCTGTAGAGGTGTGTCACATTACTGAGTTGGAGGGAAGCAGCCAGATCGCTGCTGCACCCCTAGGTGGGGGTGTTGCCCCCAGAAATTGGTGTGGGGGGAGCCATGTGGGGTATTGAATGGGAGATTATTGTTTGTTGATCTTATGTACGCTATTTATGTGAGTGTATAATGTCTGTGTGTGTAGGTAGGAATCTGTAATTTGTGTGGAAGCTGAATATTTCTGTGAATGTGGTTGAGCATTGCTATGGACAGACTGAGTATTGAAGCCCTGTGGAACAATGGCCCTTGATGGCCCAAAGACACACCTAAAGCAGGAGGGCGGAGACCCAAGAGCTGCCAGCAGAGAGGCTGAGGACCAGGTGACCTGCTACATACTAGAAGAGGCCAGGAAGGAGTATAAAGAGGCCATGTGGTCGATGCCATTTTGTTCTCAGCTCAGCACTTCATCCCAGAGGCAGCACTGCAGGGATTGAAGAGCCCGGAAGACCTGGGAACCCATCCTGATCGTAGGATGTGCAATAAGGACTTTTAACCAGCAGCTGCAACATCTCTGCTAGAGCCTGCATCGAGAACTGGGAAATTCGGTGCATGTAACGTACTGTACTTTAATAACCTCACTCTCATGCTTTTCTTTCTTGTGTTGATAAACCTTTAGTTTTAGATTCTAAAGGATTGGCCCAGCGTGATTTGTGGGTAAGGTCCAGAGGGTAAATTGACCAGGGATCTGTGGCTGGTTTCTTGGAACCGGACAGGACTTGTTCGGGGTAGGTGGGATTGGGTGCTAGGACCCCCCACCTGTGTATAGGCCCGGGGCCATCTGGGGTACGGATATTGCTGGGGTGTCGGAGGGGTTTTGCTCGGGAGGCTTCAGGCAGGCAGCTGAAGCGCTCTGTGAGACTGGTTTTTGGCCTGTTTGGAGAGGTCACCAGTCAGGGGGACTGTAAAGAGCCCCGGATTTGAGCAATTCGCCCTGAGCGGACGCCCTAAGCTGTGCCCAGACACGGCCCGGTCTGTCACAGTGGCGTAGTCGGCAGGATCCACAGATCTTGGTCAATTGAGCTTTGGGATCAGGACCCCACGCTGTCTAAATTTAATTTTTGGTGTTGAGAGTTTGGTTGATTAAAGAACCGCTGCGATGATCCCCGAACTATATGAGAGTCTGAGCAAAAGTGCTCTGAAGGATTTGTGCTTGGGGAGAGGCATTGCCTTTAGGAAAAGGGCCTCTAAACTAGATCTGGTAGTGCTGTTATTGACCAGAGATGTGAATGAAAAGGAGCAGAAGCAAGCCAAGGAGGCTGCTGAAAGAAGGCGGAAGGCAGATGAAGAAATTGCTAAGAGAAAGCAGGAGATGGATCGGGAACTTGAGGAGAAAAAGGCAGAATATGCTGAGAGACAGAGGAGGGAAGAGGCAGAGCATGCAAAGAAGATGGCCCTAGCCAAGGAAGAAAATGCTAGACTTGACCTCCAGCTTAAGAGACTAAAAGAACAAGAGAGACTGGATCCTCCTGAAGGTTCAATGTATAACTCTGTGGGTATGGGGTGTGCTTATGATATGGCAGACGTATTTTACCCAGCTGATGTGATGACCCAACCCCAAAGCATGTGTGAATGCAAACCTTGTGTATTACCTGTAGCTAACAGGGAGGTTTGGGAAGGGGGTGCATGTGGGTATGGAAAGTTTCCTGGAGCTGGTCAGTCTCCCTGTAACCAAGGGGAAAGTGTCTCTATATGTGAGCCTGGGGGTGAGGGCCCGTCTGATGCCTCAGAGGTGAGGCTGGAATCAGAACCAGGGCAAGAAGAGCCCAGACATCAGGGAAATGTTTCTCTGGGGCAGCCTGGAGTGGCTGGCCAGAGTGAAATTTTAGTTGAGGAGCTGGTGGCTGGTGAGGTTTGTGGAATTGAACCTGCACAAGATGAAAGTGATTTGTGTGAAGAAGCACAGTGTGTGCAAGCTGGCAATTTGGCTGGTGGAAGTAGCAAGGGGGCAGTAAAGGAAGCTGTCTCAGTGGCTAGCTGTATGACTGAGATTAGCCAGGGGTGTTGGGACAAGGGAGAAGCTGTCTCTGGTTGTCTGGCTGTGTATGGGGAAGAGTTTCTTCCTTTGTCTGAGGAAGGTGCACCACAGCCTGTGAAGGCTGAGAGCAGTGTGGTTGTCCCAGAGTTGGGTCTGGATATGGCTAAGGCCCAGGAAGGGGGTGGCCCAAGGTTTGTGTCTGCTGGGGAGAGGGATGAGGTAACTCAGGTAGAGACAGTCAGTGTTTTACCAGAACCCCAGAGACCAGACAGTGGTGACCCTGATATTGTGCCTGATGCTGCTGTGTTGCTGGCAGAGGGGGGAGCTACTCGGTGGGAGCAGGGAGACCCCTTAGCCCGGGCACAAGGAGAGAATGAGGGTGTGTTAACTCTGGTGCCTAATGATGGTGTGGACGTTTACAGCCATCTAGAGAGCTGCACAGGGAGTGAAGATGCCTCTGACCCTGTCTCTTGTGGGTCTGTCTATGTGCCTGAGAGGGGATTATCAGTGAATCCACCTGAGGGGCCAGAGATGACTCAGGGAGTAAGGGAATTGCAGGAGGAATTGGTTGGGGCTCAGCAGGGCAATGCTACTGCAGAGCCAGGGAAGGGTGAACTGCTGCTAAAGGAAGCTCATAGGGAGGAGAGTCCTGGCAGTGCTTGTAGCAAGCAGTTTGCAGTAACTGAGAGAGGTGACAATGCCTGGCTTGGAGAAGGCATTCAGGAGAAAGCTCTGCCTGTAAAAGGCAGCAGCTTCTTGTGTGAGGCACTTGTTGCAGTGCCTGGCAGACAGAACTTGTCTGTTGGCAGTGACTCCACTGACTTGGGTTTAGGGAAACCCAGTGTGGAGGGTGGTGGTGAAGTCTCAGAGGGACTGAGAGTTGTTCCAGATGAGGCAGGAACATCCAGAGAACTGGAGCAGGCTGCTAACCCAGTAACTGTGGGTGACCAGCTTGCTGGGAAGTCAGTGTGTGTGGGACAGGATTGTTCCCAGTTGAGTGAGGCGAGTGGGAAGTTAGTGTCTCAGATTCAGGAGAAGGGCTGGGTAGCTAAGTATGCAGAGCAGAACAGCTGTGTGGTCACCCTCCCTAGGATGCAGGAGATGGCAGTTATGCTCCCATCTCTGGACACGGTGGACACTCATACTCAATCAGGGAGGTGGATATCTGGTTCCATGTGGAAACAGAGGTTGGAGGTGGACAGAGGAGAAACTTGGGAGTCTACTGCTTACTGCTGTTACCCCACTGAGTGGGGGAAGGGGGAGAATTCCAGGGCCATTGTGAGCCAGGGAGTCACGCCCAGCCAGCCCTTTGTCTGGGTCAGGCCAGAGGTTTCAGGCCTGGAGCCTAGAGGACAAGGGGGAGGGGCAGGACTTGTTTTGGCCAGGAAGATTTGCAGTTTAAACCTGAAGGGCCAAAACTGCAATGGTGTGGGGCCAGAGAAGTGGCCTGATGGAGAATTTCAGTATACACCTGGTATAGGATTGTTCTTGTTACTAATGTTAATTCTTGTAACCAATGTACCATTGTTGCAGAGAATTGTAACGGTATACAGTGTGCATGAGCTTATGAAAATACCATGTAATCTGTCTGGAGATGTACCAAACGACAGACGGTATGTAAGGGGACATTGTGATGTTGCTATTTCGTGGTTAACATTTGTAACTGGTCTTGGAACTTCTTACAGGACAAAAAGGGTTCCAGCCAGAAGGTCCCGTGTAAGAAGGGAAACTGAGGCACGCCACCATTTTGTTGGGGGAGGCCTGTGATGCCCTCAGTGATGTTACTGGCATCACTTCCTGCATCAATTTTGCGTTGGGGGTGTCACATTACTGAGTTGGAGGGAAGCAGCCAGATCGCTGCTGCACCCCTAGGTGGGGGTGTTGCCCCCAGAAATTGGTGTGGGGGGAGCCATGTGGGGTATTGAATGGGAGATTATTGTTTGTTGATCTTATGTACGCTATTTATGTGAGTGTATAATGTCTGTGTGTGTAGGTAGGAATCTGTAATTTGTGTGGAAGCTGAATATTTCTGTGAATGTGGTTGAGCATTGCTATGGACAGACTGAGTATTGAAGCCCTGTGGAACAATGGCCCTTGATGGCCCAAAGACACACCTAAAGCAGGAGGGCGGAGACCCAAGAGCTGCCAGCAGAGAGGCTGAGGACCAGGTGACCTGCTACATACTAGAAGAGGCCAGGAAGGAGTATAAAGAGGCCATGTGGTCGATGCCATTTTGTTCTCAGCTCAGCACTTCATCCCAGAGGCAGCACTGCAGGGATTGAAGAGCCCGGAAGACCTGGGAACCCATCCTGATCGTAGGATGTGCAATAAGGACTTTTAACCAGCAGCTGCAACATCTCTGCTAGAGCCTGCATCGAGAACTGGGAAATTCGGTGCATGTAACGTACTGTACTTTAATAACCTCACTCTCATGCTTTTCTTTCTTGTGTTGATAAACCTTTAGTTTTAGATTCTAAAGGATTGGCCCAGCGTGATTTGTGGGTAAGGTCCAGAGGGTAAATTGACCAGGGATCTGTGGCTGGTTTCTTGGAACCGGACAGGACTTGTTCGGGGTAGGTGGGATTGGGTGCTAGGACCCCCCACCTGTGTATAGGCCCGGGGCCATCTGGGGTACGGATATTGCTGGGGTGTCGGAGGGGTTTTGCTCGGGAGGCTTCAGGCAGGCAGCTGAAGCGCTCTGTGAGACTGGTTTTTGGCCTGTTTGGAGAGGTCACCAGTCAGGGGGACTGTAAAGAGCCCCGGATTTGAGCAATTCGCCCTGAGCGGACGCCCTAAGCTGTGCCCAGACACGGCCCGGTCTGTCACAAGGTGTCAACTGTCAGCTCCCCTGCTGGGGCTGCTCCATTCCCAGCATCAGAGACAGCCAGGCAGGTGTCAGAAGCTTTTAGGGAGGTGGGGGCACAGGTGACAAGTCACATCTTTTAACTCTTGAGGAGACCCCCCTCCCCTACTCCAGAGGCAGATGAACGTTTATTGGGGCTCTGGACCCAAAGAACATTTGTGCCCCCACCTCACCCTTCTGCCACAGGGCCCACCCTGTGCTCCTCCCCTGGCCGCAGGTCCTGCAGCCTGTCCTGTCTGGCAGTCAGGCTATGGTAAGAACTGTGCAGGTAGCCTGGGCAGCTGCTGGGAGACCTGGGTGCTCCACATGTGCTGTGTGGCAGCCTCTGGGGAGCAGGACTGTAGGCTAGGGCTACTTTTAGGCACCCTGCCCCCCTGCCCAGGGAAGGTTCAAGTTCCATGGTTCCCTCCAGCTCTTGGCAGCTCTTATTACCACCGGCCTCATTTTGCTCAGGCCAGTTCACTTTTCAAGCCCTACTCCAGACACCCAAACTATTTTGGTAAAACTGAATGTTTGTTCACATGGGCAGTGCGTGAACACCCCTTTGGGTGTTCAGTTGACAAGAACAGATCATCAGCTGACAAGAACAAATAGGACAAATAGGGGGTGGGGGGTGTTGTGGCAGCTTCGGCTTCCTAGTGGGAGTGAGGGGTGGGACTCAGGGAATGGCTCTGGCCAGCAGCTTTGCGTGCAGAGTGGGGGAGTGGGGAGAGCGGGGCTCTAGCCAGCAGCTGGACCAGCTCCAGAATGGATCACGGAGAATATGCTCATCATCACAGCCAGGCTCAGGCTTTGGCCTGGCCAGACAGTTGGGCCAGTAGAAGCAGTAGGCTGGGGTGGGGCAATTTTCTGGTCATCCTGTGAGGGGCTTCCAAAGTGGCAAGAGCCGCTGGGCATGGGCCCTGTGGTAATCCACCACTGCTCCACTCCACTCCCAGGCCAGGGCACAGAGGGGAAGGTGCAGAGCGGGGGAAGAGCTGCCTGACCCCAGAGAGCAGGGGGTGGCATAAGGTGGGGCAGCCCCAGCCCAGAGAGATGGGAGGAGCTGCCAGCACCACAGGGAGAGCGTCTCTCCAAGACAGGGAGCGGCTCCAATGGGAGAGCCCAGCCCTGCCCAGAGGAAAGGCCGGATGGGGGAGAAGAGCAGTGGGGAGCCCCCTGTATGGTGTGAAGCAGAGGGAGGAGGCAGGGCAGAGAGCTCTGTGTGGGCGCTGCTCAGAGAGAGGGTTTCTGTGCAGCAGCCTGGGCAGGAACTTAGCCCCACGGTTAGTGCCAAGTGTGTTTGTCTGCCTTCTCCACATGTCCAGTGGGTTTATTTGAGGGGCTGTGCATGCTGTGGTTACTGTAAGTTTGGTTGTCATCATTAGCTACAATCTCATGAAGATGTTGCATCTGGAATTTTCTCATCACTTAAAGCCAATCTCCCTCCATCTGCAAA
Organism: Pelodiscus sinensis; assembly: GCF_049634645.1. Classification (NCBI taxonomy): domain Eukaryota; kingdom Metazoa; phylum Chordata; order Testudines; family Trionychidae; genus Pelodiscus; species Pelodiscus sinensis. The sequence continues at coordinate 2,288,029 of NC_134742.1, forward strand.
CTCACTCAGTCTGTGCGCTCCAAGGGGTTCCCCTGCTTTTGTCTCCAGCTCCGATGGCAGAGTGTCTGGAGGAGAAAAGAGATGGGATTTCAGGCTTCATGTTTATGACAGCATCCCTACAGTGAACTCAGAGAGAGAGCTCTGTTTCCATCATGATAGAGAGAGACAGGTGTAGACACTAAGGGTAAGTCTAGACTACATGCCTCTGGCGACAGAGGCATGTAGATTAGGCTAGCCGGCATAGGAAAATGAATTATTTAAATCGCCAACAGAGACATGTAAAATAGGCCACCCAACATAGTCAATGAAACAGGTATTTAAATCGCCACTTCATTTAAATTTACATGGCTGCCGCGCTGAGCCGATCAGCTGTTTGTCGGCTCAGCGCGGTAGTCTGGACGCTCCGTGGTCGACATCAAAGGCATTTGTCGACCTCCCAGGTAAATCTCATCCCAGGAGGCATACCTGGGAGATCGACAAATGCCTTTGATGTTGACCGCAGAGCGTCCAGACTACCGTGCTGAGCCGACAAACAGCTGATCGGCTCAGCGCGGCAGCCATTTAAATTTAAATGAAGAGGCGATTATTTAAATCACCGCTTCATTTTCCTATGTCGGCTAGCCTAATCTACATGCCTCTGTCACCAGAGGCATGTAGTCTAGATGTACCCTCAGGGTATGTCTAGATTACATGCCTCTGCCAACAGAGGCATGTAAAATAGGCTACCCGACATAGTCAATGAAACAGGTATTTAAATATCCCCAGCTTCATTAAAATAAAAATGGTCACCGTGCTGTGCCGGCTCAGCTGATCATTGGCACAACGCGCGAGTAAAGACATGGATTGCTCAACAAGGGAAGCCTTTGTCGACCACTCTCTTATGACTCATGAAACGAGGCTTACAGGATCTGCCAATGAAGGGTTCTGGGGTCGGCAGATTCCTGTCTAGACTGCCGGGCTGTGCCGACAAACAGCTGATTGGCGCAGTGTGGCGGCCATTTTGATTTAAATGAAGCAGCGATTATTGAAATCGCCGCTTCATTTCCCTTTGTCGTCCTGCCTAATCTACATGGCTCCGTCGATGGAGCCATGTAGTCTAGACACACCCTGACTAGACACACCCTCAGGGGTGTAAACTTCATTTTTTGAGGAATACAGGATCTATCGAAAAACGGTTTATTTTCGACAGAGACTGCTGGGGGCGGGGTTCGAAAAAGCTCTGTTTTGAAAAAAAGTGGCAGCCATGTTTATACTAATGAAGTCCCTAAAGATATTTAAATCCCTGCTTCATTAGCACTTTTGATGTGCTTGATTTGCATCCCTCTGTCGACAGAGGGATGCAGTCTAGACGTAGCCTCAGGTATTTCAAACTAGAAGATTTACCCGCATTGTTTGGGGCCTTAACTTAAATATATTTTTGTATTATTTTTCCTATTTAATTCATTGCTTTGGAGTGGGGCTGGGGAAGAGGGGGTTCAGTATGCAGGCTATGCAGGGAGAGAAGACAACCCCAGCCCTCTCCCATTGTAGCAGTCTGGGGCCAAGTGAGACGCCTGTGCATGACCACTACTGTTACAGCAGGCACAGCCAGGGGAGGGGTGCATGTTCCCTGGCTGGAGGACAAACAGACATACAGATGAACAGACAAACCCTCTGAAATATATAGTAGTCAGCTGTCCCTTTCTCTACCCTTCCCTCTTACTGTCCCAATGGGGTTATAGCTGGCATGGTCCCCATCTCCAGCCCTTTGTCCCCCCCTGTGGTCATTCTGCAGTATAACTGTCCCTCCTGCCAGACCCCTCCCTTTCCATTTTATGAGAAACAATTGAATTCCAGGCACATCCCATTGTCCTGGCACAACCAAACCCTGACTTACTTTAACTTCTGATATGAGGAAACTGCCTACCAAATTTTCTGGTCCTAGCTCTTACCACTTAGGTGAATGTGACGGAGTGGAGAGGGGAGGGCCTGGCATGACAGGAATCAATAAAGCCTTTTGGTCCAGCAAGCCCCACCCCGCTATACCTGTAGCCAATGCCAGGACTGGAGAAAGGATAAAAGGCTCAGTTAGGGGCGGACCAGCAAGGAGACAGGAGTGTGATTCTGCTGACTACAGGATAGGAACCAAAGCCTGTCCACTTGGCCAGCCACAGGAGCAAATAAGCCCCCCACCACTCGGGACAATGAACCCTTGCTAAGGGGAAACTCTGAACTCTTGTTGCCAGGCCCCAATCTTAAGGACCATACTCACATAGTGGGCTGGAGTTTCTAGGCTGGGGCACCAGCAGCAGGGTTCTGCACCCCTGTTCTGCTGGCTAATTCTGGGACCAAACCACTAGGCCACCCCACTTCCAGCCACAGTGAAGTTCTTGAATAGACTCACAGAGGGATGGAAGGACCGACGGACATTTCTAAAATATATAGTAAGATAAAAAATAAACAAATCTGAAACCTTCTCTTTTCTCGCTCATTCATGCAGCTATCAACAATGAAACCAACATCTTTGCAGCCTCACACTCATCCCAGGACACATAATCTGTGAGATTTACTTTCCCCCTCATCATCCTGTCCCAGCCTTCAGACTCCAGATGGTTTGTTTCATTCACTTGCTGCCTTTTCTCATTACTAGGGATCTACCAAATTCATGGCCATGAAAGACATGTCACAGACTGAGATTCCTGCTCTCCTGCAGTGAGATTGGGTTTTTTTTGTGGGTTTTTACCCTGTACTGCACTCCAGAGAGGAGTGTTTCTCAAACTGGGGATCCTGACTCAAAAGGGAGATCCAGGGTGTTTGCAAGGTTATTTTAGGGATGTTGCAGTATTGCCATCCTGCCTTCTGCACTGCTTTCCAAGCTGGGCAGCCAATGGGGGCTGCTTATTGAGGGCCCAGCTTTGAGGGTAGTGCTCCACCTGCCGCAGAGTAGGAGTAAGGGTGGCTATACCCTACCATATCATCCTTCCTTCTGCTCTGCTGCTGCTGCGGGTGGCTCTGCCTTCAGAGTTGGCCTCTCAGATGATAGCCACCCCGCTCCAGCTGCCCACTTCTGAAGGAAGTGCCCCTGCCAGCAGCAATGCAGAAGTAAGGGTAACAGCACCACAACCCCCTCTAAAATAACCCTGCAATGCCCCCAACTCCATTTTGGGCTGTGAAAGTAGAAAGAATTATACTATAAGAGAAAGATGAATTATGCTGCAATAATTGAATAAGTTGAAGGAATACTGTTTGTCTCTGAACAGGAAGAAGAAAAGTATGTTAATGTTGTTTGTAGGAATGCAGATTACAAAGTGCTAGCCAGAGTTAATAGGAAAAGGAACATTAGGTGTTAGGGAGAAAACAATTGAGCTAACCAAGCAATTGGACAGGAGATTGCTGTGTGCTTGATGTGGAAATGAAGAATACTTGAGTAGTCTCACACTAATTATGTGAAGTTTTGCCCCCCTTTTAATCCTGTTAATTTTGGCTTTCTTTTGACTGTATAAATCAAGCGGTTTGAACCTTGTATGGCACTCACATTTTCTCCATGCATTTTAGCAGAGCTTTGCTGAATAAACAGAGCAGTCTGACAAATCTGTGAGTCCTGTCTGACTTTGACAATTTGGAGGTTCTACCGAGATGGCAACCGTCTTCGCTGAGGCTGTGAGATCCCTGACTGTCTTGCAGGATGACCGTGGTAGCCAGCACCTGGGCATTTGGCCCGAGCGGTCCTCTGCCAGAATGGAAAGGTGCACAGCCACAGCGAAGTCTACACCATCGAACCTGTTGGTTCCTGCTCTGTTCTGGTAGGGATCCCAGGATCTAACATCAGGACTCTGGTCAGGTAATTATTTTGTCCGGACTGAGGACTGTCTTGTCTCTGTGTCTATCTGTCTTCCCTGTGGTGTGAGTGAGTCTGGGAGCCATCCCTGTCCGGGGACTGGCTGACCAAGGGGCTCCTGTCCCCGCGGTCTGTGTGACTGGAATCTGCACAATCGCAGCCGCACCGCACCTTGGATAAAATCCTTGGAGTGAACGCAAGGGCGATTGAGGCAGTAGCCTGTGGGCTTCTTTTGTGTGTTGCACTGGGCACCGCTCTGACGAACCCGAATTTCCTCCTTGTGTGATTGGTGTATGAAGTCCTCCTGTATGGGTAACTAGACGTCTAAGCAGGGATAGTTCCCTAAAGGGACCCTGGCTCAGTTTATATATTTTAGAAAGGGTCCGGACTCCTGTAAATTTCTGGAAAAATGATCTAGATTGACTCTGGGGGGATCCCAAAACTCAGTGGCCACTGTTAGGATCTTGGAACAAAGACCAAGTGGACGTCTTAAAAGACAAACTTGGCCTTCCCAAAACTAAATTGGCTAGAGGAGAGGTAGATTGCTTCATGCAGTGGTGGAACGAGACAAATCTTAAATGAACTGAATCGAAGCTCACCTCCCTTAAAAATTCTAATTATAAGTAAAAAGCTTTATTGGAAACCTCCTCTCCCACCACCAGACCGAGTGCTTCCCTCTACCCCGTCCTCCAAGAAGACTCAGACCGGTCCTGCTTGAAGCTATAAACCCTGGACCCACACAGAGCTCCACTCAATTGTAAAAGGTTTTCCAAAGCCCCAGGAAAACCCTACCAAATTTGCAGAGGAATTTTGCTAGTGTGCAATGCCTATGAACCCTCTGAAGCAGACCTGCAACTGTGTAAGCTACTTATAACCCCGTAAACAGCAGCAAAAAAAAAAAAAAAAAAAAAAAAAAAAAACCCGGGCAACTATCACACAGACTGACTGATGGGTTTTTTTTTTTTAACAACATTCTGGTATACAGCAACCGGGTGAAAATGGACAGGGCGCCCTGGCGCATGCGTTTGTTAATAGCCTCTTATCTGCTATTAGCAGTATGTTAAAGCAAATAAGTGTTGGATGGGAGGCCAAGACCATGGACAAATTGCAAGCAGTGGCAGAGCATTGCCACTGCACTCTAAAAGGAAAGAGAAGCAGTCCTCACAAAAGTTAATGGCTCTGCAAATACAGCATTATTCAGGGCAGGGCAGACAGTACTGGGAATGGGGAGGGTACCAAGAATGGGGATGAGGTCAGAGAAGGGGTCGTGGCACCGGGTTTTTGGGATTTAGAGGTTTCAGCTCCGGTCATATCCACCCTGTGGGAACAAGGCATTATTGTCCCCTGTTCCAGCCCCTGTAACACCCCTATCCTCCCAGTTCGAAAAGCTGATGGTAAATCATGGCGGTTTGTTCAGGATCTTCAAGCTATTAACTGCATTGTTGTACCCACCTTTCCTGTAATCCCTAACCCAGCAACTAATCTGGCTTCTATCCTGCCAGATGCAACTCATTTTACTGTTGTTGATCTGTGTTCTGCTTTCTTTTCTGTCCCGGTTCACCCTAAGTCCCAGTATCTTTTTGCCTGTTCTTACTCAGGAGCATGGTGGCAAAAATCGTCCAGTAGCTTATTTCTCTGCCACCTTGGATCCAGTTGCCCAAGGTCTACCCCCCCTGTCTGCGTGCTGTGGCTGCCGCAGCACGCCTAATTGAAATGTCTGAGTCCCTTGTCCTCCGCTCTCCTGTTTCTCTCATGGTCCCTCACTCTATAGAAACTCTCCTGTTACAACGTAATACAGCTCACCTTTCCTCCGCCCGCCTCACTTTTACTGCTTTCGGCTTCGCATATCACCATAAAGTGCTGTTCTCAGTTGAACCCTGCCACTCTCCTTCCTCTGTCTAATGACGGTGAACCCCATGACTGCCTTGCAAGTGTCTCTGCTGTCACCGTCCCATGCCCCGACCTTTCTGATGTCCCTCTCTCTAACTCCGACCTTGTGTTATTCACTGACGGTTCCTGCTTTAGAGATAGCCAAGGTCGTCTCCTCGCAGGATACGCTGTGGTATCACTCTCTGAAACCCTAGAAGCTGCACCTTTACCTTCTGTGACCTCAGCACAAGTCGCTGAACTAACCCTAACCCGCGCTTGCTTTCTGGCTGAGGGACGCTCCGCCACCATTTATACTGATTCTCGATATGCTTTTGGGGTTGTACATGACTTTGGCACCCTCTGGCAAGCTCGGGGTTTCCTTACCTCTGCTGGTAGCCCTATCAAGAATGGCCCCTACATTGCTGCTCTCCTGTATGCACTCCCATCTGCATTAGCTATTGTTAAGTGCCCTGGTCACTCCACAGCAGATACTGATGTTGCTAAGGGTAATGCTGCCATAGAACCTTCCCCAGGTGCGTTTCTCGGTTCCCTTTCTGTTTCTGTACCACCGCAGTCCCTTTCTAAAGTCACCCTGCTCCAAGACTCTGCCCCAGAAACAGAAAAAGACTCCTGGGTCACCCAGGGTTGCTCTCTACACCCTGATTCCCTTTGGCGCTCGTTTAGTGGTGCCTTTGTGGCCCCCTTTTCGCTCTACCCAGCTCTGGCCGCCCTGCTACACGGCGTTTCGCATGTCGGAAAGGAGGGTATGATCTCTGCTGTAACTAAGGCAGAATGGTGGGCCCCCCATTTCAGCTCTTTTGCAGCTCGCCACTGTGCCGCTTGTACCACTTGCCAAAGCTACAATGTTGGCAAACCTGTAAAGGTAGCTCAAGGGTTCTGGGGCCTGCCCCAAGCACTGTTCTTGCATTGGCAGCTTGATTTTGTACAAATGCCTGTGTGTCAACTATATGAATTTATTTTGGTTATGGTATGCTTATTTTCGGGTTGGATTGAAGTCTTTCCTTGTCGCAAAGCTGATTCACTGTCTGTTGCCAAATGTTTGTTAAATCATATTATGCCTGCCAAAGGAATTCCTGCCACTCTGTCCAGTGACCGGGGTACACATTTTACTGAACAACTTGTTCAGCACCTGGATCGTGTGTTACACGTCACACACCTGCTGCACTGTCCCTACCATCCCAAAGACATAAATTAAGTCCTTTTGAAATTGTTTATGTGAACAATGGCTACCATTACTCCAGTCTCAGACTTGAACTTGACTCACAGTACACTCCTTCAGTACTGCAAGGGACTAATGCAAGCTGTAAGTCACTTCCATTCACAGGTTCAAGCTGCCTGGGCGACGGAACCCATCTCTGATGCCTGCCACGCTCTCGAGACAGATGATTGGCTCTACGTATGACACCACCAACGAAAACACGCCCTGGAACCCCAGTGGAAGGGCCCGCATCAGGTGCTGCTCACTGCCCAGACGGCTGTTAAGTTATCCGGCATTGCAGCATGGATACAGGCTTCGCAGTGTAAGAAGGCACCATCCCCAGCGGACCAATCATCGCCTCAGGACCATGCAGAGTCAATTTTGACTCCAGAAGAAGACGTAGAGGAACAGCCTGCAATACCTTACAACCTACGTTCGCGTAAGGATTGCCTGAAGCAGACGAGGACCAAAAGCAAGGCCCAAGAAGAAGCAGTAGTGAGCCTAGCGCCTGCTGTCTGGTGGACATAAAACCGTAACTGCGGTTCCCTCAGTGGAGGTTGTCAGAACCAAAAGGGCCTTGCCTCCAACATGTGCCTTTGGTGGGGCCTGTTCCTCGGCCACTGGTGTCTTAAGGTCTGGGGAATCCACAATGACAATGACAATTCTTTTATCCACCGGCAAGTATGGATCGCTCAGACCCTTAATATCTCTAATTGCTGGGTCTGCAGCCACATTCCATCCCACTCACAAGCTGGTTCCTGTCTTGGCAATCCCACTTAATTCCCCAGGCCTCACCCGTTTAACAAGACATGGAACAGTAATGACACTTGGGAAGCAGTGGGAATAAATGTATCTAAACGGATAAGTGTGGAGGAGGAAAAAGGTCACTGGTGTTTGGTGTGTAATGGGACGGGGCTGAATCTGGGGAGGAGCAGTTGTCTCCAGCATATTGTAACAACAGTACAATCTTTCAATGCCATGCAAATAACACCACTCCCCGTAAGGAGAATCACCGTGTGCCCTTCGGGGGATATTACTCCACCTTTGTAGAAACCTATATGGCAAAGGGGTGCAACCGACCCTTCCCAGCTTTGATAGGGCATCAGTGGGTCTGCGGGACAAAAGCCTATACCGCGTTACCAGTTAACTGGTCAGGTATCTGTTATCCCGCCCAACTTTTCCCACAATTCCGAGTGTTAGAGTCCTTCCCACGAGAACGCCTCCGTAATTTTAGGTGAAAAAGGAGGGACCTGTGCTCTCATCGGCAAAGAATGTTGTGTATATATACACACCTGACAACACCAATGATGTAATAGATGGCGCTAGCCACTTGGAACAGATTGCATACCTTTCCAACGAAGAGCCAAGTTCCCTGTGGAAATGGCTAAGTAACTTGTCCAATTTCTCTGGCATAGGAAACTGGTTGTTTCAGGGAGCCCTGACTATCCTATTTGGGATCTTAATGATTTTTGTATGTTTTCAGTTAATCTCCTGTTGTATCCAAAACTGTGCAAGACATGTCACAGACATGTCCCCTCACCAGAGTGCTATTCTGATGATTTTAAATATCACTGATGAACAGAGAGACAAAGAACGGTTAATGTATGGAACCCAGTAATTGTTGGTCATAGGCGTGGCTTGACCAAAAGGAGGGATTGTGAAAGTAGAAAGAATTATACTATAAGAGAAAGATGAATTATGCTGCAATAATTGAATAAATTGAAGGAATACTGTTTGTCTCTGAACAGGAAGAAGAAAAGTATGTTAATGTTGTTTGTAGGAATGCAGATTACAAAGTGCTAGCCAGAGTTAATAGGAAAAGGAACATTAGGTGTTAGGGAGAAAACAATTGAGCTAACCAAGCAATTGGACAGGAGATTGCTGTGTGCTTGATGTGGAAATGAAGAATACTTGAGTAGCCTCACACTAATTATGTGAAGTTTTGCCCCCCTTTTAATCCTGTTAATTTTGGCTTTCTTTTGACTGTATAAATCAAGGGGTTTGAACCTTGTAAGGCACTCACATTTTCTCCATGCATTTTAGCAGAGCTTTGCTGAATAAACAGAGCAGTCTGACAAATTTGTGAGTCCTGTCTGACTTTGACAGGGCTAAGACCCCTACAATTATAACACCATGAGATTTCAGATTTAAATAGCTGAAATCATGAAGGTTATGATTTTTTAAATCTTATGACTGTGAAATTAACCAAAATGGCCTGTGAATTAGGTAAGGCCCTCTTCATGGCATAAGAAGGAAGGTTTCCTCATGGATCAGTAACTGCTTAAGATAGGAAACAAATGGTAGGAATAAATGGACAGTTTTCAGCACAACGATAGGTAAATAGTGGTGTCCCCCAGGCAACTGTACTAGAATCAGTACTGCTTAATGTATTCAGAATTATCTAAAAAAAAGAAGTAAACAATGAGGTGGCAAAATTTCCAAATGATACAAAAGTGCTTGAGATAATTAAGTTCAAAGCAGACTGCAAACATCTACAATGGGATCTCACAAAGTTGAGTGAGTGGGCAACAAAATGACAGATGGAAATCAATGTTAATAAATGCAAAGTAATACACCCTGGAAAACATAATCCCAACTATACATATGAGATGAGGCTCTAAACTAGCTGTTACCACTCAAGAGAGAGATCTTAGAGCCATTGTGGATAGTTCTCTGAAAACTTCCACTTAATGTGCAGCAGTAGCCAAAAAAGGAAACAGAATGCTGAGAATAATTTGGAAAGGGACATAGAATAAGAATGAAAATATCACATTGCCTCTATATAAATCCATGGTACGCCCACATCTTGGATCCTGCATGCAGATCTGCTCACCTCGTCTCAAAAAAAGATATATTGGCATTGGGAAAAGCACAGACAATGTTTAAAAAACCATTAGCGGCGTGGAACAGCTTCCATATGAAGAGAGGATAAGACTGGGACTTTTCAGCTTCAAAAAGAGATGATTAACGAGGGATATGGGAGAGGTCTATAAAATCATGACTAGTGTAAAGAAAGTAAATAAGGAAGTGTTATTTATAGCTTCTCATAACACAATAACTAGAGGTCACCAAATGAAATTAATAGACATAGGTTTAAAAGAAACCAAAGAAAATATTTTTTCATGCATGTCAACATGTGGACTTCTTTGCCAGATGATGATGTGAGAGCCAAGACTGTAACAAGGATAAAAAAAGAATTAGAAGTTCATGGAGGATGGGTCAATCAGTGGCTATTAGCCAGGATGGGCAGGAATGGAATCCCTAGCCAGAGTGGGGTGTGGGCAACAGCAAATGGATCACTTGGAAACTGCCTGCTCTCTTCGTTACCTCTGGGGAACCTGGCATTGGCCGTTCGTGGCACACAGGATACTGGGCTAGATGGATATTTGATCTGACCCCATGTGGCCATTTGTAAGTTCTTATGAAATCATGTTTTTGTGCTGACTGACATGGTGTTGGCCCTGTTAGCAGTGTGCTTTACATATGGAAGATGTTGCCTTAAAGACTCCTTGTTATTAAGTGATGTGTTCATAAGTTGCTGTGTAGATCAAACAGATGTTTTGACAGCACAATTCGCTAAAAGACAACAGACATCCAAAATGTACTGCCCAGGAGCAGTTAGCAAAGTACAAAAATCCCTATGCAGAGACAAGGCCATAGTGACCAATGCGTAATCAGTGATAATAAACCAATTAGAAAAAAGAGTTACAGGGAAATAGCTTGGACAGCAAAAGACCTTTTAATTAAAAAGTTCATGCTCCTATATTGCATGAATTATATTAACATTCTCGTAACACTCAAAGAGTATTAGAAAAGCAGTAGTAAATGTGTAATTTAGATGTGTATTATATCAGACAGTATAAAGGAGAGTCAGAAGTTTTTAAGAGAAACCCACCATAACCTGCCTGTGTCCCTGGAGAAGGTAAGTGGCTAACACTTTCTGTATGTCTGTCATTTCTTACATTAATAGTAATTCTAATGGCCAGACATGTTTTTGGTGCAAAAAAAGGTTTGAATTAATGAACCTGAGTATCTTAGACCTTTAGTGCATGGCATTGTCACCCAACAATTAAATCTATTTATGTCACCCAACATTAAATCTATGAATAATCTTTTTATGAACCAATTAACCAGTCATTCTCCCACCAGTCTCAGAGGCTCATTCAAATTTTCCATCCTAGATCCATACTGGGTACCTTGGAACTCCTTCAGAGCCTCCATAAGAGCAACAGTTTTCTGGGAGAAATCCCCAAGTCTCTTTTCCAGCACAGGAAAAATTTCCTCTGGCTGCTGGGATGTCCCCTTCTCACACCTGGACAGAAACAATGTCACATAAATATATTTCATTTAGTGACTCGTTAGAAAGTCTTTCTAGTGAGTTGCTATGGGCCTGGAGTCAGAATCCCTCTGCTTTTCCCAGCCTCAGAGCAGGGGCAGCAAAGGACATGGCAGGAAAATGTTCCCCTCAGAGGTCCCATTACTGTTCTTCACCTCTGGCCTGGAGAGTCCACCTCTGGGGATGAAAGGTGAAATGAGTCTCTATGGCCAAATCACTCCGTGGCTCCCAGGCGCTGAGGGACAGGAAGTTCCCAGGTGAAACGCTTTAGGAATCTGCCCATTAGGAACTAGACTGAGACACCAACTGTCCCCTTCCCTGCTCATTCCACACTGGTCTCCAAACAGCCTTCAGGTGGAACAGACTCTTGGTCCCAGCTGTCCTGGGCTGAATGGTGCCCAGCAGTGACAGGCCCATGATCCATCTCCACCGTCCTGAGACATCCCCAGAGAGATGACATCTGTAGAATATAATATAGGACAGTCTTTCCCTTTCAATAGCTAATTCCAGAGTCTTCTCTGAAAGGGTGAGAGCCTCAGGATTAAATGGAACGGGGAGATCTGAATCCAAAATGTCACCTTCCCTGCACATTTTGCTATAGAGCCCGGTGGAGAGGCAGCACTAACTTCATAGAATTCTTGGCAACGTCATTGCCAAGATCCTTCTCAGTGCTGTGCAGTGTGAGGGGCGTGAGAGCCACATACCTGCTCAAGGTGCTTCTGACATCCTAGACAGAGAGAGAGAGAGAGAGAGAGTTTCAGTCCCACCTGACACTCACTTGCAATTTCAAGGGAGGGATTTTGCACATATTTGCCTGGCCCCAGGCCCATGGATTCCATGAGCTAATTGGGCTTTGCCATCTCTACTATCTCTGAGTCCGCACAAAATAATAACAGTTCCCATGTCAGGAGTGCACACACGGAGTTGCGGTGTGATCTCTGACTCCTTGACTCCTGTGCCCATATTTTAGGAGCTGTCCTGTCTCTGTGGTAGGATTTGGAGAATTTCTAACTCTGTCTCACCTGCAGGAATTCACTTGCTGGCTCTTGATACTTCCCCTCCAGCTCACTGATCAGCTCACTGAGACATGAAATCTGCTCCGAGAATTGGGTAACAGCATCATTCTGTATCTTCACAATCGCCTCGTCCAGTTTCTCCAGCTGGGCCAGAAGGAGTCGCTCTTGTTCCTCCAGGAACTGCCGCAGCTGCCGAAACTCAGTCACAATCTGCTGCCTCTCGGTTTGTGTCTGTTTCTGGTGTTGGAGGGGGAGGGGCGGAAGAAGAAAACCACCACCATCACTAAGAGCAAATGTATGGAGCCTGGCATCCTTTCACAGAGTGCTGAGTGTGCAGGAAGAAGAATCTCTTTGCATCAGATACTGAACAGTATCCTGTGGTAACTAAAGAGAGGAATTTCTCACAACTTTCCTTTTGGCCCAAGAATCTCATAAAGGACGTTTCCATATCTGATATGATTTGGGTAGTGAGTGATTGATGGCCTCTGTGATGCAGATCCAAAGCAACAGGGGGCAAGACTCAGCCCAGGATCTTGGTGTACTTTTCATGAATTACCAACAATGTCATCCAGTTGTTTTGCTTCTTTTATTTTTTCTGGATTTTAAAGTTTAACAAATTTTTGAAAATTGCCTTGTTTTGTAAAATTATTTTTAAGGAAATGGTCAAAATTGAAACAAAACATTTTGATTTGTCAAAAAAAAATTCATTTGCCTAAGCAAAAAATCAAATTTGTGATTTGCTAACTTAAAATATAGCGTATTTGGTTCAACTCATTTTTGTAAATATTCTGCTAGAGAAGGTCTTTACCTGGCTTTACTCAACCACATTCATAGAAACAGGTGGGAAGAAAAAAACAAAAGCAAATGAAACTGAGAGAAAAAGCAGCAGACAGTGTTCTGCATTGGATATCTTCAGTTCAGGATTGGAGTTGGCTCCCATATTAGGACTATGTGTACATTGCAGCAGTTTGTCGGAAGAGGAAATGCAAATAGAGTGCTCATTTGCAAATCTCATGCTATTATTTGCATATTCTCTTTGGATCCTATTTGTGGAAGAGGTTTTTGCAATAAAAAGCTCTGTGTAGATGGGGCCATTTGTCGGAAAAACCTTGTTTTGCACAAGATCTCTTATTCCTCAAAAAATGAGGTTTACAGAGAATATGCAAATGAGAGCATGAGATTTGCAAATGAGAGTGTGAGATTTGCATTTCCTCTTCCAAAAAACTGCTGTAATGTAGAATTAGCCTACAAAAGCAGGATAAGGGACTGGCTGAAGGGAAAATCATTGTCACTGCCACCCATAAAAGGTGGACATTAAATAATTAATTGAGAATTAATTACATTCCCTCCCTCTTTCCCTCTCTCTCAGGACTGTGAAGTAGCAGACAAAAGCCCACATTCCCCAGCAAAGGCCACATCCACACCGCCATCGTTCATAAGAGCGAAATGTGAAGGAACTAACCTGCTACAAAATAAAAACTGTAGTGAAAGAGAAACTGACTTGCAGGGTGTGAACTGCAGTAACTGTAAGTAATTAGTAAGGATTGTGAGGCATCTTTGGACAGCACCCTGAGGCATCCAAGGTGAATGACAGGAATGGGGAAATTGTCAGAGCCCAAAGGCACTGTAAACAGGAAAGGAATGGAGGGCTAGAACTCACCACATGGCATCCTGGAACTTTATTCAAGCTGGAACTCAGAACGGCAAACAGAGATTAAATAAGAGGACTCCCCAAGACATAACTAAATATCCTCTACCCTCCAGTCTGGTGGAGGCTGAGAACTGTGAAACCGAGGAGTTAGTATCAGTTAGTATTTGTTCTAGGGCACGGCATTTTGTAATTCAACATTCTGTTAGTTCAGTAATAGAAATTGTTACTCATGAAGTGAATTTAATTAAGCTAACAGTAGTTAACATACTGTAAATAAGAAAAATAGTATGCAGCAGTTTATGGCCCTGGTTTTCAACCTGTACTCTGTACCTCTGGGGATCCACGTACCATGTCTAAGGGATCCTCAAAAGACTCAGGGTACATCTACACTAGCCCCCTAGATCGCTCTAGGGAGGCTAATGAGGGCAACCGAAATTGCAAATCAAGCCCGGGATTTAAATATCCCACACTTGATTTGCATGTTCCCGGCCGGGCGCCATTTTAGAAATAGACTAGCTGAAGTAACAGCCCGCGTCTACATGCAGCAGTGAAACGGGATTCCAATTTAAATCCCTAACTCGAATTAGCTGGTATTTCTCTTGCAATGAGGTTTACCAGCTAATTTGATTTAGGGGCTTTACATTGAAATCCTGTTTCACTGCTGCGTGTAGACGCGGGTAGTTACTTCGGGCCAGTCAATTTCTAAAATGGCAACCGGCTGGGAACATGCAAATCAAGCGGGCTTGATTTGAAATTTTGGTCGCCTTCATTAGCCTCCCTAGATTGATCTAGAGTGCTAGTGTAGACATACCCTCAGATTGAAAACTGATTGAACAGAGTTCAACTATTCACAGATATGGTAGATTTTCAAAGCGCCAACATTAGAAATGTCAGAAGAGGTCTGCAAATGCAAAATGGTTGAAAAGAACAGGCATATAGTACAAGCCTAAGGAGGAATTCTGCTAAAGCAATTAATTTTGATTTCTTGGTGATCATCCCCCACTTATGGCACCTACCAGGTATTCCTGGCTTCTCTTCTCTCCACTCACTTGAAATCCCAGCAGCTTTTCTCTTTTACACCTCAGAGTTTTCAAATGGGCCTGGATTCTTTCCTGAAGAAAAAGGAAATGATTTGAGTGATGCTATTTTTAGTTTTAGAGGAGGGAAGATCGCTACTGATGGGCAAAGGACCCGGTAGGTTTATGATATTAGAGATACCATATTAATGCACACCTGGAGTGTTTTCTTTTCATACTGTTTGAAATCGTTGGACCTTTCTACTCTATTTACACCAATAGGGAATGGGTGTCACATATTTAGAAGCTGCAAGCAGTGGTGGGGATGTGCAGCTCACAAGGGAGGGAGTTGGAGGAGAGGAGGGACACAGAGAACACCAGGGTCCTCTAGAGAAGGTGGGGGGAGTGGAGGAGCAGAGAGGGATTCAGCTAGGCAGCTGCTGGTGGTGGGACCCTTGAGGAAGTGGCCAAGCAGGAAGAGGCCCAGACATGTGCCAGGGTTGACTAACCTCCCCCAGTCTATTATACCCGCTGCCTATGGGAGAATGGTCTGTGGACGCCTTCTGATGCCTGATGCCACTCAAGCACCTAACCCTTAACCCACAGATCTCTGTGTGCACCGGAGTCTGCACCAGGGAGAAGGGGCAGCTTGGAAATCTGGATGGAGGCCACCCATGAAGACCTAACCATGGCGATTGCTGGTGTTTGCAAACTCAACCCTCTTTGCCCATCCCCCATTCCACCTGCTGTGCCTCATCTTCATTTAGACGGTGGCTGTGACTGTGAGCTCACGTTGCCTGGCTGGTCTATAGGGTACCCAGCACCCTGCGGCCCTAATTGCTCACTGGGGACCAGAGAGGCCAGTGCAATAGGCACCAGGGCATTATGCACATGAATTATTGTCATTGTCATTCATGTCAATGTGGAAAATTCCCAGACTGAAATCTGCAAAACTCTTTCCCTGTGGCCTTAGGGGTGTGGATGAGGAGTGATGCTGGTCACAGGGTGATCAACCCTTTAAAGGGAGGGTGGTCTCTACCTCACCTGTGACAAGGAGAGGAGAACTGGCTGAGTGGGGACAATGAAGGGCGGGGTGGGAGGTTATGTGATCCAACCAGGCCTGAGGCAGGTAAAACAGAGGACCAAAAGGAGGAGGCCTGTGGACATGGTAGAGGAGACCTTGGATATTCTTCAGAGCAATAAGGCCAAACTCTAGTCTCGAAGTCCTGAGAGTCCCTGCTGAGAGAAGGGGATGAAGAGGCCTTGTCAGGGTCCTTTGCAGGCAATGACTCCTTTCCGGTCCTTGTGAGGAGCTCTGCAGAAAAGGGTCAAGGGGATGTGTGCCTACAGCCCAGCTGCTTCCTCAGCCCCAGGGATGGGAGGAGCATGGACTTAGGGTATGTTTAGTTGACAGAGCTTTTCTGGGAACACGTCCACTTTTCCAAAGAAAATTTCAGAAAAGCAGACGCGTTTTGTCGGCAATCCTGTAAACCTTGTTTTATGAGGAGGAAAGGGATGTTCTGAAAGAGGGTTTTTTTATGACATTTGGCCCAGTGTAGATGGGCAAAATGTGAGAGAAGTCTCTTTCAGAAGAAAAGCAGAAAAAGATATGCAAATTGCTCTTCTGACTTTTCTTTGTAGTGTGGACATAGTCATGCTGTATATAGCTCTGGGAGGAGGTGGAAGTTGGAGGGGCAGAGACTGGGGGTCCTTCACTGCCCTAAGCTCCATGTGTGGGGAACAGGATGGGTGGGGTATGGGTCACTCTCTCCCCCTCACTCTGACGTGCAAGCCATTAATGGAAGGTCACATTTCACCTGCATGAGCCTTGGAGGATTCCCAATTGATGAAAATCCTACTTAGGCCTGAAATTCCTTGTTCCTCTCTAGTGGAGGCTCACTGAGTGACTGTCTGGGGCTGAAGGAAACCCTAACACTGGGGGGGAGTGAGTTTCCCAAGCCTCTGGTTATTTAGAAAAAAGGGGTTTTGTTGTAAACGTGACAATTGAACATTTCCCTACCTGGAATTCTTCGGCGGCTTCCTCTGCAGGAATCACTGTGTGATCTTTGTGCCCCTTGGATCTGTCGCACACCACACAGATGGGGATTTCATCCTCTCTGCAGAAGAATTTTAGAGGCTCCTGGTGTTTCTCACACAGTCTCTCTGGGGCTGGCTCCCTCCTTGCCTGCAACTGGAGTTCTCTGGCTGCCTCCACAATATTCCTCAGCTGCCTATTCAGTCTGAAGTTCCTCTGAGGAAAGGTCTCTCTGCACAGAGGGCAGAAGACATCTGTAGTGAGTCCCCCCCAGCACTGGGTGATGCAGGCTTGGCAGAAACTGTGATCACAGTTTAGAGACACCGGATCGTTCAAATACTCCAGGCAGAGGGGACAGGTCACTTCATCCTGGAGTGTTTTTGCTGGATTTGCAGCAACAGCCATGGCTTCTCATGCAAGGAAGAGACCAGAGAGCAATTTTGTTTCACTTCCTTCTGCTCAGAAATGAACTGGTTGGATTTGCACAGGCATTAAGCATTTGTTTCCTAGGTGTAGCCACATGCTGTTTGTTTTCTGTGGACCGTAAAGAATATTTTCATGAAATCTGATGAGAAGGGTGTGACACTACACCCTCATATTTTTATGAGAGTACATTTTTAAATATGCAAAAAATTAGATGTGTTTCATGCAAACAGATCAAGTAACCTATAATTCAAGAGCCTCTGATCCCCTAAATGTGTATATTCTTTATTGTGTGCATGTATCATTCTTGTGCATGAAGTATTGTGTCCAGTTCTGGGCGCCACATTTGAAGAAAGATGTGGAGAAATTGGAGAAGGTCCAGAGAAGAGCAGCAAGAATGATTAAATGTCTAGAGAACAGGACCTATGAGGGAAGACTGAAAGAACTGGGTTTGTTTAGTCTGGAAAAGAGAAGACTGAGAGGGGACATGATAGTGGCTTTCAGGTATTTAAAAATGTCCTAGGTTGGACATTAGGAAAAACTTCCTAACTGTCAGGGTGGTTAAATACTGGAATAAATTGCCTACAGGGGTTGTGGAATCTCTATCTCTGGAGATTTTTAAGAGCAGGTTAGATAGATATCTATCAGGGATAGTCTAGATGGTACTGGATCCTGCCATGAGGGCCGGGGACTAGACTCAATGACCTTTCAAGGTCCCTTCCAGTTCTAGTGTTCTTTGATTATACTCCACCTCTGGTAGCCATAACATCTGCCAGACGGGTGGGAGAAATTGCAGCCCTCATAATGGACCAACCTTTTACGGCCTTCCATAAAGACAAGGTGGTACTTAGGCCTCATCCAAAATCCTTACCAAAGGTCTCTTCTGCATTCCACTTCAATGAACATATCAACTTACCTGTCTTCTTTCCCAAATCTCACAACAACAGGACGCAGGCAACTCTTCATACCCTCAATCACCGCAGGGCCATTGCATTCTACATAGATAGAACTATACATATCCGCAAAACCAACAGATTGTTCATTTCAACTACACAGCCATCTCTGGGCCTTCCTATCTCCTCTCAGAGACTCCCTAAATGGATTGTGGAATGTATAACATTGGCTTACTCGGCCTTTGGCAAAGATCAACCTCCACAACTCCAAGCGCACTCCACCAGAGCCACAGCTGCATCAACAGCACACATCTAGGGTATCCCCTGGTAGATATTTGCAAATCATCCACCTGGTCATCCACCCATACTTTCACAACCCACTACGTGTTCAACACATACCCTTCTAGGGGAACCCTAGTCAGCCACTCCATCCTGATGGCTGTCCATACAGACACTATGCCCGCCGAAGCTGCCACCTCCAGCGGACACACTGCTTCATAGTGACCTAAGGCAGAGAACCTACGGGGACAGCCTGGAAGAAGAAGAGAGGGTTACTCACGGGGAGGATAAGAGTTTTGCGGGACCCAGGGCAGCACAATTTCGCGGGGCCCCCCCTTTGGAGAGAAAATAGGAAAGATTGAAGGCTATTTTCATGTTACATGTGAATTGGGTAAATTTGATAGAAACTTAATTTAGTTGGCTAATTTTTTATTTTAATTATATTGTAATTCATTCTTAAACAAAATTCTGCATTAATAATTAAACATTTTCATTCGTATTTAAGTCTGTTTTAGCTGTCTAGCTCTTTTGGCAGCTGGGTCTCTAACAGCCGGTGGGAAAAGGCTTCTTCCCAGCATCAGCCCCTTCTCCAGTCCCAGGTACTGGAGCAGCGAGGTGCCTGGGGAGCAGGGAAATCCTGACCCGGTTTAGAAGGGGCTGGCTCATGTGTCTGAGCCAGCAGCCTCTCAGGAGCCTGCAGAGCAGCTGGAGGAAAAGGAGATGGCACCTCAGGCTCCATGCAGGGTCAGAGGAGGGGCCATAGAGGCTGCCCCGACTGCCGAGAAAGGGAGCTTGGACACAGCAAACAAACCTGCCACTGTAGCCCCTACCCCCCACCCCCAGGAGTGGCCCGAGCAGACCGCTTGTGGGCTGGCTCCCTTCTGGTTGGGGACAACCCTGTGGCTCAGTCACCCTGTATCTGCACCAAGGCAGCTGTGTGGGCCCCCGGTGCCCGGCTGCTCTGGCGCATTGCTCTATGACTGGGTGCCGGGGGCAGGAATGGAACAGCCCCCGATGTCCAGCCCCCGCCCAGGCACAGACCAGCTAGTGTGGGGCTCACAGGGCTCCCCCACACCAAGACCACCCCTTCCCATGTTGGGGCAGAGGACTCTGGCTGCAGGATCCGGCGGCAGCTGGGGGGCAGGAGATGTGGGGTGGAGCGAGGCTAGGCACAGAGTCGCCCCCAGGGCCTGGCTGCAGAAGCTGCCGCTTTATTCTTTTTTACTCTTTCAAAGAGTTGGTCTCGTGTTTGGGTCTGCGGAGCTGGGGAAAGGTGCATCATGGTACCCACCCGCCAGCAGAGACCCCCCCCCCAGAGTGCCTGCGGGCCGGCCGGGCTGCTCTAGAGACAGAACTGCAGATGCTGGGGGGATGCTCTGTGGGACGGGGCCCTGAGAGCGCTGCCCACACGCTCAGACATCACTCTGCCCGGGTCCCACCCGCTCCCAGGATCTTGTGGCTTCCCTGTGAGGTGCGGGGCAGCGGCGCCCTCTAGTGGCTAAAGCTAGAAAGTGACCCCGCTGGCGCAGGGCCTATTAAAGCACGGGGCCCGGGGCAGCTGCCTCGCTCACCCTGCCTATATCCGCCGCTGGTTACTCACCCTCTGCAGTAACTGAAGTTCTTCAAGATGGGTGTCCCTGTGGGTACACCACCACTCACCCCTTCTCCTCTCTGCTTCAAGGCATCCTCTTGTGTATCTACCAGGGTAGAGAAGGAACTGAGGGGATTGGGGTTCACACATGCACATTACCTGCTAGCGTGTCAGGATTGCTGTGCATGCACAAACAGCCTAGCTAAAGCACTTCTAAACAAATCTTCTGGCCAGACACACTGGGGAGCCCAAACATCTATATGTCTACACTGCAGGCTTCTCATGCAAGAATTGTTTTGTGCAAGAGTTCTTGCGCAAAAAGTCTTGTGCAAGAGTGCGTCCACACTGCCATGTGCTTTTGCGACAGAGATGTGCTTTTGTGCAAGAGCGTCCATGGCAGTGTGGACACTCTCTTGCACAAGAAAACTCTGATGGCCTTTTTAGCCATAGGGGTTTCTTGCGCAAGAAACCCTTTTGCCCATCCACACTGCCTTCTTGCACAAGAGCTCTTGTTCAAGAGGGTTTATTCCTCATGGGGAAAGGAATAGCTCTTGTGCAAGATACCCTGTTTTCTGACGCTTTACTGTAAATTTACTTGCGCAAGAACGTGCGAGTAGTGTAGACGCTGCACAAGTTTTTGTGAAAGAACGACCGTTCTTGTGCAAAAAGCCTGCAGTGTAGACATAGCCCTAAGGTGGAGCAGCCAGAGGGAAACCCAGCTCAAATAACTTCATTTACTGCAGAGGGTGAGTAACCCTCTCTTCTTTCAGAGAGGATCCTTATCTCCAAACCATATTGAGGTGTGACAGGGAGGAACTGAAAAGAGAACAACATGCCAGTTATTTTTCTACATTTGCTTTCTATCTTGGAGAAGGAATCCAGAGAGACACATTTCACTTCAAAGAATAAATAGAATTTTGGCAGAAATATGGAAGGAAAGTCTTGCAATCAGTTTTTTTTTTTTTTTTTTTTTTTTTTTTGCTATTGCTTTGTAGATGATTCTGCCTCCAAAATATTCACTGACCATGAGAACTAACTAGAGGAGAATGGATGAGGGTTTTAGAAAACCTTGCAACACTGGGGAGATCTCAAAACTGTTCCAAAGCTTATTTCTAAGACTCATCAGGTAGGTGAGATTCTGTTACTTGAATATTATCCCAACTGATCATTGATATCTCCTAATTAATATTTATTCCTTCGGTGATTTTTTTAACTGCAAAATAATCCAATTTAATCCTGGATAAATTTGTCTTACTCTGAATATAAACTTTGTATTTGAACTATATATTCCAAATGACATATGAACTGCTTTCCCTCTCCTTTCACTGTACTACTTGGCTATTCTGGTTATTTGATTTAAGAGTCTATTTCTTTTCTCCTATATTTCTGTAATTCTTTCAACAGTAAAGCGGAAAAAGATATGGAACTTGCATACCACAAATTGTGTTTCTTTTTCTGACTTACCCTTGCAGTCTAGATGTAGCCACAGTGTTTGTCATTCACGAATATTTTTCTCCATTGATGGAATTATTATTAACCTTTAAATGATCTTCCTTCTTTTTCAAATGTGGAATTTGTAGGAATGGGACAAAATCAGACTTATAAAGGAAACACTTTCCATCTTAATGCAATGGCTGTTCTAACTCCATAATACAAGAGAGTTCACTTAACAATGTATTTATTCCTTTTTATTTACTGTGTTTCCTTTAATGTTTGCCTTTAAGGATCTAGTGTTAATTGGTGTTGATGCTCACTATGATGAGGTTTTTTCTTCTATCCTATTGTCTAGACCAGGCTGCAGTGAAAATGAAGATTCTCTCATTCAGCCACAGTTCCAGAGACAGTTCCCCTCTGACTGGTTTTATTGTTTTCTTCCTGATTTGTTATGTTTGGAAGATGGAATCAGGTAGGAATCCAGGCTGTGTCTCTAAAGTAACAACATACTTAACTCAGAGTCTATGGAACAACTCACAGTCTGTAAACTTAACCGCAGAGCAAGATTAGCACCTCTAACAGCTCATTGAAGATATTTAAGAGCAGGTTAGATAAACATCTATTAGGGATAAAATGAATGGAAATGCCTATCTCCCAGAACTGGAAGGGACCAGGTCATAAGAACATAAGAACATAAGAATGGCCGTACTGGGTCAGACCAAAGGTCCATCTAGCCCAGTATCCTGTCTGCCGACAGTGGCCAGCACCAGGTGCCCCAGAGAGGATGGACCGAAGACAATGATCAAGCGATTTGTCTCCTGCCATCCCTCTTCAGCCTCTGACAAACAGAGGCCAAGGACACCATTTTATCCCCTGGCTAATAGCCTTTTATGGACCTAACCTCCATGAATTTATCCAGCTTCTCTTTAAACTCTATTATAGTCCTAGCCTTCACAGCCTCCTCCGGCAAGGAGTTCCACAGGTTGACAACACGCTTGTGAAGAAGAACTTCCTTTTATTAGTTTTAAACCTGCTACCCATTAATTTCATTTGGTGTCCTCTAGTTCTTCTATTATGGGAACTAATAAATAACTTTTCTTTATCAGCCCTCTCCACACCACTCATGATTTTATAGACCTTGAGTCCAGTCCCTTGCCTTCACAACAGGACCAAGTACCATCCCTAGTAGATTTTGCCCCAGATCCCTAAATGGCCTCCTCAAGGATTGAGCTCATAATCCTGGTCTTAGCAGACCTATGCTCAAACCACTGAGTTATCCCTTCTCCTACCCCTCCCTCAATGTGGCCAGGAGAGGCAAAGAGCAGGGACCCAGCTGGGTGATTGGGGTGGGGAGGCAGAGCAGCCATGGGGCTGCCCTTTCAGGCATCAGGGGGAGGAACCAGGGCTGGGGTGGCCTCAGAACCTCCCCGGTGGCAGGGGGATAGGAAGAGCTGCCAGGGTTTGAGCCTTGCACAAGAAAAGCCCTCTTGTGCAATGCTGTTATTCCTGAAAATAATCAGCGTAGCGGCATTGTGCAAGAGGGTTTTTCTTGCGCAAGAAGGGGCAGTGTAGACAGCTCCTTCTTGCACAAGAGCCTCTTCCACAAATGGTGGCTCATTATATATGCAAATGAGGCATTCCACACTTAGTTTCATTTGCATAGCTCTGGCGCAAGGTCGCGCCAGTGTAGACATAGCCTTGGTGAGGCCCAGGGAAGGTGGACGCGTAGGGTATGTCTACACTACAGCATTATTTCAAAATATTTAATTTCGATATAACACGTCTACACACAAAATGCATTTCAAAATAGCTTTTTGCTATTTCGACAGCACGTCCACACCGCTTGGACACTGAATTGCATTTAAGGCCAGCCAGAACTAGTTCCAGAAGGGCATCAGTTCAGAAGTTACCTTGTGGCCAGGGCACCCTGGGAAGGGCTGGAGGCCCCCTATTTCAAAATAAGTGACTACATAGTGCTTATTTCAAAATAGCAATTTTGAAATTGGCGCTATTCCTCGTGGAATGAGGTTTACCAATTTCAAAATAAGCTCTCCACTATTTCAAATTAATTTCGAAATAGCAGTTGGCTTGTGTAGACAGCTGTTATTTCCAAATAACTTTTTCTGTGTAGACATACCCCTAGTGGGTGGGACTTTCCCATGGAGGGGAGTGAGGTGGCACTCCTCAACCTGTAGCTCCTTGGACCACATGGGTGGTGGGGGGGTGAGTTTGCTTTCTTCACCTTGCCCATGTGTGTCTTCTGAGCCAGTAGCCGGAGCTGGCTGCAGCCTCATGTGGCTGTGCGCCAACTGCAAGGTTTGAGCAGCAGCACGAGCTCCCTGCTGCATGACAGAGGAGGGGAGGCATGAGCTTGAGCCACGGACCACCTGGGAGGCAGCTGTGGACCATCGCACTTTGAGAACCATTGCCCGCCTAGGGCTTACTTATCTCCCTTTAACACTCTCCCCTGTTCTCCCTCTCCATGAATTGTGTTCACCAGTATCAAGTATCCAACAAAATTTTGCAAAGCTGAAGTTAGCATTTACTGTTGGAAAAAAAAAGAATGTTATCATAGCCAAGATACACAAATTATTTGTCCTAGCACTGATTTGGATTCACCTTTATACATTCCTGGTTTGGAATAAGGTGGCTAAACAAAGGTGTAACCCTTCTGTCAGGTGGAGCCCGCAGCAGCCAGGGCTGGGTTCAATCTCCAGGGGTTCCTCTCCATCCATCCAACACAGAACTGGCTTGAGCTCCCACTCAGTAATTTGAAAAATTCACACAACACCCCTGGATGCCTTTGGGAGACAATACTTCCCTATTTGCATGCACAGTCTGAGTGCCGAAAAGAAACTTTTCATAAACAGGAGAGAAGTAACTTGGCACTAATTTGACAAAAACACCCCCGGGGTTCACAAACAAAAGCCATGACTCACAGTCCCTCCCCAAGTAGGCTGGGCAATGTCCTTTTCCTCTCAGATTCTTAAGTCCAGCAATGTAAATGTCCCCTTCACCTGCACAGCTCTCCTCTGCACCCCACTCCCAGTCGCTGCCCTTGGCCAGGGCAGACCCAGAGTTCAGAGGTGCAGCCGCAGAGTCACCTCCCATCCTGAGTTGGGGGAGGTAAAGAGGCATCTCTCTCCCTCTGCTCTCACTCACCATCCACCTGCTCTCTGGCGCCACCCTGAGGGCAGCTCATGGCATCTCTCCACCTCTGCCTTGCTGGCTGTCAGTCACCATCCGCTGCCATCCACTTCTTGACTGTAACTTCTGCCCATTCATCTCAAGCAATTTCAGCTCCTGGTGATTTTAACTCTTAGCAAGCAAGGTAGAAGAAATAGAACTCAAACACAATTAACATAGGAAGAGAGGGACCTAATGATGCCTATTTAGCCAGGCTCTTTGAACAGACTGGAGGGAGGGGACGGGAGAGGGAAGGAAGAACAGGTTAAACCAGTCAAGACAAGGAAGCATATGTAGCCACTTGACAAAATAAGCTTCCTGTGCCAGGGTGCAGTCACAGAAGACCTCTCAGGGGGTGCCTCCCAGGGTTGCTGACACAGCCACTGCCACTGGCCTTCCCATTCTCTGGGGTTCTCACTGCCCCGTTCTGCAGGGCCAGTTCTGCTGGTTGCCCCCAGCTGAGGCCCTGAGTTGAGATCCCTGTCCCCCCTCCAGAGAAGCAGTATAGACACTGACCCTCTTCGGGTCCAAGGAGAATGCTGTTGTGGGCCCAGCTTCCTGGGATACTCCCCTAATAGGATCAAAACCCCTCAATGAATTACCTGGGTAAGCTCCCTTTAGCAATGAAAGTGAGAATGTGCATACTGGCTGCCCCTCCAGATAACAATTATTTACACTGCGTTTGATAGAAAATAAGTGATTTTAGTAAGTACAAGCAGGAGGATTTCAGTGGCAATAAGTGAGAACAGGCAGAGCAAAGAAGATTACAAATCAAAAGTAACAAAAACCGCTTGGCTAATTCTAACACTAAAATCCTCGGCACAAACTTTTCAAACTCTCCCTAAAACCTCTTTTCCAAATGCCCCTCCAAACCAGGGCTGTCTCGCCACCCTGAGGTCTTCAGCTCCTTCCTTCAGGTGTAGCCCAGCCAAAAGACAAGACCCCTGCTCTCCTATACTTTTTTCAAGAATTGAAAACCCTACCAACCACTGCTCAGACTTAAGGAAAAAAGAGATTGTTTAATAGTTGTTCATTGAGACATTGAGGATCGCACCCTCAATGTCTCTCATTCACACATTTAAAACCCTCAAAGAATTCCCCACTCCATATGTCTAATTTTACACACTAAAATGATACCTACATCAAAGTAAAATAAACAGAGCCAGCAGATTATGACTTGAAGACTCATAGGTTACATTAAATAATTTGCTCAAAGCACCTTTATATTATGTATATTCATGTCCATAAGTCCATTTCGTAATGCATGAGGGGGTCCATCACATTTCCCTCAACCTTCCCTGTCTCTCCTGATAGAGCTCTGAAAGTTGAGTCTCTGCTTAGCAGGGTCCTTTCTGTTAACTGTGAGCCCTTTCCTTTGGAACAGATTTAGCACAGTCCTACTTTTCTGTATCCCCACAAAATTACAAACATCAGTACACATATTTCAGCTAGCCCTGAACACAAACAGAGCTGGCTCTGGGTCATACATTAAGTTGATTCCAGTGAGCAAAATACTGCTCCATCTCTGACTATCTAACAATTTTAAGCAAAGCAGGAGCAAACTGTATTTACATAAACACACCCAGCAGTGCCACCACTCCGTTCTCTTTCCCCCTTCTGGAGGTATCTGCAGGCCTCCACCGCACATCTGCCACTGTTGCAAATTGCAGCCACAAAGTCTAGCCCCATGCTTCAAGCTGCAGCCTGTGAAGGCCACACTCTAGTTTGGGTAGATGCAAGGGGAACCCAGGCCTCCCCACTACTCTGATTCCTGACCCAGGGACCCTTTGGCAGTAGTCATCTCCTGTCCTTCTTCTCTTCCCTTGACTGCTCCTATCCCCTGGGCCACTTCCCTGTGCCCCTAGCACCTGCTTGGCCTTTGTGTCAAGGCTGGTTGCCTGGTGGGTGTCAGGTAAGAGTTTCTTTCTCTGTTCCTTTGAGCCTGCCCAGCATTGTACTTCTCCTTTCCTGGGAGCCACTCCTGCATCCTCACTGGGTCAGGCCCCCTCTGCTCACCTGAGCAGCTCCTTATAAAAGAGCTGCCCTAGCAAGCCGCCTTTTAATTGGTTCCTTATAAGCCCTTTCCTGTTTCCCACTCTCCTCTGAGCTCCTTTTGTTGTTGTCCTGGTGCATTTTACAGCAAAGTTCATAGTGATTGGATCCCATAACCCTGTCACAGCCATCCTGGGTCAGGAAGTTGTGTTACCTTGTCACCTGTCCCCCCGGATGAGCGCTGCAAACATGGAGGTGAGATGGTTCCGATCTGAGTTTGCATCTATTGTGCATCTGTACTATGATGGGAAGGATCAGTACGACATGCAGATGTCAGAATATCAGGGAAGGACAGAGCTTATGAAAGCTGGACTCACAGAAGGAAATGTTCATCTGAGGATTCTCAATATCAGACGCTCTGATGAAGGACAATACCTCTGTTTTGTACAAGATGATACTGTTTATGAAGAAGCTGTATTGGAACTGCGAGTAGCAGGTCAGTGACTTGTGTCATCTTTGGCTTTGTGTATGGTCTGCATGTTATATTCTTTTCTATTACAACAACTGCGTCTTCTTGCTTGTGAAATATTTTTACAATAACACAATGTATCTAACTTTCAGCAAAAGGCCACTTTCATACTAGAAAAATATGCTGAAAACTTTCCCAACATGTTATTAAAAACATTTTCAGCATGGTTTATTTCCTAAAATAAATTCTTGACCGACTCCCAAAGGAGTCTTTAGTAAGCTCGTCAGTGTTCCTGCAGAAATATTGTGCAGCTCCCGTTCGGGCAAAAGCCCTCTTGCGCAAATCATTTGCGCAAGAGGGCCAGTGTAAACAGCACAGTACTGTTTTCCACAAAAAATCCCCGATCGCGAAAATGGCAATCGGGGCTTTTTTGCGGAAAACTGCGTCTAGATTGGCCATGGATGCTTTTCCGCAAAAAGTGCTTTTGCGGAAAAGCGTCCTGCCAATCTAGATGTGATTTTTCCAAAAATGCTTTTAACAGAAAACTTTTCCATTAAAAGCATTTCCGGAAAATCATGCCAGTGTAGACGTAGCCTTAGGGTAAGTTTGCAATACATTTTAGTGTATTAGAACTAGCTATGCATTGTCTATCATTTTAATGCTGTAGTTTACTTTGCTCTGTCTGTTTTTACTTGCAACCATTTAAACACTACTGCTTGCACTTAACAAAACACTTTTGTTTACTATTTAGCCCAGGGTAAATTATTGTTACCTGGGAGGAACAATTAGTGTGTACATTCTCCCTTTCATTGATAAAGGGGGCTTACCTGAACAACCATTCATTACGCAAAACTTTTACACCCAAAGAGATGGATTTATTTGGGATTTTGATCCCATTTTGGGATTGGTTTCCTGAGTGCTGTGCCCTAAAACAGCATTCTCCCAGAGCTGAAGTTGTTGAATGTCTGCATTGCTCTTTGGAGGGGGGAAGGGCAGTTACTTCAGCTCTGCTTTGTCTGTGGGAGACCAGAGAATCTGGCCCAAAAGGACAGGGTGGTGGAGAGCCCCAGGGTATGTCTACACTGCAATGCTATTTTGGGATACTTCCAGCATCTCGAAATAGCTACCCCATGACTTTTGAACACGTCCGCTATTTCAAAATACAGCAGATGCGCTATTTTGCCATCCCTGTAAACCTCATTCTATGAGGAGTAAAGGATGGCTCAAAATAGTGCTTTATTTCGAAATTTGGCGCTGTTTAGACAGCGCCAAATTTCCAAGCTTATATTGAGTTTTGGGTGCTGTGTAGATGCACTGCCAGGGAGCAAGACAGTGAGTGTCAGTAGCATAATCAGCATACCAGGAAACAGTCCAAAGTTGTCTTCTGTAACTGCATCCTGTCACACCAGTATCATATTACTGTTGTGAATATACAGTGCAGAGTGTCACAGTGAGAAGCAAAAATTATCTTTGCCACTCTTAGACAAAAACAGCAGTTCTTCCTTCCCCCCTCACTCCTCCTCTGTTCTTAAACCTGTTTCGTCATTTTTATATGTGTTCACTTTTTTTTTATTGTATCACTTTGGTATATATGGTCATGCCAATTTTCTTCCACTTATTGATCTGAGGAAGTGGGTCTGGCCCACGAAAGCTCATCATATATATAATATCCCAGTGTCTGTGAGGGTATATCTACACTACCATCCTAGTTCGAACTAGGGTGGTTAATGTAGTCATACGAAATTGCAAATGAAGCCCGGGATTTGAATTTCCCAGGCTTCATTTGCATGTTGCCGGGCGCCGCCATTTTTAAATGTCCGCTAGTTCGGACTCCGTGCCCGCGGCTACACGCGGCATGAACTAGGTAGTTCGGAATAGTACTCCTCATGGAGAAGACCGATGTGGAGGAAAGACCTGAAAATCCCGCCTTATGACGGGCTAATTGGCTAGTCACCTAATAAACCATTTTGTTAGTCTTTAAAGTGCTGCATAGTCCTGTCTTTTGTTCCTTGTTGTTTGACACTAATACCATGAAGCCAATTGGATTTTTAAATTAATATCTATCTAACGCACTTGTAATCAGATTTTCAAACATTCAGATCTATTCAGATATATACATTGTCATTATCTTCAAAGGTTCTGAGTGCTCAGTTGCTCTGTGTTGAGCCAACAATATTTCCTATTGACTCTGTGAAATTATTTAAAATATTTGTTCACATTATTGTGTGTCCATGAGCACCAGGATTTCAGTCATTCCAGTGTTTATTCTTTCTACTGACTACCTGCTTGAATTAGTGCTTTTTCATGTGACCAACAGATCCACAAACACTCCTTCATCCATTCTGCTGCCCGTGTTCTTTAGGGCAGGGAGCTGGCAGTGTGGGGAGGTGCAGGAATCAGAGCAGGGCCTTAGGGATGTGAAGGGTCAGAGCAGGAGGCTGAAAGGGTGTGTGAGAGTGAGGATTGAGAAGTGAGGTGGGGGTCAAGGTGGGGGATCCCCTCCAGCATGGGCATTTTCTCTCCCCCAGCCCTCCCCGTAGCAACTAGGGGCCTTTTCTTTACCCCAGCCCTCTGGCATCCAGGGGCCTGTTCTCTCCCTCGGCTGCTAGGGACCTTTTCTCTGTCTCCTCACCAGTGCTGTGGCCAAGGGCCAGAGGGAAGGCGTTTGGGGCAGGGGATCTACTTACCTGGTGAGCTGGCAGACAAGATTGTGGAGCCCCAGCCCTGCTGGCCATTTCCTTGGGTCTGGTTAATTTGGAAGAGAGAAACTTGGGGGGGGACATGAAAGCTTGAGGGGAGACATCAAATACCTACAAGGAGGAGGGAGAAAAATTGTTCTTGTTGGTCTCTGAAGATAAGGCTTAAAATGCAGCAAGAGAGGTTTAGGTTGGACATTAGGAAAAATTTCCTACCTGACAGTAGGAATAAATTGCCTGGGGAGATTGTGGAATCTCCATCTCTGGAGATATTTAAGAGCAGGTTAGAGAGACACCTGTCAAGGATGGGCTATATGGTGCTTGGTCCTGCTATGAGGGTAGGGGACTGGACTTGATGCCCTCCCAAGGTTCCTGCCGGTTCTTGTTAGTCTGGTTCTATGACTCTGCACTATAGCTCTTATAGTCTAGTGCCTTCCTGCCCCCAGTGGCCACTCTTCGGCTGCATCTAGACTGGCATGATTTTGCGCAAACACTTTTAACGGAAAAGTTTTTCCGTTAAAAGTATTTGCGCAAGAGAGCATCTATACTGGCATGTGCCTTTGCACAAAAGATTTGCTTTTGCACAAAAGCATCCGTGCCCAGTGTAGATGCTCTCTTGCACAAGAAAGCTCTGATGGCCATTTTAGCCATCGGGCTTTCTTGCGCAAGAAATTAACTTGCGCAAGAGGGCTTATCCCTGAGCGGGAGTGTCAGAGTATTTGCGCAAGAACTGCTGATTTTGTACAGTACAAAGTCCGTGTTCTTGCGCAAATACTCACAGCCAGTGTAGACAGGCAGCAAGATTTTGCGCAAAAGCAGGTGCTTTTGTGCAAAATCTTGCCAGTCTAGATGCAGCTTTCGGGTATGTCTAGACTACACGCTTCTTTTGAAAGAGATTGTCTAGACAGCCACAACTTTTTCGAAAAATTATCTGCTTTTTTGAAAGAGAGTACCCAGGCAATCTGGATGCTCTCTTTCGAAAAAGCCCTGTTTGCGGTCAAGAACGCCTTTTTTTTTGAAAGAGCTCTTTCATAAAAAGCGTTTCTTCCTCGTAAAATGAGGTTTACTGCTATAGAAAAAAACCGCCACGTTCTTTCAATTTAATTTTGAAAGAACGCAGCAGCAGTTTAGATGCAGGTGAAGTTTTTTCGAAAAAGGCTACTTTTTTTTAAAAAAATCCCTGTAGTCTAGACATAGCCTTAGTATCACATCCCTCTTCTCTGTGACCCTCCCTGTCCACGTTATGGAAAACAGACCCTTTCCTAATGCTTGTGGTTGTCCTGGCACAACCAAACCCTGACCTTGCTTTAAGTTAGGAGAAGAGGAAACTGCCTAGCAAATTTGATGATCCTAGCTCTTGCCATTTAGGAGTAGTTCTTGAACAAATGGACTCACAGACAGACATACAGACAGATACACAAATCTCTAAAATATAGAGAGAGATAATTAAGAGAATTGACACTTTTATATATTTTCCCCTTAGATCTGGGTGCTGCTCCTCTCATCTCTATTGAGGGTCACCAGGATGGAGGGATCCGGGTAGTTTGTCAATCAGCCGGTTGGTATCCAGAGCCTGAGGTGCAGTGGAGAGATCTCAGTGGACGACATTTATCATCACTTTCTAAAACAACTTCCCTCGGGGATAACGGCCTCTTTGAAACAGAAACTGCTCTCATTGTAAAAGAACATTCAAACAAAAACTTGTCCTGTTGCATCAGAAACACCCTTCTCAAGCAAGAAAAGGAGTCAGCAGTTTATATATCAGGTCAGTTACCACCCATAATCCCACACTGATTTCATTTCCACTAAAAATAAAACAGATTATAGGAAAAGAACTGAAATATCTGTGGTGAACATTTCAAAATCCACATACAAACACAGAAGATTGGCACCTTGTATCTTTACTCTATCACAGTTCGGGTAATGTGATTCCCTTACTTGTGAGTATTCAGACTATTAAAGATTTGGATTTCATATGCATTTCCTGGCATTTTAGCCTGCACACTCACGTCCATGAACACACATACACTCATGTATGCTCACACATGCATGCACACTCAAACTTCCAAATTTGTTAGAAGAAACTTTCACTCAAGACAGACACAGTATGTTCCTGCAACCATAGCATCACCTAAATGTATGGTTTTTTTTTAATGTTTTAAGTTTTGTATTGTGGTTTCTTTGTGATGTTGTTGTTGCACCAACTTATTGTTCAGAACTCATGTAAAATGTAGCCTATGTCATTTTTTTGTTCTTTCTACTGACTTTCAATGGAACTTGTACTCCTTAAGTCATTTGGGTCTGGATCCACAAAGGGACTCATTTTTTCCTTGTCTACACCTAAAAGTTGCAATGGTTTATTATTTAGTTAATTGATGCCACTTGCTTGTCTCAACATTCTTGTATAAGTTTTAAAGAGCCTAATATATATTTAGTTTCACTCAGTTCCTTAACAACTTCAGCTAACTGGAGGCAGGGCATTATTAATCTGATTTTTGATTTAAGGTTCTGTTAATTAATTTATTTAAATTGGTGCTACCTTCAACACTTCCAAATTAAGACAAATTCTGGAATTTTGTTTTTTCAGATTCCTTTTTCCCAAAGGTGAATCCCTGGATGGTGGTTCTGACTGTGATCCTGGTGGTTTTGTTTGGTTTCATTGTCCTCACTGTTTATTTGTTTAAAATGAAAGGTAAATATCAGAGGAAGAAATATTCTCTACATAAAGTTTTTCTTCTAATAAAAAAATAAGGGTAATTTAGGAATTTTATATTAAAAATGTATAATCTGCTGATCTTGTCCTGCATAAAGAAGAAGAAGTGTGCATTTATTGATAGAAGATTGGGGTGATGGTAGTGGGGAAGAGTAAGAATAGGAGAGAAAAGTTTTGGATAGTGTGGTATTGAGACATCACAGGAGTTGTCCTGATAAGTTTCCTGATCCGTTAATGATGATGCCCATTCAGCTACATGCTTACGCACCTCTGTGTGTTATTCTGTCTTGCGCAAAAAGCCTCCACAGCAAGACTCTGAGAGAGCCCCCAAAGACCTTTGATCCTTCTCGGATTTTGTGGTAACAGGCCAGGTTTATTGTAAATGAAGCACAGCTTCCCTATATGAATTGTCTACAAGTAGGCTAAGAATTTGGACCCCTGACAATAGACATGACTCAGTGACTTGGATCTGTCACTTTCCCATAAAATCATAGAACATTAGAACTGGAAGGGACTTTGAAAGGTCACTGAGTCACGGCAGGACCCAGTACTGTCCACACCATCCCTGACAGATGTTTGTCTAGCCTGCTCTTAAATATCTCCAGAGATGGCGATTCCACAACCTCCCTAGGCAGTTTATTCCAGTGTTTAATTACCCTGACAGGAAGTTTTTCCTAATGTCCAATTTAAACCTCCCTTGCTGCAGTTTAAGCCCATTGCTTCTTGTCCTATCCTCAAAGACCAAAGACCAATTTTTCTTCCTTGTGACATCCTTTTAGATACCTGAAAATCACTACCATGTCCCCTCTCAGTCTTCTCCTTTCCAAACTAAACAAGCCCAGTTCTTTCAGTCTTCCCTCACAGGTCATGTTCTCCAGACCTTTAATCATTCTTGCAGTTCTTCTCTGGACCTTCTCCAATTTCTCCACATCTTTCTTGAAATGCGGTGCTCAGAACTGGACACAATACTCCAATTGAGGCCTGATCAGCGCAGAGTAGAGAGAAAGAATGACTTCCCGTGTCTTGCTCATAACACTCCTGTTAATGCATCCCAGAATCATGTTTGCTTTTTTTGCAACAGCAACATACTGTTGGCTCATATTTAGCTTGTGGTTCACTATGACCCCTAGATCCCTTACTGCAGTACTACCCCCTAGACTGTTGCTCCCCATTTTGTATGTGTGAAACATACTGTTCCTTCCTAAGTGGAGTAATTTGCATTTGTCCTTATTAAACTTCATCCTCTTTACCTCAGACCATTTCTCCAGTTTGTCCAGATCATTTTAAATTATCCTTCAAAGCAGATGAAACCCCTCCAAGCTTAGTATCATCTACAAATTTAATAAGCATATTCTCTATGCCAATATCTAAATCGTGGATGAAGATATTGAACAGAACTGGTCCCAAAACAGACCCCCCCCCCTACAGAACCCCACTTGTTATGCCCTTCCTGCAGGATTGTGAATCGTTAGTAGCTTTTTCAACCTTCTGAAATAAAAAGCTGTCTTCAATGCTCTCCAAGAATTAATTGAATAGTCTGTGCCCTGCTGTGTTAGTTTCCCAACAGATGTCTGGATAGTTGAAGTCCCTCATCAACACCTGCACTTCTGGATGATTTTGTCAGTTGTTTAAAAAAAGCCTCATACACCTCGGCTGTGTCTACATTGGCACCCTTTTCCGGAAAAGGGATGCTAAGGAGACACTTCAGAATTGCAAATGCCACGGGGGCTTTAAATATCCCCTGCGACATTTGCATGAACATGGCTGCTGCTTTTTTCCGGCTCGGGGCTTTGTCGGAGAAAAGCACCAGTCTAGATGGGATCTTGCGGAAAATAAACCCTTTTCTGGAAGATTTGCTTGAAAGTAGGGTGTACCAGTAGTTTGGAATAGGAAGCCTAATCCGAACTACCTAGTCCGTGCCACGTGTAGCCGCGGGCACAGAGTCCGAACTAGCCGGGATTTCAAATCCCGGGCTTCATTTGCAACTTCGGTTGCCTACATTAACCACCCTAATTCAAACTAGGGTGGTAGTGTAGACATACCCTGAGATACCAACAATGTCATAGTTGTGGTTATTTATTAGCACTTCCAGTTCTTCCTGCTTATTACCCATAGGTCAAACAAAGACAGCTCTTTGGGGTTCACTTGTATACACAGGCACAAAAAAGTTACACATCACTCCTGATGTATCAGGTTGCCACCTTCTGATGATACCTAGATACTACCCATTTCCTTGTACATAGGTTTTCAACCACTTTCTGTCATGCTGTCAGTTTAGACCCTATCCTGAACCTGGGTTGGTATGTTCCTGCTATCTATGAGCAGGGCCTGCCTCAGGCTCACAGCTTCTTTTCGCTTTATATTAGCAAAGTCTTGCCCATTGCTGTTTAGGCCTCACACCAGGCCTGTGATACATGGGCTTATGCCTTAGGCCCTTATCTTACTACAGGCAGTAGAACTGAACCAGAGAGCTGGATCATAGCAGATCCATCTGTGTTCTCCTCTGTCCTTCCCGCTAGTTCTCAGGGGGTTACTGCTGTCTGCCTCTGGTTCCACTTGAGACAAGGTTTGCAAAGTCTAGCCTCTCAGATCCATACTTTAAATTGATTTTTGCTAATAAAGTGAAGTGCACCTAGATACCCTAGTGATCATCCCCATAGAAATGCCCCTGCAATAAAGCAGGAAATAAACACATTGCTCCTCAGTTGGGAAATAAAAACAAATCTGTGCAGAATTCACACAGATTCCATGCTGAATTTTATCCATAAAGAATATTTGCCCTATTTCCAAATATATTGGACATGCCCATGTAGCCATCATAATGAATTCTGAATCTATAGGATACAGTCTTTCAACACTGTTTCATGAAGAAAGGAGTTTGTAATAATTTATATTTTCTCTTTATTTTTAAGGGCACCTTACTGAAGAAGTTCGTAAGTTACAATTTCTCATTTCCCACATATATAAATTTTGATCATAGATACACAATTGCATGTAGGCTTTTTTTGTTCCTCTTATTTATTTTGATTTCTGTGTGTTTGTCCAGTGGGGCAGGGAGCATGTTTGGTATGTGTGTAATATGCTGGATTTTAGAGACCATTTGGATGTTTACAGAGATCCTTTCCCTTAAAAATCCTTCGAGTTAGGGAGTTGAGTCAGGCTATGGACGTCTAAAGGCGATACATTTCCAGTGCAGCCCAGTCCCTTTAAAATTGTTGCAATATGAAATCTCTTATGTTTGTTTGCTTTTTATTTTTCTATTACTATAAGTATTTTGGGGTGTGTAGGGATTTTTTTTTAAATGAAACGTTATAAAATCTGGGGAGAGACTAAACTGGATGAATTTTGCACCAAAAGCTAATTTGAGAAATTGATAACAATAGAGTCATAGAGCTGCAAGTGTTTAAAACCAGAAGGTTGGATTTCGTGGTCCCCAAATTGTGGAGCATGCTTCCCATGGGCCATACAAGGGTGAGGAGAGAGCCTCACCCATCCTGCTCTGACCCCTGCCCAGCTGCAGCTCCATTCCATCCTCTGCTCCAGTCCCAGCTCACCTCCTGCCACAGCCCCAGCCTTAGCCCCAGCTCCACTCTGCCTCATGTGCTGCCCCAAGATTAATTCTGGTCCCCAGAACAGCTCCTCTCCAGTCCCTGCTTTGGCCCCAGCCACTGCTCAATTCAACCCTTCTTCACCCCCGGCCGAGCCCTGTGCTCACTCCCTCTCTGCACCCAAGCCAGCTCCACCTCTATTCCTAGGTCTTCTCTTACCTCCAGTTTCCCCACCACCCCCACCCCCACCCCCCAGCTCTACTAATAGCCCAAACTCCTATGCTGAGCCAGCTATGCACAGGCAGATTCCATGGCTGGAAGAAATGGGGGCTAGTCTGACCTCCTGAAGGGGCAATTGAATAGAAATAATATATCTGTTTTAAGTGTTATAGTGATGATACAGAAAATTAAAAAAAAAAGAAAAGGGAAGCTCCTAATAAACACTATGTGTCTTTCTAGGCAAACGAGATAACGAAATAAGTAAGTATCATTAGCCTTCCTCTGAAAAGAAACATTTTGTACCAGTTTGCAATCTCACGTGGCAATTAGTTAAAAATTGTGGAAGTGGCATTTGCTTTTCAGTTTAATTTTTAAAAGGAACCCCTTTTTTGTTTGTTTGGTTTTTGTGTTCTCGTTCTTTTGGAGGCGTGCATTCTTTTTTAACATAATTTTACAAAATGTGAGGGAAACTGGATGAATGTCACATTAAACTGGATGAATGTCACATCAAAATCTAATTTGAAAATGTGATAAGCAATATAGTAGCAAAGTAGGTTGTGGCCAAAGAAAGTGCCCCACGGAATTGTGGGAAAGCTGTGGCGGATCAGCAATGCTTGTGATGATTAACCTCCCTCCACAATGCAAAGTGGGCAAGTAACCAATGTCGAAGCAAAAACACGCTCCTCTCTGTTTAGGCAGCTAACAACTGATTTGCTTTATTGATCAGTAAAGCAAAGTGAGCCAAACGTGGTCCCAGCAAAGTCGGGCCCAGTAAGGCTGCTAATACAATCAATCCTAGTATCTTTATACCCTTAGCCAAACAGTCTGACGTCAGGGCATCCAATTACAGAAATCCTCAATTAAATTTGGAAAAACAAAGTCTTATCAACAAGATGGCGGACAGGTACGAGGGAGTACATCTCCTGTCCCAACCAGCCCAATTAACACATACCAATAGCCCATCTTGTAGGCCTCTTCTCACGGGGTGACAGAAAGTTCACTCTGGTCTAAGTGCTTGAGAGAAAAGCTGAAATGGTTTTTGATATACAAGATGGCTTCTAGCTAAACATAAAATAGCTTCTACACCAACCAGAATATAAATGGTACCAGGGCTATAGCCTATACCTACAGTCTTGCCAGCTCACCTGGATGGTAAGCACCAAACCAGAGTCAGAGTTTTTGTGCTTGCACGATAAACAGATTGGGGGAAACATCCAGGCAAGACCCTGGGCTAACTCTGCTGTGAAGATCCATCTTGGGAGAGAGACACACACTGCAGGTTCTGGTGCTTTATATTTCAGTATACCTCTGAAAGAACATAAAACTTTCCTTTTCTATTAGTTAACAATTTGTACAATATTGAATCATGTGACACTTGTTCAGCTCTGCTCTCATCTCTAATGATGTGGTTGTTCTTAGGATGGAGAAGATCTGTGGCACCTATAGAAGAAGGTAATTAAAGATCCTATTTTAACAATGTCCAAATATCAAGTCTCATGGGGCAATGTGCCTCTTTTTCCTTGTATGTGAGAGGGGACCTGATAGTTCAGGGCAGACCTCCTCAGTACCCTACATCTCATGGTACATTACAAAGTGAGGTAGGGTTTGTGCCTTTGTCCCAACACACCATAATGAATCTATATAATTATATTCCATCTACTCTTCCTGCCCCTCCACTACCCGCATGTGCCCTGCACCCTGCAGATATCTGTGGTAGAAACTGCCCCCCTTTGTCCAGATACAGTGGGATGTGCACCTCCATAGCCACTATACCAGGGACAGTTTGTTCCAACTCTCTGTGCTAATGGCCTAACTCTCGATGTTTCTTCCTTCATCTTGCATGTGAAGAAAGCCAGGAGCTCTGCAGTGACCCCACACTGACTGGGTGAGCAGGGGCTGTGTCTGTAGATGCCCCTTGCTTGTTCCTCAAGCAGAGGGACAGAGCCTTGATCACAGCCAGGAGCCCTCCGGGGAGCTCCTATGATCCTCTCTCCATCCACCACGATCCCAGCATGCTCCTGTCTCTGGGAAACAGGAAACCTCTTTAGCCTCCTCATCACTAGCACGGCCCTCTTCCGCTTTCCTACAGTCACTTATTCTACCTCTTCCTCACCACCCTCCCATTGCAGATTAGCCAGTAGGCCAACAGGACAAGTACCCAGGGACCCCAATGAACTGGGAGGCCCTTGAAAAATGGCCCCCTCCTCATCACGACCCACTCAGCCTGCCTGGCTCTTTTGCCAGGGATGGGTCAGGGCTCAGGGGCTTGCCAGGCTTTCCCCTCTCTCCAGATGGAGCACCAGGTGGGAGGAGTGGGGCAAGCCTGGCTCCATTTCCCTGGCAGCAGCGTGAAGGGGCAAGTCAGTTGCAGGTGGCAGGGGTGGGGTACCATTTACTCGGTCCTAAAGGCCCCACAAAACCCTAATCCCTCTGCTCCCTCACACTTCCAGCTTCTCCCTCATTCTACCATGAAGCCCCTTCTGCTAAGCCCTCATTCCCAGACCCAGGCTAAGGTACTTTTGTGCTGTGACTGCTGCTGAGCAGTGACATTCTGGGCAAGATTAATCCTGGCGGTGGGTATAAGAGGCAAGGGGAGGAAATGCCTTCCCTGCGTCTTAGTTCTCATCCTCTCCTCTCTTCCTCTCCCTATTCTGACTGTTCAGAAGACCACCTTTATCTAAAATACACATTTTCATTTTTATCCTTATACTACAATTTTCCCCCAAAATCTTCCATTCCTTCTTCCTGGCGAAGAGAGTCTTCAAAGAAACAACCCCTTTTTCTTCCAGATAGCTGGAAAAATGAATTTCCCTTTTAAAAATTCTGACTATTTGATTAATAAGTTTTAATAGAATCCTCCACCAAAATCAAAATATAAAATCCTTTGTTATGCCTAAAATCTTTGGAAATATATTTTTAACAGAAACATAAAAACATAGTGAAATTTCATAAACATATCCATTGTTATGGAGATCACACAAATAAATTAGTGTTCCTTTTGTTCTAAAAGCAATGAACTTTATAAATTATATGAACACATTAAACCCATCTGATTCTTTCTCTCTGTCACTGACCCATCCTGCCAGGGCAGTGAATTGCCCCTGGGAACTTGGTTGAAGTCTAAGGGCTGTTCTCCATCCCAGAGGAAGGAGATTCCCTGAGACACTCTACAGCTGGGGCAGATTCTGTCACTGACACCATCAAACCTTCCCCCAGGGCTAAGCTCCACCCCTAACACTTAAATTCTCTCTTCCCAGCCAATGTGACTCTGGATCCAGACACGGCTCATCCTGAACTTGTCCTATCCCAGGATCGGAAAAGTGTGAGATGGGGAGTCACACGGCAGGATCTGCCTGATACTCCTGAGAGATTTGACTATTGGACTTGTGTGTTGGGCTGTGAAGGATTCACCTCAGGGAGACATTGCTGGGAGGTGGAGGTGGGAGATGGGCAATACCGGGCTGTGGGGGTGGCCAGAGAGTCTGTGAGCAGGAAAGGGCGGATCAATAGTAACCCTGAGGGGGGGATCTGGGCTGTGCATTGGTTGAAGGATCAGTTCCTGGTTCCCACCTCCCCTGACACCTCCCTGCCCATGAGCCAGGTCCCCAGCAGGATCCGGGTTTGTCTGGACTGTGACCGGGGGCAGGTGACATTTATCAATGCTGGTGACGAGGCCTCGATCTTCACTTTTCCGCCGGGCTCCCTCCCTGGGGAGAGAATCCGACCCTGGCTCTGGGTGTGGGACACAAACACAGAGCTCCGACTGTGTCACTGAAATTAGCCTCTTAAGTCTCACACCAAAGTCTGGATGACCCTGGAGGACTATCCTCTACCAGCCCTCTGGCTGTCATCTCTATGACCCCTGAAAGCTGCTTCCTCTCTCTGCAACTCCAGGGGTCAAGAACCCCCAGGGCTGGAGTAGGGGCAGTAGGGCCCTTAGGGGAAGAGGTGGGGCCTGGGCAGGGAGCAGAACTAACAGCCGAGCTGGGGACAGGCAGAGGTGGGAGTGGCAGAATAGAATCAATCAGGGTTTGGGGGGGTTGGGGAGAATCTGGAAGCTCCACATCAGCAGGGAGCTGATCTCATTGGTGTCTCCCAGCCAGAGATCCTGCCACAGGGGCCAAAGTCACCTTCCCTATAACTGTGGGGCAGCCAGCAACACTCTGCGGTCATGACTTTATGCATGGAGCTGACTGACCTGGTGGGGCCGATTAATCACCTGTGAAGCTGTGCTGCCAGGCAGCAGCTTAAAGGGAACACTGATTCTGACTCATGGCAACAGTCCAAGGGGCAGATTGGAAATGGGAGGTGGGGAGGACACCAATTAAACAGAGAAAGGGTGAAGAACAGATATGAAAACACTGATAGGAAAACTCTCTGGAGAAGAGAAGTAAAAGAGATGTAGCCAGGTTAGTCTGATCTTGCTGAAACAAAAGAAAAGACTATGCAGCACTTTGAAGACTAACAAGAGCAGCCAGAAGCAGTGAGCGGGGAAGGAATACATTCAGCGGAAAGGAAGGAGAACATGAAAGGGAATGATCCTTGACCGGGATCAGAGGAGGGTAGAAGAGACACATAGAAGTAAACAGAGGTGATAAATGAGTGCAAGAAAAACTGAGTACAAATGAATGCTATGCAAGAGAAGGGAGAAGGAAAGGGAATGCAGAAGGGACAGAGATTTATAAAATGTTACTGCAGGTGAAATAGCAACTCATTAATTTCATATGTTACTCTCATGACTTTGTTGTGTTTGAGAGTCATTAAAAATAACTGTTCCCAAAATCTGCATGCCTCTTTTCCACTGAGGGTAGTGAAGCTGCTTCTCAGCTCCTTTTCACTGGGTCGAGTATTTACAGTATGTAAAGCAGGAAAGACAATTCTGATTTGTTCCTTTTTATTTTCCGGCTGCAGTTGTTAGGAGCAGAATGGTGAGATTTGCTTCCCTATTTGGTTGTCTCCCGCTGGCCCAGCACGGATTATAGCAGCCTATGGCTGTGTCTACACTGGCCACTTATTCCGGAAAATCAGCTGCTTTTCCGGAATAACTTGCCAGCTGTCTACACTGGCCCCTTGAATTTCTGGAAAAGCACTGATGATCTAATGTAAAATCATCAGTGCTTTTCCGGAAAAACTATGCTGCTCCCGTTCGGGCAAAAGTCCTTTTCTGGAAAACTGTTCCAGAAAAGGGCCAGTGTAGACAGCATGGATTTCTTTTCTGCAAAAAAGCCCCGATCGCAAAAATGACGATTGGGGCTTTTTTGCGGAAAAGCGCATCTATATTGGCACGGACGCTTTTCCAGAAAAAGTGCTTTTCCGGAAAAGCATCCTGCCAATGTAGACGTGCTTTTTCTGGAAATACTTATAATAGAAAACTGTTCCGTTTTAAGCATTTCCAGAAAAGGGTGCCAGTGTAGACATAGCCTATCTGTGTGATGACAGCTGGTGTTTCACTGTGATATGTTTCTGTCCAGCCTGTGCTCTGCCTCTTGTGCTCTCTGTCCATGTAAAACACCTTCTCTACAGGTGTGTGGAGCCCTGGACAACCCCCATCCACCCCATCCTGACTCTTCCCACCCCTACTCAGCCCCAC
Source organism: Pelodiscus sinensis (assembly GCF_049634645.1). Classification (NCBI taxonomy): domain Eukaryota; kingdom Metazoa; phylum Chordata; order Testudines; family Trionychidae; genus Pelodiscus; species Pelodiscus sinensis. Next base: position 2,330,021 of record NC_134742.1, read on the forward strand.
CCCTTCCCCCAAGCTCCCAACCCTGCTCCGCCCTCACCCTGCTTCTTCTTTCACTGCTCCACCCCCACTTCACCCCTTCCCTCAAGTCCTCTCCTCCAAGGCTATGTCTAGGCTGCAGGCTTTTTTCAGAAAGATATCTTCCAGAAAAACTTCTTCCAAAAAAGTGTCCACACTGTAAAAGCACATTGAAAAAGGGATCTGTTTTTTTTTTTTTGAAAGACAGCATCCACACTGAATGGATGCTATCTCGCATTTCAGCTGTGATGGAGTGGCCACCAGGGCACCTGTGCTTTTTCCTCTTTCCGCTTCTTTCAAAAGAACTCCCCCATCCCCATCCACACATGCCTTTTTCTGAAAGAGCTCTTTCAGAAAAAGGCTTCTTCCTCATAGAATTAGGATTACCAATGTTGGAAAACCCCCTCTGCTCTTTTGATTTTCTTTTGGAAGAACGCGATGGCAGTGTGGACATGATTGAAGTTTTTTCGGAAAAACAGCCATTTTTTCGTGAAAAAAAAACAAACCCCTCTGTAGTGTAGACATGCCCCAAGTGACCAGCCCAGGAGATCACCAGAGGTCACCCTCCCCACCTCCATACTCTCCAGAAGTAGTAGGAAGTGGAGCACACCTGTGAGTGTGGGAGGCAGGCCCACCCCTTCCTCCAGACCTCCTCTCCTGAGCATTATGGTTGGGAGCCAGGGGAGCAGAGCAAGCTGAGGCTGGGTCACTCTGCTTCCTACCCACCAACTTCAGTGAGTGCAGGGATGGGCCAGGCCCCCTGCTGCAGGTGCCAGGCCCCCCTGTCAGTCCCTGGGCCATCCTCCCCACAAAGAACGAGCAAAATTACATTAGCAATAGCTGTGAATGTCAGTTAGAGAAGAAAACATTGACTCAGGACCCAGCACATCAGTTGATTCTTCAACTGGACCCTGCTCTGATTAAAATGTTTACACAAACACAAGGCAACTTTTTGTGGGTAGTTTCCAGATCTTCCCAATTAACTATTGAACTGTAAAAGTGGTCTGAGTTAAGCAATTCCCCTCCTGCACCTATTTCATTCTTTGATCTTTTTACACAACCCATTCATTCTGCAGCCCATAGGCCTCTCCCTTATAGCTGTGGATGTTACAGTTCTTCTTTGGCTTGTTCAGGATTTGATCCCAGCCTAGGATGTTTCAGTCTTTGAAGAAACGCTTCCATGTTCACATCACTGGAGCCTGAGTAGCAGTAGCAAATAGCACAGTAGCAAATTCTTATGGGAAGCAGATTCTGATCCAGAAGCTTCCCCCGTGACTAGCAGCCCAACCCCTCTGTTCCTGTCCCTCCCTACAATCTCCAGCACGCTAAGGAGGAGAGGGGACTCCCCCTAGCATCACTCCAAGGTCCAGGCTTGGGAATGGGGGCAAAGGATACACACACACTGGAGTGTGGCAGCAGTCATTCTGACATCAAATGACTAACACACACAACACAATAGAAATAAATCAAACTAAGGTTTGGGGGCTAATTTTGTAATTTCTTTTGGGGCAGACTTATGAAAAGCGCAGGGGCCACTGACATGGGGTGGCAACTATCCCTCGGCCTCAGGGCTTCCCAGCCTGTGCCAAGCTCTGCACAGCCCCTGCAACCACTGATTAGGGGAGTCACAAACTCCCTCCCTTCCCTTCCTTTGCCAGCACAATACTGAGTTAGGCCAGTTGAGCTAAACAGCCTCTGCCTCAGTTTCCACTTCTATAAATAAATGTGTTTGTACTTTGGCTAGTAGAGGATGAGGACCCCAGTGTGCTGAGCTCTGCAGAGACACTGTTACTCCAAGGGCATAGGTAGCAAACATGGATACAAATGCCACTTGGTACCCTTGTCAGAAGCACAGGATCAGCCCCTTCCCCCCCCCCCCCCCCCCCCCATCAGGGTCTATCACCAAAGCTGCCTGCCAGGAGAGAAAAAGAGATCAGTGAATGAGGCAGTTCCCAAGTCTCAGGCTCTGTCCATCTTCCTCATTCAGCTGAGGCCTTCACAGCAAGATGGATAGGCCACTTAACCCCTCTCAGAGCCTCCTGGGCCCCAGAGGGACGTATAGAGCCCTTCCCAGACATTAGGCCAGGATGCAGGGTAGGGACTCTGCATCTTCAGCCTCCTGTCTCCCCTACCCCCACCCCCACCTCCCTAGTGCTGATCCAGGCTCACCAGGGCATGGAGAGGCCAGGAGGTTCCCTCTGGGTAACCTCAGCCCTCAGAAGAAAAAAAAAAAGAATTGAGCCCCAGGCCACAGTTGTGAGTCTGTATCGCAACCCCACAGCAGCACTGAGCTCACGTTTGTAAGCACAGGCCTTAGGTCTGTTCTTTCCTAACACTTGCAGGCCTGGGCTACACCCAGTTGTGTCCCCGCCTCCCACCAGTACTTCTGCCTGCTTCCTTGTCTGGCCTCTCTGCCTGTGCTAGTCAGCTACAGGGCCACCTTGCTGAGACTGTTCCATGGCCAGCGTGACTCGCACGAGCTGAGCTAGCTGGCCGGCAGTGAGACAGCTGCACCACTCCTGCCACTACCAGGCACAGGACGGCCAGGGTCCAGCAGCTTTGTGCCCTGACAGATCCTTTTTGAGCAAGCAAGTAGGAAGAGGGAGGGGGCCCTGGCTGGCTCTGCCTGTGAAAAGAAGGAATAAGGACTCCCTGCCACTGGAGAACATGGGCTTCAATCCCACTGCCTCTGAAAGGCTAAGGGAAGCGCTCAGCCACCTGAGCCAATCCCCCTGCCTAACTGCAGCAGTCTTGCCCCATCCATCTCATTTCAGAGCCCACAATGTCCCTGCAACTGCCTATAGCACCTTTCCCAAAATTGTGAGCCAGTTTGCTGTGGGCCAGCTCGCCCCGCTGGTCAGCATGTGATGTTAATAACGCAAAGGAGGTGGGGTCAAGTTCCAGGCTGGTCAATAGACATTCTTGGCAAAACGGCCAGTCATCCTTTAGGCTGACTACAGGAAGGCCAGAAAAAGGAGCAACTTGCAAAGAGCAAGTCAGAGCACTGGTTAGAGGAGAGAGGCTCAGGCTCTGTGCAGGGCCAGCCTGCTGGGAGGGGGTTCTGGCCACCTCCCTTCCTTCCCTCATTCAGCTTCATCGTTCACATGAGGGCGGAAAGGCACACGGGGCCAAAGACAAGCCTGGATGGCTGCCTTCCCCAGTGAGAAAGATGCTCATGTCTTGCCCCCAATGTGCTGAGCATAAACCAAAATACTAAGGGGCACAGGCAGGGTGAGCTAGCTACCCACAGTGAATTGCTCTCAGTGTCAATGGTAGCCACCACACTGGGGCTATGCTACTTTAAACTACATTGAATTCTTGTGCACAGTCTGGACATGTACCTTCATCTTTACAAAACTGGGTGCTTAAAAAGTCAGCCTTCATAAATGTGACATTATCTCTTAGGCTACATCTACACAGCCTCCCTCTTCTGCAAAAGCCTATGCAAATGAACGGCAGATTAGCATATTGCCACACTTCATTTGCATAATTATTAGGAGCTGTTTTTGCGCAAAAACCCCCTCTTGTGCAAGAGCTGTTCTTCCTAGTTTTTTCAAAAACCTCTTGTGGAAAAACGGCTCCTAATTAATTATGCAAATGATGCACATGCTAATCTGCATTTCATTTGCATCGGCTTTTGCAGAAGAAGGAAGCTTTGCAGACGTAGACATAGTGTTGACATCGTCAAACATCTTTTCTTCCTCTCCAGCCTCTGCCAGTTCCTACTCCCTCTCTGGTTGGTAAGTAAAGAAAACTTGCCCACCGATGCTCTCAGCAGGCAAATCTCTTCCCTCTCTCAGCAACTCCCCCAGGGCAATGACCCGGTGCCTCCCCGCACAATACAGACAGCCCATCTAATGGCAGCCCAGGGGGCTGCATGGCATATGCTGGGATCTCACCTGGGCCCTGGCAACCTACCCACAGTGCACCACTCACCTCACATGACCACCCCCAGCAAGGTCAGCACCGGTTTTCTCCGTTTGTCAATCACAGCAGAGAGCGCAGCAGGGGCTCTGCGGTGCATGGAGACCAAGCTCCTGTCTGCAGATGAGGGCTGGGCCCAGTGGCTGAGGGCAGCAGTGGGGAGGGGAGTTTGCACTAGGGGATGCAAGTACCCAGGGGCGGATGAGAGTTTTGCAGGGCTCAGGGCAGCACAATTTCGTGGGACCCCCCCTTTGGAGAGAAAATAGAAAAAAGGCGTCAAATGTGCAAATTGAAGGCTATTTTTCATATTAAATGTGAATTGGGTAAATTTAATAGAAACTTAATTTAGTTGGATAATTTTTATTTTAATTATATTGTAAGTCATTCTTAAACACAATTCTGCTCTAATAATTAAACATTTTAATTTGTATTTAAGTCTACTATAGCTGTCTAGCTCTTTTGGCAGCACATTCTTCAATTATGTCAGTAAAGTCCATTTCTTTACACAGGTCGTTTTCAATTGATATAATTGAAAGACCTACAAAACGCTCCTGGCTCACAGTAGATTCTCTTTGGCTGCCCATGGCTGGTATTTGCCAGGCAGCGTTGGGTGTTTGGCAGCCAGGCAGCATTGGGACTTGTGGGGGCCAGCTGGAATGTGGGTGTTGAGACTTGGGGGGGGCAGGGGACGTGTGGGTGTTGGGGCTTGGGGGGGCAGGCAGCGTGTGGGTACTAGGGTTGGGGGCAGGCAGGGTATGGCTATGTGGAGGATGGCGCACAGATGGGCCATAGGGAGGACCAGCGGGCAGGGGTGTCTGACTCATCAGACAGGGCAAAATTATTATTTCAGACTCTCCAACAGCTCCTGGCTGGGCGGGGGCAGCTGACAACTCCCCCTGCTCCCAGGGACCTGTGTGTGGGGGTGGGAGGGTGGGGCGCTGTCTGTGGAGCTGGGTTGAAGTGGGGAGAGGTGGGGACTGGCAAGAGGAGACAGGGTCTCCCTGGCGGGCGGCTTGCTCTGCCCCGGGCATGGTGGGAAAGGGGTCTGGGCTCCCCTCGGGGGAGAGACCGTGCCACCCCCAGCCTCTCTCTGGGCGGGGCAGGAGGGTGGAGCAGCGGGATACCTGGGCACCATGGCCAGGTGTCGCCCTTCGCCTCCATGGCAATGAGCCGCCACCGCCACGCGCTACGGAGCCGCTCGTAGACATGCAGCGAAGGGCAGCGGCGGAGGCGGCTCCAACAGATAAGGGCAGCAGTGGCAGAAACAGGGCAGGGCGAGCAGGGCTGGCGCGGGGCCTATTGAAGTGCAAGGGCCGAGGCAGCCGCCCCGCTCGCCCTGCCCTATATCTGCCGCTGCAAGTACCTGATGTGGGACAAACACAGAGCTCTGAGGCTACTTGCCCATCGTGACTGGAACTGGGGCAGACTGCGAAGGTCTGGGGCAATCTAGAAGCAGCCCCTGGATCCAGGAGAGGGAACCTAGCTGTGGAGGGGGAGCCAGGCTGCGCAGAGAGGCTGCTGCAGAAGCAGCAATATCCCCAGGGTCAATGTCACAGCAGTTTCACCACGTGGTTAACAGAGTCACTGCCGCACAGCTGAGGGGAGTGCTGCTCTTTGGCTGTCAGTGCAGGGCTGGAGATTTGCAGCCTCCCCTAACTGCTGGAGGTGCAGGTGTGGCCTGAACTCAGGTTCATGGGGTTGGTTTGGAGAGTGCAGATTACAGGCTGGCCAGCTGCTCTGAGCAGAAGACAAGAAGGTTCTTGTCCCAGCATCAGGCTGCACTGAGTGTGCCTGGCCCCTTGGGATGTGTGACAAGGACATTCCCACGGAGACAAAGACAGTGAAAAGGCTTTTATTGAGAGAAATGGTATGATAATCACAGATCACTCAAATGGCACAATCATCAGAGCTAGAAACGCCACCAGGTTGTTCTAATCTAGAAGGACCGGTGGCCTTACGTACTACAAAGCTTTGGTTAATACACTTGCCACCTCTCTTGGTACCCTGAGGGTAAAGGACAAAGGAGTAGCCTCAGCTCTGGCCAGCCAAGAGAGTTCAGGACCAGGTACCTCAGTTCTGGAGTGGGAGGTGCAAAGCTAAGGAGAAGCTAGCGAGCGAAGAGCCAAAGCAGCAACTTAGAGCTCTGCTTCACTCACTGACTGAAACGTGCAATGAAGAGCTGACAGACTAGCAAACACACAGTTCTGAAGGCAGCACCCCGCCAGCAGCAGTGCAGCAGGAAGGGTGGCAAAGCTACACCCATGTCATCCTGAGAGTGGCCACTGCTGACTACGGTCTCAGCTCTGCAGGCAGCAGTGCAGGCATAAAGGTTGCAAAGCCATACCAGGCCTTCCTTACTGCTGTGCTGCTGCTGGCGGGCAGCCACCCCTCCAGCTGGCCAGCTCCAAAGGTAGCGTCACCACCAACAGCAGTGCAGAAGGAAGGGTAGTAGTGCCGTAGACCCCCTGCAATCACCTTGTGACCCCCACACAGCTCCTTTTGGGGGCAGGACCCCACCATTAAAACACCCTGAGATTTCAGCTTTAAATGTCTGATACCATGAAATATATAATTTTAAAATCCTATGACCATGACATTGACCACAAAGGACCCTGAATTTGGTTGGGCCCTATGGATGGGCCAATGGACGAATTCTGTCCATCCAGTTATGACCTCCCCGAGAGGTGGATTCACTGCAATGATGGGGAAAACCCCTCCTGCTGATGCAGGCAGTGTCTGCACTAGCCACTCATTTCTACTGTGTATTGGGGTCTGCTGCTCCCAGGCTCTCAGCTGCTTCCTGCAGCTCCCTTTGACTGCAAACAGTGAACTGCAGCCAATGGGAGCCACGAGGATCCATGGCAGCTGAGTCATTAAATAAACAAACCGTAGTGGCCCATTGGCAGCTTTCTCGCAGTGGATCCGTGGACCACTTTGAGAAACATTGCCATAGAGTCTAGGATGACTGTAGCTCGAGAAACCCATCCCCAGTGGGCTTATTCCCCCTCCTCCCCATGTCCCGCTGACGCTATCTGACCCAGGATGTCCCGAGTCCTCCTGGGCCATAGAGGACAGCAGCAAACAGGCTGTACAATCCCAGGGGCCATGAAATCAGAATCTCTACCTCGCTCACCACCCAGTGGTCTCTGGGGTTGGACAGGCCAGAGGCTGCACAGAGCTGAGACCTTCAGCAACGTCGAGTTACAGTGACAGCAGGACAGACAGTGCACAGAGAGAGGTCACTGAGACGGGGGGGAGGAAAGGAGGTGAGGCCAGAGAATCCCCTGGTGTCTCAGGGACAGAGTCTGAGCTGGGATCCAGTCCCCACCCAGAGCCAGGGTCGGATTCTCTCCCCAGGGAGGGAGCCCGGAGGGAAAGTGAAGATCGAGGCCTCGGTACCAGCATCAATAAATGTCACCTGCCCCCAGTCACAGTCCAGATAAACCCGGATCCTGCTGGGGGCCCCACTCAGGGACAGGGGCGTTGCAGGGGAGGAGAGAGCCTGGAACTGACCCCCCCACTGCTCCACAGCCCAGATCCCCCCCTTAGGGCTACGGCTGATCCGTCCCTTCCGCCTCATAGAGTCTCTGGCCACCCCCACAGCCCAGTGTCGTGCACCCCTGACCTCCACCTCCCAGCAATGGCTCCCGGAGGTGAATCCCTCACAGCCCAGCACACAGGTCCGAGAGTCAAATCTCTCAGGGTTGTCGGGCAGTAGCTGGGGTGTAAGTTCCCAGCTCACATGTTTCCGATCCTCAGACAGGATGAGTCGGGGATGGGCCGTGTCTGGATCCAGAGTCACAGTCACTGGGGAGAGAGAATCAGAGCGTGAGGGGCAGAGCTCAGCCCTGGGGGAGACTGAGGCCATTTCTCACCCTCCTCAGCTCAGTAGGCTGCATTCCTCCTGATCCAATAGATATAGTATACTTAGATTTTCAGAAAGCCTTTGACAAGGTCCCTCACCAAAAGCTCTTGTGTAAATTACATGGCCACGGGATAAGAGGGAAGGTCCTTTCTTGGATTGAGAACTGGTTAAAAGACAGGAAACAAAAGGGTAGGAATAAATGGTAAATTTTCAGAATGGAGAGGGGTAACTAGTGGTGCCCCCCAAGGGTCAGTCCTAGGACCAGTCCTGTTCAGCTTATTCATAAATGATCTGGAGAAAGGGGTAAGCAGTGAGGTGGTAAAGTTTGTAGATGATACCAAACTGCTTAGGATAGTCAAGACAGAAGCAGACTGTAAGGGACTCCAAGAAGATCTCACCAAACTGAGTGATTGGGCAACAAAATGGCAAATGTAATTTAATGTGGATAAGTGTAAAGTAATGCACATCGGGAAAAATAACCCCAACTATTCATACAGTATGATGGGGGCTAATTTGGCTACGACAAATCAAGAAAGAGATCTTGGAGTTATCGTGGACAGTTCTCTGAAAACTTCCACACAGTGTGCAGCGGCGGTCAAAAAGGCAAATAGGATGCTAGGAATTATTAAGAAAGGGATAGAAAATAAGACACAGAATATCTTACTGCCCCTGTATAAAACTATGGTACACCCACATCTTGAATACTGTGTACAGATGTGGTATACTCACCTCAAAAAAGATACTTTGGCCTTGGAAAGGGTTCAGAAAAGGGCAACTAAAATGATTAAGGATTTGGAACGGGTCCCATATGAGGAGAGGTTAAAGCGACTGGGACTTTTCAGTTTAGAAGAGAGAAGACTGAGGGGGGATATAATAGAGGTCTATAAAATCATGAGTGGTGTGGAGAGGGCAGATAAAGAAAAGTTATGTATTAGTTCCCATAATAGAAGAACTAGAGGACACCAAATGAAATTAATGGGTAGCAGGTTTAAAACTAATAAAAGAAAGTTCTTCTTCACACAGCGTGTAGTTAACCTGTGGAACTCCTTGCCAGATGAGGCTGTGAAGGCTAGGACTATAATAGCGTTTAAAGAGAAACTAGATAATTTCATGGAGGTTAGGTCCATAAAAAGCTATTAGCCAGGGGATAAAATGGTGCCCTTAGCCTCTGTTTGTCAGAGGCTGCAGAGGAATGGCAGGAGACAAATTTCTTGATCATTGTCTTCGGTCCACCCTCTCTGGGGCACCTGGTGCTGGCTGCTGTCGGCAGACAGGATACTGGGATAGATGGATCTTTGGTCTGACCCAGTACGGCCGTTCTTATGTTCTTATGTTCTTATTCCTAGTGTCAGATGCAGCTCTAGTGAGGCAGGAGCAGAGGAGCTTTAAACCACAGAGGGAAACTCCCCTACTGCAGCCTCCACTCCCACCCTCGGACACAAAGGGGAAGGTGCGGTACGTGGGAAAGCTGCCTAACACCACTACATATTTTTTCCTTTTGTTTTACCAAGATCAGACTAACACGGCTACCTCTCTATTACTATTTAACACCAAAGGCTGTGTCTAGACTGCATCCCTTTTCCATAAAAGAAATGCAAATTAGACACATCACAATTGCAAATGAAGTGGGGATTTAAATCCCCCCGCTTCATTTGCATAAAAAAGCGCCAGTATAGACACGGATCTTTCGGAAAATAAAGCCTTTAAATGAGGATAAGGGAACTTCAGAGTTCTTCAAGGCAGCCCAAGCTCAATGGGAAGCAGCGTGTCGCTGGCTTCTGGCCTGGCCTGGCCCGGGGCAGGGCCTAGAGGGGAAGAAGATCTGGGATGGGGCCTTAGGGAGGGCCCAGAACAAGGAAAAAGCAGGTGCCCCAAGGAGGCGTTGTGCTGATCAGCTGCCCTGACACACAGCACAGCTCCTGCCTGCAAATCTCCTTGACTGCCAAACCGCTGCCATTTGGGGAAGGGGTCAACATTGCCCCCTCCCTGCAACCTGTGCCCATATTAAGTGTGGGGGGGGGGGCCTTGTCCTTTTGATCCACTGCCCCTGGGTCTCCCCACTGATCCCTGGTTTAGATTTAGGGCTGTGCGCACCGTGGTAGCTGTGGGTTTGGTTGGTAACTTTAGTTACAATCCCAGGAAGATGTTTTCACAGGAATTTTCTCATCATTTAAAGACAATCTCCACCTGCAAACTCACCCTGTCTGAAAGCTCCCAGGGATTTTCCTCTTGCTCTCTCCAGTGCAGAGGGCAGAGTGTCTGGTGGGGGAAGGGATAAGAGAGGTGAGACTTCAGAAGTCCATATTGCCAACGACATCCCCAATTTTAACACTCAGACCTGGGTTTTCATTATAGCAGAGACACACTCAAGTATTTAATATACAAAGGTCTGAAGCCTCCTACTTCCTAGCTCATTCAGGCCTCTCCCAGCAATGGAACCAATGTCCCTGCAGCCTCACACCTCCCCTAGGACAATCTGTGAAGAGATTCACTTTCCCCTCCCACTCTTCAGACTCCACTGGGTTTGGCTCATTCACTTACTGCCTCTTGTCGTAGCCTAGGCCCGGATCCTGCAAAGATTTTGCCATAAAAGTAACTTCACCCATTTTGGTCCCTTTGACACCAATGGGATGTTCAGAGTTGGTGAAATCCTGGCTCTGTGAGTTGTGGGGTCTGTGTACTCAGTGTCTCTCCAGAGAGCAGCACAATGGTGCCTCATCCTCCACGTGCAGCAATAGGAATAACAATAAAATCATTTTATCCCTGTGGAAACTGAGGCAGGGGGAGGTTGGCTCCATGGACCAGATTCACCCAGTACCGGCCAAAGCAGGGCGGGGAGGCCATTTGTGACCCGGCTGGTCAGTGGCTGCAGGGGCCTCTGCTGAGCCTGGCTCAGGCTCAGGCTGTACTGACAACAGCCAGTGTCACATCCCTGTTACAATGGCCCCATGTGCCTGGGCCAGAGAGCAGGGAGTCAGTGGCCCAGCCTTACCCTGCCCATGACCCTCTGTCCCTCTTGCACCCCTGCCTCTTACCCTGCCCTCTCCAGCCTTTTCAGGGATGCATCTTGGGCCTGCAGCTGCTGGGAAGGAGGCACAAGAGGCTCCTGTGCTGGATGGACCCCTCGCCTTGGGGGAGGGGCTTTCTCCTTCCCTGCAGCCCCTTGGCCCAGGCTCAGGACTAGACGGGACAGAGCTCAGTGAGGAGCTGGGCCTACCTCTAACAAATTGCCTTTAATTGAGGGGCTAGACCTTAGGTGCTGACCTTTAAGTCCCAGGGCCTGGTTCTCGGAGGGGCTGGGCCCCTGCAGCTCCCACTGACTCCACCTGCCGCTGTGGAGGCTGCCCAGCCCTGGGGCACCCGCCCTGTAGCTCTCTGGTTAGGTGAGAGAAATGCAGGTGCCCCAAATGAAGGAATTTTGCTAAATTTGGGCCTAAAGGTTGGGACCTTTGGTAAGTCAAGAATTGACGTGAGATGCCGTGATGCCTGGGGCCTGCTGCATTGGTCATTTTTTTATTCTTAAGCCTGGAGAAACTGAGATTGTGCATTTGTATTGACTGACTCAGTTTTGGCCTGGTTAGCAGCTTACTTAACATAAGGGAAATGTTGCTTTAAGTGGCCTTGTTATTAAGTTCTGTGTTCCTAAGTAGCTCTGGGGTTCAAAGAGATTTTTTTGCCCCCAGCAGGTGCTTGCAGACAACAGACACACAGAGCGTCCTGCCAAGGAGCAGGTAGCAAAGTCCAGGGACTCCCATGTGGAGAAGTGACCTGTGCACCTCAGTTTGTGATAAGTGGTAATGAATGCATCAGAAAGGAGACACCTTATAGTCTAACTGAATTGTTGGAGCATAAGCTTTTGTGGGCAAAGACCCACTTCGTCAGATGCACGAAAGCTTATGCTCCAGCACTTCGGTTAGTCTATAAGGTGCCACGGGACTCCTCGTCACTTTTGCAGATTCAGACTAACATGGCTACCCCTCTGATACTCAGAAAAAAGAATAATTCAAAGATAGCCAGGACAGCAGAACCTCTGACAATTAAAAGTTCATGTGTGTGAGTTACACAAGATACTCACTGTTCATAACACATAAAGATGATTAGAACAGAACTGATCTGGCTGCGCGTAACATGTCAGACATCATAAGGGGCAGGTGGAGCATCACAGGAGAAATGCATCATGACCCATGTATGCCGTGGGAGAATGTAACTAGGCATGTTTGTTTCTGTATAGCTCTCATTTCTTACCTTAATAGCAATCGACACTACAAAGCATGGTTTTGTCACAAATAAGCAGGTGCTATTTTAACCCATAATTAAACAGAAGATTAAACTAATTATGAAACAATTGACCAGCACCATTCTCAGTTACACAGACTCAGATGTTCAACTCATGTTCCCTTCGAGAGTTCTTTCTAGATACCTTTGCATTTCCTCAGATTTTCCGATAACGAAGTAGTTATCTGGGAGAAAGCACTGACTTGCTCTTTCAGTTCAAGAGAAATCGCCTCTGGCTGCTGGAACTGCCCCTTCTCGCACCTGGAGAGAAACAATGTCACATGGTGACACAGCATTAAGTGACTTGGTTTTTAAGTTCTTGCTAGTTAGTTGCTGCTCTAATGGACCTGGAGTTAGAATCCCTCTAATTCCCCCATAGCTATCTGAGATTCCTCTCAAAAGCTCCCATTAATATTCTTCAGCTCTAGCCCCAATCTGGGAACAAAAAAAGAACTGAGTCTCCACGGCCAATTCACTCCTTGACCTTCAGGCTCTGAGGGTCAGGAGGTTCTCAGGTGAAGGGCTGTAGAAATCTGCCCACTCAGAAGTAGACTAAGACACCAGCTCCCCCCTCCCCAGTTCATTCCACAAAGGTCTCCAAACAGCCCTTGGCTAGGAAAGACTCTTGATCTCTGCTGCCCTAGGCTAAATGGTTCCCAGTGCCCAGCAGTGACAGGCCCATGTTCCATCCCAATGGTCCTGAGGCAGCCAGTCCCCAGGGAGGTGACAGCTCCAGGAAACACTTGAGATCAGACTGTGCCTCTGAATGGAGAATTCCAGAATCTTTTGTACAAGGGTGAGACCCTCAGGCTGCAGATGATCAGAGATTTGTGCCCAGGCTGTGACCTTCCCCACATATCTGGCTGTAGAGTCTTGGGGAGATGTGGTGCCAACATCAGCTCCAAGCTCTTTCCCTGCGTTGTGCAGTGTGAGGGGAGTGAGAGCCACATACCTGCTCAAAGTGCTTTTAACATCCTGGAGGAGAGAGAGAGAGAAAAGAATCTCAGTCCCATCTGACGCACACACACAAGACCCCTGGGAAGAGATTTTGCAAACATAGGGAAGAGAGGCCCTGCCCTGGCCCCAGAGCCATGGATTCCCTGCGCGAATGGAGCTTTGCCATCTCTGATAGCTCTGTGCCCGTGACTCTGCAAAGCACAACAGTCACTCACATGTCAGCAGTGCACACGCCAAGTTACACCCAGATCAGACTGCTCAACCCAGTGCATGTGATTCAGGAGCCTCCCTTCCCTGTGTTTTGAGCTTGGGTGTTTCTAACCATGGTGCCAGCTTCCAATTGTCCCCAGGGGTGTTCATCTCCAGGCCTGCCTCTTCTTGCCCTCACTCTGCCCTTCTATACCCCGCCTCTTCCCCACTCTCTCTCTAATCCTTCCGCTCCCTCCCAGCACCTCCTGCACACCACACAACAGCTGATTGTGGCATGCAGGAGGTGCTGGAAGGAGGAGAAAGAGTTGATCGATGCCAGTTGCTGGAGAGAGAGAGGCACAGCTGGCACTCAGTGGATGTTAAGCACCTGGTAATTTTTTTTCCTATTGGTTCTCAAGTCCTGGATTCGGTGCCTGTGTTTCTGCTCAGTCTCACCTGCAGGAATTCACTTGCTGGCTTCTGACACTTCCCCTCCAGCTCACTGATCTGCTCGCTGAGATGGGAAATCTGCACCGAGACGTTCCTGACAGTGTCAGTCTGGATCCTCACAATCTCCTCATCCAGCTTCTCCAGCTGGGCTAGGAGGAGTCGCTCTTGTTCCTCCAGAAACTGTCGCAGCTGTTGAAATTCAGCCACAATCTTCTGCCTCTCCGCTTGTGTCTGTTTCTGTATGAAAACAGGGAAAGGGCTGGTCAGGGGCATGGATGGAGCCTGGGGCCCTTACATGGAGAGCTGAATGCGCAGCAGGGAGAACTTGAAAAACCCCTCAGGTTTCTGGCATTTGACTCTGCCCAGTTATCTCTGAAAGGCATGTTTCCATGTCTGCCATGTTATTCCATTATTCGTGTGCGCTGGGAATTCAGACCCAGAGCAGCAGGAGGCAGGACTCAGCCCCAGCCTGACAGAGACACCAGGGGTGAAAACAGAAACAAATTTGTTAGTGCAGGAAATGAGCAGACACAGCAGACAGCCCTTCACAGGGGCATTCAGCTCCCTTGGGGAGAATTTCTAGGAAAGCTACAAGGGTTGGACAGGGCTGGACAGTAACTCATCCATCAACATGGAAGGTCAGGGCTTGTCTACACATGGATCTAACCCAGCAACCCATGATCATTGCAAAACTCACTCTCCCACCTTCACCACACAGGAGTCTGCCTCCAAAGAGCCCTCCCACTGCCAGTTCCTGCCAGTTCATAACCACAGGCACCTACCAGATACTCCTGGTTTCTGCCCTCTCCCGTCACTTTCCATTCCAGCAGCTTTTCTCTCTCTTCCCTCAGAGTCTTCAAATGGGCCTCAAATTTTTCCTGAAGAAACAGAAATGAACTGGGAGGTTTCCTTGGGAGGGCTGAGAAGGGTGTGGATAGGGGCATTTTTCCACCCAAACCTAAGTGATTGTTGGTCCCAATCGCTGTGTGACATCAGGGCCACAGAAAAGATGAATCCTTGCTAATGGAGACTGGGAGTGTGTCACAGTCTTACCTGCTACCAAGGCAGGTTGAGTCTTTTTAGTAATGAGAGAGAGATCTCAATTATCACTGAGTTTATTGGTCTTAACAAACTGATTAGTGGCACAGCGTGTGACAGGCCCTGACTCACACTGGGGGTGCATCCCATTTATGTTTGACAAGATTTAAATAACTAAGTGACACACATCCCAGAAGCCACCGGGGTTTAAATATGGGCTGGGAATTCAGCCTTGAGGCCTGGAGACTGTGCTGGATTTGACAGAGCTGGGCTAAGCACCAGGACAAACCCATGAGACACAGGAAGGCTCAGCTGGGCCTGGCCCCAGCACAAAGTGATGGGGGTGGGGTGGGAGCAGCTCTATAATCCCTGTAGGGATGGAGCCTTGAGTGGAAGGAGCAGGGAGCATCCAGCCCTCACTGCCCCCCAGAATGTGTTGTTATGGTAGTGGTGGCAGCTGGAGCCCTGAACTTTTTTGAATCCTTCCCCTCCCCCCCTAGTTTGCAGGGCTGCAGGTGCAATCTGTCTGGCTTTAAACTGCACAGTCCCAGTCCCAGTTTTGTGGGGCCCTGTCCCTGTCCAGTGGGGGCTCAGCCCTGGACATGGCTTTGTCTGGTGAAAAAGAGACAGGAGGAGACTGAGGATGCAGCAGGACACCTGTGAGGGTGAGGGCAGGAGGGGGTGGCACCTCCACCCCAAATGATGTAGGTGGGGATGGTCTGTCAAAGGCAGAGACAAGCCCATAGAGGCCGACCAATGCCCATGGGGTGGGCCCAGGCAGGCAGTTATGGGGGTGTCCTTTGCTCTGGGGATGTGCTAATTAAACAGGCTGATTTCCATTAAGTATGGTTGGGATTTGCCCCAGTGCTGCCCTAAACCCTGTCAGCAGCAACTCCCTCTGGGCAGGTAGCCGCTGCCCTAGTCTCTGGTACAGCTCCCAGCAGCAGTGCATTCTGGGAGATTCCCAAAGGCTGCCTGGTGGGACTAACAGAACCATGTTTGCTGGTCCATGCCCACGTATCCACTGGCACCGGTCAGACTGGCACCGGGCAGCTGCAGCCTGGGTGTAGTTTTGTTCCAATCCAGTCTGATCCCAGAGGTACCTAGCATGGACCTGCACTGCCTGGAGCCTTGTTGTGGGTAGACTCAGGGTGTCCAGGGTCCCAAACAGCATCCTACCCAGTGACCTCGTTTAGTGCTGGCCGCAGCATCTGAGTTTAACCCCTCATGGAGCAGCCTAGGAGTTCAGCTTCCCAGCAGGAAACCTCTTCTCGCTGTCAGGCCTGGTTCTGTTCCCTCACAGCCAGAGCATTTATTTTGTTACGGCATCTCCCATACCTGAAAGGCTTTACAGAGCTGACTGATGAGTCATACTGTGCTAGGTATGTTTCAGTGAAATTAGATTGTCATTAAAATCCATATTTTTGCCCATTACACTGGACAGCAATTCCCTACCTTGTACTGCTGGGCAGCTTCCTGTATGGGAAGCATAATGTGAGTGCGGTGAGCCTTGGACTCTCTGCAGACAACACAGATGAGGGTTTGATCCTCTTCACAGAATAATTTCAGAGCCTCCTGGTGCTCCCCGCACACCCCGTCCCATCTTGCTCTCTTTGCCACCTGTGAACTCAGCTGCTTGGCTATTTCTAGGACATTTGCCAGCTGCCTGTTGGGCCGGAGGTGTCTCTGCTGCACAGTTTCGTTGCACTGAGGGCAGGAGGAGGCTGAGTCAAGTCCCTTCCAGAACTGGCTGAGGCAGGCTTGGCAGAAATTGTGCCCACACTCCAGACTTACAGGGGCTGTGAAATAGTCCAAACATAGGGAACATGTTGCTTCCTCCCGGAGAGTTTCCATGGGACTGTCTGCAGCCATGGCTGCCTCTGGGCTGGGGAACAAAATCAGTTTAACTTCCCTGAGCTCAGGAATATGCCTCACCTGCTACAGCAATTGGGTGTTTCACTTCCTGGAGCTGACTCAGACTGTTTGCAGAGCAGGGAGGAGCCCACTGGCAACACAAGAGCCTTGGGACACCTAGAGATTCACTAATACATTTATTTGGGGGCATCAGCTTTCATGGGCAGTCCAAGGAAGCTTAGGCCCAAATACATTTGTTAGACTTTTAGGAGCCATAGAACTCCTCCTTGTTTTGGCTGAAACAGACTAACAGGGCTTCCCTCTTCCCACTCTGAAACTGGAACCCTGGAGGCTTTGCGGGAAAATGTGCCTTTAGGGCCATTTTGTGGGTGTGAAGAGTCATTGTCAGGAGTGTCTGGTATCTGCAGGTGGAGCAGTTGCAGGGAGGGTATGGGAGCCCCCATTTAGCAATTAATTTTTTGTGGGGTACAGAGCACAATCTTTTCCATCCTCTCTAATCTTTTCCATCCACATGCAGATTTTTTTCATCCATGTGCGCAGTGGCAGATTTACAGTTAATGGCGTCCCATGCTCAGCTTCATTTTTGGGGGCCCCCTGAGGACCTAGCCAAGATAAAGAATATTCAATCTTCCTGCCCCTCCTATTTTTCATTCTTTTTTCTTCATCCTCCTACTCTTATAAGAAATAAGAAGTAAATTAAAAATGAAGTGAGATACCTTAATTGTTTTTGTAGTCTTTTTTCATAGACCACTTAAAATTGCTGAGCATCTTGCTGGACCAGTTAATGAGCTTTCCTAATATTGTTTGAATCATGAGCTAACTATTGAAAAGTACTTTGGATAAGAATCCTTTATAAAAAAAAAGTATAATAGCCATTCCTCAGTCCACCTGAATGTTGTTCTCAGAGTACAGTGTGGGAACTTCTGGTCTAGGTAAAAGCTTGTATTTGCATTAAGCTAACTTGAAAAATGTGTAAAAATAAAATGTATAGATGACACATGAATGGAAAAATAAAAGCTAACTTCCTCTGAAGAAACTTACTCATTTTGAAAAAAAAATTATTTGGGTAACTTTCTTTCTACATATTTTCTTTGCAAAATTGTCAGTTAAGTAGTCATGATTATTTTGTAAAGAGATACTTTCGATTGTCAATATAGCTGAACTGATTCATCATATTTCACAAATAAATAAAACTCATTTCAATACAGAAAAAGAATCTTCACCAGAATCATTTGTGACAAGTATTGTTAAACATATTTTCAGAATGGTTTCTACAATTGAAAAGGTTGCCTGCAAACCATCATATACAAATCAACTGATGATCTTGAAGCCCAGAGTTCATAACTTTTGATAAATTAAACAAAAGAAATGTTTCACTTCGTCTTCAAAAAGATTTGTGTCTATGTCCTGTCAGTAGAATTTGCTTAATTTCTCACTATAGTGGCTTTTAGTATCTTCGTCCATACTTCTGTCAAAAGACATTCAAAATAAATCAACAGGTTTTTTTTAGAGATTCACCTCTGCTCTGCTATTGCACTATTATTGTCACAAATAACATTAATGGTCTCAACAATGAACTTCTCTTTCCTTTTAAATTGATTTCATTGTCTCTACTTTCATTGAAAAATAATTTCCTAGGTTTTTTATACTTCTCATCAGATATATAGGAGGAACCAATATTTTCTGTTAATGTTAGTGCCCCTGCTTCAGTGGACTTAGTCATTTTGAACTTCCATGACAAAACTTGTAACTGAAGCTAACAAGTGTGTACCATTCAATAAATGTGTATAAACTTTTTGTAGTAATTTGCTGATGGCATTAATACTTTGAAGTAAATGGTTCCATAAAATAGTAAAACAGTAATATCATACTTTTCAAACTTGTCTGCTAAGGTTTTTGTTTCAGTTTTTGCATGTGGTTTTTCAGAATTTGATGCGGCTATGTCTAATAAGGTTCTCTTTATAACATCACAGCTCATTTTTTAAGTCAAAACAGCATCTGCACAAACAGACTACTTGGTGTCACAAATTCTTTTGACTGTCAAATCTTTTCCATTTCCTGTTCCAAGCGTGATTGTGACATGCTCCACCAATGTGTGGAAGCTGGAAAAAAAAGTGTGGTTTGAACAAAGTCAAAAAAATGTGTAGCTCCCTCACAAGATGCAGCTGCAGCATTGCAGATTAAATTTAAGGAACGGTTGGAACACGGTATGAATAAAGCAGAGGGATTTGCATTGTTCAGTCTTGCTTCTAGACCTGAATATTTTCCTGCCGTATTTGCAGTGTTATCAAAGCTCTGCCCATGACAATTTCTGATGTCCAAACCTAAATTTGCAATGATTTCCAAAACTGTTGTCTCTAGACATTCAGAAGTGTGGGATTTTAGTGGGACAAAAGAAATGGCTCTATAACTTAAATATTTCCAGTCACATATCTTAAAATTAATGTTAAGGTCTACATATAGTACTTGGCATCCTTTATTTCATCAGTGTATTGGTTTCTGAGCTGCTCTGCCATTATACTAATGAATTCACTGTAGGTTTGGTGCAATAAAAAGCTGGTCTTTCCTTAGCCAGTATACTGATAATTTTTCAAATTTCATTGACAAAAAGGTCAAGTTCACTAAGACATTCAAGGCAAGTTAAAAAATTACCTTTTCAATGTCACACTGATGACTCATCATAGCCTTTAAAAACAACAAATAGTCTGGTAGCTATTTAAAGACTAACAAAACATGTATATGGTATCATGAGTTTTTGTGGGCACAGCCCACTTCTTCACATGACCCCTGATCCCCCTGATCATAGCCTATTAGAGGTAGTCCCAAAGAAGATAACAGTTTCACCATGACAACAGCACATCTCAGCACTTTCTTCCAAGAACACTCCTTCTCAAACTCAGACAATAATGCAGAATCAGTTCTTCCAGATAATTTACATCTTTGAAGAAACTTACATGTGACATTAATATGAGCTTGATAAGTTTAAAGATCTCTTGCAACATTTCTCCAGTCACAGTGCCTGTC
Organism: Pelodiscus sinensis; assembly: GCF_049634645.1. Taxonomy (NCBI): domain Eukaryota; kingdom Metazoa; phylum Chordata; order Testudines; family Trionychidae; genus Pelodiscus; species Pelodiscus sinensis. The sequence continues at coordinate 2,349,633 of NC_134742.1, forward strand.
AAAAATGTTTGCAAATTATTCCCTGGCAATAGTAATGGAAAACAAACATAACAGTAAACTGCCTTAGTGGCTTCTGAAAAAAAATCAACCAATTTCTCATTTCCGTGGTCCCATTTTTCTTCATCCTCAGAAAATGGGACTCATGAAGACCTGTAAATTGCTTTTGTCCTCCAACTTCATGATCTTGTCTCAAATTCTCCATATTACCTATGTGTTTTGGTTTATTTACTAAGAAATATTCCATCATAGCCACTGAAATAAATGTTGGCTGTAAAGCAAGGTCTTCAGGATAGGTTTCTTCCCTTACTTGGACAAAATTACCAATATTTTGTAGTTTCACTGTCACTTTAGATTTCATTTGTTCAACTTTCGTAGTCACTGTAGTATTCCCTCAACTTGGCAAGTGATCAGCTAATTGAGATGTTTCCTCACCCATACTTTTTGATGAATGTCCTCTATTCAATACTTCAAGATAAGATAAGATGGCAAACTATCTTTTTTGGTTAGCTTTGTCTTGCCTTCATTTGTGTGTGTGTGTTTGACTGCCAGACTCATAGTATCACTTCATTAATGCTAAAAATCTGAACTTGGTTTTTAGGCAGATTTAACATGGCTGAAAGAGCAGAGATGTAGCTCCGAAGGGTCTGGACCACCCACTGCCTGATTAGGTTTAACACCAGTGGTGCTGGAATATTTGTAATAGTGGGATGCTAAAAGACAGACCCTGTCTCTCCTGGGCGCAGGTCCAGACCTGGGTGTGGGCCACAGGCACAAGAATTCAGACAGGGCTGTTGACAGAATAGCTAGGCCTCTGGGCAAGGTGTGGGATGGGCAGGTCTGGGCCCGCCCAAGGGTAAGGCCTCAGATGGAAGGAGTGGAGCTGGGGGCCCAGAGTAGGAACAGAACCATGGTGGGGCTGGAGAAGAAGAGTGACAGAGGTAATACAAAGATCTCTATGGCCACAGAGAACAGTTTCAGGTGCCTCAGTGGCCATGTGCTGATTGGCCCAGAGAAGTAGGCAGAGACCCACATGTGCTCTACCTGAAGATGGGTGAGACCACTTCTATTTGTCACCTGAGTGCCCTCCCACCCTGGGTTTTCCATCCCCTGCTGCCCTCCCCCTCACCCACAGGCAGCCATGGCTGGCTGCCCTCCCCATCCCGCAGGCAGCCACCACTCACCAGGTGGTGACCAGCAGCATGAACACAGGCTGGAAGGTATCAGAGGAGCACTGGGTAGCTGCACAGTCAGTGGCCAGAGAGAAGCTGCAGCCTGCAGGTGAGCCTCCCTGCTCTTCTGCCCCTCACATAGCCCCCTCTGCGAGGATGGGGTGCCAGATCCAGTTTTGTAGATATTTGCAAATTCTGATCTGTTACGACATGTACTGTGCATGTACTGAAACCATGCAAAACAACCCATGACCTCTTAACATTAATTACCATAATGAATATGCAAATCTGCAAATAAAATGTTGCTGGTCTGCCAAAAGTTTTTTAATGGATTTGCCGGTCTGTGGTATAAAAAAGATTGGGAACCACCCCCTTAAATGACACTAGTGGGATTTGAACCCACAACCTTTAAATGACTGGCTTGGCTCACACTAACCACCACAGCTTAGAAGTCCAACACTTTCCATTGCACCATGGAGCCCCATATGCTGCATGCCCCACATCTCCTCTGTCTTCTTTGCAGCACAGCAATTGCTGGGGGAAAAGAAAAGGAAGAGCTGAGCCAAAATCAGCTGGGAATTGAACCAATGCTTGGAAGGCAGCCATGTTAACCACTAAATCACCAATGCTGCCCCTACAGGCCTTCCCCCACCTAGGAATACGGGTCACCTAGTACCTGTCTGTGCCTACAGTGCAGCCAAAGTGACTCTGGTGCCGTTCAGTGTCTCCTCTGCTGGAGTTTCACTTTCCCTAGGAGGCCAGACAGGCAGTGTCACCAGAGGGGCTCTGGCAGCTGCCCCAAGCACACACTGCACTTTGGCTGCCACCTGCTGTGGGACATGCCCAGGTGGGGTCTATGCCTGGGACTCCGCACCAGCCAAACCCTAAAGTAGGGGTCTGACAGCCAGTGCAGGGTGGGCAAACCCCTCCGTGCAGTGGTAGGGATAAGGGTGGCCTCATCTTGAGCTTCACACCGAAGAGAGGGGGAAAGCGAGGCCTTGGTGCCCACCAGAGCTGTTTCCTGGCTCTGTTCTACCGAAAAACCAGCCTTGAGACAGGCCTTTCCCTTTGCTCCCCAACCTGGGGGCCTCCAGCAGATCAGCACAAGGTCCCACAGTATCTGGTGAGAGCACGTCTCTCTTTGGGCCCCCATGGTAGAGGGGAAAGTGACTCTGGTAGGAGGGTTCAGGCATTGTCAGTGTGGCAAGAAGAAGGTCCAGCGGCAGGAGGAGGTGGGCAGGTCAAACCTGAAGAGAGGCTAGCCGGACCATCTCTCCTCTTTCCCTCTCTGGGGGCCTTGGCCGACTCATCCACTCTCTGTCATCCACTGCCAATTCTGGCACTCAGAGGCTAGAGCCGTCCACAGTGTGGGGTTCCAACACTGACTGTCTCGGCTAATAACCCTACATACATCTATCCTCCAGGAACGTAACTCATCCTTTTACGAACTCAGTTATAATTGTGCCCTTCACGACACAATTAATACTCCTCCTTCCCTCCCTCCCTTATTCCCATTCCTTCTGACGCGTTTTTTTCTCTCAACCAGGCTACCAGCCTGAGCCGTAAGACCCTGTATTGCAATGTAGCTATGAATTAAATCATAGACAGGGTCACAGGGAAAGCACAGATCACTATCCTGCCCTGCTGTCCTCGGCTTTTGTGCAGGCCACTTGGCTCCTTTCTCTTCTCCTGGTGCTATTGATGCAGAGGTGAAGCTGTCTCCCAGAATGACAGTAAGGTGCGGGAGAAAGGAGATAGATGTCTGGTAATTTTCAGACTAAAAGAACTAAAACTATTTTCACAATTCAGAACTAGGACAAACAACAATCAGTTAGAAATGCTTCTCACATAATTGGTTCTGGAAATCAACCCAAATATGGGTTTGTTTATGGTTATAATGAAGCTGCAGTACCAGTAGCTAATAATGAGACAAACTATACATGATGGGATGTCTCAAAATAAACAATTCACCTTGGCTTTGAAATACAGAAACATTTAAGTAATCAAAACTGACAGACAGAAACCATTAAACAATTCAAGAAGGCATATCCAAATGAGATACATGAGGTTTAAAAAATGGGAAATAGAGTGATTCAATGTATCATCTCCAAAAACCAAACTCTTAAGTAAACATTGAAATTCTGCAATACAAAGTTAGAACAAAGTTGGTTAACTATATTGAGTGGAGTAATGTTATAAAAGTAGGTATAGAATTAAAAAACCTATGAGCTACAACCACAATGACATCCATTTATTTTTCATAACATACAAACCATATCAATAGGTTGGTTGTGGTAACTCAAACTTAGCTAAGCATTGTTAACAGAATTCAACAGCTAAACTTAAAGAACTAGGTCTGGCCATCATTCATAAAAACTTAAAAACAACAAATAATTTAGTAGAACCTTAAAGACTAACAAAACATGCAGATGGTACCATGAGCTTTCGTGGGCACAGCCCACTTCTTCAGATGACTGGAGTATTAAAAGTCCAGATCCAAGAAAAAATAAGAGAAAGGGAGGGGGAGAAAGAAAAGGAATAGTGAATAGATTGTTCAAGTAGTTACAAGAAGCTGATATAAGAACAATTAGCACCTCCATTGGTTGCTTGGTTGGTTAATTCATTAGGATGTGGCGGGTAGTGTGCAAGCCAGCCGATGTCTCTGTTCATTCCATTCTGATAAGAATTAAACTTGTAAATGAAGTTAAGTTCCAACTCTTCCTTGTGTATTTGGCTTGTGGAATTGGCCTGAAACAATATGGTGACTTGGAGATCCAGTAATGAGTGCCTGGGCAGGACATGGCAGTGGGGCATTGCTGGCATCTGATAGTTACCCTGATGTCAGTCGTCTTGAATCATCCTAATTCTGCATGAAACTATACTGAAATTTGTCTCCCAGCTATGTAAGAAACCAATTACAGGGACACAGTAACACTACCTCCTTGAATGATGTGGAGCTGCAGTGACCTGGTGTGGTCAATGCAGGGCATGTGTAGATACTGTTTGATCTATGTCAATGCTAAGGGTTCTCTAGCAGCTATCCCATAATGCACAATACTAGCCTCTCTGGTCATCATTGTGAACTCCACTGCCTGGGGATAATGCAGACCAGAAGCCCTACACAACCATTTAACACGTGACATATTTTTGAAATATTTTTTTCAGATTTCCCAGCTTGGCAAGCACCCCTAACCATTGTCCTGGATCAGTGACCAGAGCCAAGCCAAAGCCTAGCACTGACAATCTGAGCACACTTCAGCACTTGTGTGTATCCATTGTGCTAAGGGGTCAGGGACTCACAATGGTTCTCAGGTGCCCCTGTGATTATAACACTCCCACTCCAAAGCCAGCTCTCCCTGTCAACTCTTGTCACTCACCATCTACACGAGGGGTCAGCAACCTTCCAGAAATGGCGTGACAAGTTTTAACTTATTCACTTCTATTTGTGGATCTGTGTGCCAGGGAAGGAGGTAACAGGGACGGGCTGAGTACAGTGACCATATTTTCTGAACCAGCTGCAGCTAGGGAGAATGGTTTAATTTAAATTATTAAGCAGATTAAGCATTTTAACTTTCTCATGTTTATTTAAAATGAAGTTTGATAAACTAAGTAAAATATTATGCCCAACACAAAAGGTTATTAGGTACGGAAACTGATTTGAAGGATAGGTTACAAACCACAGTTAATACTTCCACAATTTCACATTTGAATTCTTTCAGAACTCTTGGGTGAATGCCATCAGGTCCCAGTGACTTGTAGCTGTTAGGTTTATCAATTTGTTCCAAAACCTCCTCTAATGACACCTCAATCTCAGACCTCTCACCCCAAAAAATAGCTCAGGTTTGGGAATCTCCCTAACATCCTCAGCCGTGAAGACTGAAGCAAAGAATTAATTTAGTTTCTCTGCAATGACTTTATCAACCTTTAGCATCTCGAACCTTTAGCATCTCGAGATCCTTTAGCATCTCGATCATCCAGGGGCCCCACTGCTTGTTTAGCAGGCTTCCTACTTCTGATGTACTTAAAAAACATTTTGCTATTTCTTTTTGAGGGAAAAAGGGGAAGAAGAAGGCCAAAGAATAGTTGGAGAAGAGACCTGGATGTGAATGTGAGGAAAATGGGCAAAAGCTGAAGAGAATTAGAAAAGGTAGCACAAGACAGAGAGGCTTGGAAAGAAATTGTGGATGGCCTGTGCTCCCATAGGGGCTAAGGACAAAGAAGAAGAAGATTACTTTTTTAGTTTCTGGCTAGCTGTTCTTCAAACTGGTTTTTGGCTTTTTTATTATATTTTTACACTTCATTTGACAGAGTTTATACTCCTTTTTATTTTCCTCACTAGAATTTGCCCACTTTTTAAATGATGCATTTTGATCTTTTATTTGGTTGTAAAGCCACGATGGCACTTTTTTGGTTTTCTGTGTTTTTTAATTTGGGGAAGACATTTAAGTTGGGCCTCTATTATGGTGTCTTTGAAAAGTTTCCATGCAGTTTGCAGGGATTTTACTTTTGTCATTGTACCTTTTAATTTTTGTTTAACAAACCTCCTCATTTTTCTGTAGTTCCCCTTCCTGAAATTAAATGCCAGTGTTGGGCTGCTGAGGTATTTTTTCCACCAGAAGGATGTTAAATTTTATTACATTATGGTCAATATTTCCAAGTGATCCAGTTATATTTACCTCTTTGACCAGATTCTGCTCTCTACTTAAGACTAAATCAAGAAATGCCTCCACCCTCATGGGTTCCAGAACCAGCTGCTCCAAGAAGCAGTCATTTAAGTCATTTAAAATTGAGAAATTTTATCTCTACATCTCGTCCTGAGGTGTGTACCCAGTCTATATGGGGATAGTTGAAACCCCCCACTATTATTGAGGTTTTTTTGATAGCCTCTCTAATCTCTCTTAGCATTTCATAGTTACTATTCACTGTCCTGGTCAGGTGGTTGATAATATATCCCTACTGCAGGAGAGAGGGTGCAGAAGCAAGTGAGAATGTTGGAGCAAGCTGGGGGTTCAAGGCCTTGGTGGGGGGAGGGAATGAAGTGAGGGGGATTGGGGTGTGGGGGGTCTGGGTATGATGGGGGGGACACTTATTTGGCTTTGTGCCCCCTTGCAGCAACTGCTGTGGCCATGTGTTCCCAGAGGCTGGAGGCACCACTGCCATGGCCACATGGTCTCAGGCTGGCCCTAGAGGCCCTGCTGCTGCAGCCACACAATCCTGGGTTGGCCCCGGATGTGCCAGCCTTGAAGGCCTTGCTGCCACAACCAGCAACTCTGGGCTGGCCCCAGAGATGCCGCTGTCACAGCCACACAGTCCTGGGCCAGCCCCAGAGATCACACAGCCACAGCCACGCAACCCCAGGCTGGCCTCGAAACCTGGAGATGCTGCTGCCATGGCCATGCAGTCCCTGGCCAGACATGGGGGCCCCACTGCCGTGGCCATGCAGTCCCTGGTCACCGGAGGCACCGCTGCCACTTCCATGTGGCCTCGGGCTGGCCCTGGAGAGGAGCCTCAGCCCTAGCGCTGCCTCCTACCACTACAGCCTAATTTGCTGCCAGAGAAGAGGGAGAGATCCAGCAGCAACACAGGCTCGAGGGGGAGGAGGGCCGGGGCTGAGCTCCTGCAGTATGTGCCACTGAAAAATGGCTCGTGCCACTTTTGGCATGCGTGCCATAGGTTGCCAACCCCTCATCTATGCTGTTGCAGTTAAAAACCTCTAATGCCCATGTTCCTACTTCTGGACATGCACCTAACTGCCTCACTGTAGGCACCCAGGCCCTTGGATGTCCCTTAAGTACCAGTGCAATTCACAAGCCAAGGGAAGGTAGGCAGAGGCCCAATCTGACAGGCTTTACACCAGAGGCTGCTTCCAACTATACAAAATTGCACTGGGAGAGGGCAGAAGATGGTTCCCTCCCAGCTTTGAGCCCAGAGTGGGCAAGCAGAGGGGATGTCTATGCTACAGAGTTTTGGAAAAGCTGCCATTTTTCTGAAAAAACTTCACTTACGTCCACACTGCAATCATGTTCCTTCAAAAAAAATCAAAAGAACAGAGGGAATTTTCTGACATTGGTAAACCTCTTTCTATGAAGAAGAAGCCTTTTCCAAAAGAGCTCTGTGTGGATGAGGAAGAGGGAGTTCTTTTGAAAGAAGAGGAAAAAGCACAGGTGCCCTGATGGCCACTCCATCCATAGTAATCACAGCTTAAATGTGATTCAGTGTGGATGCTATCTTTAGAAAAAGCAGATCACTTTTTCAATGAGATTTGGCAGTGTAGAAGCTCTCTGTCAGAAAAAGTTTTTTCAGAAGATTTATTCTGGAAAAACTTCCAAAAGAAGCCTGCAGTCTAGACATAGCCATACAGTTTAAATCAGCAACGAGTCAGTTTTTGTTCAGTGGGGTCACATGCAAACCCTGTCACTCATTCCATTTTGTGTGTAGAAGAATTTTTTCCCAACCTGCATCAGTTGGAAAGCTGTACTACTTTTCCCATTTCTAGAACTTTTCTTTTGTACCATTTGCAATAAATATTTTTTATAGCATCACAGACTACTACAGCTGGAAGGGTCCTCAAGAGGTCCTCAAGTTCAGTCCCCTGCCCCTGGATCAAGCACCATAGATCATCCCTGACAGATGTTTGTCCAACCTGCTCTTAAAAAGCTTTAATGATGGAGATTCTACAACTTCCTTAGGCAATTTATTCCAATGTTTAACTGCCCTAACAGTTAGGAAGTTTTTCCTAACATCCAACCTAAACTTCCTTGCTGAAATTTAAACCTATTGCTTCTTGTCCTATCCTCAGAGGGTCAGGAGAATTAATTTTTCTCCCTCCTCCTTGTAACTCCTTTTAGGTACTTGAAAGCTGTATCCATAGTTGGATGGAAGTTTTTGGGTTTATCTGTTAACCTCTACCATCCCAACAGTCCAGTTCTAGGGAACAGAACTGAACTCCAATGGGGTCGTGTTTTGGGAAAGCAAGATCATATTCCAGCTGCCTTGAAGGACAGCAATTCCTAACCAAGGATTTCATAAACATTTGTGAACTGCAATTCCTCTGATGATCTTCATAGTAGCATTTAGATTTTATATTCAGAGAAAGATAGAGAGTCATGGGAACAAAGAGCTTGGACACAGGGATATCCATCAAACACCTGGGTTCCCTGACCACCATTCTGCCAGGTCATTTTCACTCTGTCATGACCTAACAACTCTTGGGATTTATACACTGTGCGATTACATCACTGAGGGCATGTCTACACTCGGAAATTATTTTGAAATAATTAAATTGGACTTAACTCCTGATTTAACAAAATTGAAATAGCGTGTCCCCACTAAGGGAAGCCTCAAAATTAGTCAGAGGCAAGCTCTGTTAATGTGGATGCGCTATCGTGACTTAGAGCCCCAGAAAGCACTGGGAAGTAATTAGTTCAAATGACTCTGAGGAGTAGTTATTTGAAAACAGCAGCATTGGAGTGTCCACGCTAAAGCTATTTCAAAATAACTATTTTGCAATTAGCACTCTTCCCCGAGGAACGCGGGAGTACAGATTTCAAAATAACCAGCCTGTTATTTCAAAACAACAGGCTTGGTATTGTGGATGCTCTGTTTATAAATTTGACGTAAGGGGGGCTATTTCAAAATAACATCCTAAGGTAAAGCAGATTGAGAACCCCTCATCAGATTGAGAGCTGAGTAGCTAAGACACTCCCCTAAGAAGTGGCAGATCCCTTTTCTAAATCCTTCGTTTGATTAGGCAAGGAGGGGACTTGAACTGGACTCTCATATCCTAGGGGATGGACTCTCACATCCTAGTCATGGGCCAAATGCTCATGAGGGAAATGTCCCCACTGCAGAGTCAGGCAGTCTCTCAAAACATCTACTGGGCTGGGCCTTATTGTCAGCAGATAATTTCACTTCTATGGTTCATGAATGGGGAGCACAGATATGTGCCTATTTCCATGTGATGGATGGGAATTTGGGGACCCCATTCTAAGACACCTATTCCTCCTTTAATTGTATAAAAGGCTTGGACTCATAACTCAGTCTTTACTGCTGTTTCTCTGATATTCTAGGTACCCAAGAGCATTTGCAACACTCAGTGTCATAAAGATAAGTCCTTTGGTGGATTCCAGCCTACAAATGCTGTCAGGGATGAATGAGAAGTCACAGCAGAAAAGAAAACAAGGGGCACAGGTGTGTAACGTCAAACGTAAATGAAATAACTGAACAGAAAATATTCAGATTTATCAACAAGTTATATTCAACTCCTGCCAATGTGGGACTCCTTATCAACCTTTTGCTGTCTATGGCTCTGTTCTTTGGAGGACATTTCATACTCTGTTTGAATAATGTTGCATGTCCTCATTACATGTCTGCGGAGCCATTCCCTACCCTCCGAGATGTGTAGGAATAAGGAAAAAAATTATTCTCTTGCCCCATCCCCAGCCAGTACACTTTTACTGTGTGTGCGCTGGGTGGATGCTCTTACATCTCATGAGGGATGAGCTGTGCTAGGAGGCTTTCCCACACTCAAAGCACCCTTGTAGTTTCTCTAAGGGTTATTAAGGGTTGAACTCTGACTGAACACTTCCCAAATTCAGGGCATTTAAAGAGTTCCTCCCGTTGCAGATTTTTGCAAGGGCAACAAATACTTCAGAGCTCTCCAAATCCCCACACAACACAAGGAGAGCAGTGTAAGCTAGCCAGTGTGGCATGCTGATGAGAGTGGTCTGTCCTAAGACCTCCAACAAAGGCTTTTCCTGACCTTGACAATTCATAGGATCTCTCAGCCTGTGGGCTCTTGGATATGACAGAATGTGTGAGCACTGCCCTGTAGCTGCAGGTTCTCTCTTCTTTTGGGGGTTCTTTGGTGTTCAATAAGGCTTGAGTCCAATGAAACCTTTTCCCACGGTCAGAGCAGTTGAAAGGTTTTTCACCTTGTGTGAACTGTATGATACCTGTTAAGATTTGAGAACTGAAGATGTTGCCACAGACAGAGCACTTGAAGACAGAGCACTCTTCTGTTTAGATTTTCCTGTGTCACACAAGGTATGACCTCTGACAAACTTTTCCTGCATCAAAGCAGTTACACAGTTTCTATGTTGTGTAGATTCTTCTGTGTCCAACAAAGTCTGAGCATTGACTCAACATTTTCCCGGTCAGAACAATTAGGCGGCTTTTCACCCATGCAGGTTCTCTGATGTTCAAAATCCTACCAGCTCTCATGGAATCTTTTCCCTCAGACCAGTTACAGGGTGGACTGTAGGATGCCTGTCAAGATTTGAGCATCAACTGAACCTTTTCCCATGGTCAGAGGAGTTGAACGGTTTCTTTGCTGTATGGATTCCTTAAATGTTTAATCAGATTTTTTGTTTTGGCTGAAGCTTTTCCCACATTCAGAACAATTAAAGGGCTTCTCTCCTGTGTGGATTCTACTATGTCTTACAAGGTCTGATCTCTGACTGAAGTTTTTCCCACAGTCAGAGCAATTGAAGGGTCTCTCTCCTGTGTGGGTTCTCCAATGTCTAACAAGGTCTGACCTGAGATTGAACCTTTTCCCACATTCAGAACAATTAAAGGGTCTCTCTCCTGTGTGGATTCTCCTATGTCTAACAAGGTCTGACCTCTGACTGAACCGTTTCCCACAGTCAGAGCAGCTGAAGGGTTTCTCTGCAGGGTGGATTCGCCTATGTCTAACAAGGTCTGATCTAAGATTGAACCTCTGCCCGCACTCAGAGCAGTTATAGGGTGTCTCTCCTGTGTGGACAGTACGATGAATTTTAAGACTTGAGCGCCGAATGAAGCTTTCCCCACAGTCAGAGCAGCTAAAGGGCTTCTCTCCTGTGTGGGTTCTCTGATGATCAAGAAGATTTGCCCGCCGATGGAAGCTTTTCCCACAGACAGAGCAGTTATAGGGCATCTCACTTGTATGTAGTACCTGATGTTGAATAAGATGTGAGCGCCTACTGAAGCTTTTCCCGCAAGCAGAGCAGTTAAAGGGCTTCTCTCCTGTGTGGATTCTGTGATGAATGTTAAGATTCGAGCGCCTATTGAAGCTCTTCCCACAGGCAGTGCACATAAAGGGTTTCTCTCCTGTGTGGATTCTGCGATGAATGTTAAGATTTGAGCGCTGACTGAAGCTTCTCCCACAGGCAGAGCAGTTGAAAGGTTTCTCTACTCTGTGGTTTCTCTGCCAATCAGGTGTTACTGAAAACCAATGTAAACTTTTCTGACAGTCAGGGCAGTCACAGATCTTCTCAGTTGGATGCATTCCCTGATGTGTAATAAGCATTGAGTTCTGACTGAAGTTATTCCTACAGTCAGACAAGTTGAAAGGGTTCTCGCCTGTGTGGATTTCCTGGTGTAAAATGAGGACCTGTCTACATTGGAAACTTTTCCCACAGTTGCTGCAACTGTAGGGTCCCTCTTGATGGGGGATTTTCTGTTGAATGGTTTCTGTGTTTCTTTTCACCCCACTGCTCCTGTGGCTAGATTTACTCTGTCCCTCCACGGCATGGTTTCCCTGCTGCCTTTCTGGGCTATGCTGATTGTTACAGGTCTCTCTCTGTTCAGGACTCTGAGAAACATGCCCTTCAGATCTTCCCAATAACACCCCACATGGAGCCACTTGCTCCAGTACTTCCTGATGAAGACTCTCCTCATTGTTCTCACTCACAGTCACATCACCTGCTGGGAAAGAGACAGAAACCAGACAAGAGTCATTCTCTGTACTGAGCTGAAAGGCGGCAAAAAAGGGGGAGAAAACACCCAAACATTTGCTGGGCACATTGAAATTGTTACAGCTCTTCCCCATCCTTCATGAAAATTGGCTTATGAACATGAATTTTCATAAAGCATCTGACACAGGCATAACAGGATATATAACATTTAAAAAGTTACAGTCTGCAGAATTTGTATTTTCTATTTTTTGTGCCTATATCATTCTTCTGCTGTGAAGTTAGAGAGATGAAATGTGTATCTGGTGCATCTAAATCTAAATGTGCTAATGAGTGCCATTAGTGATATGTTAAGAAATTAGTGACTCAGTACTCAAAAAACCCACCAATGATGGCTTTATTTTTCCTGTGAGCCCAAACTGTGGTTGATCCTAGAAAGTCACATGACCATGCCACCTGGTACTGGAATCCATCTTGAATCTAACACTTTTCCATGGGGATGGGGAGTGTGAACAAAGGGTTCCCCCCCGGGAGAAAGTCTATGTAAGGAAAGGAAAGCAATCAGGTCTTTGTCTTCAGCTGGCCTTTGAAAGTGCCTCTCCCCCCATAAGAGGATGTACATGAAAAAACCTGAAAACAAAGACCTATAAAAAGCTGTAGACCTAGGTCAGAAAAAAGATCAGCTCTGTCACTTGAAGTATTTTACTTGAGATAAGAATTGTTTAGGGTAAGAATGTCCATGTAACAAGTCTCTTAGTGGATTAGAATTAGCTGGTGTATATGTTTAAATTAAGTATCAGAGGGGTAGCCGTGTTAGTCTGAATCTGCAAAAGCAGCGAGGAGTCCTGTGGCACCTTATAGACTAACTGAAGTGTAGGAGCATAAGCTTTCGTGGGCAAAGACCCACTTCGTCAGATGCATGTAGTGGAAATTTCCAGAGGCAGGTATAAATATGCAGGCCAGAATCAGGCTGGAGATGACGAGGTGGATCCAATCAAGCAGGTGATTGGATCCACCTCGTCATCTCCAGCCTGATTCTGGCCTGCATATTTATACCTGCCTCTGGAAATTTCCACTACATGCATCAGACGAAGTGGGTCTTTGCCCACGAAAGCTTATGCTCCAACACTTCAGTTAGTCTATAAGGTGCCACAGGACTCCTTGCCGCTTATGTTTAAATTAGTAATTTACTTTGATCAGTTTTCACTTGCACTAATTTAAATCCTTTTTTTTACATTTAATTAAAATACTTTAGTTTATTATTATGCCCAGTGTAAATAACTGTTACCAGGTTGGGGGGTGGGGGAACCAACCACTGTGCATCTTTCTTTCATGGAAAAGAGGGTGAATTTATGAGCTTTCTCTGTGTAACACTTTTAAACAGGGTGAGAGATTCATTTGTGGGTTTGGTCACTTTGGGGGGTTGGTTGCCTGGGTGTTGAAGCCTTATAGCTGAGCCCTCCTGGAGCTGAACTGGTTAAATGTCTGTTGTTCAGCTGGGGGGCAGTAACCCCAATTCTGTGTCTTGGCTGGGGAAGATCAAAGCTTCTGGCCCAGCAGGACAGGGTGGTGGAGAGCCCTCAAAGGCAGGAAGGTGTGTGTTGGTGGCTTGATCAGTACACTGGGGAAAACCCCAAGTGGATTTCTGTGCTCTAACCCAACACAGAAATATCATGAGCTGATTTCACCCTTCACAACCCTTCCCCAGAGGAGAGACTCCATCCTTCTCTTCCAGGAAATATTGGCAAACCAGTGATGTGTGTGAACCCCTTCTGCTTATTGCTAAAAGCAGCCAGGCTAGCAGGCTGCAAATAGGGTTTGGGAGCAGCCACAGCATAAGGGGGGGGAGGGGGAAAAGTGGCAGGAGTTGGGCGCTACAGAAAGGCCCTCATGTCCTTCCTGAGTACAGCCGTGTTGCAATTGCTGAGAAGCTCGTCTATGTGCCTTCAGGGTGTATTTGGCAGGGCCCCAAGACAGGCAAACCCTGAAAAATCCCATCTGGCTGACTGATGGTTGGAAGGAAACCTCCTGCCTGAACGTTAGGTTTGCTCACTTAACAAAATTTCTTGGAATGACGTGTTATTGTAATACTAAGAAATAAATAGGGATGAAAAGTTAGGGGAAACTGGACTCTTTGGAAGGTCTTCAGGGACTTCCCTTCTGGATAGAACTTGTAGTTGCCACCAGCAGATGAAAGACTGGCCACTGGAAAACTGCCACTGTGTCACACAAGAGCCACATCCAACTTTGGGAATTATTGAGGTTTGGGGGTGTTTTACTAACCTGTTGCAGACGAGTGTAAGTGCTTTGAGATTAAGTAACATGATGGTTTAAGTGAAAGCTCTTGTGTGGTCATGTTTGTGCCACCCAGCTATGGGTCAGATGGCAACATCTGCCTGGATTTATTTCCTGACACCACTCACACAGAGTAAAGTTACTGAGATCTTTGGGCTGATGGAACCACAAATGACACTCCACACCCCCACCTCTGACGGAGTTGAAGACAGGCTGAAGGGTCAGTCAGATTGGAGGAAAATGCACAAGTGATATCTGCTGTGAGGACACAGAAATTGGTTTCTGAGTCAGTTTAGTTGATTGCTCACCTGTGTGGGTGTCGCTGATGATCTCCCCTTCCTCACAGCCCTGGAGATCTGGGATCCACAGCTCCTTCCCTCGCACCACCCAGGAGATCACATAAGCTTTGGAGACTGGAAATGTTGGTTGGGGAGCAATTAACCAAGTGCTGATCTTGTTCATTAAGGTCTGTGCCATTATGACTTTCAGAACCAAGATCTGAGTAACCCACCCAGAGAAGCTTCTTTCCCACCTTGCAGAGACTGGGCTCTGGATGGTACAAGACCCCAGGACACACTCACCTGCAGTAAAGGTGCATCCCCCCTGCCTAGGAAATGGCCCAGCTGATTCCCTGGGGGGAGCTAAGCGCTCTGCTACACTCTCTAGCATTCAGCTAAGTCTCCCTCATGGCCTGTTCCATCCCCCCCATCCCAGGGCAGGACAGGAACACACTGCTCAGAAGGGGAGCTCCAGTGAGGGCTGGCAGGTCTGACACCGAGGGCCATAGGCAGGGCTCAGACTGCAGCTGACACATGGCAGGTCACTAGGACTTGGAGAGAAAGGACCCAGCAGAACTCTAGCTCCCCAAGGGCTCTCTGCCCAAAGCTCCTGGCTGGGATGCTCTACTTGAGCCAGGAGGCAAAGGAAGTTCTTTGAGCAGCTAAGGGAAACCTTGGTGGCTATTTCAGACCCTAACTATGCTCTAGACTCCAACCAGCCCCTTTCAGCTGCCTCGAGATTCTGTCCCTTTTCTATATGATTTGCTGATGCATATCCTATTTCCCTGGCACAAACAAAACCTGACCTTGCTTTAAGTTAGGATAAGAGGGACCTGCATACCAAATTTGGTGGCCCTAGCTCTTACCATTTAAAAAAAGTTCTTGAACAGACAGACTCTCTCAAATATACAGCAAATGAAAGATCTCTATGCATCATCTATTATAACCATATCAAGCCTGGGTCTCATCATTCACTTTATTGTATTAAGCTTGTTTATGTTCTTTAGTCAGAGACAGCCCTCCAACAATATCTAGGCCATCCCTACAGGGCGAGCCGTTACCTTTTACATGGTTGGGTCAGCTATGTTCAATTCATGGTTATAGACAAGCAAATACTGAAGAACCTTGGGTCCAAATTAAGAAAGTTAAGTATTGGGTAACTGAGTAAGCGAATACTTGATGCACTTTACATCGATTATTTGATTATTAGATAGTGTGCTTCCGCCTTTGAAGTGTAGCAACTAGGGGTGTTGCTACACTTCAAAGGGGAAAGTACCACATGGAGCCTGGGGTCAGCTGGGGAGTCCCAGGCACCGCATGGCATTGATGCTTTGAAATGCTGTGAGGAGCCTGATGCCCGATTCCCTGCAGCATTTCTAAGCAGCAGCGCAGCACAGAGGCCGAGGTCTGTTGCTTATTGGATAGTCGACTAGTCCTTCACATGCCTAGTCCAAATTTTTGCACTAACATAAGTGAGTTGCCCAAGGTGTCACAGGAAAACTGTGTCAGTGCAGGAAACTGAATGCAGGTCTCCCAAATGCACTGCTTAAAATGCAAGAAGAGCTCTTCTCCATTTATCTACTACAGAGCTACCTCCCTCCTCTCCCCCCAGAATTCTTGCAGAGCAAGAAATGACTCCTCCACACTCCCTCAGCCCACCGCCTCTCACTGGCAGGAACTAGCATGTCACAGATCAGCCACAGGTAGGAAAGGACTCAGGGAACCGCACCCTCCTTCCAGGGGCTCAGCACATTGGCACAAGAGGTACTCTGCAGGCACTAACTGTAGCCACACCCAGGCCCACAACTCTGGTACTTGCCATTCCTGCTGGGTCCTTCCACTAACACCTCCCTTCAAGGCAGAACATGGGCAAGATGGTGGTGAGGCACAATGAGACCTTGGCTGTGGGAAGGACAGCACCATTGTTATGTCCCTGAACCTGCTTCCCCAGGGAGGGGGCATGGAGGGGACAGTGTCTCAAACATGAGTCAGGATTGTGGAGGGGACAGTGTCTCACACATGAGTCAGGATTATGGGGGCTGATACTCCTGACATTGGAGTGTAGGGGTAAATGAGTGACCCTGAACCAAATCCAACCCAGCTGCTCCAGAGCCCACCCAGCTTCTGACATCCGAGGGGACAGGAATACTTACCCAGCCAGTTCACAGCCTCATAATTCTCCTGCATCACATCCCAGTAGAGGGCTCTCTGACCTGGGTCCAGCAGAGCCCATTCCTCCTCAGAGAAATACACAGCTACCTCCTCGAAGGACACCGGCTCCACCACAGCCATTTCCTGTCCCTGCCTCTGTAGGCCCTGGGGTGAGCTGGAGCAAGACATGGGTGTTCTGCAGCCTGTCAAGAGGAGAAGGGCATTTGAAGATATTTCACAAGAGGCTTTAATACTTTGGACACCTCCATTCTCTCCAGACTCTTTCACATGCTAGAACAGGGGGTTGGGCAAGTCTACACTCCCCCATCTTGTGCAAAAAATATGCAAATGAGGTGAAGTGTGGAATATCACCGTGCCTCATTTGCATGATTAAAGAGGCTCCGTTTGCGCAAAAAACCCCTTTTGCACAAGAGTCGTTCTTCCTCTTTTTTTCCCAGGAAGAACGGCACTAGCACAAGAGGGTTTTTTTGCGGAAACACGGAGCCTCAATAATTATGCAAATAAGGTACGATGATATCCCACACTTCACCTCATTTGCATATTTTTTTGCACAACGGGGGCAATGTAGACATAACCACACTGTCCTTCATAGAATCAGAGCTGGACGAGACCTGAGGAGGTCATCAAGTCCAGCCCCCTGCCCAAGGCAGGACCAATCCCAATTAAATCAACCCAGCCAGGGCTTTGTCAAGCTGAGACTTAAAACGTTTAGGGATGGAGATTCCACCACCTCCCTAGGGAATCCATTCCAGTATTTCACCACACTCCTACTGAAATAGTTTTTCCTAATATCCAACCTAGATCTCTCCCACTGTAACTTGAGACCATTGCTCCTTGCTCTGCCATCCGTCACTACTGTGAACAGCCTTTCTCCATCCTCTTTGGAACCTCCCTTCAGGCAGTTGAAGGCTGCTATCAAATCCCCCCTCTCTCTTCTCTTCTGCAGACTAAACAAACCCAAATCCCTCAGTCTCTGCTTATAGGTCACGTGCTGCAGCCCCCTAATCATTTTGGTTGCTTCTGATGGACCCTCTCCAATGAGTCCACATCCTTTCTATACTGGGGAGCCCAGAACTGCACACAATAATCCAGCGCTGTGTCTAGACTGGCAAGTTTTTCCACAGAATCATCTGCTTTTGCAGAAAAACTTGCCAGCTGTCTACACTGGCCACTTGAATTTCCGCAAAAGCACTGACAATCTCATGTAAGATTGTCAGTGCTTTTGCGGAAATACTATGCTGCTCCCATTCGGGCAAAAGTCTTCTTCCGAAAAACTTTTGCGCAAAAGGGCCAGTGTAGACAGCAGAGATTTGTTTTCCGCAAAAAAGCCCCGATCGCGAAAATGGCGATTGGGGCTTTTTTGCGGAAAAGCGCGTCTAGATTGGCCAAGGACACTTTTCCGCAAAAAGTGGTTTTGCGGAAAAGCGTAGTGCCAATCTAGACACGCTTTTCTGAAAATGCTTTTAACAGAAAACTTTTCCATTAAAAGCATTTCTGAAAAATCATGCCAGTGTAGACGTAGCCCAGATGTGGCCTCAACAGAGCCAAATAAAGGGGAATAAACATTTCTCTAGATCTACTGGTAATGCTCCTCCTAATGCAACCTAATATGCCATTAGCCCACTTGGCTACAAGGGCACATGGTAGACTCATATCCATCTTATCATCCACTGTAATCCCTCAGGTCCTTTTCTACAGAACTGCTACTTAGCCAGTTAGTCCCCAACCTGTAACAATGCTTGGGATTCTTCCGTCCCAAGTGCAGGACACTGCACTTGCCCCTGTTGATCTCATCAGATTTCTTTTGGCCCAATCCTCTAATCTGTCTGGTCACTTTGGAACCTATCCCTGTCCTCCAGCATATCTACCTCTCCCCTACCTTAGTGTCATCTGCAAACTTGCTGAGGGTGCAATCCATCCCCTCATCCAGGTCATTAATAAAGATGTTGAAAAAACTGGTCCTAGAAACGATCCTTGCAGCGCTCCGCTAGAAACCGACCGCCAATATGACATCAAGCCATTAATCACTATCTGTTGGACCCGACATTCTAGCCAGCTTTCTATCCACCTTACAGTCCATTTATCCAATCCATACTCCCTTAACTTGCTGGCAAGAATATCGTGGGAGACCGTATCAAAAACTTTGCTAAAGTCAAGATATATCACATCCACTGACTTTCCCATATTCACAGAGCCAGTTACCTTATCATAAAAGCGAATCAGAGTGGTCAGGCATGACTTGCCCTTCGTGAATCCATGCTATTCCTGATCACTTCCCCTTTCCAAGTGCTTCAAAATGGATTCCTTGAGAATCCCCTCCATGATTTTTCTGGGGACTGAAGTAAGGCTGACTGGTCTGTAGTTCCCTAGATTGTCCTCCTTCTCTTTTTTAAAAATGGGCATTATATTAGCCTTTTTCCAATCATCTGGGATCTCTCCCAATCCTGCAAAGTGGGTTATTTTTGGTTTTTGACTTGTCTATGCATTTCATAATTTTCATTTCTATCCTATGCTTAAATGTAATTGTTTGAGTAGTGATGTCAAAGAACCTGTCATGTCTGGAGTAATTATCCCCATAATTGTGCTCCTGGAAATAGCTGGCATGTCCCTGCAGTCCCTGAGAAAGTCATAGCACGGGGTCTCCACATGCTGTCTTCGCCTGTGGACACCACTGCTGCAACTACCATTGATCAATAATGGAGAACCGTGGCCAGTACAAGCTGTGGGATCACTGCCTGTAGATGAGGGGCAGCATATGAAGCCATTGCTATACCTGCCAGCTGCTTTCAGAAGTGGAGGACCTGGGCAGCAGTAAGTCCACCTTAGTTCCCTTGCTCCATCCCTGGGATAGCTGACCAGCCCACTCCCAGGATGGGCGGAAGGGGGTGGGATCGAGCCCACCACCCTGTGTTCCAGAGGCTAATCATAGAGCTGTAAGAGACCTCAGGAGGTCATCAAGTCCAGGCCACTGCCCAAAGCAGGACCAATCCCAACTAAATCATCCCAGCCAGGGCTTTGTCAAGCTGAGACTTAAAAATCTCTAGGGCTGGAGATTCCACCACCTCCCTA
The DNA here is from genome assembly GCF_049634645.1 of Pelodiscus sinensis. Taxonomy (NCBI): domain Eukaryota; kingdom Metazoa; phylum Chordata; order Testudines; family Trionychidae; genus Pelodiscus; species Pelodiscus sinensis. The sequence goes on from NC_134742.1 coordinate 2,369,289, forward strand.
GGGAACCCATCCCAGTGCTTCACCACCCTCCTAGTGAAATAGCTTTTCCTAATATCCAACCTAGACCTCCCCTACTGTAACTTGAGACTATTGCTCCTTGTTCTGCTATCCGTCACTACTGTGAACAGCCTTTCTCCATCCTCTTTGGAACCTCCCTCAGGAAGTTGAAGGCTGCTATCAAATGCCCCCTCACTATTCTCTTCTGGAGACTAAACAAACCCAACTCCCTCAGCCTCTCCTCATAGGTCATGTGCTCCAGCCCCCTAATCATTTTGGTTGCCCTCTGTTGGACCCTCTCCAATGCGTCCACATCCTTTCTATAGTGGAGAGGAGGGAGGCAGAATTGGATGCACTTCTCCAGATGTGGCCTCACCAGAGCTGAATAAAGGGGAATAATCGCTCCTCTTGAGCCACTGGCAATGCTCCTCCTAATGCAGTGGTATCCAACCTTTTAAAGTATGAGATCACTTCTTTAATTTAAATGCAATCCAAGATCTACCTCAAACCCAACTACCTTTGCCCCACCGCCTTCTTGTCCCTTCTCCAAGGGTCCACTCCTGCTCACTCCGCCCTTTCTTCCTCTCCCAACCTTCCTCCCTTCCCTCAGGCAGGGGCAGAGGATTGGGGGCACAGGCTCTGGTCTTGGGCTAAGGGATTTGGAGTGTGAGAAGGGCTCTGAGCTGAGCCCAGGGCAGGGGTTGGGGTACAGAAGGGGGTTCAGGGTACAGTCTCTGTAAGGGAGTTTGGGTCTAGGCTCGAGGCTAGGGCAGGAGCTTGGGGAGAAGGATGGAGAACATGACTGGGACAGGGATTCAGGATGCAGGTTCCAGCTGGATACTGCTTACAAGAGGTGGCTCCTGGTTGGTGGTGCAGTGGAGCTAAGACAGGCTCACACTTACCCTGGCCCTGCACCACTCCCAAAAGCAGGCAGCAAACTACTTCCATCCCAAACCCTGTTGTGCCCCTCCCCCCCATCCCATTCTGTGAGAAAGAATACAGGATGGGGGAGGGAAACAGCTCCAAGGCAAAAGGTGGTGTGAGGGGCAGCTGAAGGGCTGGCACTTGACAGCCTCTGGGCCAAACCAGTCAGGATCACCTGTCAGAGGCTCCAAGATCTACTGACCACTGTCCTAATGTAACCTAATATGCCATTTGCTTTCTTGGCTACAAGGCACACTGTTGACTCACAATGCAGGACAATGTAGCACTTTAAAGACTAACAAGATGGTTTATTAGATGATGAGCTTTCGTGGGCCAGACCCACTTCCTCAGATCAAATAGTGGAAGAAAGTAGTCACAATCATATATACCATATATGTGGTTGTGACTACTTTCTTCCACTATTTGATCTGAGGAAGTGGGTCTGGCCCACGAAAGCTCATCATCTAATAAACCATCTTGTTAGTCTTTAAAGTGCTACATTGTCCTGCATTTTGCTTCAACTACCCCAGACTAACACGGCTACATTTCTATCTCTGTTGACTCACATCCATCTTCTCATCCACTGTAATCCCTAGCTCCTTTTCTGCGTTCACTCTCCAGCCTATAACAATGCTTGGGATTCTTCCATCCCAAGTACAGGACTCTACACTTGCACTTGTTGAACCCCATCAGATTTCTTTTGGCCCAATCCTCTAATCTGTCTAGGTCACTCTGGACCGTATCCTTGCCCTTCAGTGTATCTACCTCTCCCCCTAATGCCCTATCACTGAGTATCCCACTACACCTCCCTACCTTCAACAGGTCCCTTATGTTGTTTTCCTAACACAGGAGCCAGCTCCATCCCTAGGGCAACTTGCACTCCCCAAGCAAATGCCATATCCCCTTGTCCACTCCAGAACCCACCGCTAGTTTCCCCACCTTCATGGTGTCCCCTCTCACACTCTGAACCCCTTGGCCAAAAACCAGAGCCTGCACCCCAACTACCTACCCCAGCCTGGTGAAAGTGAATGAGATTTGGGGAGGAATTGGGATGGAGTGAGCAGGGTGAGGCCTCAGAGAAGGGGCAGAGCAGGGGTCGGGGCAGGGCCTCACAAGGGGCCAAAGGTATTTGGGTTTGAGGTAGATCTTACATTGCACTTCAAATGAAAGCGTGATCTTCCGGTTAAAAAGGTTGGAGACCCCCGTGTTGCTGCACCCCACAACCTGCTGGCTACATACTTTGTGGGGCTTTCTCGGAAACCAACTACAGAGTAAATATTGTTACATCCACAATCACAGCCAGCCCCACCTGCCCCCCCCCCCCCGGCTAACAGCAGCCCCCGGCCCTGCCCCTCCTCCCTCCGGGGGGGGGCTGCCCCTGCCCGGCTCCCTCGCCCCCTGGAGCCCAACCCCTTCTTCGGCCCTGCAGCACCCCCCACCTGAGCACCCCCCAGCAGTGACTTATCTGTCCCGCCCCCTTTAGCGCCCCCCATCTGAAACGTCACCTGCCCCGCCCCCGCCGAGCCGCCCCGCCCCGCCCCCTGGCACCTCCCCGCCTCGCCTCACCTCGCCTCCTCCGATTCCTCCTCCCACCCCCACGGCGCTGCCCGGAAGCGGAAGCAGCGAGTAGTGTCTCTGGCCGCGCGGAGTCAGACGCCTCTGCAGGCTCCACCCAGGGGCTACCCGGGAGCCAATCGCAGCAGGGGCAGGGATTGACTGGCGAGGGATGCACTGAAAACCCGGCCGGGGTGTACGGAATGGGGGGGGGGATTAGACTGCGCGTGCGCAGCGGGTCAGGGACTCCGGTCCTGGATCAGTGCCAGGGCTTAGCTCAAACCCGGAGCTTGCCTGGCCACGCTCCCGCCGGCGGGCTCTGCGCAAACTAAGCTCGCAGGGCGGGGCCCTTCCCGCTGCGCCCTGGAGACTCTTCCCGCGCAGGGACATTTCCCCCCCCCCCATCTACTCCCCCTACCCCGTTCCCGGCAGCCTGTGCGCGGGGCAGAGCAAAGCGGCTGCAGCCCCAGGATCTGCAGGGGGCGGGGCTGTGGGCGCCGAGGGGGGGGGGGAGAACGTAGCCTGGGAACCGGGGGAGGGGGCTGGTGGGAGAGACACTGGCAGCTCCCCCAGGCTGTGGGGCAGGAGGGGCTGCCCCACCTAGCCCCTAAGGGAGGAATTTGCTTTCCTAGAAGGGGTGGGGCAGGGACGGGATTTCCTTCTCACCCAGTGGTCTCCAGCCTCTGTACACCTAAGATCACTTTTAAATGTCAGGAGGAGCCAGGATCTACCCCACCCCTTCCTTGAAGCTCCGCCCTCTCCATTCACCCCCTCTCCACCATTTACTGTCCCCAGTCCTTACTCTCACTGGCTGTGTCTAGACTGGCAAGATTTTCCGCAAAATCAGCTGCTTTTCCGGAAAAACTTGCCAGCTGTCTACACTGGTTGCTTGGATTTCCGCAAAAGCACTGACTTCCTACTGTCTGAAATCAGTGCTTCTTGCGGAAATACTATGCTGCTCCCGTGCAGGCAAAAGTACTTTTGCGCAAAACTTTTGTGCAAAAGGGCCAATGTAGACAGCTCTGCTTTGTTTTCCACAAAAAAGCCTGTCGAAGCAAACGCCTCACTCAGTTTACGCGGCTAAACAGACAGTTTTATTGGCCAATAAAAGCAAAGTGAGCCAAACGTGGTCTCAGCAAAGCCGGATCCAGTAAGGCTACCTAATACAATCAATCCTAGTATCTTTATACCCTTAACCAAACAGTCTGACGTCAGGGCATCCAATTACAGAAATAATCAATTAGACTAGAAAAAACAAAGCCTTATAAACATGATGGTGGACAGGTACGAGGGAGTACCTCTCCTCTCTGAACCAGCCCAATTAACACATTCCAATAGCACATCTGTCTTGGCCTGGCGCATGGGGTGATAGAAAGTTCACTCTGGCCTACGTGCAAAGACAAAAAGCTGAAATGGTTTCTGTTATACAAGATGGCTTCTAGCTAAACATAAACTAGCTTCATCAAGCCCCAATCGCGAAAATGGCGATTGGGGCTTTTTTGTGCAAAAGCACGTCTAGATTGGCACGGACATTTTTCCGCAAAAAGTGCTTTTGCGGAAAAGCATCCGTGCCAATCTAGACGCTCTTTTCCGAAAATGCTTTTAAACGGACAACTTTTCTGTTAAAAGCATTTCCAGAAAATCATGCCAGTGTAGACGTAGCCACAGGGGTGAGACAAGAGGTACAGGCTCTGGGGTGGGAGTGAGGGATTTGTGTTTGAGAAGGGGTGAGAGGTGCAAGCTCTGGGAGGGAATTTGGGTGCAGGAGGAGGCAGAGAAGGGGATGCAGGCTCGGAGCAGACTCCAGACTGGGGAGTGTTGGGGGTCAGGTGGAGGGTTGGAGTACTGAGCAAGCCACAGGCTTGTGGATGTGGGACTGCAGGGCTATGTCTACACTGGCGGCATCTTGCGCAAGGGTTCTTGTGCAAGAAAACGTCCACACTGCCACACGTGAGCTGTGCTTTTGCACAAAAGCGCCAATGGCAGTGTGGATGCTCTCTTGCGCAAGAAAGCTCTGATGGCCATGTTGCATAAATTGCAAGGTTTCGTCCCCTTGGAGGCTAGTCTGATTTACCCCAAGAAGAGAGTCACACTTTCAGGCTGGGTCCAACTCAAGTTTATTGGTTGCAACCAAGGTACGGCTAAGGAACTCAATGTTCAAAGCAGAGCCGACCCCCAACATCTCATATGCAGGGGTTCTTATAGGGTTAACATCCTTCCTGGTTTAGGTGCCTTAACATGATAGGTTACTTCATTTTTGACATTTAGCATTCCTATAGGTCAGGTTAATTTTCCAAATGAGGTTAAATACAGTGCCTACTTGCTGACTTTGCGGTTACAGCTGTGTTACATTCATTCACTTTTGCTGAACAATGGGCGAGCCATACTTCCCTTTTTCCTTTCCTGCTTGAGCCGGTCACAAGTTTAAAGGATGTGGAATCTATCCATATCTCTACTTAACAGAAGACTGGTTTCACTCCCCTCGTCTCCTTATTATAAGTTATTACTTGTGACAGGCCTTGACCTTTGTCATGTCTTACTCCTATACAAATAGCAAATATATCTAAGCATTAGCAATGTATGTATATTGTACGTGCCCCTCATAGGGGAATCAATGGCTCCAGGGGATTTGGCTTCCCTTTTACACATCAGCCATTTTAGCCACAGGGCTTTCTTGCGCAAGAAATCCCTGCCGAGCGTCTACACTGCCCTCTTGCACAAGAGCTCCTGCGCAAGAGAGCTTACACCTGGAAAGAGTATAGCTCTTGCGCAAGAAGCCCTCTTATCATGCCATACTGTAAGTTTCTTTGCGCAAGAGCAGGCGGGCAGTGTGGATGCTCTGCAGGTTCTTGTGCAAGAACGGCTGTACTTGCACAAGAAGCTGCGAGTGTAGACATAGCCCAGGAGTTTGGGTTAGGCTGTATGAGGGGCTGAGGGCAGGGGGGTTGGGAGCATGATGTGCTCAGTGCAGAGATTTGCAGTGTGTGGATGGTGCAAGGTCTCTTGTGGGCCCCCATCTTCTGCACTCGGCGTACCAGAGTGGGGGATAGCCTTGACAGTGCCTCTAGATCTAGGAGGAAAATTTGGGGTTTACCGTGATGTGTCACTGCCCAGCCTGGTCTCTGTCTCTGTCCCGTATACACCATGTCAATAAGCAATACCTCCATTCTGTTCTGTGGGGAGGTGGCTGGTGACACAAGGTGCACTCCATAAAGGGACTCACGCAGGGCATCGTGAGCCCTAATTTTTAGGCAGCTAGAAAATGACAGAAAGAGACTGTGACCCGCACTGCTGAGTTTGGGCATAAAATCCCTAAGCAACGTGCATTGGCATCACAGACACAAACTATGGTTTCAAGTTATGTTAGAGGAAGGTCTAGGTTGGCTATTAGGAAAAACTGTTTCTCTAGGAGGGTGGTGAAGCACTGGAATGAGTTCCCTAGGGAGGTGGTGGAGTCTCCATCCCTAGAGGTTTTAAAGTCCCAGCTTGTCAGAGCCCTGGCTGGGATGATTTACTTGGGGTTGGTCCTGCTTTGGGCCGGGGGTTGGACTCAATGACCTCCTGACGTCTCTTCCAGCCCTAGGATTCTAAAGCCAGCTCAGTGAGCAGGGAGCCATCTAAGCCAGTCAAGGGGAAATGCTGACAAGAGGGGAGGTGTGTCCTAAGCCCCGCACCCCTCTCAGAGAGGTGCCTCAATCGGGGCTGCAGGGGGCACCTGTCCCAGCTTAGCAATCCTCAGCCGGGAACCCAGTGCCTGGTGACAGGTGGCTCCTGGACCTGAGGCATTTCTTGCCAGAATGAGGCAGGCCCCTGACTTGCCCCTTATGCAATGGGTGAGGTGGAGGGAGGGAGGAGGTGGGTTTGGTGATTTCATCTGTATTATGCCTGTTACCCCGGGGGGTTAGAGCTCACAGCTGGGACGTGGCAGAGCAGGGCTCAGGGCTCCCTTCCAGCTGCCGAGAGTACTGAGCAATGTGCCCACCAGCCCCAGGGCAGTGACACCCCTATGCTGGGGGTGGGCTCTGTATTGAGATTTCACTCTCCAGGTATCCAGTGTGAACCCCTCAAGCTCTAAAACAGTCTGGATTTGGGAGAGGGGGGAAGAAGCTTCTCCTGAGAGAGACTAGCTCCCTGGCCTGTCTCTTCCACCCACATTCCACCCCTGCTTTCACCGGGCCATGCTCCTCCCCAGTCCCTGTCCTGATCCACTCCAGGCCCTGCCCCTCCCTACTTAGCCCTGACCACTCAATTCACCGTCTGTGATAAAGCTGGGGGTGGAGCCTCCTCCCCAGGAAAAGGAGGAGTGTGTAGGCATTTGGGAATCCATGTGCGGCTCAGGGTAACCTCAGACACCATGTAGCACCTGGCTCACAAGCCAAATCTAAAGGTGGCTCTGTGCCCTTTGTGCCACCTGCACCCCAACCCCAGCCCTGCCACACTGCCCCCTGCCCAGTGCCACCCAGTCCTGATACCCAGCACCCCCCTTGCTCAGTGGCCCCTCCTAGGGCAGGGTTCCTGCCCTTCCTTTACTATTCAGCCTGGTCCTGAGACTCCTTCCCTTTAGCACCATGGGGGCAAGAGGCAGAGCCTGGCAGCTGCAGGGACCAGATGTGAGGGCATGAGGGGAAGCAGCGAGCCACACAACCTCACCCCCTCTGCCTCTCTAACCAGGCTGGTACGTTCCAGGCCCCAGCCCATCACAGCCACCCGCTTAGCCAGGCAACCAAGAGATGGAGCTCCAGCATGCATCAGACACACAGCAGGAGGCACCCACCAGTAAGTCCCACTGAGCCCTGAACTCAGATTGCAGGATTCGGAGCCCTGAGTGCAGTCCCTTACACCATGGGACCTACAACTGGTGCTTTTGGTGGGCAACGGTGGCTCTCAGCTCTTAGGCTGGCTTCCATACTCCTGGCTTCCCTCCAGCTGCCCCATCTCAGCTGCCTTTTTTATTTTTTGCTTTTTTTAATTTAAATACCAACTCTAGTGGAATGCAGTATGCACAGGTCGCTGCTCCCAACCAAATTCTGAAATGGCCCCCTGCTTTTCCCCTGCCCCCCAAGATTCTAAAAGGAAAGAGGCCCAGGGTCAGGCTAGAGCCAGGGGAAAGCAGGAGGAGACCCACGCTGGACCCCAGCTCCCCTTTTCTTCTCTGGGTACCCTGACTGGAGGGGGGGAAGGAGGAGCAGGTGCTGACAGTTCCAAAGGAAGGCTCCAAAGTCTGGCTCCAAAGCCTCTGAGCAACTGAGGCAGGGCAGGGCCAGATCTATGCATGGCTGCACAGCCACAGAGACCCCCCGTTCGGGCTGCTCCCTGTCCTCTGGCTCCCCAAATGCTGAGCAAAAGCCTCCCACCCACCAGCATGCGGGCAGCTGCTGACACTCTGCGACCAGTGCGAGAAGATGGGAGGAAAGCAAAGCCAGGCCCTACCAGGCCCTCTCACTGCTCCTACTCAAGGGGCTCAGTGTGGCAGGAGATGTTGCCCCAAGAAGCTTCTCCCCCACAAGCGAGAAGCAGAGAAACACCCAAGGCTCCAGATGTGCTACTAAATAAGCCACCTCAAGCCCAAGGACACATTTGGGAAGAAAAACTGTCCCACATGTTGGCCTGACCACTCCCTTCTCTCTCTGGCAAGGCCAGAATGGCAAAGGCTCCAGTGGGAACAGCCAACATCTCTTTTCCAGCATCCAGCTGGGGCCAGACCACTGGTCAGAGCCAAGGGGAGGTTTCCAGGCTGAAGACAGCAGGGCCCACAGGCACAGACACAGCAAAGTCATTGCCACTGCAAAGGGACTCAAGCCCTCAAACTCTTGATCTGAAGTCAGACACCTTCTCCTTCTGACCACACAGTTTGGGCAGGCAGGGCTCTCTGAGCGCGTCTCTCAGCCAGGCAGCCCATCTTCTTCCCAGAGCCCTTAGTGCTGGGGCAGAGACTTTCTGGGCATTAGATGCAGAGTCCCACGCAGGTGAGAGGCTTAGTCCTAGGGAGCCAGGGGCAGGTCCAAAGCAGTGTGGCAGGGGCTGAAGCAGTGGGGTAGGGTTCAGCGGTCAGGCCAGCTGTGCAAGGGAGAGGGAGAGGTTTTATGGCGCCAAGGCGCAGCAGGAAGGATGAGGAGGATCCTGTTGATGGGCAGTGGCTGTGGAGAAGAAAAGAAGTTGGGTTTTAGCCTTTTTCTCCTTCTGTGTCCCTGCCTGCTGGCTCTGGAGGGGGGAAGGGCTGGAATCCTTAACGCTCCTCGCTAGCTCAGTTGGCAGAGCATCAGACTCTGAGTCTGAGGACCAAGATGCCCAGCACATGAGCAGGGCCCAGTGAATCCTAGCTGTGCCCAGAGCCACCCCCCATTCCCAGCCTGGGGGCCATTGCCTAGAAAGGAAATTGCCTTTCTCCTGGGCAGCCCTTAGGAGCAGCCTGGAGTCTCCAGTCCACAGGACCATGCCTGGAAAGTGTTGGTGAGCTCGGTGGTGCACCATTTAGTGTGCGGGAGTGGACTGCTGGGGAACGGGATAGAGATGAGGTGCACAGAGAGAACCCTTCATTTTTGGCCCCACCCCATATCCTAGAGGGGCATAATGGTGTCAGCAGAGTAAATATGTGGACAAAGCTGGCAACGGGGTTTGTTGCAAGGGAAAATTCCAGGGTTGCAACAAACCCCGTTGCCAGCTTTGTCCACATATTTACTCTGCTGACACCATTATTGGACCTAGCCAATTCAGTTATAAGATCAAGAACACATACTCCTGCTCATCCGGAAATATAATTTATCTTATCATGTGTCGACAGTGTCCGTCTGCTATGTACATTGGAAAACGTCTCAGACACTTCTTCAAAGAATCAATACACACAAAACAGATATCAGACAGTGTCACAAAGCAAAACAATTTCTCGCCATTTCAACCAGAAAGGGCATTGTCTCAATGGCTTGACTACCTGCATCTTACTTCAAAGGTGTTTTCACACAAGACTTCAAAGAGAAACCTCTGAACTGTCATTCATACTTAAATTTGACACTTTACGACTTGAGCTCAACAAAGATGCTAATTACCCTACCAATTACAAAGATAGCTTCCCCAATTATCACCTCTAATATCATTAACTCATAGACATTAACCTCCCCTCCTCATCCCCTGTCTGTTCTGAAATTTGATTTGTCCTTTTTATATGTGTTCACTTTTTTTTTATTGTACCCCTTTGGGGTATATATGGTCATGCCAATTTTCTTCCACAATTTGATCTGAGGAAGTGGGTCTGGCCCATGAAAGCTTATCACCTAACAAACCATCTTACTAGTCTTTAAAGTGCTACATAGTCCTATCTTCTGTTTCAGCTAGACCAGACTAACACGGCTGCATCTCTATTACTATTCTCTAATCATAGGACTTGTTACCCTATCAAAGCAAGCTGTCAGGCTGGTTTAATAAGAACATAGGAATGACCATACTGGGTCAAACTGAAGGTCCATCTAGCCCAATATCCTGTCTTCTGACAGAGACCAATGCCAGATAACCCAGAGGGAGTGAACTAAATGGGAAATCGTCACATGATCCCTCTCCTGTCATCCATTTCCAGTTTCTGACAAACAGAGGCTAGGGGCACCATTCCTACCCATCCTGGATAGTAGCCATTGATGGACCTAACCTCCATGAATCTATCTAGCTCTTTTTTGAACCCTCTGGCAAGGAGTTCCACAGGCTGATTGTGTGCTGCATGAAGAAAAACGTCCTTTTCTTTGTTTTAACCCTACTACCTATAAATTTAATTTGGTGATCCCCTAGTTCTTATGTTATAGTTCTTATGTTCACATTGTTGTTCTTAACAAATTCTGTGAGCAGGGAACCATATAAGCCAGTAAAGGGTGGGCATGAGAAAGGCAGGGGTTGGAGCAAGTCATGTGTGAGGGCACAGAGGATGTGAGGAGTACTGGGGCAGAGGATGGTGAGGAAGTGGGCACCAGGGAGAAAGAAGGCAGAGGGCAGGGGCAGTAAGGGAAGGGGTAAGCACCAGGAAGGTGCAGGTGCCGGGTATTGTGGGGGTTAAGCAGAAGGGCAGATACTGGAGGGGAGGGACAGGCATCAGAGGGGAGAGGAAGAGCAGGTAGGTAGAGGGAGGTGTTAGGGGATGGGGAGGGGTAACTATAGATGATCAGAGAGGGGCTAGAGGAGGAGTGGACACAGAGAGGAGAGGAGAGAAGAGAAGGGCAGGTGCAGGGGTTAAGGAGGATGGGGAGGGGAGGGGAGCAGGCATACATGGACTCAATTCTGTTTCCCAAGACAAAACTCACTCCGCTCATGGGTGGAAAATCTTAGAGGGAACACTGGAGTCAACTCTGGCAGTTGACTAAGTGTTGTGGGCTGGAGGACAGGGAGTGAGAGACTTGCAGAGTGGAGGCAGACTTCATATGCTCTTCCCACCCCCAGACCCTGATTGACCTGGGACAGGAGGGAGCACACAAAGTCTCCTTCCAGCTCCAGGAATGTAGGCATCTAAAAGGAACCCCAGCTGTTCAGAACTGGCGGCTCTCTGGTGGGGTGGGAGTGAAGACTTCTCACACTCCACAACCCACACACCAATCAGAGTCTGTGGACGGGGAAGCATGGAAGTGTGCTGGCCCCACCCCTTCTGCCTGAGGCCCTACCCCTTCCCAGGGTAGCCACTTCAAAAATTTCTTAAGATGCCCCCAATTAAAAATTATTGCCCACCCCAATCTAAGGTATAAATTGCCCTGGGAATGGGGCTGGTCCTTTGCGGTTGGAAGAACATATTTACAGTGTGCCCTTGTAGCCAAGAAGGCTAATGGCATATTGGGATGCATTATGAGGAGCACTGCCAGCAGATCCAGAGAAGTGATTATTCCCTTTTATTCAGCTCTAGTGAGGCCACATCTGGAGCATTGTGTCCAGTTTGGGGGCCCCCACTATATAAAGGATGTGGATGTATTGGAGAGGGTTCAACAGAGGGAAACCAAAATGATTAGAGGGCTGAAGCACATGACCTATGAGGAGAGGCTGAGGGATTCAGGTTTGTTTAGTCTGCAGAAGAGAAGAGTGAGGAGGATTTGTTAGCAGCCTTCAACTTCCTGAAGGGAGGTTCAAAAGAGGATGGAGAGAGGCTGTTCTCAGTAGTGACGGATGGCAGAACAAGCAGCAATGGTCTCAAATTACAGTGGGGGAGGTCTAGGTTGGATATTAGGAAAAACTATTTCACTAGAAGGGTGGTGAAGCACTGGAATGGGCTCCCTAGGGAGGACATGGAATCTCCATCCCTAGAGGTTTTTAAGTCTCAGCTTGATAAAGCCCTGGCTGGGATGATTTAGTTAGGATTGGTCCCCTGGCCAGGTCTCCACCAGAATCCTACCCTACTCCCTGGCCAGACCTCCTACCAGCACACTACCCCAAGGCCAGACTCCCATCAGGACCCTGCTGTTGCTTCCTAGCCAGACTCCCCACCAGCATTCTGCTCCTGCCCCCTCCCTCCTGGACAGACACCTACCCCCAACTTCCTCCTGTACCCTACTTTCCAACTAGATTCTGCACCTCCGTCCCTATCCCACTCATTGGCGACTCTGTCCTTTACACTGGATCTCTCATTTTGGCCCCACCTCAGAGTGAAGAGGGCCCCACAAAATCTACTAACTCTGGAACCCCAGAAGAGTTAATCTGGCCTGGGGCCTTGAACCTCAGTCCTACCTACTCTCCCACCCCCCATAGGGTAGAGTGCCAGGAAAGGGAAGTGTTTCAGTTGGGGCTACATCAATGAGGTTTGGAGGGATTTGGAGGGGTTGTTTTTTGCATCTCACTTGTGTGTCCCTGACTGATTTTTCTGTGAGTCAGTGCCCCAACCCAAACAGGTTCCCCATCCCTCCCATAAATAAAGACCATGCTGAAACATTTTATGTTGGAAATAATATTATTTAAAAATGAACCCTGTTCAATAAGCCCCATGGGGACATACCTCCATTTGGCTACAGCATCATAACACTCCTGCACCTCCCACAGATCCCAACTCTAAATCATACACCACATCCCCAGTCTTCTGCTACAACATTCCTCCATCATCCACACATTGCAAACCTGTGCCCTGAGGCTCTCATACACCCCAAACCAAACTCCTGCACCCGCACAAGCCTGTAGCTTGCTCAGCTGTGACGTAGTGGGGGTACTTGCTGGGCTGTGGTGACCCCTGCTGTCTGGAGCAAGACCCAGCAGGGAAAACCTCACTAGGCAGAGATAGTGCCAAACTTGTTGAACCAGTTGCCAGACACCCCCCATGGAGAGGAACAAAGGAAGGTGGAATGCTGCCCTGGCTGGGGGGCAGGGCTGGAAGGGGGTTAGTTGGTTGCTGGCTGTCTGTGAGGATGGAGGAGACAGCCTAGGGAGAGGAGCTGGAGTTAGGGGCCCAGTCTCCCCCCAACTCAAGGGGGCCTGAGGCATCCTAGCCCAGCTCTGTAACCAGATTACATCTGTGCTGCGCTGTGCTGGAGGAGCAATAAACCACCCTCAATTCCACTGGCTGGTGCAGTCTGTTTGTGCCATTTCGGGGTGCAGGAGACGGGGAACCCCCAACGCGCCGTCACACTGGTGTCAGGAGTGGGATGCACTGCACCCCGTGGATGAAGCTCCCAGCGGCAAGTGACAAGGCGCTGTAGAAGCAAGAGCCCTGGAGCCAGGCGTGCTGGAGACAGAGCGAAGCGGTTCCTGGGAATCGTGGGGCGCTGCAGCACCAGACTGGTGAGTCTGCACCGAGGGGCCCAGCGGGCAGATGGCCTACGCCCAACTCTTGAAGGCAGAGCTGGTGGGGCTGTGCAGAGAGAGGGGCTTGCCTGTGCGGAAAGCAACCAAGGCCCAGCTGATTGCTCAGCTAGAAGAGAACGACCAGCCACAGGGCCAGGATCTTGTCCCCAGGGGAAGCAGCCAGACCCCCCCTGAGAGTGTGTCAGGCTCAGAGAGGGGGAGGAGCGCTGGAACCCACCGGAGAGCTGAGACAGCATCTCCCGGGAGGCCTGCAAGCCGTAGCCCATCTAGGGCAGGGGCCAGCCCAGCGGAGCTGCGACGGCTGGAGATCCAGCTGCGGATCAGGGAATTGGAAGTAGAGGACCGAGAGAAGGACCGCCAAGATCGAGAGAAGGAGCGCCAAGATCGAGAGAGGCAGCGACAGCATGAGCTGGCCATGGCAGAGCGGAGAACCGGCGGGGCACCGGCTGCGCCAAGTGCGGATGGGCCCCAGGGTCCCAGGACTGCCAGACGCTTGGAGAGGCTCGTGGTGGCCCAACTGAAGGACATGGGTGACATAGACGGGTTCCTCAGTGCCTTTGAGAGGGCCTGTGGACTGCAACGGGTCCCCCCAGCTGACTGGCTGCAGGAGCTCATCCCCGCACTGAACCAGGAGGCGGCCGGAGTGCTCAGTCAGCTGGAGGACCTACAGTCAGGGGATTACAACCGAGTCAAGGAGGCCCTGCTGCACAAGTTCGGGCTGACCCCCGAGATGTACAGGAAGAAGTTCCGGGGGGTACAGAAAGGGCCACGGGAGACCTATGTGGACCTGGCCTCCCGCCTGGCGCAATACTGCCGCAAGTGGGTGTCTGGAGTCGGAGCCCAGACCGCAGAGGAGCTGCTCAAGCTGGTCATGATGGAGCAGTTCTATGAAGCGTGCCCACCCAAACTGAGGCTGTGGCTCAAGGACCGGAGACCAGAGAACCCCCAGGAGGCCGGGAGACTGGCGGATGAGTTCACGGAGAGCCGGTCCGGGTGTGAACGGGAGTCCCGGAGAGAGAGGGAACCGCGCAGAGACCGGATCTCGGCTGAGCGACGGAGGGAGTCAACTACGGGGCGAGACCAAGGAACAGGTCGTCTGCGCCCCAGAGAACCAGCCAGGGCCTGGACAGAGACAGCCCAAAGCCTAACTTGCCATCGCTGTGGGCAAAAAGGCCACAAGAGGGCTCAGTGCACCAGGTCCCAGGACCGGGGACTTTCCAGGGTTAACTGGCTGGGGCGGGAGGAAGGGCAGGCTGCCCCAGAGGCAGGGGCTGGCAGGCAAACCTCAGCTCAGAGAGAGGGGAAGGATGCTCAGTGCACCTCCCCTGGGAGGTCTGATTCTCAGGAGGCGGATTTCTCCGTGTACCGGGTGGGGGCAGGACGGCCCCTGCGGAGCGAGTGCCTCATACCCCTGGAGGTGGATGGTAGGAAGGTGACGGGCTTCTGGGACACGGGGGCGGAGGTGACTCTGGCCCGATCCGACATAGTGGCCCCGGAGCGGATACTACCCCACGCGCAGCTGACCCTGAAGGGCATAGACGGGTCCCCGTTTAAGGTGCCTGTAGCCGGGGTGCATCTGAAATGGGGGGCCAAGGAGGGCCTCAAGGAAGTGGGGGTGCACCCGCACTTGCCCACCGAGGTGCTGATGGGGAATGACCTAGAGGAGTGGCCCCATGAATCCCAGCGGGCTCTAGTCACTACCGGAGCCAGAGCCAGCGGGGGGCTGACAACGTGGGTCCAGGGAAGGACTCCTGGCAGCGTCCTCAGGGTCCCATCCCAGTGGACACGGGGTCCAGCCAGGCTGGGACTCCGGACCTAGGCAGAGGTGGGGAACAGGTCCCGATCCCTGCCTCAGCAGCTGAATTCCAGGCTGAGGTGCAGGCAGACCCCTCCTTGCAGAGGCTGAGGGACCAGGCTGGCCTCCATGCAGCTCAGCCCCGGGGGAGAGGTGGCCAGGAGAGATTCCTGCGGGAGCGTGGGCTCCTGTTCCGTGAGTGGCTCCCCCCCAGGAAGGCGAGGGCATGGGGGGTCCAGCGGCAGCTGGTTGTCCCCCGAAAGTATCGCCTCGAGCTGCTGTATTTGGCCCACGATGTCCCCGTTGGGGGCCACCGGGGGATCTGGAGCACCCGGCTGAAGCTGCTCCAGCACTTCTATTGGCCGGGAATCTTTACAGCCGTGCAGCGGTACTGCCGGTCCTGTGACTCCTGCCAGAGGGGCGGGAAGGCCCAAGACAGGAGGAAAGCGGCTTGGGGGTCTCTACCCCAGATAGACCCTCTGGGCTGGCTGAGAGAGTTATGGGAGGGGAAGACCTCCCTGGATGGAGCTTCGGGGGTGGAAGCCGCCCTGGTTGTCCAGAGAAGGCTCGCTGGGCTCATGGCCCCGGCCCGAGAGACCCTGGCCAGGGATCAAGACCAGCGGAAGGGTGGGAGTGACCCCCGAGGACAGGCCTGCGCCAGTCGCCCTGGAGTGGGGTGGCGAGTGGACAGAGGGAAGCCAGCTCATGTGGGGCCTCGCCACGGTCGGCCCGAGTCAAGGGGAGCACCCATGTCCCCAGGGCGGGTTCCCACGCAGAGGACCCGAACTTCCCTAGGTCACGAGCGGAGTGACCCTGCTCAGTTCGCTCTCGGAGGGGGGAGAACTGTGACGTAGTGGGGGTACTTGCTGGGCTGTGGTGACCCCTGCTGTCTGGAGCAAGACCCAGCAGGGAAAACCTCACTAGGCAGAGATAGTGCCAAACTTGTTGAACCAGTTGCCAGACACCCCCCATGGAGAGGAACAAAGGAAGGTGGAATGCTGCCCTGGCTGGGGGGCAGGGCTGGAAGGGGGTTAGTTGGTTGCTGGCTGTCTGTCAGGATGGAGGAGACAGCCTAGGGAGAGGAGCTGGAGTTAGGGGCCCAGTCTCCCCCCAACTCAAGGGGGCCTGAGGCATCCTAGCCCAGCTCTGTAACCAGATTACATCTGTGCTGCGCTGTGCTGGAGGAGCAATAAACCACCCTCAATTCCACTGGCTGGTGCAGTCTGTTTGTGCCATTTCGGGGTGCAGGAGACGGGGAACCCCCAACGCGCCGTCACATCAGCACCCCAACCCTCCACCTGACCCCCAACTCTCTCCAGCCTAGAGCCCTCTGAGCCAGCATCCCCTTTTGCATCTCTGCTTGCACCTCTTTACCTCTTCCCACACCCAAATCCCTCATTCCCAACCCAGTGAGACCGAATAAGCGCTGGGGACAGCAAATGGTGAGAGAGAAGGGGAATGGAGAGGGACGGGGGCTGCGTCTAGACTGGCAAGTTTTTCCGCAAAAGCACTTGCTTTTGTGGAAAAACTTGCCAGCTGTCTATACTGGCCTCTTGAATTTGCGCAAGAACACTGACAATCTAATGTAAGATTGTCAGTGTTCTTGTGCAAATACTATGCTGCTCCCGTTCGGGGAAAAAGCCCTCTTGCGCAAATGTATTTGCGCAAGAGTGCCAGTGTAGACAGCTAAAAACTGTTTTGCACAAAAAAGCCCTGATGGCCAAAATGGCGATCTGGGCTTTCTTGCGCAAAACCGCGTCTAGATTGGCACGGACGCTTTTCCGCAAAAAGTGCTTTTGCGCAAAAGCATCCGTGCCAATCTAGACGCTCTTTTCCGCAAATGCTTTTAATGGGAAAACTTTTCCGCTAAAAGCATTTGCAGAAAATCATGCCAGTCTAGACGCAGCCGGGGTGTTGGGGAAGGGATGGGGTAGATCTTGGCTTGCCCTGACATTTAAAAAGTGAACTTGGGTGTAAAAAGTTTGGAGACCACTGATACGAGGTTTCTTGCCCATGTTGATTCTTTAATATTCAATGAGGTGTGCATTCTGACTGAAGGGTTTTGCCAATCAGAGCAGCTGAAGGTTTCTTTCTTATGTGAATTCACATCTGTACTCTGATAGCAGCTTTTGCCACAGTCAGAGCAGTGATATTGTCTCTCATGTATGCATTATTTGATGTTTACTAAGGCTTGAGCGGTGATTGAAACTTTTTGCACATTCAGAACACTTAAATGGTTTCTCTCCTGTGTGAATTCTCTGATGTATAAGAAGATTTGAGCGCAAACTGAAGCTCTTCCCACAGTCAGAACATTTAAATGGTTTTTCTCCTGTGTGAATTCTTTGGTGTACAATAAGATTTGAGCGCCGACTGAAGCTTTTCCCACAGTCAGAGCAGTCAAAGGGTTTCTCCCCTGAGTGGATTCTGCTATGTCTAACAAGGTCTTTCCTCTCACTGAAGCTTTTCCCACACTCGCAGCAGTTGAAGCGTTTCTCTCCAGTGTGAATTCTCCGATGACTAACAAAATTTGACCGGTTATTGAAGCTTTTCCCACAGTCAGAGCAGCTGAAGGGTTTCTCCCCTGTGTGGATTCTGCTATGTCTAACAAGGTCTTTCCTCTCACTGAAGCTTTTCCCGCAGTCAGAGCAGCTGAAGGGTTTCTCTCCTGTGTGAATTTTCTGATGACTAACAAGACTTGACCGCTGCCTGAAGCTTTTCCCACAGTCAGAGCAGTTGAAGGGTTTCTCCCCTGTGTGGATTCTTTGGTGTATAATTAGGGTGTTTTTCCGTTGAAAGGTTTTCCCACAGTAACTGCAAGTGTAGAGTGCTTGTTGATGGGAGATTGTCTGGTGAACAGTTTCTGTGTTTATTTTCACCCCTCTGCTGTTGGGACTGGATTTACCCTGTCCCTCCACCAGATGGTTTTGCTGCTGCCTTTCTGGACTACACTGATTCTGATAGACCTTTCCCTGCTCAAGAATATGGGGAACATGCCCTTCAGATCTTCCCAAAAACATCGCACATGGAGCTACTTGTTCCATTCCTTCCTGCTGAAGATTCAACTTGTTCTCACTCACCATTCCATCACCTGCAGGGAGAGAGAGAATCCAGACAGGAGTCATTTTTTGTGCTAAGCTGAAAGGAAAACTCTGGAAGGGGAACATAAAAGGGGGAAAAAACCCAAATAATGGCTTGAATAATCATGAGCTGAGCTCATTCTCCTTCCTCAGTCCTTCTCCAGAGGAAAGAACCCAGCCTCCACTCTGCACCCTCTGACTGGAGTTGAATACAGGCTGAAGAGTCAGTTAGACTGAATGAAACTGCACAAAAGACACTTGAAAAAAATGAGGACACAGACATTGGTTTCTGGGTCAGTTTAGTTGATTCCTCACCTGTGTGGGTGTTGCTGATAATCTCCCCTTCCTCGCAGCCCTGGAGATCCAGGATCTGCACCTCATCCCTTTTCTCCACCCAGATCACAGGAGCTTTGGGAACTGGAAATCCTGCTCAGGGAGGAATTAACCAAGTGATTTTGTTCATTAAGGTCCATGTCATTACCGCTTCCAGAGCCAGGACCTGAGTCGCCCACTCAGAGAGGCTCCTTCCCCACCTTGCAGAGACTGGGCTCTGGGTGATACAAGATCCCAGAACACACTCACCTTTACTGAGGCCCCTGCTTCAGGAATGATCCAAGTGATCCCCTGGGGGAGCGAAGTGCTCTGCTGCACTCTGTAGGATACAACTAAGTCTTCCTCAAGGCCTGTTCTATCCCCCCCATCACAGGGCAGGACAGGAACACACTGCTCAGAAGGGGAGCTCCAGTGAGGACCGGCAGATCTGACAGTGAGGCCCACAGGCAGGGCTGAGACTGCAGGTGCCACATGGTACAGCACTAGGACTTGGAGAGAAAGGACCCAGCAGATCTCTAGCTCCCTAAGAGCTCTTTCCACAAAACTCCTGGCTAGGGGGCTCGGCTCACCCTGCTCTTTGGCTCGGACGCTCTACTTGAACCAGGAGGCAGCAGAGGAAGTTGTCTGAGCAGGTAAGCAAATCCTTAGATAGTTGTTTCTGACCCTGCCTGTGTTCCAGACTCCTGGCCCTGACTGCCTGTGCCTGAGTGGGCTCTGCTAGCGGAGTTCATCCTCCTTCCTCACATCCCTTCCACAGGGAAGAGAACCCTGCCTTCCCCCCACTCCCTCTGACTAGAGCTGAACACGGGGGCTGTGTCTAGACTGGCAAGTTTTTCCGCAAAATCATCTGCTTTTGTGGAAAAACTTGCCAACTGTCTACACTGGCCGCTTGAATTTCCACAAGAACACTAACGATCTCATGTAAGATCGTCAGTGTTCTTGCGGAAATACTGTGCTGCTCCTGTTCGGGCAAAAGCCCTCTTGCGCAAATCATTTGCGCAAGAGGGCCAGTGTAGACAGCACAGTACTGTTTCGCGCAAAAAAGCCCTGATGGCTAAAATGGCGATCAGGGCTTTTTTGCGCAAAAGCGCGTCTAGATTGGCACGGACGCTTTTCTGCAAAAAGTGCTTTTGTGCAAAAGTGTCTGTGCCAATCTAGATGCTCTTTTCTGAAAATGCTTTTAACAGAAAACTTTTCTGTTAAAAGCATTTCCAGAAAATCACGCCAGTGTAGACGTAGCCAGGATAAAGTATCAGTTAAACTTGATGGAAGTGCAAAAGTGACACCTGCTATGAGGTTACAGAAATTGGTTTCTTAGTCAGTTTAGCTGATTTCTCACCTGTGTGGGTGTCATTGATGATTTCTCCTTCCTCACAGCCCTGGAGATCTGGGATCTGCAGCTCCTCCCCTTGCTCCACCCAGGAGATCACATGAGCTTTGAAGTCTTGAAATCCTGCTTGGGGGAGCAATTGTTGATGTTGTTCATTAAGGTCTGCACCATTACTGCTTCCAGAGCCAGGGTCTGAGTTGCCCACCCAGACAGGATCCTTCCCCATCTTGCAGGGTCTGGGCTCTGGATGGTACAAGATCCCAGGATGCACTCACCTACAGTGAAGGCGCACCTCAGGAATGGCCCACTGATTCCCTGGGGGAGCCACTGAGGCTCACAGGCAGGGCTCAGACTGCAGCTGTCACACAGCAGGTCACTAGGACTTGGGGAGCAAGAACTTTGCCGGGTCCTTTCTCCCCAAGGGCTCTGTCCCCAAAGCTCCAGGCTGGGGGGCTCATCTCACCCTGCTCTTTGGCTCAGATGCTCTACTTGAACTAGGAGGCGGTAGAGGAAGTTCTCTGAGCAGTGAAGTGAATCTTTGGCTGGTTGCTTTAGACCCTGCCTATGCTCTAGACTCCTGACTACCTGTGCGTGGGTGGGTCCTGCCAGTTGGCCACAATAGCTGCTGCTCCTGCAACTGGCCATGGCAGCATTTGGCTGTGCTGCTTCTCCAGGATGTGTGGATGTTGCTACAGCTGAGTTCACAGAATCATAGAATCCGAGGGCTGGAAGAGATCTCAGGTGGTCATTGAATCCAGCCCCCTGGCCAAAGCAGGACCAACCCCAACTAAATCATCCCAGCCAGGGCTCTCTCAAGCTGGGACTTAAAAACCTCTAGGGTGTCATGGTCATGAGGGATGGTGAGCAGCCTGGGGACTAAGGGGTTAACTGTTAACTGCCAGGTAGCAGTCAGCTAATAGAAAAGCAGATAAGGATTTCAAACTGAGACAAAGGAATTTGGGGGTTTTCCCTCCTTTGTCTCTGGTACAATTGATTCTCCAGATATGGAGGGAGACAGACAATATGGCTGCGTCTAGATTGGCAAGTTTTACCACAAAAGCAGCTGCTTTTGCGGAAAAACTTGCCAGCTGTCTACACTGGCCGCTTGAATTTCAACAAGAACACTGACGATCTCATGTAAGATTGTCAGTGTTCTTGCGGAAATGCTATGCTGCTCCCATTTCAGCAAAAGCCCTCTTGCGCAAATGCTTTTGCGCAAGACAGCCAGTGTAGACAATGTGGTATTGTTTTGCGCAAAAAAGCCCCGATCGCGAAAATGGTGATCAGGACTTTCTTGCGCAAAACCACGTCTAAATTGGCACGGACGCTTTTCCGCAAAAAGTGCTTTTGCAGAAAAGAGTCCATGCCAATCTAGACTCTCTTTTCCGCAAATGCTTTTAACGGAAAAACTTTTGCAGAAAATCATGCCAATCTAGACGTAGCCCTTGTCTCTCTCCAAGAAAAGGCTCTTCACCACTGTAAGTGGGGTAAAGTTTAGATGAATTCGTTAGGTTTTATTGTTTTATGGTTTGGGAATGGGAATATGAGGTCTGTGCATTTAAAAATGGGTTTTCCTCTCCTTCATAAATAAGTTTTTGGCCCATGGGAATTCCCCATGAGTATATTAATTGGTGACTTTTCCATCTAGTCATTATGCTTGTAACAGGAGTATTGTGGTGACAATAAAAGTTCTTTCTTTTTTATTAACCTGGTATTGGTTAATTTTTGTGTCCTGGTTTTACTTTAGGGGCTGGGATTTCCCAAGTGATGTCTTCCCTGGTTTTTCTTACCATTACTTGAGTAGTGGCAGCAGATCTTTATCCCCAAAATCTAAGTTTTTAAGATTTTGGGGGAAAGCTTTATATCAAACTCTGGAAGGATAAGGTTTTGGGGTACTTTTGTGGGCCCCAACTTCTGCATACATCATGCCAGAGTGGGGAATCAGCCTTGAGAGATGGAGATTCCAACTGCTCCCTAGGGAGCCCAGTTCCAGTGCTTCACCACCCTCCTAGTGAAATAATGTTTTCTAATAGCAACCTAGAACCCCCCACTGTAACTTGAGACCATTGCTCCTTGTTCTGCCATCTGTCACTATGTTGAAAAGCCTCTCTCCCATCCTCTTTGGAACCTCCCTTCAGGAAGTTGAAGGCTGCTGTCAAATCCCCCCTCACTCTTCGCTTCTGCGGACTAAACAAACCCAAATCCCTCATCGTCTCCTCATAGCTCATGTGCTCCAGCCCCCTAATCATTTTGGTTGCCCTTCGCTGGACCCTCTCCAATGCATCCACATCCTGTTTATAGTAGGGGGCACAGAATTGGATGCAGTACTCTAGATGTGGCCTCATTAGTGCCGAATAAAGGGGAATAACTTCTGTAGATCTGGCAACGCTCCTCCTAATGCACCTAATATGCCATTAGCCTTCTTGGCTACAAGGCACTTTGTTGACTCATATCCAGCTTCTCATCTACTGTAATCCCCAGGTCCTTTTCTGCTGAATTACTACTTAGCCAGTCGGTCCCCAGCCTGTAACAATGCTTAGGATGCTTCCATCCCAAGTGCAGGACTCTGCACTTGTCCTTGTTGAACCTCATCAGATTTCTTTTGGCCCAATCCCTCAATTTGTCTAGTTCACTCTGGATCCTATTCCTACCCTCCAATATATCTACCTCTACCCCAAGCTTAGTGTCATCCGCAAACTTGCTGAGGGTGCAATCCATCCCCTCATCCAGGTCAATAATAAAGATACTGAACAAAACCAGCCCTAAAACCAATCCTTGGGGTCACTCTAGTTGAAATCGACTGCCAACCAGACGTCGAGCCATTGATCTCTACCTTTTGGGACTAACAATCTAGTCAGCTTTCTATCCACCTTACAGTCCATTTATCCAATCCATACTGCCTTAGCTTGCTGTCAAGAATACTGTGGGAAACCTGATCAAAAGCTTTGCTGAAGTCAAGGTACATCATATCCACCAACTTCCCCATGTTCGCAGAGCCAGTTACCTCATCATAGAAGGCAATGAGTTTGGTCTGGCATGACTTGCCCTTGGTGAATCCATGTTGACTATTCCTGATCACTTTCCCTTTTTCCAAGTGCTTCAAAATGGATTATTTGAGGATGCCCTCCATGATTTTTCTGTGGACTGAGGGAAGACTGACTGGTCTGTAGTTTCCTGGATTGTCCTTCTTCCCTTTTTTAAAGATGGGCACTACATTTGCCTTTTTTCAATCATCCAGGACCTCTCCTGATCTCCATGAGTTTTCAAAGATAATGGCCAAAGGCTCTGCAATGACATTTGCCAGCTCCCTCAATAACCTCGGATTCATTAAATCTGGACCAATGGATTTGTGTATGTCTAGCTTTTCTAAATAGTTCTTAACCTGTTCTTTCTCCACTGAGGGGTGCCCACCTCTTTCTCATACTGTGTTGCCTAGCGTAGTAGTCTTGGACCTGACCTTGTCTGTGAAGACAAAGGCAAAAAAAGCATTGAGGCCTTTAGTTTTTCCCACATCAACTGTCACCAGGGCTACGGCTACACTACGAACTTTTTCTGGAAGAGTAAATGCAAATGGAGCACTAATTTGCATATATCATGCTCTCATTTGCATATTATCGTCCAATCCTTTTTGCGGAAAAGGTTTTTGCAGAAAAAGCACTGTGTAGATGGCGCATTTTTGCGCAAAAATCCCTTTTTGAGCAAGATCCCTTCTTCCTCAAAAATGGAGGATGGGATCTTGTGCAAAAATGGAGTTTTGCAGAAAAAGGCGCCATCTACACAGCACTTTTTGTGTGCAAAAACCTCTTCCACAAAAAGGATCGGAAGAGAATATGCAAATGAGTGTGAGATATGCAAATGAGTGCTTCATTTGCATTTCTACTTCCAGAAAAAGTGTGTAGTATAGCCATAGCCTAAGTTACCTCCCTCATCCAGTAAGGGCTTCATCATCTCCGATTGCCCTCTTATTGCTAACATGCCTGTAGAAACCTTTCTTGTTACCCTTCACATTGCTTGCTAGCTGCAATTCCAATTGAGCTTTTGCTTTCCTGACTGCTCCCCTGCATTCTCGAGTAATATATTTATATTCCTGCCTAGTCATCTATACAAGTTTCCACTTCTTGTAAGCTTCCTTTTTGTGTTTGAGCTCACCAAGGATTTCCCTGCTAAGCCAAGCTGGTTGCCTAGCATATTTGCTTTTCTTACGGTGCATCGGGATGATTTCTTCCTGTGCCTTCAATAAAACTTGTTTAAAATACTGACAGCTCTCCTGGACTCCTTTACCCCTCATGTTAACATTCCAGGGGATCCTGCCCATCAGTTCTCTAAGGGAGTCAGAGTCTGCTTTTCTAAAGTTTCTCCTTTCTTCCTTTTGTCAGGATCCTGGAATCTATCATCTCATGATCACTGATGCCCAGGTTTTCACCCACCTCTACTCTCCTATTAGTTCATCCCTGTTTGTGAGCAACAGGTCAAGCTGAGCACAGCCCCTGGTCAGTTCCTCCAGCACTTGTACCAGGAAGTTATCCCCAACATTCTCCAAAAACTTCCTGGATTTTCTGTGTACTGCTGTATTTGTTTCCCAGCAGATGTCAGGGAGAACTAGGGCATATTATCTGGAAGCTTCTCTTATTTGTCTGAAGAAACCTTCATCTACCTCTGCTGCTTTGGTTCTACTCTGCTAGCAGCAGCAGCCTCCTTGTGTGGTTTCCCAGACTTTGTCTTGTGGCCAGCTTGGCCTGCCATTTGTTCCCCCCTTCAGCTGCGCAGAATCTACCATTCATGTTTCTGCAATTTTTGGATGCATTCCTCACATCTTCAGTCAGACCCCTTCTCAGATCATCATTTAGTCCTGGGAAGTTCCCCCTGTGATGTTATAGGATTAAAACATGGCCCTGTAAGTGATTGTGATACCAATATTGCATAATTGCAACAAACCCTGTGCAACGTGGGTCACTTGCAGTCTCAATGGGAACATTCTGATGTGGTGACTAAGATTATCTTATTTGTATATGGGCATCATTTTTGTACCTCAAGTTGTGAATATGGAACATACACCAGTATTTCAAATATGGTTGCTGCTGTGTCTGAATGGTGACAGCCTGCCTTTCTTACACAGGCAGTGCTCTGGTTGTGAGATATCCCTAGCAGCCAGCTCATGCAGTCTCTCGTGCACACATGCACACTCTATCTCATGCACACTCTTCCTCTTCTCCTGCTCATGTACGCCATCTGCGCAGAGCAGGGGAGGGAAGACAACAGGGTTCAGGGACAGAGCCGGACAGCTTGCAGTGCCGTAAAGAGACAGCGTATTAAGTTTCCCTGAAACTTACCCAGCGCACAAACTGTCTGTTCCTCTCTCATGCAGGCACAGAGTCTGTCTCTCTCTCACACACACAACTTGAGTCTACCCAGGATGCCCCCCCCCACACACACACACGAGCACACACAGTCTCTTGTTTCACACACCCAATGGTGACTTTTCAAAAGATGTATTTCATCTAGGTTTTTTATTTCTACTGGTGTATCAGTGCACACAACAACATGTATACCACACATGGCTGGAAGAAACAGAGGGAACCCTGCCATCCACATGCCAGAGAGCCATACAAGCCAGCGAAACAACTCTATTGGGTTTTTCCCATGCTCATCTCCAGACTATAGGCATATCCTAATGGGAGCATTTTAACCACAGGACAGAGGACTGCCCAATCTTTTGGAAGCATCCAGACACTTAAACCAGTGGTTTATTCTGTCATCAATTCAAACCCGATCCAAGGACATTGCAATGCGTATCTGTATTTGATTGCTTTCCTCATTTGTAACTTTCGCCTCTCTCTTTTCTCTTACAAATAAACCTTTAGATAGTAGATAGGAAAGAACTGACAACCATGTAATTTTGGGGTAGGTTGTAAGTTATTGACCTGGATATGTAGCTGGTCCTTTGGCATCAGAAGAATCCTTTGGTTAAACAAACTGGTTTTGAATCACCACTCATTAAGTCTTTTGTCTAGGTGTTTGAAATGAGCACTGGAATACTTAAGAAGGCTGCATTTCTGACTGCTGGTTAGCCAGTGTGATGAGACAGAAGTTTACTTTTGTTGCTGGAGGGGTATATCTTATGGAAAAATAACCACTGGTTTGGGGATGGGCCTGCCCTATATCTTAGCAATGTGTCTTGAATTTGGCATTCCCAGTGTGACCCACTGAAGCACAGCAACACCCCTCCTAGCTGAGCCTCTCAGGATAACTTACTGGCATAAAAATACCCTGTGGGAGGTGGTTGGCTGGCCTGGCCAGGGCAGAGGCACATCTCTCCCTCAGCTTAGAGATGGGGAGGAGCAGGGAAGGCATGTGCCACACAGTGCTCCTGCAACTGCCCAGGGAACCAGAGACAACAACAGAACCCTGTGACTGGCTGCGCCCATAGAGTCCACGTTGAGTAGCGATGCTGAGCACCAATTCCTCAGAGCATGGAGATCCCACTTCTCCAGCAGCAGGGTGCACACAGCTGCCTCTGTCACAGGAGGAGCCACATACTGCCCAGGGGCTCTGCCCAGCTCATGGCAAGGACTTCCCAAAGCACGTGGTAAAGTTGTATGATCAGCTATTGCTGCCTGGAGATTGGTTAGTGGGCATCACACAGAGCCCTTCTGAGAACTTGGCCAGAGTGGGAGGAAGCTCTGGCTCAGGGGTGGGGAACCTAAAGTCATGGGGGTGGAAGCCCATCATTGGGGAACCTGCCCAGCACTCCTGCCCTCCACTGAACGCACCAGGCTGCCTGTGACCTGCCCTGGATGGCTGACTGAGGAAGTTAAAAGGCCATTTTTTAAGCCCAGCAGCAATAGTAGCTGAGTGCACAGGGCCACGGCATGGCTGCTTCGTTGCCTAAAAACATCCTGGAGGTGGAAAGATATGTGCCTCCCAGTCCAGATCATTTCTGTCTCTGCAGTGAGTGCTAGGAGAAATGGGAAGAACTCTGGGTCCCGGACAAACACTGAGCCCATGTTTATCATCCACTTAAGAGGATATGTTGTGGCTCCTGCTTCATATATGCTTTGGAGAAAAGGATGAGAAAGTCATCAGTCATCTAGAAAAGGACCACACTGCTCTTATGGCCCTGGAGCAGATGAGATAAGAGGCAAGAGTTTTCTACGCCAGTCTTTTCTCTCTGGATTGACCAATCTCTGAGTGGCCCTGCGAGACTAGCTAGAGCAGGGGTGGGGAAACTCTTTTAGGTTGGGAACTGATGACCCACAGAAAAGTCAGTCGGGGGCCACATACAAGTGAGAAGCAAAAAAAGAAAACAAAAAACCCTCACTCATGTGGCCTCCAACTAAGAAGGGGAAAAACATTCCCCACATTCAACAGAGCGTAGTGCTGTCCACACTAGTAGACTGTGTGTGCTCCAGCCCAACGGTAGAACAACGGGGGGGGGGGGATGAAGTGCTACCCCATGCTCCCCAATGATGGGCTTCCACCCCCATGACTTTAGGTTCCCCACCCCTGAGCCAGAACTTCCTTCCACTCTGGCCAAGTTCTCAGAAGGGCTCTGTGTGATGCCCACTAACCAATCTCCAGGCAGCAATAGCTGATCATGCAACTTTACCACATGCGCTGGTAAGTCCTTGCCCCGGGCCTTGCCATGAGCTGGGCAGAGCCCCTGGGCAGTGTGTGGCTCCTCCTGTGGCAGAGGCAGCTGTGTGCACCCTGCTGCTGGAGAAGTGGGACCTCCATGCTCTGAGGAATTGGTGCTCAGCATCGCTACTCAACATGGACTCTATGGGCACAGCCAGTCACAGAGCTGTGAAGCGCCAGTGTAAATATGCTCCCAGTCAATGACCTTCTGGATGATGGTTGGCAGGACTGGGTGGACCCCAGTGTGCTTGCCCAATATATAGTGCGGCTGACCCAACATGTCCTCCAGAGACACACTGGCTGGACATGCAGTCTCCTTCTCGGGACAAGAAGCTCTGGGAGACCAGCCTGTGTTCCACCTTCATTCCACAGCCCAGCAGGAATTACAGTTGGTTGGGCTCTGTCATGGAGCACCGTTGTGTTGCCGACTCTGTTTTCAGCCTTCCCTGGTACTTGTTTGTTCTGGGCCAGAGGGAGACCCAGAGCCCAGGCCTTTCTGTATTTGGAGTGTGCCAGGGTTACAGCCCTTTTCTGTCTCCTCCAGAGCCCCTTGCTGAGACTCTTCCTGCACTTTTGCCTTCACATTTGTGCTTACTCACTGCCCTGGTGTAGCCCCACAAGTCTTCAGGCCTCTCCTCGGCGTCCTTCTTACTCTTGTAATAAAGGCCCACATGTCACTGCAGGACAAGCGCCAGGCAGAGGGTGTGTTCTGGGACTTGGGTCAGTACGATTGCATCTTGAGGCACGTTATTCCAAACCATCCTGCTCAGTGTCTAGTTACTGACACTCAGTCCTGATACCCAGTGTTGCTTAATTGAAAACAACTTGGGGGAAATCTGTCCAGAGGTGGTATGAAAGAATGTGGAGAACACTGGGCACGAATCTCTGGATGGGTAAAGTAAAATGGCCATGAAAAGTGTTTAGCCCAGTGCATATTTGTAGTTCATGTTTTTTTGGAATGATGAGTAAACATCCTCCAGTAAAATCACAACAAGGAGGGGAAGGGAGGCCTCAGCATAACAGTATTAACCAATGGCTGGGAAACAAAACAGGCCAGGCCTTGGCAGAATGGTAGCATACTAGGTACCAGCCAACCATCTAAGCACATTGCAGATGGGAAAAGAGGGTACAAAAACATATTGATCTCTGCAGTAACCGAACACACACACACACACACACACACACTCCTAAGAGATGGCAGAGGAACACACAGACCCTTGTGCACATCAGTGAAGAGATGAGGGGGATAATGGACACAGAGGTTTTGTTTAAACGAGCTGGTACAAGGATAAGGGGGGTAACAACACACAGAGTGCAATGTGCACCTTGTGTATGTCAATGTATGGAAGGAGGGGCCTGTTGGTGCTGGCTGAGGGGCAGCGTTCTGGTTGCTGACTGAGCCAGTACCATTACTGGGGTTAGACACATCTCACTGTACTTGTGTCTGGGGAGCTGGGACACTAGCACTCTGCTCCTTTGCCAATAAACCTGGCCAAGCGCCTTAGCCCCAAGTGGAGCCTGTGTCTTTCTTTGACAATGACCCTGAGCTGTGCTGCCTGGACAAGCCGCATGCTCTGCCAGTGCAGCTGGCATCAGAGCTCCAGAAAGAGCCGCCCTGAGTAGCCATAACACCACTCTGTGGCGCTAGCACCAATTCACATGGCACTGCAGCCACTGTGGAAGCAAAGATTATCAGTCAGAACAGCACTTGGGAACTCTGGTTTAAATCAGGCCTCCACTGTACAATGCGGGTGCTTATATGGAGCTGAGCAACTCCCATATTTCATGTATTTATCCTTCCCCAGCCCTGTGAAACAGTGACATACTGTAATAGCTATTACAGTGACAAAAGGCACAAACAGTCTAAGTAACTTGACCAAGGCCACACAGGAAGTCCACACAAAATGCTGTGCCTGACAAACATGAAGAGCTCTCCTCACATTTATCTACTACAGCAGCGTCTCTCAAACTGTGGGTACTGACCCCCTAGGGGGTCGAGAGCAACTAAGAGGCTGGTTGCAGCAATGGGGGGGGGAGGTCACGAGCAATGGAGGGGGGGGTCACGGTATCATAAATTTGAGAACCCCTGTACTACAGAGCTATCTCCCACAGGACACTTGCAGAGCATGAACTGCCTCATCCACCCTCCCTCAGCTCCAGCCCCTCTCACCAGCATGTCCCAGAGATCACCCACAGGCAGGAGGAAAGGACTCTGGGGACTGCACCCTCCTTCCAGGGGCTCAGCACACTGGCACAAGGGGTACCCTGTGGACACTAATAGTAGCCTCACCCAACCCCACAATTCTGGTACCTGCCATTCCTGCCTGGACCATTCCGCTGACACTTCCCATCAAGGCAAAACATGGGCAAGATGGTGGGGAAGCACATTGAGACCTTGGCTGTGGGAAGAGCAGCACCATTGTTATGTCCCTGAATTTGGTTCCCTTGGGAGGGGGCGTGGAGGGGACAGTGTCTCACACACAAGCCAGGATTATTGGGGCTGATACTCCTGACACTGGAGAGGAGGGGGGCAATGAGGGACCCTGAACCAAATCCAACCCAGATGCTCCAGAGCCATCCCATCCTCTGATATCCAAGGGGACAGGAATCCTTACCCAGCCAGCTCACAGCCTCATAATTCTCCTGCATCACATCCCAGTAGAGGGCTCTCTGGCCCGGGTCCAGCAGAGCCCATTCCTCCTCAGAGAAATACACAGCCACCTCCTCGAAGGTCACCGGCTCCGCCACAGCCATTTCCTGTCCCTGGCTCTGCAAGCCATGGGCTGAGCTGGAACAAAACATGGGTTTTCTGCAGCCTGTCAGGGGGAGAAGGGCATTTGGAGACATTTCACAAGGGGCTTTAATTCTTCGGACACCCCCATTTTCACCAGACTCTTTCACATGCTAGAACAGGGGGTTGGCAACCCTTTCAAACCAAAGAACCAAACTAGATCAAAATTCAGAACATGTGGTCAACAAAGATGTATAAAAATGTCCAGGTCCAGGACTCAAAATATATTACTTAATATTATTTCTAATTGGCACAATGAGTAACAACAACAGTGTTTCATTTATGCATTTGCAGACTTTATTTAATGGGACTTTTACTGCTGCATCTGTTTGCACATTTCTTTGAAGTTTACATTATAACAGGTCAAAGCCAGTTTCACGCACATTTCAGGCTGTCTTCTGTCAATCATATGGCAGGGAGCACGGGGGTGCAGTAGCCAGGTTGGAGTTTATGATGGGCTCAGAGTAGGGGTTCAGGTGTATGATGGGCCCGAGGCACAGGTTAGGGTGTGTGTGGGAGTACAGGAGTGTTAAGGCAGGGGGCTAGGGACATTGACATCCAGGAGTCGGGGTTGGGATGTATGAGGGGCTCAGGGCAGGAGGTTGGGCTGTGTGGGGTGGGAGGGAAGGCAGGGTGCTGGGGATGGGAAATAAGAGTATGTGGGGGAGCCCTGGGGCCAGATTACCTTACCTGGCTGGGGCTGGTCTGCTGCACCCAGGCAGCAATGGCTGGACAAGGGGCCAGGCCAGGATCACCACAGTTGGATTGTGGCCTCCCCTATTATCTGGGCCACAGCAGGGGGAGGGGAGCAGCTGCCAGTCCTTTCTTTGGCAGATGGGGGCCCGACCGCAGAATTGGGGCTGTGGCCAGGACACAGTGGCCAGATGGGAGCTGGGCCCCAATGGGGCCTTTTTGGCCAGGCTGCCACAGGAGCAGCTGGATCATAGCCCAGCCCCAGCGCTGGCAGATGGAGCAAACCACCTGCCACATGGCCCGCCCCGGAAGTAGCCAGGCAGCCACCATACTGGAGCTGGAACTGCGGTAATGGTGGTTGACTCTGCCTGCATGTGCGGGCTCCTCAGCCCCAGTGCTGCCTCCTCCCACCACCGCCAGGCTCCACAACGCCCAACCTGCTGCCTGCCCTGTGGGAACAACCCATGGGAGCGCTGCTGTTACCATGGTGATTGCAAGCTCAGCAGGGCCTAAGTGAGGCAGACGCCCAATGGCGAGATGGACTTTCCCAAGGCGGGCTGGCGTTCTTCCACTTGTAGCTCTGTGCGCGCGCATGTACGCGCCACTCTGAGCCAGAAGCCGAAGCTGGTGCTGCAGCCACAGGGCTGTGCGCCAACTGTGAGGCTTGAGCGGTAATGCAGGCTCGTCACTGTGTGGGGGCAGAGGAGGGGGCTGAGCTCAAGCCGAGGACCACCACGGAGGCGGCCATAGACGAACACCCTTTGAGAACCACTGCACTAGACTGAAGAGCCCTGGGGGATCCAGCACTTTCTCTCCATGAACAGCCCTTTTAGCAGGCAAATCCACTTTATCCAGCAGGGAAGAGCTACCTTGTCCAGTTCCTGAGTGACATTGTGCCATTCAAATCACAGCCCCGGGAAATGTCCCTGAAATGCCCCATCCTGGAAATGGGAACCACACCATATCTGCCCCACTGGCTGTTTTTGCAAACACTGAAGATGGCTCCCACTTCTCCCTGCCCTCCTGACTTCTACCCCCTCTTCTTCTCCCTTGTCCAGGTTTACCCTCTGCCAAGGGTTGGCAGGGCTGGATTAGGGATGTTAAGTAGCAATTAAATTTGCTAGTCGAGTAGTCAATGGAATTTCCGTCAACTACTTGACTAGTCGATAAGCACTTGTACCTTTCAAAGGTGGAACGCGGCGTGGAGTCCAGGGCCAGCGGAAAGTCCCGCTAACTCCAGGCTCCATGCTGAGCTTCTGCTTTGAAATGCACAATAGCCCCCACTGGGGACTCTTGTATATTTTAAAGCTGGCACAGTGTGGAGCCCTGGGTCAGTCCCCAGCTGATCCCGGGCTCCAAGCGGCTCTACCACTTTTAAGTACCCCCCTCTTCTCTCCTCCCCTTGCTGCCTCTGATAGTGGTACCAAGGGGGATGGGGAACAATTAGTCGACTAGTCCTTTACATCCATAAGCTGAATCCTGTTCTTAAGCCTGGTGCCTGCCCTGATTTGCCCTGGGCTGTTCTCCAGGTCCTGCCACTAGCTGTATGACCCCTCACACTCCATGGGGTTGGTTTGACCCCTGCACAGCCTCCCTCATCCGCGATTTTCTCCCAGCCCCTGAGCATGCTGTGGGCACAGGGGCAACAGCACATGGGCTGAGCAGCCCAGCTGCGTCTAGACTGGCAAGTTTTTCTGCAAAAGCAATTGCTTTTGCGCAAAAACTTGCCAGCTGTTTACACTGGCCACTTGATTTTGCGCAAAAGCACTGACGTTCTACTGTCTGAAATCAGTGCTACTTGCGCAAATGCTTTGACGTTCCCGTTTGGGCAAAAGCCCTTTTCCGGAAATGTTTTTGCACAAGAGGGCCAGTGTAGACAGCTAAAAACTGTTTTGTGCAAAAAAGCCCCAATGGCGAAAATGGCAATCGGGGCTTTCTTGTGCAAAACTGCATCTAGATTGGCACGGACGCTCTTCCGCAAAAAGTGCTTTTGCAGAAAAGCGTTGTGCCAATCAAGACACTCTTTCCTGCAAATGCTTTTAACAGAAAACTTTTCTGTTAAAAGCATTTGCAGAAAATCATGCCAGTCTAGACGTAGCCCCCAAGTTTGCAGGGGCCTGCTCCAGCCCTGCCCTAGAGCAGATGGTGCCACTGGCTGGCCCAGCCCTTTGCCCATGGTCTGTATCACAGCCCAGCTTGGCTCTGGGAGGCAGCAGCAGCCAGGGCCTAGCCCAGGAAGCCCAACCCCACTGAGATACGGCTTGGCCAGGCAGCTCCCAGTCTGAGCTAAGCCCTGGTGCTGGTCCAGGACTGGAATCACTGACCCACTTTACACATGTGGTCTGGGCACCACTGCCCCAGACAGGTTTTCAGTGCATCCTACATCCCCTGTCACTGCCTCCTGCTAACACTCAGCAGGGAGCAGCTCCAGGCTCCCAATGGGGCACTAGCAACATGTGACCAGGCAGCCCTGCTCCACAGCAGCACCCTGCTTGGGGAGTCACTGGCTCCTGCCCCAGCCTGCCCTGGTCTCCACGGGCTGCCCTGGGCCCCATAGCCTGTGCTGGGCAACACGTCCTTGGGGCTGCTCCTGTCCAGCTTCAGCATGCAGCGCCCCGGAACTAAAAGGTTACCTCCACCCACACTACAAGAGGGTGGGACTGGGGCTGCTCCACAGATCGGGAAAGGGCAGCCAAGTCACATGCTGCTGCCCCCACCTCAAGAGCCTGGGCTGAACCACTGGTGTGTACAGAGTGGCCTGCAGGTGAGGGCATGAGCAGGGAGGGTCCCTGTTACCCAGTGAAATCACTAGGGGCTGGGTTAAGTGGGGGAATCTCAGGCCAGGGCATCGCAGAGGCGGCTGTGAGCAGCGAGAGAGGAAGCCTGGTGAGAGTGGCAGACTATAGCAGCAGGCCGCAGCAGCAGAGACCTTACCGATTGTCCTTCTCTCCCTTTCAGGGGCCAGAGGGGTGCCCATGGGAAAGCACCTCTGAGCCCGTGCTGGCCAAGGACTGAAGCAAGGGACACTGCCAGACTATGTCTATACTCACGGCTTCTTGCGCAAGTATGGCCGTTGTTGTGCAAGAATCCGCAGAACGTCCACACTGCCTGCCTGCTCTTGAGCAAGGAAATTTACAGTACTGCATGGTAAGAAAGGGCTTCTTGCGCAAGAGCTAGGCTCTTTTTTTAAACAGGTGTAAGCTCTCTTGCACAGGAGCTCTTGTGCAAGAAGGCAGTGTGGACACTCAGCAGGGATTTCTTGTGCAAGAAACTCCTATGGCTAAAACAGCCATCACAGTTTTCTTGCACAAGAGAGCATCCTCACTGCCATGGATGCTCTTGCGCAAAAGCACAGCTTGCACATGGCAGTGTGAACGTTTTCTTGCACAAGACTTCTTGCATAAGAACCCTTGAGCAAGATGTCCTTGCTCAAGAAGCCACCAGTGTAGACATAGCCCCAGTGAACTGTGGGTCAGACACTTGCTTATAGCTACGAGCCTTGCAATGGGGATGTGGTGTTTCCTCTAAATTGATGCTCGGTTCCTTTTCCCTTTTAATCAAAGTTTTCTTTTGTTACACTCAGACTCAGAGCTTATGTTGGGGAAGTACTGCCTCTTACGGTAGAGCAACACAGCCTAGGTGACAGGATCCCTAACATAGTGAATGCTACTGCTTCATGCTTCAGAAGTTAAAGTAGGAAAAGAACAAGTTAAAAATGACTTAGAGAAAAGTTAGATGTCTTCAAGTCACCAGGGCCTGATGAAATATACCCCAGAATACCCACGGAGCTGATACAGGACTTATCTGAACCATCAGCTATCATCTTTGAAAGGTTGTGGAAATTGGGAGAGATTCCAGAAGATTGGAAATGGGTAATATAGTGCCCCTCTATAAAAAGGGGAAATAAGAACAACCCAAGAAACTACAGACCATCTGCCTAACTGCTGAACCAGAAAGATAATGGAGCAAATGATTGAGGAATTCCTCTGTAAACATCTGAAAGATAATAAGGTGACAGGTAAAGAACAAATCATGTCAAACCAGTCTGATAGCTTTCTTTGATAGGATAACAAGTCTTGTGGATAAGGGAGATGCGGTGGACATGGTATACCTAGATTTAGTAAAGCATTTGATATGGTCTCACATGACCTTCCTATAAATGAACTAGGGAAATACAACCTAGATGGGGCTACTATAAGGTAGGTGCATAACTGATTGGATAACTGTTCTCAAAGACTAGTTAATAATTCACAGTCATGCTGGAAGGGTATAACACATAGGATTCCTCAAAGGTCAATTTTGGGACCGGTTCTGTTCAATATCTTTGTCAACAATTTAGATGATGGCACGGAGAGTACACTTATAAAGCATGCAAATGATACCAAGCAGGGAGGATTTGAAAGTGATTTGGAGGATAGAAGCATAATTCAAAATGATCTGGACAAAATGAAGAAATGGCCTAAGGTAAATGGGATGAAGTTTAATAAAGGACAAATGCCAAGTACTCCATTTAGGAAGGAACAATCAGTTTCACACATACAGAATAGGAAGCGACTGTCTAGGAAAGAGTACTGCAGAAAGGGATCTAGGGGTCATAGCAGACCACAATGTAAATATGAGTCAAGAATGTGACACTTGTAAAAAAAGAAAATATAACTCTGAGATGCAATAACAGGAGTATTGTGAGCAATACATTCTTCCACTCTACTTTGTGCTGATTAGGCCTCAATTGGAGTATGGTGTCCAGTTCTGGGCACCAAATTTCAGGAAAGATGTGGCAAAATTGGAGAGGGTCCAGAGAAGAACAACAAGAATGATTAAAGGTCTAGAGAACATGAGCTATGAGGGAAGACTGAAAGAACTGGGTTTGTTTAGTTTAGAAAAGAGAAGAAAGAGGGGATAGGATAGCAGTTTTCAAGTATCTAAAAGGGTGTAACAAGAAAGAGGGAGAGAATTTTCTCTCCTTGGCCTCTGATGATAGGACAAGAAGCAATGGGCTTACACTACAGCAAGGGAGATTCAGGTTAGACATTAGGAAAAACTTTCTGTCAAGCTGGTTAAACACTGGAATAAATTGCCTAGGGTGAGTGTGAGATATTTAAGAGCAGGTTATACAAAACATGTCAAGGATGAGATGGTGCTTGGTCCTGCCATGAGGGCAGGACACCTGACATAGTGAGCTCTCAAGATCCCTTCCAGTTCTAGTGTTCTATGATTCTAGAGGCTGGTGCTGATCATCTGAAAAGCTCCAGGCTGACCAAGACTTGCTGTTTGGAGGGGCAACATGGCTGCCTTCCCCCAAACTATGTCCATGTTAAAAAGCAAGGGGAGGCATGGTCAGTGTTCCTTCTAATTTTTATGTCCATGACTTCCTGTGTACCAATATGGAGGTGAGGTATATCAGAACAAAAGTCATTCCACCATGGAAAGTGTGGGCAGGGTTGAGGCTGAGGGTTTGGGGTGAGGGCTCAGCTCTATATGGGAGCTCCAGGTTGGAGCAGGTAGGCAGGGTGCAGGTGGGTGTGAAGGCATTGGCTGGGGGTGCGGGCTCTGGAATGGGGTTGATGTGTGTCAGGTGTAGGAGGGGGCTCCAGGCTAGGGGGAAAGGCTGAGGGTTTTGAAATGCGAGAGGGAGCTGCAAGCCAAGGCAAGGAGTGGGCTCTGGGGATGAGGGACTTGGGATGCATGAGGGGGCTCAAGTTTTGGGGAGGGGCTCTAGACTGGGGCTGTGGGCTTTGTGGTGCGGCTCAGGATGAGGAGTTGGGGGGAGAGCAGGAAGTGGCCCCCAGGCTGGAAGAAGCTCAGAGAAGGGAGGAGGTTGTGGATCTTGCTTACATGGCTGGCTGCCCGGTGCCTGCATGTCCTGAGGCAAAGCATTGCACCCCAGCAGGTCTGGCTCAGAGGATGAGGTACGAGTCTCTGAGGCAACTCACCCAGTCTGTGCACTCCTCGAGGTTCCCTTCTTTGTGCCCCCAGTGCACACAGCAGAGCATCTGGACGGGGAAGGAGAAAAGAGAGGATATTTCAAGTTGGCATTGAGAGCAGAGAGAGCTGGGATTTAATTGTAACACTCAGGTGTTTAATATGATAAGGTCTGAAACCTTCTGTTTCCTCTCTCACTGAGGTCTCTCTCAGCAGTGGAAGCAACATCCCTGCTGCCT
This sequence comes from Pelodiscus sinensis, assembly GCF_049634645.1. Lineage (NCBI taxonomy): Eukaryota > Metazoa > Chordata > Testudines > Trionychidae > Pelodiscus > Pelodiscus sinensis. The sequence continues at coordinate 2,406,328 of NC_134742.1, forward strand.
CACATCTGTCCCAATACAGACAAGCTGTAAATGAGAATTAATCTTCCCCTCTGTGTGGCAGCACAGCTTAATGATTAATCAGCCCTGCCCAGTCAGAGGCTCAGGGCTCATTTCATAGAGCTGACTGATTGGGGCTGATTAATCTCTCAGACTACAGGAAACACTGGCTTAGACTCAGATCCTGAAAAGACACAGGCATCAAAGTAACTCAGGCTGCATCTACAGTGGTGTGATTTTGCACAAATACTTTTAACAGAAAAATTTTTCCGTTAGAAGTATTTGCGCAAGAGAGCATCTACACTGGCATGTGCTTTAGCACAAAAGATGTGCTTTTAGCCATCGGGTTTTCTTGCGCAAGAAATTAATATTGCCTGTCTACACAGGCCTCTTGCACAAGAATACTTGCACAAGAGGGCTTATCCCTGAGCGGGAGTGTCAGAGTATTTGTGCAAGAAGCACTGATTTTGTATATTACAACATCAGTGTTCTTGTGCAAATACTCATGGCCAGTGTAGACAGGTGGCAAGATTTTGCGCAAAATCTTGCCAATGTAGACACAGCCTCAGTGTCTCTACTACAATGAGCAGCACAATGGGGCCTTGTTCTCTAAAGGCAGCAATAGGAATAAGGACAAAATCATTTTATCCCTGTGGAAACTGAGGCAAGGGGAGGTTGGCTCCATGGGCCAAAGCAAGGAGGGGAGACCATTTGTGACCCCACTGGTCAGGGGCTGATGCAGAGTTTGACTCAGGCTGTTCTGATGCCAGCCAGAGTCACATCCCTGTTACAATAGCCCTGTGTGCCTGAGCCAGGGGCCCAACTTTACACTGCCCACATCCTTCTGTCCCTCCCGCATCCCTGCCCCATACCCAGCCCTCTCAGGGACACACCTTAGGCCTGTCGCTACTGTGCTGGAGGGATCCCTCACTGAGTGGGAGGGGCTTTCTCCTTCCCTGCAGCCCATTAGCCCAAATTGGCTGCCAGAGAGGCCTGGAGCTCAGGGAGGGGCTGGGCCCAACTCTAACAAGTGGCCTTTAATTGAGAGGCTAGATTTGGGGTGTTGCCCTTTAGGCCCCAGGGCCTGGTTCTCAGAAGGGCTGAGCCCTGGCAGCTCTCACTGACTCCACCTGTGGCTGTGGAGGTTGCCCAGACCTGGGGTACCAGCCCTGCAGCTCTCTGGTTAGGAGAGAAATGCAAGTGCCCAAATGAAGGGATTTTGCTGAATTTGGGCCTGAATGTTGTGACTTTTAGTAAGTCAGGAATTGTGAGGCACCCTGATGCCTGGGCCCTGCTACATCTGCTCCACATCTCTGTTTTCCATTAGTTATTATGTTAGGGTACGTCTACGAACTGGAGGACTTTACTCCAACTTCTGTAACTCTCATTTCACGAGGAATAAGGGAAGTCGAAGGAAGAGGGTCCTTCCTTTGACTTCCTGCTGTGTACACAGTGGCAAAGGCCGAATTAAGCTCTTTCAACTTCAGCTATGCAATTGACGTAGCTAAAGTTGCGTAGCTTAATTTGACTTTTGCTCTGCAGTATAGACGTGCCCTTTAGGATTGAGAATTGGTATAAGCATCATTTTTTTGGGAAACCAAGAGTCTGCATTTTTATGTGTTTACAGAAAACAGACATTAAGTGCTCTGCCTGGGAGCAGTTAGCAAAGTCCAGAGACACCCCTGCAGAGAAGTGACCTGTGCACCTCAGACTATGCTGCGTGGAAACAAATGAATCAGAAATGAGAATAACTTGAAAATCGCCTGGACAGCAGAACCCCTGGCAATTAAAAAGTTCACGCGTGTGCAGTGTGTGAGTTATACAAGATACGTATTGTTCATACCACTCAATGGTGATTGGAAGAGAACTAAGCAGTATATAATCTGGCTGCGCATAACGCATCAGACACTGAAAGGAGCAGTCAAAACATCATAGGAGAAATGCATCATGACCTGTCTCAATCAAGATATGGGCTGGCTAGGACACTACCTACTTCATAACCACTGAAGGCGCTAACAGCTGTGGTATCCTTCCCGCCTTAGCATCTATCTATTTACTTTGATCTGCTTAGGTTTAAGTACCCATTCTCCAGATACTTAATGATGCCCTGGCTCTCACCCCCCTTCCTTTTTCCTTTTTTTCTTTTTCTCTCCCCTCTCCTTCCCCTCTCCTATTTATTTTGAGTTTTCATATCCCCTACTCATAACTCCGGTCATCTGAAGAAGTGGGCTGTGCCCACGAAAGTTCATGATACCATGTACATGGTTTGTTAGTCTATAAAGTGCTACCAGACCATTTGTTGTTTTTTTCTGTATAGGTATGTCTACACTAGCCCCCTAGTTCGATTTAGGGAGGCTAATGAGGCTGACCGAAATTGCTAATGAAGCACAGGATTTAAATATCCCACGCTTCATTAACATGTTCTTGAGCGGTCGCCATTTGACTAGCCCTAAATAACTGCCCGCGTCTACACGCAGCAGTGAAACGGGATTCCAAATTAAAGCCCTAAATCAAATTAGCTGTTATTCCTCCTGGAATGAGGTTTACCAGCTAATTCGATTTAGGGCTTTTAATTTGGAATCCCGTTTCACTGCCATGTGTAGACGCGGGCAGTTACTTCAGGCTAGTCAATTTCTAAAATGGCGACCATGCTAATGAAGTGTGGATACTTAAATCCCGCACTTCATTAGCAATTTCGGTCACCCTCATTAGCCTCCCTAGATTGAACTAGGGAGCTAGTGTAGACATACCCTAACAGACTAACTCGGCTATCCCCTGAAGCTCCTGTCTATGCTCCAGGAGCAGTATTTCTTTCTGTGTGTCTGTAATTTCTTACTAATGGTCACTGTCATGACAAAGCCGGCTTTTAGCACAAATAAGGGGTTCCATTATTCTACCTGAGTATCTTTGACTGAAAGTGTGCACCATTCTCACCACACAGTTAAATAGAAGCTTCATCTAACTATGAACCAAATGACCAGCATCATTCTCTTTCCATGCTCTCATGCTTCACTCACTTTCCCCTCTTCCATCCCTTCTAAGTACCTTTGAACTCCCTCAGAGTCTCTGACAGCACAATTGTTTTCTGGGAGAAACCACTGACTCGCTCTTCCAGTTCAGGAGAAATCTCCTCTGGCTGCTGGAACTGCTGCTTCCCACACCTGGACAGAAACAATGTCACATGATGACACTGCATTAAGTGATTCCATTCTTAAGTTCCTGCTGGTGAGTCGCTGCTCTGATGGGCCTGGAGTTAGAATCCTTCCAATTCTCCCAGACTGAGCAGGAGCAGCACAGCCCATGGCCGTGCAACATTCCCCTCAAAGGACCCATCAATATACCTGAAAACTGTCCTGCAGAGACCAGCTATGGGGATGAAAGGGGAATTGAGTCTCCATGGCCAACTTACTCCTTGGCCTCCAGGCACTGAGGGACAGGAGATTTCCAGGTGAAGTGCTATAGAAATCTGCCCACTAGGAACTAGGCAGAGGGTATGTCTACACAGAAGCGCTATTTTGGAATAAGTGACATTATTTCAAAATAACACAGTGCACGTCTATACAGCAAACCATTATTTCAAAATACTGTCAAGCTGGAGGACTTCTAGCTCTGACTCCTGTAACCCTCATTTCATGAGGAGTAAGGGTCATTGAAGGAAGAGTGTCCTTCCTTCCCCTTCCTGCTGCGTAGACAGCGCCAAACGCCGAATTAAGCTACTTCAACTTCAGCTACGCAATTGACGTAGCTGAAGTTATGTAGCTTAATTCAACTTTTGCCCTGCAGTGTAGATGTGCCCTGAGACACCAACTCCCCCTTCCCCAGCTCATGCCCCACAGGTCTCCGAACAGCCCTCGGGGGGCAAGACCCTTGACCCCAGCTGCCTTGGGCTGAATGGTGCCCAGTGCCCAGCAGTGACAGGCCCATATTCCATCTCAGTCCTGAGGCAGCCAGTCCTCAGGGAGGTGACAGCTCTAGGAATTCCAGAGTTTTCTGTGCAAGGGTGAGACCCTCAGGCTGAAGTTCATCAGAGAGATTTGTGCCCAGTCTGTGACCTTCCCCTCACATCTGGCTGTAGAGCCTTGGGTGGATGCGGTGCTAACATCAGCTCCAAGCTCTTTCCCAGCACTGTTCAGTGAAAGGAGAGTGAGAGCCACCTACCTGCTCAAGGTGCTTCTGACATCCTAGAGGGGAGACAGAAAAGAATCTCAGCCCCATCAGACACACACGCAGGACCCCAGGGAAGGGATTTTGCAAACATGGGGAAGAGAGGCCCTGCCCTGGGCCCAGGGCTGTGGATTCCCTGAGCAAATGGGGCTTTGCCATCTCTGATAGCTCTGTACCTGTAACTCTGCAGAGCACAACAGTCACTCACATGTCAGATCTAACGGCTGGACCCCAGCGCTTGTGATTCAGGAGCCTCCCTTCCCTGTGTGTGGAGCTGGGATGTTTTTCCCTCAGTCTCACCTGCAGGAATTCACTCGCTGGCTTCTGGCACTTCCCCTCCAGCTCACTGATCCGCTCACTGAGACAAGAAATCAGCGCGGAGAGTTTCCTGACAATGTCAGTCTGGAGCCTTCCAATCTCCTTGTCCAGCTTCTCCAGCTGGGCCAGCAGAAGTCGCTCTTGTTCCTCCAGGAACTGCCGCAGCTGCTGAAACTGAGCCACAATCTTCTGCCTCTCGGCTTGTGTCTGTTTCTGTACGAAAACAGGGAAAGGGCTGGTCAGAGGCATGGATGAAGCGTGGGGAGCTGAGTGCGCAGCAGGGAGAACTTCTTGGAAAATCCTAAAATTTCTGACATTTGACTCTCCCTTGTGGGCAGTAGGCAGAGGCATCTCTCCCAGCTTCCCCTTTGGCCTGTGCTCCTCTGAAAGGGATGTTTTCATGTCTGTCACGAGCAGCATGTTCTTTTATTCATGGACTCTGGAAATTCAGACCCAGAACAGCAGGAGGCAGCATTCCCATTGCTAGTCCCTGCGGATTCATAACCACAGGCACCTACCAGATACTTTTGGCATTTCCCCTCGCCTGTTGCTTTCCATCCCAGCAGCTTTTCTCTCTCTTCCCTCAGAGTCTTCAAATGGGCTTGAATTTTTTTCTAAAGAAACAGAAATGAATTGGGTGGTTTCATTGTGACAGTGAGAGGGGTGTGAAACTGGGGGTTTTTTTCCCCACTAAAACCCATGATAACTGTTCTTCCCAATCTTTTTGTGATATCAGGGTCCCCAAGAAGATGAAATTTTATTAATACAGACTGGGAATGTGTCATAGAGTAACTTGTTACACATTCAAGCTCAGGTATTTTAGTAATTAAAAACTAAATTTCAATTATCACCATGCTTTATTGGTATATATGGATTGTTTAGTGGTACAGTGTATAACAGGGCATTGGAAACCCATGGGATAAGCAATACACTCATGTTTGAGAGGGTTTAATTTGCAGTGATTGGACAGAGCTCGTCTAAGCACCAGGGCAAACCACATGAAATTCAGGGAGGCAATGTGTCTGGAGCTGCACAGCTCCAGTTTGTGGAGTTCTGTCCCTTTTCAGAAGCAACTCAGCACTGGACACGGTTTCATCTAGTGAAAAAGAGACAGGAGGAGATTGAGGATGCAGGAGGACACCTGTGAGGGTGAGGGGCCAGGAGTGGGGGTGGCTATTCCCTGCAGATTGACATAGGTGGGGTGCACTGACAAAGGCTGACCAACTGGGGTGCAGCTGGGCCCAGGCAGGCAGACATGGGGATGTTCTGTATTCGAGGAATGCCTCAGTGACCCTCCCCCCAAATTAAACATCCTGATTCCGTTAAGTATGGTGGGGGCTTGCCCCAGTGCTGCTCTAAATGCTTGCAGCAGCAATGCCCACTGTCCCAGGCCCTGGTGCAGCTCTCAGCAGAAGTGCATTCTGGGAGATTCCCAAAGCCTGCCTGGTGGGACTAACTGAACCATGTTGGCTTGTCTGTGTGCCCACGTACCCACTAGCACTGGTCAGACCAGTACCAGGGAGCTCCAGCCTGGGGTTAGTTTTGCTCCAATCCAGTCTGATCCCTGTGGCACCCCCAGAGCCCCTGTTGTGAGTGGACTCAAAGAGCTCGGGGTCCCACACAGTGTCCAGCCTAGTGACCTTGTCTAGTGCAGGCCGCTGCATCTGAGCTTAACCCCTCACGGAGCAGCCCAGGAGTTCAGCATCCCAGTGAGAATCCTCCCCTCCCTGCTGGGCCTAGAGCTCTCAACATGTCTTTCCCTCCTAAGAGCCTTGATACATCGGCTACGTCTACACTGGCCCCTTTTCCGGAAGGGGCATGTAAATTTCACGAGTCGTCGTAGGGAAATCCGCGGGGGATTTAAATATCCCCCGCGGCATTTAAATAAAAATGTCCGCCGCTTTTTTCCGGCTTTTAAAAAAGCCGGAAAAGAGCGTCTAGACTGGCCCCGATCCTCCGGAAAAAGTGCCCTTTTCCGGAGGGTCTTATTCCTACTTTGAATAAGTAGGGCACTTTTTCCGGAGGATCGGGGCCAGTCTAGACGCTCTTTTCCGGCTTTTTTAAAAGCCGGAAAAAAGCGGCGGACATTTTTATTTAAATGCCGCGGGGGATATTTAAATCCCCCGCGGATTTCCCTACGACGACTCGTGAAATTTACATGCCCCTTCCGGAAAAGGGGCCAGTGTAGACGTAGCCATCATGTTTGACTGATGCCCCAAGGTAGCATCATGGCCTATTGGTTAGGGACCTGAAATGGGTCCAGGAAGACCTCAGCTCTAATCTGATCCTGGGCAACTTCCTTCACTGCTTTATGCCTCAGTTTCCCTTCCCACCTTTTGTCTAGTTAGAGTATCAATTGCTCAGAGCAGGAATTGTCCTTCACTGTGTTTTGTGTAGGGTTCACACCTCATTTGGGGTCTATAAGGGCTACTGTGATGGAAATAAAAAGTAATAAATTCTGTTTATTAAAAACTAGAGATTGTACCTTCCCCATCTGCAGTCACACAGACCAGCCTGCAATTCTTGGCTACGTCTACACTGGCCCCTTTTCCGGAAGGGGCATGTTAATTTCACCTATCGTAATAGGGAAATCCGCGGGGAATTTAAATATCCCCCGCGGCATTTAAATAAAAATGTCCACCGCTTTTTTCCGGCTTTTAGAAAAGCCGGAAAAGAGCGTCTACACTGGCCCCGATCCTCCGGAAAAAGCGCCCTTTTCCGGAGGATCTTATTCCTACTTCAAAGGAGGATAGGGGCCAGTGTAGACGCTCTTTTCCGGCTTTTCTAAAAACCGGAAAAAAGCGGCGGACATTTTTATTTAAATGCCGCGGGGGATATTTAAATCCCCCGCGGATTTCCCTATTACGATAGCTGAAATTAACATGCCCCTTCCGGAAAAGGGGCCAGTGTAGACGTAGCCTTTGTGATTTACACTTCACTGATGGTTAACACCTTCCCTTGTGTAAAAAGCTCCCTCACTTCTCCAGTGGGAGCTGGGTTTGAAAAGGGTTCAGCATCTCAGGGAAAACTTTCCTTCATCTGATATCTGTAAAGACTTGATATTTAGCCAGCAAGGTAGAGCATTTCTTTTGTTACAGCTTCTCCCTACCAGTAAGGCTTTGCAGAGCTGACTGATGAGTCAAGATGGACCAGGGAACAGTCAGGGAAATTAGCCTGTCATTAAAATCTAAAGTAATTACCCAGTAGACAGGGCAGCAGTTCCCTACCTTGTACTGCTGGGCAGCTTCCTGTATGGGCACCACCCTGTGCGCACGGTGTGTCCGGGACTCTTTGCAGATCACACAGATGGGGGCTTGATCTTCCACACAAAACAGCTTCAGCGCCTCCTGGTGCTCCCCACACACCCCGCCCCACTGCAGACTCAGCCGCTGGGCTATTGCCACCACGTTAGCCAGCTGCCTACTGGGCTGGACGGCTCCCTGCTGCACAGGGTCCCTGCATCCACTGTTGTGCCCACGCTGCAGAGTGAGAGGGGCCGTGAAATCCTCTAGGAAGATCCTGTCGGTCGCTTCCTGCAGGAGACGTCCCAATGGGCTCCCTGAGGCCATTGCTGCCTCTGGGCTGGGAACAGGCTCCGCCTAAGCCGCGCCTCCAGCAGGCAGGGGGCTGTTTGGCTTCCTGGAGCTGACTCGGGCTGTTTGCTGGGTGGGAAAGGACAAATGGGAGACATCGCAGCCCCGGAGGCTTCGGCGAGAAACGTCCCACCCGGAACCCGCCTGGCTGCAGATCGGCTCCCAGAGCTGCGTGTGTGCAGATACCAGCTGGGTATGTCGAATAGTGATAGAGATGCAGCCGTGTTCGTCTGGTCTAGTGGAGTATGCGCGCGCGCGTGTATCCGCTTAGCCGCTCCCAGCTGCGCAAGTTTTGTCATGTTCAGGTTTCACAGTTGTGCGAAGTGGCCGGGGAAGGCGCAGGCCGAATTTGGCGCAGGCAATGCTTATGCAGCCACTGAGGGACTACAACTGAGACCCGTGTCACTGAAACACGTCTCACCCGCGGGGCCCTCCGGGCTGCAGGGGCAGAGGGGAAGTGCATTTATTGAAACACAAACTGTCAATATGGGTCGCAAAACAAACTCAGAGGAAAGGCGCGTTGGAGTCCAGTCGGGACCCGCACCCCAGAGCCCCCACCTCGGCCCCACCCCCAGATATGTGACACTCCGCCCCCCCCCTCCCCGAGTTGCCCTGGCCGGGCAGACTGCGGGGGGAGGGGGGGCGCGCCTCGGTTTGCTGGGGCTACTCCGGCCCCGCACCTGCAGCCTGCGGCGCCGCCCGGCCCGGGGAGCCCAAGCCCGCTGGGCTGGGGCGTGGCCAGGCACCTTCCGGTCTCAGCTGAGCCCTGGCGCTGGCTCACGACCGGAGTCACTGGCCCGCTGCGCACGCGCGGTCTGACGCCCTCATTCCGCTCTGCCCCGCCCCGGCCGGGTTCTTAGTGCGCTTCCCCCCCCCCCCCCGCCAGTCGCTCCCTGTCCTTGCTCAGGCCCCGCTGCGGTTGGTCCTGAGCAGTCCCTGGGCGGAACCCAACAACGTCTCGCGCCGCGCACAAACACAAGACGGGTGCGGCCCCTGCTAGCGTCACTGCGCACGCGCCGCGCGAGCTCTGAGGGAGCTGTTTGTATTGTTACGCGCTGCGCTGCTGCTTCCGTTTCCGGTAAGCGAGGTAAGCTGAGGAGGCGGCGGCGGCGGCGGCTCTGGGGGGCCGGGGCAGAGGAGCGTTGGGGTGGGTGGAGGCTAGTGACGGGTGATATCAGGGGGCGCTGAGGGAGCAGCGCGGGGAGGTTTTGCCCTGGGACCCAAATCACTGGCCGCGGGGAGGGGGGCGGCTCTTTGTCACGCGGGCGGGGGGGGGGGGAGTCAGGTCACGTGACAACGACCCCAGCCTGGTGACGGGGGGAATTTCCCTGGCTCGGGCCCTGTCCGGGCTGCGGTTCAGACTCGCCCTGGCAGCGCAGCCCAGCTGCGGGGCTCCCGAGTGTTGGGTCAGTGGCCCAGGGCCGGGCTCTGCCCGCACGTCACTGGGGTGCGGGGCTGGGATGGAGACTGGTGCAGAAAAGGGATGGACTAATGTAGTTGATTGAGAAGCAAAAGCTTATAGTTAATGCAACAGGCTACAGGCATTTCCCTCCCCAAAACATTTTTTAGCAGTCTGACCCGCTGCCCGGCTCAGTCCTGGCTTGCGAGGGCTGTGCTATGGCTCTGCATTTAAAGTGTATTAGGAGCCAGGTTGGCTTAGTTTTGGCTTGTGCTGATTTGAGAAGCTCAGATCCCATCCTAGACAGAGGCTACTGCCACCTCATGCTGATGCCTCTTTATTAGAGGTTTTGCCCTGGGACCCATGTTCTCTGGCCCATGAGGGGAGTTGAGTATTAAACTGGTTCCCCTTGTGAACCTTCTGACTGGCACTCTGCGCTGCTGCCTCTGATACAAAGGCGGTGGCAGTGCAGAGTGGTGTGTGTGGGGGGGGCCTCCTTGGTAGGTGGGGGGGGGGGGCTCCCTGGGGGCTGTAGAGTAGTCAACTAACCAATAAGAATTTGAGCTGTCTTGACTGTTCAATTAACTGATATTTAACATCCCTAGAAAAGGAAGTTCCAGGCAGGTAATTGTAGGGCGGGGGGAGGGGGGGAATGGGTCCAGGAGGGAGTGTAGGTGAAGGAGGGCTGTGACCTGGAGGGTTGTGCGGGATGGAGTTCAAGGTCCAGCAGTGAGTATGGAGATGGGTTTAGGGAAGGATTCTGACATGGAGGAGGAGGAGAGGGAGCAGAGGGTTTGGGGGGATGGAGGGTCTGGAGTGCTAGGTCTGGCTGGGAGCCTGCTACGTAAGCAGCCCAGCAGCACCCTAGGTTTTGGGTTGTGACCTGAGGCAGGGCTGCAGGAACCCTGGCCAAGTCTCTGGACCACAAGTCGGTGGTGGTGGTGGTGGTGGCGGCAAACTGGATCTGGGAGTTTCGAAGGCTGGATCCACCATGCAGGCCACATTTTGTCCTCCCAATCTAGATAAGGCTTGCAGTGCACAGAGGATAAAGCCCCCTCTGAGTGGCATTCAGGAGTGCAGAAGGCAGGAAGCCTGCCCGAGGCTCTTTTTGGTCTGCAAGCAGTAGTGGTAGCAGGTCAGATCCGGCCCATGGGCTGCATTTTGTACACCCCCCCCCCCCCCAGCCCGGTCCAGATAATACTTAGTTCAGTCTTGTGCGCAGGGGCCTGCACTAGACATGTGAATGTTTAATTGTACACAGGTAACTGAGGAGCTTGGGATCATTGGTTAACCTTCACAGCTGCACACAGACTCCAGGTATGTGCTATTAATTTTAACCCACCTCCCCACACACCCACATGTAACTAGGTAGCTGCTTCATTTTCAGCAGTTAAAATGTGCTTGCTTAAATAATTGTGTAACATCCTTAGCCTGGCCTGTCTCTTGCTGGCAAAAAAGACTACATGGGAGATCTTACTATGACACAACTCTGCTGCTGTAAGGTCTGAAGTCTAGAATCAACCTGGCTAGGGATGTTAAATATTGATTAATTGAATAGTCAAGTAATCTCATTAATTCTTATTGAGAACCACCAGTGTGCTCTGGACCCACTCCCAAGGACCCCCCCTGCTACTCCATGCTGCTGTCTCTGAGGCAGCAGCGTAGGGTGCCAAGCGGGAGCTGGTCTGAGAGGGGAGCAAGTTTAAAAAGCAGCCTCCCTTGTGGACTGGCTGCCTGTCACCCCAATGCTGCTGCCTCTGATTCAGAGACAGCAGTGGGCGGTGGCAGCAGCTCATGTTTGGAGGGGGTCTGAACTCCCAGATCCGGAGCGAGTCAGAACTCAGCTGGGCTTCCTGCCTGCCTAGTTCCTAATATACAGCCAGTTTCTGACTTGCGTCAATCGAACTTACGTCGGATCCATAGTTACGAACGGAGGTCCTCACTGCTGCACGGCGTGGCAACGCTGACTTCGCTTTGGCCGGCAGCGTGGCTACGCAAACAACGCTGCAGCATCCGTGGCTAGTATAACTGCGCAGCAGCGAGGGCCTCCGTTCGTCACTACGGATCCAACGTAAGCGTAGTTAGCATAGCCACGCTTCTGGCCACAGGCTGCTACGTACGCTGGCTGACAGCCTACCTCCCGCTGGCATATGTATATACAGTAATCTCCCTACCTCCCGCTGGCTGACAGCCCAGGTTCACGCCGCAGTGGGAGATCACTGCTGCAGAGCTCCTGCTCGCTCCTTCAAGCTATCAGGACCAGCTCTACACTGCCACCAGCCCTCACCTGGCTCAAGACCCGGTCATGCCCATAAAGGTGACACCCCCCCCCCCACCACCATCACTGGGTAGCCCGACTCCTCACCACGTGCCCCAAGCCTCCACAGGTGACAACACGCCAATAAAGTTGAACTCCCCCCCCCCCCCCGCTCCCCCACCATCACTGGGTAGCCCGACTCCTCGCTACGTTCCCCAAGCCTCCACAGGCACTATCTTAGGCGTGTAACTCTACTGCTTCTTTTATTGTGAAGGTCCTGCATCTGACAATCGGCCCAGCCGGACTTCAAAACAAAGGTGCCTTGGGCCCAGCGTCCCGCTGACCAGAACCTGTGTACATACTGTACAGTGTTTTTTGCACCCTGCAACAATGCCTCCAAAACACAAATCTTATGCAAGTGCTGGTGATACAGCAAAGAAAAGAAAAACCATCACCATGGAAGATAAAGTAGAAATAATAAAGAGATCAGAGAGAGGTGAAAATCCATCCTCCATTGGTAGAGCATGTGGTTACAGTCGGTCAACAATCGCAACAATTTTAAAAGATAAAGATAGAATAATGGAGCATGTGAAACGCCATACCCCAATGAATGCTACGGTTATTACCAAGCATCGCAGTGGTTTAATTATCGAGATGGAAAAACTGCTGACAATTTGGATAGAAGACCAAAATCAGCGGAATATACCTATCAGTCTTTCTTTAGTGCAAGAAAAGGCTCGAAGCCTTTTCAATGATTTAAAAGCTGCTCGTACAGCAAGTGAAGGTGATTGCAATGAAGAATTTGTTGCAAGTAAGGGTTGGTTCAATCGCTTTAAAAAAAGAACAAATTTGTATAATCTTAAAGCTCAAGGTGAAGCAGCGAGTGCCGATGTCAGTGCTGCAAGTTCTTTTCCCAAGATATTGGAAGATATTATTGACGATGGAGGCTATTTGCCAGAACAAATCTTTAATGTAGACACAACTGGCTTGTTTTGGAAAAAAATGCCTGAGAGGACATACATTTCAAAAGAGGAAAAAAATGCACCAGGACATAAGGCATCAAAGGACAGGCTGACTTTATTACTTGGGGGTAATGCATCTGGAGACTTAAAGCTGAAACCTTTGCTAGTGCATCGCTCCCTAAATCCGAGGGCACTACGCAATGTCACTAAGGCATCTCTTCCTGTTATTTGGAGGGCAAATTCAAAGGCTTGGGTTACACTTGCTATGTTTGAAGAATGGTTTTCGAACCATTTTGTCCCTACTGTTGAACGTTATTGCTTGGGCAAAAACATTCCTTTCAAAATTCTCCTTCTCCTTGATAATGCCCTTGGACATCCAAACATTTTAGATGACATGCACCCCAATGTAAAGGTGGTATTTCTACCCCCCAACATCACATCACTAATTCAGCCAATGGATCAGGGAGTCATAGCCTCCTTTAAGGCCTATTATTTAAGGAGGACATTCTCACAAGCTGTCAGGGCTACCCAAAAGGATGAGATGACCTTAAGGGATTTCTGGAAAAGTTATAACATTTATGATGCCATCAACAATATTGCTGATGCTTGGGATGAAGTGAAAGAGACAAATATGAGAGGAGTTTGGAACAAATTGTGCCCCCAATTCACTCAAGAATTTCTAGGGTTTACAGATGATGAAATCGCCGAAACCAGGCAAACTGTGGTTGCTATTGGTAATAAACTGCAGTTGGACATCACTGAAAATGATATCATAGAGTTACTTGACTTCCATGGCAAAGAACTAACCAATGAAGACCTTATGGAACTAGAGCAGCAGATAGAATCTAGGGAAGAAAACCAAGACCTAGAAACTCCACAATTGAAAAAATTTTCTACAAGAGAGTTAGCTGATGCTTTTTGTCTTATTGAAGCAGGAATGGCAAAGTTAGAGGAGCAAGATCCTGATACAGAGAGGTTTGAAAAAGTTTACCGTACAGTTACCGAAGGTCTGAGATGCTATGGGGCTATTTATGATGAGGAAAAAAAAAGCTCTAAACAAACCTCCCTTGATGCCTACTTCAAGAAATTGACTCCAGCAGCAGAATCAGACTCCGACTCTCTAATACCAGTCCCATCCTCTCCAACAAGTCCATCATCCTCTACCAAGATTGTTTAAGGTTGTACTGTGCAGTATTTGAAATGTTTAAGCATTTACATGCACAGTTAAAAATAAAGAATATGTTAAGACAAACATCTGTCCAAGTTACATTTAAAGTAGAACTCCATGCAATTTTTTTTTCGTTTTGGTTAGTTTGGGTGGGGTTAGAGCCACTTGAGGTTTTACTGCTGTCTGTATCCTCATTAGAAAGATTTAATCTCATTTCCTGTCCTTGAGACAACAGGAAGTGAGGGGAAATCTACCCCTAGGAAGAGAAATTCACTCCTGTAAGAGTTATCATGGGGGGGGGGAGGTGTCTCCACTGAAGCTTTATCGCCAATCCTTCTTTCCAAGACAACCCAAAATATTCAAAATCCAATTGTCACAGGGACAAAGTGATGTGAAATCTTCTGAACAGGGGAACAGACAGCAAAACAAACATTAGAGGGGAGTGATAGAGATGTAGCCATGTTAGTCTGGTGTAGCTGAAACAAAATACAGGACTATGTAGCACTTTAAAGACTAACAAGATGGTTTATTAGATGATGAGCTTTCGTGGGCCAGACCCACTTCCTCAGATCAAATAGTGGAAGAAAATAGTCACAACCATATACAGGCAGTCCCCGGGTTACGTACAAGATAGGGACTATAGGTTTGTTCTTAAGTTGAATTTGTATGTAAGTCGGAACTGGTACATATTGTAGGGGAAACTCTAGCCAAACATTTTTTTTAGTTTTGGATAGCATAGGGAAAGATTAACTCCCCTCTAATGTTTGTTTTGCTGTCTGTTCCCCTGTTCAGAAGATTTCACATCTATTTCTGTCCCTGTGACACACTCAGGACTAAAGGAGTAACTCATCAAATACCAAACAGCTCTGCACCATGCTTTGAGCTAATAGCTTTATTTCCACACACCACCCAGGGTTCTAGGAGGAGGGTCCTTTTTTTGCTAACACAATGAGGCCAGCACTTTGTTTGTTTTGGTGGAGTCTTTGTTTGCCCAGGGAGCCCAGCATGTATAGGGGGAGGAGGGGCGGAGAGGCTGCTTTTGTCTGCTGTTCGGCAGCCTGTTGCTCAGGGGAGGGGGCAGCCTGTTGCTGGCAGGGGGGGAAGGGGGAAGGCGTGCAGGATGCGAGGCCGCGGGGGGGGGGGCAGCGGGCGTGGGGAGGCACTTTTCCTCTGCCCGGCAGCTCTGCGGGATCCCTGTCCCTGTGGCCAGCTGCTGCAGGCAGAGGCCAGTTAGAGCCGGCAGGCCGGAGGAGCCGGCTGAAGAGGAGGAGGAGGTGGATTCTAGGACCCAGGTGAGCGAGCCCCGGGGACGCTGCTGTGCTCCGGGAGCCCGGCATGTATAGAGGGGAGGAGGGGCAGAGAGGCTGCTTTTGTCAGTTCGGCAGCCTGTTGCTCAGGGGAGGGGGCAGCTTGTTGCTGGTGGGGGGGCAGCGGGCATGGGGAGGCACTTTTCCTCTGCCCAGCAGCTCTGTGGGACCCCAGTCGGAGCCGGCCCGAGGAGGAGGAGGATCCTAGGACTCAGGTGAGCAAGCCCCAGGAATGCTGCTGCGCATGTGCGGGAGTTGCCTCACCCCGTTCGTATCTAGGGATCCGACGTAAGTCGGATCCACGTAAGTCGGGGACTGCCTGTATACCAAAGGATACAATTTAAAAAAATGAACACACATGAAAAGGACAAATCACATTACAGAACAGAAGGGGGATTGGGGGGGGGGGGGAAGGAAGGTGAATGCCAGTGAGTTAATGATATTAGAGGTGGGGAAGGGGAAATGTCTGTGAGTTAATAGAATTAGAGGTGATAATTGGGGAAGCTATCTTTGTAATGTGTAAGATAGCCGGGGTCTTTGTTAAGTCCGGTACGGAGAGTGTCGAATTTTAGCATGAATGCCAGTTCAGAGGATTCCCTTTCAAGTGCAGATTTGAATGACTTCTGAAGTAGGATGCAGGTTAGCAGGTCATTGAGACTGTGTCCTTTCTGGTTGAAATGACAAGCAACTGTTTTTTCTTTGTGATCCTGTCTAATGTCTGTTTTGTGGGCATTGATTCTTTGGCGAAGTGTCTGAGACGTTTGTCCAATGTACATAGCAGACGGACACTTTCGGCACATGATAGCATAGATTATATTTCTGGAGGCGCAGGAATATGTATTCTTGATCTTGTAACTCACTTGGTTAGGCCCAATAATGGTGTCAGCAGAGTGAATATGTGGACAAAGCTGGCAGCGGGGTTTGTTGCAAGGGAAAGTACCAGTGTTGGTATTAGTGTGGTATGTCCTGTGGTTGTTGGTAAGAATCATCTTGAGATTAGGTGGTTGTCTGTAGGGGACTATGGGTCTGTCTCCCAGAGCTTCTTGGAGTTTAGTGTCCTGTTCCAGTATAGGCTGTAATCTATTGATAATGTGTTGGACAGGTATAAGTTGGGAGCTGTAGGTGATGACAAGTGGTGTTCTATTGTTGGTTTTCTTGGGTCTGTCTTGTAGTAGATGGTTTCTAGGTATTCGTTTGGCTCTTTCAATTTGCTTTTTTATTTCTCCGGGTGGGTAGTTGAGGTTTATAAATGCTTGGTAGAGATCCTGAAGTTTCTGGTCTCTGTCTGTGGGATTAGAGCAGATGCGGTTGTATCGAAGGGCTTGGCTATAGATGATGGATCGTGTGGTGTGTGCTGGATGGGAGCTGGAAGCATGTAGGTAACTGTATGAGTCAGTGGGTTTTCTGTAGAGAGTGGTGTCTAATTTTCCATTGTTGATTTGTACTGTGGTGTCCAGGAAATGGATCTCTCGTGTGGAATGGTCCAGGCTGAGGTTAATGGTGGGGTGTAGGTTGTTGAAATCTCTGTGGAATGTCTCCAGTGTTTCTTGGCCATGCGTCCAGATCATAAAGATATCATCGATGTAGCGTAAGTAGAGAAGGGGTAAAAGGGGACGGGAGTTGAGGAAACGTTGTTCTAGGTCAGCCATAAAGATATTAGCATACTGTGGGGCCATGCGTGTACCCATGGCTGTGCCGCTGATCTGGAGGTATAAGTTGTTCTCAAACTGGAAATAATTGTGGGTGAGAACGAAGTTACATAGGTCTGCTACCAGGATGGCAGTGGTGTCCTCTGGCATTCACCTTCCTTCCCCCCCCCCCCCTCTAAATCCCCCTTCTGTTCTGTAATGTGATTTGTCCTTTTCATGTGTGTTCATTTTTTTTAAATTGTATCCTTTGGTATATATGGTTGTGACTATTTTCTTCCACTATTTGATCTGAGGAAGTGGGTCTGGCCCACGAAAGCTCATCATCTAATAAACCATCTTGTTAGTCTTTAAAGTGCTACATAGTCCTGTATTTTATTAGAGGGGAGTTGACCCTTCCCTATGCTATCCAAAACTAAAAAAAAAAGTTTGGCTTGAGTTTCCCCTACAATATGTACCAGTTCCGACTTGCATACAAATTCAACTTAAGAACAAACCTACAGTCCCTATCTTGTACGTAACCCGGGGACTGCCTGTACTTTAAATGCAAAGCTGCAGTGGGTGTAGGTCCTGAACCCATCTCAAGCCAAGACTGGGCCAGGCTGCTGGCCAGCTTGCTAAAAACTTTACTGGTGGGGATGGGGGTGCTTATCGGTTAATTGACTTCACTATTATATCCCTAATCCTGGCTAGCTCTCTGAAACTGAGTGCAGCTACAGTCTAAAAGGGAACAAATTTTTGAGAACCATTCAGAAAGGGATAGACACTGAAACAGAAAAAGTTGAGTGATGTTGAATGAAACAGACCCATGTCTGTGGCGTGTCCCTGGGTGCTGGGTGGGGCTATGGATGGGATCTGGCAGCAGAGAGTTAACACTGCTCCCAGCCCATACTGCTGGTTGCTTCTGTAGAGGAAGTTGCTCAGGCTGCTCTGCAGATTTGGGGCTGGGGTCACTTGACACACACTGCTGCCCCCTCCATGTAGCACTGTGTGTGTGCAGGAGAGCCATGGTCTGCCTGCCCCAGCTTCAGAGCCACAGCCTGTAGGTGAGGAACAAGTTCTGGGTTAGGGGCAAGCCCTGGGCAAGAGGCTGGGCAGTGGCACCATCCGCTGTGGTTCAGGGCCTGAGCAGTCCTGTGCAAACTGGGGCATCTCAACCTATGTGTTGCTTTCCTTGTTTCCCCCTGTCTCCAGGTGACAACCCACTCCCAGCTGCTCTGGGCAAATTGTGAAGCAGGGAAGGAGTCTGTGAAGGGGCCAGACTGACTGTATGGGTGGATCCTGCAGCTGGCGATGGAACCAGGAGAGGGGTCAAATGGTAAAATCAGGGCAGGCAGTGAGGTTTAGAACAGGATATGGGCCCTGCCAGCCAGTGGCAGAGGGGAAACCTGGGGCTACAGAGCAGCAGAGGGGATGGAAGTGATTTTTTGGGGGGGGAGGGGGGAATGAGGGAAGACTGAAAGGTTTAGGCTTGTTTAGTTTAGAAAAGAGAAGACTAAGAATGGAGATTATAGCTGTTTTCTAAAATCTAAAAGGGCGTTACCAGAAGGAGGGAGAAAAATAGTTCTCCTGGCCCTCTGATAGGACAAGCAGTGGGATTAAATTGCAGCAAGGGAGGTTTAGGTTGGACAGTGTAAAAAAAAAAACACAACTTCCTGTCAGGGTGCTTAAACACTGGAATAAATTGCCTAGGGCAGTTGCGGAATCTCCATCACTAGAGATATTTAAGAGCATGTTGGATAGACACCTGTCAGGGATAATCTAGGCAGTGCTTGGTCCTGCTGTGAGAGCAGGAGGCTGAAAGGGCCCTCAAGAGGTCATCAAATCCAGTTCTACTATGCACTTAAATGTTTTTGAGCATTAGCTTTTAATATGAAAATAAGTAGTGCCATGACACGTATGGCACAATAATAATGCAGATAAATGATGATGGGTTCAAAATAATTGCTCTTATATAAAAAAAATTCTTCCTGCCAAAAGACAGACTCACATCATCAGTGTCTACATGCCACTGCTGTCCTCAGATGTGTGCTATGCCGTGAGTGGTCACGATTATGCAAACTGCCCCCCTCCCTTGGGTTCGCTAGGACTGTGCAGAACTCTGGTCTGCCCCCTTGCTTACCTGGTAAGTTGTCAATAAATTTAGACCAAATACCAATTTGTGTCTTAATCAATGAGCATAACTTTATCGATGTTGCCACTTAATGAATAACAGAGTCAAAAGATAACAGCTAAGAATTAAAAAGAAAATAATAAGAGAAGAATACAAAAAGCAAATTGTTTCTGCTAGCATGATTACAAGGATACTTAGTGATGTCAGCTAACTTATCTGGTTTTTTAATTTCTTCTAGATTATTTTTTTTTAAACTGCAACTATGAGGATCCTTGATTTTATAATCTTGATCTTGATATCAAGATTATTTTGTTTTTCTTGATTCTTTTTTTTTTTTTAAGAATCTTTTTGTTAGGTTTTTCAGAGTCTCTTATTAAGTTTTTTGACTCATCCGATCAGGTGTAGCAGCATTTCTCTACTTGCCAGGTAGAGGACAACGAATGCTGTAACGATGCCTGCCTTGGTATGGACCTCCTGCCTCTTGTTGTCAGAGAGCAGCACGTGAGTTCAGTTTCCAGAATGAGTGGTAGATGATGAGGTACCCGCAGTTGTTACTGCAGGGTATTTATGGCCTGATCTCTCATTGTATATTCAGTTCTGTAGTTAATTTGAGATGCAAAAAAAATTTTTTCTCTTAAGGCCGTGGTCACCAACAGGTTGATCGTGAGCTACTGGTCGATCTCGAGGCATCAAGCAGTCGCTCCCGAGGCATCCTGTCCGCCCCGACCCCATTTCCCTCCTACCCCCCAGAAGCCCCACTACTTACCTCGAGAAAACGGAGGTAGTGTTGGCTTCAGAAATCCCGCAGCTTAGCGCCACTTCCAGCAATTCCAGAAGTGCGCTAGCTGCTCTGCGGGCTGGGAGTACTGTGGGAGGGAGCATTGGCTCCCTGCACCGCACAGGAGGGGTGAGTCAGCCCTGCGGGAGGCGCTTGGGGGGGAGGGGAGTTTGCCCTGGGGCTTCCCGGCGTGGGGCGGTTGGTGCCGGGATAAGCGCGCGGGGCTTCCCTGCATGGGGGGGAGGGGTTGGCCCCGGGGCAGGCATGCTCTGGTTTCCCTGGGGGGGGGGGAGAAGCAGGGGATTCTCTGCCTCCACTGGCACCGCAGCCCCCACTCCCTGTCCCCAGCTACAGAACGCTGTCCCAATTCCTGTCCCCACTCCCCAAACTCTGTCCCCATTGGCCCTCTGTCCCCTGCTGCAGAACTCTGTCCTCTGCCCTCCCAGCACCCTGTTCCCTCTCCCCTGTCCCCAGCCGCAGTACTCTGTCCCCACAAATGTATAATTATAAATGCTTCATTTTAGATTTAAATAGCATGAATAAAAAACAGACCATTTATTTCATAACTATAAACACGTGATTTTAATTGTATGTATTGTATAATTTAAAAAAACTGTTTATCAGAGTGTGTAAGTAAGGGCTGGGGATAGCAAGTGATGGATAGGAGGAGAATAGAGAGGGCGGGGCTTCAAGGAAGGAGTGGGGCGGTAGATCTTCGCTTGTTCTGAGATTTAAAAAGTGATCTTGGGTGTAAAAAGGCTGGAGACCACTGTCTTAAGGACTAGCGAATTAGCGGAGGATCTTGTAAGTAGATTCAAGACAATTTTTTCTTACACCAAATGTGGTGTGTTGCTGAAGAGCTAGAGACTCAGATGAGAATTTTTACTCTTATAAATTTTACTGCTTATCCTAAATTATCATGTTTCCCAACACATTTCCTAATACACTCCTTCTTAACAGCTAAAAGACAATTCATGTAGTCTGTGGTTAGACTACTTCCTCTTAAACATAGCTGTCTGTGCTTTTGCTGTAGCTTAATTTTAAAGAGCTGCTAAGCATATGTGACAAATCATCTGTCCAAGTTCCATTTCTTGTAAGCTTCCTTTTTGTGTTTAAGCTCACCAAGGATTTCCCTGGTGAGCCAATCTGATCACCTTCCATATTTACTGTTCTTGCTGTGCATAGGATGCCTTCTTCCTGTGCCTTCAAAAAGCCTTCTTTAAAATCCTGCCAGCTCTCCCGGACTCCTTTCCTCTTCATGTAAGCATCATGCAAGCAGTGGTGGTGAGGGTTAATTTCCCATGGAGATCATTTATATAAAGCTACTGTGAAATGTATGTCAATATGATGGCAATGCCTATATTTAAATTATAATAATTGCAAGTTACTGCCCCTCCCAGTCCCCATGTGATGGGAGGTGGGGGGAGGCACTGCTCTTGGGGACAATATTTGGGAATCCCCAGAGTGGCAAATTGTGTTTTCTCAGACTCCCAAAGGGAGTAGAAATGCCTAATGGGCTCAGCCCTGGTGGGAGGAGCCAAGTCTGTGTTAAGAACATAAGAACGGCCATGCTCGGTTAGACCAAAGGTCCATTTAGCCCAGAATCCTATCTTCCAACAGTGGCCAGAGCGCCACCATTTCTCTGTGTCTGACAACTTCGTTTCAACTAGTTTGATGGTACTGACATTAGACTTGCCAGTCTGTAATTGCCAGGATCACCTCTAGAGCCCCATTTAAAATATTGGCATCAGATTAGCGATTTTCCAGTCATTAGCTACAGAAGTGTTGTAATTACTCAGCTGAGGGTTTTCCCAGCATTGTGGAGCCTAGCATGTCTGTCTGCAGGGAGAGAGTGTGGGGGAACTGGGGTGTGAAATGGACCAAACCCCCTTTAGAAACCTCCCCAGTCGCCACTCATATCCTGACAGGCTGAAGACTCACATACCTGCTTTGCTTCAGATCATCCCAGATCAGCAGGGAAATGGCTGCGGTGGAGCTGGCTCAGGTAGGGGATTTTGTGGGGAGCTGCAGAGGGCAGGGCTAGTGTAGAGAAGAAGGGGCAGGAAATACACAGGATGGGGCAGGGAGGGGGTAGGGTGGGATAAACCTGTTCGGACATGCTCAGCCTAGGGTTTGATTGTCTGAACAGGCTTATTGGGAGGGGGGTGAACGTTCTCCTATTTCTGAGAGGAAACATCCCACGGACAGAGCTGGGAAAACTGACCAGTCTCCACTGGTCCTGACAGCTCCATATGCCTCCTGCAGCTCTGGGCAAGGGCAGGGTGAGATTCTGCTGCTCTGGCCTCCTCCTTTGTGACTCATGAGGTTGTGGCTGGGGCTGCAGGTGCTGAGTGGAGGGCCCTGTCTTTTTTCAGATGCCGGTGACCTTTGAGGAGGTGGCTGTGTATTTCACCGCAGGGCAGGGGGTACTGCTGGACCCCGCACAGCAAGCCCTCTGCAGGGATGTCATGCAGGAGAACTAAGAGTCTGTGGCCTCACTGGGTAAGAATTCCTGTGCCCTCAGCTAATAAAGCCATGGGGCTGGCATTTCTGCATCTGGTCAATTTGAGTGCAGGGAGTGGGGCCTACAGTCCCTTTGTGAGAGAGACTTTCATCACCGTGATCCCTTCTGGGGAACAGGGGAGTCAGACACCTAAGGGGCATGCTAATTCATCCCCATCTCTCCAGCTTTCAGGGGCCAGAAGCTGGGTCCTCTCCTACCTACATTATTTCCTACACACACCGTTCACCTGCCTCCTTCGGACTGGCTCATATGTGGGGAGGGAGTCCAGGTTCTGCAGGCTTGGAAATAGGCAGGAGTTGAACACCAGAGCTGTGTATGTCTTAGCAAGTCCCCTATAAGTCAACAGATCATTAAAATTCCTAGTGAGGGCATGACAAGCTCCCCACTGAGGGGTGGGGAGTCACTGGGCCCTGCACTGCTAACTGCAGCCAGTTGTTGACTCTCAACCAGCAGGTAGAACAGAAAGTTTATTAGTTTACAGTGATACATTGTAGAACAGGCTTTTGAGCACTGGACCCAGGAGCAGTTAGTGCACAGTGCTTTCTTGCGCAAAAACCTCTTGCGCAAAAGGGATCTGAGGAGGAAATGCAAATGAGAGCAGGACATATGCAAATGAGCACTCCATTTGCATTTCCTCAAGCAGAAGAGGATCATAGTGTAGACGTAGCCAAGGACTCCCAAGCAACTATGAGATCGCTGGGGATGTACACCCCAGACTCCCAAAGGCTCTCTTTCTGCCCTCAGCCTCCCTATCACAGGTTTGCACCCAGACAGCACCTAGTGCAACAGCACAGCTGCAATAGAAACAAGAACAGGAGGAGAATCTTATTGCAGCAGAATAAGTCCTCCAAGACACTCAGGCCTTTCAAGTGTACCTTCAAGAGCAGAGCACCAGACCTGCAAGATCTGTTCCCCCACTTCTTAGCCAGATCATCCCACTACTACTAGGCATGAGCAAATGTTTCGTCGTATGGTTGGAGTGGGATATATTCCCTGCAGTTGCTTTTCTGCCGCCTCTCCATTCCTCTTCCCCGTCTCTCTTCAGGGACCCCTCCCACAAGCATCTCCTAAATCAGGAGCTTGAATCACTCCTCAAGGCAGGTGCGATTCAAGAGGTCCCTTGAAGTCAGGGACAAGGGATTTTTTTCCCATTACTTCCTTATCCCAAAACCAAGGATGGCCTAAGATCAATCCGAGATCGAAGGAACCTCAACTGCTTTATGTGGAAAATAAAGTTCAGGATGGTCACCCTAGCTACTGTAATTCCCTGTCTGGATCCAGGAGACTGGTTCACTGCCCACAGTGTGAAGGCTGTGTATTTCCACACTTCCATCCTTCCTTATCACAGGTGTTACCTCAGATTTACAATAGTGGGTCAAAACTACCAATTTGTGGTGCTACCATTCTCCTTTCCTCAGTCCCATGAGTGTTTTACCAAATGTATGGTAGTGGCAACCGTCTTCCTCTGAAAGAGGGAAGTGGAGGTATTCCCTTACCTGGATGAATAGCTAATAAAAGCACCTTCCAGGGCTCTGCTCCTGAGCTACATTGACTTCTCCCTGGAGCTCTTTGAAATGCTGGGTATCCTCCTCACAGGGAAAAGTTGGTGTTGAGTGTGGTGCAGAGGATAGAATTCATAGGGGCAACATTAGACTCAATAAAAGAGAAGGCACTGTTACCAGAGTCAAGGGCTCAGAGCATTTGGGACCTTGTACATTCCCTCACACAGTATCCAGTTGCTACCGTAAAGATGTGCTTCAGGCTTCTAGGCCATGTGGCATCATGTTATGTGATTAGATATGCACATCTACATCTAAGTCCCCTTCAGGGGTGGGTGGCTTGTTTTGGTGTATGTGCCTGCATGTTACAACCAGGATATGGTAGTATCCATTTCCCAGAAGGTGATAGTCCCTCAGGTGGTGAACAGTGTACCCTATCAGAGGGAGTACAGTTTGCCCCTCTGACCCCCACTCTGACTTTGGTAGCTGATGCATTGGATATGGAGTGGGGAGCCTACCTGCGTGACCTCAGGATGCAAGGATTCTCGTCACCTACAGACATGAGTCTTCATATCAATGTGGAGGAACTGAGAGCAGTCAGATTGGCATGCTCGGTGTTTTGGGCCCAGATGCAGGGCTGTTGCATACCAGTGTGTACAGACAGTACAGCCATGATATTTTATATACATCTCATCTATGCAACGAGATGCAGAGTCTATGGCACTACTGTGTGTGACACAGAATTCACCTCAATGCCCCAGTATCTCCCAGGGCTACAAAACATGTTGACAGATGCCCTCAGCAGGACCTTTATGGTCCACGAGTGGTCTGTAGCAAAGACATAATAAAAATCAATCTTCTGTGTGTGGGACTCCCTGTCTAGACCTGTTTGCTACCCCAGAAAACGCCTCACCTTTTGTTCATTCTAGAATTACTATCAGGGTTCCATAGGAGATGCTTTTTTGCTCCACTGGGGAGAGGCACCACTCCATATTCATTTCCCCCAATTCCCCTGGTTCATCCGTTCCTAATGAAAGCCTGGAGGGATGGGGCCCATCTAATCATGTTGGCACTAGCATGGATGCATCAACATTGATTCTATACCTTACTCAGCTTGTCAGTGAAAACCCCAGTAGACCTTCCCCTATACTGGGACCTTCTGTTGCAGCATCAGGGATGCCTCAAGCACCTGGATCTGCACTCGCTCCATCTGGCAGCATGGAGGCTGGATGGTTTGATTGGTTAGAGCGTCAATGTTCGGCCCACGTACAAGAGGTCCTTTTGGGTAGTAGAAAGCTCTCTACCAGAGCAGCATATTTGGCCAATGGTAGAGGTTTTCTAGCTGGTGCAAGAATTGAGTTTTGTCCCAGGGCAAATGTGTATCCTGGTAGTGGTGGGGTACTTGTTGCATCTGTAGTTGCAGGGCTGCACCCTCCTCAGTCAAAGTTCACTTAGCAGTGTTATCCTCCTTTCATCGAGGTTGCTCTCAGCATTCCCTATCGGGCCACCCTATGGGGACACAGTTAAGAAAGGGGTTGGAGAGGTTGTAACCATATTGTCATCCACCTGTACCCACTTGGGACATGAACCTGCTATTCAGTAAACTTTTGGGTCCACTCTTTGATGTGATGGCTCGGTGTTCTTTGCTGCCTCTGTCTATGAAGATAGCTTTCCTGGTAACTGGCATGTAAGTGAGGCGAGTGTCTGAGTTGATGGCCCTATCCTCAGAACCACTGTACAAGTCTTCCACAAGGACTAAGTGCAGCTTAGTCTACACCTAGCCTTCCTACCAAAAGTGGTCTCCCAATTCCACCTGTCAAAAGAGGTCTTCCTTCTGTTCCCCCCGCCCCCCTAAGGCTCACTAGTGACAGACAAAGGGTATTATATACATTTGGGGGGGATAGCTCAGGGGTTTGAGCATTGGCCTGCTAAACTCAGGATTGGGAGTTCAATCCTTGAAGGGGCCATTTAGGGATCTGGGGCAAATCTGTCCAGGATGGTACTTGGTCCTGCCATGAGTGCAGGGGACCAGACTTGATTGACTTCTCAAAGTCCCTTCCAGTTCTATTGGGTGGATAGGTAGGTAAGGAGGGCTTTTACCTTCTACATATAACACACTAGGTCATTTAGGAAATCCACACAACTGTCCTGGTAGTTGCAGAGCATATGCACAGTGCATCTCTACCTGGATAGTGCAGTGCATACGCATCTGCTATGACCTAGCTGGGGTTCCTCCCACTTGACCAGAGCCCAGGCTTCATCTGCAGCCTTTGTGGCACAGGTCCCCTTGCAGAAAATCTGCAAAGCAGCCACGTGGTCTTTGATTTGTACATTCACAACCCATCAGTCAATTGATAAATCCTCCAGGGAGGATGCAGCAGTTGGTAGAGCAGTACTTTGGTCTGTGATTCTGAACTCTGACTCTCTCTCCATGGGGTAGCAGCTTGGTAGTCACCTGAATTGGAATTGATTTGAACTATTACTCAAAGAAGAAAAGACAGTTACCTATTCTCATAACTGGTGTTCGTCGAGATGTGTTGTTCTTGTCCATTGCAATACCCACCTTCCTTCCCACTGTTGGAGTAGCTGGCAAGCAGGAACGTAGGGCCGGTAGGATCGATTGTGGTATATATGCACCAATATAGTGGTGCCATTCTAGGGGTATCTCCACAGCCAACCCCACGGGAACTGCTAAGGGAAAAGTTTCTGATGTTCATGCATATGACATGCATATATCTGAATTGGAATGGACGTTGAAAACAGGTAACTGTCTTTTACTGCAATCCAGTACATATCACTTAAAGTGAACAGCAAATACAATCCCAACTTAGTCAAATCCCCCACCCTGATCTGCCCCAGGAATCTGCTGCTCTTAAGATGTCTAAATTACCACAGTCCCATATAGAATCAGATTGTGCTCAGGGAATGTTCCTTGTGACACATACTCAGTTCAGACTTCGTGTACCTTCAGCTTGCCTGATTTCACCCCTTTGCAGGGTGCCCCATTCCCAAACCTGACCTGATCACCCGGTTGGACCAAGGGGAAGAGCCGTGGGTCCCGGATCTCCTGACCTCCAAAGAAATGGAGATTCTGAGAGGTATCGGCACAGGTGATAAAGATACTGACAGAGACACCTTCTGGGGAGTGCAGAGTAAAGCTGGGACTACCAAAAATGAGCTTTGAGCGAGAGCCCTCAATTCTGCCCCATGTCTCCCAGGTAGGGCTGCAGGTATCATCCTAGCAAATACCTTTCACAACTCCCCATACATCCTGTTAGATGTCAGGAATTTCCTCTCTACGTCTCCTTCTTCTTCGAGTGGCCCCGTGGGTGCTCCACTCTAGGTGTCAGGTCCCGTCCTGGCGCCGCGGCTTGGAGACTTTTCATAGCCGTGCTCTGCCAGCTCGCGTATGCGTGGTTCACCAGGATAGCGTTTGCGCCTTTGATCAGCCACGCGCGAGCCAGCAACCGTCAGTTCCTCTCAACCGCCTCAGGTCGCGGTCGGAGCTTCCTGATCTCTTCTTCAGTCATGGTTTTAGATAGTTGTCTACCTGTAAATAGTTAAAGTTTTCGTGTTAGCTGTGTTCCTGTTACTTGTTAGGTGTTCTCTTGTTTAAAAAAAAAAAGGAGAAAAAGGAAAAGATTTCCTTTAAAGCCGTTTTTCACTCAGAAGCGCTGCAGCGAAGCACTAAATTGTGAAATTGACTACCCACAGCGGGGTTGCACAGGGATCAGTTTTTTTCTGTAACTCTGCTGACAATGCCAGGATCAACTGGTTTTAAGAAATGTTCAGTGTGCTGTGAAGCCATGCCAACGGCTGACGGCCATGACACTTATATTAGGTGCCTGGGGGAGACTCATGTTCCTGACAAGTGCACCCATTGCTGTAAGTTAACTTCAAGAGCCCGGAGGGAGCGGGAGATGAAGATAAGGCTGCTTATGTTTGGCAAGGCGTTGCAGCCTGACCCTACCCCTCCAGCAGCCACAAAAATCTCCCAGCACAAGAGGAGAGCGGCTTCTCCGGGACCTGCTGGCTCCAAAACGTCAAAGCCGTCCCCGACACGCTCCCTCCCTGCGGCAGTCTCAACCCCGGCAGTGGCTTCTAAAGTGACCCCCAGGGGGTCCAGACACCTTGCTGGGGCTGGCATAAGGGAGCCCCCACCATCCAGAGGCAGAGCGGCTTCAGCGCCAATATCAGGAGCGGCGCCACAGCTGACCAGCAAGCCAGCACTGGCTTCAGCTGCGCGCTCCTTGAAATTGATGAACGCGCCGGTGCCGCAATTGACCAGCCTCCCGGCACCGGCTTCAGCAGCACCCAGCGGACCGGCGCCTGTTTCGCCTGCCCCAGCGGTGACGTCGGCACCGTCTCCTCCAGCACTGAGACCTGAGGCGGGACTCGCCAATGCCTCAGACTCGGCACCATTGCTAACCCTGGCACCGGGTGCCCTGCCGGCACCAACACCAGATCAGCAGCAGCTGACCTCTCCGGCACCATCTCACCTTCACTCGGTGCCTGGTTCCCCTGTGCTTCGGGGTAGGGATGAGACTTCAACATATAGGAAGTCATTGTCAAAGACCCATCATAGGGACAGGTCTCTTTCCCCATCTGCTTCACCAAGAAGGCGAAGTCGCTATCACGGCTACTTTTCCCCCTCACGGATTATGTACAGCCGGTACGATTATAGGGATGCGGTGTATTTAGATGCACATCGGTCCCATTCACGATCCCGGTCGCCCTCCCGTCTCTCGAGGTACGGATCAGTGAGGTGCTCTCCGTGCTGCGTCTATTATATCCCGCGTGGTAGCGCACGTTCTTCTCGATACCCCTCTCTGTCACGCTCTGAACGTTATGACGATCGTCCCCAGCGTCACCATTCACCACCATCGCATAGGGGATCTTCTTACATCTGCCAATCACCATTAGCGGAATACTTACCTCATCGATCACAACCACTACACTCACCTTCTCCAACTAAGAGCCCAACAATCCGGTTAGACCAATCCGAACCAGAGGAGAGTCAGTTATCGGAAACGGAGGACCCTAAGACGGAAACTTCCCCAGCGGACAGCCCATTGTCTTCCCCGGATGAAGCGATTTGCCCAGTTGAAATCTCCCCACCGGATGATCTGAAACATTTTCAGGATCTCTTCAAACGAGTGGCAGACACACAGGACATACAGCTAGCAAATGTGCCTGTTAAGAGACATCGCCTTTTGAAGAACCTCCGCCCACAACAATGTGCGAAAGTCGCATTGTCAATCGATGAGGCGATTATGGAAGTGGCGGACGAGATATGGCAAACCCCAACATCGGTTGCACCTACAAGTAAAAAAGCTGATAGAAAATATTTTGTTCCAGCAAAGGGGTTGGACTTTTTATTCAATCACCCCCAACCTAATTCACTGGTAGTAGATGCAGCGCAACGTAGGGGTAAGGCGACACAGTACAGAAATACCCTTTCGGACAAGGACAATAAAAAATCGGATATTTTTGGGAGGAAAGTCTATTACTCAGCTACACTTTTACTTCGCATTGCAAATTACTCAGCCCATCTGTCGAACCATAATTTCGATAATTACTCCAAACTAGCAGATTTGTTGCACCATCTCCCAGACACTAAGAAACCACTCCTGAAAGCAATAGTACAGGAGGGGTACGCGTCATGTAGCGCTGCACTTCAGATTGCTATGGATGTGGCTGACACAGCAGCTCGGGCCGCTGCTACTGGTATCACCATGAGGAGATCATCTTGGCTTTTGTCAGCAGGGGCGCCGAAAGAGTTGCAAAGCAAGGTTGAGGATCTGCCCTTTGACAAACTTAAACTTTTTGCAGCAAACACTGATGAGATCCTCCACTCGGGAAAAGACTCACGCACCACTTTACGTACACTGGGGATGTACACACCTTCCTTCAAACGTAGATGTTATTTCCCTTACCAACGGAGATATGACTTCAATTTTCCTAGACAGCAATCACGTCCTTTTGACAACCAGCATCCTAGACAACGCCCCCAATGCAAGCGACCACAGCAGAACCGTTCGGGTAATCAGCAGTCGACTAAGCAATAGATTTGACTTGCTTGTCGAGGATGCAAACCAATTGCCCATAGTCAATACGGAAACTCATCATCTTTTTCACCATCGTCTACGCTCTTTTTACCACTACTGGTCTACGATCACCACAGACAGATGGGTGCTAGAGGTAGTTCAATCCGGTCTCTCCATCCCTTTTCTCTCTATTCCTCCTACCACTCCTCCCTCCCCGTCCCTCTTCAGGGACCTCTCTCACGAGAAACTGTTGGAGCAAGAAGTTCAACGTTTGCTCACCATCGGGGCGATAGAGAGAGTTCCCAAGCAGTTTTGGGGAAAAGGTTTTTACTCCCGATATTTCCTCACACCAAAGAAGTCGGGAGGATGGAGACCCATCCTGGACTTTCGAAGACTAAACCGGCACCTTCGAAAGCAGCGTTTCAAGATGGTAACTTTATCAACCATTCTTCCATCATTGAACAAAAAGGATTGGTTTGCAGTCCTCGACTTGCAGGACGCTTATTTCCACGTAGAAATTCACGTGGCACACAGACGTTTCCTTCGTTTCCAATTGGGGAGCAAGCATTACCAGTACAGGGTTCTATCATTCGGCCTGGCATGTGCTCCCAGGTTTTCACCAAGATGTTAGCAGTGGTCGCGGCCCACCTACTCAGACTAGGGGTAACAATATTCCCCTACTTGTCTTCTCAGGGGTACGACCTATATGGAAACATGTCATATGGTTCGGACAGTATCCGACGAATTTGCTACCCTGGGCCTTCTCATAAACTTGAAAAAGTCAACACTAGTTCCATCCCAAAATCTCATGTTCATAGGTGCGCGCCTCGATTCAACTATGGCACGCGTGTATTTACCGATGGAACGTTTTATATTAATCAAGGAATTGGTACACACGGTGGTCCATGCTCCAACAATTCCCACATGTGTCTGTCTACAGCTGTTGGGGCATATGGCTGCTGCCACCATCGTAGTGTGCAACACAAGGTTACGTTTTCGTTGCCTCCAGCACTGGTTAGCCACGGTTTACATCCCGTCAAAGCACAGTGTTCACAGGCCGCTAGTGGTGCCGCAGTATGTCCGGGAATCCCTGCAGTGGTGGACCAACCCAACCAATCTTCTCACAGGTGTTCCATTTCATCGTCCTCAACCTACTACACAAATAACTACAGATGCCTCCCCCATAGGTTGGGGAGCTCACATGGGCAATCTCATGGTCCAGGGACGTTGGTCGGTAAGATAAATGCTATTGCACATCAATGTGCTCAAGTTGAGAGCGGTGCGGCATGCGTGCAAGCATTTTCAGTCACGCATTCAAAATACAACGACCAGGATTTTAACGGACAACATGGCGACTATGTTTTATATAAACAAGCAAGGAGGTGCCCGATCCCGTTCTCTTTGCACAGAGAGTATCCGTTTATGGAATTGGTGTATTACCAACAACACTGTTCTAACAGCTTCCTACCTGCCGGGTGCCAACAACTTAATAGCGGACTCTCTCAGCAGACGTTTTCCACACAACCACGAGTGGGAGATTCGCACGGACGTACTGAATAGTATCTTCGCTCGATGGGGATTTCCGACGATAGATCTGTTTGCGACAGAACTCAATTTGAAATGTCCCAATTATTGTTCGAGAGCTGGGATAGGACGCCATTCGCTGGGGGACGCCTTCCTTCTCCATTGGGGGACGTCATTACTGTACGCTTTACCACCGGTAGTATTAATTCCCAGAGTTCTCGAAAAGATCAATGTAGACAAAGCCCAAGTAATCCTTCTAGCGCCGGCATGGGCTCGTCAGCCTTGGTTCTCAATACTCCACCAGATGTCAGTGAAAGCGCCATATCCTCCGCCTTCTCTTCCGAATCTGTTGACCCAGGACAACGGATCCCTCAGTCATCCGCGTCCAGAGGACCTACACCTCACTGCGTGGATCCTGGCTGGTTTACCGACTCCGAGCAATCCTGCTCTCAGCGAGTCAAACAAGTGTTGATGCATAGTCGGAAACAATCTACTCGAACTGCTTACACAGCTAAGTGGGCAAAGTTCCAAGCATGGTGTGCGGACAATAACATGGACTCACGTTTTGCACCCTTACCTTGTATATTGGATTACCTCTTGCAACTACATGACAATGGCTTGGCAATTGCATCGCTACGGGTGCACTTGGCAGCAATTAATGCATTCCATCATGGAGATGACAATATTTTCTTGTTTGCTCACCCCACTACAAAAAGATTTCTGAAGGGGCTCTCGAATCTCCATCCCCCACAGAGGCCTCCCCCTCCATCATGGAACTTGGATCTGTTCCTACAAACTTTGACTCGTCCCCCTTTCGAGCCCTTTACAACAATAACATTACACTTACTTACGGTCAAGCTGGTTTTTCTTCTAGCCCTCACTTCAGCTTGCAGAGTGAGTGAGATAGCAGCTTTGATGGCCTTGCCGCCCTATACAGTCTTTTCGAAAGAATCGGTAACGTTGAGGACCCATCCAGCGTTCATCCCGGAGGTGTCTTCTGAATTCCACATAAACGAACCGGTGATTTTACCATGCTTCTTCCCAAAACCCCATACCTCAACGCAAGCAGCACACCTACATACCTTGGATGTGAGAAGAGCGTTGGTGTTTTACATTGACAGAACACGGGGTTTTAGGAAAACAGACCGTTTGTTGGTGTCAGTGGCGAGTCACTCAAAAGGACAGCCTTTAACTTCTCAGCGTATTTCTAAGCTCATAGTTTTATGTATATCCATGTGTCATTCGCTGCGAGGGAAGCCTCTCCCCTCTCGCCCCAAAGCTCATTCAACTAGGGCAGTTGCTGCTACTACAGCCTCTCTCAGTGGAGTGTCCTTTTGTGACATTTGCAGAGCGGCAACATGGTCTTCGTATGCGACTTTTATGAAGCACTACGCTATAGTCAAACAGTTTACTTCAGATTTTTCTGTGGCTACAGCAGTACTGAATCGTGCTGATAGTCTTGATTCCGGAGCGCTTTAATTCTGCTCTGTGTACTGCTCCAGAGTCACCTAGAGTGGAGCATCCACGGGGCCACTCAAAGAAGAAAAAGAAGTTACTCACCCTGTGAAGTAACGATTGTTCTTCGAGATGTGCCCCATGGGTGCTCCACGACCCGCCCTTCCTCCCCGCTCCGGAAATTTCTTCTTAATGTTTCTTTCAGATGAGCGGATGAGAGGAACTGACGGTTGCCGGCTTGCGCGCGGGTGATCAAAGGCGCGAACACTATCCTGGTGAACCACACATGCGCGAGCCGGCGGAGCACGGCTATGAAAAGTCTCCGAGCCGCGGTGCCGGGACGAGACCCGACACCTAGAGTGGAGCACCCACGGGGCACATCTCGAAGAACAATCGTTACTTCACAGGGTAACTTCTTTTTCCCTGGGAGTGTTTGGGTGGGATGTGGAGGCAGAATCAAATGTCTCAGTCTCCTGATCTTTTATTGAGTTGTGCTTTCTGTTTGCCATTCCCCGGTCATTTTTTTTCTCTAGCACAGACACTCCTACCTGGATTCTTTCTCTTCCAGCAGGTGATAAGACGGTTAGGGAGAATAATGAGGAGAATCAACAGCAGGATGGTCCTGGAACTGTAGAATCACAGGGAATATTTCTGGAAAAAGCTGAAGGGGATTTTTCCCAGTGTGTAGAACAGAGAAATCAACACAGGGCAGCGAGGCAGCTGGAGAACAATCCAAGCGGGAAAGAGGAGGAATCCATTGAATGTGGGGGAGGATCCAAGGATCTCAAGGAAACTCCAGCCCAGCAGACAAATTGCAATGGAAAGAAACCCCATGAATGCTCAGACCCTGGGAAAAGATTGAATGAGAAATCATGCCTTATTCTGCCCCAAAGAGGGCATACAGGAGAAAGACTCTCCAAGTGTAGAAAAAATTTGTGTGAACTGTCATCCCATATTGAGATTATCCACGTGGGAAAGAAATCCTATAAATGCCATGAGTGTGGGAAAGGTTTCATTATACGATCCGCCTTTACTGTCCATGAGAGAACCCACACAGGAGAAAGACCATATAAATGCCATGAGTGTGGGAAAGGTTTCATTATACGATCAGGTCTTACTGCCCATGAGAGAATTCACACAGGAGAGAAACCATATAATTGCTTTGACTGTGGGAAAAGCTTCAGTCAGAGTTCACACTTATTATCCATCAGAGGCTGCACACAGGAGAAAGACCATATAGATGCCTTGACTGTGGGAAAAGCTTCAGGCAACCCTCAAATCTTAAGGTGCCACAGGACTCCTTGTCGCTTTTGCAGATTCAGACTAACACGGCTACCCCTCTGATACTTGACCTCAAAACTTATTAGACATCAGCGAGTGCACACAAGGGAGAGACACCATAGTAAGGGAAAGATTTCACTCAGTGATCAGCCCTCACTGCCCAGGAGAGAACCCACACAAGAGAGGCCATATAAATGCCTTGACTGTGGGAAAAGCTTTGGAAGCACCTCACTAGACATCAGAGAATCAACACAGCTTCATCAGCAAATCCCCTGGGCAGAAACCTCTCAGATTTCATTAGGTTGTGCAGTGGTTCTTAATCTGGGGGGTAATTATCCCTCAAGGTATAATTTCTCATATTTCAGGTGGTAATACGTTTAAAATACAGTAGCTGTTAAATTTTGTTCAACATGTATGAGATTACAAAATACAATAAAAATGATTAATCGTAATTTTCTTTTTGTTTATTGCTATTTAAAAAGGAAGAAGGGGTAGTTTATTGGTTAAGTTTTAAGGTATAACAGTGCTAAAGAGGTTAAGAGCCACCGAGTTAATGTGTAAAGCAGCAGTTCCCAGCTGCTGGTCCATGAACCCGTGCCAGGCAACAAACCGCTGGCTGCCAAGCTGTGGCAGCTGCCAGACCTGAAGCTGGCTATTTACTGCAGTTCTGGGGGGGGGGTGTCACTCCCCTCCCCCCACCTTAGTTGCTAAAAATCAGCCGGCTTCAGTTCCAACGGCCATGATGGCTGATTTTGTCTGGCAACGGTGCAGGGGCTGAGGTGGCAGCAGGAGGACGTGGAGCAGAAGGCACCTCCCTCCCTCCCGCCCCCTCCTATCCAGGTAAGATGGCAGCCCAGTTGAGGCTCTGTGCTCTCACCCATGTCTACCCATGGGAGTGCAAGACACACTTGGGGAGGAAGGGGGCACACAGCCAATGGCTGCTTCCTGTACTCGCGTGACAGTAATGGCAATGCTCCCTAGAGAGGACAACCTCGCTCTGGGGAGTATGGGGGTGGGGGCGGGGCTAAGGAGTGTTGGGTGAGGGTATGGTGAAGTCATAGGGCAACAGGGGGTTGGCATAGGTGGTAGGGTTTAAAGGGTCAAAGGGCACAAGGCATAGGGTTGGAGGGGTCAAAGGGTGTTAGGCACTGGGAAGCAAGGGGCTGGGTTGGAGCTAAGGGTTAAATGGGGAGGACTTAGGCTGAGGGAGGGTAGTGGTTAGAAGTCAAAGGGCAAGGGGGTGGGTTGCAGTGGGTCTGTATGGAGCTAGGTGTGGCACAGCTTGGGGGCAGCAGATCTCAGAGTGTCTGAGCAGGGCAGGGGGCCTCAGAGCTTGTGGAACAGGCAGTTGCAGGGTCAGTGAGGCAGGATCAGGGTTTGGCACAACAGGCAGTCATGGAGTTTGTGGAGCAAGGGGCAGTGGGGCAGGATCAGGGAGCACTGGGAGTGGTGGGCAGGATCTGGGGAAATGGGAGGTTGTCAATTTTAAGTCGGGTTGATGGGGACGCAGCGTGCCAGGATTGGTGGTGACAGCGGATGCAGTACAGGCGCCAAACAAGACAGAGGAGGTTGACAAAAGGAATTTGGCAGCAAGGGGTGTTAGGAAGGAGGAGATGGCACTGGGGTGACCATCTTGGCAAGACAGACTTGTGAGATAGTGGGATATAGGGGGTATCAGATGATGGGTTTGGCAGGTTTAATAATACAGATACACAGAGTACCAGAGTTGGCTAGACGAGGTCAGAGGGTTCTGGGGTTGGAGGTAGAAGGATGTGCAGTGACAAGATGGGGTCAGCCGGTGAGTGGTTTGGCAGACAAGCTACATTTTATTCCCATATTTGCATATTCATTATTTGCACAATGAATATGCAAATGTTTTTGGTCTGCCAAAAGCTTGTGAATGGATTTGCCAGTCCACAGTATAAAAAAGTTTAGGAACCATTGTCTCGGGGATTCTCTCTAGTTTTCAGCCACCCAAGTTTGAATGCTGCTCTCTGGGGGGTGTTTGGGTTGGGGGTACAAAGTGCCAGGCTGAGCTGGGTGGAGACAGGAGTCTCTTTTTGTTCCTTCTTTGCAAATAAAGCAGAGTTTTAGTTTCTCCCACTCCTGGACTATGTTTACACTGGCGGGCTATTGCGCAAGTATGGCCATTCTTGTGCAAGAATCCGCAGAATGTCTACACTGCCCACCAGCTCTTGCGTAAGGAAATTTATAGTACGGCGTGATAAGAGACAGCTCCTTGCGTAAGAGCTACGCTGTTTGCTATCAGGTGTAAGCTCTCTTGCGCAAGAGGGCGGTGTGGACGCGTGGCAGGGGTTTCTTGTGTAAGAACTGGCCTCCAGGAAAAATACACAGGTGTCCTCTCCGACCTTCCATATACCCAGTCACCATTTGCTGGTTCCCTGTAGCCAGCCTCCCCTTAAAGGCACAGGCAGCCAGCGGAGCCGTGTGCCACGTGCAGACCTTGGAGCTGCCAAAAGGAGCAATGGCCGCTGCTGAGCAACAGCCAGGTCCCTCAGGCCCCACCCAGGAGCCACCCCAGAGCACCCAGCAGGCCCACAGGCTCACCAAGCAGTGGGCTACATGCTGGGGCAATGCCAAGGTCCAGGCCCTCCTAGACCTCTGGAATGAGGAGGAGGCCCTCTGTAATCCCAAATCCAAGAGGCAAATTGCGGACATATTTGCCTGCATGGCCCAGGTGCTGGCCACACAGGGACACCCAGCCCGGTCCCTGGAACAGGTCTGGGTCAAGGTGAAAGACCTGCAGCTCAGCTACGTGCGGGCCAGCGAAAGTGGGGGTGGCGGAGCCACTGCTTGCCCCCACTACCACCGCCTGCGCAGTATCCTGGCCAACAAGTGGGCTGAGACCCTGGAGGCCATGGTGGACTCAGCCCTGGCCACCCCAGTGGTCCAGCCAACAGACGCGGAGGAAGATGAGGAGGGCAACCGGTCCACCGAGGAGCAGGAGGAGGAGGACGGCAGCCAGAGCCCACCAGCCCAGCACAGCAGCCACCATGTGTCCCAGGCCTCCTCGGAGATTGGTGAGGGATCATCTGGTGAGTGTCGCAGCTGCCACTCACAAGTGTGCAGGAGGTAGGGGGCCATGGGATGGGGGAGAGGGTGCAGCACATTGCACAGCCTGGCCGGATGCTGCACAGTGGCACACAGCATGTACAACCTTGTGCAGCCGGACCAAGTGGCACACGAACACGGCTGCCAGCCCCAGCACATGCCTGGGACCCCAGGGGCCATGCACACCCAGCCTGGAGGAGCAGGGAACGTCCAGCTGGGAGCAGCCCAGCTGCAAGGGTGCAGGACAGACACCATGCAGCCCAAGGGGACTACACACAGCACTAATCCATGGCCACCTATGGGACACAGTAGCTGCCCCAGGGGAAGGCACAACAGGCCCCCCACCACCACATGTGGCCCTCTCAGGATCCCCTGGCCCACCTCAGGCCCTCCCGCTGCCCCTAGGGGAATCCCCCCCCCACCAGTCTTACCTGTCCCCAGGCATTGTGGCATGTGCGGTGGCATGAGGAGAGCACAGGGCGCCTGGAACACCATGGGGCAGGGGTCACTGACCATCTTGCGCTCATCTGCTTCATCTGCAGTGGGACCTCCTGCCAGCGAAGGGCCTTCCAGCCCTATCCTGCTGGCACCAAGGAGCCAGGGCCCATTGCAGCGCTCCCGAGACCGCTACCACCTTCTCTGCTGCCACGTCTATGCCATTGAGCGCATGGAGGGCTCGCTCACAAACAAAATATGTGCCAACGAGGAGTGGCGGGAGTGGGTACATTGAGCACTGTGACCGCACATAAACCCTCCTGAGCACCATTGCGGAGCGCATGGACCCTGCACTGCAGCACACCATGGCCAGACCCCCTCCTGTTGTCCCCTCTGCCTTGCCCAGTCCGCCCCCCTTCTTCCCTCCTGACGTGCCCAGTCTTCCCCCCACTTTGCCCCCTGATGTGCCTGTGCCCTGTCCTGAGGCCCCCGACATGCCCATGCCCCGTCCTGCAGCCCCCCAACATCAGCACCTCCTGGTGCAGTCTGTCTCGACCCGGCATGAGGGGCAGAGGCGACCCTGCACCCGTGGGGGTGGGAGAGGCCTCCCCTCACACCCATGAGGCCTTCCCAGTTCAGGGCCCCCTCCTCCCAGTTCAGGGCCCCCTCCTCCTCCCTCCCCACAGTGCACCCCCTTCCCCATGTAAATAAAAATGCCTTATATAAAGCAAGTGCATTTTATTTATTGGGAGGTGAGGGAAGGGTGGTAGGAAGGGGTGGTGATGGGAGTGGGAAGTGGGGGCACGGGTGCATGCGGTCAGAGGTGTACGGGCAGCCTATTGTGGGGCCTGGTCCAGCATCACCCAGAGGGCTTCCCGGACCCGCACCCCGTGGTGGTTGGTCTGCCGGGTGGCGGCCGTTTGGGGCTGCTGGTAGGCCTGGCCCTCACTTGCCATCCATCCCAGGAGGAAGGCCTCCCCCTTCCCCTCAATAATATGCCAAGATGACCTTCGGGATGTGCTGCACGCACATCTACAGGCGGGTCAGGAGGCACCTGAACCATGCCTTCAGACACCCAAAGGCGCACTCCACGGGGTTGCGGGCCCGGTCCAGGTAGGCGTTGAAGGTGGCCTGGCTGTGGTCTAGTTAGCCAGTGTATGGCCGCATCAGCCAGGCAATCGGGGTAGGTCACATCCCCCAAGATGCAGACTGGCATCCTGACATCCCCAATGGTGAATTCCCCCTGGGGGAAGTAGGTGTCCATCTCTAGCCTGTAGCACAGGCCTGAGTGCCTGAGGATACGAGCGTCATGGGCCCGGCCGGACCACCCCACGTATATGTCCTGGAACCAGCCCTAGTAGTCCACGAGCGCCTGGAGCACCACGGAGCTGTAGCCCTTCCGGTTTATGAACCGGGCCATTCAGTGCTCTGGCGCCCAGATGGGGATGGAGGTCCTGTCTATGGCTCCCCCACAATTTGGGAACTCAAGGCTGGCGAAGCCGACAATGGTGGTGTTCACTTCACGGGGGCAGATGACCCTCTGGAGCAGTACGTCATTGATGGCATGGACGACATGCAGAGAAGCACATGGGAGCATGAAATGAGACACAGAGCATACATGGGCCCCTGGGGTGTGCTCAACTTTTCTTTCCTGGCCCCTTCCCCCACGCAGGACAGGACCCTCTGCCCCCCGGGATTTCCCCACCACCACCAGCGGGGCTGTGTGCAGAAGGGACAGCATGACCCCCTGGGTGCGGGGCTTCCCCCTGCCTCTACAGCCTCCCCCCACCCAGTCTGGCCCCTTCCCTCTCCCAGGACGAGCCCATGATCCACGGAGGGCCTTACCTGCCAGACGACTGTGCTGATGATGGACCTGCCCACCCCAAACTGGTTTGCCATGGAGAGGTAGCTGTCTGGGATGGCCAGTTTCCACAGGGCAATCACAACCCTCTTCTCAACGGGAATGGTGGGGCTCAGGTGGGTGTCCTGCTTCCGGAGTGCAGGGGTGAGCCAGGTGCAGAGCTCATGAAAGGTCCCCCTGTGCATCCTAAAGTTCTGCACCCATTGCTGGTTGCCCCATTGTCCCAGCACCAGGCGCTCCCTTCCTGTCTCAGGTGGGAACGCGACTGTGAACAAGGGTCTCCTCTGTCAGGGGAGCTCTGGCCAGTGAGGTGGGATCAGGCTTGGCAGAAATCTCTCCCAGAGACTCACAGGCTGGAGAGATGTTTGTTGGGAAGCATTTTGTAAATGTTGATGGATTTAAACAATTCCCTCAAGTGGTGGGTTTGAAGCTTTCATTTAAAAATTGTCTCTATTCAGATGTTCACAGTTGTAAGGAATTAGTGTGTGTGTGTGTGTGTGTGTGTGTGTGTGGTGGGGGGGGGGCTGTCAGCCAATGAGAAGCAATAAATAATGATTTACTGGCAGTCAATACTGTCACTTACAAAGCTTTACGGGCATAGATCGATGTAACTACAGAAAGCAAAGGGGCTGTGCCTGCTGCCACTTCCCTCAGCTCCCATTGGCCGGGAACAGGGAACCTTAGCCACTGGAAGCTGCAGGCGTGGGGCCTGTGGTTGAACAACACCAGCACGAGGCCTGGCAGCTGCACTCATATTGCTCTGATGGGCTGCACATGTCCGTGGGCTGCAGGCTTCTCATCACTGTTCTCAGGGGAGACTTTTGTGCCCCTGGGTTCTGCTTAGAGAAGGAGGCCAACAGTTATCAACTATGTTCACTCCCTCTGGGTACGTCCAGACTTTAGGTCTTTTCTTGGATACCTGCAGGATCCCGGAAAAGCTCTGCCGTGTCCAAGGAACATGTCTGCTTTTACGAAGAAATTATCAGAAAAGTGGACATGTTTTGTCGTCATCTCTGTACACCTCAATTTACGAGGAAGAAAGGATGTTCCAAAAGACACTTTTTTTTGAAAATTTGCAGACGAGCCAAATTTCAGAAAAGCCTGTTTTAGAAGTAAATCGGAAAAAGATATGCAATTTGCATACTGCAAATTGTGTTTCTTTTTCTGAATTATCTTTGTAGTCTAGACATAGTCTTTGAGGTATCTGGCACTGGCCACTGTCAGCAGACAGGATACTGGGCTAGATGGACCAATATGGCTGTTCTTATATTTGAAAAGGCACCAATATTGTCCTTCTGATGTCTTGTACCCTCAAGGCTACACTTCCTTTTGAGAGTATCAGAGGGGTAGCCATGTTAGTCTGAACCTGCAAAAGCGGAGAGGAGTCCTGTAGCACCTTATAGGACTTCGGTTAGTCTATAAGGTACCACAGGACTCCTCGCCGCTTTTCCTTTTGAAGACCATGTCCTCCACAACACGTGTCATCTCATCCTGGAACTTTTCCATGGAGAGAGGTGCAGAGTTGAGCAGAAGGCTCAACAG
Source organism: Pelodiscus sinensis (assembly GCF_049634645.1). Classification (NCBI taxonomy): domain Eukaryota; kingdom Metazoa; phylum Chordata; order Testudines; family Trionychidae; genus Pelodiscus; species Pelodiscus sinensis. The sequence goes on from NC_134742.1 coordinate 2,447,270, forward strand.
TGCCATTTCCCTGTGTGCTCAATGCTCACCCTGGTGACCTAGGCCTGTCACCTTGAACTGGGCAGTGAATGCCCTGGTGCAGAAGGAAAATAAACACCCTTGTGTTGCATCATTTTTCAGCCTCTCCCCACTCCCCAATGGGCTTTGCTTCTCCAGCTCCCTCTGTGCTCTAACTCGTAACAACTTACATCATCCCACACCATCAGCCAGCTGCGAGGGCTGTGACAGTCTGTGGGAGTCAGGCATCTGCCTGCCAGATCTGTGGCCCAGTAATGCTGCCACTGCATCCTCCCAGGCCATTGGATTCAAAAGGGCCTGGAGTTCCCGGTTGCCATCAAAGCACCCTGTGACATGCTACAGGCAGCTCTGAGGACTGGGGGGAGTGTGGTCTGAGACCTGGCTTCCACTAGCTCTACCTCTTCTGCCCAAGGCCTGGCCCCTTCCAGGAGCTTGGAGCCAGACTCCCCACACACACCTTGCTCAGGGCCCACGTAGGATGTGTTCTCCCCTGCAGAGACTGAAAGACTCCCTAGAGATCTCAAGACAGTGGGGTCCTGGCAGAGGCAATACAGAGGGATGGAGAGGGATGGCCCACTCACATCCCAGGCCTAGGTCACTGAAGTCCAGCCCAGCCCCCTGACTCCCTCTATCCTTGTGCCCCCAGCCCCTGAGGAAGTGGGTCTGGCCCACGAAAGCTCATCACCTAATAAACCATCTTGTTAGTCTTTAAAGTGCTACATAGTCCTGTTTTTTTGTTATTTGTGGGGCTGTTTTTATTGCTTTAATTTTTAAATTTATCCATAATCTCGTGAAGATGGTTTCAAAGGATTTTTCTCGTCACTTTAAGTTGTGACCATGTGCAATCTTACCTTGTCTGTGCACTACTAGGGACTCCCCTCTTTGTGTCTCCAGTACAGAGGGCAGAGTGTCTGGTGGGGGAAAAGGAGAAAGAGACGAGATTTCATGCTTTCGGATTTATAAGAGTATCCCCAGTTTGACCTGACCTAGCCTGGTTTGAATTTTGACAGAGGGGCACAAGGGCGCACACAGGTTTTCAATATAAACATAAACTGATCTGAAACCTTCCTTTTTCTCTCTCATTCAGGAATCTCCCAGCAATGCAGCCAAAAGCCTTTAGGTCTCATACCCAACCTAGGGGAGATGCAATTGTAAGAGATTTATTTTCCTCTCATCCTTCCTTCCCCCCCTCCAGACACCAGCTGCTTTCTCTCATCCACCTGTTGGCTTTTGTCAGACCCTAGACCCAGATCCTGCAAAGACTTTAGCATAAAAGTAATTTTACCCACTTTGGCGCTGTGATGGCCAGCACTCGGTGACTAAAGGATTAAACTCAGGTAGCTCACAAGGCTGTTGACAGGGGGCAGAAGCACTAATGGGATACAGTGCTGAAATTTGACTTGCATATACCTTTTTTGTTTTGTTAATAAAATCACCTTTTTGTAAGGTGATAATTTGATTCTTGTGTCCTGGAAAGACACAGGTCGTTGGTCTGGGTCTGTGTGTGTGTGTCTGCATGCCTCAGACTGAGAGGTCAGCTGCCAGAGACTGCCGTTGTTTTCTCTTTGTTTTCAAGCTCTTTGGTGGTAAAGAGCTTCCCTTTGGAAGCAGTCCAAGTGCTTTCTGCCTGGGATCAAGAAGAAAGGGTTTTTTTCTTTTATTTCACTTGGTGGTGGCAGCTACTCCCTAAAAAAGTCAGTGAATCTGCGACTCTGATGAATTCTTGTATGTAGAGCCTATAGAGGGAAGGTCTCTTGTGGGTCTCCATCTTCTTTACTCAGAGTACCAGAGTGGGGACCAGCCCTGACAGGTGCCTTTGACAGGAATGGGATGGTAACAGTTTGCAGGGTCAGGTCTCACCATTGTAAGCCCCTCTGTTAACTCAGCATCTCTACGGAGCTCAGCACAATGGGGCCCTTGGCCTCCACAGACTGGCACACACTGTAATGCAGTCATTATACAAGGTGAAAACTGGAGCTGGGACAGGGTTGGATCAATGGGCCAGATTCACCCTGAACTGGCCGAGGACTGCAGGGGGCAGTTTGTGACTCTCCTAGTCCATGGATGCAGAGCTCTGTGCAGATCTTGGCATAGGCTAGGGGAGTCTCAAGATCCAGCCAAAGCAGCATCCCTGTTTCTCTGGCCCCATGGGCTTTCCAAGTTGGGAGGGATGAAAAATTAGGCATTTTTGCTAAATTTGGGGCTCAGTGTTGTGACTTTTAGTGAATCATGAATTAATACGAGGTGTGCTGGCACCAGGGCACCTGTTACTCCCACTCAGTTTCTCTATTTTCCATCTTTCACTCAAATGATCCATCATCTAATTATGACCCAGCTTGCCAGAGCACCTCCCATCTCCCTTCTCCTGCTGTATCAGAGGCTCATCCCAATTTCCCCGTCAAGATCCCTTCTCAGCACCTTTGAACTTCCTCAGAGTCTTCACTAGAGCAACAGTTTTCTGGGCGAAATGACAGATTCCCAAATCCAGTTCAGGAGAAATCTCCTCTGGCGGCTGGAACGGCCTCGTCTCACACCTGGAGAGAGACAACGCCATGTACCTGACATCCTAGAAAGAGAGAGAGAGAGAGACGCATCTCAGTTCCATATGAGACATTGGGAACACCCACTAGACATAGAAAGGGGACCTCACCCAAGGGAAGGGATTTTGCAAACATGGGGAAGAGAGGCCCTGCCCTGGCCCCAGGGCCATGGATTCCCTGAGCGAATGGGGCTTTGCCATCTCTACTATCTTTGTGCCTGTGACTCTGCAAAGCACAACAGTCACTCACATGCCAGCAATGCACACGGAGTTACACTGAGATCGGACACCTGGAGCATCCCTTCCCTGTATGGGGAGCTGGGTTGTTTCCAACCACTGGCGCTAGTGTCCAGTTGTCCCAGGGCCCTCAACCTCAGGCCTCATCCACACTCCTGTCCTTCCCCAATGCCACACCCCATACTGCCTTGCCTCTTCCCCACCTTTCTCCTGAGCACACCCTATGCCCAATCCTTCTTCTCCCTCCCAGCATTGCCTTTACACGGTGGAACAGCTGACTGCAGCAGGCAGGAGGTGCTGGGGAAAAAGGAGAAGCTGGCTGCTAAGCACCAACTAATTTTTTCCATGGGTGGTCCAGCCCTGCAGCACCCACAGAAGTGGTGCCTGTGCTTCTCCCTCAGTCTCACCCGCAGGAATTCACTCGCTGGCTTCTGACACTTCCCCTCCAGCTCACTGATCACCTTGCTGAGATGGGAAATCTGTGCGGAGAGTTTCCTGACAGTGTCTTTGTTTTACAGTTTTGGCCCCAATATGCCTTAAAGGGATGTCTCCGGGCCTCCTGGAAAATAATATGTGCAGTTTGGGAGAAGTTTTGTGAACATCACCATGAATAGGAATTAACTCATACATATGTATATTTTAGAAATGTCCGTCTGTGAGTCTCTTTGCTCAAGTACTCCTAAATGGGAAGAGCTAGGACCACCAATTTTGGTTTACAGCTTCTTCCTATCCTAACGTAAAGCAAAGCCAGGGTTTGGCTGTGCCAGGACAATGGGCTGTGCTGGGAAAGGGACTGTTTTCTGTAACATTGAAGGGAGGGGCACAGAGAAGAGGGATGCAAAACTGAGAGTAGCCAATGGGGGTGCTGAGCCTGCAGGGGAAAGCTATATGCAGAGTGGCCACTTGGGGGGGGACGACAGTCATACCACCAAAAGAGTGACCAGCAGAGCTGGGGCTCTGCCATCTTGTCTGTCACCAGACCAGGTAAGTAGCTCCCCCCCCCATCCCAAACCTTTCTCCTCCCCTAGCCCTTGCCACAGCACCAGAAGGAGGTCAGGGAGCTGGGAGGAGACAGAAGGCCGCAGGAGGTGTGAGGGAGAGAGAAGGGCCCTGCTGGCCATTGGAAACTGGGGGTAGGGGGAGAGGCGGAGGGGGTGAGAAAAGGCCCTGCAGACAGGGAAAGGAGAGAAAGTCCCCTCTGGCCCTGAGTGCCTACTCAGCGCCCAACCCTCACTTTTGCCTCGCCCTACCTACACCCATCACCAGCCCCCTGCCCTGAAGGACCAGGGCAATGCCAAGCAAGTCTTGTAGTTACTTTAAATGCATCTTTCATGCTTCAGTTTTTCCCACATATACACAAGTACACACACAAGAGACTATTTCAGGACAATGGAGAAACACACACAAGCCCATGTTCCTCAAAGTCATAGAGAAATCTACCAATAAAAAACCTTCCCACCTCCATGTGAAGCGGACAGGAGGCTGCAGACAGGAGAGTTTGAGAGGGCGCACAAGAGATCCCGCCACTGAACAGGCTGCCAGAAGAGTGGACTAGCTTTGGCGTGAGTGAGTGAGTTTGCTGGACTGTTTGTTTGCATTTTGTTTCTGTTCTGTTGCAGGTGATTTCAGTTACTGTGGCGGTTGGAACTGTGTGACTGGGAGTGTTTAATCTTTTGTTCCCTTGATTGCCTTTGATCAGCCTCACACAGCCTTGGGATCAGCCTCACACTGTGTCGCTATCGAGGGGGTAGTCCTGACCTGACAGGGAAGCTGGGTACGCGCAAAGATCAAAGAGCGCAAACGGCATGAACTGTATCCTGCGCACGCGCACCCAGCTGGAAACAGCTATACAAAGCATCTGAGCTGTGGTGCGGGACAAGCCATGAGTGAAGCACCCACTGGGACCACTCTAAGAGGAACTCATGGATCATTTCACAGCTCCTGGTCTGTTGAAAATTCCCACATGTCCTTGCTGGGCACTGGGTTTGAAAAGGATTCAGATGCTCAGAGAAAACTTTCCCACATCAGACAAATCCAAAATCTTCCCTTCTGGTTCCTTTCTTGCCAGGCTGGAGTGCCACTGCTTTGCTCAGCTGTTTGCGTACTGTGAGGGATGCACCTTGTGGTGCCAGTAACCAGTTATTAAAATGCAAAGTTATTGCCCATAAGACAGAACAGCAACTCAATACCTTGTGTTCCTGGACAGCTTCCTGTATGGGAACCACTGTCTGAGCTCTGTGAGCATAGGGGTGGGTGGAAAACCAGACAGGTAGAAGAAGTCTGATCATCTTCACAGAACAGTTTCAGATCTTCCTGCTGTTCCCTACACACCCTGACTCATCCAGTTTCCTTTGCTGCCTCCGGACGCTGTTTCTGTCTGTCACCAGCTGCCTATCTGACCTGAGGTTTCTCTGTTGCATAGTTTGTCTTTACTGGGGGCCATGCATGAGCTGTCAGGGGTGTGGTGAAAGCAGCTCATTCCCTCCTTTCCTGGCCTGCCAGCAGCACAGACACACTTTGCTTCAACTCTATGTGCCAGAAAAATGCCGTTCACAGAGTTGTGGTGCCCACGTCTCCCTAAGGACAGGCTGGTGCAGCATGAGTGCCAGGGCTCCCTGCACCTGCCCAGAGGAAGGCACCTGCAGGGCAGAGATTTAGATGGAGCCACAGATCAGGGGAGAAAATCTAGGAAACGGGGAGATTCTGGGGCTCAGAGAAAATGCGTGTGAACAGGGAAGGTTGGAATTAACCCACATCCAGTGTGTGTCCTACCCTGTGTGTCTGGGCAGCCTCATCCAGGAGCAGCACCCAGTGAGATCTGTGCTTCGGGGATCTCCAGCAAACCACACACATGGCTTCCCCATCCTCCTCAAAGAACAGATCCAGGGCTTTGCCATGTCTCTCTCTCACATTCCCATTGCCTGGTTTCAAATCCACTTGTTTGAGTTTTTCCACGATATTTGCTGGTGGGTAGTTATTCCTCAGAGCCCCTTTCTGGGTTTGGGCTCTACAGCTGGGGTAGTACAAGAGGTCAGAGCCCAGCTCTGCCCATGTCCCACAGTGCTGCATGATGCAGCATCGGTGGAAGTTGTACCCACAGTGTAGGGTCACTGGGTCTGAGACATTCCAGGCAGATGGGACATTTGGCTTCCTCTTGGATTTCCCGTACAGGAGTTGCTGTGGCCATGGCTGTGTGCTCTCTGGGCTTCTGGTCTCTCTGCAGCAGAAATGGTTTTGCTGACAATGGGCAGTGACATCACAAGGGCCTTTTGCAGCACCTCAGCTTATTGGCTAAAGGAGGTTGTGAGGTGGTGACCTCACAGAGAGCCCACGACAAGGGCCAGGTGGGACAGGCTGCAGGGCAGGGTCAATCCCAGAGACCCCCATGGTTTTGTGATTAGGAGTCTCGTTATTGAGGCCATGAAAATGAAATGCAAATTTTGGCCCTGGTGCGTCTCACATTCTTCTATTTCTATACAGCTATAAATATTTTTAACTGTCTCTTCAACCCTTCACCGCTGAAACAACAAAAAACATGCACACAAAAAAGAGGTGGGGTGTGTGTGATGAGGGAGAAAGAAGTGAAAAGAAAGAGGAGTTGGGAAAGAAAAAGCAGAAGTTGTGTGTGTGTGTGTGTGTTAGGAAGGGAAATAAACAATAAACAATGAGTTAGGAAGGGAAAGAGAAGGCAAAAAACAAAATACAGGCAGCAATAACAAATTTAACCTGCTAAAAAGAAGGGGGGCTTCACAGGCAGACAAAACATCTGGACGCTCTGGCCCAGCTCGAGGAAGATAGTGGAGGTTGCCACTTCATCTTGCAAACTAATTGCGCTGCCTTCATTTCCAGGCTGGATACCCACTTGGGCAGCATAAGGGAACCCTCCAAAATCCTCTGGGATCAGGCATTCCCTAACCAGAGGGAGGCCGGAGGTATGAGATACCCGTGCCACCCATCCCCAGGCTGTGCTCGTTTGAGAGGCCCCCCCCCCCAATTTCTCTATGGCTCTGACCTGGGCAGGAGAAGGGCCATGACCTCTCTCACTTCCCCTCCTTGGGGACCAATCTGCCTTAGCATAGGGTTTCCTGTGTAGGGAAAGCTCATCTGGCTCATCCCTCTCATGCTTGTGTTAAGAAGGATGCAAGTTGGGTCCCCCTTTAACTTCCCTCCCTTGCCCCAGATTACAAATTGCAGTCCCAGTTCCCTTCTGCTCTTCCCACTGGGCTCTGAGCATCATTGAGTTTCCTGTATTCCCTAGGATGGGCTGGGGCTTGTTCTGGGAACCCTGAAATGAAGCCCTAACAATTCCCTTCAAGCTCCATGGGCTGCTGTTTTCATTCACCTCCTGCTTCAGCCTGTCGCTCTGTCTCCTGTCACACCCGTCTCTGCCGGGCCACTGCCTTTGCTGGGCGAGGCAGGGTTACTGCCCAGGGGAGTTGGCTCTGCCCTTAGCCTTTCTTCCTTTTCATTATATTTATTTGTGTTGTTCCTTTGAATTATGTTTTTATTATTGCTGCTCTTTGCTGAGAGAGCTACTGGGAGGCCCCAGGTTTCCAAAGACCATTACCAGCTTCCTCTACAAAATCAGTAACCTTTTCCCCAAAGCCACTGTTAACTGATCTCTCTCGCCTTCTCCCTTTCTTCTCAACTAGTCCCATTCCCTATGACATTTTCCACTCCTCTAGACTACCAGCCTGAGCCATGAGACTCAGTACTGGAATGTAGCTGTGAATCAAATCACAGCCAGGGCCACAGGGGATATCATAGAGAGCGCCTGTCCTGCTGTCCTCTCCTCTTCCACAATCCTTCCCTCCTCTCCATCGCTCATGACTAGCTCACCACATTTGCTACCCAAAGGTTTCAGAACCCAAAGCAGTGGTCAATGAAATACTGCTAGGTGACATCAGGAATAAAACAATGAGGCCCCAGGTCCTCTGAATAACAAATAACTGATACAACCAGAGAGCTTTTTTAAAATTAGGTTTTAAGCAAACACACACACGTGCACTAAATAGACCCGTAATGCAAAGCATTCCAAACATTATAATTACCCAAAGACTGAGACAGTTTGAGTAATTAATAGCTGGGTTTCGGTGAGCTTCCTTCCATCCAGTTGCTGGGGAGTTTAGGTACCAAGTTCTTGCCTGAAGAAAAACTCCCTTGGATTTCTCCAAAGTAGACTGATTTTTTTATAGCTACCTTAAAGCACATAACACATCCTGATGCCTAGTGGATCACCATAGGAACCCACTGTGGGTCACTAATTCATCGAGTTTTAGCAAATAATGGTTATCAACGCATTTTAGTTATAACACTTATACATTACAGACACTTAAAACCAAGGTGAGCTCTTTAAACATTCCTTGTATGGTACATTAACTTTTTGTCCCACTGTGATAAGCAAAACTGGAAATATGCAGTTATTTGGCTTTGACTCTCGAAGTCCTAAATATTAGTCCTAGCTGTGCAATATTTGGTTTTCAGCTACCAATGGCTGGACATACAAAATAGCTAATGTTAGGTTCAATTCTCCCACAAAACCATGACAGCTTCCACTGTTTAACAGCCTTTAGTGAGGGACCTTCTCAAAAGCTTCCTGAAAGACAAAGTACACTATATCCCCTGGATCATGTTTGTTCACATGTTTACTGACCCCTCAAAGAATTCTAATACAATGGTGAGGTATGATTTCTCTTTACAGAAAGCACTGTTGATTTCTCTCCAAAAGGATCATGTGCATCTCTATGTGGGATAACTCTGTACTTCAACCTATGTCCCTGGCACCGAAGGTAGGCTTCCCCACATGGAATGCCTGGGATTGCCTCTGAATCCTTTAAAAAAATTAGCATCATGTTAGCCATCCTTCAGTCAGATGTTGCAGAAACTTAAGGAACAGGTTCCATACTATACTCAGCAGTGCACTGTAGGCACCCAGGCTGTTGGCTGCCCCCCAAGCTACAGTGCAGTTCAGAAGCCAGGGGAAGGCAGGCGGGGCCCAATCTGGCAGGTCTGACCAAGGCTGCTTCTCTCTACACAAAATAGCCTGGGAAAGGGTGGAAGGAGATGGTTCCCTCCCAGCTTTGAACCCAGAGGCTCAGGTGCTTACTCAGGATAGGGAAGCAAGCAGTTCAAATCAGCACCAAGTCATTTCTTGCACGGTAGTGGAATCACATGCAAACCCTGTCACACATTCCACTTTATGTTTAGAAGAATTTTCCACAACCTGCAGCAGTTAGAAAGCTGTACTATTTTCCCTATTTCTAACACTTTTCTTTCATGCTATTTGGAATAAAGATATTTTTCACAGAATCATAGAACACTACAGCTGGAAGGAACCTCTAGAGGGCATCTAATCCAATCCCCTGCCCTCATGGCTGGACCAAACACCATCTAGATGATCCCTAACTTGTTCTTAAATTACTCCAGTGATGGAGATTCCACAACTTCCCTAGGCAATTTATTCCAGTGCTCCACTACCCTCACAGGAAGTTTTTTGTAATGTAAAATCGAAAGCTCCTTGTTGCAATTTAAGCCCATTTTCCCCACAGTCAGAGCTATTAAAAGGGTTCTTTGATGTTCAAAAACATTTCAGCTACAATTGAACCTTTGTAATTAGTCAGAGCAGTTATAAGGTTTCTCTCCTATGTGTGTTCTCTTATGTCTAACAAGATCTGATCTCTGATTGAAGCTTTTCCCACACTCAGAGCAGCTGAACGGTTTCTCCCCTGTGTGGATTCTATGATGTTTAATCAGGTTTGAATTCTGACTGAAGCTTTTCCCACACTCAGAGCAATTGAAGGGCTTCTCCCCTGTGTGGATTCTCCTATGTCTAACAAGGTCTGACCTATGACTGAAGCTTTTCCCACACTCGGAGCAGCTGAACGGTTTCTCTCCTGTGTGGATTCTCCTGTGTTTAACAAGGTCTGGCTTCTCACTGAAGCTTTTTCCACAATCAGAGCAGTTGAAGGGTTTCTCCCCTGTGTGGATTCTCCTATGTCTAATAAGGTTTGAACTCTGACTGAAGCTTTTCCCACAGTCAGAGCAGCTGAAGGGTTTCTCCCCTGTGTGGATTCTCTGATGTTTAATCAGGTTTGCATTCTGACTGAAGCTTTTTCCACACACAGAGCAGTTGAAGGGTTTCTCCCCTGTGTGGATTTGCCTATGTCTAACAAGGTGTGAGCACTGACTAAAGCTTTTCCCACAGTCAGAGCAGATGAAGGACTTCTCTATTCTGTGGTTTTTCTGGTGTTTAATAACACCTGATTGGCAATGTAAGCTTTTCCCACAGTCAGGGCAGTCACAGATTTTCTCAGTTGGATGCATTCCCTGATGGGTAATAAGCTTTGAGTGCTGATTGCAGTTATTCCTACAGTCAGACAAGTTGAAGGGTTTCTCGCCTGTGTGGATTCTCTGGTGTAAAATGAGGACCTGTCTACACTGGAAACTTTTCCCATAGTCACTGCAAGGGTAGGTTTCCTCTCGATGGGGGATTTTTTGTTGAACAGTTTCTCTGTTCTTTTTTATGTGTCTGTTCCTGTGATAGGATTTACCCTGTCCCTCCACTGCATGGTTTCCCTGCTGTTTTTCTGGGCTATGCTGACTTGCATAGGTCTCTCCCTGCTTAGGAGTCTGAAAAAGGTGCCCTTCATATATTGACAGTAACATCCCATGTGGAGCCACTTGCTCCAGACTTTCTTGCTGAAGACTTTCCTCATAGTTCTTCCTCAGCATCCCATCACCTGCTGGGATAGAGACAGAAACCAGACAGGAGTCATTCGCTGTGCTGTGCTGTGCTGAAAGGGGAACAGGAAAAGGGAGAGAAAACATCCAAACAAATGCTGTGCAGGTTGAAATTGCCACGGCCCTCCCTCATCCTTCATGAAAATATGGATTTTCATAAAGCTTCTTCTAGACAGGCATAACTCATCATGTAACATACCATTTTTACTGTTACAGTCTGCTGAATCTGTATGTGCTATTTCTGTGCCTGTATCATTCTTGTGTTGCGAAGTTAGTCTTATGAAGTGTGCATCTGGTTTTAAGTCTAAATGTACTAATGAGGACCATTATTGATATGTTAGGAACGTAGCGACTCAGTACTCAAACCAACCACCAATGATGATTACATTTCTCCTGTAAGTCCAAATTGTGGTTGATCCTAGAAAGTCACATGACTGTGCCACCTGGTACTAGATTCAAGATGGATTCCAATACTTTTCCATGAGTATGGAGAGTGTGAACACATGTTCTCACATTGGGGGAAAGCCTAAGTTAGGAAAGGAAAGCAATCAGGGCTTTGTCTTCAGCTGGTCTTAGAAATTGCCTCATCTACTGCAATAGATAGGAGGAGTACTGACTAGCACCTGGTAACCAGGTGGTTAAACCCATTTTGGAAGGGGGGCCACTTCACAAATTTCAGAAGTGGCCATGGGCCAATCCAGAAGGGGCAGGGTTAAGAACTACACTGTTGGGAGCTTTGCTTGGCTTGGGGTCTCTGCCAATGGAAGGAACTTGGAGCAGATGGCAGGGTGCTGGGGGCCAGCCTCCTCCAGAGTTGTCTAGTGTGGAGGCTTAAGAGTTCACATAACACCAATGGGAGCTCTTGGCCCCGCTACTAACCTGTTGCTTGTCAGCTGCTGGCAGGCACAAGCCCTTTGAACAGAAGCAGTTGAAAGGGCTCGTGCCTCCCGGACAGTGGGACTGAGAGCTGTGAGCCCTTTCAATTGCTTCTGTTTAAAGGGCTTTTACCTGCCAGGTGGCTGCCAGGCAACGCAACTGCCCAGCAAGTGCGAGCCCTTTAAATAGAAGCAGTTGAAAAGGCTCATGCCTCTCTGGCTCCCAGGCAACGCGCTAGGGGCAGGAGTCAGCAACCTTTTAGAGGTGGAGTGCAGAAATTTGACTTATTCGCCTCTATGTACAGGGCAGAGTGCTGGTGATACTTTTTAAAGTCAAAAAATAGTCCTACTTACAGCAGCTTCATTAATCAATAAATTAAGACGCAGATCTTTAGTGCAAGGGTTGGCAACATTTCAGAAGTAGCGTACTGAGATTTAACTTATTCACGGATCTGTGTGCCGAGGGAAGGAGAGGCAGGGGCAGGCTGTGTACAGTGACCTTATTTTCTGAACCAGCTGCAGCTAGTGAGAATGGTTTAATTTAAATTATGAAACAGATTAAGCATTTTAATTTTCTCATGTTAGTTTATCAAACTTCATTTTAAATAAAGTAAAATATGTCACACACAAAAGGTTTCAATGTTTTATTTATGGCAGGAGTGGGGAACCTTTTGGGGTCAGGGGTCACTGACCCACAGAAAAATCAGTTGGGGACCACACAAGTGAGAAGCAAAAAAACTCCTTCAAAAACACCCAGCGCTCACTGATGTGGCCCCAACTGATACACATCACTCCTCTGATGCCTCAGCCTCACCGGGTGAGGGGAAACGGAGGCCTGAGGTTCAGGACATACCATAAACCAGATTTACTTTTCTGGGGTTCCAGAGTTAGTGGATTTTATGGTCCTCCTTAGGCTCTGGGGTAGGGACAAAAATAAGGGGTTCAGAGTGCAGGATAGGGCTGCCAGCAAATAGGATAGTGATGGGGTGCAGGATCTGGGAAGGAGGTGAGGTGCAGAAGCAGGCTGGGAGTAGGGTGTCTTGCCAGGAGGAGGGAGCAGGATCAAGAGAGGGTGCAGTGCATGGCCAGGAGAAAGGGTGTAGGAGCAACATAGATGAAGAAGCAGGGTGCGGTGTCTGGCCAGGAGAAAAGGTGCAGGAACAAGTGTCGGAGCAACCCAGATGTTGATGGGGAGGGGAAGTGACAGGATTGGGGTGAGGGATCTGAGCATGAGGGGGGACCTTACTTGGCTTCATGCCCCCTTGTAATAGTGGCTGCAGCCACGCAGTCCCAGCCACCCCAGAGGGAGGCCCCGCTGTCACAATGGTGGCCACACAGTCCGGGGCCAGCCCTGGAGGAAGGCCCTGCTGCCACATGGTCTAGGGTTAGCCCCAGACATGCCGCTGCTGTGCAGCCACATACTCTGGGACCAGCCCCAGAGGCTGTAGGCACTGCTGCCGTGGCCACGTTGCCCCGGACTGCGTGGCCATGGCGGCAGTGCCTACAGACTCTGGGGAGAGCCCCAGACCACGTGCCTGCAGCAGCGGCGCCTCCAGGGCCGACCGCGGACTGTGTGGCCAGGGCACATCCAGTCCCTGTCAAGGCACCACTGAGTAGCCTCAACTCCGGCACTGCTTCCTCCGTCCACAGCTTAACTTGCTGCAGGGAGGGGAATCACCCTCCAGCAGCTGTGTTGGGGAGGAGGAATGGGGCTGAAAATCCTAGAACTGCCTCGAAGTCATAATTTGAGGCCATAAGGAATTTCTGGACAGTATTCCTGTGGAGTCCACTGAGGTCACTGTCCTAGGATGTGGGACTGCTGACCCGCCACTTATGGAGGAAGAGGTGGTGCAGGGTGAGCACTGGCAGCTGGTTACTTCTGGCAGCAGGCAGTGTTCCACCCCTGCTCCTAACCCTCCCACTGTGTTGTTACACTATACTTTCTGCAGGAGACAAGGCATCACCCCCCACATTGGAGGAGATCAGGCCTTGCACCACCAAGGTTGAGCAGTCTCCTGCCACCACTGCGAGGAAGAAATGTAGGGTAGTGGTGGTTGGAGACTCTCTTCTGAGGGGAACGGAGGCGCCTATCTGTCGCCCTGACAGTTCATCTCGAGAGGTATGCTGTCTGCCAGGGGCCCGTATCCGAGATGTTATGGAAGCATTGTCGAGGATTATCCGGCCCTCTGACTACTACCTCATGCGTCTCATCCATGTGAGCACAAATGATACTGCCAGGTGTGACACTGAACGGATCAAGCGTGACTACAGGGCTTTGGGAGTACAGGTGAGGGAGTTTGGGTGCAGGTGGTATTCTCTTCGATCCTTCCTGTCAAAGGTAGTGGCCCGGGCAGAGAGAGGTGCATCCTGGAGGTGAATGCCTGGCTGCGGCTTCCTTGACCACGGGGTGCTCTTCCAGGAAGGACTGCTTGGCAGAGATGGAGTTCACCTTTCCAGGAGTAGGAAGGCCTTGTTTGGACACAGACTGGCTAACCTTGTGAGGAGGGCTTTAAACTAGGTTTGACGGGGACAGGTAAGTGCTGAATGTGCGGGACTGGGAGATGGGTTGGAAATGGGGGGAGACTATGGCCTATAATGGCAAGGAGAAAGGAGGGTCAGGGCACAACAGGGAGGCAAGATCAAATCAGTATCTTAGATGCCTATATACAAATGCGAGAAGTATGGGTAATAAGCAGGAAGAACTGGAATTGCTAACAAATACAACTATGATATCATTGGTATTACAGAAACCTGGTGGGATGGGACGCACGATTGGAATGTTGGTATGGAAGGGTACGGCTTGCCCAGGAAGGACAGACAGGGAAAAAAGGGAGGAGGGGTTGCCTTGTATATTAAAAATGTGGAGATGAACGTAGGAGATAACCCAGAGAGACTCTACACAGCTAAGCTAAAAGGGGTAAAAAATGAGGGTGATGTCATGCTAGGAGTCTACTACAGGCCACCTAGCCAGGTGGAAGAGGTGGATGAGGCCTTTTTTAAACAATTAACAAAACTATCCAAAGCCCAAGATTTGGTGGTGATGGGGGACTTCAACTATCCAGACATGTTGGGAAACTAACACAGCGGGGCACAGGCTATCCAATAAGTTTCTGGACTGCATTGGAGACAACTTTCTGTTTCAGAAGGTTGAAAAAGCTACCAGAGGAGAAGCTGTTCTGGATTTGGTTTTAACAAATAGGGAGGAACTATTTGAGAACTTGAAAGTGGAAGACAGTATGGGGGACAGTGATCATGAAATAACAGAGTTCATGATCTTAAGGAAATGTAGAAGGGAGACCAGCACAATTGAGGTAATGCATTTCAGGAAGGCAGATTTTGATAAGCTCAGAGAACTTGTAGGTAAGGTCCCACGGGAAGCAAGACTGGAGGGAAAAACAACTGAGGAGAGTTGGAAGTATTTCAAAGGGACGTTAAGGGCCCAAAAGCAAACAATTCCGCTATGTAGGAAAGATAGAAAATATGGCAAAAGACCAGCTTGGCTTAACAAGGAGATCTTGCATGATCTCAAAATAAAAAAAAGAGTCCTATAAAAAATGGAAACTAGGACAAACAACAAAGGATGAATATAGGCAAGCAACACCGGAATGCAGGGGCAAGATTAGAAAGGCAAAGACACAAAATGAGATCAAACTAGCTACAGGCATAAAGGGAAACAAGAAGACCTTTTATAAATACATTAGAAGCAAGAGGAAGACCAAGGACAGGGTAGGCCCACTGCTCAGTGAGGAGGGAGAAGCAGTAACAGGAAACTTGGAAATGGCGGAGATGCTCAATGACTTCTTTGTTTCGGTCTTCACCGAGAAGTCTGGAGGTGTGCCTAACATAGTGAATATAAGCAGAGAGAGAGTAAGTTTAGACGATAGGATACAAAAAGAACAAGTTAAAATCACTTAGGAAAGTTAGATGTCAGCAAGTCACCAGGTCCTGATGAAATGCATCCCAGGATACTCAAGGAGCTGATAGAGGAGGTATCTGAGCCTTTAGCTATGATCTTTGAAAAATCATGGAAGACGGGGGAGATTCCAGAAGACTGGAAAAAGGCAAATATTGTGCCCATCTATAAAAAGGGGAATAAGAACAACCCAGGAAACTACAGACCGGTCAGTTTAACGTCTGTCCCAGGGAAGATAATGGAGCAGGTAATTAAGGAAATCATATGCAAACACTTGGAAGGTAATAAAGTAATAGGGAATAGCCAGCATGGGTTTGTGAAGAACAAGTCATGCCAAACTAATCTGATAGCTTTCTTTGATAGGATAACGAGCCTTGTGGATAAGGGAGAATCGGTGGATGTCATATACCTAGACTTTAGTAAGGCATTTGATACGGTCTCGCATGATATTCTTATTGATAAACTAGGCAAATATAACTTAGATAGGGCCACGATAAGGTGGATACATAATTGGCTGGATAACCGTAGTCAGAGAGGAGTTGTTAACGGTGCTAAATCCTGCTGGAAAGGGATAACAAGTGGAGTTCCACAAGGGTCTGTTTTGAGACCCATACTGTTCAATATCTTCATCAATGATGTAGATATTGGGATAGAGAGTACGCTTATTAAGTTTGCAGATGATACCAAACTGGGTGGGGTTGCAACTTCTTTGGAAGATAGGGACATAATTCAAAATGACCTTAGCAAGTTAGAGAAATGGTCAAAGGTAAACAGGATGAAGTTTAATAAAGAGAAATGCAAAGTGCTCCACTTAGGAAGGAACAATCAGTTCCATACATACAAGATGGGAAGTGACTGTCTAGGAAGGAGCATGGCGGAAAGGGATCTAGGGGTCATAGTGAACCACAAGTTGAATATGAGTCAGTGTGATGCTGTTGCAAAAAAAGCAAATATGATTCTAGGTTGTATCAACAGGTGTGTTGTAAGCAAAACTCGTGAAGTCATTCTGCCGCTCTACTCTGCACTAGTTAGGCTTCAGCTGGAGTACTGTGTCCAGTTCTGGGCGCCACATTTCAAGAAAGATGTGGAGAAATTGGAAAGGGTACAGAGAAGAGCGACAAGAATGATTAAAGGTCTAGAGAATATGACCTATGAAGCCAGGCTTCATGAACTGGGCTTGTTTAGTTTGGAAAAAAGAAGATTAAGGGGGGACATGATAGCGGTTTTCAAATATCTAAAAGGGTGTCACAAGGAGGAAGGAGAAAATTTGTTCCTCTTGGTTTCTGAGGACAGGACAAGGAGTAATGGGCTTAAAGTGCAGCAAGGGAGGTTTAGATTGGACATTAGGAAAAAATTCCTAACTGTCAAGGTGGTCAAATATTGGAATAAATTGCCAAGGGAGGTGGTGGAATCTCCCTCTCTGGAGATATTTAAGAACAGGTAAGATAGACATCTGTCAAGGATGGTGTAGACGGAGCTTGGTCCTGCCTTGAGGGTGGGGGGCTGGACTCGATGACCTCTCGAGGTCCCTTCCAGTCCTATGATTCTATGATCCAGCCCCCTGAGAAGCTTTTGCCCACCCCAGGGTAAATTCAGGTAGCTAGCAAAGATTCCATGCCTGATTTCTTTGTGATAGAAATGTAGCCGTGTTAGTCTGGGGTAGCTGAAGCAAAATGCAGGACAATGTAGCACTTTAAAGACTAACAAGATGGTTTATTAGATGATGAGCTTTCGTGGGCCAGACCCACGATTTCTTTGTGTGGGAGAAAAAACTGGAGTTGAGAAACAGAATGATTTAAACCCAGGCAGGACTACCATGCCTCCAAGGAATACAGAGCATGGACGTGAGCTGAATAAAGAAAAGATTGGAAGTATGTAAAAGAAAAGTGGGTCTAGTCGCAATCAGGGTATTTTTTTTCTTTATTTTGTGGTTTAGTTTCAACTGCTCTGTGTGAATCTATATCTCTCTTCTCCTCTTACCATCTAAGTTTTGTTTCTAGAGACTTTTCTGTGTTTTAATTTGCTTTCCTTAGTTGCACTATAACATCGAATAACCAAGAATGCTTTATCAATTTCATCTTTTTGTAATAAAAATCACTGTAAGGTGATTATTTGATTCGTGTGTCCTATCGTGTGTGTGGATGTGTGATCAAGACTGCAGCTTGTTTTTCTCTTTTCAAGCTCTTTTGAGGCAAAAGAGCTTGAGGTACCCCTACAGGTAGATTCAAGTGTTCACCCCTTGTTTTAGGAATGAAAGAAAATCACCTGATGGTGGCAGCTTGTTTGTTTATTTCTCAGAGGCAGGGAATCTGTGACTGGGAAGTTTTGGTAACCAGTACCTGTAGAGGCAAGGTTTTTAAGCTCTCTTGGGGACCCTCACCTTCTGCACTCAGGGTGCCAGAGTAAGGAACAGCCCTGACACCCACCATAAGGTGACGCACATGAAGAAACCTGAAAACAAAAAGCTCTAAAGAACATTGGAAAATCTGTAGATCCCCAGGAAAGAATACAGAGCAGCTCTGTGACTAAGTATTTTACTTTATTTTACTTGAGATAAGAACAATTTAGGATAAGAATTTACATGCAATGAGTTTTAGTGTATTAAAATTAGCTGGAGCCTATTTTTATACTAATGAAAACACTTCTGTTTATTAACATCAGTGCAAATCATTCTTAGCTGGGAGAATGACCGCTGTCCATCTCTCTTTCATTGAAAAGGGGGTGAACTTATGACCTTTCTTTGTGTAAAACTTTTACTCTCAGTAATACAAATTCATTTGGGCTGTGTCTAGACTGCATCCCTTTTCCGTAAAAGGGATGCAACTTAGACACATCGCAATTGCAAATGAAGCGGGGATTTAAATTCCCCCCGCTTCATTTGCATAAACATGGCTGCCACTTTTTTCCAGCTAGGAGCTTTGCAGGAAAAAAGCGCCAGTTTAGACTGGGATCTTTCAGAAAATAAAGCCTTTTCCGAAAGATCCCTTATTCCTCTTAAAATAAGGAATAAGGGATTTTTCGGAAAAGGCTTTATTTTCCAAAAGATCTGCATCTAGACTGGCGCTTTTTCCTGGCAAAGCTCCGAGCCAGAAAAAAGCGGCAGCCATGTTTATGAAAATGAAGCAGGGGGGGATTTAAATCCCCGCTTCATTTGCAATTGCGATGTGTCTAAGTTGCATCCCTTTTACGGAAAAGGGATGCAGTCTAGACACAGCCTTGGGGTTTTTGTCACTTTGGGGGTTGGTTTCCTGAGTGCTGAAGCCTTATAGCTAAGCCTTCCTGGAGCTGAACTGGTTCAGCTTCTGTGTTGCTGAGCTGGGGGCAGTAACCTCAATTCTGTGCTTTGGCTGGGGGAGAGCAGAGCTTCTGGCCCAGCAGGACAGAGTGGTAGGGAGCTTCCAAGGGTAGGAAGACGGGCGTTGGTAGCTTGATCAGCAGCACACCAGGGGACAACCCCAAGTGGATTTCTGTGATCCAATCCATCACAGAAATATCATGACCTAATTTCACCTTCCACCTTCAAAACCCTTCCCCAGAGGAGAGAGTCCATCCTTCTCTGCTGGGAAATATTGACAAACCAGTGTAGTATGTGAACCCCTTCTGCTTATTGCTAAAAGAAGCCAGGCTAGCAGGCTCCAAATGGGCTTTGGCAACAGTCATGCAACAAACAAGTGTGTGTGTGTGTGTGGGGGGGGGGGGTTTGGGTGACAGAAAGGCCCCCATGTCCTTCCTGCTAAGATCTCTGTTGAAATTGCTGAGAAGCTTGTCTATGTGCCCTCAGGGGTGTGTCTGTCAAGGCGCCAAGGCAGGCAAACTCTAAACAAAAAAAAAAAAAGTTACCTGGTTGGCTGATGGCTGGCTCCTGCCTCACCTTCAGGGTTGCTCACCTAGCAAGTATTCCTTGAATGATGTGTTAGTCTAGTACTAACAAATAAAGAGGGATGGAAGATTAGAGGTAGATGGATTCTTCAGGAGGAGCTTGTCAGGGACTTTCCCTCTGGATACATAAAATCATAGGGCTAGAAAAGACCTCAGGTGGTCAACTAGTCCTACCCTTTACCCCACTGGTCACCAACCAATAGATTGGGATCTACTGGTGGATCTTGGAGCCTCTGACAGGTGATCCTAACTGATTTGGTTATCAAATGCCAGCACTTTAGCTGCCCCCCCCCCCCCAATGCTGTGCATCTCCTGCCCTTTGCCTTGAAGCTGTCCCCTCATGAGCCTCCTGCTTTCTGTGCAGAGCAAGGGAGGGAGGAGGGGTGTTGATGTCAAGGTGCCCACTCTCCCACCCTGTATCTTATCTCTGCAGAGAAGAGGCACAGCAGGACTTGGGATGGAGTTTGCTGGCTGCTTTTGGAGGGCCAGGGCAGGGGTGAGCCTGCCTTAGCCCCCCTGCACCACCATCCAGGAGCCACCTGAGGTAAGTAATGCCCAGCTGGAGCCCACATCCTGAAATCCTATGCCAGTTATGACCCCTCCTGCACTCCAAGCCCCTACCCTAGCCCTGAGCACCCCTGCATCCAAACACCAATCCAGAGCCTGCACCTAGAACCTCATCTAGCACTCCAATTGCCTGCACCAAGATCAGCCCCTCTCACTCCAAATCCCTTAATCCAAGACCAGAGCCTGCACCCCCCACCCTCTGCCCTAGCCTGGGGAACGTGAGGGAGGATGGAGTGAGCAGAGGAGGGCCTCGGGAAAGGGGCACAACATAGGCGGGACAAGGGTATTTGGGTTTGAGGTAGATCTTGGATTGCACTTAAATTCAAAAAGTGATCTCATGCTTAAAAAGGCTGGAGACCCCTGCTCTACCCAAAGAAGAACCAACCCCAACAAAATCATCTCAGCCAGGATTGTGTCAAGTCAGGACTTAAAAACCTCTAAAGATGGAGATTCCACCACCTCCCCAGGGAACCCATTCCAGTGCTTTACCACCCTCCCAGTGAAATAGTTTTTCCTAAACTAGACCTTCCTCAGTGCTCCTTGTTCTGCCATTGGCCGCTTCTAGCCCTCCCCTGCTCAAGAATCACACTCAACTTCGGGAATTACTGATGTTTGGGAGTGTTTTACTAACCAGTTGCAGACAAGTATAAATGCTTGTAACATGGTCCTGTTTGTGCCAGCCAGCTTTTGCGGAAAAACTTGCTGTCTACACTGGCCACTTGAATTTCCACAAGAACACTGACTTCTTACTGTCTGAAATCAGAGCTTTTTGCAGAAATACTATGCTGCTCCCGTTCGAGCAAATGCTTTTGCGCAAAAGGGCCAGTGTAGACAGCTCAGAATGGTTTCGCACAAAAAAGCCCGGATCACGAAAATGGCGATCGGGGCCTTTTTGCGCAAAAGCGCATCTAGATTGGCACGGACACTTTTCCACAAAAAAGTGCTTTTGCGGAAAAGCGTCCGTGCCAATCTAGACACTCTTTTCCGCAAATGCTTTTAACGAAAAACGTTTCCGTTAAAAGCATGTGTGGAAAATCATGCCAGTCTAGATGTAGCCTGTGGGTGTTGCCAATGATCTTCCCTTCCTCACAACCCTGGAGAGCTGGGATCCACAGCTCCTCCCCTCGCTCCACCCAGATCACATTAGCTGTGGAGACTGGAAATCCTGTGTGGGGGAGCAATTAATCAAGTGCTGATCTTATTCATTAAGGTCTGCGCCATTGCTGCTTCCAGAGCCAGGATCTGAGTTGCCCACCCAGAGAGGTTCCTTCCCCACTTTGTAGAGACTGGGCTCTGGCTGGTACAAGATCCCAGGACACGCTCACCTGCAGTAAAGGTGTATCCCCTCTGTCTTGGGAATGGCCCAGCTTATTCTCTGTGGGAGCCAAGTGCTCTGCTCCATTTTCTAAAGTACAACACAGCCTCCCTTAGTGCCTGTTCCATCCCCCTCTCTCAGGGCAGGACAGGAACACACTGCTCAAAGGGGAGCTCTAGTGAGGGCTGTCAGGTCTGACACCGAGGACCACAGGCAGGGCTCAGACTGCAGCTGCCACATGGCAAGTCACTAGGACTTGGAGAGAAAGAGCCCAGCAGAGCTCTAATTCCCCAAGGGCCCTGCCCACAAAGCTCCTGGCTGGGGGGCTCAGCTCACCCTGCTCTTTGGTTCAGATGCTCTACTTGGGCCAGAAGGAGGCAGAGGAAGTTCTCTGAGCAGCCAAATGAATCTTTGGCTGGCTGCCTCAGAGCCTACTATGAGCTACCCTGCAGCCCAAACTGCAGAGTGACACCTCTGGCCAACTCACAAGGGCAAGATGGTGGGGAAGCACATTGAGACCATGGCTGTGGGAAGAGCAGCCCCACTGTTATGTGCCTGAACCTGCTTCCCCTGGGAGGGGCCATGGAGGGAACAGTCTTTCACACAGAAACCAGGATTACTGGGGCTGATACTCCTGACATTGGGGGGCAGGGGGCAATGAGGGACTCTGAACCAAACCCAACTGCTCCAGAGCCCACCCAGTCTCCGACACCAGTGGGGATAGGAATCCTTACCCAACCAGCTCACAGCCTCATAATTCTCCTGCATCACATCCCAGTAGAGTGCTCTCTGCCCCAGGTCCAGCAGGGCCCATTCCTCCTTAGAGAAATACACAGCCACCTCCTCGAAGGTCACTGGCTCTGCCACAGCCATCTCCTGTCCCTTGCTCTGCAGGCCGGGGGCTGAGCTGGTGCAAGGCACAGGTGTTCTGCAGCCTGTCAGGGGGAGAAGGGTAATGGGAGACATTTCAGAAGGGGCTTTAATCCTTCATAGGGTCATTGAGCTGATTAATCAAAACTTATAGATTTGTCGATAAGGGAGGGTCACCTGCTACCCCCACTGGGTCTCTCCCCTTTGAGATGTGCAAGAACAAGCTCCAGCTCCTGTACATTTCAAAAGGAGAGTCCCAGGGGCTTCCCTCCACCCCACTCTCTCCCTCTGAAATGCAGAGGAGCTGCCCAAGGCTCTTGTATATTTCAAAGGGTGAAAGGTAGTAGGAACTCAGGTCAGTGGGTTCCCCTTCTGTGTCTGTTCCTTTGCAATGTATAAGAGCAGCTCACCCCATTCCTGCCGCCTCCTCTGCCCCCTGCAGAGATGGTACTAGAGGAAACCACCTTATAAGCCAGCTTCCCCAGCACAGGCTTGTGCTGCCCCCCCGTCCTGCCTCTCTCTGACAGGGGCAGTGGAGGGGGAAGGATCCCTCAAGTTCCTTGCTTAAGGGCTAGCTGACTAGTCGCTTACAGCCCTAACCCTTCCACCCCCCCCCCACCTCTGTCCTTGTTGACACCCCTCAACTTCGGGCAAATGCTTGGGTCCCGCTAGTCCATGCACCGTGCCCACAAGCTGCACCCCAAATCCATGTTCCCGTCTCTCTGCACCCGGCCTGAGGTTCGGCATCCCCGCGCCAGCAGCGAGGGGAGTGGGTGCTGGGCGCGTGCTCCCCGGCCTGGCGGCGGGGCCGGCGCAGCGACAGCGCATGGCAAAGCCCCCGCGCGGCCGCCACTGACTGGCAGCAGCGGCCGGGCCCGACAGCCCCGCCCCGCCCGTGTCCAGCGCCCGGCTCGAGTGTTCGCAGCAGGAGCCCTTCGCGGGGCCTGGGCACGAGCCGAACAGCAGCGCGCGCCGACCCCACCCCCTGGCGCGTGGGGCGCTGCCGCCCACCCGCCCGGCCTTTTCCCGGCGCGCGCCCTGCACTTGCAACCTGCATGCTCTCGCCCGGGAAGCCCAACCCAGCTGGGCTGGGGCGTGGCCAGGCAGCTCCCGGTCTGAGCTATGCCCTGGCGCTGACCCGGGACTGGAGTCCCTGGCCGCTGCGCACGAGCGGCCTGATCCCCGCGCCATTCCGTACGGCCCCGGCCGAGTTTTCAGTGCGTTCCCCCCCCCCGGCTCCGCCAGTTACTGCGCATGCGCCTCGCGCCATGTGGCGCGAGTTCTGAGGGAATCGTTTGTGTAGTACTCGCCGCGCTGCTGTTTCCGCTTCCGGGCAGCGCCGTGGTGACGGGAGGGGCGGGGCGGGGGCAGAAGGAATGGGAGGAGTCGACGTGAGGCGGGGAGGGGCAAGGGGCGTGTGGGTGGGGGGAGCAGGTGACGTCTCAGATGGGGCGCTAAGGGGAGCGGGGTTACCCCACTGCGGGTCCCCTGCTTATGGGCTAATCCAGGGAAAATCCATTCAAATGCCTTGATGGGAAACCCTTCGACTAGTTAAATTTAAAATCCCTGGTTTAAACCCTTCCCTGCGCATTTGCCACCCACTGGGCTGCAGGGAGTGAAAGTCACCTCTTGAACAGTAAGTTGCCAAAACTCTGGCGCAGGCGTCAGGGCAGAGGGACAGCAGGCCCGTGTCGCCCCTCACTAGTCACCTCTGCTTGGCAAGTGCACTTTTAAAGGTTGTAACTGATAACCCATTGGGAGGGAGTTGCAAGTGCTTTGGACCACACGCTAAACACAGTAGAGAACACCTGCCGAAAAAAGAAAAAGCAGCAAACCTCATTGTTGTAGGTAAGACACAAGAGCTGTGTCTAGACTGGCATAATATTGCGGAAATACTCTTAACGGAAGTTAAAAGTGTTTCCGCAAAAGAGCGTCTAGGTTGGCACGGATGCTTTTGCGCAAAAAGTGCTTTTGCGCAAAAGCATCCGTGCCAATCTAGATGCGCTTTTGTGCAAGAAAGCTCCGATGGCTATTTTAGCCATCGGGCTTTCTTGCACAAAAAATTAAGGTGCCTCTTGACACTGGCCCTCTTGTGCAAGTATTCTTGCACAAGAGGGCTTATCCCTGAGCGGGAGCGTGAAAGTATTTGCGCAAGAAGCACTGATTTTGTACATTACAAAGTCAGTGCTCTTGTGCAAATTCAAGTGGCCAGTGTAGACAGCTGGCAAGTTTTTGGGCAAAAACACCTGCTTTTGCGCAAAATCTTGCCAGTCTAGACGCACCCAAGAAGCAATTTTTATGCTGTACTCCATGCTGATTAATCCTCAACTGAAGTATTGGCAAGGAAGCCTGAAACATGACAACAATCACTGGGTCCACTGGAATTTGCTAGAGTGTTTTACATTAGCAGTTTCTGACACTTTAGACCAGTGTTTCCCAATCAGTGATACGAGTACCCTTAGGGATACTTGAAGTCTGGGGGATACGTCAACACAACTGAAATTTGGAGAAAACTGAAATTTGTGTGTCTGAAAACTGTAGATTCTGGGGGTACTTATAATTGTATTTGTTTAAAGGGGTACTTTATAAAAAAAAGGTTGAGAAACACTGCTTTAGACTACACTGCTCCCTATAGGACTGTGCTACATTTGGTAGCAATGTCTGATAATAGGCAGGGAGCAGTTCTATATAAAGAACTGTATGGAACTGCTCTCTGTAGGATTGTGCTACTTCGGGTAGCAGTTTCTTATAGGACTAGTTTCTTATGCTCCACTAATCAGAATGTGCTACCCAAAGCACATTGCTTACAAGGGAGCAGCTTTCTACACAGCACCCAGATCTGGCTTCTAGCCTCGCTCCCTTCAGTCCCATAATCCCCCCCCCAACCTGATCTACCAGGGCTCCATCCTCCCTGCATCCTCCTTCAGCTCCCTGATGTTCCCACATTCCTGAGCCCCTCAGTGCACACCCCAGCAGAGCAGCAGCCCCGGCCCCACTCCCTCCCAAAACAGGGGACAGAGCCTGCAGCTGGTGGAAGGGTGGAGTGTTAAGCTCTTAGCTCCTGGGAGCTGCATGCCCAGGGATGTGGAACCCAGCACAGGCTGCGGTGCCTGGGGCAACCCAGGGGGATGATGCAAAAGCCATCAACTTCCTGTGCCGGGAGCTGCTGCAGGACAAATGAGATTATAAGCTCTGTCTCTCCCACCTGCACCCCAGGGTGTGCCTGCCCGGTAACACGCTACTGCCATCAACGTGGGGCGCTGGGGCCCAGTCACAGCTGGACAGTGCCCAAAGCAAGAAGCATGCGGAGCTCTGTGTGTGTACCAGCCCCTGCCTGCACCTGCGAGCATAGTGAGGGCAGCAGCCTCAGCCATGGCTACTACTCATGCTCTGCTCAGGGCGCCTGCGCAGTGTGCCTTGAGGAGCAAACTCTGAGACCAGCTGCTCGTGTCACTACATCCTGGTGCGTGTGGGGCAGGGGCTGGAGTGGAAGCAGAGCAGAGCTGTTCAGGGGCAGAGGGGACGGAAGTGACGGGGGGGCGGGGGAAGGGATGAAGAGGAGGCGACATCTGCAATATTTGCAAAACCGGCCAGTGGGGCAGATGTGGTGTGTTTCCCATTTCTAGGATGGGGCATCTCAGGGCTCTTCCCAAGGCTGTGATCAGAATGGCCAAGGCAGCTCTTCCCTGCTGGTTAAAGTGGATTTGCCTGCTAAAGGGGCTGGATGCAGGGAAATGTTTTAGATACAAACACTACCATGGCCAGACCTTGTTTTAGGGTCTAAAGAATCCCTGATCCACTTCTGTGTCTGCTTAAAGCTGATTGGTTCATACTATAACCCAAGAGTGGGGAATCTAAAGTTCAGGGGCCTGATGTGGCCCCTGGCTTGCCTAGGTCCCAAGGTTCAGGGACCCCTTCCACCGCCAGCTTTCTAGTTTCTTGCCACTCCTTGTGGTGCTGGAGCACACACAACCTACTAGGCTGGGCCCCGCTAGGCTATGGTGTGTGGAGAATGTGGGAAGTGTCTTTCTCTTTCTCAGTCAGGCGCCATGTCAATGAGGAATTTTATTTATTTAGTTGTTTGTTTGTTTCTCAGTTGTGTGTGGCCCTGACGGATTTTTCTGTGGGTCAGTGGCCCGTGACCTAAAAAAGGTTTCCCACTCTTAAATTTGTTCATGGAGGGAAATTGATGTATGAAATCACAGGGGAGCAAAGTCTGTGCAAGGGCCAAACTGACTGTATGGGTGGGAAGATCACACAGCTGGCTGCAGGACCATGGGAGGGTGTCAGCCGACGGTCAGGGCTCCCTAT
Source organism: Pelodiscus sinensis (assembly GCF_049634645.1). Taxonomy (NCBI): domain Eukaryota; kingdom Metazoa; phylum Chordata; order Testudines; family Trionychidae; genus Pelodiscus; species Pelodiscus sinensis. The sequence continues at coordinate 2,473,534 of NC_134742.1, forward strand.
ATCTGTCCCTAATGGACCCTGTCACCTGGGAGTGACACAGATCCAAACGCCCAAGCTCTTCCTATAACTGTCCCTTTATGACCGGCTGAAGTTCTTTTAAATTGTGCTTGGTTCTGTTACAGTAACTGAAGGAGTCAGGTTAAAACTTAAACAGTTACAGGTTTATTGAGGAAGCTTATAAATCATATGGTTGCAATGGCTATTGCTCTATTTCTTAACTACTAGCAAAATATAGATCTTAAAAATGGTTACAAAGAAGATAAAGATAGAAAAATAGAAATAATGGTACCAAGTAACAGCTTACTCTTTCTATGTGTACACTTAAGACAGAGGACCACATCCAGGTACAATTTTTACCCCCTTCTGTGCCTCTCGACTCCAGCATGTCAGGCCAGGGCCGGTCCCTCAATTCCTAGGAAAGACGAAAATACGAGGTGGGCATCCCCATAGAACCTCGGGAGGTCAAACACCTAACCCGACCAGCAGGTAGAGGGTAGAATGACACTCAAAGTGAGTGTGTGCTGGACCCATCTTTATACTCATGGGGTCACATATTTCTCTTTCTTGTCTGTCATGCCAAATGGGGCTGGTCTGTCTTTTGTGAGACCAGTTCTTACAAGGGAGTTGTGAACTTAATTTACACTTGTAAGAGAGATAACTAAATTGGAAGTACTGGGCATTCTTTTCTCAGTGGGAAATTCCTCTCCCAGGGACTGTGTGTGTGTTTGAATCAACATGGGTGCCAGCCGGGGGCAGTTCTTGCAGCCTCAAGGCCAGCTTACTGACTTAATCACTCTCTCTCCACATACCTGTTTTTTTCAGCTTCTCAGGATCAGATGAGCCAGCATAGACTATGCTGATTTTACTGCTCTTTCTCTGCCCTGTATACAGACATCTCAGAGGACAAGCAAGATTGTTTGAGATGGGGGAGGGGGGGTTCTGGCTACAGAGGGGCCAAAGGGCAAATTCAGGACAGGCAGTGGGGTTAAGAACAGATCTGGGTATTGACAAAAAAAATAACTCTACGGGGAAAGCATTTGCAGCATGTTTAAAAATACAGGAGAGGGGTCAGAGGGTTTTTTCCCCTGCCAGGTTGAGGAGGTAGCAACACCCACTTCCCAAGGCTGTGTGGGTGGCTGGAGCCTGGAGCAGGCCCCTCTTTCCTATGTGAGAGGTGGGGTGCTGCACAAGTGGGTGAGATTCAGTGGCTGTGGGCTGCCTGTGTGAGCTGCTATTTTGCCTTCTGCCCAGCACCCCAGTGAGGGCGAGCAGATGCCCCGGGTGAAAGGGATAGGTCTGGATTTAAGCCCTGCTGCAGGTGTCCTGACTTGTCCTTACAAACGGGCAAATTGTCCCGTATTTTCTGTCTCCTTCCCCATCAGTGCTGGTGGGTCCTGCTGCTGCCAGATCCCCACTCGCCAGCTGCCCACCCGCCAGCAGGCAGTGGAGGAGGGGGTGCTTCCTGAGCTGATCTGTCAGCATCAGCCAGAAGGGCCCCACCCCCATCCCGTTTCCATCCGGCACTGCCAGCAGCAATGGCTGGTCAGTGTGAGCAGGAGCCAGGTGACAGCCAGTGACTTATTCCTACTCCTGCCCACTCATCAGTCCTTTCTATCCTCCCCATTTTGCTGCTGCCTCCCTGTCACTTCTCTGAGACCCCACCCCTGCTCCATCCACCCTCCCTCATCCTTACTCACTTTTATCAGGATGGGGACAGAGGAGGGGGATGCAGATTCTGGTCTTGGGCTTAAAGGATTTGGGAGTGTGGGAGTGGTTCTGAGCTGAGCCCAGGGCATGGAGTTGAGGTGCAGGAGAGGGTTCAGGGTGAAGGCTCTGGGAGGGAGTTTAGGTGCAGGGGGACTCAGGGCTTTGGCAGGAGTTTGGGGTGCAAGAGGGGGTCAGGGCTGAGGCTGGGCTCCAGCTGCGTACTGCTTACCACAGGTGGCTTCTGGGTGGTAGTGCAGGCGGCCAAGGCAGACTCACCCCTACCCTGGACTGCACCACTCCCAAAAGCTGCCAGCAAACTCTCTCCATCCCTGTGTTCCCTGCTCTGGGAAGATGGGGTACAGGGTGGGGTGAGAGGAACCCTGACATCAGCAAACACACCCTTCTTCTTGTGCCCTGCACAGCAAGCAGGAGGCTTCTGGAGCATGGGGGGTAACTCCAAGACAGAGGGCAGGAACAGCATGGTAGTGCTGAGGGGCAGATGTGGAGCCAGCACTTGACAGCATCCCAGCCAAACCTGTCAGGATCACCTGTCAAAGACTCCAAGATCTACCAGTAAATCCCAATGTACTGGTTGGTGACCACTGGTGTATGGGACCACTTTCAGAAACACTGGTCTATGGGATATGATGCTAAAGGTATGAAGTTAAAGCACACAATGTATAGCACCTTCAATCTTGGTGGTTTCACTGTTCAGTCAGTTTCAATATAGGATTGGTTTAAATCAATAAATAGGCTGAAAGGCTGAGAGCTGTCTGAGAGCTGACATATCAGTCTATTCATGGTGAGAAACTGCAGGATCCCCACAGGATCCCCTAGTGCTGTGGTCACCAACCCGTCGATCGCGATCTACTGGTCGATCCTGGGGGCCCGACCAGTCGATCGCAAGGCTTTGGGGGGCCCTCCTCACTGCCCCCACCCCCAAGATGAATGCCATGGTGATGCTACCTCCGGGAACAATGGAGGTAGTGCAGGCTTCCAGCGGGGTGGGGAGAGTTCTGCAGCCATGCGTCTGGTACCAGAAGTGTGCAGGCTGCTCTTCCTCCCCCTTGAACAGCCGGTGCAGTACCTAAAATGCCAGTCCATCGTGCGTTGGGGACTTGGTTCCCCTGCTGCGTTCCTGCGCGTGGGAAAGGGGTTGGGTGTCCAGGTCTGCACCAGCTCTGGCTGCTCAGGGGAGGGGAAGAGTAAGGTGCAAGCTTCTCGAGCGGTTGCGGTTGGCGTGGTCCGGGACTCCCCCTCCCCCCATTCCCAGCCCGCAGAAAGGCATCAGGCACACAACGAACCAGTATCTCAGGTACTGGGCTACTGTTTAGGTCTTGGGGGAGCAGCCCATGCTCTTCCTGGGCCTTGGCCTGCAGCTGCAGGATCCCCAGGTAATGGTCCCTGTCCTCTCCACCTGCCCAGACCCCCACAAGTACCCTGCCCCACCACCCACTGGCACCCTGTCCTCTGCCCCAGGCCCTTGCCCTGGCATGCTGTCCCTTGCCCCAACACCCATTGGCACCCTGCCCTAGCACCCAGTCTCCTGCCCCGGCACCCACAAGCACCCTACCCCGGTACCCCTGGCACCCTTCCCCAATACCATGTCCTCTGCTCTCACCAGCACAGTTGGGGCCACATTAGTGAGGCTTGTGGGGGTTTTGGAGGAGTTTTTATTTTGCATCTCACTTGTATGGCCCCAGCTGACTTTTCTGTGTGTCAGTGACTGCCTGATTCAAAACAGGTTCCCTGCTCTTCTCATAAATAAAGACAACGCAGAAACTTTTTGTGTTTGATATAGTATTTTATTTAAAAATGAAGCCTGGCCAGCAAACCCCCAGTTGGGGCCAAGCCCCCATCTGCCCACAGCATCATAACACTCCTGCACTCCCCCTTCCCCCAGACCTTAGATCGGAACCTATCATACACTGGAGCCCCCTGCCCTGAGCCCCTCACATCCCCAACCTAAATTCCTGCATCCTCATATCCACAAGCCTGTGGCTTGCTTAGTACCCCAACCCTACATCTGACCTCAACACTGCCCAGCCTGGAGCCCCCTCCCCGAGCCAGCGTCCCCTTCTCCACCTTCTCCTGCATCCAGATTTCCTCCCAGAGCTTGTACCTTTCACCCCTTCCCACACCCAAATCCCTCATTCCCACCCCAGAGCCTACACATCCTGCCTCAACCCAGCAAGGGTAAGGCTAGACTGCAGGGCTATGTCTACACTCGCGGCTTCTTGTGCAAGTATGGCTATTCTTGTGCAAGAATCCGCAGAGCGTCCACACTGCCCGCCCGCTCTTGTGCAAGGACATTTACAGTGGGAAGAAAGGGCTTCTTGTACAAGAACTATGCTCTTTTTTAACAGGTGTAAGCCCTCTTATGCAGGAGCTCTTGTGCAAGAGGGCAGTGTGGATGCTCGGCAGGGATTTCTTGCACAAGAAAGCCCTATGGCTAAAATGGCCATCAGAGCTTTCTTGCGCAAGAGAGCGTCCACACTGCCATGGGCGCTCTTGCGCAAAAGCACATCTCGCACATGGTAGTGTGGACATTTTCTTGCGCAAGACTTCTTGCACAAGAATCCTTGCGCAGGATTTCTTGCACAAGAAGCTGCCAGTGTAGACATATCCCAGGAGTTTTTCTGGATTCCAGAGATATCCCAGAAAAACTCTTCTGCATCCAGGGATGCATTTGTTCTTCAGCTTTATTTAGTGGAAGATCAAACGTTCTCTTTCGGTAACCCCTATATTCCTCTTTCCACGAGGAATAAGGGGGCTTCCAAAAGAAGGGGTTTTTCTGACATTTGGTCCAGTCTAGACAGGCCAAATGTTGGAAAAACCTCTTCCTACAGAAGAATTGAGGGAAAAAAGCAATAGTATAAGGGTTGGGGATAGCAAGTGATGGAGAGGAGGAGAATAGAGAGGAAGGGGTGGGGCTTCAAGGAAGGGGCAGGGTGGTATATCTTGGCTTGTTCTGTCATTTAAAAGGTGATCTTGGGTGTAAAAAGGTTGGAGACCACTGATTTAGTGGATACGGTTCAGTGTGAACCAGTAACTGAAAGCTAAAGCCAGATAATTGCAGGCTGAAAGGAGTCACAAGTGTTTGATAGGCCGATTCCCCGGAATGGGTCCCTATGCTTAAGAGGGCCCCGCTCCCGGATGCATGACACATGCACAGTCCTGCCCCCGGAATCAGGCCCCGCGCTTCTTAAAGCCGGCCCTGTTGATAGAGAAGATGATGAGCAGCTGAAACTAATGGCCAAAGGAAGTGGTGGATTCTCCATCTCTTGCTGTCTTCAAATCAGCACTAGGTGACTTTTTAGAAAAATACAACAATAATACAGTTATACAGCAACAATAGTGGTACAACAAACAACAACTGGTTTTACATAACTGCCAAATTTAAATTAACTAACTGATTTCTAGCTGATTGCCAACTTAATTGTTCATATATGGGACACTGAAGTGAACAGTCTTTTGTTCATAAAGCACTTTATGATTGTTTTTTGTTTGTTTGTTTTATGCTTTAGGCATTTTTTCACTCTGTCCTGGTATTTTCTAGTGTTTTTGTGCTGTGATATTATCTGGTGTTTTTGATCTGTAGGATAAAACCTTAAAAAACTTCAGTTAGTTGACATAATAAAAGTTTTTGCTTTGCTTTTATTTTCTTTTTAGTAACCCAAATGTAATAAACAGGTTACTTGAGTTTGTTTATAATAGGGAACAAGTCTTTTATAATACAACCTAACTTTTGCAATTGTTGTATAGATATTTTCACTTGAGGTTTATTACCAATTTTGTTTTCCAAACATAATGCTTAACTGCTAAAATAGATACTCACAGTGTTCCATGAGATGGTGTACAGGCAGTCCCCGGGTTACGTACAAGATAGGGACTGTAGGTTTGTTCTTAAGTTGAATCTGTATGTAAGTCGGAACTGGTGTCCAGATTCAGCCGCTGCTGAAACTGATCAGTTTCAACAGCGGCTGAATCTGGAGGCCAGTTCTGACTTACATACAGATTCAACTTAAGAACCCCAGGCATCCCCAAGTCAGCTGCTGCTGAAACTGATCAGCAGCTGATTCCAGGAAGCCCGGGGCAGGGGCTTCCTGTAGTCAGCCACTGGTCAGTTTCAGCAGCGGTTAACTTGGGGACACCTGGGGCAGAGCAGCTGGGGTGCTGCTGGGTTGGTCCAGTGGCGCCCAGAGCGGGGCTATGGGACCAACCGGCAGCGCCCCAGCTGCTGTACCACAGGCGTCCGGAGCAAAGCCACAGAGCACAGGGGCAGCGGGACAACCCAGACGCACCATGGCTATCCTGCTGCCCTTGGGCTCCATGGCTTTGCTCTGCTTTGCTCCCCGTCCCCCTGGTCTGCAGACCAGGGGGATGGGGAGCAAAGCGGCGGAACACACGGGCAGCGGACAGCCCAGACGTGTCTGGGCTGTCAGCTGGCCGCGTGCTCCGCGGCTTTGCTCTGCTCTGCTCCCCGTCCCCCTGGTCTGCAGACAAGGGGGACGGGGAGCAGAGCAGAGCAGAGCAAAGCGGCGGAACACGTGGTCTACAGACCAGGGGGATGGGGAGCAGAGCAGAGCAGAGCAGAGCAAAGCGGCGGAACACGCGGCCAGCTGTCAGCCCAGACTGGGCTGTCAGCTGGCCGCGTGTTCCGCCGCTTTGCTCTGCTCTGCTCTGCTCCCCGTTCCTAGTCTGCAGACCACATGTTCCGCTGCTTTGCTCTGCAGACCAGGGGGACGGGGAGCAGAGCAGAGCATCTGGGCTGTCCGCTGCCCGTGTGTTCCGCCGCTTTGCTTCCTCTCCCTGGTCTGCTGGAGACCAGGGAGAGGGAGGGCCCCGTTCGTAACTGCGGATCCGACATAAGTCGGATCCGCGTAACTCGAGGACTGCCTGTATTGCTTTTCCGTCAGTGTTTAGCAATTTTACCAAGTTTATAGAGTTAATGTGCTTGTGATACCAATTTCACTTTTGTTAGCTGTTTAAAAGCACAAAAGTTAACTACTATTTTCCGTTAACATGCTATAAAAGAAAACAGAATTTATATCAAAATGAATTTTTAAAACAGGTGTATGTAAATACTTTGAAAATATTAAACTTTCATAATGGTTTGTTGTGTTAGGAGTTCAAGGTGGAAACCTGTTGAAAAAGTTTGGTTAGCTTTATGCATTATTGCTATACCATTCTTATAACCGCATTTAAAAGTCAAAACAAGGTTATAAAAATTGACAATTTATTAATGTTACCTAAACCTTAATCCTGGACCTTTAATGTTAAGGGTTTGGTATCCCTTACATTGTCTTTGAATTAAAAAAAAACTTTGATTAATAAAAGAAAAAAATTGTTTGCAATTACATTTTTTGTTGAGTCATAAAATATATGTACATATGTTGTAAATGAAACCTTTTTGAACTTTAAAAAAAATAGTATTCATAAAATGATTATACTCTAAATATGATAATAAAATAGTGTGGTACCACATTTTTTAAAAAAAGTATAAAAATTGACTTTTGTTGCAACAAAATAAAAATAATCTAAAAAAAGTCACATGACATACAATATACATGACATATAGGACAACTTACAATTAAAAACAAATGGCGCCAACATTACATTTATAACTATAAAAAATAAGGAAAAAAAGGGTTAAACATTTAAATCAGCAAGTTATTACCTTATTTAAAACTATTAATAAAAATTATATAATTTTTTATTAATTTTTGCCAGATATGTTGTATTAATTTAGTAACTTATGGCATTGCCCATTATTAAGTTTTATTTTAAAACTGTGCTATACAGGTGTATTGAAATAAAAAAAGCCCATGTTTCAAATAATAGTTAATAGTTAGGATTAGAAACAGTGTCTGCATGTCTGTTGCTTAGCAACCTTATCTTCAGGAAATTTGGGAGTTATATCAGCTGTTGCATTCCTGAAGGATAAAAATAATTAATTTATGGGAATTATTTAAAGTAAAAATTTACTTTATTTTTCTTTGTTTCCTATTCTATTCTTAACCTCTTTATATTTTAAAGATTTGTATAAAACTAACTTTTAACAGAGAGAGAGAGAGTTAAAGGGGGAGAGTTGGGAGAAGAAGGTAAAGAGACTCAAGTTAAGAGAGTTTAACGCTTAAATTTCTTTTAAAGTACAGGCAGCAACAAATTAAGCAAACAGAGAGACGGCTATAAAGGAAAATATACCGGTATGTAAAAATATCTCAAAAGAAGAATGAATTTAAGCGGAGCGCAGTATGTTTCCATGGGTTAGAGTATTTGGAAACCTGCACCCTGGATTTTTATCCTGACTTTTAGAGTGGGGGTAGTTACCTGCACTTGTAAAAACTGAATTTGTTCCCCCAGTGTCTGTTCTTGTTTGCATGCTAGATGATTTGTGGGAGTGCCCATACATGCTGTACTTAACTGTTTCGGGGCAACTCCATGAGTTAATGCATTGATTATTGTTAGCCTGCTTAGTCTTGCTTTTTCAATATGAAATACTTTTTTCCTTACATTCCTGCAATCATGTTGCAGCTCCTGTCTCCTAGTGTGCTCTGTGAATTGTTCCATTTTTTTCCTTCATTTTATTTACCAATTCAGTGAAAGTATTGTTTGCTACTTCTTCCTCCTGTGCACTTACTTTTCCCATTCTGACAGGCACCAGTCTAGATTTCAGTTTAAGTTCAACTGGAACCTGGCTTTTATTATATAATTGTAGTTGCAATGCAGTGGACCCCATTTCATCTTTCAAATTTGCCAGGCCCACCACTGATAATTTCTGTCCCATGGTTTCAGGTACTGTGAAAGTTACCAAAGGCTGTTACTTTGCAAGGGATGGCACTTTTCTCTTTTGCAAGGTTGCTTCTTTTACTTCCCCTATCTGTTCCATTACCAGGGAGGGTAGTACTGTAGCAGGCTGTTTAAGCCATCTCACTGCCAGAGACATAAGTTGCAAAATGCTAGGCTTTTTAGTACTACTAATCTTTTTCAGTGCTTCAGTTTCTGCCATGGTTTCACATATACCAGTTTCTCCATATTCTTTTTAAAATTCCTCTGACTCATTTTTCCAACAGGCCCATATTTCAAAACCTTCCGGGATTTTAAGGGAATGTAGATGGGGGTTACCTAACTCATGATTTTCTGCCATTTTAGATGTTAGATTGCAAACAGATAAACAGAACTGTTTGCCTTCTTACCAGATCAGCGGTCAGGGTCACCAGTGTCGTACCTCAGTACCTCAGGTGGTCTGAACTGTCAGTGTCAGCATCGTCTGGTCAGGGTTGTCCTGGCGCGCTCCTGACAGGACCTCTACTCTGTCGGTGATGATAAACTTTCGGCTACGTGCGTAACAATAGGTACTCCCTTTATCTAGAATGTTAGACCCAGTGCGCTTGGGTCAACACAGGAGATCTTTGAGAGGCCCCGGAAACGCCAGATGCAGGCAAGGTTTGAAATCAATCGATCAGGTTTATTGTCAAATGTGAAGCTCTACCAGTTGGTAACAGATCAGTACAATGTTACACCACTGGGCACTATGGCCCGCGTTGACAAGGTACCAACACCGGGCAGGCCTATTGCCGTGTAACAGATATTAACAGCAGTTAGTCAAAGTTAAGCTACTGTGCACTCTGTACGTTTAGGCAATGACACCTGCCATTCAGGAGCCTAGTGCGCTGCCCCTCCCCCCCCCCCCCCCCCGGTTGGCTGGAGAGCACCCTTTGCGGTGTCCTTTTATAAAAAGGTACAAACAACTTACATCATTTCTTTACATACCAGGTTGCCACCCTCTTGTTGCCTAGAAACCACCCCTCACTTTATGCAAGAAGGGCTTACCTTCTATTTGTCATCCTGTCAGTTCTGATTTGGTCCTGAACCTATGTCGGTATGTGCATTACTTTTTGGGAAGTCTTTGTACCAAGACATTTCTTATTAAGATGTTTCGCTACTCCCCTTTGGCTTACAGTCCGTACCCAGTGCCTCCCTGTGTCCTTCCATGCTCCACCTAACTTACACAATTACACAGTTATCAGTAGGGCCTCTTTCTTGGCTCCTGTGTTCCTGAACCAAAGTCTTGCTCGCTAGATTCTAGGCCTGTTGCTGCTTTCATGTTACAGGCCTCTATTCAGGCCTGCTGACTCCATGTTACTGACCCTCAGCTTACTACAGTAGCTTTATTAAACACCCCTTGTTCACCTGCAGCCAGGTCAATCTGTATCACTGGCTCGGGTGTTTCTCTCCTCAGCACTGAGCCTTCCACACCTCATTTTAATTTCTCACAGGAACTGTTATATCATACCCCCTCCCCTCATCTCCTGCTTTAAGCCTGTCCCTACCCAAGTGAGCTGTCCAATATGACAGTACCTGTAAGAAATGTCTTACTTTCACTGCTGGGAGCAGCTCCACTGTGTAAAGCGGCAGCCAGGGGCAGGACATTAGACCTGCAGGGCAGGGGTAGGTGTGGCAGTGACATCACAAAGGCCTTTTGCAACCCCTTAAACTCAAAGTCTTCATGGATGCAGAATAAGGCAGCCAACACAGATGTCATATTTAAATTCCAGAAGGGGTGGGGGGAGGGAATCAGCATGTACCTGGTTTACACTGTGTTTCTTTAAAGAAAATTCAAAGGCTATTTGTTGCCAGGCTGAGGCAATTAGACTGTATTAGTTTTTGTCCAAAATGTCCTGTAATGTTATTTTGATCACTGCATTTTGTGTACTATAGCTATCTATCTATAGAGAGAGAGAGATAAAAAATAAATATATAATACATGGCTCTTCATACTCTATCCACTGCTATTCTGGCTCTTCATCTCTAATAGGTTGGCCACCCCAGGACTAATGCTTTCTCTGAATGAACTACGGGCTGTCACTTTTATCTTCTGACAGATGTTCAGTATCAGCTCCGATTGAACCTTTGCCCACAGTCTGAGCAGTTGTGTGAACTTCTGATATACAAGAGGGTATGAGCGCTACTGAAACTTTTCCCATGGTCAGTGCGGCTGGAGTTTCTCTCTTATGTGGATTCTGTAGTATCTAACAAGGTCTGAGTCTGACTGAAGCTTTTCCCATAGAGCAGTTATACACAGTGTTAAATCTATTTTTTTAATTACACATGTGCAGAACGTGTTTTGTTAGGGGCACCAATATGGAGGAGATATGTGACACATTATCTCCATATTGGTGCACAGAACAAAGTTATGTGATAGGACTGAGGTGCCAGGTTTTGGATTGTGGAAAGGGGGCTCAAGGCTCAGGCAAAGAGTTGGGAAGCAGGGCATGAGTGCTGGCTCAGAGCTGAGACAGAGGTTTGAGCTGTGATAGGGTGAGGACTCCAGCTAGGGGTGTGATATTTGGTGTGGGCAAAGGCTGGAGGGGCTTGAGAGTCAGGTCACTGAAGGGCTCAGATGCTGCTGTGAGGAAGGTGGGTGTGGGTGTGAAGCAGCACCTTGCCCTGCCATGGCAGCTCTGGGGCTTGGAGCCTTGGGATAGCTGTCTATTGACCACTGCAGGTCTGGGCTGGTGTTGAGATCAGTGGCCAGAGGCATCCCTCCCCACCAGAGCCCTAAGGGCTTGCATGGCACTTAATAGCCTGCTGCATGGCCATACAGCTTAAAGGGAACGTAGGATATAGTGATTATCTCCTGTGTAGATTCTCCTGTGTCTAACAAGGTCTAAGCCTTGAATGAACCTTTTCCTGCAAATCAGAGAAGATCTAGGGTGGCATTAACAGGAATTTTGTGAGCAAGACATGAGAAGTAATTCTTCCGTTCAACTCTGTGCTGATTAGACCTCAACTGGATTAACGTGTCCAGTTCTGGGCACCAGATTTAAAAAAAAAAAAAAAAAAAAAGAGATGTGGATGAATTAGAGAGGGTCCAGAGAACAGCAACAAAAATCATTAAAGGTCTAGAAGACATGACCTTCACGGGAAGACAGAAATGGTGGATGACAGATGGTGCTTGGACTGAACTTGATGGCCTCTCATGGCCCCTTCCAGTTCTAGTGAGCTCTATGATTTGATTTTATGATTCTGTGATTCTCCTGTGTGGATTGCATGATGATTGTTAAGACTTGAGCCCCAACTCAAGCTTTTCCCACAGTCAGATCAATCAAAGGATTTCTCCCCTGTGTGGATTCTCCTATGTGTAACAAGATTTGAGCTCCTACTGAAGCTTTTCCCACAGTCAGAGCAGTAAAAAGGTTTCTCCCCTGTGTGGATTCTCTTATGTTTAACAAGGTCTGACTTCTCCCTGAAGCTTTTCCCACAGTCAGAGCAGTTGAAAGGTTTCTCTCCTGTGTGGATTCTCTCATGACTAATAAGACTTGAACGCCTACTGAAGTTTTTCCCACAGTCCAAACAGCTAAAGGGTTTCTCTCCTGTGTGAATTCTCCTATGGGTAACAAGGTATGACCTGTCACTGAAGCTTTTCCCACAGTCAGAGCAGTTGAAGGGTTTCTCTCCTGTGTGTATTCTTGTATGTCTATCAAAGTCTGACCTTTTACTGAAGCTTTTCCCACAGTCAGAGCAGTTGAAGGGTTTCTCTCCTGTGTGTATTCTTGTATGTCTATCAAGGTCTGACCTGTCACTGAGGCTTTTCCCACAGTCAGAGCAGTTGAAACGTTGCTCTCCTGTGTGAGTTCTTTGATGTCTAACAAGATGTGAGCTCCTACTGAAGCTTTTCCCACAGTCGGAGCAGTTGAAGGGCTTCTTTCCTGTGTGGTTTCTTCGATGTTCAATAGGAGTTGCACAGTCATTGTAAGTGGATGGTATTTGTTGATGGGGGATTTTCTGTTGAATAGTTTCTGTATTTCTTTTTACCCCTCTGCTCCTATGACAGGATTTACCCTGTTTCTTCTCTGGATAGTTTCCCTGCTGCCTTTCTGGGCTACGCTGACTCCCATGGGTCTCTTCTTGCTCATGTTTGTGAGAAACATGCCCTTCAGATCTTCCAAATAACATCCCACATGGAGCCTTTTGCTCTGGTTCTTCCTCCGGAAGACTCTCCACATTGTTCTCACTCAGCGTCCCATCACCTGCTGGGATGGAGAGAGAATCCAGGCAGGAGTTATTTCCTGTGCTGCGCTGAAAGGAAAACTTTAGAAGGGGAACAGAAAACAGGGCCCACACCCACAAAATGGCTGGAAAGGTTGAATAACCATGAGCTGAGTTCATCCTCCTTCCTCATAACACTTTCCCAAAGGAAAGAATCCAACCTTCCCCACCACCCTCTCACTGGAGTTGAAGACAGGTTGAAGGGGCTTGATGAAAATGCACAAGTGCACTGGCGGCCCGTCAATACAGGCAAACTAGGTGGTCGCTTAAGGCGCCAAGATAAATGGCCATTGAGGGCTTTGGAGACGGGGGCGCCAATCGCGCGTTTTGCCTAGGGCATCAGTTGCCGGCAGCTTGTTTAGGGCTGCTCCTGCATAAGTGACACCTGCTAGGAGGACACAGAAATTGGTTTGTGTCAAATTAACTGATTGCTCACCTGTGTGTGTGTTGCAGATGATCTCCCCTTCCTGAGAGCCCTGGAGATCTGGGATCCACAGCTCCTCCCCTTGCTCCATCCAGGAGATCACATGAGCTTTGAAGACTGGAAATCCTGTGTGGGGCAGCAATTAACCAAGTGCTAATTGTGTTCATTAAGGTCTGTGCCATTACGACTTCCAGAGCCAGGATCTGAATCACCCACCCAGAAAGGCTTCTTCCTCACCTTGCTGAGATTGGGCTCTGGATGGTACAAGATCCCAGGACACGCTCACCTACAGTAAGGGTCTGTCTAGACTTTTGTTGACAGAAGTTGACAGGCTTTTGTCGACAGAAGTTTTGTCAACAGATACTGTCGACAAAGCTTCTGTCAACAAAGAGTGTCTGGACTACAGCCAGCTGTCGACAAAGCAAGCCATTTTGTCAACATGACAATGTAGATGCAAAGGACATTGTAGATGCAATAACGCCTTCTGTCCACAGAACTCTGTCGACAAAGGCGTTATTCCTCGCAGAATGAGGTTTACAGCCGTCAACAAAACTGCTGAGTTCTGCCGATGTTATGTCGCCAGAACTCAGCGGCAGTGTAGACACAAGTATAGTTTTGTCGACAAAAGTCCACCTTTGTCGACAAAACCCTGTAGTCTAGACACACCCTAAAGGTGCATCCCTCTGTCCTTAATTTGGTATTCCCAGATGTGACTCACTGAGGCACAGTGACACTCCCTCCTAGCTGAGCAGCTCAGGCCAGCTTGCTGGCGTTGTAAAAATGTCATGTAGGAGGATGATGGATTTGTGGAGTCCTTCTGGGAGGCAGGCTGGCCTGGCCAGCATAGAGGCATATCTTTCCTGATAGAGGCATAGAGGGGAGGAGCAGGGAAGGCATGTGTCATGCTGTGCTGGTGAGACTACCGAAGGGACCAGAATCAGCAACAGGGCCCTGCAGCTGCACCTGCCCAGTACTCCTGCCCCCTAATGAGTGGGGCAGGTTGACTGTGACCTGCCTGCCTGGCTGGCTGAGGAAGCTGAAGTTTTTAAGCCCAGCAGCAACAGTAGCTGAGTGCATGTGGCCATGGCCTGGCTACTTCATTGCCTAATCAAGTCATGGAGGTTGAAAGATATGTGGCTCCAACTCCTGATTGTCTCTGCCTCTGCAGTGAGTGCTGGGAGAAATGGGAAGCGCTTGGGGTCCTGGACAAACCCCTGAGCCCATTTTGCTTTTGTCTAGTGATGAAGGAACCACTTGAGGGGATATGTTGTGGCTCCTGCTTCTTGTGAGCTTTGGAGAAGAGGAAGAGAAAAAAAGTCACCTGTCTCCTAGAAGAGGACTGAGCCACTCTTATGGCTCTAGAGCAGATGAGAGATAAAGGGTGAGAGTTTTCTACCCAGCCTTTTCCCTCCAGATCTACCAATCTCTGAGTGGCTCCATGGGATGCAGGCCTGGTGGTCACCATGGGTGCCTGAGACTGGCTAGAGCTTCCTCCCACTCTGGCCAAGCTCTCAGAAGGGCTCTGTGTGGTGCCCATTAACCAATTTCCAGGCACCAGCCACTGATCATGCAGCTCTATTGCATGTTCTGAGATGTCCTGGCAGAGCCCCTGGGCAGCGTGTGGCTCCTCCTGTCATGGAGGTAGCTGTGTGCACCCTGCTGGTGGAGAAATGGGACCTCCATGCCCTGAGGAATTGGTGCTCAGCATCACTACTCAGCATGGCCTCTATGGGCGCAGCCAGTCACAGCGCTGAGAAGCACCAGTGTAAACACGCCCCCAGTGCTGTAAGCTGCTCCCCTCCTGGAGGTGGTTTGTCTAGAGCCCTGGGAAAGCTCAAAATTCCACTGGTGGGCAGAAGGATTTCTAAGGAAAGGGGGGAAAAGATGCAGAATAAATGGGCAGTGGCCCAATGGAGAGGGGGCAAGTAGAGGAATCCCCCAGGGTCACTTTCATAGTCTTGTGCTCTTACGTCTGTGTTTTTAAGTCTCGGCTTGACAAAGCCCTAGCTGGGTTGATTTAGTTGGGCTTGGTCCTGCCTTGGGCAGGGGGCTGGACTTGATGACCTCCTGAAGTCTCTTCCAGCTCTAGGATTCTATGGTACGTCTGCCTCCCATATTTCTGATACCTCCAGTAGTTTGCTGTCCTCCCTCTGAGACGTCTCCTCTGAAATCTCTGAAAACTGGTCTGCAATCAGATCTGCCCCATTGCCCAAGAGTAGAGACCTCCTGCCTGAACTCCTCTTGCTCAACCCCCGTCTTGTGGCACAGGGGGTGCAGGTTCCTCAGGTTCCTCAGGCTGCTCTTGGCTGGTGTCACTAAAGTCAATGACCTTCTGGACAATGGTTGGCAGGACTGGGTAGGCCCCACTATGCTTGCCCAGTATATAGTGCTGCCATGTCCTCCATGGTGTGCTCCAGGAGGTAAAGGCTCCCCTACCCCTGCCTCTTTGGCTGTTCTCAGTCAAGGTGTTCCCCCACCTTCCTCTATCACCTGGCTCGCTGGAGATTGATGTCAGGCCCCTGACATATCAGCTCCCACCCATCACTCTGAATGTTCCATTTCAACTCACTCATATTGAGAGTCTCCATCCCATCCCCAGAGAAGCTCTGCACACTCACATTGCCCCTAGTCATCCCCTAGAACTCGTGTCCTGCCCACACACATACTGGCTGGACATGCTGCCTCCTCCTCAGGATGAGGTGCTCTGGAGGAGCCAGCCTGTGCTCCACCTCTATTTCACGGCCCAGCAGGAATTAGAGTTGGCTGGGCTCTGTCATGGAGCACAGGCATGTTGCTGACTCAGTTTTCAGCCTTCCCTGGCACTTGTTTTTCTGGGCCAGAGGGAGACCCAGGGCCCAGGCCTGTCTGTATCTGGAGTGTGCCAGGGTTACAGCCCCTTTTCTGTCTCCTCCAGAGCCCCTTGCTTTGTATTGACTCACTGCCTACATATGGCCCCACACATATTCAGGTCTCTTCATCACTCTGGTAATGAAGGCAACGTATCTCTGAGTGGCAAGGGCATGGCAGGGGGTGTGTTCTGGGACATGGGTCAGTAAGGTTGCATCTTGAGGAAGACGTTATTCCAAACTATCCTGCTCAGTGTCCAGTAACTAACACTCAACCCTGCCAAAGCAATATTGGGTAACTGAAAACAACTTGATGGGGGGAGGCATGAAATTCAACACATTTCCTAACACCAAGTGCAGTGCCTGAAATGCAAGAAGAACTCACTTCACATTTATCTACTACAGAGCTGCCCCCCACAGACCAGTTGCAGAGCATGAGCTGCCACATCCACCCTCCCTCAGCCCTAGCACCCAGTCCCTCTCACTGGCAGGAAGCAGCATGTTACAGATCGGCCACAGGCAGGAAAGGACTCCAGGAACAGTGCTCTCCATCCAGGGACTCAGCACGCTGGCAAAAGGGAGGACCCTGCAGTTACTAATAACAGCCAGAATCCACCCCACAACTCTGTTACTTGCCCTTCCTGCCTGGGTCCTTCCACTGACACCTCCGGCCAAGGCAGAACATGGGCAAGATGGTGGGGAAGCACACGGAGACCCTAGCTGTGGGAAAAGCAGCACCATTGTTATTCCCTCAACCTGCTTCCCTTGGGAGGGGGCGTGGAGAGGACAGTCTCTCACACAGGAACCAGGATTATTGGGCCTGACACTCCTGATACTGGGGGGCAAGGTGCAATGAGGGACCCTGAACCAAACCCAACCCAGCTGCTCCAGAGCCCTCCCAGTTTCTGACACCCACAGGGACAGGAATCCTTACCCAGCCAGCTCACAGCCTCATAATTCTCCTGCATCACATCCCAGTAGAGGGCTCTCTGACCTGGGACCAGCAGAGCCCATTCCTCCTCAGAGAAATACACAGCCACCTCCTCGAAGCTCACCGGCTCCACCACAGCCATTTCCTGTCCCTGGCTCTGCAAGCCATGGACTGATCTGAAGAAAGACATGGGTGCTCTGCAGCCTGTCAGGGAGAAGGGCAATTGGAGATATTTCAGAAGGGGCTTTAATCCTTTCCACATCCCCATTGGGCCCAGACTCCGTCCCTGTTCACAAACATGGTAGAATTGGACATTTTGTGCAAACGCCTGAGATATTACATAAACAACAGACACAAATCCATATTCATTTCTCTCAGTGCCTGGCTTGAGTTTCAACATTCCTGTGTCTGTAACAATGGGATTCAGTTCTGAGCACCAATGTTTCCGATAAGGAAGCTGCATGTTCACCTGCCTGAACATGGATGTAGGTGTCTAAATTTAGGCTCCTATATTTAAAGCCCCTCGTCTCCCTCCATTTTTTTGTAGCACAGACCTAGGCCCTCTCATCATGTCTAAACGAAGGCACTTTATAAACCCTCTCCACCAAAGAGATTAAGTGAAGTCAAGGGGACCATTCAGACATTTTAATTAAACACACCTGCTGAATGTTTACAGCATGGTTGCCTGCATCCAGCCTCTGAGGATTAGGGTCCCCCTAATATTGGGGATCCCATGCTGGTGCTCCAGCCCCTCTCCTCTAGTCTGCAGGGCTAGAGCAGATAACATCTACTAGGCTGCCTCCCCCTCCCCCATGGCTCTAGCTTAGAAGAGGAATGTGGGGAATGACTTTCTGCTTCTCAGTCAGGGACCACATCAGTGCATTTTTTTCTTCTCACTCATGTGCAGTCCCCCAACTGATAGTGATGGGATGCCTAATATAGTGAATGTTGGTGGAAATGGAGTAGGTTTAGAAGTTAAAATAAAAAAAAAGAACAAGTTAAAATTACTTAGAAAAGTTAGATGTCTGCAAGTCACCGGGGCCTGATGAAATGCATCCTAGAATACACAAGGAGCTGATAGAGGAGGTATCTGAGTCATTAGCTATCATCTTTGAAAAATCATGGAAGTAGGGAGAGATTCCAGGAGACTGGAAAAGAGCAAATCTAGGGCCCATCTATAAAAAGGGAAATAAGAACAACCCAGAAAACTAAAGACCAGTCAGTTTAACTTCTGTGCCAGGAAAGATAATAGAGCAAGTAATTAAGGAATCTATCTGCAAACATCTGGAAGATAATAAGGTGATAGGTAACAGCCAGCACAGAGTGGTAAACAACAAATCATGTCAAACCAATCCGGTAAGATAACAAGTCTTGTTAAATAGAGAGAAGCTGTGGACATGCTATACCTAGACTTTAGTAAGGTATTTGACACAGTCTCGCATGACCTTCTTAACAACAAACTAGAGAAATACAACCTATATGGGGCTATTATAAGCATAACTGGCTTGTACATTCTCAGAGAGTAGGTACTAATGGTCCACAATCATGCTGGCAGAGCATAACAAGTGGGGTCCCTCATAGGTCTGTTTTGGGACTGGTTCTGTTTAATATCTTCATCAACAATTTAGATGATGGCATAGAAGGCACGATTATTAAGTTTGCAGATGATACAAAGATGAGAAGGGTTGCAAATGCTTTGGAGGATAGGGTAAAAATTCAAAATGATCTTGACAAACTGCTGTGGTCCCCAACATGGTGCTTGCGGGTGCCATGGTGCCCACCGGGGCATTTATGTGCGCCCGCCGAGTGATCAGGGCCAGCCCAAGCCATTCTTGCACCCTGAGCCCTGGCCGTGTGGCGCATGCACAGCCCCCGCCTCGGGCGTGCAGCATATATGCAGTGCCGGCCCCGGAAGCGCAGTGTATGCACAGCCCCGCCTCCGGATGCCCGGCAGCCCCAAAAGGTTGGGGACCACTGAACTAGAGAATTGGTCTGAGGTAAACAAGATGAAGTTTAATAAGGACAAATGCAAAGTACTCTACTTAGGAAAGAATAATCAGTTTCACACATGCAGAATGGGAAGCAACTGTCTACGAAGGAAGTTAGGGTATGTCTACACTACAGCGCTAATTCGAACTAATGCATCCAGACTAAAAAACTAGTTCGAATTAGCGTTTTGCTAATTCAAACTAGCTTGTCCACACAGAGTGGACCCTGAACCGGCGTTAAGGATGGCCGGAAGCAGTGCCAGCAGGGCATCAGATGAGGACTTAGAGCGTGGAGCTGCTGTCTCAGGCTAGCCGAGGGCTGCGCTTAAAGGGACCCGACCCCCACCCCAGACAGACAGTTCTCAGGGGTGCCCCGCTTGCAAAGCAGTCCTGGCTTGGATTGCCCGGAGTGCCCACACTGGGCACATCACAGCACTTGGCCATCAGACCGGCTGCACTTGCCACAGGCTGCCATCTGGGGAGAGGGGTCAATTGGGGGGCTGCAGGAGAGGTTCCACCCCCAGAAGCACGCAGAGCCAGCCCAGTCCTCCCCATTGGGAGCTTGTACCCCATTCCTCCCTCACCTCCTTCCACTTACCCCTCCCTAGCCCCCCTTCCTGATTTACAAAATAAAGGACAATTGTGTTGAAAAATAGTATCTCTTTACTGAACAAAACTGGGGGAGACTGGGAAAAGGAGATGGGAGAGGGGAAGAGAGAGGGTGGGAGAGGAGAGGGCAACTACAATGATAAGGAGTTTGGAATAGGTCCCATATGAAGAGAGGCTAGAGAGACTGGGACTTTTCAGCTTAGAAAAGAGGAGATGGAGGGGGGACAGGATAGAGGTCTATAAAAGCATGAGTGGGGTGGAGAGGGTGAATACAGAAAAGTTCTCCATTAGTTCCCATAATAGAAGGACTAGAGGACACCAAAGGAAAGGAATGGGTAGCAGGCTTCAAACTAGTAACAGAAAGTTCTTCTTCACAAAGCAAAGAGTCAACCTGTGGAACTCCTTGCTGCAGGAGGCAGTGAAGGCTAGAACTAGAACAGAGTTTAAAGAGAAGTGAGATCAAGTCATGGAGGTTGGGTCCATGGAGTGCTAGTAACCAGGGGGTAGGAGTGGTGTCCCTGCCCAAAGTTTGTGGAAGGCTGGAGAGGGATGGCACGAGACAAATGGCTTGGTCACTGTCTTCGGTCCATCCCCTCCAGGGTCCCTAGGGTTGGCCGCTGTCAGCAGACAGGCTACTGGGCTAGATGGACCTTTGGTCTGACCCAGTACGGCCATTGTAAGCTCAGGGCTCAGGGTTGGGGGTCTCAGTGGACCACCTTGATTTTCATGCACACCTGCTCCTGGGTGGCCAGGCTGGCAGCTCTCCTGCCCTAGACGGCCACTTTACTGTGCCTAGTGCGGAGGTCGTGGACGAGGTCCACGATGTCCGCACTAGACCAGGCGGGTGCCCGCCTCTTGTGGTCCCGGGCAAGCTCCCGGGAGCCGCCAGCCTGGTCCCGGGAAGAGGCGGAGGGCTGGGGGGCATCGGGTGGCTGGCTCGAGCTGTGCCAGGTGCAGGGTCTGCTGGCTGGGTGCTGGCCGGCTTGCACCTGGCATGGTCACCGTAGCCAGCCCGTGCCCCTTTAAGGGCTCCTGGGCCAGGAGGGGGGCAGTAGAGTTTCCCTGGTGTTGGCCAGAATGGCCACCAGGGAAATCTAGGGAGGGTTAGCCTCCCACTAGTTCAAATTAAGGGGCTACACAGCCCTTAATTCTAACCAGTAAGTTTGAACTAGGCTTAGTCCTCGTAGAATGAGGTTTACCTAGTTTGAACTAAGTGCTCCGCTAGTTCGAATTAAGTTCGAACTAGCGGAGTGCTTGTGTAGCACCTATCAAAGTTAATTCGAACTAACAGATGTTAGTTCGAATTAATTTTGTAGTGTAGACATACCCTTAGGGATTTAGGGGTCATGGTGCACCACAATTTAAACACAAATCAACAGCATGACACTGTTGCAAAAAAAGCAAACATGATTCTGGGATGCATTAACAGGAGTGTTGTGAGCAAGACATGAGAAGTCAGTCTTCCACTCTACTCTGTGATGATTAAGACTCAATTGGAGTGTTGTATCCAGTTCTGGGCACCACATTTCAAGAAAGATGTGGAGAAATTGAAGAAAGCCCAGAGAAGAGCAACAAAAATGATTAAATGTCTAGAAAACATGAGCTTTCATGTTCCAAGAAAACATGGGGGAAGATTTGGGCAAGTTTAGTTCAGAAAAGAGAAGACTGAGAAGGGACATGATAGCAGTTTTCATGTGTCTAAAAGTGTGTTACAAGGAGGAGTGAGAAAAATTCTTCTTGGCCTCTCAGGATCGGACAAGAAGCAATGGGCTTAAACTGCAGCAAGGGAGGTTTAAGGTTGGACATTAGGAAAAACTTCCTAACTGTCAGGGTGGTTAAAAATTGCTGTAATAAATTGCCTAGGGAGGTTGTAAAATCTCCACCACTGGAGATATTTAAGAGAAGGTTTGATAGACACCTGTCAGGGATGATCTAGACCAGGGTTTGGCAACCCCTGGCATGCACAGCCACAAGTGGCACGCAAGGCCAGGAGCTGGAGCCACTGTTCCTTTAACGTGTGCGCGCCTACATGGCGATGTACAAAAAATCTAAACTCGCCCAACTCCACAGCAGCACTCACTTTCCTCCTGCTCCTAAAAGGTGAGTGTTGTGGCTGTTCCCACTGACAGGGATGCGTGGGGTGGGGGAAGGGGAGCAGGTGAGTTGAGGACCAGAGGGAGGGTGTTGAAGCCCCGGGCAGCCTGGAGACTGGGGTGGGGGTGTCAAAGCTGCAAGCAGCTTGGGGGACCAGAGGGGAGGGGTATTACAGCCATGGGCAGCTTGGGGACTGGAGGGGGGTGTTACAGCCATGGGCAAGCAAGTTGCTGCCATCAGGGATTGAACCTGGGGATTGGCTATGTATTGCATATCTTGAAAAAACTATTGCTCTTTGCATATGCATAGTGCTGACTGGAAAAACGATTGATCTTTGACATTCTCCTGCTTTCCCTGCATGCACTAGCCTCATGTTATTCTGAGGCAGCCAAAGCTGGAGGGAGGGAAGAAGCAAAGCCATCAAAATAGTAAATTTAAAAAAAATTACAGAGATCCTGACAGCAGGAAGAATTGATTCTCAACAACCAGTGGCAGTTCCTAAGAAAGCAAAGTTAAATGTTCACTCATTTCAGCCTTCTTGGGACAGATGAATATGGATTTGTTCAACATAAAATCATGCTGTTTGTGCTCTGTGTTGTGACAGCACCATTTGCCGCACATCAAGTGTCCAATGACATTTTCAGACAGAGCAGGAGAAACACTTCCAGGATGACGCAGACAAGGCTGAATCAAATGGGCCATCGTGAGGAACAAAAAGCAAAGCAGTGTCTTCGCTAACTTCTCTGTCATTAAAAATCAAGCCACAGAGGGAAGTTTTGTACATTGTGTTGCAAAAAATGGAAAGCCATTTACAGACAGATAAGAACATAAGAACGGCCGTACTAGGTCAGATCAAAGTTCCATCTAGCCCAGTATCCTGTCTGCCAACAATGGCCAGAACAAGGTGCCCCAGAGAGGGTGGACCGAAGACAATGATCAAGCGATTTGTCTCCTGTCATCCCTCTCCAGCCTCTGACAGACAGAGGCCAAGGACACCATTTTATCCCCTGGCAAATAGCCTTTTATGGACCTAACCTCCATGAAATTAACTAGCTTCTCTTTAAACTCTGTTACAGTCCTAGCCTTCACAGCCTCCTCTGGCAAGGAGTTCCACAGGTTGACTACACGCTGTGTGAAGAACTTTCTTTTATTAGTTTTAAACCTGCTACCCATTAATTTCATTTGGTGTCCTCTAGTTCTTCTATTTAGGGAACTAATACATAACTTTTCTTTATCAGCCCTCTCCACACCACTCATGATTTTATAGACCTCTATCATATCCCCCCTCAGTCTCCTCTTTTCTAAACTGAAAAGTCCCAGTCACTTTAATCTCTTCTCATATGGGACCTGTTCCAAACCCCTAATCATTTTAGTTGCCCTTTCCTGAACCCTTTCCAAGGCCAAAATATCTTTTTTGAGGTGAGGAGACCACATCTGTACACAGTATTCAAGATGTGGGCATACCATAGTTTTATACAGGGGCAGTAAGATATTCTGGGTCTTATTTTCTATCCCTTTCTTAATAATTCCTAGCATCCTATTTGCCTTTTTGACCGCCGCTGCACACAGTGTGGAAGTTTTCAGAGAACTGTCCACGATAACTCCAAGATCTCTTTCCTGATTTGTTGTAGCCAAATTTGCCCCCATCATACTGTACGTATAGTTGGGGTTATTTTTCCCGATGTGCATTACTTTACATTTATCCACATTAAATTTCATTTGCCATAACCAAGAAAAGCCTCTTTTATATAATGTTTGGACGTTTTGTTCAATGGCTTGCCTAATAAAGAAACAGTCATCTCCAGAATAAAAGGTTTGTCTTTGTCTGAAACTTCAGTGGCGAGGCGCAGAGGAGAAATGGCAGAAAACACGAACAAACAACAGACGGCGGTATTTAGTGGTATTTAGGATTGTTCAGTCAGTGACTATGCCAATCAGCACAGCCCCAAAGACCATGGCTCTCAAGGTGGTCAATACACACCTGAGGAATGTGTCTGGAAACCTGCAAACCAGTCAGATCTAATGACTGCTAGCAGGGGTCACAGGGTTAGGTCAATTGACCCTGTGACCCGCTCCAGATTGAAAGATACCAGGAATGGATATAAAGTGCCATGAGGCAGACTTCATTTTGTCTTCAATTCTGCAGCTGATCCTAGATGCAGCCTTGCGAGGAACAGAAAGCCAGGAAGGATTGTTGACTCATCCGGACATAGGATGTACACCAGAGATTTTTAAGATAGCAGTTTGTAACACCTCTGCTGAGAGCCTGCATCAAGAACTTGGTGACTGGTGCATGTAATATATTCTCCTTAACAATCTTACTCCCAACCTCTTCTTTCTTTTATTAATAAACCTTTACATTTTAGATTCTAAAGTGTTGTCCCAGCATGATCTTGTGGGTAAGATCTTCTAAAGTGTAAATTGACAGGGAATTTGTGGCTGGTTCTTTGGGATCGGGAGACCCTGATCGGGGTAGGTGAGATTGGGTTCTGTAACCCCTCACCTGTGTGTAAGGCCCAGAGCTAATTGTGGCACAGGGAGATCTGGGGTGTCTGAGGGATTTTGCTCATGAGGCTTCCTGCTGGCTGGATTGGCAGCTGAAGCACTCGGTGTGACTGGTTTGTAATCTGTTTGGGAAAGGTCTCCAGTCTGGGGCTCTAAGCAGCCCTGGTTTTGAGCAATTCACCCTGAGCAGATGCCCTCTGCGGTGCCCAGACCTAGCCTGGTCTGTCACACTGGCGCTCAGACCTGGACATAGAGGTGAACAAGTCAAATCTCAGCACTCCACCTCTGAAAGGTTGCTGACCCCTGATTTAGATAGGCTGCGTCTAGACTGGCAAGATTTTGCGCAAAAGCACCTACTTTTATGCAAAATCTTGCCGCCTGTCTACAATGGCCGCGAGTATTTGCGCAAGAACACTGACTTTGTACTGTACTAAATCAGTGGTTCTTGCGCAAATACTATAACGCTCCCACTCAGGGATAAGCCCTCTTGCGCAAGTATTCTTGCACAAGAGGGCCAGTGTAGACAGCCAAGTTAATTTCTTGCGCAAGAAAGCCCAATGGCTAAAATGGCAATTGGAGCTTTCTTGCGCAAGAGAGTGTCTACACTGGCACGGATGCTTTTGCACAAAAGATGTCTACATGCCAGTGTAGACTCTCTCTTGCGCAAATACTTTTAACGGAAAAACTTTTCCGTTGAAAGTATTTGCGCAAAATCTTGCCAGTCTAGATGCAGTCATAGTGTCTGGTCCTGCCAAGAGGGCAGGGGACTGGACTCGATGACCTCTCAAGGTCCCTTCCAGTTCTAGGATTCTAGGATTTTAATGGGCTGCTCCAGTTTGTTTATTTACCAGCTCCGCAGCCATGGAGCCTCACAGCTCCCATTGGCTGGGGTTTGCTACTTGCAGCCAAAGGGAGCAGCAAGAAGTGGCATAACCTAGGTCTCTGCAAAGCAAACGTGTTTTGGATGAACATGCATTAGCTGTTTCCCTGCAGAAACGCAGGAGGATACCATCTTTCCTGAGGTCAGCACTGTGCTCTGGATCCTTGCAAAAAGAGATAATTTATTTTAAAATCCCTGGATTTTGGCAACACAGAACAGCAGGATTGTCAGAGAAAACAGCACCATTGGAATGTAGATGTTGATATAGATGTAGTATACAGAGAACAATAGATGTAGTATACAGAGAATCTATGACACTAGAATATGTGATTAAAAGTACAAATATCTGAGTAAAATTCCAAATATGTATATATGCAATAAATAATGCAATAGAAAAATAAAGTGAGTACTTCAAGTGTTCGTAAGATGGGGATTTACTTATAGAAATACGGATTTGAAATAAGTTTTCCAGTGCAAAATTATTTTCAAAAGTATCTTGGCCCTTTCACATTTAATCTGTCCTGTAGTAAATATTCAGGAAGCAAAATCTACCTAAGTGGCCGATTATATGAAAAAAACACTAGGGCTAGGGTGACCGTATTTCCCTATGTTGAATACCAGACACCTGTTAAAATTACTCGTATTCAAGTGAGCTCCAAAGAAATGAATCAAGACTGAGCAGTACAAAGGTTCAAATTAACATCAAATTCTGGTTAAATATAATTACTGTGTATCTGGAGCCTTCTTATCTTTAAGGCTTTAGGGTTCACACGGCAGAGGGAGACACCTCCTCTTCCCCATACACCTCTCTCACAGGCTGGGGTGACCAAATGACCTGGCCCTCCCTGGCTGGTGCTCTCCTCCCTCCTTGCCAGACTGGGCCCCAAAGACAAACTCCCTTCTCCTGGTACCTGGAATCACATCTCCCTGAGGCAGCACTTGAACAGGGCCACATCCTACAGGGGGAGATGGAGGAGCAGGCGGGCTACAGGGCATAAAGGGGCAGAGCAGGGAGGGACAGCAAGACGGGGAAGATGGAGAGGGCAGATGGAGGGCAGCAGGGGTAACAAGTCACCGGCTGCTGCCTGGTACCTGTTCACATGGACCAGCCATTGCTGCTGGCAGCGCAGTTGGTGTCGGACGGAAATGGGATCGGGGGAAGAGGCCTGCTGGCTGTCGCTGACACATAGCACAGGCTACGCTAACAGATCAGCGGGGGGAGCAGCCACTGGCTCCCCCCACTCCGTGCTGGTGGGCAGGCGGCTGGTTAGTGGGGATCTGGCAGCAGCAGGACCTGCCAGCACTGATGGGGGGAGACAGAAAACACAGAACAATTTGCCAGTTTTTAAGAAAAAGTCAGGAGTCTGCAGCAGGGCTTAAATCCAGGGCATCTGCTCGCCCTGACTAGGGTGATGATCAGCAGGCAAAACTGCAGGTCCCACAGGCAGCCCCCAACCCCTGAATCTCATCCCCTTTTGCAGCCTCTCAGGTAGGGAAGACGCACCTTCTCCAGGCACTGGCCACCCACACAGCCCTGGCAAGTGGGAGCAGCCCCCTGAATCCTGGCAGTGGGGAAACCCTCAGTCCACTCCCACCCCCACTGTAAGTCCTCTCCTCACTGGGGTATTCTTTTTCTGGCAGGGCCTGGATCTGGCTCCTAACCCAGCTACCAGTCCTGATTTTGCCCTTTGGCCCCTCTCCTGGCCCTGCAGCCAGCTGCGTGATCTCCCCACCCATGCAGTCAATTTGACCCCTACACAGACTGGCTGTGTCTAGACTGGCCGCTTTTCCAGAAAAACTTGCCAGCTGTCTACACTGGCCGCTTGAATTTCTGGAAAAGCACTGACGATCTCATGTAAGATTGTCAGTGCTTTTACAGAAATACTATGCTGCTCCCATTCGGACAAAAGTCTTTTTCCGAAAAAGTTTTGCACAAAAGGGCCAGGGTAGACAGCAGAGATTTGTTTTCCGCAAAAAAGCCCCGATCACGAAACTGGCGATCGGGGCTTTTTTTGTGGAAAAGCGCATCTAGATTGGCCACGGACACTTTTCCGCAAAAAGTGCTTTTGCGGAAAAGCGTCCTGCCAATCTAGACGTGCTTTTCCAAAAATGCTTTTAATGGAAAACTTTTCCGTTAAAAGCATTTCCGGAAAATCATGCCAGTCTAGATGTAGCCACTTTGTCTCCCCCCCCCCCAGTTTCACGCATCAATTTCCCTCCATGAACAAACTTTACAGCAGGGGTAAGGAACCATTTTTTGCATTGGGACCCACAGAAAAATGTCTGGGGCTGCACACAAGTGAGAAAAAAAAAAACCCTCACTGACATGGCTCCTGACTGAGAAGCAGAAAGATGCTCCCCACATTCCCCTTGTACACCAGAACCAAGGGGGCCCAGCCTAATACGTTTTGTGTGCTCTATCCCCAAGTCAAGTGGCAAAGGGGCTAGAAAGCCAGTGCAGGGTCCACAATGCTGAGGAGGGTCCCTGAGTGTTGGGGGGGGGGGGGACCCTGGCAAGCCAGGGGCCACATTTGACCCCCATGCTGTAGATTTCCAACCCCTGCTTTATAGTGTGAGCCAGTCCGCTGTAAGCAGACACAGAAGCGGATCAGCGATTCTTTAGCTCCTAAAACCAGGTCTGGCAGTGGCAGTGCGCGGCAGGGGCTGTATCTAAAACATTTCCCTGAATCCAGCCCCTTTCGCAGGCGACTCCACCTTACCGGGCAGGGAAGCGCTGCCTTGGCCAGTCCCTGGGGAACATTGTGCCAGTCAGATCCCAGCCCTGGGAAAGGCCCTGAAGCCCCCCAGCCTGGAAATGGGAAACACCCGCATCTGCCCCACCGGCCGGTTTCGCAAACACTGCAGTTGGCTCCTCCCTCCTCCCCACTTCCATCCCCCCCGCACCCCTACGGTCAGTTTGGTCCCTGAACAACCCCACCCCCGTCTCTGCCCCGCTCCAGCCCCCGCCCCGCACACACCCGGCTGTACCGGCACCAGCAGCTGGTCTCACAGTTCGCTCCTTAGGGCGCGCTGCGCAGGCGCCCCAGAGCGGAGCGTGCGCAGTAGCCGCGGCTGAGGCCGCTGCCCTCACTCTGCGCGCCGGCGGGCAGGGTCTGGAACGCTAGATTGTAGCGTCACAAACAGGTGCCTCTCACAATGCCGTACCTAGGGTGTACTGAGCATGCGCGCTGGAGCTAAGCCGGCTCAGGAAGAGCTGCTCCCGAATCTTTACAATAATTAACAAGGGACTCAGGGGGCAAAGCGCAGCGGGGGGAGGGGCAGGGTGTGAGCAGGAATTTACCTGTGGGGGGGGAGGGTCAATTAACTTTATGGCGCGGCAGAGCGGGGGCTGGAAGAGAAAAATCAGGTGGGGGGGTGTGATTGGAGCTGGGGGGAGACGGTGCCAACCCCTGTGTGGGGGTTTTGCCCCCACACAGGAAGGGGCAAAGGGTGCGAGCCCCTTGCCACGGGTGCAAATCGGGTTGGAGGGTACAAGGGGGAGCAGGGAGGGGTTTATTTCCCCTCTCAGGGAGATACGTGCCTGGGCACAGGGCCCCTTCCTGTTTACTCTTAAAGATACAGCTGCCTAATGTCTTGTCTCTCCCTGCCAGCTCCTGCAGTCCTTCCCTCTGCAGTGCCACAGCACTGGGGCAAAATGCTGTAAGCACCCTACATGCAGCTGTGAGGGAGCATATAACCGGGCTCGACAAATCAGTGAATCTACTTGCCCGTGGCGAGTAGATTTCAGCCGGTCGCCCCATTCACCAGCGGCCGCACATGCGCAACGCGGGTCTGGTGCATGCGCAGTGCGGGGCTGGCGAGTAGATTTCGCTGCAGTTTGTGAAGCCCTGCATATAACACACACAAAGTCTTTAATCAGTTAATACATGAAGTCTCATCACAGTTCAAATATTTGTCTGATCTCTTGCAGTGAGCCCCTGAATTGCACACCCATCTTTCTAACCCATTTTAATGCTCTTTTACAAATGTTATTTCTTTTACTCATTTTAGGGGGCTGCACTCCCTGCTTGCTATGCTCCCAACTGGGGGCGGGCCGTGGATGCAGGCAACCTCAGCAGTTGCCTAGGGTGCTGCATTCAACGGGGCGCCCAATGATGACATCATGCCATTGAGGACTATGGAGGTGGGGGCGCCGATTACGCATTCTGCCTAGGGCGCTAGCTGCCGGCAGCTCACCTTGAGCCACTCCTGCTCCCAACCAAACCCCCCTAGTCTGGGGGTTTGAATGAGTGGGGTGGGAGTGCAGGGTCTAGGCTTGGGGAGTGGGGGAGGCCACTTACGTGCTTTAATGCTGCTCCCAGTGCTATAGCTCAGGTCCCGTCTACTGCTGCTTTTTAAAATCTAGCTGAATCAAAGCTGATCACAAGACAAAAAATGAACAGTCAGGAAAGGATATGCCTAGACCTCTCTGTAAGCTCCCCTAGCCTCATGTGCAACACTCCATTAGTATATAGAATGGAGACTAGAAAGTCCAAGGCAAGAACCACTTTTTGGGGATCCAAAAAGCAGGGAAGCATTACCAGATGGGAAATCCCTGCTGCAGATGATACTGAATCCTCACCTACATGCACACCAAGAAGTAATTATCACAATTCCAGTACAAAGTCCTCTATTGGTATCCAAAATAGTGAAGCTGCCTAATAGCAGTACAAGGGTCTGCAGGCTGTGATGCTTGGGGCTCCCTCCCTTCAAGGGGGTGAGCCAGTTCCCCTTGTGGCACCAGTTTGCCCTGCTGTGCGGGGGTGGTGGGGACATGGAGGAGCACGTCTAAGCCTCATGGGCTGGATCCATGTTAGTCACAGGTTGCATTCAGCCCATGGGTGCTGCCTGGGAGGTGGAGGACGCGGCTTTTTGAACAGCAGTGCACGGAAGGTCTAACTCTATGCTAGATCTATATTCATGTTTAGGCTACACCTCAGTCACTTCCACTGGCTAGGAATTGCAGCCAGTGGGAGCATGAGGTGGTGTGGGGAACAGTTGCCTGCAAGCACATGGCTATGTGGAGCCCTCCCCTCCCCGATCTGTGCTAGGTAATTGCCCCCATCCCTTGCCCCCTCCTCCTGCCCAGAATATGCACCCTTAGTCCCCTCCCTCATCCGCTTTCCTACAAAAGCTATAAGCCCCATGCTCCAAGCCCCTGGCACTGGTGGGAAGCCCTGAGCCTTGGCCCCCTCCCACTTGTGTAGCAGGTAGTGAAATGAGTGTTGTCCTCTCTTTTTTCTTGCTTCTGAAGAGGGGGCCACATCTGTGTGTGTGTGTATGGGGGGGGTTCCTCCCTGGGGGGCAGGTGTCATTGAGGGGTGGTTTTTTTTGTTTTTTTGTTTTTTTTGCTTCTCACCTGCATGTTGCCCCGACCCAAATAAAATTCCCCAATACCATAATAGGGACTCAGGGAGGGGGGGAGAGAAGGAGGATACTTATTGTTCTTTCTCTCTCTCTCTCTCTCTCTCTCTCTCTCAGACAAGGGTGATAGAATTGAGGAACTACCCCCAGCCTCATCTGCACTGAAGATAGGACAGACAGATATCTCCATTAGAATACAGAATGGAGAACAGCACTTCCAAAGCATGAACCACACTGAACTATGGGATACTGAAAGCAGGAAAGCAATACCTTGTGGGAAATCTCTGCTCCAGATGCTAATGAACTCATGTCTGCACGTCCCCAAATCAGTAATTATCAGACCCATTGTAGTAATAGATACTCTATTGATTTCCAAAATACTGAAACTGCATAGTTGCATTATTCTCTCTGAAGGCATGGCACCCATCACCATGAATGAGCTACAAAAGTGTCAAATACTCCTTGAATAGAATAGAATTCACATTTTGATTACCAGAAGAGCCAAAAGCTTGATCCTGCCAAAAGTCGTCGTAAATTTTGTCATCGACTTCAGTGAGAGCAGAAGAAAGTCCAAAATGTCACATCTGTTAAACTGTTATTTTACACTAAAATTAAACTACATTTTAATAATACTAGGGGGCTGTGCCTGCTGCTTGCTAAACTCGGCAACCTCCCTCTCTCTGGGGGAAGGGTGTTTGGCTCGGGGAAGGGGGCAAAAGCAGGCTGGGGGTAGGTATCTGGCCAGGGGGCAGGAGCAGTCTGGGGGTGCAGGGTCTCAATGAAGGGTGTGTGTGAAGAGGCTGGGGGTGCAGTCTGGGTAGGATGGTGAGTGAGCGGGCTGGGGGCACAGGGTCTCA
Organism: Pelodiscus sinensis; assembly: GCF_049634645.1. NCBI lineage: Eukaryota > Metazoa > Chordata > Testudines > Trionychidae > Pelodiscus > Pelodiscus sinensis. Next base: position 2,504,794 of record NC_134742.1, read on the forward strand.
GCTGGAGGTGCTATGAGTGAGCAGGCTGGGAGTGTGGAGTCTCGGCCAAGGGAATGTGTGAAGGGGATTGGAGGGGGGAGAACATGTCTCCTGCTCTTCTGGAGCACCAGGAAGCGAGGAGACCGTGTGGCTCCTGCCCCCTAGAGCAACATGGAAGGAGGGGGAATGTGTATCTCTCACCCCCTGCAGAGCACCATGGCCTGAGGAGGGGGAGGCCGTGCAGGCTCCTGCCCCACTAGAGCAACAGGGAGAGAGAAGGAAAGAGGGAGCGAGAAGGTTGGTGGCTAAGGGTGAAGCAATGCTGAGTGACATGATGACATTACTCTGTTGTCCCAAAGGAATTTTTTTGTAACGTATAGAGAGACAAAACCAAACAGATATATCCTGACTTGAAGGTTTGTATAACCTTTAAACCTGGGAGAGGACATTTTTTACAGTAGACTTAGGGCTCCATGAAAATGTTGGTTTATCGTAGTATCATAGAACATTAGAACTGGAAGGGATCTCAAGAGATCAAAGTCTAGTCCCCCACCTGCATGGCAGGACCAAACACAAACTATCTACACTGCAAACTTATTTAAGAATAAGCTATGCTGGAAGATATCTTCCAGAATAGCGTATTTCAAAACAGTACATCTACACATAAAAAGCGCATGAAAATAGCGCTTTATTATTTTGAAATAAGAGTGTCCACACTGATAGAATGTGGAAGTAGAGGGCAAAATTGTGAGAGATGAGGCCTCTTGTCTCCTCCTGAGGCAACAGGACTTCCTCGTCCCTTTGAATCTGTGCAGAGGTAAGCAACACGGGCCTGGCTGAAGGTTTTGCGCTGAGGCTTAAACCTGAGCTGTCTGCCTCATTAACAGCTGCTGCAGATTCCCCAATAGCTCAGCTGGTAGAGCAGTGGACTTGAACGGGAGGACCATGTGGAGGAGGCAGTGCTCATGTAGATCTGTCTGAGGGTGTTAGGGGGACCACTCCAAGATTTTGGTTAAGGGAGGATATTAATGGAGGAGATGCAGGGTCTGGGATGGAAGTTGGGTGCAGAGAGGAGCTTTGCGTAAGGGATTGGGGTGCAGGAGGGAGACTGGAGTCTGGGAGGGAGTTTGGGTGAAGGAGGTGGTTGTGACCTAGAGCAGGGGAATGGAGTTTAGAGGTTTGGGGTGTGACCTAAGATAGAAAGGGATTGTGATCTGAGAGAGGAGATTGGGATCCCAGATCTGGGAGGAGGTATATGCAAGAGGGGGACAGAGGGTTTGGGTATGTTGAGTGGGGGGGCAGAAGTTTATGGCAGGCAGGAGTGGGGTGCCAGAGGCAGGCTGTGACCAGGAGACTTACCAGCCAGCAGCCAAACCAGCCTGCCTGCCTGCAGAGCTAAGACTTGCAGAGCTTAAAATGTTTCCTAGCCAGCCAGCCTGCCTGGCCATCTACTTCATTTAATAACTGAGCCGAGGAGAGGGGGTGTGGTTCTTCGTGGCTGCCTGTTACTCAAAGAAGCAGCTCCCATTGGCTGGTTTCTGGCCAGAAACTGCTTAATTGAATAACTGAGCCGCGGAGAGGAGGCCTGACCTATCTGGTTTGATTCCTGGCAATTTTATAGTATTGAAGTTAACAAGATCCTAACATATCTCCCGTGTTTCATGCAGCACCACACAAATAACCTGGGGTAAGTGACTGGTCTTTGGGACTGGGCACAACCTGGGCAGGGTCACGTGACCCCAGCTGGCTACCACACAGGGGCCTTGGCGTGTTACCCACACGCGTGGGTGAAGACATATGACATGCGCCTGACCCTGGGATGGGACACAGCAGGATGCCCTCCCTCCACAAGCCCCCTCTACACTGAGGCAGGGGACATCTTCCCCCCCCCCCCCCCACACAACTACACTATATACAGCACAGGGGCATGGGTGCAGTCCCGGGCCAGCTCCCACTTCCAGGGATAGAAGGACATCCCGAACATGGCCTGCGTGCAAAGCACATCGGCTCTGATGGTACGGAGAACTGTCGTCCTCGCCTTGCAGAGCGGGGCTGGGCTTCACTCACTGCGTCCCTAGGGATAACTGGCCACTCCTCTTGTTTCTTCACAGCCGCACCAGCTATGAGTGTAGGGTGCACCACCCCATGTGGGACATCTTCCCACACCTGGGCACTCTGCACCTGACCTGTAACAAAGAGGACTACCAGCGGCAGCACTTGGGGGCGCTGCGAGCCCTGTACTGCACCCTGGACTACTGGGTGCACAGAGACCTGCAGCTCAGGTGGGAGAGCTGGCAGGAGCAGCTTGCCCAGGGCCGTGCCATCTGTGAACACCTGCAGACCCTGGTGCAGAGATTGCTGCCTCCTGCCGCTCCAGCCCCTGCTGACTCCCCAGCTACCGCTCCTCCTCCCACTTCTTCCTCCACACCTTCCACCCCCTCTCCCCCCCCCCCAGGAACACCAAGGCCCCCGCACCTGCAGTGCTGGGAGACAGTTGGGCCGGTGAGACCCCAACCCTGAGCTTCTCCTCCCCCTTCCAGCTCCCTCCTCCCAGGTTTACCCCTCCTCTCTCCTCTCCTGCCTTCTTTCCCCAGTCTCAGCTGAGTTTCTTTCCCCCTGCTACCCCATTTTTGTTCAATAAAGAGAGTTTGTTTTCTTGAACACGTGTCTTGTATTGTACATCTGGAAAGGGAGTGAGGGAGGAGTCAGTGGAAGGACATGTGGGAGGGATGAGGCTCAAGCCCCCAGGGGGCACATCATAGAGACTGTTTGTGCCCCTCCTGTGCTGGTTCAGGGAGGTCGCCGTGCACTTCTGGGGCCGATGCCCCCTCCCGCAGCGTGCCCGGCAGAGCAGCCAGCGCACTTCTGGAACCCCCGGAAATGGCGCTAAGCTGCGGGACTTCCATTTTTGCTGGAGGGAGGTAGTGTGGCTTCTCGGAGGTGGGTGGAAAATAGGGGATAGGGCCGGACGCCTCACGATCAACTCGTCAAGGCCTCGCGATCAACCTGTTGGTGACCATGGATGTAGAGGGAGGCCTGGGATGTATGTCCCGTTGATAGCCCCCCCGCAGCTGGGGAAACCCAGGGCACCAAACTCCTCGATGACCGCGTTGACATCGGCAAGGTGGATGACTCTGCAGAGCAGCACTCTTGTTGATGGCCTTGACCATCTGCAGAGGGGGACACAAAACCGAGAGTCACTGAAGTGACAGGGTGGCTGAGTGCTCCTTCCCCGCCACTGCCCCATGCCCCCACCACCCAGGAGCAAACCCCCCTGCAATCCTGGCCACCACAGGCAGTCCCTAGTGCAGGGGAGACAGAACAAATCCCCCTGGTGAGGGGACTTTCACCACCTCCCCTCCCTTTCCCTAGGGCAGCCCATTCCCTCCTTGCACTCCCCTCCCCTTCCTGGCACAGTGGCCGGAGATTGCCATACCTGCATGAGCACTGCTACGATGGTGGATCTCCCCATGCCAAACTGGTTCACCACAGATCGGTAGCTATCCGGCATGGAGAGCTTCCATAGGGTGATGGCCACACGCTTCTGGAGGGAAATGGTGGGCCTCATGTGCATGTCCCATCACTACAGAGCAGGGTGAGTCACTCACAGAGCTCCAGGAAGAAGTCCTTCATCCTAAAGTTCTGGGTCCATTGTTGGTCTCCCCAGCACTCCAGGATGATGTGGTCCCACCAGTCGGTTCTGGTGTCCAGATGCCAGATGCAGTGGGGCACGCTGGTGTCCAGGAGCTGCAGCTGCTCCTCCACATACCCCAGAATGGTTTGGAAGAAGGCCTGGGGGTTGAGTTGCTGCAGATTTTGCGAGGCAGCCAGACAAGACACCGAGCTCCATTGGGTGTCAGACAAGGCAGGAGACAAAAAATTCTCTGGTGAGCCTGAGGACAAGCCAAAGCATGTGACGCATGAGGCCTTTGCAGCAACCAGCCCAGCCCCAGCAGCTCCCACTGAGATTTGAACTCATCTTGCAGGAGTCAGAGCCCTGAGTGCTGCCCTATTCACCCTGGGTCCTACAGCTGGGGAGTCTGTTGACCACACCACCACTCGCTTAGCTGGGTCACAATGGAGCCCTGTCTCATTCCCACTTGGACGTAGCTTGGCTTGTTTTCCTTTCACCCAGAACCCCCCTCTTCTCCTGGGCTCCAAGGAGCCATCCCTGGCTTACCCTGCTTAGTGACATTGAGGTGCTGAGTTTCTGCCTTGCCTCCTCAGCTTGACTTTCCTCCTTGCCCCATTTCTGCCTTGCTTCTTCCTTGGGCAAGTCTCACAACGGAGGCAGCAGGACGAGCCGGCCCCATACGCCAGCCTCCAAAGGCAGCGAAAGCCAAGCCACAAGCCTCCCACAGGTGCCTGGCCTGACTCATCTCCCTTCCCCAGGCTGACACCAAGGTGCATTCTCAGCTGATGTCACCACCTCCTGTCAGATGGGTGTTGAGCTTATCCCAGGCACAGGGCAGGCAGCAGGAGCTGTGCTTATCCTGACACCAAGGGGAGTTGCAATAAGAGAAGACACCGTTTTTGAACCAAGGACCTTTTACGTGTTAAGCAAACATAACTACTGTACTGCAGAAACAGCCTCAGAGCCTTTTTTTCCTGTACAGTAAGAGTTACAGGCAGTCCCCGAGTTACGCGGATCCGACTTATGTTGGATCCGCACTTACGAATGGGGCTTTCTCGCCCTGGAGCTTGCAGGCAGCGGGACCGCCCAGAGCGCAGCGGTCCCGCCACCTCGACCTCCGGGGCGAGAAAAGCTGCTCCGGGTGCCCCTGGTCTGCTGGGGACCGTCTCCAGCAGACCAGGGATACCGGGAGCAAAGCCGGGGAGGCGGAGGGGTTTCACACCTCTGAGGCTTTGCTCTGGCAAAGCCTCAGAGGCGCGAGACCCTGCCGTGGCTGCGGCTTTGCTCCCGGTGTCCCTGGTCTGCTGGAGACGGTCCCCAGCAGACCAGGGGCACCGGGAGCAAAGCCGCAGCAGTGGCGGGGTGCCGTGCCTCTGAGGTTTTGCTCCCCGTGTCCCTGGTCTGCTGGGGGGGGGGGGGCGCAGCTAGTGCGCCCCCCCCCAGCAGACCAGGCTTTTGTTGTGGACCCTGTGGCAGAGCAGCTGGGGCGCTGCCGGTTGGTCCTGCAGCGCCGCTCTGGGCACTACTGGACCAACCCGGCAGCACCCCAGCTGCTCTGCCCCAGGCGTCCTGATTCAGCCGCTGCTGGTCAGTTTCAGCAGCAGCTGAATCAGGACGCCTGGGGCAGAGCAGCTGGGGTGCTGCTGGGTTGATCCAGTAGTGCCGAGGAGCGGCGCTACTGGAGCAACACAGCAGCACCCCGGCTGCTCTGCCTCAGGCATCCCCAAGTCAGCTGCTGCTGAAACTGACCAGCGCTGACTACAGGAAGCCCGAGGCAGAGTTGCTCTGCCCCGGGCTTCCTGGAATCAGCTGCTGATCAGTTTCAGCAGCAGCTGACTTGGGGGCGCTTGGGGTTCTTAAGTTGAATCTGTATGTAAGTCAGAACTGGCGGTCAGTTTCAGCAGCGGCTGAATCTGGAGGCCAGTTCCGACTTACATACAGATTCAACTTAAGAACAAACCTACAGTCCCTATTTTGTACGTAACCCGGGGACTGCCTGTACTCTTTGTTACTCTGGGCAGGAGAGGAATTCACCTTTCCTGGAACATTGTTATCAGCACTGATTTTAACAATGAATTGCTCTATAAACTATGAGTAACACACATACTAAGTGAAAATGAATGTGCATACAAGTCAAAGGTAGATAGAGTGAGCAGCTGGAGGGCCAGCCAGAGAGCTGAGAGTCACAGGTGCCCACCAAAAGCACTAGCTGTAGGTCCCATGGTGTAATGGGTAACACTCAGGACTCTGAATAGTTCAGTGGAATGTGCTGGTTGGCTATAAAGCCCTCACACTTGAAGTGCTTTGGCTTCCTTGCACTGCTCAGAAATCCTGCAGCAGAAGAGGACTCCAAAGTACTCAGACTACCAGCAAATGCTATAGAGTCACTGAGTGAAGGCTTCTTATCAGGAGAGAAGCAAGCACAAGCAGAGAGTTGTTCAATGATACTGCCCTCAGCTACATACAGAGACATCACAGTTCATAGATCAGGTTCTAAGCATTCTTGGGCCTAATCTTCACAAGACCAGAAGGGTCAGACTGATCCTGCTTGAACTAGTTAGTGCTTTTATTGACTGCTCTTGTAATTGTGATGTTCGCAACATCTAGTGGCACAGAGTTCCATAGTTTAACTGTGCATTGTGTGAAAAAGAATACTTCCTTTTGTTTGTTTGAAATCTGTTGTCTATTAATTTCATTCTGTGTCCCCTACCCTTTTTTTTTGCATTTTTGCATTTTCATTTCATTTCATTTTTATCAATCGAAGTAGTTCATTTATCAAAATACTCAGCCAAAAACCCCTTTCACCCACCTCTAGAGGCAAGTCTTTGAAATTCAACATCAGAAGAGAAGGGTAATTAGCTGCTTCCATTCCTAAGGTCTTACTGCTGAAGGATTCTGAGGGGGAACAACTATCCATTGCCTGCCCCCTGTTGGTTGTCTCTCTCCCCAGGCGAAGTGGGGGGCAATAGAAGCTCACCCACCTTGGCCTTTGCAGTAATTGCACCTGAGAAAGAGGAGTGAGACTCACAGCACAAAGAACAGAAAAAAAAGTTTAATTCCCAGCAGACATGCAGTGCCTTTGTTCCAGTAAAAGCCAATCGCTGACCCTCTGCAGCGATGGTTGTGTGAGCAAATGCCAGGTATTCACGAGAGAACAGCGCTTCGGTGTCTTTATGGAATGACACGTGTGCTGCAGTATTGCTGCGTGTGCCAGAGAGCCCTTCAGTTCTACCCACTAGTGAAAGGACAAGGGCAGCTGGAATCACCCAGCTCTGCAGACAGCAGGTTTTATGCCCTGTTTTGCCTTGTTGAGGGAGAAGGTGCAAAATGTCCCTGTAGTGTTCTGTCACATCAAAGGTCCCCTGCATCTTTCACTGAGGTTGCAATGTCCTTGCAGCTTTTCTCAGCAAGGTGAGATTGTGATCCCTGACTAGGGATCAAAGCTCAGCCCAGCAGTGAGAGCCCTGAATCGAAGCCTCTAGACCACCAGGGAGGTGAGGGTCTGGGCTTTTTTTCTCAGCAATGCTGAGCTTTCTCAGGCAATTTTCCTAATTTGCCAAATTTTCGTGCAATTCAGGGAGTTGGTTCATTCTCCCTTCCCCAGACAGAATAAAAACAGAAAGTCACATAACATGAGAGCGGCCAGACTGGGTCAGACCGAAGGCCCATCTAGCCCAGCATCCTGGCTATTTCCTGAGAAAACTTTAAAAAAGAATCCAAAAAGCAGCAGGCTGGTTTCTGTAGTGCAGTGGGTAGCATGTTTGCAGAGTGTGCAAAAAGTCCCTGGCTAAAAACCAGGCAGGGAAATTGAAGCTTTTAACATCTAGGCTGTGTCTAGACTGGCCAGTTTTTCCGGAAAATCAGCCTCTTTTCTGGAAAAACTTGCCAGCTGTCTACACTGGCCACTTGAATTTCCACAAAAGCACTGACTTCCTACTGTAAGAAATTAGTGCTTCTTGCGGAAATACTATGCTGCTCCTGTTCAGGCAAAAGTCCCTTTTGCGCAAAGCTTTTGCGCAAAAGGGCCAGTGTAGACTGCTAAGATTTGTTTTCTGCAAAAAAGCCCCGATCGCGAAAATGGCAATTAGTTAATTCGAACTACAGTAATTCGAACTAATGCATCCAGACTAAAAAACTAGTTCGAATTAGCGTTTTGCTAATTCGAACTAGCATGTCCACATTAAGTGGACCCTGAACCGGGGTTAAGGATGGCCGGAAGCAGTGCCGGCAGGGCATCAGAGGAGGACTTAGAGCGTGGAGCTGCTGCCTCAGGCTAGCCGAGGGCTGTGCTTAAAGGGACCTGACCCCCACCCCAGACAGACAGTTCTCAGGGGTGCCCTGTTTGCAAAGCAGTCCTGGCTTGGATTGCCCGGAGTACCCACACTGGGCACATCACAGCACTCGGCCATCAGACCGGCTGCACTTGCCGCAGGCTGCCATCTGGGGAGAGGGGTCAATTGGGGGGCTGCAGGAGAGCTTCCACCCCCAGAAGCCCGCAGAGCCAGCCCAGTCCTCCCCATCGAGGGCTCGTACCCCATTCCTCCCTCACCTCCTTCCACTTACCCCTCTCTAGCCCCCCTTCTTGATGTACTAAATAAAGGACAATTGTGTTCAAAAATAGAATCTCTCTTTATTGAACAAAACTGGGGGAGACTGGGAAAAGGAGGTGGGAGAGGGGAAGAGAGAGGGTGGGAGAGGGGAGGGCAACTACAATGATGAGGGGTTTGGAACAGGTCCCATATGAAGAGAGGCTAAAGAGACTGGGATTTTTCAGCTTAGAAAAGAGGAGATGGAGGGGGGATATGATAGAGATCTATAAAAGCAGGAGTGGGGTGGAGAGGGTGCATAAAGAAAAGTTCTTCATTAGTTCCCATAATAGAAGGACTAGAGGACACCAAAGGAAAGGAATGGGTAGCAGGCTTCAAAATAGTAACAGAAAGGTGTTCTTCACAAAGCAAAGAGTCAACCTGTGGAACTCCTTGCTGCAGGAGGCTGTGAAGGCTACAACTAGAACAGAGTTTAAAGAGAAGTGAGATCACGTCATGGAGGTTGGGTCCATGGAGTGATATTAGCCAGGGGGTAGGAGTGGTGTCCCTGCCCAAAGTTTGTGGCAGGCTGGAGAGGGATGGCACGAGACAAATGGCTTGGTCACTGTCTTCGGTCCATCCCCTCAAGGGTCCCTAGGGTTGGACCACCTTGATTTTCATGCACACCTGCTCCTGGGTGGCCAGGCTGGCAGCTCTCCTGCCCTAGACGGCCACTTTCCTGTGCCTAGTGTGGAGGTCGTGGACGAGGTCCACGATGTCCGCACTAGACCAGGCGGGTGCCCACCTCTTGTGGTCCCGGGCAATCTCCCGGGAGCCACCAGCCTGGTCCCGGGAAGAGGGGGAGGGCTGGGGGGCATCGGGTGGCTGGCTCAAGCCGTGCCAGGTGCAGGGTCTGCTGGCTGGGTGCTGGCAGGCTTGCATCTGGCACGGGCACCATAGCCAGCCTGTGCCCCTTTAAGGAGTCCGGGAGGGGGGCAATAGAGTTTCCCTGGTGTTGGCCAGAGTGGCCCCAGGGCAAGCTGGGGAGGGCTAGCCTCCCACTAGTTCGAATTAAGGGGCTACACACCCCTTAATTCGAACTAGTAAGTTTGAACTAGGCTTAGTCCTCGTAGAAGTTCAAACTAGCGGAGCGCTTGTGTAGTGCCTATCAAAGTTAATTCGAACTAACATCCGTTAGTTTGAATTAACTTTGTAGTGTAGACATACCCTCAGTGGGACTTACTGGTGAAATGCTGGTTTGCTGCAAATCCTTGGAAAGCCAAACCTTTGGCTTCCTTGTGCTTAAATGCCCCAGAGTGAGTCTTTTCCTTCCTGCTGGGTGACTTATACCCTCTAGAGTTAGGTCTTTGACCTGACTGCTTCAATGGGGTGGCTGCAGCATGTTGGGGCTCTAGAATTCAACAGTCCAGCTAGAAACTGAGAAGGATTGAGGTTGTATCTTGCACTGCTTCACCTGATGCCCACATGTTTGGTCCCTGTAACTGCCAGGCTCTTCCTCTTGCTCCCAGGTTATTTCAGGGAAGGAGCAGCAGGGCCAGGCTGAATAGTCAAGGCAAAATCAGAGACTGGCCCCCAACCCACCTTTCCTCCTTCAGGCACATGGAGCAATGGCAGTTCTATGGGAAGGCTCAAAAGTCACAGAGCAACTGAGGCAGGGCAAGAGGAGGGGAGGACCATGCCTAAGTGTTGCCTGAGGTCTTCCACAAAGATCACAGCCAGTCTGCTCTCCACCCCCAAATGTCCACTCAGCCCACTCCCAGACCAGCACGTGCTCTGTGGCCAACATCACAAGGTGCCAGGCAATCAGGGCTAATCCCCCAGTGAGGCCTCTGACCATTGCTACACAAGAGGCTCCATGGGAGGTGGGGCAGGAGCTATTTCCCCAAGAGGCTTTTCCTCTTCTCCTGAGCAGCACAGTAGAAATTGTGACTCTGGCAGTTAGTTGGCGAGAGCTGGCACCTGAGCTCCGCCCACCTGGATGGCACCTAGCATGTGACAGGGCCTGACACTGCAGAGAGGTTTTACCTTTCACAGGAAATCTGTGTTTTGCTATTTCTGAGGCTGTGAGCAACTGCCCTGACTCACCCATCTTGTTCCAGAGCCCACAATGTTCCTGTAGCCACCTGCAGCCTTTTTCTGAAAGGGCCCACTGGGGGCTGTCTAGCTCAGCTGGTTAGCGTGATAACCCCAAGATGGGGGGGTTCAAGCTGACATTGGCCACTCAAGCTTCTTCAGTAGCAGCAAGTCTTCCTTTATCTGACTGCTTTAGGCAGGGAGGTCAAAAGAGGAAAGGGAAACAGACTGGCTGCGTCTAGACTGGCGCTCTCTTGTGCAAATACTTTTAATGCAAGAGTTCTTGCGTTAAAGTATTTGCACAAGAGAGCATCTACACTGGCATGTGCCTTTGCACAAAAGCATCCCGTGTCCGTGTAGATGCTCTCTTGCACAAGAAAGCTCTGGTGGCCATTTTCACCATCGGGGCTTTCTTGCGCAAGAAATTCCTGTCCCTATCTACACTGCCCTCTTGAGTAAGAACACTTGCACAAGAGGGCTTATCCCTGAGCAGGAGCATCAGAGTAATTGCGCAAGAACCACTGATTTTGTACAGTACAAAGTCAGTGTTCTTGAGCAAATACTTGCGGCCAATGTAGACAAGCGGCAAGATTTTGCACAAAATCTTGCCAGTCTAGATGCAGCCCGAGTGTTAAAGAGGCAGCTGGACCCTCTTGCCATCAGTGTCTCACCACCCATCTTCCCTACCACTGGAAGCCATAGTCCCTCTCACCCACAGTGTCAGCCCGGGAAGGGAGGCAGGAATGGGGCAAAGTAGTGAGTCAAGCTGTGAGAGGCAGGCAAAACTCATCTTGCCTTGCAGGGCCACTTGCAATAGTTTTTCTTGTGCACTGCAGCTGAGAAAAACATCCCCGAGAGAGAAGTGGGGGCCCCAAAGCCAGGTGAGCAAGTGCAGAAGTAGCTAAGTTGGGAAAGCATTAGACTGAAGATCGAAAGATGCCTCGTTCAATCCTGGGCTTTGGCAGAAGCCTTTGTCCTTGAGGCTGAGCCCTTGTTTGGCATCTGTGTGGAGCCCAGTTGTGCTTCTTGGAAGAGCCTTGTCTTCCCTGCTGCTCCATCAAGGAGCCAGCATGCCCTGCCTCCGCCAGGGGAGGGAAAGAAGCTCTCCTCGGAGCCAGAGTCAAACCAACCACCTAAGGGTCACTTGCTAAGCACCTACTACAATCCTCTGCTCTGTCAGCTGAAGTACTGAAGGGTCTCTATGGACTGTTGCTTTATGCAGGTGGGCCTGTCCGTAAGTATCAGGGCAAGTGCCATCCAAATGGGTGGCATCCCTGGGGAGGGGCAGAAGAACCCACCAGCAGAGTGGGTTATCACATGTGCTTCACACAAAAGGGCCCCCGATTGAGACAGAAATGAGCTCTCTCGTTCTTTGTGGCTCCTCTTTCTGCACAGACACATGGCTACATGCAGCCCTGTGCTGCTTTAGTTCACTCCCGGCTGTCTGCCACCTGCAACAACTGAGCTTAGGGGCAGTGTTCCCTCTAACATGTTGTAGTCTCAGGTGGGTTGAATTTCTGTTTGGGTGGATTAAACTTTCTTATGTACAACACCAATATTGAGTGTGGATGTGCACCACCAGTACAAACAAAACACACACACACACACACACACACACACACACACACACAGAAAACAAAACTCAAAGAATAGAAGCCCCAGGACAAATTAACACATGGCTTCAGGTGCTGTAGACAGATGCATGTTTCAAAGAGCTTGCAAATAAAGTTTCATCCTACAAAATAACGAGCATAGCACCTAGTACTTGTTACTTCTGACTCATAAGAGCCACAAGTCTACCTCTTAGCTAAAATCTGGCTTTAATGCAACACAATATACCATGTATTAATTAGTAACACAGGATTTTTAAAAAAATCATTAAGGTCACAGTTTTAGATATCTGCAACCCTCCAAAAATATGTTAAAAGAATCTTTTTCTTTCTTACCTTAAGCCTCTAAAACCTATGTAAACTTTGTTTGAAACGTAATCATGCAAATGTCCTGGCATATATACACCCTATACAGCCTGCTCTCCCACCTCCTCCAATCCTGCCACAGAGAAGACTGCAGCAAGTGAATCAGACTCTCCAAACAAACTGCTCCCTGCCTCCACCTCACTGCACAGATCCCTTGCACCCACCCACTTCCCCTTCTCCACCTATCACTATGCAATCTGCTCCTCCCAGCCCAGGTGAATCACAGAATCATAGAGCTGGAAGAGACCTCAGAAGGTCATCAAGTCCAGCCCCCTGCCCAAGGAAGGACCAATCCCAACTAAATCAACCCAGCCAGGGCTTTGTCAAGCCGAGACTTAAAAACCTCTAGTGATGAAGATTCCACCACCTCCCGGTAACCCATTCCAGTGCTTCACCACCCTCCTAGGGAAATAGTTTTTCCTAATATCCAACCTAGACCTTCCCCACTGTAACTTGAGACCATTGCTCCTTGTTCTGCCATCCGTCACTACTGTGAACAGCCTCTCTCCATCCTCTTTGGAACCACCCTTCAGGAAGTTGAAGGCTGCTATCAAATCCCCCCTCACTCTTCTCCTCTGCAGACTAAACAAACCCAAATCCCTCAGTCTCTCCTCATAGGTCCTTGTTGGACCTCCTCGGATTTCTTTTGGCCCAATCCTCTAATCTGTCTAGGTCACTCCGGACCCTATCCTTGCCCTCCAGTGTATCTACCTCTCCCCCTAGCTTAGTGTCATCTGCAAACTTGCTTAGGGTGCAGTCCATCCTCTCATCCAGGTCATTAATAAAAATTTGAACAAAACCAGCCCTAGAACCGATCCTTCGGATACTATGCTAGAAACTGACTGCCAACCTGACACTGAGCCATTGATCACTATCCATTGGGCCTGACAGTCTAGCCAGCTTTCTATCGATCTTACAGTCCATTTATCCAGCCCATATTCTCTTAACTTGCTGGCAAGAATATTGTGGAAGACTGTATCAAAAGCTTTGCTAAAGTCAAGGTATATTACACCCACTGACTTTCCCAAATCTTCAGAGCCTCATCATAGAAGCTAATCAGATTAGTCAGGCACGACTTGCCGTTGGTGAATCCATGACGACTATTCCTGATCACTTTCCCCTCTTCCTTGTGCTTCAAAATGGATTCCTTGAGTGTCCCCCCTCCATGATTATTCCAGGGACTGAGGTAAGGCTGTCAGGTCTGTAGTTCCCTGGATTGTCATTCTTTCCTTTTTTAAAGATGGGCACTACATTTGCTTTTTTCCAATCTTCCGGGATCTCTCCCGATCTCCATGAGTTTTCAAAGATAATAGCTCAAGGCTCTGCAATGACACTTGGTAACTCCCTCAGTACCCGTCGATACATTAAATCCGGGCCCATGGATTTGTGTACGTTATTTTTATTAATAAAGCATTTTAGCTATAACAATACTTACATTAGAGACACTTAAAACCAAGGTGAGCTGCTGAAACGTTCCTGTTACAATACATTAACTTTTTGTCCCATTGTGATTAGCAAAACTGGAAACATACAGGTATTTGGCCTTGACTCTCAAAATCCTAAATATTAGTCCTAGCTATGTAATATCTGGTTTTCAGCTACCAATGGCTGGACATACAAAATAGCTCACTGCAGTGCTGTCAGGTTTAATTCTCCCACACAACCATGACAGCTTCCATTGCTTAACAGCCTTTAGTGAGGGACCTTGTCAAATGCTTTCTGAAAGTCTAAGTACACTGTATCCACTGGAGCATACATATTGATTGACTCCCCTCAAAGAATTCTAATAGATCAGTGAGGCATGATTTCTCTTTACAGAAAGCATTGCTGTTCTTTACTATTACTTCAACCAATATCCTTGGTACTGAAGGCAGACTTCCCCACAAGGAATGATTGAGATTGCCTCTGGATCCTTTTTCAAAAAAATTGGCATCACATTAGCCATCCTCGAGTCAGCTGTTACAGAAACGTAAAGGACAGGCTCCATATCACAGTCAGAAGTTCACTGTAGGCACCCAGGCTCTTGGCTATCCCCTAGCCCCCAGTGCAATTCACAAGTCAGGGGAAGGCAGGCAAGGGCCCAATCTGGCAGGCTCAACCAGAGGGTGCTTCCCACTACACAAAACAGCCTGGGAGAGGGTGGAGGGAGATGATTCCTTCCCAGCTTTGAGCCCAGGGGCTTGGGTGCTTCCCCAGGCTGAGGAAGCAGGCAGTTGAAATCAACACCAAGTCAGTTTTCATTACAATGGGGTCATGTGCAAACTCTGTCACCCATTCCAGTTTGTGTTTAGAAGAATTTTCCCCAACCTGTGGCAATTGGAAAGCTGGACTACTTTTCCCATTTCTAGCACTTTCCTTTTATACCATTTGAAATAAATGTCTTTTTCATTGCATCACAGAACACTAGAAGTGGAAGGGACCTCGAAAGGTCATTAAGTCCAGCCTCCTGCCCTCACAGCAGGACCAAACACCATCTAAATCATCACAGAGATATTTCTCTAACCAGCTCTTAAATATCTCCAATTATAGAGATTCCACAACCGCCTTAGGCAATTTATTCCAGTGCGTAACCACCCTGACAGTTAGGAGGTTTTTCCTAATATCCAACCTAAAGCATCCTTGCAGCAAATTAAGCCCATTTTCCTAAGGACAGCACCATTAAAAGGCTTCTCACCCATGTGGGTTCTCTGATGTTCAAAAGCCTATCAGCTCAGATTGAACCTTTTTCCTCAGTCAGAGCAGTTATAAGATTTCTCTCCTGTGTGGGTTTTCCTATGTCTAACAAGGTGTGACCTCTGACTGAAGTTTTTCCCACAATCAGAACACCTGAAGGGCTTTTCTCCTGTGTGGGTTCTCTGATGAATAATAAGGCTTGAGACCTGACTGAAGCTTTCCCCACAGTCACAGCAGTTGTAGGGTTTCTCCCCTGTGTGGGTTCTCTGATGATTAATAAGATTTGAGTGCTGACTGAAACTTTTTCCACAGTCAGAGCAGTTGTAGGGTTTCTCCCCTGTGTGGATTCTCTGATGAGGAAGACATGGGCGCCGACTGAAGCTTTTTCCACAGTCAGAGCAGCTAAAGGGTTTCTCCCCTGTGTGGATTCTCTGATGTTGAATGAGGTTTGTGTTCTGACTGAAGGTTTTCCCACACTCAGAGCAGTTGAAGGGTTTCTCACCTGTGTGGGTTCTCTGATGATGAAGAAGACTTGAGCGCCGACTGAAGCTTTTCCCACAGTCAGAGCAGCTAAAGGGTTTCTCCCCTGTGTGGATTCTCTGATGCTGAATGAGGTTTGTGTTCTCACTGAAGGTTTTCCCACAGTCAGAGCAGCTGAAGGGCTTCTCGCCTGTGTGGGTTCTCTGATGACTAATAAGACTTGAGCGCTGCTGGAAGCTTTTCCCACAGTCAGAACAGTTATAGGGCATCTCACTGGTATGTATTACCTGATGTTGAATAAGGAATGAGCGCCGACTGAATCTTTTCCCACAGGTAGAGCACTGAAAGGGTCTCTCTCCTGTGTGGCTTCTCTGATGAATGTTCAGACTTGAGCTCTGCGTGAAGCTTTTCCCACAGGCAGAGCAGTTAAAGGGTTTCTCTCCTGTGTGTATTCTCTTATGTCTAACAAGACTTGAGCGCCGACTGAAGCTTTTCCCACAGTCAGAGCAAATGAAGGGTTTCTCTACTCTGTCGTTTCTCTGGTGTTCAGTAACACTTGATTGGGAATGTAAGCTTTTCCCACAGGCAGTGCAGTCACAGATTTTCTCAGCTGGATGCATTCCCTCATGGGAAATAAGCTTTGAATTCTGACTGAAATTATTCTTACAGTCAGACAAGTTGAAAGGGTTCCCACTTGTGTGGATTCTCTGATGTAAAATGAGGACCTGTCTACATTGGAAACTGTTCCTACAATCACTGCAAGTGTAGGGTCCTTCTCGATGGGGGATTTTCTGTAGAACAGTTTCTTTGTTCCTTTTTACCCCTCTGCTCCTGTCCCTGGATTTATCCTGTCCCTCCACCACATGGTTTCCCTGCTGCCTTTCTGGAGTAGGCTGACTCTCACAGGTCTCTCCCTGCTCAGGACTCTGAGAAACATGCCCTTTAGATCTTCCCAGTAACATCCCATGTGGAGCCACTTGTTCCGGACTTTCCTCATGAAGACTCTCCTCATTGTTCTCACTCACCATTCCATCACCTGCTGGGACAGAGACAGAAACCAGACAAGAGTCATTCTCTGTGCTGAGCTGAAAGGGCAACAGGAAAATGGGGAGATAACACCCAAACAACTGCTGTCACAGCTTCAGGAAAATTGGCTTATTAATACCAATTTTCATAAAGCATCTTTGAGATGAGCCTATCTCAAAGATGCTTTATGAAAATTGGTATTCAATTTTCTATGTTACAGGATATGTAACATACAATTTTTAAGGCTATAATCTGCTGAATCTGTATGTGCTATTTTTGTGCATGTATCATTCTTGTATGTGAAATTAGACATATGAAGTGTAGACTTGTTTATGTGGTAATGAGGTAAATGTGGTAATGAGGGACATTAGTGATATGTTAGGAACTTAGGGTACATCTACACAGCAGCATTATTCCAGAATAACTGATGTTATGCCGAAATGACATCATGTGCATCTACAAAACAAGTCTTTATTTTGAAATAATGTCGAGCTGGAGGACTTCTTACTCTGACTCCTGGTAACCCTTATTTCATGAGGAGTAAAGGAAGTCAAAGGAAGAGTGTTTTTCCTTTGACTTCCTGCTGCGTAGACAGTGCTGAAAACTGAATTAAAGCTATTTCAGTGTAAGCTACACAATTGATGTAGATGAGTTGCGTAACTTAATTTGACTTTAGCCCTGCTGTGTAGACATATTCTGAATGACACAGTCTCAAACCAACCACTAATAATGTTTCCATTTTTCCTGTGATCCCAAACAGTGGTTGATCCTAGACAGTTTCATGACTATGCCACCTGGTACTGGAATTAGCTAGTGTATATTGTTTAAAATTAGTAATTTACTTTGACCTGACTGTTTTCATGTGCAATCACTTAAATCCTATTTTTATACTTAATGAAACCACTTTTGTTTATTAACAATTATTTACACTGGGCTTGATATCTAGGGAGCAACCACTACGCATATCTACAGTCAGTGATGGGGAAATTAGTTAAGAATAGAATTGTCAGACACATAGATTAACATAATTTGTTGGGGAAAAGTCAACATGGTTTCGGTAAAGGGAAATCTACTAGAGATCTTTGAGGAGGTCAACAAACATGTGGGCACGGAAGATCTAGTAGCTACAGTGTATTTAAATGTTCAAAAAGCCTATGACAAGGTCCCTTACCAAAAGCACTTAAGTAAAGTAAGTTGTCATGGGATAAGAGGGAAGGTCCTCTCATGGACTAATAGCTGGTTAAAAAACAGGAAACAAAGGTTAGAAATAAATGGTCAGTTTTCAGAATGGAGAGAGGTAACTAGCGGTATCCCTAAGGGGTCTGTACTGGGACCAATCCTAGTCAACAGGTTATAAATGATCTGGAGAAAGTGGTAAACAGTGAGATGGCAAAATTCGCAGATGATACTAAACTGCTCAAGATAGTTAAGACCAAAGCAGACTGTGAAGAACTTCAAAAGGATCTTACAAACTATGTAATTGGACATCAAAATGGCAAAAAGAATGTTAATGTTGATAAATGCAAAGTAATGCACATTGGAAGAAATAATCCCAATTACACATACAAAATGATGGGGTCTAATTTAGCTATATCCACTCCAGAGAGGGATCTTGGAGTCATTATGGATAGTTCTCTGAAAACATCCACCCAATGTGCAGCAGCAGTCAAAAAAGCAAACAGAATGTTTGGAATAATTAAAAAAGGGATAGAGAAAAAGACAGACAATATCTTATTGCCTCTATATAAATCCATGGTATGCCCACATCTTGAATATACTTCATACAGATGTGGTTGTCTCATCTAAAAAAAATACATTGGAATCGGAAAAAGTTCACAAATGGGAATCAAAAATGATCAGGGGCTTGGAAGGGATCCCATATGAAGAGAGATTAAACAGACTTGGGACTTTTAGGTTTAGAAAAGAAGAGACTAAGGGGGGATGTGATAGAGGTCTATAAAATCATGACAGATATGGAGAAAATGAATAAGGAAAAGCTATTTACTTGATCCCATCATATATATATTAGCCCAGTGTCTGTAAGTCTGTAACGCCAAAATGCTGGCTGTTCCCTCTGGGCGGCCTG
Source organism: Pelodiscus sinensis (assembly GCF_049634645.1). Taxonomy (NCBI): domain Eukaryota; kingdom Metazoa; phylum Chordata; order Testudines; family Trionychidae; genus Pelodiscus; species Pelodiscus sinensis. The sequence continues at coordinate 2,523,268 of NC_134742.1, forward strand.
TGCTGCATGCAGAGTGCAGGGCCCAAACGGCCGCTTCCACCGCTTGCTCCCCCGCGGCAGCCCGGCTGAGTAGCACAGAAGTCAGCCGAGTGCCACAATGGGAAGCGAAGGGGGGCGGGGCGGTGACGTGCAGCGTGACAGCGGCTCCAGGCCCCACCCACTAGCTGTGAACATCACCACCCCGCCCCCTTCCCCTCCCGCCATGGAGCTCGGCTGACTTCTGCGCCGCTGAGCCAGGCCTCCGTGTGGGAGCAAGCGGCTCAAGCGACCGTTTGGGCTCCACGCTCCTCATGCAGCACGGGCCGTTTGGGCTCCATGGTCTCCTGAGTGAGAGGCAGAAGGGGGAGGGGGAGGAGAAGAGAAAGAGAGAGACAGAGAGAGAGGCAGGAGGCGGAGGAGAGCTGGGGAAGGGGGAGGGAGGTAGTAGGAGGAGAGAGAGAGAGAGAGAGAGAGAGAGAGACCGGAGGCTCAGGAGAGAAGACCGACGTGGAAGAGAGACCTGAAAATCCCGTTTTATGACGGGCTAATTGGCTAGTAATATAAGAACTAGGGGTCACCAAATGAAATTAATAGGTAACAGGTTTAAAACAAACAAAAGGAAGTATTTATTCTACACAATACAGAGTCAGCCTGTGGAACTTCTTGCCAGAGGATGTTGTGAAGACCAGGACTTAACAGGGTTCAGAAAAGAGCTAGATAAATTCATGGAGGTTAGGCCCATCAATGGCTATTAGCCAGGATGGGTAGGGATGGTGTTCCTAACCTCTGTTTGTCAGGGAATGGATGCTGGATGACAAGAGAGGGATCACTTAATGATTACCTGTTCTGTTCACTCCCTCTGGGGCATCTGGCATTAGACAGTATTGGCAGACAGGATACTGGGTTAGATGGACCTTTTGTCTGACCCACTATGGTTGTTCTTTTGTTCGAATGTTATGTTCTTATTGCTTTCATTGAAAAGGGGTGAACTTATGAGCTTTCTCTGTGTAACACTTTTACACAGGGTGTGACTGATTAATTTGGGGGTTTGGTTACTTTTGTGGGTTGGTTTCCTGGGTGCTGAAGCCTTATAGCTGAGCCCCACTGGAGCTGAACTGGTTCAATGTGTATGTTGCTCCGCTGGGGGCGGTACCCCAATTCTCTAGTTGGCTGGGGCAGACCAAAGCTTCTGGCTCAGAAGGACAGGGTGGTGTGGCGCCCCTGAAGGCAGGAAGGGGGGTGTCGATGGCTTGATCACCCCACCGGGGACAACCCCAAATGGATTTCTGGGATCTAACCCATCACAGAAACATCATTAACTGATTTCACCCTCCTTCCTCACAAAACCTTCCCCAGAGGAGAGAATCCATCCTTCTCTGCGGGGAAACATTGGCAAAGCAGTGACGTGTGTGAAGCCTTCTGCTTATTGCTGCTAGCAGGCCACAAATGGGCTTTAGCATCCAACCAAGATGGGGAGGGGGGCAAGGAGCTGGTTGCCACAGAAAAAAACCCACATCCTTCCTGCAGAGACCTCTGCAGCAATTGCTGAGAAGCTCATCTATGTGCCCTCAGGGTGTGTCTATTAGGCTGGCAGACTCTGAAAAATCGTGTCTGGCTGGCAGATGGTTGGAAGGTAACCTCCTGCCTAACCTTTATTGTTGCTTGCTTAGGAAGTTTCCCCGAAATGACGTATTATTGTAATACTAACAAATAAACAGGGATGACAAGTTAGGGATGGTTGGACTCTTCAGGAGGGGCTTGCCAGGGTCTACCCCCTGGATATATCTTGTGGTCTCCACCAGCAGGAGGAAGATTGTCTCGTTGAAAACTACCGCTGGGCCACTCAAGAGCAGAGGTGGGCAATCATTTTTGATGGGGAGGCACTCTAAGATTTTAGAAAGTGGTCAAGGGCCACATATATCTATATAAGGAGTGTGGGGTGCACAAGCGAGCTCGGGGGAGGGAACTGGGGTGCAGGACAGGGCATGGGGTCAGAAAGGCAGTGTGGGTGAAGGAGGGGTTGTGACCTGGGGCCAGGGATTAGGGTGCAGGGTCCTGGAGGGAGTAGTGGTGCAGGAGTGAATTCTGATCTGGTGGAGAGGGCTGCAGAGTCTGGGAGGGAATTGTGACCTGAGGCGGGATGTGAGTGCAGAGCATTTGCGTGTTGGCCTGGGGCAGAGAGTTTGGAAATGGGAGGGACTGGGGTGCTGGAGGCAGGCTCTGACCAGGAGTCACTTAACTTAGTCTGCTCCTAGCCAGCAGCCCAACAGAGTCCCCAAGGCAGGCTCCCTCCTGTAGCAGCCCCAAACTGCTCAAGGAGGTTCCCTCGTGCAGCCCTGGGAGGGGCGGAGGGAAGAGACTTTGCACACTCCTCTGTCACAGGCTAATCATCGCAGCTGGGAGCGGGGTCTCGGGACGAGGGAAGACACAAACTCTCTCATCCCCTGCCAGGGTCATACGGCACCTAAAGGGAACCAGCAACCATTATAAACAGCCGAAGGCTCCCTCTACACCCCACTCGCCCCTGGTGAGGGGGAAAAGGAGACTTGGCTTATGGCAGGCAGCAGGGCGTGTTCGTTGTTGAAAAAGGCTGGCAGCTCCCTCTAAGCACCGCGCACCCCTGACAGTGGGGAGTCGCCAGCCATTTTGAACAGCTTCGGGGTCTCAAGAAAACTGGTCTTGAGCCGGGTCAAATAGCTTGGTGGGCCGGATTACCCCAGCTCAAAAACCTTACCCGGCTTCGGGAATTATTGAAGTTTGGGGGCATTTTACTAACCTGTTATAGACGAGTGTAAGTGCTGGAGATTAAGTAACATGTAGGTTTAGATCAGTAATTCTCAAACTGTGCTCTGCGGAGCCCCAGGGCTCCATGATACATCTCCAGGGGCTCCGTGAGGTTGACAAACTGGAAACATTGATAGGTACAGCACATACAATCAGTGGACCGCTGGGGCGCCGCATATATTTTTACGCATGTAAAGGGCTCTGGAGCCCAAAAAGTTTGAAAACCGCTGGTGTAGATGAAAGCTCTTGTGTGGTCCTGTTTGTGCCAGCCAGCTATCGGTCAGATGGCCACGTCTCCCTGGATTTATTTCTGACACACAGAGTAAAGCTACTGAGATTTTTGGATTAAAGGAACCCCAAATAACACCCCCCCCACACACACACACCCCCGACTGGAGTTGAAGACAGGCTGAAGGGTCAGGGTGACTTGATGAAAATGCACAAGTGACACCTGCTATGAGACGACAGAAATTGGTTTCTGAGTTGGTTAAGCAGATTGCTCACCTGTGTGGGTGTTGCTGATGATCTTCCCTTCTTCACAGCCCTGGAGAACTGGGACCCGCAGCTCCTCCCCTCGCTCCACCCAGGAGATCACATGAGCTGTAGAAACTGGAAATCCTGCTCAGGGAGCAATTAATCAAGTGCTGATCAAGTCATTAAGGTCTGGGCCATTACTGCTTCCCGAGCCAGGATCAGAGTCACCCACCCAGAGAAGCTCCATCCCCACCTTGCAGAGACTGGGCTCTGGTACAAGATCCCAGGACACACTCACCTGCCTTGGGAATGGCCCAGCTTATTTCCCAGGGGAGCTAAGTGCTCTGCTGCACTCTCTAGCATTCAGCTAAGTCTCCCTCAGGGCCTGTTCCATCTCCCCATCCCAGGGCAGGACAGGAACACACTGCTCAGAAGGGGAGCCAGGTAGGGCTCAGATGGCAGCTGCCACATGGCAGGTCACTAGGACTTGGAGGGAAAGGACCCAGCAGAGCTCTAGAGCCCCAAGGGCTCTGCCCACAAAGCTCCTGGTTGGGGGGGGGGAGGGGGGCCTCAGCTCGCCCTGCTCTTTGGCTCAGATGATCTACCAGAACCAGGAGGGAGTTTCCTGAGCAGCTAAATGAATCCTTGGCTGGCTTCCTCAGACCCTGCCAAGGGGTACCCTGCAGGCACTAAGAGCAGCAAGACCCAGACCCACAACTCTGGTAACTGCTGTTCCTGCCTGGGCCCTTCACTCACACCTCCGGCCAAGGCAGAACAGGGGCAAGATGGTGGGGAAGCAAACTGAGACCTTGACTGTGGGAAGAGCAGCACCATTGTTATGTCCCTAAACCTGCTTCCCCTGGGAGGGGCCATGGAGGGGCCAGTCTCTCACACAGGAACCAGGATTATTGGGGCAGATACTCCTGACATTGGGGGTGGGAGCAATGAGGGACCCTGAACCAAACACAACCCAGCTGCTCCAGATCCCTCCCAGCTTCTTATACCCGCAGGGACAGGAATCCTTACCCAGCCAGCTCACAGCCTCATAATTCTCCTGCATCACAGCCCAGTAGAGGGCTCTCTGACCCAGGTCCAGCAGAGCCCATTCCTCCTCAGAGAAATACACAGCCACCTCCTCGAAGGACACTGGCTCCACCATAGCCATTTCCTGTCCCTGGCTCTGCAGGCCAGGGGCTGAGCTAGAGACAGACACGGGTGTTCTGCAGCCTGTCGGGGGAGAAGGGCAATTGGAGACATTTCAGAAAGGGCTTTAATCCTTTCCACACCCCCATTCTCCCCAGACTCTGACCCTGTTCACACACTTCCAAGGGCCTAGGCTCTGTTGTTCTGGGCAAATGCTGAGTCTGGATAGTCCATAAACAGCGCACACCAGTTAGATCCCAAATCCATATTAATTTCTCTCAATACCTGGCCTGAGTTTTCTATATTCCTGCATCTGCAACAACAGAATTTGGTTCTGAGCACCCAGTTTTTCTGATAAACAAGCTGCATATTCACCTGTCTGAACACAGAGGTAAGTGTATAAATGTAGGCTCCTTCAGTTAAAACCATTAGTTTTCATTCATGTAGTCAATAAACAACACATACAAGTTAAATCCTAAATCCATATTCACTTTGCTCAATACCTGGCTTGAGTTTCAACATTATTGCACCTGCATCAATGGGATTCGGTTCTTAGTGTGTCCAGTGTGTCCATTAAACAAGCCACTTATTCTGCTGTCTGAATATGGATGAAGGTGTCTTATGTGTAAGCTCCTGTGTTTCAAGTACAAAATTATTTTCAAAAGTATCTCGTTGCTTTCACATTTAATCATCTGGCCTGTAGTGAACATTCAGGAAGCAAAATCTACCCAAGTTGCCGGTGATGTGAAAAAGCATTAAGGCTAGGGTGATCGTATTTCTCTAAGTTGAATACCAGACACCTGGTAAAAATATTCATATTCAAGTGAGCTCAATGGCAATCCATCAGAACTAAGGATGTTAAGGACTAGTTGACTATCCGATATGCAAATGCTTATCAGATAGTCCAGTCAACTAGTCAGTCCCCCTCCCACTTGCTGCCTTTATCAGACAGAGTAGCAAAAGAAGTGGAAGAGCGGGTACTTCAAAGCAGCAGCGCTGCAGGGAGCCTGTATGGGGGCTCCGTGCAGCGCTGCTGCTTTGAAACGCTGAGGCAGCATTCAAAGGGGAAGCACCATACAGCTGAGCCAGGGATCAGCTGTGCAACACTGGCCCTTTGAACGGGGACCCTGGATTTTGGGGAAATTCTTCACGGAACCCGCAGTCAGCTGGAGACTCCCAGGCTGATCCCAGGTTCTGAGGAAATGCCACATGGAGTCCAGGATCAGCTGGGGAGTCCCCAGCTGAACTCAGGCTCTGCGTGGCATTTCAAAGCAGCAGCGCAGCATGGAGCCAGGGGCCAGCAGGGGAATCTGAGTCCTCCGCTGACCCAGGGCTGCATGAGGGTGCTTCCACTTTGAAATGCACAAGAGCCCCTGCTGGGGACTCTTGCACATTTCAAAGCTGGCACGCCCACATGCAGCCTGGAATCAAAGCAGGACTTTCAAAGGAGGAATGGGGAAGTGCCTACCTACTAGTCAAGTAGTCGATGGAAATTCCATTGACTACTCGACTATTAAATTAACCGATATTTAACATCCTTAATCAGAACTGAGCAGTACAAGGGTTCAAATTAACATCAAATCCCTGTTAAACATAATTACTGAGAAGTTGGAGCCTTCTTATCTTTAAGGCTTTAGGTTTCAAAAGGGAGAGGGGGACACCCCCACACACCTGTCTCACATGACTGGGGTGTCTGATCGACCTGGCCCTGGTGCTCTCCTCTGAACCCAGTCTGGCAAGGAGGGAGGACACACTGCCCTCTCTTGGTACCTGGAATCACATCTCCCTGAGACAGTGCATGGGCAGGGCAACACTCTGCAGGGGGATATGGAGGAGCAGGGGGCTATGGGGCATGAAGAGGCAGAGCAGGGAGAGGACAGCAAGAGGGGGAGGATGGAAAGGACTGATGGGGGGCAGCAGAGGGAACAAGTCACCAGCTGCCACCTGCTCACACTAGAGATGTGAACAAGTCAATGAGTTGACTATCCGCTTTCCCCTCTTTTGCTGCCTCTATCACACAGAGGCAGCACGAGTGGGGAGGGAGGAGGAGGAGGAGAGAAGGGGGTGCTTCAAAGAGGCAGTGCCTTGTGGAGCTTGGGGCCAGACCCTGGGCTCCATGCAGCACTGCAACTTTGAAATGCCACAGGGAGCCCAGAGCCAGCTGGGGACTGCTTGAGTCCCCCTCTGGCCCTGTGCTCCCTGCAGCACTTTTGCCTTTGAAATGTAGCTACACTTAAAAGTCAAAGGCGCCTTTGTTGACTAATCAAATAGTTGATACAAATTGCATCAATTATTTGATTACCCAATTAATCTCATTTTACCATCCCTAGCTCACACTGACCAGTCATTGCTCCTGGCAGCCCAGTCAGTGCCAGAGGGAAATGGGATGGGGGGGGGGGGGAGCCCTGCTGGCTGATGCTGACACACAGCACAGGCTGCACTGCTGGACCAGCTGGGGAAGCAGCTACTGGACCCCCCACTTCATGCTGATGGGCAGGCAGCTGGTGAGCAAGGATCTGGCAACAGGACCCACCAGCACTGGTAGGGAGGGTGACAAAAAATACGGGATAATTTGCCCGTTTGTAAGGAAAAGTCAGGACACCTGCAGCAGGGCTTAAATTCAGCCCTGTCCTTTTAATCCAGGATGTCTGCACACCCTAACTAAGTGCTGGGCAAGAGGCAAAACAGCAGCTCACACAGGCAGCCCCCAGACACTGAATCTCACCCCCCTGGGCAGCGGCTCTCAGCTAGCAGACAGGTGCCTCATAGCCCTGGGAAGTGGGTGCTGCAATACCCCATACTGGAAGTGGGGAAAACCCTCTGTCCCCCTGTCCTGTATTTTTATGAACACTGCAAATGCTCCCCCCACTGAGGTATTTTTTGACAGTGCCCAGATTCTGTTCTTAACCCTGCTGCCTGCCCCAATTTTGCCCTTTGGCCCCTCTCCTGGCCCTGTAGCCAGCTGTGTGATCCGCCCACCCATGTGGCCAGTTTGGCCCCTGCACAGACTTTGCCCTCCTCCCCCTGCTTTTTCATGAATCAATTTGCCAACATGAACAAACTTAGGTGTGGGGATCCTTTTTTGAGTTGGTGGCCACTGACCCACAGAAAAGTTAGCCGGGGACCACACACAAGTGAGAAATAACAAGCAAACAAACAAAAACCCTCATTGACAGTGACAGGCCCCTGACTGAGCAGAAAGACACTCCTCACTTTCTCCACACACCAGAGCCTGGGGGGGGGGGGGCTCAGCCTAGTAGATTTTTGTATGTCCTAGCCCCTGGGCAGTGGCAGGGGGACCAGAAAGCCAGTGCAGGCGCGCGCGTGTGTGTGTCCCTGAGCCTTCGGGGGCTGGATCAAGGTAAGACAGGGGCCACATTCAGCCCTCAGGCCTGCGGGTCCTCACTCCTGCTTTATAGTAGTGTGAGCCAGTCAGCTTTAAGCAGACACAGAAGCGGATCCAGGATTCTTTAGACTCTAAAACCACGTCTGGCCGTGGCTCCTGACCCGGCAGGGAACCGCTGCCTTGGCTAGTCCCTGGGGCACATTGTGCCAGTCAGATCCCAGCTCTGGGAAGCGGCCTCAGATGCCCCATCCTGGAAATAGGAAACACCCCACACCTGCCCCACGGGCCGGTTTTGCAAACACTGCAGATGCCTCCTTCCCTCCCCACCCCCCGGCGTCACTTCCATCCTCCCTCCGCTCCGTGTCACCCCTCCACACCCGCGCGGTCACTTTAGCCCCTGAACAACGGCCCCCGCCCCGCACACACCGGGCTCCAGCGACACGAACAGCTGGTCTCAGAGTTCGCTTCTTAGGGCGCGCTGCGCAGGCGTCCCCGAGCGGAGTTTGCGCAGTAGCCGCGGCTGAGGCTGATGCCCTCACTCTGCGCGCAGGCGCAGGCAGGCGGGGCTGGAACGCTGGGTGCAGCTGGTACCAGACACCGGGTTCCGCGTTCGGGGAGAGACGTGACGGGGGATGAAGGGAAGGAGGCATCTGCGGTGTTTGCAAAACCGGCCAGAGGGACAGGTGTGGGGTGTTTCCTATTTCCAGGATGGGGCATCTGAGGGCCGCTTCCCAGAGCTGGGATCTGACTGGCACAACGTGCCCGTGGGACTGGCCAAGGCAGCGCTTCCCTGCCGGGTAAAGTGGAGTCGCCTGCTAAAGGGGCTGGATGCCGGGAAAATGGTTTAGATACAGCCCCTGCCGCACAGTGCCATGGCCAGACCTTGGTTTTAGGGTCTAAAAAGAACCCCTGATCCGCTTCTGTGTATGCACAAAGTTTCAAAGGAGTTTGCAAATGTGTCCTACCTGCTGTTGTCATTGCCCAGACTGCCTGGCCTTGCTCTTCAGTGGTGTTTTGCTCCTTTAAGCCATTTACTTTAAAAACTATTCTTTTTATTACTTCGAGCACCACAACATTGATTTACAGTAACAGCGTGCACAGAGCTGTTGTTAGGCATCCTTGTGTGTATTGTTACTATCAAGAAATCATTAGAAACACTCTGTAGCTGGCAGTTTCCGCAGTCCCCTAGTCCAGTGTTTCTAATCTAGCACTTTTTGTCTGTACTGCAGCTTCAGATTTTTGTTCTTTGGGTCCATGTGATATCCAGGCTGACAGATTTCCTGGGACTGTGTCAAAACTCCTTCAGTTTCCTTTTATCCTCCAATGGGGGCAGCCTTTGTCAGCTGTTTTGATTCTCTACCCAGCACCTTAGTGCTTTGTCACAAGTCACCACTTGGGTAGATCTTGGTTCTCAAATACTCATTATAGACCAGATTTGTAAATGTGAAAGTACTTTAGAAAATCCATTTGTAATTGAAAACTTATTAAAAACCCTTCTTTCTGTAAGTAATTCCCCATCCCACCAACACTGAAGTATGCACCTTACTCTTCTATTACTTTATGTGCTGCATATACAAATGTTGTATTTTCTGCTCATTTGTTTATACTTCTGTGGTGGCACGTTGGGTATCCCCGATCCTGCACCGCATCTACAGCAAGATGAGACTCCGCCAGCCAGTAGAATAGAGAGGGTTTATTGCTTCTCCAAGATACAGCACAACCCGGGTTCAATGGGGGCATCGGAGTAAGGGGGCAGGGAGCCCCAGACCCCTTGGGGTAGGGGTTCACAGGCCCCTGAACTCCCAGTACTCAGCTTAGTCTCTTCTCTTAGATATATTTAAAATGTTATGGAAGAAAGAATATTACGACAAGGGATCGTTGGCAAGGTGCCTGACTTTAAATGTTTGTTTACTATGAAATCAAATACGTTGTTTTCAGTAGCCATTTGGTGTCTTACAGTTGTCCTGATCCTTTGAGGCATAACACAAAATTAACCATTTTCTTGACATTTGTATTGACATATGAAATGAAAAATTTGTTACCGTTTATGCTTGAAATTAAAGATTATGCCTCTTGGCTTGACACACATGAAAAAAACTTTCTATGGGCAAAAGTGTGTAGAGAGTTTCTGCTGTTGTTGTGACTTATGAAGTATAAAACAAAATATGAAATTTTAACTAAAAAATTACTTCATTTATTTCTGTATTTAGAAAACCACTAATCGCAGCCACTAGCTAACACTGCCAGGCTAGATGATGGGGCAGTTACTTGCTGCTGGTCATCATGATGAACCTTTTCCTTTCTTCCTTTGCAATTCTTCCATTGTTCATACACAGTGTCACGGTTTATGTCTCCCTCACTTGCAGTGTGAAAATTGATCCTCATTAGAATATCCAGGTCATCTTCTTTCAATCTGTTTCGTAATTAGACTATCAGGCTACGTCTACACTGGCAGCTTCTTGTGCAAGAACTATTTTGCAGAAGAGTTCTTGCACAAAAAGTCTTCCACAAGAGTACGTCTACTCTGGCATGTGCTTTTGCGCAAGAGCGTCTATGGCAGCGTGGATGGTCTCTTGTGCAAGAGAGCTCTGATGGCCATTTTAGCCACACACACACACACAGATATATATATACAGGGGATTGGCGGCAAAATCCACTCGCCAGCCCTGCACCACGCATGCACCAGACCTGCATTGCACATGGTCGTGCCGCCAATGAACGGGGTGACCGGCTGAAATTTACTCCCCATGGGCGAGTAGATACACTGATTTGCTGAGCCCTGTGTATGTGTGTGTATATATAAATATATATATATATATATAAGCAGAAGCTAAACTACTGCTTGCTATCAGCCAGCTAAAAAGAGAGAGCTGCCCTGGAGGTGGGTGTGCTCACTCAAATTGTTTAGCTCTGCAAGATACTGACCTGTTAACTGTTGATATGTAAATACAGCTTATGCCAGGATGGGGAAGGAATCTAAGGTGTGGTTATGTAAATCCAATTCAGCCAGCATTGATGGAGGATCAGTGTTGGAATGGAATGTGACGTATTGTAACTAATTTGGGCTGTTGTGGGGATCACAAATCATGCAACCCCTAAATGTGGGAACTGTAAAATATGACACCAGTGCTTGCAGGAGAGACACCATCATTGTAAGAGGTCTCAGATGAACAAGCATCCCCCTACAGAGTTGGGTGTACTGAGCTTGAAGGGAAGGGCTTGTGCCAGCCTGTGTTATGGCTGCTAAGTGTGAGCTGTAAGACTGGGTCAATCTGCCTCTTTCCCCCTTGCTTTAAGAAAAGACCTAAAGCAGATTCCATCAGGAGTCCTTTTTTCTATTCCAGTGGAAACTGGAATCTTTTGCCAGCCTAGGTGATGGCTGAAGAGTTGAAATCACTAAGAGCTGAAGTCACTGGTTTGGCCTGGAACCAGACCCATTGCAGCTGGTGGGAACAAGTGGCGGGCGGCCGACTGGAGTGGCGGCAGGCAGCCGGCAGAGTGGCTGGAGGGAATGACTGGAGGGCAGCCGGTGGAGCGGCTGGCAGGAATGACTGGCAGGCGGCCAGTAAGAGCAGCGGCAGGCGGCCAGTGGAGTGGTTGGCAGGAACGACCGGCAGGCAGCAGGGGCATCACACGGGTGGCATTACATCAGGCTCTATGATGGAAGTCATCAGTGTGATTTGTCTGGGTCTGCACTGACTGGACAGAGCTGTAAGTGGGGCGTTTGAAGTGGGGTAAGGGGAAAGTTTGGGTAAGTGAATGGAACCCTTACCTCGTCGGACTAGTGAGCCTGAGAGGCAAAAGACATTGCTCAGTCCATTTGAGCTGGGACAGTTACTTGAGGGGAGTTATGAACTCTGTTCATTGTATTTTCCCAAGTTAATGCCATGTCACTTCTTTCTCCCTCTTTCATGAAAAGTTTATTTTCTACACTCAGACTCTGTGCTTGTGAGTGGGGAAGCATTGCATCTCAGAGGCGCCCAGGAGAGTGTGAATTTCCCAGGCCACTGGGTGGGGGCTCAAGCCGGTTCTGTGTGAGATGGACCCCTAGATATTGAACCTGGCCCTAGTTGCTGCCGGCCCTACCTGGTGGAAGGGTCACATATATATATATATATTAGTTTTGATATTCTCCACAAGACTAAAGTCAGGCTCACAGACAGCACTGGGAGCTTGAAATGTTGCACGTGTATCGACTAGTTGTAACACTACATTGCATTGTCCTACATTCTGTCACATTAAAGTCCCCATTGCCTGAAAATTTGTCATGACCTTTACTTCATGTTTCTCTGCAATTATTTATTTGTAGCCCTTGTACTGGTTCGCAATGAACTCCTTCTCCTCCTCCATGGTCTTTTGGCTGATGACTTCACTTGACTACAGTCCCAAATTTTTCTGTATTTGTAAACTAGCTTGCTAATGTTTTCAGTGCCAAATTCATCCCTGAGTTTATGTGAGGGAAGTGAGGCAAAGTCTAAAGCTTCCTATTCATTTGGTTAATTCTCTGGAAACCTCTTATTCAGAGGCTCACACAGCAGGGCGATGAAACATAGAATAGGTTAACTGCGGAACGGGTCATCAGTTGTGCTTGATTTGGTTCAATTTTTCACACTGTTGCTCCAAGAGACTATTTCTCTGAGATCCTTCCCTTGCATCCTGCAGCCCTTGCTAACTGCACAGCTTCACTTGTTGTTAAAGAGCCCTACTACCACTATTTGGAAATAACTATTTGGAAATTAGTGCTATTCCCTGAGGAAAGCAGGAGGACAGATTTTGCAATAAGCAGCCCATTATTTCAAAGTAATCGGCTTGATAGTGTGGATGCTCCACTTACTAATTCAACCTCGTGGGGGAGGGGATTTTGAAATAAAGCCCTAGAGTAGAGCAGGGCCTTAAGACTGGCGCTGAGGCTGAGGGGAAGCTGGAGGCTGAAGACGTGCAAAGGTTCTGGGGAGGATTTAAGCAGTGGAGCAGGAATAGCCCAGCAAAACCTCCCACGCAGCCAGGCAGCTCCAAGAACAGGGTATGGCCATACAGCTGGGAGGGGTGATTTCATGGGGCGCTCTGGGGTGACTCCTTCAAGAACAAATCACAGACGCAGGAGAGGGCCCATCATAGGGCACAGGAAAGGTGAAAGAGTTGCCCACAGCTTCCCAAGGGCCCATTGTAGGGCTGCGCCTCAGCCTGGTAGAGACGCGTGCAAAGTGTATCGCAGCTGAGGAGCCTTTGTGCCCAGGACATGCTGTGTGTGTCACTGCAACAGTTTGGAGCTCCCCCAGGCCAGTAAAGGTTTCACTCTCTGTCTGCTTTGTATACGGGGTATCCTGTGGCTGCGCAGCTTTCAGCTGGAGCTCTGACCCCCACCACCCACCCAGACCCATGAGCCTCACCCTGGGTGTGCCCAGCCTGGTCACTCTTGCAGGCTGCCCTTAGCACCCGCCCAGCTCTGGATTTGCCCCAAATTGTCCTCATGCCACCCAGAGCCAGAGGCCTGGAGGTGCTGAAGGGAGGAGGTGTGACTCTAGGATGGGGCTTTCTCTACACATGTGGGGAAAGGGTGGGGCTCAGCTCTGTCAGCGGCCTGTCCAGTCAAGAGGGGCTGTGAGGTGCAGGGGACAGGGCACTAGAATTTCAAGCAAATGTGAGCTGGCTGCACTTGGGGGAGAGAATTTATGTTCCTAGGGCACTTTCAAGGGTGACCAGTGTTACTCTAGGTGTGGCCAGGCCCTGGGATTAAAGCAGGGACCTTCAGTCTAAAATGCACCCAATGAGCTACCTCAGCAGCAGCTGCCCAGGTGCTTTGGTCACCACCACAGATGACCGGGGAGAGTCTCCGCCGTAGCACACAAGGAGGAAGCTGTTTCAAGAGGCCCTGTGAGGCAAGATGAGTTTTGCCTGCTTCCCTCAGCTTGACTCGCTTCCTGCTGCATTCCTGCCGGGGGTCACCCTGCCTGGGGAGGGTGTAGGATGGGCCCAGAGCTGGGCGCAGCCAGTGGGGAAGTGGCAGGGCTGGCCTTACCATGAGGCGAACTGAGGCAGAATGTAGGGGGGGGGGGAACGCCACTAGGACCCAGAATGTAGAAGTTTTGGCCCAAGCAAGGGGGCATGGGGGTGTCATTTGAGCTCCCTGCCTCAGGAGACAAAATGTTGTGGGCCGGCCCTGGGAAGTGGGTGAGGGGCTACAGTGGCTCTTCCCCTCTCCCCTTCCTTCTCCTGGGAGACAGAAGGGACCTGCAGTGGCTGGACTAAGGCTTTTGTCCTGGGGCTGGAGGATCAGCCTGAGCCCCAGGCCTCTCTGGGCTGATGTCATCACTCTATCACTGGCCTATGTCAGGGATTCGCTGCTTGGCCCTGGCACCACAGAGGTTGACAGAAGCCCCTTGGCGGGATCCTGCGTTAGCCAGAAGAGTTGGGCCAGTCACCTCTGGAAGCAGGGACGAGGAGCCTCCAGCCCATGACTGACCTGTCTGTGTTGATCGGTATTTCCCCAGAGTCACTGGATTCAATGCTCTTTCTCCAAGCAGAACGGGGCCGCTCAGTGGAATCAGATAAACCAGGAGTGGATTCCCTGAGAGACTGTGTTCACAATCAAGCAGGCCCTGCCTAGGCGAAGGTGGTTCTGGGATACTTTCTCCCTTCCCTCAGAAGGGGCACTCAGATTGTGACTCTCTGTTACAAAGAAAACTGCTTTTCTTTGCTGGGTTGGCTGATAGACCAGCACCCCCAGGAGAGGCTGCTCCAGCTGAACAAGCCATTTCCTAAGGCAACCAGCAGGAGACACCCCATTTAACCCAAAAGCATGTTCCTTTGCTGGGCATTTGGCCAGCCTCCACCAAGCCAGGCAGAGCCACTGTTCAACCATCTTGAGAGCTGATACTATCCAGAGATGAGTGTCAGATAAACTGCACAATAACACCATTCACCACAAATAGAAGAGAAAATCTTTACCCAAGCTAGGAGTAGAACTCATAATTTGTGGTTTAGGAGGCTAAAGACTTGTCCATTAAGCCACTTAGACTACACTAGACCCTATGGGTATGTCTAGACTACAGCACTAATTCGAACTAACTTAATTTGAATTAGTTAATTCGAACTAAGCTAATTCGAACTAGTGCATCTAGACCTAAAAACTAGTTCGAATTAGCATTTTGCTAATTTGAACTAGCATATTCAAATTGAGTGGACCCTGAACCGAGGTTAAGGATGGCCGGAAGCAGTGCCGGCAGGGCATCAGGTTAGGACTTAGAGCGTGGAGCTTCTGCCTCAGGCTAGCCGAGGGCTGTGCTTAAAGGGACCCGACCCCCACCCCAGACAGACAGTTCTCAGGGTTCCCCGCTTGCTTGTCTACCTCGATGAGGGACAGCAAAGCAGTCCTGGCTTGGAGTGCCCTGAGTGCCCACACTCGGCACATCACAGCACTCGGCCATCAGCCCGGCTGCACTTGCCGCAGGCTGCATTCCGGGGGGGTCAATCGGGGGACTGTCAGGATCCAGGAGGCCCTGCAGGAGAGCTTCCACCCTGAGAAACCCGCAGAGCCACCCCAGTCCTCCCCATTGGGGGCTTGTGCCCCATTCCTCCCTCACCTCCTTCCACTTACCCCTCCCTAGCCCCCCTTCCTGATGTACAAAATAAAGGACACGTGTGTTCAAAAATAGAAACTCTCTTTATTTAACAAAACTGGGGGGGGGGGGAGAAATAAAACTGTAGGGAGACGGGGGAAAGGAGGCGGGAAAGGGCAGGAGAGAGTGTGGGAGAGGGGAGGGGGAAAACTGAGAGGAGGGAGCTGGAAGGGGGAAGCAAGGGGAAGGAGGGGGAGAGGAAACTCAGGGATTGGGGTGGGGGTCTTGCCAGGCCAACCGCCTCCGAGCACGGCGAGGGAGGGGGCCTCGGCGTCCCTGGGGGGATGGGGTGGAGGGTGCGGAGGTGGGGGGTGTGGACATTGAGGAAGAGGGTGTGGGGGTTGAGGAGGAAGAGGTGGGAGGGGGACAGGAGTGGGAGGAGGGACAGTAGTTGGGGGGGCAGCAGGCGCAGGACCGGCACGGGGCACCATGCTCTGCAGCAGGGCCTGCCGGTTTGAGTTCAGCGCTCGGTCCTCAGCCAGCTGCTCCTGGCAGAGCTGCAGGTCTGCCCGCATCCAGGCCTCCACTGTGCGGTGCAGGGCTCGCAAGGACCCCAGGTGCTGGTCCCAGTACTCCTGCTCTGTGGTGGTGGCCCGGAGCAGGCCACGGGTGCGGGAGCATGTCCCGGGCTGGGTGGTGCGTCCTGCACGAGCAGCTGGTGCAGCTGTAGAGAAAGAAGAGAAGTGGTCAGTTCTCCCTGGGGACACAGTAGATGATGCCCAGCCCCCTCCCCCCCCACGACGTGAGGGTGACCGTGCCCTGCACCATCAGAGCCGTTGTGCTTGTACAGAGGCCATGGTCAGGATGTCTGGCTCTCCCCGGGACTGGGAGCTGCCCCACGACCGCACCCATGTCCCTGTGCCGTGTATAGTGTGGCTGGGGTGGCGGGCGGGGGGGGGAGATGTCCCCTGCCTCCGTGTAGAGGGGACATGTGAAGGGAAAGCATCCTGCTGGGTCCCACCCCAGGATTGGGAGCATGTCAGGTCTCTTCACACATGCATGTGCCTATTGGGCCACGGCCCCTGGGTGTCACGCAGCTGGAACCACCTGCCCAAGGTTGGCATGACATGTGCTCGCACGTGCACAGGAGTCTTCGTGATCCATGGTAGGCATGGCCCACGCGCGCGGTCCCTGGTCTCCATCCCGCCTCCCCACCCCAAAACTACTTAATTAGAACTACTTACCCAGTACAGTCTGCCTGGACGACCCTGCCGACTCCAGTGCTGGAACATCTTGTGGTGGCCCCTCCGGTGTGCCCGGGTCAGGGCCCTCCGGTCCCGGCTCGCTGCCTCCCGGGCTGGCACGGACCGCCCCGCCCCCCAAGAGTCGGTCGAGGGCAGGGAAGTAGGGGCAGGTGGCAGCCCCTGCTGCGGCACCGCCCCTGGTGGCCCTGGTGTACGCCTGCCGCAGCTGTTTTACTTTCAGGCGCACCTGCTCCTGGGTGCGCCTGTGTCCCTTTCGGGCCATGGCAGCCGCTATGCGGCCGTAGACGGCCACGTTCCTCCTCCTAGTACAGAGATCATGGAGGTTGGGGGCCTGCCCCCAAACCTCAATGAGGTCTATGACCTCCTCACTAGACCAGGAGGGTGCACGCCATCTACGGCCACTGGATGGCCCCTGGCTGCTGGAGGACTGGGCAGGGGACGGCTCGCTGGCACTGGCTCCCTGGCTTATCGTGGGGCCACTGGTTGGGGGCAGAGACTGCTGGCAGGGCTGGCTATGGCAAGTGCCGTCCGGCCAGAGTCTACCCCTTTAAGGGCCCGGGGCTGGGGGAGAGGAGAGGAGTTTTCCTGGTTTGGCCCAGAGTGGCCACCAGGGGGAACCTGGGAAAGGCTAGCCTCCCACTAGTTCGAATTAAGTGGCTACAAAGCCCTTAATTCGAACTAGTTAATTCAAACTAGGCGTTAGTCCTCGTAGAATGAGGTTTACCTAGTTCAAATTAAGTGCTCCGCTAGTTCGAATTAATTTCAAACTAGCGGTTTGTATGTGTAGCGCCTATCAAAGTTAATTCGAACTAATGTTTGTTAGTTCGAATTAACTTTGTAGTGTAGACATATCCCCTGCCATCGCCCCTTCAAAGATGAGGCTCCTTCATGGCATGGATCTACCGCTGCACTCTCGGATGTTGTTCCCCCATGACATGCTCCTGCCCCTGCACTGCCCCCCTCAGATCCTGATACACCTGGGTGACGTTGTCAGCAAACTTCCATTCCTGTGCAGGGAATGTTCTGAGCCTTCCCCCAGTTTCAGGCTCCACCAATCCCATGGCATTGATCAGCCTGCTTGGGGTGATGTCATGGATGGTGAAAACCCACTGTGGGTACATCCACTCAGCAGGCAGTTACTTTGAAATAATGTGGAAATACTGTCAAGCTAGAGGACTTCTTACTCCTGCTCCTGTAACCCTGCCTGCACGAGGAGTAAGGGAACTCGGGGGAAGAGTGCTCTATTTTGAAATCAGTGCTGTGTTGATCCTCTCTATTTCGAAATAAGCTATGTAATTGAGTTGCTCAATTTGTGTAGCTTATTTCGAGTTAAGCGCTGCTGTGTAGATGCACCCTGTGGCTGCTGGTGGAGCTGCAGCCAGTGTAGGGCAAGCAGGTAGCAGGAGGAGGAGCTGAGCAAGAACAGATTCCAACAAGTTGTGGGACATCTGCAGCAGAAGGGCTGTGGGTGTTAGCACTTCCCCCTGCCTGGCCGTGCGATGGGATGAGTTACCTGGGCGGGGGGGTGTCTCTGTATGGAGGCCTGAGTGTATTGTGATGTCATGTGTGACAACAACAAAGAATGTGGCTGCAGCATTCTTGTCCTGCCTCCAGTCCAACTGGTTGGCAACGGCTGGTGCCCAAGGATCTGAGAGACGTGAACTGAGCCTCTGTCAAGAACCTCAGGAAGCCGCTGTCCCTGCGGGCGTGAGAGAAGATGAGTCTGTATAGAAGGTAATTCCCGGAGTCTTTCCCTGCCCCCTAGAGCCCACCTTGGAGATTGGAGCCTCCTCGGCCTAGGACGGGTGGGGGCAGAGGCTGCAACAGTCAGTTCCCAACACTCCGTTTTGATTTGACTCGGGGCATCTTCCCTTCTCCTTCTGCTTCAGCCTTTCCCATGCTCCTGAGGCAGATGGGGATGATTTTCTCTTGCTGCTGACTAGTGGGGGCAAATTTTCATGTTTGTTACCTGAAGGAATGTAACAAAACTTTTGGGTTTATGTCTCCATGGAGCTTATTCATTTTGGAGGTGCCCCTAAGGCATCCCCTGCCTTCAGGATGGGTAGAGAAATGTTTTATCTCACGTAATGATTTTCTAATACCCGTGTGTTCGGACAATATCCAGCTCCGAATTTACAGAACTGAAATAACATAGTGCCAGAAACAAATCTTATTATAGTGAAAATGATACAGCTTCACTGCCAGTCCCAGGCTTTCATGTGGGTGGTTCTCTCAGAAATTCAAAACTCCATAGAAATTCTTCTCTGTCCCCCTCCAGACTATAAATATTTGTGTAAATACCCTCTGACATTTCATTCCAGGTAACGGGTTGAAATAAACTGCTACCTCATTTTGTCATGAGTCTCAGATATTCTAAATAGTGTGTAAAACTCTTCATTGAATGTTCACTGGTTCTTTCCCCAATGCTAATAAGTTCCAGATTTTTAAAATATTGACAGGAATTAAACATATTTGCAGCTGATAATCTGTCCTTCCAGTGCTTCAAACCTGCTACTTAATAATCTTTTATTTCTTTTATTGCTACTTAACAGTCTTTTACTGGTTCCATGGGAATAGAGCGTTACTCAGTTTCAGCTTGGCCCCTATCTGAGTTCAGAGTCCTAATATTCTGAGCACAAAGCTGTGGGGTTTAAGAGCAGGCCCAGGTGAGACTCATAGAAAATAAATGGTGACTTTAAAAGTTTGTTTAATATGAAATCAAATACAAAGAGAATTAATACTGCAAATTTTTCAGTAGCCATTTGGTATCTTACAGGTGTCCTGTTCCTTTGAGGCATAACACAAAATTAACCATTTTCTTGACATAGTAAACAAAATCTGTTGTCATTAGATTTGACACATGAAGTGAAATGAAAAAAGCTTTTACAGTTTATGCTTGAAATTAAAGATTATGTCTCTTGGCTTGACACACATGAAAAAAACTTTAGCACCTTTCTATGGGTAAAAGTATATTATAGAGAGTCTCTGTTGGTGTGACTTGTGAAACATAAAATTAAACACTTGGCTTTGACACAAGAAATTGCATACTTTATTTGCAGTATTTAGAAGACCACTAATCACTGTTACTGGAATGAAACCCATCGCCACTAGCTGACACTGCCAGGCTAGATGATGGGCAGCTACTCACTGCTGGTCAGCATGATGAACCTTTTCCTTTCTGCCTTTATAATTTTCCCAGTGTTTCCCACGAGGCGTACAGGTAGTTCGGAATAGGAAGCCTAATCCGAACTACCTAGTCCGTGCCGCGTGTAGCCGCGGGCACGGAGTCCGAACTAGCCGGCATTTAAAAATGGTGGCGCCCAGCAACATGCAAATGAAGCCCGGGAAATTCAAATCCTGGGCTTCATTTGCAAGTTTGTGTGACTACATTAACCACCCTAGTTCGAACTAGGGTGGTAGTGTAGACATACCCCATAAGACTAAAGCCAGGCACACAGTCAGCACTGGAAGCTTGAAATGTTGCACATGCATACACCAGTTGTGCCACTACACTGCATTGTCCTGCATTCTTTCATGTGAAAGTCACCTTTCCTGCAAATTGGTCATCACCTTTCCTTCATGTTTCTCTGCAATTATGTATTTGTAGCCCTTGTACTGGTTCGTAACAAACTCCTTCTCCTCCATGGTCTTTAGGCTGATGACTTCACTTGACTACAGTCTGAAATGTTTCTGTATTTGTCAACTAGCTTGCTAATGTTTTCAGTGCCAAATTCATCCCTGAGTTCACGTGAGGGAAGTTAGGCAAAATTAAAAGCTGCCCAATCATTTAATTCATTCTCTGGAAACCTTTTATTCAGAGGCTCACATAGCAGGGAGATGAAACATAGAATAGGTTCCCTGATGAATTGGTCATCAGTTATGCTTGATTTGATTCCATTTTTCACACTGTTGCTCCAAGAGATTGTCCCTCTCATCCTGTGGCTCTGGGCCCTTGCTAACTGCACAGCTTCACTAGTTGTTAAAGAGCCATTCTGCGAGCATTTGGTCAGTTCTGCTAATTCATGTGAGATCTTATTTAATCCAGCTGCAGTGACATGGCAATTAGTGTCAGAGAGCTTAATCAGGCAGCACTTTGCTATTGGGTCATTATTTTCTGAGATTTCCTGTTCCAAATATTTACATAATTACACAGCAAAGCACTTGCAGCAATATGGCCACCTTACTTCCGTTACAGGTTTCAATGATACAGTCTCATTTTCTGTGACATTTGCTATTTCCCAAATTGTCCTCTTCAGACTGAGGATCTGCAAAACACTCTATAAACGGTCTTGAAAAGGGTCTCTCTGGTCTTCAGCATTGGCACTTGGTTCCACGCATCCGCTAAACCCAGGTCTTCTCAATGGGCCATGCAGGGTTGTGCTGTTAAATGTGAGATGCACTGCTTGAGTTGTGTGGCAACACCATTGTTTTTCCCTAGCACAACTGAAGCACCGTCTAAAGTAAATATCACCGTTTTCATCAGATCCTGCTTATTCAGTGTCAAACGCTTTGAGAGCAGCTGTAACAGCTTGTGCATTACAAGCAGATCATTGAATAATTCCACCAAACACAGTCTTCTGCCCTGCCCATGCTACACCTCTGAACTTAACGTAAATGACAAGCAAGTTGGTGACAGAAATAGCTGTGCTTTCAGTCAGTAATAAGCGTATGGTAGGAAGACAGGTAAATAGCTGACATGATTTCTGAATGGACAATGCTGTTGATTTACTCCAAAACCTCAAAAGCAGAGTTTTTTCTATGCCAGCTTGTACATGCTGGTGTTTTCCCCTGTGGTCATTTATATTTTTCACATTTATATTATGGAGCTGTTCATTTGTACTGGAAGCAGAAAGTTATCTATGAGAATTTTTATTTCTTCTGATTTTAAATGTTTTCTTTCCTTCAGTTCCAGTCTCTTCTGTTTCTCATTCATGGTTTCTAAGAGCATACTTCACAGGTCAAATCCCAGGGGATGAGAATTTCTGCTCCTAAGAATATGTACAGCACAATCTACTACTTTTGCTTGATAAATCCTCTTCATGTAGTCCAATGGCCATCCCCCTTCCCATTTGTGGCCTGCACAGAAGTCACTGGATAGTCTAGCCTGAGTAAAAATTTAGCAGGTCAAGCCCACATGAGCACTGTACTGGAATATGTCCCTTGTTTGTACATAAATCTTGCCTTCAGATTGTTGAGATTTTGCTTCAACTCTTTCATTCAGCCATTCTCCTTTGACTGTGGGGCAGCATTTCTTCTTAGGATTTGCTCCTGTGTAGGTTGATGCTCTTTGCCTTCATTTACACATGACTGTTAAAAGGTGCAGAAGGGCTGGGGGTTATGCAATCTTATGTAACCTGCTCTTAATAAAAAATAATGGAGCCCATGAGATATATACAGCTTGTGTTAAAAAGGAGTCTGCCTGATAGAATTGTGCTGTAATAACTAACTCTGTTACAGGAAATAATAAGAATCATAGAATATTAGAACTGGAAGTGACCTCAGGAGATCATCAAGTCCCATCCCCTGCGCTCACGGCAGGACCAAGCACTATCTAGATCATCCCGGATAGATGTCTATCCAACCTGCTCTCCAATATCCCCAGTGATAGCGAGTTCATAGCCTCCCTCAACAATTTATTCCAGTGTTTAACCACCCAGATGGTTAGGAAGGTTTCCCTAATGTCCAACCTAAATCTCCTTTGCTGCAATTTAAGTCCATTGCTTCTTCTCCTATCATCAGAGGCCCAGGAGAATAATCTTTCTCCCTCCTTCTCCAGGTAACACCCTTTTAGATACCTGAAAACTGCCATCATGTCCCCTCAGTCTACCCTTTTCTCAACTAAAAGAGCCTAGTTCTTTCAGTCTTCCCTCATGGGTCAAGTTTTCTAGACTTCAGTCATTTCTGTTGTTCTTCTCTGGACCTTCTTCAATTTCTCCGCATCTTTCTTGAAATGTGGTGCCCAGAACTGGGCACAATACTCCAGCTGAGGCCTAATCAGTGCAGCATAGAGTAGAAGAATGACTTATCGTGTCTTGCTCACAACACTCCTGTTAATTTATCCCAGAATCTTTTTTTTTTTTTGCAACAGTATCACACTGTTCAACTGGTGGTCCAGTATGCCCCCTAGATCTGTTTCTGCAGTGCTCTTTCTTAGACAGTTGCTTCCCATTCTCTGTGTGTGAAACTGATTGTTCTTTCCTAAGTGGAGCACTTTGCTTTTTTCCTTATTGAACTTCATCCTACTGACCTTCATCCTCAGACCATTTATCCAGTTTGTCCAGATCATTTTGAATGCTGAAACTGTCCTTCAAAGCACTTGCAACCCCTCCCAGCTTGGTATCACCTGCAAACTTAAGAAGCGTACTCTTTATGCCATTATCTAAATTGCTGCTGAAAATATTGAACGGAACTGGTCCCAAAACAGACCCCTGTGGAATCCCACTTGTTATGCCCTTCCAGCATGACTAGTGAATCATTAATAACTTCTCTCTGAGAACAGTTATCCAGCCAGTTATGCAGCCACCTGGGTTGTATTTCATCTTTTCTATAGTAGCCCCATCTAGGTTGTATTTCCCTAGTTTTTTGATAGACAAGTTATGCAATACCTTATCAAATGGTTTACTAAAGTCTAGGTATACCAGGGTATGTCTACACTACAGCGCTAATTCGAACTAACTTAGTTCGTATTAGTTAATTCGAACTAAGCTAATTCGAACTAACACATCCAGACTAAAAAACTAGTTCGAATTAGCGTTTTGCTAATTCAAACTAGCATGTCCACATTAAGTGGACCCTGAACCGGGGTTAAGGATGGCCGGAAGCAGTGCCGGCAGGGCATCAGAGGAGGACTTAGAGCGTGGAGCTGCTGCCTCAGGCTAGCCGAGGGCTGTGCTTAAAGAGACCCGACCCCCACCCCGGACAGACAGTTCTCAGGGGTGCCCCGCTTGCAAAGCAGTCCTGGCTTGGATTGCCCGGAGTACCCACACTGGACACATCACAGCACTCGGCCATCAGACCGGCTGCACTTGCCGCAGGCTGCCATCTGGTGAGAGGGGGCCATTGGGGGGCTGCAGGAGAGCTTCTACCCCCAGAAGCCCGCAAAGCCAGCCCAGTCCTCCCCATCGGGGGCTCTTACCCCATTCCTCCCTCACCTCCTTCCACTTACCCTTCCCTAGCCCCCCTTCCTGATGTACTAAATAAAGGACAATTGTGTTCAAAAATAGAATCTCTCTTTATTGAACAAAACTGCGGGAGACTGGGAAAAGGAGGTGGGAGAGGGGAAGAGAGAGGGTGGGAGAGGGGAGGGCAACTACAATGATGAGGGGTTTGGAACAGGTCCCATATGAAGAGAGGCTAAAGAGACTGGGACTTTTCAGCTTAGAAAAGAGGAGATGGAGGGGGGATATGATAGAGGTCTATAAAAGCAGGAGTGGGGTGGAGAGGGTGCATCAAGAAAAGTTCTCCATTAGTTCCCATAATAGAAGGACTAGAGGACACCAAAGGAAAGGAATGGGTAGCAGGCTTCAAACTAGTAACAGAAAGTTGTTCTTCACAAAGCAAAGAGTCAACCTGTGGAACTCCTTGCTGCAGGAGGCTGTGAAGGCTAGAACTAGAACAGAGTTTAAAGAGAAGTGAGATCAAGTCATAGAGGTTGGGTCCATGGAGTGGTATTAGCCAGGGGGTAGGAGTGGTGTCCCTGCCCAAAGTTTGTGGCAGGCTGGAGAGGAATGGCACAAGACAAATGGCTTGGTTACTGTCTTCGGTCCATCCCCTCCAGGGTCCCTAGGGTTGGCTGCTGTCAGCAGACAGGCTACTGGGCTAGATGGACCTTTGGTCTGACCCAGTATGGCCATTGTAAGCTCAGGGATCAGGGTCGGGGGTCTCAGTGGACCACCTTGATTTTCATGCAAACCTGCTCCTGGGTGGCCAGGCTGGCAGCTCTCCTGCCCTAGACGGCCACTTTCCTGTGCCTAGTGCGGAGGTCGTGGACGAGGTCCACGATGTCCGCACTAGACCAGGTGGGTGCCCGCCTCTTGCGGTCCTGGGCAAGCTCCCGGGAGCCACCAGCCTGGTCCCGGGAAGAGGGGGAGGGCTGGGGGGCATCGGGTGGCTGGCTCGAGCCATGCCAGGTGCAGGGTCTGCTGGCTGAGTGCTGGCAGGCTTGCACCTGGCACGGGCACCGTAGCCAGCCCGTGCCCCTTTAAGGGGCCCGGGGCCGGGAGGCGGGCATATGAGTTTCCCTGGTGTTGGCCAGAGTGGCCACCAGGGAAATCTGGGGAGGGCTAGCCTCCCACTAGTTCGAATTAAGGGGCTACACACCCCTTAATTCGAACTAGTAAGTTCGAACTAGGCTTAGTCCTCGTAGAATGAGGTTTACCTAGTTCGAACTAAGCGCTCCGCTAGTTCGAATTAAGTTCGAACTAGCGGAGCTCTTGTGTAGCGCCTATCAAAGTTAATTCGAACTAACGTCCGTTAGTTCGAATTAACTTTGTAGTGTAGACATACCCCCAGAGACACGGCTTCTCCCTTATCTAAAAAGACATGTTATCCTATCAGAGAAAGCTATCAGAGTGGTGTGATATGATTTGTTCTCTACAAATCCATGCTGGCTGTTACCTATCACCTTATTATCCTGTAGATGTTTGCAGATTAATTCCTTGATAATTTGTTCCATTATATTTCCTGGCACAGAAGTTAAGCTGATGGTCTCTACTTTCTTGGGTTGTTCCTATATCCCCTTTTATAGATGGGCACTGTATTTGCCCTTTTTTAGTCTTCTGGTATCTCTTCTGACCTCCATGACTTTTCAGAAATGATAACTAAAGCCTCAGATACCTCCTCTATCAGCTCCATGAATATTCTAGGATGTGTTTCATCAGGCCCTGGTGAGTTGAAGACATTTCATTGTTCTAAGTAATTTTTTCTTTGTTCTGTTTTTTTATTTTAACTTCTAAACCTTCCCCATTTCCACTAGCATTCACTACATTAGGCATCCCATCACCTCCACCTCCCATCAAACATCTTAGTGAAACCAAAACAAAGAAGTCATAGAATCAAAGAAATCATAGAGCTGGAAGGGACCTCAGGAGGTCATCATGTCCTGCCCCCTGCCCAAGACAAGACCAGTCTCAACCAAATCAGCCCAGCCAGGGCTTTGTCAAGTTGAGACTTAAAAACCTCTAAGGATGGAGATTCTATCACCTCCCTAGGTAACCCATTGCAGTGCTTCATCAGCCTCCTAGTGAAATAGTTTTTCCTAATATTCAACCTAGACTTCCCCCTCCTTGTTCTGCCATCCCTCACTACTGTGAATAGTCACTCTCCATCCTCTTTGGAACTTTCCTTCAGGAAGTTGAAGGCTGCTATCAAATCCCTCCTCACTGTTCGCTTCTGCAGAGTAAACAAACCCAAATCCCTCAGTCTCTCCTCATAGGTCACATGCTCCAGCCCCCGGATAATTTTGCCCTCCACTGGACCCTCTCCAAAGCATCCACATCCTTTCTCTAGTGTGGGGCCCAGAACTGGACACAATATTCCAGGTGTGGCCTCACCAGTGCCGAACAAAGTGTAATAATCACTTCTCTGGATCTACTGGCAATGCTCCTCCTCATGCATTCTAATATGCCATTAGCCTTCTTGGCTACAAGGGCACACTGTTGACTCATATCCAGCTTCTCATCCACTTTAATCCCCAGGTCCTCTTCTTCAGAACTGCTACTTAGCCATTCGGTCCCCAGCCTGTAACATGCTTGGGATTCTTCTGTCCCAAGTGCAGGATTCTACAATTGTCCTTGTTGAATCTCATCAGATTTCTTTTGGCCCAATCTTCTAATCTGTCTAGGTCACTCTGGATCCTATCCCTGCCCTCCAATGTATCTACCTCTCCCCCTAGTTTAGTGTCACCTGCAACCTTGCTGAGGGTTTAATCCATCCCCTCATCCAGGTCATTAATAAAAACGTTGAACAAAACTGGTCCTAGAACAGTCATTAAGCAACTCTGCCATTAGCAAGTTTCCTGTTATTGTTTCTCCCTCTGCACTGAGCAATGGTCCTACCCTGTACTTTGTCTTCCTCTTGCTTCTCACATCTTTGCAAAATCTCTTTTTGTTACCCTTTTTGTCTCTAGCTAGACTGAGTTAGTTTTGTGCCTTTGCCTGTCTCATCTTACCCCTGTAGAGTTGTGTTGTTTGCTTATATTCTTCCTTTGTCATTTGACCTAGTTTCCACTTTTGATACGACTCCTTTTTGATTTTTAGATCATGTAAAATCTCCTGGTTAAGCAAGATGGTCCCTTGCTATACTTTCCATCTTTCCTACTCAGTGGAATAGTTTGCATTAGGGCCCTTAATAATGTCCCTTTGAAAAATTACCAGTTGTCTTCAGCTGTTTTTCCTCTTAAACTTGCTTCCCAGGGAACCTTACCTCCCAGCTCTCTGAGATTACTAAAATCTGCCTTCCTGAAATCCATTGTCTCTATCTTGCTGTTTTCCCTTCTACCATTCATTAGAATCAAGAACTTTATGATTTCATGAGCACTATCACCCAATCTGCCTTCCATTTTCAAATTTCAACCAGTTCTTGTCTATTTCTTAAAAGCACATGGAGGATGAACTTCAGCCACTTCTATAACTTGAAGGTCATCAGCCCCTAGAGTCCCAGGCTATAAGGCCAGAAGGCACAGCCCTGCTCACCGAGTCTGAGCTCCTGCACAACAGAGGCCCTAGAAATTCCCCACAAGAATTCCTGTGTCACCCACAGCCCCATGTGTCTTCACCTTTGACTGGGTTCTGTGGAACAGTTCTGGCTCTTAGAGAAGCGGATGGTTTCAATAGAGCGCTCTTGTATCTGAATCCTGGGCAGATTAATGTCTTGCCTTTCCAGGACAGAAAAACCCATTGGCTCCTTCTTTTTATTCCAGGCTGCGTTTCTTCTTTGAAAGACTCACCTCAAGGGAGCACAGACACAGCCGAGTGCTCCGGGTGGTGGTCCAACCTGCAGCAACTGAGGCATGCGCCGGCCTCAGCCCGCAGGAGCAGGCCTTGCCAGAGGAGCCCAAGAGAACCAGAGGCTCCTGGAAGATCCTGTCAGGCATAAGAAGACTCTGTGCCTGTAGCCAGTGTGGCAGCTCCTTGGCAGAGGCTGAGGAGGAGAGAAGAGCTTCCTCTCCCACGCGGTGGACACTCTTCTCCCTAAAGAAGAGGAAGAAGAGGAAGAAGAACTCAGCGGAGAAGCAGGAGGAGCCAGAGGAGGAGAAGCCACCGGAGAGCCCAGACAAAGAGCAACTGGATCTCACAGGTGAGGATACAACCCACCCGGTGAGAGGGGAGCGTGTGAGGGACACTGACCCCAGTCAGTGTACAAGCCTTGAGCGTTAGGGCCTTCTCATGGGACAGCGATGGGCTCCTCAGAGGCTGGAATCCATCGAGCGCCAGACGCTCTGGTACAGGGGGGCAGGTCCCTCCCTGAAGTGGGAAGAACAGACAATGGCAGGGCACGGCTTTCTGGGGGTCTGGCATCCCCAGCCTAGTCCAGCACCCTCCCTCCCTTCCAGATACCCTACCCCAGCCGGTTCCTGCAACCTCCCTCCTGTTCAGACCTCACCACCTCCAGCACCCAAAGTCCCAGGGCAGTCCAGCACCCTACCCCCACCCACACATTCCACCCTTACTCCCTCTTGTGCCACTATGTTTATCCCATGCCCTGGCAGCCACCTCCTGCACACCGAACCCCTCATTTTGGCCTCACCTCAAAAGCTAGGGCAGGTCATACAAATCTACTGTCGCAGGTATGGAAAAGAGGTAATCTGGCCCATAGGAATCCTTGAACTCTGGCCCTCTCTTGTCTCCCCCCACTCCCAATGGGGCTAGAGCAGCTGAAGGGTGAAGTGTCTCAGTGAGGGGCCACATGAGTAGGGGGTTGGCTGTTGTTTGGAGGTTTTTTCCCTCTCACTGTTTTCTGGTCCCTGACTGATTTTTCTATAGCTCAATGTCCTCCGGCTCCAAAAAGTTTCCCCACCCCCAAAAGGTTTTCCCGCCCCTGCCATAAATAAAGAGAACATTGAAACCGTTAGTTTTGGACATAAATAAATATTTTACTTTATTTAAAATGAAGTTTGGTGATTAACAGGAGAAAGTTAACGCACTTAATGTGCTTAATTATTTTGATTTTGATTAATAATGTTTCCTTTCTTACTGATTATATACCTCCCCTGCCCCCGTGTTATAGCTCCAGTCATCTTTCTCTGCCTGGATACTCTGTTTTGGGAGCCGGGCCCAGCAGGCTCAAGCCAGTCCCCACCCCCCTTCGATTCTCTCCAGCAGGCCACCCAGCCTCTGCTAGAAATGGCCTGGGGAGTCACAATAAAAATTTTGACTCAAACAAGAGAGGGGGCTGCTCAGCTACAAAAGTTTGAAAACAGGAACTCGGGCAGGCAGGGGGTAGCTCAGGGTGTAGAAAGAGGAGCAGCGTGGGGCTGTGTGTGAACAGGGGGTAACTACGTGCTGTGCCAGGAGGGCTCCCCTGCAGCCTCTGTTCCCGGAGGGCTCTGGTGGCCATGGAGCCAGGTCCCCTCTCACCGGCTGTCAGACAAGGGGGTAGGAGCAGTGTTCCTGCTAAGATTTTCCATCCTTGGGCTGACTGAATTTTCTCATGTGCAACACCAATATCGCGGTGGTGTGTGGCCATGCAGCACCAGTACAACCCAAACCCGTCGGTATAAATATGTGTTTTCAATAGTCCGTGGGAAGAAAATATATTAGGTGCGAATTAGGGAGAGCAGGGACAAAGGAGCATGCAGAGAATAAACAGAACTGAATGCGGCAACAGCAGCTGCTGGAGAGGAGGGAACAGCCCGGCTGCCTGCACCATGGCACCAGCCAGAGAAGCAGCTGCCCTGCCCTGCCCGGCTCTGACTTCCTGCCTCCAAAGTGGCCAGGGGCAAAGAGAAAGGAGGGCGGGTCTGTCCCTGCCACTGCCCTGCACTTCCACATACGTTTGGGGGTAACATCCCCAGTGCCCCCAGCTCTGTCCATGGGCTCAGGCGGCTCCTGCTGCACGGGGAGCGCTGGGGATCCGGGATTCAGCCCTGCCAATCCCAGCTTCAGTTTGGCTTCCGCCCTCAGCTCCTGCTTTCAGCCCCGAGGGCTTCCCAGCCTTGGGGCTTCAGACCGTGCTGGGGATCGAGGCTTCATCCTGGGGGTGCTGGGTATTGAGTGTGGACACCAGCAACAGGGCATAAATAAGGGACAGAACCGTTAAAAAGGGACCGGGGGTCACCCTGTCCAAAGGTCGCAGCAGCTCTCAACTGGGAACTGGGCTGGGCTGGGTCATCACTTCCTAGGGTGTCACACGGGAAATGAGGCCTGTTCCCATCACTGCAGGAAGGGGGCGAGGGCCGGGGAGAGGAGAACGCACCGTGGGAGAGACTCTGTCCCTAGGTGAGAGGAAGCCCAGTGGGGAGAGCCCCCAGCTGGGAGTCATGGGAGCGGCGCTCTCTGCTCGGCCCTGCAAGCACCTTGCTGTGTGACCCTGGGCAAGTCACGTCAGGGCTCTGGGCCCAGTGTCCTGCTGTCGCCCAGGGGTAACACATTCAAACCAGCGCGTCTCCTCTGCTCCAGGGGTGGAGAACGAGCTCTCCCAGAAGACGTCCAATAGGGCAGAAAGGAGCAAAGAGGAGGAGGAGCCAGACCGCCGGCCCATCCCATTAGCACAGAGCAGCTCCCACATGACTATGGTAATGAGGCTTGTGACTGAGCCAATGGGAAGCATCCCCTGCGGGGTGCGTGACTATGTGCCGGAGCCGGTGTCTCTCAGAGGAGAACACCTCCCCCTCCCCCCCGGCTCAGGGACCAAAAGGAAACACTCCTACGTGTGACCAGCTCCCTGGAGCAAAGCCTTGTAATATGGGGGCTTTGTGGGAGCACCACGCCGAGGGTGGAAGCAGGGCTCTGCAAGAGCACTCCAAACCCTTGCCTGGCACCGGGTGAGGCTGCTCAATCAAAGGTCTCAGCAGGCTCCTCCATGCTCACTAGGCCCTGCCAACCCCCAGGGAGTGAGTGTCCCAGGGCAGCTGCCCAGTGGAAATGTTCAGTCCCTACAGGCTCTGCCCCTGTTCATTGCAGACCCTTGGGGAGCCCCCTGCCTCAGCCCAGCCCACAGCCCTGTCGCTTGTTGTCGTTTGCGAATAATGTCAGTCTGTGCGTTGTTGCGGAAGCTTTGTATATAGAAATCCAGATTGTAATTCCGACCGTCAGGGGGAGTCCATATAGAATTATTTTTCCTTTGGTGTTGATAGGGGGGATCTGGTAGGTCAGATTGATGTTCATTGGTGGTTTGGAAATATTCTCGGAGGCGGAGGCGGCGAAAAAAAGCCTCAAGGTCACCACAAAATTGTATCTAGTTTGTGGGGGACGTGGGGCAGAAAGAGAGACCCCGGGACAAGACAGACTCTTCTGCTGGATTGAGTTTGTAGCTGGAGAGGTTACCAACAACCACAGGACATACCACACTAATACCAACCCTGGTACCTTCCCTTGCAACAAACCCCGTTGCCAGCTTTGTCCACATATTCATTCTGCTGATACCATTATTGGACCTAACCAAGTGAGTTATAAGATCAAGAACACATATTCCTGCGCATCCAGAAATATATTTTATGCTATCATGTGCCGAAAGTGTCCGTCTGCTATGTACATTGGACAAACATCTCAGACACTTCGCCAAAGGATTAATGCCCACAAAACAGATATCAGACAAGATCACAAAGAAAAAACAGTTTCTTGCCATTTTAACCAGAAAGGACACTCTCTCAATGACTTAACCACCTGCATTCTGCTACAAAGACCTTTTACATCTGCACTTGAAAGGGAATCCTCTGAACTGTCATTCATGTTAAAATTCGACATTCTCCGGGAAGGAATGAACAAACACTCAAACTATCTTACCCATTACCAAGATAGCTTCCCCAATTATCACCTCTAATACCATTAGCTCACAGACATCCCACTCTCCCCACCTCTAATATCATCAATTCACAGACACTTACCTTCCTTCCTTCCCCCCCCCCCCTGCATCCCCCTCCTGTTCTGAAATGTGATTTGTCCTTTTCATATGTGTTCATTTTTTTTAATTGTATCCTTTGGTATATATGGTTGTGACTATTTTCTTCCACTATTTGATCTGAGGAAGTGGGTCTGGCCCACGAAAGCTCATCATCTAATAAACCATCTTGTTAGTCTTTAAAGTGCTACATTGTCCTCATTTTGCTTCAGCTACCCCAGACTAACACGGCTACATTTCTATCACTTTCCTAGGAGGTGTGAGCATCAGTCACTCCCCTGATCAATTGAGCTCCATCGCCCTGTGGGGAGGCAGGAATTCTACCCGCGTGACACATGGGGAACTGGGACCAAGAGCGGCTCGTTGACTTGGTGACGTTCCTGCCCTTTTCCAAGCGCCGTCTGCCAGGAGGGGTGACCTGGCAGGAGGCCACTCTTGAGCAATCCCCCCCCCCCCCTCAGCTTTCTGGCTGCCTCCAGGTGGGAGATGTCGTGGGAGAGATTTTCACCTGGCTGGACGACGTCGAGGACCCCAGAGCCAGAAGAGCCGCGCTGGGAACCATCGCCCTGCTGGCTCGCGCCCACCCCCGGGACGTGGTTCCAGCCTGTGTGGCCCACGTGCTGCCATGGGACAGGTAGGGAGAGGCTGTTATCACCTCAGCCCCTGATTTCTCTCCCCTCCTCCTTCTCCAGGGCAGAGCGCGGGAAAGGCCTGGCAGGCCACAGGGATGGAGCCAGCTCTCTGCTGGGCACGGGGCTGTCCCTGCCTCCTGAGAGGAGATGCCCAGGCCCAGCCCCTGGGAAACCAGCCCCTCCCCCTTCCCTGCCCAGAGTGCAGACATGACAGGTCCCTGGAGAGTTCCAACAGGCTCCTGATTTCTGTGGGTCACCCCCCTTCCCGCCAGCTCCACCAGAGGGGCAGGACCAGGCTATGGGGAGCATCCCTGGGCCATGACTCCAGTGTAAATGCAGTGCAGCCCGCCTGAGTCTGCAGCCAGCCGTCAATAGGAGCTCTGAGCAGAGCGAGCGCCTCTTGTCATCTCACTGAGCTGTTAACTCTGCGTCCAGCTGGGTATTACTGAGCACTGGGGAGAGCCGTCCAGCTGAGGCGTTTGTAGCACGAACCTCACACGCCAGGGGCTGGGAACCCAACGGAGCCCTCACCAGGTGTCAAACCTTCCACCTCCCCCACCCTGGGCAGCGCTATCTCCAGGGCCAAGCTCCTGAACCTCCCGCTTTGGTCACATTCGGTGTCTTACCCGCTCCCCGCACTGCAGGAGGAGCAGAGCCTCAGCACTGAGCTGCTACAAGACACTGGGCCCAAGCTGGGTCTCAGTCCCAGCCCATCCAGGCAGAGGGACTCCACTGGCGTCAGGCAGATTCCTCTGAGCCTGGTGTCACCGAGCAGCCTTTGGTGCAGGCTGGGCTGGGTGGTGTCACGCTGTGCACAGCCCCAGGGCAGTTACTGGAAGCAGCGGCACAGGCTGCAGGAGCAATGAGGCCTCTGGAGAAGGGAATAAATGAAGAGCTCGCGGAAGGGACTCACCTGCCTCAGCCTCCCAGCCCCCGGGCGTCTCCTCTAAGGGCCCCCTTTCCCGCCGGCCTTCCCAGCCTCTCCCTGGGGAGACAAGGGGGGCAAGCAGGGACGCTCTGATTTCGGTTTGTGACCTTGCAGAGGTGCCAGGGAGCTGTGGAAGGCCTTGGGGGAAGAAGCACAGCTCTCCCGGCATGTGCTGCACCAGCTGCTGGACAAGCTCCAGAAGAGCCACCGGGAGGAGAGGAGCCGCAGCATGTCTCTGGCCGTAAGTGAGTCTGGAGCTGTCACGTAGTGAACTCGCCATCGAACACGGAGGCCCCTCAGTTGGAGCTCAACCCCGTGTGCGTCCCAATGCTCCAAATCAACCCTGCAGCTCCCTTCACACAGGCCTAGCAGCCAGAGGTGTGTTAGAACTCCTGGTGGGATTGGTGTGGAGGGGCAGGAAGACCCAGGCCACCCTCTCCACCGGGTCCCAGTGCACCCTGTCAGCGCTGGAGTGGGGCACCACTAGCTGGCTGGGGAATCCAGCCGAAAGACGCCGAGCACCCAGGGTTCAACTACCCGCCCTGGGCTGCTTCCTGCCAGCTTCTCTCCCATCCTGTGCTCCATCTCCAAACCGAGGCTTCTGCTGCAGTTCTCTGCTGACTGGTGATGGCATCTGGGTGCAGATGCGCTTCTCCTCGGGAGCCCCAGCGGCACCTCTGCCCTGTAGGCCTCAGCCCTGTCTGAGCTGCTCCACCGGCCTTTCTAGCTACCTCCAGCTGGAGCCCACCCAGCACGCCTGTGGGGGTGCGACCTTCTCTGCCAGGCAGCCTGGCTTCACCTCTGCAGACCCAGTGCAGGGATGGGACACCACGTCACAGGGCTGATCTGCACTCTGAGCACAGAACGTGGGGATCTGCAAGAAAAAAAATGCCTGGTCTTTACAGTCGCTGCTTACAACACTCCCCAGGGTCACAGATTTACTAACTTCGGGGGGGAACTTCCACCATCAAATGATTTATCCCTAAACACAGGGGAGGGCACTTGAATTCTCCCCGGGGGTACCCGAAGCTCTTTTAGCACGAGAGCGCTTGGAAAACAAGAGAAGAGAAAAATAAACTGCAGTCTCTCATAGCTGACCTTTTAGTCTGAGGCCTGCAGACAGATGCAGACAGACCCGCTGACCTTCCAGGGCACAAGAATCGAATCATCACCTTCAAAAAGTGATTTTCATTACAAAACAAAAGCTCTATTTGATAAAACATACGTGGCTGCTAGCTGTGACAGAGCAACTAAGGAAAACAAATTCAAACAGAAACAATCTCTGGGAACAATGTGTAGATGGTGCATGTTGGAGGGGAAGCATAGATTCACACAGAGCAATTCAAACCAGCCAAAAAATAAAGAAAAATACCCACCTGACCACTAGATTCCCTTTCCCCCTTTATTTACTCATGATCTTTTCTTACTTCAGTTCACTTCTATACCCAAAGTGCAAAGGGTAGCATCTGAGCAGGTAATTTTCTATAGAAGGTGGGGAGAGTGTTCCAAGTTTCCATCCACAGTGATTTTTATGAACCCCGGAGAAGTGAGCTGCCCCTGTGTCTGTGCCAGGCATAGCACTCCCCAGAGAGAGAGCCAGAGACCCCAGGGAAAAGACCTGCCCTTGCTGGGAGGTTTAACCCAAATAAGAACAGTTGGACGGTGAGTTTGTAAGAGGCTCAAGTGTGTGTTAAAACTACGGATGCGTTTCTTCTTATCTGACATTTGTAATTCACTTTGCTCTGCCCTTTCTCTCTTGCACCCATATAAATCCCACAGCTTGTGCTTAATAAAATCATTTTTGTTTATTATTGTAGTCCCCTTACTAAAGGGGCCTCTGTTTTATTCTGAAAAGATCCTGTGTGCTACAATCCAGACTACAATTCCCATGAGCCCTTGGGGAAAAAACAGGATGGAAGGACTCTGGTGGGGGAGAGGGCTCTCTCTCCATGTGCTTGAAGAAAGAGGCCTAGCAGTCTGGGACTCTGCCTTGCAGTTTGGAACCAGGAGGGAGCCAGGCTGCTGCCAAGGACACTGACCCAGTGCAGGGGCTGTTGAAGTGCAGCTACTAGATGCTTGTTGGAACTGGGAGTTAGCAGGCTGCTTCCTATAGGCACAGCATGAGGCAGTAAGTTTGGGCCTTGTTGGAAAAGTGCTGCCTGGGACAGAGCTGCTGTTTAGCCTGGACCAAATCCTCACCACAGCTGTAACATAAGTGCGCCAACGCAAGCAAGTGTCTGGGACTGAGTCTAGGGGTGTGTGCACTCTGGGGTGGGGTCACTGTTGTGTAGCTATATAAGTATCAATTATTACGTGTTTTGTAAATGCTATTCACTTCTAATTCTGTTAATCCCTTATTAAGTTAAGTAAAGATTGTTTATTTTAAAGTGTTCTATTAGATGTATATGATTTGTAGTTATTCTGGAATTAGATCCAGATTTATGTAGGAATGAGTATATTCCTGGAGGCTCTCAAGGCACACCAGTATGTGTACAAAGCCAGCCCGGTGGAGGCCCCGCCATTTTACATTCATTGCCAGCAAGGGACTGCAGCAAGGGGGTGGATAGGGCTTTCCCCAACTAAACACCATCACCTGGGGTGCTCAGGATCTCTTTTGGGTTAAAACACCAGGCGCCCAGGCACACCTGTGAGTGTGACCTGCTCCCCAGTAACCCAGGGAGGAAAAAGGGGGTTACACTATCAAGCGTTGTGTAAACAGTTGTGACCTCAGACCAGAATAGACTCAATGTCTGTATAGCTCTGGGGGCGGGGGAGGGTCTCTGCTCTGTGCCTCGGCAGGGGGAGACCAGGAGACCTGGCCCAGCAGGACAGTGTAGCAAGAAGCTCTTGAGTGCCAAGAAGCGAGTGTCAGCGGCTTTGCCAGCGCTCTGGGAAACGCCCCCGAGGAGTCTTCTGTGATCGTGCCCGTGACACAGATCCTGCCGGGGGCAGGCAGGAATGGGCGCAGCGACACCGCCCGGTGCCCCTCGCTGAAACTGTCTCCCTGCTTGAGGACTACTTGGCCTCAGAGGAGCCAGGGAAGCCAGACCCCAAGCAGGGGCATCTGAGGGAGTGAAACAAGCAGCACAGTCGGGGTCCCTCTAACTGGGGCAGGAGGATTCGAACCCGACCTGGCAGAAGTTCCCATTGACCCTGGTGAAGTAGTTTGGGATCTTGGGGGGATTTCCTTCAAGAGCAAAGGAGTGACCCAACCCTCCAAGGCCTGGCAGCAAGGAGCAGACACAAGCCAGGGAGATGGTCAACCTCAGTGCTGGCCCCTGGGATCCCAGTTTGAGATCAGCAAGGACCTTAGATCTGGTGGGACCCTTCTAGAAGAGCAGCACGGGCCATTAGTCTGCTAGTGGGCTACGCTGTTATGCTTAAACGAAGCAACGAGATCTTTTATGGGGGGGAAGGCAGTACGCCGCATTGATTGAGAATACAACAGTTGCATATGCTTTTCAAACACACACAAAACACCATGCATGCGCAGTTCTGCCAGATGATATAGTTACCAGTCAAGAGTCTGTGTCCATCTAGGTAGATTGAGCACAGCGGGGAGCAGGGCCTTGTCGGTCGATCGATCCGATACTCCTCTCCAGATAGTGTGGCAGACGAACCCAAAGTTCCATAGCAAAGCACCCTGCTTTATATATTCCTCCTTCTTGTTAAAATCCATGGATCTCGCTCTGTCAGCTTCTGACCGGAATGTTATCTTTTGATGTGAGTGTTCCCAGAACATCTCTGGAAGGTTCATCCTGTAGTCAATCGTCCTTTCGGGGGGCTTGCTCCGCTCTAAGGCTCGTCAATCTGCCAATTATCCCATCTTCTCATGAGTAGAGGTATGCATTGATGGTTATAGATGACTCCTCTGCAGTCAGGTTGTCTCATCCTCTGGACTTCGCTCGCACTCGCTCAACCCTCTCCTTTGACCATCTGGTTCTAAAGCCATATAACTTTGCATCTTATCTCAACACATTCACACTCCTCACATACACAAGTCTCCGGGGTTACAGATCTGCATGGCAAAGCAAAAGCATTGTAAATTAAACAATTAAGGCTTGGCCTTCAACATTCACAGAATTCCTCTAATCTTACTAACACAGACAAAATACCCAGAACTATTTTTCTACTTCAGAACAAAGAAAACAGACCTTCAACTGAAAGGACTTGATTTGTCAAATATTAAATATATGTTAATATATATATGCCTTGTATTGCTATATTACTGCTACATTACTATACCTAAAATTAAATATATGTTAATATATATATATGCCTTGTATTGCTATATTACTGCTACATTACTATACCTAAAATAAGAAATATAAAAAGCGTGTTTCAATCCTAACAACGCTGCCCGGTTCCCCACGCAGTCCTCCACATGAGCTGCTATTGCCAATGAACTTGTGAAGGTGCTTGCGAGGGTCGGGCTGCTGTGAGAGATGTTTAATGGACCAAGGGCCTAATGTGACCTGAAAAGTCATGGCAGAGCTATGCTGCTTCTTGAACATTCACACCCCTAGAACCTCAGTCTGCCCCCCACAGACAGGTGGGTGAGAAGAGAGATTCAACGAGAGACACAAAACAATGCTGTGGAAGTTCATGGAAGATGATCCTTGACACAAGGATAAGTTGCTACCTTGGGCCTAGAACACACAAGCAGCCCTGCACGATGGGGAAGTGAAAACAAGGACCTGCAAACCGGGAGCTGCTGGAAAGCCAGTCGCCAGGAGCAACTTGGGGTCTGGACTGAAACTGCATCGACCTCCCGGCATCACACTGGCTCCCTGCTGCTTGTGGCACTGGAGTTAGAGAATGGGGAATAATGTCAGCCAGACTCTTCTGATCTTTCCAAGAGGTTCCCTTCTGCGCCCATTCTAGCAATGGAAGACGGGTTGGGGGCCATCACATCTCCCCTCCCCCCTGAGGAACTAACCCTCCTTCCTCATAAGCCACAAGGATGTGGGAAACGGCACCAGCATGACAGCAAAATGCCATGGGAGCGGATGGGAGGTGGGGACAGTTCAGTGACTTTTCTGTCTCGTCTGACTCCAGGCTATGGACACGCTCTATGAGATCTTTTTCCTGTGGGGATACCGAGAAGCCATCTTGCAAATGTTTCCCCACTTGCTCCTCCTCTGCGTCAGGCAGGTGCAGCGTGTGCTGGACCTGCGCCTGCCAGGGACCTGGATGGCTAGCCAGAAATCCAGCCCTGAGGGATCCAGCCGCCTCAGCCCCTTGAGGTAACAGCAGAAAGGAAGGGGAAGAACAGATTTGATCTGCTGCACCCATAGGTCACACAAGGCCCCTGCAGAGCCCAGGCGCAGTTCTGGGCAGGTCTGTCTGGGGGGAGCGGTGCTGGGCACCTGTGTGCTTGTGAGTCACGCTTGCTCCTCTGACCCGACCACAGGCCGGCTCCTTCCCAGCACGGGCAGGGACCACGTCGGTACCTCCCCATGTGCCACCTGCCGAAGTGTTAGGGCCTCAGCCCCACAATGCCCCAGCCCAGGGCAGCATCGCCAGAGCACACTCAGAGACAGCAAGGCCGGCAGCACTCGGGCCCGGCCCGGCAGGGGGGCCGTGTCACTGGCAGGCAGGAGCAAGGGGGACCATGAAGCTGATTCCGTGTGGACTCCCCTGGGGAGAGCTGGGGAGCCCGAAGGCACCTCAGCTGCTGCAAACGGGCAGAGTTTTGCTCCCTCTCACCAACTAAGGATCTGGCCCATGTGCCCAGTCACCTGGTACCTGCCCCAGTGAAGAGTCAGGTGTTGGACCATTAGGAGCGAGGGCACTGAGCATCTGCAGAAGCTGCAGTGTCGCCACCTGCCAAAACCTCAGTGAGCCCCAACAGGGTGCTGGGTCCATCCTGGGGGAAGCCGGCTACTGCTGACCATGCCTTGTGCCACAGGCTTTGAGCTGGTTTGCCCTGCCTGGGGCTGCAGTAAATTTCTGACACCAGGATTTTTTTTTTTTTTTTTTTTTTGCGTTTAGCACGTCCCTGGAGGCCGTGAAGACCCTCTTTTCCATGCCCAGATACTGGAAGGAATTTGCCAGTATCCAGTTACAGCAGGGCTGGGAAATGATCGCCTCCCGCCATCACTTCTCCCGAGGGGTGAGCTTGATCGCAAGGTAGGAGTCTCAAGTTTCCTCTTCCTGAGGCCTGTCTAGGCAATGGGAGTTCGGCGGGAGATCCTCCTCTGCCCCAGCCGGCCCTCTCAGCCCCGCAATGGGGGAGGGACTGTCTCTCCCTTTGGTAATCCCGGGGACTTTCCCTTTACTCTTCCAGAACCATGGTCGAGCACCAGAACCCACAGGTCCCTGTGGTTCTCAGAGAGGCTATCGCCATCGTGCAGAGTCGGGAGGAGGAGGAGGTGCTGAGAGAAATCGCCCTGACTTTCTGCACCGAGGTGAGAGTCCGGAGCGGCCTGGCACACGTGGGCTTGTGCAGAGCAGCTCAGACCCCTCCTGGGCCAATAAGTGCTGGGGCCCATGGCCAGCGGTTCAGCAATCTCACAGCCATCCAGCTCCTCTGCCCACGCAGATACTAGCGGGACTGGGCAGAGTGGAGGGGGGCAGGGTGAGATTGCTCCTGGCTGGATGCACCTCCCTGGGACCATGTGACAAGAGGAGATGTTTCTCCAGCACCCCAAGCCCGCACCTCTCTCCTCGCCTTCCCTTTGGGTTTCTTTTTCCTCTGCCACAGCGCTCTGCCCAGAATGCTTATCGGTCCCCAGAGAGTCCTCTTTCCCAGGAGTTCATTAGGGGCTTATGGATTAGTTGCCCTTCTAGGAATGGATCATTTCAAACACCAGCCACTGGTTCCTTAACTCCAGAGATTTTGTGCCGCAGAAAGTGGCCAGTTGGCAAAGATGATGGGGCAGGCACAGACCAAAGGCAGATTTCTGCTCCTTAGCCTGACATTGATTTTCTCTTTCCAGTTTCTCCAGAGTCCTTCCATCCTCAGCACTGTCACCAAATCAGACGTCCAGGAACACCTGATGGAATGGACCCGAGACAACAACCCTGCAATACGGAGGCTCTGTCTGCGAGGCCTGGCCAGTGTTCTCTTCTGGCCAGGGAATGTGAGGGGCCTGGCTTGCCCGGCTGGGAGATAACCGACACATCACTGTTGCAAGCCCTGGTTTATGTTTGCACCAAATCTTGGCGCAAGTGGACCACGTAAGATGTCTGTGCAAAGTTTCGGATTGGCTGATGCTGTTTCTACAGCTGCCAGGCAGGTCTGAGGTTTGTATCGGAAGTGATGGTATCGGCGCTCTACTTGTACTTCAGAGGGCGCGTCTCGGCTTGCTGGGGTGACTGCTGGCTAGCCAGTGTGGGGAACAGCAGTGCTCTGTGTGGCTGGTTTGGTGCCTCAGAGGGAGGGCCCCAGTTGTGGGCTGTAAGTCGCC
This sequence comes from Pelodiscus sinensis, assembly GCF_049634645.1. Lineage (NCBI taxonomy): Eukaryota > Metazoa > Chordata > Testudines > Trionychidae > Pelodiscus > Pelodiscus sinensis. The sequence goes on from NC_134742.1 coordinate 2,563,847, forward strand.
CTGTCTCTGAGGAGTTTGCCTTTGACTTCTCTGGTGTCAGATCGGGCACCATGGGGCACCACTGAGAGGCGACTGAGGAAGCCTGTGGTGCTCCCAGATCCTTGGGTGCATTACTGAGCAAACCAGGCGAGAGGGGGTGTCCCTGCTCCCGCGCGTTGGCAGAGCATGGTCAGTGGAGGCAGTGGGGAGGGGAAGGAGACTCAGGTCCTCGCTCAGGGCAGTGGGGGGAGGGGAGGCGGGCAACAAAGCCCAAATTTGGCAAGGGCAGAGAAGACGGGGGCAGGGTCAGAGCTCGGTGGGCGGGGCCTGGAGCGGCTCTCAGCAGGCGACAGGGCAGGCTCTGCACAAGGACCAGGGTGCAAAGCACCTGGCGGAGCGGCAGGAGAAGGACTTTCTCCCCTGCTGGGGGGCTGGGCCATCCCTGGGGTCTGGCCGATGGGTAGGGAGGGTCCAGCCCCTACCCCAGGCTGCGTCCCAGGACAGTGGTGAGCTGCCTTCTGCATTCCCACAAGGGCAGTTGTTACGGGCCCAGGTGCCAGGGACCATCGCCATGTTCTGCACCACGGACGCAAGGACTGTCCTGGAGGCCATGAAGGAGGCGGCAGACGTCATCTACCTGCTCGCCGGGGAGGGGCTTGGCTCCATCTCCCAGGACATGGCAGTCAGCCTGCGCCCGCTCATTGACGACATAAGGCTGGGAACCCCGGAGAAGCACATTCCCCCTTCCTCCTCTCCCTGCTGCCCTGGTATGTCCCTGCCCAGCCCCCTCCCCCCTCAGGCCGGCCACGCAGCACCCAAGGGGGTCCCTGCCATGGGTGGGGAGTCTCTGACTCAGCCCCCTCCCTGGCAGAGCCATTCTGGGCCAACCTGAGCACCAAGCTCCCAGCCCTGCTGCAGCCTCCCCCCAAATCTCCTGTCCCCAGATCCTCCCCCGCCTGCTGCTGCTCCCCAAGGGGGCAGGTGTGAGCGCCAGGCCCCAGGGCCCCGGGAGGGTGTCCTTGCCAGGAGAGGGGTAGTGTCCGCTCAGCCGCCATTTCCCTGCTGGGCACCATGCTGAGCGAGGTGAAGGACCCAGGCAAACCGGCCGTGCAGCAGGAATTCACCAGCTGCCTGCTCCCATTGCTGCTCCACCTGGCAGATGAGGAGCAGAGAGTGATCCTGGTAAGTGCCACGCTCGGTATTTCCAGAGAGCAAAGCGCCAGAGTCATGGCCGCTGGTGACGTGCAGGGGCCACAGGGGAGGGCCCCTGGGCTCAGCCCCTTTGGAATCTCAGAGCGGCCTGGCGCTGCCGTGCCGTCTCTGCGCAGAAGGGCTGAGCTGTGGAGATCCTGTCCGGCTCTCGCCAGCCAGTTCTCTGCCCCTCCCCTGTGCAGCCATTGAGAACAAGGGGCAGGAACCTCCCCTGGCAGGGAGAGCAGGAGCCCAAGGAGCAGGGAGGAGGGGACGTGTCCCAGACGCTCCCTCTCTCAGCCAGGCCCCTCGCTCTTCCCTTGTGCTGCAGAGCTGCAAAGTGACCCTCTTCTGCTGCACCGTGTTCCTCGGCTGGGCCAATCTGAAGAGTCTCTTCTGCAGCCTGGCCTGGGACGGCTCCTCGCAGCTCTTGCCGTGCGTCGGGAAGTGCCTGGTAGGTGTATTCTTTGGGCCCGCAGAGCAGTGAGTGGGGAGCTCAGGGAGACCTTTCTAGCCTCACACCCCGAGCACCCAGGGGGTTCTCCACCCCGCTCGTCAGGCAGGGACATCAGAGGCAGCCCCTCCTAGGGTATGTCTACACTACCCTCCTAATTCGAACTAGGAGAGTAATGTAGGCATACCGCACTTGCAAATGAAGCCCGGGATTTGAATTTCCCGGGCTTCATTTGCATGAAGCCAGCCGGCGCCATTTTTAAATGCCGGCAGTTCGAACCCCGTGCCGCGCGGCTACACGCGGCACAGAGTAGCTAGTTCGGATTAGCCTTCCTAATCCGAACTAGCTGTACACCTCATTCCACGAGGATCAGCGAAAACGATGAGCGAAATTCAAAAATCAGTAGCCATCAACCTAAGGAGCAACATTCGGAAAATGGACAAGAGACTAGCTGACGAGCTGAAGTTCCATGAATGGGACGTCGGTGATAAAGTTTTATACCGACACTTCAGTGAGAAAAGTCATGCTACATTGTTAACAAAGCTGGCCCAACTGTTTATCAGATAGAGATAACCACGAAAAAGAACCGAAAAATCATCAAGTGGTTCCACTCAAGCCAACTAAAAGAGTGGAAAGGAAACTAAAGAAAAGACTTGGACAGGGGATAGTTAGTTAGGAGGGCGAGAAACATCTGAGAGAGAGAGAGTCCAAAGAAATGATTCTTAATCAATATCTGTTATTTTGTCTCCAGTAGGAGTACCACACCACAATGAGGATACTATTCTATTTATTAGGTTTAATCCTTGCCGATTGTGTTATAGAAAATATTTCCAGTCCTGTAACAACGAAATTAAGACATGGCACTGTACAAAAGCTAGTAGAAGGTGACCATGCTCTAGAATGGGTAGACATGGGCGGACATGTATTTAAACAAAAGAATGGATCGACCATAGGGGCGTATCTCCGAGGGTTAACGTTCACGCAGAATGAACTGTGGAGATGTCGTGCTGGTGACCGCCCTTTAGGGGAATGGAGTATTCCATGACCGGTGCTAAACACCTATTAAACAATGGTGCCACAACAATTTGCCTGGACACACTTTCAATCTAAAGATCTGGTGTATCATAGGGAAATAATATCAGCAAAAACTTATAAACCACTGCTTTCAAACAGCCAGCGGTGGGAAATTAAGTTACCAGTGTTTCGCAGTCAGTTGGTTACCATCCATTTAGAGCAGCATCAGGGGTATTGTCACCTTACTGTAAGAAATGAACTAGAAGGAAATATTTTATTATATTTCGTAATGAGTAAGGATGACACAAGGAAAAACTCCTTTAATATCCCTGGGTGGTTAAACATGACTGTGTACACTAGCCCTCTTCGTAAGGAATGCAGGTGGACATTCGATAATCCTCACCTATGCCTCAATGCATCTATGGCACAACCAGCTTATGAAGGAGAGAGACGGTGCCTCACTAATTGTAAGGTACTAGTCCCTGAGTGGACCGGATCTACCTGTGTGTACTTGGATGTGTTATACCGTCCAATAGTAAAACCTGGACAAATAATGTGGGTGATCAAATTCTATCATGATCATTTTGCCACAGAAACGGCACCCGCAACGGTCGTGTCCCCTGAAAAGATAGTACAATCTGTGCCTATGACGTGTGTGGAAAATAAATCACCACAGCGAGTAAGTTCCTTTAAAGCCTCGCCAAGTTGCAAATCAGATCCGCAACCCGCTAGATATGTCTGCACAGGCATATTTATTGATAACATAACTGAATCCGGCACTTGGAACGTATTAGGAATTTTCGGTGCAAAATTCCCGGTTAAAATCCTAGTGGCTGAAGAGCCCGAAAAATACGAAATTGGTCCATATGTAGTTAAAACCAACATGGCTCGTCAGGTATTGATCGAACCTGAATATCACGTAAAATGGGTACACGTACCGCTTTCATCAAACACGGCTGACATAAACAATCGATATGAACCTTTTGTAGAGCCGCTAGTACAAGGCTGGCATAAGTGGTTGCAGTTGATTACTATCTCTGACTCGCCACAACGTACCAAAAGGGATATTGTTGCTAAGGTTTTGGGTGGAGTTGGTGCTGGCATGGGCATTGCCTCAGCCATCGATAATGCACGCCTATCAAAAAGTTTAGCCAGACTGACATCAGGTACCGAAGATTTGGTACACCCCTTAGAAGAATCCCTATTAGGGTTAGACAAGGTGCAGTTAAAAGTGACAGATCTATTGCCAAAATGGGCAAACTCGCAGGAAGACGATCACTTGAAAATGTTAACTGGTATGCAAGTGATAATAAATGACACAGCGCTAGCTTTGGCTTGCATTCAAGTACAAAATATGTTGTTTGATTTATCACGAAGTATTATTCGTGATGCATTAGTAGGCCATCTTCCTGTGGAAATTGCCACCTTGCTTTAAAAAGTGTCAACACCTTTTGAAAGAGAAAACCTAGACCTTTGGAACGTATTATACTCTGAATATGATCCAAGATATGATGTGCTCCACATTGTAATATTAACAGTCTTAAGTGCACAAAAAGATCTAGTGTACCCTAAAGCCACGCTTGGACTGAACGTAAAGGGTTCAGTGATGATGCCGATTATAAATCAAGCTTGGGTACATCAAAACTCTGAAGGCAATTTCGAAATAGTTAACATGCAAGTGTGCATGTCGCAAGATCATTTAGGCTATGTATGCACATCTAGTCTGTGGACCCAAGGTCACCTCTGCTTAAATGAGGCAGAAGGCGAGTGTAATTACGAGTTACATCTAACCCCTTTCGGTAATAACCAGTCTGTAGTCGTGCAGATTAACCAACATTGTATCTGCATACGAAGTTTATGTCCCTCGTTCACAGTGAATAAATTTTACAAAGTGGTCATGCCCAAGTTAAGTAATCTGTGTCTGTGTAAAGTTTTTGAAATACAGGGGTGTGACATTACTGTCAAATTGATCAATGCTGATTACGAGGATATAACAGTACGGTACGCCGTTATTGATACCATTACATCGGTGTCAGTAGGGCCAAATGTAGAATCTATTAAAGCTATGATGAACCATCCTAATCTGAAACAGATCATTGCAGACATCAAAAATATTAGCGAAAAGGTACATGTGGTTGTCCAACACTCAGCAGCAAAAATTGTACAATTTGGTAAAAAGATCCACATAAAAGAAACGTTGTGGACCAGAATATTTGGAGATGTGCTTGGAGACATATCCTCCATTAGTTTAAGGTCTATTGTTACCAACCCATTAAGCCTGGTCGTTATATATATCACCATCCTAACTATGTACACCATATTAACTTGTTATATCTGTTGTCCGCGGAGAAGATCAAAGGAAGAAATATTTGCATTTAATGCTGCCTAAATAATGTGATGAATATCTTCGTTTCCCATCAGACATCCATCAAGGAGGGGAAATGTAAGGCAGAAATGTCAAAATGTGATCTATTTGAATGTAAATGTAAAGGTCTGATATATGTCACCCTGTAAAATATGTAAACAGTGCAAAGGACTGTATAATATATTTGTCAATGTGAACTTTTATCATAAATGTCTGTATGTTTAGAATATGCCAAGATTTGCCATATTTCAAGATGGAGTCTGAAACTCCATCTTGGATTTAGAAGCTTCTGATACCATCCATATTAGCCATAGGTTCTGTCACGTCCGCAGGTGACTGTTGAGATTTAAAACATCATTCACCTGCCAGTTGCCATTTGCATAATCCATTAATATTCAGTAGCATTCCTACCAGCCAATTACTTTGAACCATGTGTAAAGTGCATCCTTGTAATATCCAATCAGTTTGAACTATCAAGGTGATGAATATGCATGAGATCAAGCTATAAAGGTTCTGATCAAACGATGGTTCGTTCTGGTCATCGGGCTTAACCCGGGATCAGGGCGTCGCTTGTCCGTCGGGTCTTAGGAGTAGGCTTAGATTGGAGCGAAAGAGAGTGAAAGAGGTCGTGTATAGTTTCTAATGGTACTCTAGTTACCTTTCCCTTCGGGGACTCTGACGGAAGGTCAGTTCTCCTACTTAGGTTATTTAGTTAGTTAAGTAGTATTAGATAGTTAGATCTCGTCATCGTGTCTGTGCGGCAGGTCGCGTCGGTCCACGCATGTCGGCCGTCATCGAGTGTGTCCGTCGGGCGCGTCGAGATTAGTGTAGGGTTTTATTTTTAGGATAGGATTAAGGATAGGTAGGGCACAGAGTCATCCATTGTCTGTTCCGGTCGCCACCGAAGCGCGAGAAGGGAAGCCTGCGAGCAGAGATTCAGCGCAAGGTGAATCGTCGGTCGTCGAACCCAACTCCTGCTTCGAGGGATCACCTGGCTGTTCCTCGCCTGAGGCTCTAAACCAGCCAGAGGCTAGTAGGTCGCCAGCACCGGACCAGCCGATGAGGGATCACCTGGCTGTTCCTCGCCCAAGGCTCTAAATCAGCCAGAGGCTAGTAGGTCACCAGCTCCAATCATCAATCGCCCTGCGTCGAAAGACTCTGTCGTAGGTATAGGGACCTTAAGGGACTTCCCCTTCTGGTCTATTTGTAGTGTAAACGGGGACTGCCCCCGATGTTAAATGGAGGTATTGCTTGTAAATTTAACTTTGCATAATATAGTCTTGTGGTTATCAGTTTAAAACCCAGACTCAAGTTTTTATTTCAACGTGCCACATGTACTCTAACCGGTGATTAGATACGGAAAAGAGGGTCCCATCCTGAAATACCATCCCCAAGCGGATTGGTCGGGATATTAAATTATCTCTCTGGGAAATGTCCTTAAACACCCTTGACATTTCCTCATTCTGTTCGACATACAGGTAACAGGGTCAGACACATGGAAAGCAGAAATGTGAATTATTCCTGTCTCTCTGAGATGTGGGTGGGCGGGGGGGGAGGCTTAGTTGTTGGAGTAGTGGCAGTGGGGCCTAGTAGTTGGAGTGGTGGCAGTCGAGCCTAGAGGAGCTAAGAGCAGGAGCCAGAGCCAGGAGTCAAGTGCGGGTCTGGAACCGTCTAGGAGCAGGGCTGGGAGCTTAGCTGGACTGAGAGCCGGGCTGCGCTAGTACTAGGGACGAGGCCGGAGCAGGAGCAGGGCTGGAGCAGGCTGAGGCCTGGGCGGCCTGGCACCACTCTCAGGCAGAGGAGAGGGCCAAGCCATGAAGCGACACTGAGCAGACTGAGTTGCTGGTTCTCCTTGGAGGTGCCGATGCCTTTTCTGAGACTCACCAGCCCAGCTCCTGCCTCCTGCATAGGCTGGAACCTGACTCAGGACAACTCAGCCCAGCGTGGGGCTTCCTCAGGCTTCAGTTCAGGGAGGAGTCGGCCCCTCGGAGCTGGGCGACAGATTCACCCTCACATCTGAGGAAACCAGGTCCTGCTGTGGCCGGCTTGACAAGGCCCTAATAGAGCCTGGGGCCTTCCCTGCACGGGGCCAAGTGCACTCCACAGCATTAGCCACGAGGGGAGCGAGGGGGTTGGGGGGAACTTGCCCTGCTTCAGAGTCTCCTCCTTGACAATTGTGCTCTTCTCATCTGTACTCCTGCCCTTTCTCCTCTGACAGACACCGGCTGAGCCCACCACGAGCCTAACCTGGCCAGAAGACCAAGCAGCTGGGACACCAGGAGGATGTGGAAGAGGCAGAGCTGCACGTGACGGGGAACCAGCCGTGCATGGGGCCAGGAGCTGTTCCGCCCCCAGGCCAGAGGAAGCCGAGCCCCTCCCCAGCCCTGAGGCGCGTCCCACAAAAACAGAGGATGCTGCTCCTGGCTCTGAGCCCTGCAGCTGTCACGGACTTTGATCTGGTCTCCAACGTTTGTCTGGCCCATCACCCCAGGACACAGCTCACGAGTCACCATAAGACCCACCCATCTCCGGGCCCTTCCCACCGGCCTCTGCCCATCTGGGTGGGTTCTTCTCGTTGCCCATCGGCCTTCCCACAAACACCAGTGTGGGACCACGCTCTTGGGGGAACTGGGACTGCGCGCGCTCTGGGGTCCGCGGTGGGGGGAGGGGGAAGGGTTGAGTACACTGTTGGGTCCGCGGTGGGGGGAGGGGCTGGGGCTGCCCAGCGCTCTGGGACTGGGGTGGGGAAGCTGAGGCTGTCTGGCTGCTCTGGGGCTTGTGGGGATGCCAGGGACCCAGGCAGCCTGGGGGCTGGGGTGGGAGGGTAGAAATCTGGGGCTGGGCAGCCAATAGTTTGGGGAGGAGAGGGCAGGGCAGGGCCAGCAGCCTGGTGGGCATGGGGGGGGTGGAGCCTCAGGAAGCAGGGGCGGGGCTGGGGTTTGCCGTCCCATGTGAGCTGTTCTCTCACTGCCCACGGCTCCCGCTGCTCTACCAGTCGGGGTAGTGGCCCTGGAGAGAGGGGACTTGCCCAAGCACTAGAAGTGCTGTGGTCAGGTGTTCTGACTCCTGTGACCCCTGCAAGAAACCCCCACAGAGCCCTCTGCCCGCAGGCCCGGGTTTCACTCCCCCTTCGGGCCATCTCAGAATAGACACGGGCACCAATCAGAGCAGGCCAGGCCCGGAGCCATAGACCAGAAACCCTCGATCTCTGGAGCCGAACAACTGGCCGGCTGGCAGCATCATCCCGGCGATCCCACAGCGACGCTGCGAGGAAGAGGTGGTCTCGCTCCAATAAGGTGTTTTTCAGGAACTCTGGCTGAGGCCTTTGGGCTGCGCCGCCTCGGATTGGTGCCCGTGTCCCTTCTAGATGACGAAGGTGCTGAAACCCGAGGCAATTGGCAGAGGCTGTGTGGGGACTTCTTGTAGGCATCCTGGGACCCTCTTGCAGGTTTTATCCCCATGGATCTGCCTCGGGAATGGATTTCACCCATTGGAGAAAGTTGCAGGCCAGGACGCATGTGGAATTGGGTAACGGGACCCCTCTGAGGACTCCTCTGCCCGCCCCCCACCAGTAACGGTGGCCCCTGCCCTCAGGACCAATGAGGACAGGGGGAGCCGCACCAAATAGGGGAAGTGCCGTGGTGTGAGGATCTTCCCTCAAGAGGGTCCTGGGACCCCTCCAAGGAGTTTCCCCTCCGTCCTCTCCCAACCAGGGAGGGTCACCCCCCCCCCCCAAGGCCAGCTGAGAAGGGAAACATTCACCAGTCAGAGCAGCTAGTGCCCGAAGGCCTAGGCCAGAAGACCCCATCTCTGGAGCTGAGCAGCCGGCTGGCACCATCGCCCTGGACGTCCCAGCGCACCACTGCGGGAAGGAGCCCGTCTTGTTCCCAGAACTCAGTGCCTGGCCCTTCGGGCTGCACCTGCTCTGACTGGTGCACGTTTCCCTTGTGAGCTGGCCTGAGGGGGATGGTGGGGAGATTCCTGGGAGGGGTCACAGAACCCCCTTGTGGGCTGGACCCCGCAACACGACACTTCCCCCATTTGGTGCAGTCCCCTCCCTCGATGGTCCTAAGGGCAGGGGCCACCATGACTGGTGGAGGGTGGGCAGAGGAGTCCTCAGAGAGGTCCTATGACCCATTTCCAGATGGGACACTCTGCCGGGGACATCTGCCCCCCATCGGACTGACAACTTGCCAGCCTAACTGGGTAACAGCTGAGAGTTTGTCTAGTCGCTGGGGACATGGCACGCTCTAATCACGGCACGTTCCTGAGTTTGTGTTGCTGGCCCATCGGTCCATTGGTGAAACCCCGTCTCGGGGCGGCTCTATGGGGCCACGTTCCCTCTCAGTTGTTACGTCCAGGTGCGGAATGACTTGTTAGGTGCGGAGGGGGCATAGGGCATGGGCAGTGGGCTGTGGTACATGTTCTAGATGGCGGCAGGCTCAGGGGCGCGGCTGGGGATGGAGCGTATGGGGTGCAGGCTGATGAGCAGAGAGGATTCCCCCCAGCTCTGGCTCATTGCAGAAGCTCAGGGCAGGTGAGAGTCACCTCTCCATGGCGGCAGCACCTGCCATGAGTGTGGCCAGTGGGGGCCCATTCCCCCCGGCGGGTGCAATTACAGGGGAAAAGGGGCAGCAGAGGTGTCTCTCCCTGGCTGTGCCAGCTCTGCACTGGGCCAGCAGGGAGAGGCGCTATTGCCCCAGCCAGGCAGCTCCACTTTGGGGCTGCTGGAGAGAGGTGCCTCACTGGGACTGAAAATCCCGTTTAACCAGTTACCCGATGAAAGGGGCAGCCAGAGGGTGCTGCAGCCCAGCCGGGCAGGACTGGCTCCCCCAGCCCCTGAGGCCGGGCTGGAGCATCTTCCCCCTCCCACACAGGCAGGGGTTACTCCAGCGCCGCCGGAGCAGCACCTGCTTGTGTCGGGCCCCGCGGGGCTGAGCAGACCCCTGCCCATGGCGGCAGGGGGCTCCTCCAGACTCCACTGGTTACCCAGAACCAGTGAGCAGCCCCCGCACATCCCGGTTCACTTCTCACCTCCTGAGAGCCTCTGCCCCATGTCAGCAGCCTTGGGGCTGGGAAGGGAAATCTCTGCTCGGCAGCCCTGAGCCCTGCGCAGGGATTCACAGGCAGCACATGGGGCTTGACAGGAGACGTTTCCAGTCCAGTCTGTTACAGTGGGCAGAGTGTGCATGCACTAGGAATGTGAAAGTGCAAATGTAGACGCGGTTACCCCATGAGCTTTGGCTCATCGGTTAATGTGCATGGTCACAGGCAGCCCCCCCCCCCCCCAGCACTGCCTCTGCATTAGAGGCACATTCAGGGCAGGTGGGAGCTGGTGCACTCAGGAAGGCAGCTTTCAAGGCAGCTCCCCGCATATACCAGCTCCTGCAGGACCATTTGACCCTGTGCAATGGTGCCTCTCTTTCTCAGGCAGCAGCACAGGGCGGGAGGAAGGGAGGAGCTAGTTCATCTGGGGTGCCAGCTTTTTAACCAGTGATCCACATGTACCCGCTTTAGTGGAGCCGCCTGCCCCCCACCCTGTGCTGCTGCCTCCCATCCAGAGGCAGCAGTGCGGAGTGAAATCCGGAAGCTGCCTGCCCCCTGCATGTAATAGCATAACTGAACTATATGCATGTTCACATCCCTAGTACATACACAGCGTGTGGCACACAGAGCTTTTCTTTTTAGTGTGTTGATTAACAAAGCCATTTTGTACTCAGACTGAATGTAAAAACTGTCCCTGTAAAAAATCAACTGCTTGCCTGTATCAATAAATCAATTTCTGCTATAGACTCTGCATTGTTCTTGGTGGGTTAAACATGGGAATGTATAAACATGGGGGTCCCTCTCCTCAGCTAGCCAAACCCAAGAACATGAGCTAGCTAGAGATCTCTCAGCATCTTTGTTCATAAGACTGGGCAGAGGTGACTGTGTGAGGGTCGTGCCCGCACTCGGCTCATCCGTTCCTGGGTGGGACCCCCCTCTTCAGTGCAGCAGCCCCTTCTCGGGGAACCCACTCCAGTCCAGTGGCAGTGTGACAACCCTTTCTCAGGGAGTCTATTCCAGTGTGGGGACCCTTTCTTGGGGTGCCCTCTCTCACCTGGGGGGTCTGCCCCTCCACCTCTGGGATGGTGCCTCTAAGGGCCTTCAGCACACCTTCCTCCGCCATGTGCCACTGCGGGAGGTCCACTCCCTCTGGACCCCCAGAGCCTCGCCTCTCCTCCGCCCCGAGGGAGTAGTGCCAGCCTGTTCTCTAGACCAGAACGACTCTCAGCCAGCACAAAACAGGAGGGTTTATTGAGCTTTGAATGCAGCAAAGGATCTAGTCCAGCATGTCAATCTCCCCTGCAGCCAAGTGAGTTCTTCCTGCTCTGCCCTCTGTTCAGATACAAGCCCAGTCTCCCAGTAGAGCCTCTCATACCCCTCAGCAACAGCCCCTCCTCAGTCCATTGTCTCTCTCCAGGTAACAAAATCCCTGAGTCTCTCTCTTCTCTGCATCCAATGTTCTCTCCTCTCTGGGACCAGCTGGGTCAGTCGCTGAGATCTCCCCTCTGCCAAGGTCTCCCCTCTGCAGCCCATTGTCTGTTGTTGGCTTTGTCCTCTGAGCAGGGCCGGCCGGTCACCAGGGCACCAGATGCCGGGGCTCCAGTTCTGGGCTGTTCTCTGAAACAACAAACTCCCTCTCTCCTAGTCAAATTAAACCAGTAACATCCATGCACTGAGTGCCCCCTCTGCATGCAACCCCCCTTTGAACTTCCAAAACTCCTCACTGAGGGCTGGCTCTGGGGGGCTCTGAGGGTGATAGGCTGGCACTGGGGGGCCAGGAGCCAGCACTGGGGAGTAGTGAAGGGATGGGGGGGCTTTAGGGTTATGGCTGCACTGTGGGGCTCAGGGAGTGCGAGTGTACCCAGCCAGAGCCACCATGAACAGCTGCCTTCAGCTTGGGCAACTGCCTGCTACATAGCAAGTGCCAGAGCTGAAGCTGGCTGTTCAGGGTAGCTCCGGGGCTCTTGGTAACATTTTATTTGTATATATGCATATTTAAATAGTGAATATGCAGATAAAAAGTTACTAATCCACCGAATGTTTGTGAATGGGTTTGCTGTTCTGTGCTATAAAAAAGGTTGGGAACAGCTGGCTTCAAGTATCTCTGAGCAGGACTTGAGTGTTGCTGTGTAAACTGGGGTCCCTGAGCAAGTTCTTTGGGAATCAACTGACTGGCCATGGGGAACTATCTGTGCAGCATGTACACTCTGGTTTGGGGACAGTTAACAGCAATTAAGTCAGGCATGGCTGTGCAAGGTTCTTTCTCTGGTACAAGACCCAGTAACCCTGCACAAGATTCAGCCCTGAGCCCACAGGAAAAGGGCCTTTGCCCAGAGCTCACGGAGGGGTAACATTTGGTGCCTTTCACCTGGAGCCCTAGGAAGTGGAAAGGGGTGGGGAGACCTGCATCGATAGGGCTACTCCAGGAGCTCTAGTACCTGAGGAAAGGAGGGTGCCCCTAGAGCGGGGGAGTAACAAAAGTGTGCGGCGAACACGCCAACAGGAATTTAGACACAGGACGGGATAAAAGAATGAGGCTGATGGACAACAGAGGGGCATCGCAGCTGCTGGCAGCCTCTGTCCTTCAAAGTGGCTGCTACTGCCGAGAGACCTGATCTACACTGGCTGGATGGAGCCCATACACCTGGGGCCTGATTACTTTGTTCTGAAATGAAACGGACCCCTCCTTTGCACTCGGTGTTCTAGGGGGGACTGACATCCCTGAGAAGGTGATTTCATCCTGCCCATTCAGAGTAAAAACCACTACAGAGACCCCGGGTGTGAAGAGGGAATCGAGACCTCTGCTCAGGAGTGTAATGGCAGAGACAGAAAAGGTAACTAGAAAACATTCTACAAATGTATCAGAGCAAAAGGAAGACCAAGGTCAGGGTAGGTACCTTGCTCAGTGAAGAGGGGAAAAAAGTGACAGGAAACTTGTCAATGGCAGAGATGAAAAACTACTTCTTTGTTTTGATGTTCACCAGGAAGGTTGGTGGTGATTGGATGCCTAACATAGCTACTGCTAGTGGAAATGGGGCAGGTTTAGAAGATAAAAAGGGGAAAGAAGTTAAAAGTGACTTAAAGAAGGTAGGTGTCTTCAAGTCACCAGTGCCAGATAAAATGTATCCGAGAACACTCAAGAAGCCAGGGTTTCCCAAGCTATGGGTCGGGATCCAAATATGGGTCTCCATTACATTTCAAAAGGGTCAACAGGTGTCTCCCCAGATGGCTCTTAAGGATCCATTCACACATTTTTTGAATTGCCTGGGTCACCAAGTATTTCTGAATTGTCAAAATGGATCCACATCTGGAAAATGTTGGGAACCACTGCAATAGAGGAAGTATCTGAGCCACTAGCTATTATCTTGAAGAAAGTCATGGAAGACGGGAGAGATTCCAGAGGACTGAAAAAGGGCAATATAGGGCCCACCTATAGAAAGAGAAATAGGAACAACCTAGAACCCTACAGACTAGTGAGCTTAACTTCTGTGACAGGGAAGATAATGGAGCAAACAATTAAGGAATTCATCTGCAAACATGTGGCAGAGAATAAGGTGACAGGTAATAGCCAGCATGGATCTGTAGAGAATAAATCATGTCACAGCAATCTGACATCTTTCTTTGATAAGATAAGAGGCCTTGTGGATAAGGGGCAATAGGTGGATGTGGTATACCTGGACTTTAGTAAAGCAACTGATACAGTCTCACATGGCCTTCTTATCAATAAACGAGGGAAATACAACCTAGATGGGTGGGTGCATAATCGGCTAGATAACCATTCTCTTTAAAATCACTCTTTAAAAGATCTCCAGGTGGTCATCTTGTCACAAACTCTACCAGCCAAATACACAAGGAAATGTTGGAATTATAGTTCATCTGCAAGTTCAGATGAATCTTAATGGATTCAATAGGGATGAGGGGCGGCTGGGCCATTACCAACCTAACATTCAATGAAGGTGCAAACTGTTCTTTGTGTAGATTCCTGTGTTAGTAGCCCTCCTCCTGCCCCCATCTATAGACTTTGATTCTTATCTGCTTCGTTTTACTGGGCAATCTTCAGATGACCCTTCTGCCTTCCTGTTTTTCCCTTTGATTTTTTCATGACCTTTGTTCCTTGTTCCTGCCTCCCCTCCTTTTTTTCTTCCCCCTTCTCCCCTATTTATTTTGGGTCTGCACATCCTAAACTCAACACTCATCTGAAGAAGTGCACTGTGCCTACGAAAGCTCATGATACCATCTACATGTTTTGTGGGCTCGTAGCACTTTGTAGACTAAAGTTAGGCTTTATAGACTAGCATGTTTTGTTCGTCTATAAAGTGTTACCAGACCAGTTTTTGTTTTTTAAGTTTATGCTCTACAGACTCACTCAGCTACCCTCTGGAGCTTCATTCTCAGAGAGTAGTTATTGATGCTTCACTAGTCTGAAGTAAACAGGACGATGTTTAATAGGGACAAATGCAAAGTGCTCCGCTTGGGAAGAAACAATCAGTTTCACACACAAAGAATGGGAAGTGACTGCCTAGGATGGGGCACAGCAGAAAGGGACCTAGGGGTCAGAGTGGGCCATAAGCAAAATAGGAGACAACAGTGTGAGAAGAACCCCTCCCCAAACTGCCCCAGACCCACCTCCCTTCCCAGAAGGGCTCCCTCAAAATCGGCCACACCACTTTGCAGTCACATCCAGACCAGACCCCTCAGGGCACTGGTGCTTTTGACCCAAACCTCCCCTCTGCCTCTCAGGACAGGGCACTGTCTGGGCTGAACCCCCTGGGTCCCAGACAGACCCCTCTGGGGCATCCCACTCCAGAGTCACCCCCACTGAGCAGCATCAGGCCAGGCCTTGCCTAGCTGCAGCTTGGCTGGATGCAGCCCAGGTCTTCATTGCCTCTCCCGACAAGCCCTGGAGAATGGTGTGTGTGTGTATCATGGTTCCAGGCTTTCCAGGCTGGTGGGGGCTCCAGGCTCACAAGAGCTGGGGCAGCTCAGTGGACCCAGGGTGCCCTGAGGGCTGCGGGGGGGGGGGGTACTTTCAAGGTCTCTCAGGGAGCTGGGTGCACGTGAGGGAACCCAAGCACCCAGGGTCTATACTGCCCCTTCTTGCTCAACAAAAACCCTCTTGCGCAATGCCGTTATACTGATTACTTTTCAGGAATAACGGCATTTCTCAAGAGGGTTTTTGTTGCATATTTCTTCTTGCATATTTCTGGCGTAGGAAGCTGCGAGTGTAGACATAGCCTGTGTAAATACCCATCAACACAGACAGGGCAGTTGTGAGCTGGACACTCCTCATCCTTGCTCCCAGAGGTGACTGGCCTAACTCCTCTGGCTCATGCAGGTTCCCACCACAGGAATTCTGTCAACAACCTCTGTCATGCTGGGGCCAAGGAGTGAATCCCAGACACAAGCTCTTGCTGCATCACTGTCTGGTTCGGGCGGAGCAGCCACCAGACACCCTGACACCCAGGAAAGGTGAGTGGGCACCAGGTGTCTTTGTGGTGACCAGGGTCAGTCTGTGTGACAGTGGATTGGAAAGATGGTAGTTTGATCCTTTTCTGTCCCTTCCCCTCGCGAGGCTGCTCAGCCGTGTGCCTCAGCCATCCCAGTGGGGCTGCTGGGTGCTTTGGCTTCCTCTAAGCTGCTCCCTTGTAGCCCCTCGCGCACTGGGTGTGCCAAGCTCTGGGCCCGTGCTGCCCCCTGCCAACACAGGGTGACTCCAGGCCAGAATGGGGCAGCAAGTAAGTCAAGCTGAGGGAAGCAGGTAAAACTCTTCTTGCCTCACAGAGCCCTTTGAAACAGCTTCATCCTTGTATGCAACAGCTTCATTCTTGTGTGCTACGGCTGAGACACTCTCCCCAGTCATCTGTGGTGGTAACCAAAGCACCTGGGCAGCTGCTGCTGCGGCACCTCAATTGGGAGCATGTTAGACTGAAGATCTAAAGGCCCCTGCTTCAGTCCCTGAGCTTGGCTGGGCGCTTTCTTTCCTGAATCTCTAGAGCTGGGCTTTTTATACTATCACAACTGTGCCGCTGGCCTGCTGAGATGCTGAGAATTCCTCTCCTTCAGCAGCTTCCCTGTGTTAGGCCACAGAAAATTTGGCCTAGGGCGGTTATGCTAAGACAGACTGAGAAGAATCCAGCAAAGGGTTCTGGGTAGTCCCTGAACAAAATTTGAGACATGAGTTAAGAAAGGGTATGAGATAAGCGAACAGCTGTATCTTTGTACTTGCTGAGCTGAACAGCTTGCTTAAGGAACTGATAAGAAAACTCCCTGTCTCCTTGTTGTCTGGTACTTGCCTTCTGTCTTAATAAGATAGTTGCTGATGTATCAAGGCCACCTTGTACAGTTGGCAAGGTATGCATCCATGCTAGAAGTTTCTAACTAACAAAGGGGGGTGGGTTGCTTAAGTAAATAGTCTATGATGCGACGGATCTGTCTATATAAACCTACTTGCTATAGAAATCGGGGGCTGGTTCTTGGTAGAGACAGGCTGCTCTATTGTCGTGTGCACTCTTCAATAAAGAGCTTTGTGATTAGACCTTGCCTGTCTCTTTGTGGTCAGACAATGAACTGAAGCCGTCTGGATTAGAAGTCCCCGACAAATTTGGCACCCCAGATGGGACTCATCTGACTCTCCGGTGCAGGATCGGACTCCAAAGCAATGCAGTGCGCATCCTCCGGCTTTGAGGAGCCTTGTCCGGTGGCCTGATACCTGCATCAGCGATAAGGCGTGTCCTGTGAACCAGCCGAAGCCCACAGAAATCCAGCAACGTCGACCTACCCGTTGTGTAGGATGTTGTCTAGCCCCATGATGCAGGTTGTGCGCCAATGCTAATGAGAATGAAGGGAATTTACCCAGCCTATGGAAAACGGGGGTCCCTTATGTTTCCAGGGGACATAAACCAATAAGAGAAAAGAAGGGGACACGGTTATGGACATACAGAGTGTCGGCGCAATAGAGTCACATTATACAAAGGGGTGCCCAGAGTGGAAAAACTGAACTCACTCTAAGGAACTCCAGGCAGAACCATTTTTCTCCTGATGGTCAAACCAGGAGACATCCATCAGACTCTCAAACTACTGCCAAGGCTGGGAACTGGAATTTGTGTGTACATCAGTGTGGAATTGCTAGATGCTTGGGTAACCATGACTTTCAAGAGCATCCAGGGGATTATAATGAACTTTAAACAGACGAGAAGGCTGCATGTGAATGGGCCCAAGGGGAACATTTCCTGTTTGGTTGCACTGTGCCATGGGGAGGTCCACTGACAAAAGGGGGCAAAGGGGAAAGTTGCCCCAGGGCCTGGCAATTCATAAGAGCCCTGGGCTTGAGACTGCTGCTGCTACTGTGACTGAAGCCAGAGACTTGGGCCCTTTAAATAGCCAGTGGGTGGGTGGGGGGAGTTCCAGGTTGTTAAAGGTAAGAATCCTAGGGTTTAATGTTTAAATGTATTACAGGGCATCCATTTGGAAAAACAAAATGGAAGATCAGTCCCCAGACACTGGGCCTGACAGGCAAATGTTTTCCCGCCTTTTTGCAGCAGAGTGGTAAACAAGTTCCAGTTAGAACCAGAATTACCTCAGAAGAGCCAACGGGGTTTCCCTGTGGGGCAGACTCTCTCGCAGGGGTTTCCAGCATAAAAGGCTGGCAGCCGAACAGCTCGCGGCTGCCCATCCTCGTGGCAGGGTGTGTGGGGTTTTCTAGTAAACCAGATAGCCACAGCCAGACTGAAGACCCCACATATACCACTAGAAAGCCTGCAGCCCTGCGGGGAGGACTATGAGGGGTCTCCTCAGGGCTCCCCTCTCAAGGCTCTCCAGGTGCCATGAGATCGGGGCTCCCGAGCGTCCATCTTGGGAACTTTCAAGAACCTCAGGGACTAGGCAATGAATTTATTTACTTTGAATCCTTAAATTTAAGTGTCCCTGTCTCAGAAGAAACAAATTCCCAGCCAATACCATATCTATCACTGGAGGACTGAAAGCAAAATAGACTCCAATTAGGTTTACAAATCTATTAATCAATTTGAACACCTATGACACAGAAGTTGCCATCAGGCTGTTAATGGATCAGGATCTGCTCTCCACTATAGCGTAGATGTTGCTCCTCTGTGTGGGCCTAGGTTGCCACCTGGGTTTCCTGAGGATTCGCACCATCCTGGTGTCTGCAAGCAGCATCCAACAGTCGCCCCCCCCCCCACCGAGGGGTGTGTGTGATCCATTTGATTGAGAGCAAATGTGCACAGCCTTCTGAGGTAAAAAGTCTAGTGGTGGGAAAAACCAGTTCCAGCCAGTTGTTGTTTACTCCAGCTCTTAAGACATTTTACAAAATGGAGTCCACAATTCAAAATGAATAGAACTGATATTTTTTCTCACCTTCTACACAGATGCCGTCTGCTTTCTCCAAAATGCACCATGAAGGGGGAACGCTCCTGAAGATTCTCCTCACACTAAACCTCCCTTGGTTCTCAAAGAGAGACCGTGAGATGGAGACTTGCTGCAGCGAAGCCATAGGGTCTCTGAGGTTCCCCTGCCTGCCCCCATGCCTGGCTGATGTCACGGGAGCTCTGCAAGGACACAGCCCACTCACTGCCTCCACCCAATAGGCTGAGTTCCTGCCAGAGGCCCTTGTGACATCCTAGCCACAGCCCCCTTTCCCTGGCAGGGCTGAGTCTGCCCCTTGCCAGCTCCCTTGGAAGTTTGAGCTGCTCCCGGGATCACCCCACTTGTTCTTTCTTCATTCTGGGGAGCAAGTGGGTCACCCGGGAAAACAGGAAAGCCTCTCCTCCTCCCTCACACCAGCTATTTAACAGAGCCACAGATTGCTAAGCCATCAGATCTAACCTGGTCTCGCTCACAGCCCATGATGTTTCACACACTTCCCTGCATCTCAAGCCCAATAGCTTGTAATTCATTAAAAATGCCCCTTCCAGAAAGACACCCAGATGTGATGCAAGGACACTAGGAACCAGAGAATTCACCTCTTCCCTGGGGGATTTGTTCAGTGCTTAGGCTCCCTCACTGGTAAACATTCCCTTCTCATGTGGCTATCTCTGGCTTCCTCTGGCAGCTCTTGCTTCCTGTTGGGCCTTTCCTGGCTACACTGAGAAGCACTTTGGTGCTCGTTATTTTCTTTCCAGGAAGGTGCTTCCACATTGCAATCAAATCACCTCTCCCTCTTTTTCTATAGCTATAGCCCTGTCATTTCACAGCAGTGAACCTGCTCCAGGTCATGAAATTAGCCCTGTCCCATGGAATCTGGGAGCACTCCAGCCAGAAGCCCACAGCAGGGGCTTCCAAGCTGCCAGCTCGCCAGGCTGGGGCCAGGACTTCCTCAGCTGGGGAGCTCAGACTCCCCTCCAGAGGTGGAGTGGAAGTGAATGTGGTACCTTCAGCTCTGCACTAAAACAGCCCCACTGTTGGACTCTGGGCTTTGGCCCTGGCAGTTTCTGCCCAATCTCAGGCATTTTGCCCCCTCCCCGAGCCCTGCTCCTTCCTTGGCTCTGGGCATCCAGGCACAGGGCTTCTGGCCCCCGTGGCTGCAGCCAGGGCTGGGTGCTGGGCTCTGGGCTTCCATGCCCCACCCTGCTCCTGCTGCAGCTCTGGGTGCCTGGGCTTGGGGATTAGTCTCTCTGAGGCCCTGTCAAGACTCAGGTGCCCATTGTTCTGGGCCCCCGAATGGGCCAGGCACTTGTGTTAGTCTGTCCTGGGACTAGAACATTGGTGCCCAGCTGAGGTAGCAGGGACCCACCGTGTATCTTGGGACCTTCCCTAGTGCCAGTGAGGCTGGTGGCTGCAGCCTTGAGACCAGCTCTGAAGGCAGCACAGAAGTGAGGGTAGCAATGCTGTGACCCCTTCCCCCTTCTCCAACATGTGTCCCTCCTCCATTGAACCAGTTTGGCTGGGACCCCACGGTTACCACACCATGAAATTGCACATTTAAATATCTCAAATGGTGCCACCAACTGACTGAAAACCCCTTGGGGCTTCAATTGACCCAAACCTTCCTAGTTATTTTGGAGGCCGTAGATGATTTCCCTACTGCTGTATTCATATTATTAGAGCATGGAACTACTATCCATAAAGGGTCTATGGAACAATTTAGTTCATTTCAGATTTTTACTTTATTTGATTCTGTGTTTTGTTTCACATATACTGCCTCCACACCACCAGCACGACCTGTTCTATCCTAATATATTTTGTACCTTGGTGTAACTGTCCCATTGACTGTCCCAATTCCTCCAAGTTTCTGTGATGCCTAGTATATCGATATCCTCATTCAATACAAGACACTCTAGTTCATTCACCTTACTATTTAGACTTCCAGGCTTTATGAACAAGCACTTTAAAAACTTGTCACTATTTAGCTGTCTGCCATCTCCTGATGTGATTGATTGGGACTCTTTCATTTCACTGTTTCTCATCTGACCTTACCCATATCTTATCTTCCATCCTGTCCCCTGTCTGGGACATAGGGAATCTCCATTTATAGACCCTCCCCTAAGGGAGTCTCTATCTGATCCATGTGCTTCTCCACACTTGTCGGCTTTCCCCTGGCCCTTAATTTAAAAACCACTCTACAACATTTTTTATGTAAGTGCAGGTAACTGGTTCCATTTTGGTTTAGGTGGAGTCCATCCTTCCTATATAGGCTTTCCCTTTCCCAAATGTTTCCCCAGTTCCTAATAAATGTAAACCCCTCTAATTTCAAACTCCCTCTAGTTTCTCTTCCTTGAGAAAGTCCTGTCTCTTGCCCTTTTGCACCCAGGAGGGAGAATATATAAAATACATGGTACGGGGAGGGGAGAGAGATTCACCACAAAGCAGATATGCTCTCACCCCAGAGCTGCCCTCCAATCTAAAAGCTGGAGTAAAGGATTGAGCCCTCTAGGCCATTGCATGGTATCCAGCTGCTCTGGGATTTGGGGTCCAACAGCTGCTCCCCAGGCAGCTTCTCTATTTCTCAGCATTAGTTCCTCTGAGGGTCTCAGGACGCACCCCATTCCGAGAGAGAGAGGGGGATAGGCTGTGGTCCCCCAACACCAGACTTCATTTCATACCCTGTCCCTAGCGTGGCCCCTAAGCGGAGGGATGGAGCCTTTGCTGGGCAGGGCAGCTCAGCTGGCAGGAAGGGCAGCAGTCTGCAATCATATCCTCAATCCCCATCCATGCCCCCAAGCCTGGACCCCAGACAAAACATGAACCACAGCCCACTGCTCATGCCCTGTGCCCCCTGCTGCACCTAACAAGTCATTTTGCATCTGAATGTAACACTTGAGAGGGAACGTGGCCCCATAGCACGGCCCCAAGAGTGGGTTTGACTGATAGGCCGGCAACAGGAACAGGCTAGATCCTAACTAGGGTCCCACCCTAACCCCATGCTCACCAGGCTGCTGGCCCTGCCCTGCCCTTGCCTCTCCACACTGGTGGCTGCTCAGTCCCAGATTTCTACCCTCCCACACCAGCCCCCAGGCTGCCTGGATCCCTGGCATCCCCACAAGCCCCAGAACAGCCAGGCAGCCTCAGCTTCCCACCCCAGTCCCAGAGCGCTGGGCAGCCCCAGCCCCTGCCCACAGCACCGACCACAGCGTGCACAACCCCCGCCCCTCCCCCGCCGCGGACGCCAGAGCGCACGAAAACCCTGTCCCTCCCCCCACCGGAGACTCCAGATTGCGCAAAACCCCTGTCCCTCCCCCCACCGCGGACCTCAGAGCATGTGCAGTCCCAGTCCCCCTTCCCCCCCAGGAGAGTGGTCCCACACTGGTGTTTGTGGGAAGGCAGATGGAAGATGATAGGATCCCACCCAGATGGGCAGAGGCCGGTGGGAAGGCCCCATAGATGGGTGAGTCTGATGGTAACATATTAGCCATGTCCTGGGGTGATTGGCCATACAAATGTTGTGGGCCAGGGAAAAGTCTCTGGTAGCTGCAGAGCTCAGAGCCAGGAGCAGCATTCTCTGTTCTTGGGAGACGCGCTGCAGGGCTGGGGCGTGGCTTGGCTTCCTCTAGCCTGAGGGTGGAATGGATCCTGGTTCTGTGCACGGCTGGTTCCCCGTCACGTGCAGCTCTGCCTCTTCTGCATCCTCCTGGTGTCCCAGCTGCTTGGTCTTCTGGCCAGGCCGGGCTCGTGGTGGGCTCAGCCGGTGTCTGCCAGAGAAGAAAGGGCAGAAGCACAGATGAGAAGAGCACAATTGTCAAGGGGGAGACTCTGGAGCAGAGCAGGTTTCCCCCCTCCAGCCCTGCTTGCTACTCTCGTGGCTAATGCTGTGGAATGCGCTTGACCCCATGCAGGGAAAGGCCCCAGGTTCTATTAGGGCCTTGTCAAGCCGGCCACAGCAGGGCCTGGTTTCCTCAGAGGTGAGGCTGAATCTGTTGTCTGGCTTGGAGGGGCTGACTCCTCCCTGAACTGAAACCTGAGGAAGCCCCACGCTAGGCTGAGTTGTCCTGAGTCAGGTTCCAGCCAACGCAGGAGGCAGGAGATGGCCTGGTGAGTCTCAGAACTGGCATCAGCACCTCTGAGGAAAACTCAGTCTGCTCAGTGTTGCTTCATGGTTTGGCCCTCTCCTCTGCCTGAGAGTGGTGCCAGGTCGCCCAGGCCTCAGCCTGCTCCAGCCCTGCTCCTGCTCCAGCCTCGTCCCTAGTCCGGCTCTCAGTCCAGCTTAGTTCCCAGCCCTGCTCTTAGATGGTTCCACGCCCGCACTTGACTCCTGACTCTGGCTCCTGCTCTTAGCTCCCCAAGGCTCGACTGCCACCACTCCAACTACTAGGCCCCACTGCCACTGCTCCAACAACTAAGCCCCACCCCCAATCTCAGAGACAAATAAGAATAATTCACATTTCTGCTTTCCATGTGTCTGACCCTGCATTGGTCAGCACCAACTTCCCTCTCCCATTGTGCTGCCCAGGGGTATGGCTTTCTGAGAGACTCGGAACTTCTTCCCAGGTGTCTCTGGGCTGGACTCTGCTACGGAAGCTGGTGTCTCTTTCAAATACCCACCCCGTGGGCCAGCCCCTGCTCCAAAGAGCTGCTCCCATCTGTTGTACGTATCAGTGCCGCTCCCTAGTCGAAAAACGTACCCGACATGAGGTTCGCAAGCTTCTGCAGCTATTTCCGATGTTCATTCAGGACGATCCATGTGGTCCTGTCTGGTTTCAAAGGCACTTCCTGGAAAGCTGAAAGAAAAAGGAAATGGGTTTGAAACCCCACAGAGCTGCTGTCACTGATGGCTGGCTCTTCTTACAAATGGCCTTTGCCACTTGAACATGACAACAACCATAACTGACATTTAGGTGCAGATCCAAAAAGGGGTTTAGGCGCCTCAAGTCTACCGAATCATTTGTGCCCCCATTAGTGCTCCAGAGGTGGCAGGGAAAGGTGTTTCCTGGGGGCCCTCACAGGATGGCGTAGGAGCTGAGGACCAATCTCTGGGTGAAGGTCCCTGGCCTACAACCTCTCTTGGGGTATGTCTATACTACAGCACTAATTTGAACTAAGCTAATTCGAATTAGTGCATCTAGACCTAAAATCTAATTCGAATTAGCGTTTTGCTAATTCGAAATAGCATGTCCACATTGAGTGGACCCTGAACCGAGGTTAAGGATGGCTGGAACCAGTGCCGGCAGGGCATCAGGTTAGGACTTAGAGTGTGGAGCTGCTGCCTCAGGCTAGCCGAGGGCTGTGCTTAAAGGGACCCGACCCCCACCCCAGACAGACAGTTCTCAGGGTTCCCCACTTGCTTGTCTACCTCAATGAGGGACAGCAAAGCAGTCCTGTCTTGGAGTGCCCTGAGTGCCCACACTCAGCACATCACAGCACTCGGCCATCAGCCCGTCTGCACTTGCCGCAGGCTGCCATACGGGGGTGTCAATTAGGGGGCTGTCAGGATCCAGGAGACCCTGCAGGAGAGCTTCCACCCTGAGGAGCCCTCAGAGCCACCCCAGTCCTCCCCATCAGGGGCTCGTGCCTCATTCCTCCCTCACCTCCTTCCACTTACCCCTCCCTAGTCCCCCTTCCTGATGTAAAAAATAAAGGACACGTGTTCAAAAATAGAAACTCTCTTTATTTAACAAAACTGGAGGAGGGGATTAACCTCTGGGGAGACTGGGAAAAGGAGGTGGGAGAGGGGAAGAGAGAGGGTGGAAGAGGGGAGGGGGAAACCTGGGAGGAGGGAGCTGGAAGGGGAAGAAGGAGAAGGGGAAGTATCAAACTATGGTACGCCATATCTTCAGTACTGTGTACAGATGTGGTCTCATCACCTCAGAAAAGATATTTTGGCCTTGGAGAGGGTTCAGAAAAGGGCTAAAATGATTAGGGGTTTGGAATGGGTCCCATATGAAGAGAGGCTAAAGAGACTGGGACTTTTCAGCTTTGAAAAGAGGAGACTGAGGGGGAATTTGATAGAGGTCTATAAAATCATGAGTGGTGTGGAGAGGGTGAATAAAGAAAAATGCTTCATTAGTTCCCATAATATTAGGACTAGAGGACACCAAATGAAATTAATGGGCAGCAGATTTAAAACTAATAAGCGGAAGTTCTTCTTCACACAGCACATAGTCAACCTGTGGAACTCTTTGTCACAGGAGGCTGTGAAGGCTAGAACTATGACAGAGTTTAAAGAGAAGTTAGATAAATTCGTGGAGGTTGGGTCCATGGAGTGCTATTAGCCAGGGGGTAGGAATGGTATCCCTGGCCTCTGTTTGTGGAAGGCTGGAGATGAATAGCACGAGACAAATTGCTTGGTCATCATCTTCGGTCCATCCTCTCCGGGGTACCTGGTGCTGGCTACTGTCAGCAGACAGGCTACTGGGCTAGATGGACCTTTGGTCTGACCCAGTACAGCCATTCTTATGTTCTAAGCTCAGGGTTCAGGGTCAGGGATCTCGCTGGACCAACTTGAGTTTCATGCAAACCTGCTCCTGGGTTTGCATGCGGCCTTTGGTGGCCAGGCTGGCAGCTATCCTGACATAGACGACCGTGTTTCTGTGCCTAGTGCGGAGATTTGGACTTTGGAGGCCTCCCCCCAAACCTCGATGAGGTCCACGATCTCCGCACTAGACCAGGTGGGCGCCCGCCTCTTGCAGGCCCGCGCAGGCTCCTGGGAGCCTCCAGCCTCATCCTGGGAAAAGGCGGAGAGCTGGGTGGCAGCGGGTGGCTGGCTCATGCGGTGCCAGGTGCAGGGTCTGCTGGCTGGGTGCTAGCAGGCTTGCAACTGGCACAGGCACCGTAGCCAGACTGTGGCCCTTTAAGGGCTCTGGGGCCGGGAGGGGGGTTTCCCTGGTTAGGCCCAGAGTGGCCACCAGGGCAACCTGGGAAGGGCTAGCCTCCCACTAGTTCAAATTAAGTGGCTACACAGCCCTTAATTCGAATTACTTAATTCGAACTAGACGTTACTCCTCGTAGAATGAGGTTTACCTAGTTTGAATTAAGCGCTCCACTAGTTTGAATGAAATTCGAACTAGCGGGTTGTATGTGTAGCCCCTATTAAAGTTAATTCGAACTAACAGCTGTTAGTTCGAATTAACTTTGTAGTGTAGACATACCCCTGTGGAAGGGAGCAGGTGATGTAACTTTTTGTGATAGGGGAAGAATCCTTATCCTCCTATTAATGACTAGTCATAGAGACAGCCCTGTTCAGTTCTGCCTGGCCTCCTTTGAGAGTTTTTGTGTTCTTATCCCCATTTTACAGGTGGGAAGATGAACCACTGAGTTGCTCCTGGTGGCTCAAATCTCCTGACTCCTATTCTTACATTCACCAGGAAGACCGTTCTTCTCCCTTAAGCACTGTCCTTAGACAGAGAGGGACACTGGGACATTTGTGCTCAGGCCTCATACTGCCCACAGATGCCCAAACACCCAGAAGTGTTTTCTTACCTTCACACAGGCAGGAGACGCCTTCTGCAGTCACTGTCTCCGACAACAGGTTGAGGTAATGGTGGATGGTCTCTCCTAAACAGATAATGAATACAATGGAGCTCAGGACTTTTCAATGTCATCCCTGCAAATTGCTACAGATTCAGCCATTCCCACAAGACAGCCCTTGGGAAATTCAATACCCGGCCCTTCAGTGTGGCAAGAAGCACATTAGAGAAAGCATCTGACCCCAGAAGTCACTGAAAGGCCAATTTCAAAGGAGACTAAGCTGTCATCCTGCTGGTTTCTCGTAGGTGTGGCCAAAAAGTTGTGGGCAGGGGAAGTTGGAAGGATACAAATGGCAACATGGCTCCCTTCAGACTGGAGTAAATGTGAATTCTGACATACACAGACCCCCGTTATCAGAGTCTGGTGCTGTCTCAGGCTGGGTGGGTTGAGTTAAATCAAGTTTCCCACTGATACTTCTTCTCACATTTCTTGAATACTAGGGATGGGAAGGACTAAATCACACTCAAAAACACAATAGCACTGATATTTTATTCAACTAACTCTTCCATGTTACATCCATGTTTCACATTTGCAATTGCAGCAGGCTCCTGAGTTGCTGGCTGATGTTTGTCCTGAACCCCCTTTTTGTTCATGTTTTATTAACTTAAACAGACGTATCCTCAGAACTCTAAATGTGCGGTGCCCTTACAACTTCGGCAAGGAGCTCTCTTCCCCCCTCCCACTGGCACTTTGATGCAGCTCTTAAGCCAAGTTACCCAAAAAGCTAAGTTGTGCTTAGGAGGCACTTAATTTTGCTGTAAGCCCACTGAAAGAAGTATAGCAGGGGGACCTTAGGCAAAGTTGAGTTCTGCCTGGCCCAGGCTCACCACCACATAAGCACAGAAAACCATCCGATTTGGGCCATGTCTGTTTGTGCCCACGTGTCTCAGCGGGATGACTGAAATTGAAAGCTGAGAACTGACAAGGAGAAAGAGCTGCTGGTTAGGTTGGATGGACTAGAACCATTAACCCAATTGAATGACAATGTCAGGGCGGGAAGAGGATGTTTGTGATAACATCATAACTTATTTAACTTATTGTTCAATTAAAATACTTAAATCATTGGTTTTTATTCACCTGGTCCCAGAGAACTGAGTGGGAAGTGGAAAAAGAGCTTTGAAGGAAGCACGGGAAAAGCTCACGTGGGTTTGCTCTGCTTACCGATGAACAGGGCTGCAGAATGTCGGATGGACGGCTGGGAGCTTTCCAGATAGTCTAAGGCCTAGAACAGGAGCCTGGGGATGTTTCTCTTGTTATTCTGCACCTAGGAACAGAGCAGGGAGAAATGCTCAGTGCAGACAATGTGTCATGGGCCTGACAGCTGCAGGTTCCCGGCTGTGACCCACTCTGGCTTGCGGGAGTCACGCGGCCACCATGCAACCCCACAGACACCGTGAGCTGGCCAGGGCCTGAGACACTGCGCAAGGCAGGCTGCCCCAGGGGTCTTTGGCACAACGTGTCTGGAAAGCATCCTGCAGCCAGTCACCCCAGCCACCTGGAGTCCAGAGAGGGGTGAATCTCTCCATGTTCTTCTGCCCCGTCAGCCCAACGTGGAGAGACCCCAATGCACACCAATGTAGTGCCAGGGAGGAGAGCCACTGAGTGTGGGAGGCTCTGAGTGAAGGAGGGGCAAAGGGCGAGTTACAGGGAATCTCCATCCTCACCCCATTCCTGCTGCACTTTGGCCCCTTCCCGGGACACTCCTTCCCAGTCTCCCTTCCCCCTGTCCCTCCCCTGCTCTCCTCATCACCCCTCACACTCTTTGGGTGCTGCGTGGGAGGCCTGGGGGGGGGGGGGGGGAAGGGGCTGGGCAGGGACATACCAAGGCAGCAGGAAGAGGAGGGGAGGGGGAATGTGCTTCTCCGGGGTTCCCAGCCTTATGTCGTCAATGAGCGGGCGCAGGCTGACTGCCATGTCCTGGGAGATGGAGCCAAGCCCCGCCCCGGAGAGCAGGCAGATGGCATCTGCCGCCTCCGTCATGGCCTCCAGGACAGTCCTTGCGTCCGTGGCGCAGAACATGGCGATGGTCCCGGGCAGCTGGGCCTGTAACAACTGCCCCTGTGGGAATGCAGAAGGCAGCTCAACACTGTCTCGGGACACAGCCTGGGGCAGGGGCTGGACTGTCCCCCCCTATTGGCCAGACCCCAGGGACGGCCCAGCCCCCCAGCAGGGGAGAAAGTCCTTCTCCTGCCGCTCCACCAGGTGCTTTGCACCCCTGGCCCTTGAGCAGAGCCTGCCCTGTTGCCTGCCTGGAGCTGCTCTAGGCTCAATCACCGAGCTCTGGACCCTCCTGACCCCTCTGCCCTTGCCAAGATTTGGCTTGTCGCCGGCCTCCCCTTCCCCCATTGCCCTGAGCGACAACCTGAGTCTCCTTCCCCTCCCTCATTGCCTTCCACTGAGCAACAGCAGCTTCCTTGGTCCCCTGGTGTCAGATCGGTGTTTCCTGCGGCACCGCTGAGATGGTCACATCAGGGCAAACTCCTCAGAGACATCCCATCTTACATCCCATCACTGGGGACCTCCCCGCTGAGGCACCAAACCAGCCACACAGAGCACTGCTGTTCCCCACACTGGCTAGCCAGCAGTCACAGCCTGGGACACTCCCTCTGAAGTACAAGTACAGCAACCCCTGAGACACTCCCTCTGAAGTACAAGTACAGCACCGATACCGTCACTTCCGACACAAACCTCAGACCTGCCTGGCAGCTGTAGAAACAGCATCAGCCAATCAGAAACTTTGCACAGACATCTTACGTGGTCCACTTGCGCCAAGATTTGGTGCAAACATAAACCAGGGCTTGCAACAGTGATGTGTCGGTTATCTCCCAGCCGGGCAAGCCAGGCCCCTCACCTTCCCTGGCCAGAAGAGAACACTGGCCAGGCCTCGCAGACAGAGCCTCCGTATTGCAGGGTTGTTGTCTCGGGTCCATTCCATCAGACATCGTACATGGCCCACTTGCGCCAAAATTTGGTGCAAACATAGACCAGGAGTTGCCACAGTGATGTGTCTATCATCTCCCAGGACATTAACATCCACCAGTACAAGCCAGGCCCCTCACCTTCCCTGGCCAGAAGAGAACACTGCCCAGGCCTCGCAGGCAGAGCCTCCGTATCGCAGGGTTGTCGTCTTGGGTCCATTCCATGAGGTGTTCCTGAAGGTCTGATTTGGTGAAAGTGCTTAGGATGGAAGGACTCTGGAAAGAGAAAATTAACATCAGGTTAAGGAGCAGAAATCTTCCTTTTGGTCTGTTTCTACTTCATCATCTTTGCCAACTGGCCACTTTCTGCGGCACAAAATCTCTGGAGTTAAGGAGCCAGTGGCTGGTGTTTGAGATGGTCGATTTTTAGAAGGGCAACTAATGCACAAGCCCCTAATGAACCCCAGGGAAAGGAGAATCACTTGGCATCGCCAAGTGCCCTGGGCAGAGTGCTAGGCAGAAAAAAATGAAACCCCAGGGGAAAGCGAGGAAAGAGGCACTGGCTTGGGGCGCTGGGTCATATGGTCCCAGGGAGGTGCATCCAGCCAGGAGCAATCTCACCCTGCCCCCCACCACTCTGCCCAGTCCTGCTAGTATCTGATTGGGCAGAGGAGCTGGCTGGCTGTGAGATTGCTGAGCTGCTGGCGATAAGCCCCAGCACCTACTGGTCTAGGAGGGGACTGAGTTGCTCTGCACAAGCCCACATGTGCTCAGCCGCTCCGGAATTTCACCTCGGTGCAGAAAGTCAGGGGGATATTTCTCTGCACCTCTTCATCCCGATTCTGCACGATGGCGATGGCCTGTCTGAGAACCACAGGGACCTGTGGGTTCTGGTGCTTAAACATGGCTCTGGAATGGCAAAGGGAAAGTCCCTCAGAGTTACCAAGCAGAGAGAGAGTCCCTCCCGCATTGTGGAGCTGAGAGGGCTGGCTGGGGCAGAGGAGGATCTCCTGCTGAACTCCCATTGCCTAGACGGGTCCCGGGAAGAGGAAACTTGAGACTCCTACCTTGCGATCAAGCCCACCCCTTGGGAGAAGTGATGGTGGGAGGCGATCATTTCCCAGCCCTGCTGTAATTGGATACTGGCAAATTCCTTCCAGTATCCAGGAATGGAAAAAACGATCTTCACGGCCTCCAGGGAGGTGCTAAAAGCAATAAAATATACTGATGTCAGAAATCGACCACAGGACAAAGCAAGGCAAACCCGCTCAAGGCCTGGGACGCAAGGTGTGGTCAGCAGTAGCCGGCCTCCTCCGGGATGGACCCAGAACCCTGTCAGGGCTCACTGGGTTTGTGACCAGTTGGCGACAGTGCAGCTTCTGCAGATGGTTGGTGCCCTCACTGCTAATGGTTCAACACCTGACTCTTTTCTTGGGCAGGTACCAGGTCTCACGGGGCACATGGGCCATATCCTTAGTTGGTGCAAGCGAGCAAAACTCTGCCCGTTTGCACCAGCTGAGGTACCTTCGGGCTCCCTGGCTGCCCAAGTAGATGGGCTCCCCTGGGGAATCAGCTTCATGGACCCCTCTCCCTCCTGCCTGCCTGCCTGTCTATGACACGGCTCCCCTGCCAGGCCTGGCCCATGTGCTGCCAGCCTTGCTCGCTTGGCGTTTGCTCTGGGCGCACTGCCCTGGGCTGGGGCTTTGTGGGGTAGAGGCCCTGACACTTCGGTGGGTGGCACATGGGGAGGTGCCAATGTGGCCCCTGCCTGTGCTGGGAAAGGAGCAAGGACTCTGTGGTCAGAGTCAAAGGAGCAAGCGTGACTCACAAGCACACAGGTACCCAGCACCCCTCCCTCCACATAGACCTGCCCCTGGGCTCACTAGGGACATGCACAACAGAGAGCCAGGCAGATCCCACAGGGGCTGAGCAGAGAAAATCTGTCCCCACCTCCCCATCCACTCCCATGGCTTTTGGCTGTCACTCTGGTGCCATTTTTCATTTCCTTGTGGGTTATGAAGAAGGAGGGTGAGATCCTGAGTGGGGAGGGGAGATGTGATGGCCCCTGAACCTAGAATGGGCGCAGAAGGGAACCCCTTGGAAAGATCAGAAGAGTCCGGATGACATTATTCCCCATTATCTCTCTTCATGGCCTAGTCATCACCCTTCGCCTTCCCAGACCTGACTGGAGGAGCTGACACCATCCTGAGGAGATCCAAATTCCTAGGCACATGTAGAAGGCATTCCACGATCCCCTGCTGGGAAGATTTCTAGCCACATTGTACAGAACCAGGATCCTGGGTACTGATAGGAAGTTCCCACTCTGCACATGGTCACTGTAGGCCTTCCAGCCAGGAGAGACCTGAGCAGGTGAGACCTGAGCCAAGGCAGCAGCTAACAAACCACCAATGATCTGTCACTTCACTGGGTGGAACAGAGGAGGCCAGAACACACGGCAGCCAGGTCTGCGCTACGGAGCCAGGTCAGCACAAAGCAGCTCTCGTCACCCTGTCTATGGACACGGCTACATGTCAGTATCCTGCCTGTGGCACTGCCCCTCTGCAGCCTGAGTAACTCCAGTGCCACAAGCAGCAGGGAGCCGGGGCGATGCCAGGAGATCGATGTGGGGACAGTGCAGACCGCACGTTGCTCCCAGCAACTGGCTTTCTATCAGCTCTAAGTTTGCAGGTCCTCGTTTTCATTTCTCCATCGTACTAGGCTGCTTGTGCATTCTGGGCCCAATGCAGGTTTTCGCAGGCTAAGCTGCCTAATTCCCAGAGTCCACCCCAGAGCTGTAATATAGATTGTACTGACCTTCAGGCCCGGGTCTCCTGCTTTTCCCAGGTCTCCCGGAAAAGGTGCACTGGGGCCACCTCCCATAGAGGAGTTTGAAGGGGGAAAACCTGTGGAGGTAGCAACTTATCCATATTTTGGGGGATCATCTCCTATGAACTTCAACAGTATAGTTTTGTGAGTCCCATTGAATCTCATTTGTAACCCACCTGTTTGTGGGGGCAGACCAAGGTTCCAGGGGTATGAATGTTCAAGAACCAGCATAGCTCTGCCATGAGTTTTCAGGTCACATTAGGCCCTTGGTCCATTAAATGTCTCTCACAGCAGCCCGACCCTCGCAAGCACCTTCAGGAGTTCATTGGCAATAGCAGCTCATGGGGGGACTGCCTGGGGCACCAGGTGACATAGTTCACTAGCAGGAGAGTAGACTAATGGCCCATGTTACTCTTCTAGAAGGGTCCCACCAGATCTATGCCAATCCGCTCAAAAGGTGTCATTGCGGTGGATAAGGGAATCAGTAGTCCTGGAGAGATCCCTATTGGGCTGCTTTTCTGGCACTCAGGGCACGTTTGGCTCATACTTCCTCCCCAGCCAGAAAACCTGCTGAGCCACCCTCTGTAGTGTTTTCTCCCTCCCGAGGTGTCTGGCCCAAAGTACTGCATGTGCCAGGCATAGCAACCCCTGGCAAAACCGTCGTGGGAACAGCAGCTGGCAGATATCGGTCTTGGTCAGTGGGTGCTGAACCCGGTTATAAAGAAGGTCCTTACTGATCTGAAACTGGGATCCCTGCTACTGCTTCTGAGGTTGACCAACTCCCTGGCTTGTGTCTGCCCCTTGCTCCCAGGCCTTCCGAGGGCTGGGTCACTCCTTTGCTCTTGGAGGAAATCCCCCCAAGATCCCAAACTACTTCCCCAGGGTCAATTGGAACTTCTGCCAGGTCGGGTTCATATGCTCATGCCCCAAGATCTCCCAAGGGTCGACCAGTCAGGGCCAACCCATCAATACTTTCCGGGGAGGCTGAACCCCCAATGTTCTCACAGGGTGGGTGTTCCAGTCTCTCAGGAGGTCCATGAAACCCTAGGACCACTGGCTAGACTAACTTCAAGGAGCAGCCCCACCAAGCACCGTCCTTCCCTCTGCCCAGCTTCCAGCCTCACCCAGCCAGTCAGATAGGATTCCATGTCCCTGTGGGTGCATCGCAAGAGTACAAGGGCCTGCTTGTGCCTGTCAGTGGTGTCAGAGCAGCTCAGATGAGCATCTGGCTACATCCAGAGTCTATTAGCACAGTTGTTGGCATCTACTTCTGTCAGGCAGGAATCACTATCCTGAATGAGTCCTTCTTTTGAGCCCTGTGCCCAGCCACCCACTGGCTGCCCATAGCTACAGTGCATGAAGGGACAGTCTTGTTGGAACGGTCCCTCCTCACCACCTTGATAGCAGCAGTTCTGCTCCCCTGTGGTAGGCGGCATGTCCTGAGGGGCTCCTGGATCCTGTGGTGGGTCTCCCCTGGCCTCTGTGGGCTTCCTCAGCTGGCCTGGAATGGGAATGAGAAGACCGTTCATCCCACTGATAGGGGCCCTGGCCGTGCTGCTTGTTTCACGGATGCCCCAGCTTCGGGTCTGGCTTCCCTGGCTCCTGTGCCATGTAGTCCTCAGTCAGGGAGACAGCTTCAGGGCCGGGTGGTGTCGCTGTGCCCATTTCTGTCTCTTCTGGTCTGAGGAGAATGCAGTTTCAGGCACAGCTTCTGGGAACCCAACCCCCAAATGGAATCAGAACCCCAAATAAATCATTCAGGTGAGCCCCTTTAGAAGTGAAAGGAGGATGCACACTGATTGCTCCCCAGGTAACAATTATTTACACCAGGCTTGATAGTAAATAAAAGTGATTTTATTAAGCACAAGCCATGGGATTTAAGTGTTTGCAAGTGAGAAAGGGCAGGGCAAAGTGAATTACAAATGTCAAATGACAAATATCGCATCAGTGAATCACACATTCAAGCTTCTTACAAATTCACCCTCCAACTGTTCCTATTTTGGTTAACCCTCCCAGCCAGGCAGGGCCGGGCTGAGCCATTCTGGCGCCCTGGGCAGATAGTTTAATTGCGCCCCAGGTTGGGGGAGGGTGCATGCATGGCCCCGCCCCTGCACCAGTGCATGGGAAAGGGCTCATGCACGGCCCCGCCCCCACCTGGCGCGTGGGGGAGGCGCGTGGAACCAGCGGCGGCAGGACGCACGTGCCTGGCCCAGCCTGGCTACTGCTGCTGGCATGCAGCCCGGGGCCACCCGGGGTGGGCCGAGCCTGGCCGTGCAGGGCCCTGCAGTCACGGGGGGAAGGAAGCTGCTGGACGGCGCTGCAGGGGTTAACGCAGTCCCTGCCCCAGGCGGTCACTGCAGGGCGGCCGCTGGGAGCTGCTGCAGCCCGTGATCTGGGAGCTGGGTGCTCCCCATAGGTTGGCGCCACGGGTAGCTGCCCAGCTAGCCCATGCCTTAATCCGGCCCTGAAGCCAGGGCAGCTCTTTCCCCTGGGATCTCTGGCTCACTCTCTGGGGAGGGCCAAACCAGCCACAGACAAGGGGGCAGCTCACTTCTCAGGGTTCCACTTTGGGCAGGGGAAGAACCGTCACAGGAGCATGGCCCAGTGCTCCACAGGCCACCCAGCGGCCATAGGCAACCAGCTTCAATGTGACTAAGAAGGCCTCCCAGTCATCACAGAGCCCCATCTCAGTGAGGCATATGAGCAAGAGCTTGAGGTACCCCTGGGGCTGGTTTCAAGTGTGCAGCCCTGTTTATGGGTTCAAAGCACTTGATGGTGGCAGCGGAGTCCCCGAAATATGGGTATTAGGATTCGGGGGGAAGGGAGTTTCCGTACCAGAGCCTGTGCAGGCAAGGGTTTGGAGTGCTCTTGCAGACCTCCAACTTCTGCATTCGTGGTTCCTAAGAAGGACTGAGTCAGGCCTGCACCAGTGACTTGGTCATGTGACAGACTCCATCTTGGGACAGACTTTCACAGGAGAACAATGGGATTCTCACCCCATGGGCAAGGGGATAAAGGAACCCTGAGGGTTCCCTCATTTTTGTCATCATTCCTGTCCTCACTCCTGATAATCAACTATGAAGGATCTCGGCTATGGACTGAAGCCTGAAGTGGCCCCAAAACCTCAGTCTGGGGTTCTCGTCGGCCAGGGAGACTCGCTCCTTCAGTCTCAGCTACTTCCTGTCCTGCCTGTGATTCCTGCCTGTTCGGTGGTAGCGCCACATGCTGCCAGGTGGGGAAGGCAGAGGGCGTTTCAGGAATACATCCAGCCTAACAGAGGACGTATTCCTGAAACTTGCTCTAAGACACCCCTTCATCTCATCTGTCACAAGTCGGCACCAAGGACTTTGCAGTTGGTGAATGTAATTTGATTCCTTTAACAATATTAGTCTCAACATTTTGTTCTTTCTTTTATTAATAAACCTTCATATATTAAATTCTAAAGGGTTGGCACCTGAAGCTCTTTGAGGTAAGATCTGAGCTTTAAATTGACCTTGCATGTAGAATAGTAATAGCGATGTAGCCTTGTTAGTCTGGTCTTGCTTAAACAAAACACAGGTCTGGGCCACGAAAGCTCATCACCTAATAAACCATCTTGTTAATCTTGAAAGTTCTGCATGGTCCTGTCTTAAACTGACCTGGGCATGTGGCTGGTTCGCTGGGGTGGGAGGAACCTGTTTGGAATTGGTGGGACTGGGTTTCAGAGCCTCTCACCTGTATGAGGGTGGTGCTGGTGGTGGCCCAGAGGACAGGAGTGTCTAAGGGGGTTGCTTGCAGGGCTTCTTACTAGCCAGTGCGGGGAACAGAAGTGCTGTTTGGGACGGGTTCCGATCCTAGCAGTGGTGGACCCCACCATTCTGGGCTCTGAGTAGCCCTATCTCAAAGCAAGGTGCCCTGCTTCGACCCTCGGTGTGGTGCTCCCAGAAAGCCCCCATATTACACAGCTTTGCTGGTCACACATATGAGTGTTTCCTTTTGGTCCCTGAGCCGCGGGGAGGGGGGCGGAGGGGGGGGGGCTGGGCAATCTCCTCTGAGAGACACCGGCTCCGGCACATAGTCACTCGCCCCGCAGGGGATGCTTCCCACTGGCTCAGTCACAAGCCTCATTACCATAGTCATGTGGGAGCTGCTCTGTGCTAATGGGATGGGCCGGCGGTCTGGTTCCTCCTCCTCTTCGCTCCCTTCCGCCCCGTTGGGCGTCTTCTGGGAGAGCTCGTTCTCCACCCCTGGAGCAGAAGGAGACGCGCTGGTTTGAATGTGTTACCCCTGGGCAACAGCAGGACACGGGGCCCAGAGCCCTGACGTGACTTGCCCAGGGTCACACAGCAAGGTGCTTGCAGGGCCGAGCAGAGAGCGCCGCTCCCATGACTCTCACCTGGGTGCTCTCCCCACTGGGCTTCCTCTCACCTAGGGGCAGAGTCTCTCCCACGGTGCGTTCTCCTCTCCCCGGCCCTCGCCCCCTTCCTGCAGTGATGGGAACAGGCCTCATTTCCCGTGTGACGCCCCAGGAAGTGATGGCCCAGCCCAGTTCCCAGTTGAGAGCTGCTGCGACCTTTGGACGGGGTGACCCCTGGTCCCTTTTTAACGGTTCTGTCCCTTATAACTGTTCTGTCTCTGTTGCTGGTGTCCACACTCGATACCCAGCACCCCCCAGGCTGAAGCCTTGATCCCCAGCACGGGCTGAAGCCCCAAGGCTGGGAACCCCTCGGGGCTGAAAGCAGGAGTTGAGAGGCGGAAGCCAAACTGAAGCTGGGATTGGCTGGGCTGAATCCCAGATCCCCAGCGCTCCCCGTGCAGCAGGAGCCGCCTGAGCCCATGGACAGAGCTGGGGGCGCTGGGGATGTTACCCCCAGACGTGCGTGGAAGTGCAGGGCAGTGGCAGAGACAGACCCGCCCTTCTCTCTCCCTGCCCCGGCCACTTTGGAGGCAGGAAGCAGAGCCAGGCAGGGCAGGGCAGCTGCTCCTCTGGCTGGTGCCATGGTGCAGGCAGCCAGGCTGTTCCCTCCTCTCCAGCAGCTGCTGCTGGCGCAGGGGGTTGGAGCTGCCCCTCAGCTCCCATCCAAGGTTCCCTGGAAACTGCGTGAGAATCCCTCTTCTGATTGGCTGGGGAAGGGGGCGGGGCATTCGCTCTCTTGTGGTGGAGGAGCAGCAGCAGCTCCTGCCTGGTGTCCTGCCTCCAGCCTCCACCCCGGTCCCCCCACCCCTCTCAGCCCCCTGCAGGGCCTGTACTGGCTGGGTGAGCAAATCAGGGAGTCAGGACGTTCTTGGGGGATCATGTGACCCAGACCATGCTGAAGGGGAGGAGGGATCAATTGTGCTGCATTGCCTGCCACCGCCCACATGGGAAAAGCTGGGGAGGTTACAGGCGACTTCAGATCAGGCCAACTTCTCTACTTTGCTCCAAGTCTTCCCCACCCAATGAGCTGTTAACAGGGCAGCAGCCTCCCTCGCATCCTCCTCCTCCCCTGCCTCCCGTTGGGGAATTGGCCCAGCAGGGATCCTGTTTTCTCCTGTGTTACACTCCCCTGATGATCATTCAGTTCTGTTTATTCTCTGCCTGCTCCTTTGCCCCTGCTCTCCCCAATTCGCACCCAATATATTTTCTTCCACACCCACGGACTATTGAAAATACATATTTATACCCACGGGTTTGGGTCCACACACCACACACCACGACGATATTGGTGTTGCACATGAGAAAATTCAGTCAGCCCAAGGTTGGAAAATCTTAGCGGGAACACTGCTCCCATCCCCCTTGTCTGACAGCCGGTGAGAGGGGACCTGGCTCCATGGCCACCAGAGCCCTCCGGGAACAGGGGCTGCAGGGGAGCCCTCCTGGCACAGCACGTAGTTACCCCCTGTTCACACACAGCCCCTCGCTGCTCCTCTTTCTACACCCTGAGCTACCCCCTCCCTGCCCGAGTTCCTGTTTCAAACTTTTGGAGCTGAGCAGCCCCCTCCATGCCAGAGTCAAAATTTGTATTATGGCTCCCCAAGCCATTTCCAGAAGAGGCTGGGTGGCCTGCTGGAGAGGATAAAAGGGGGTTGAGGCTTTAGCCTGCTGGGCCCAGTTCCCAAAACAGAGGATCCAGGCAGAGAAAGATGACTGGAGCTATAACACGGGGCTGGGAGGTGTATAACCGGTAAGAAAGGAAACATTATTAATCAAAATCAAAATAATTAAGCACATTAAGTGCTTTAACTTTCTCCTGTTAATCACCAAACTTCATTTTAAATAAAGTAAAATATTTATCTATGTCCAAAACTAATGGTTTCAATGTTCTCTTTATTCATGGCAGGGGCAGGGAAACTTTTTGGGGGCGGAGAAACTTTTTGGGGTTGTGGGCCATTGAGCTGCAGAAAAATCAGTCAGGGACCAGAAAACAGTGAGAGGCAAAAAACCTCCAAACAACAGCCAACCCCCCTACTCATGTGGCCCCCCACTGAGACACTTCCCCCCTCAGCTGCTCCAGCCCCATTGGGAGTGGGGGGAGACAAGAGAGGACCTGAGTTCAAGGATTCCTATGGGCCAGATTACCTCTTTTCCGTACCCGCGACAGTAGATTTGTATGACTTGGTCTAGGTTTTGGGGTAAGGCCAAAATGAGGAGTTCGGTGTGCGGGAGGTGGCTGCCAGGGCATGGGATAAAGATTTTGGCGCAGAAGGGAGTAAGTGTGGAGCGTGTGGGTGGGGGGTGGGGTGCTGGACTGGCCTGGGACTGTGGGTGCTGGAGGCGGTGAGGTCTGAATAGGAGGGAAGTTGCAGGAGACGGCTGGGGTAGGGTATCTGGAAGGGAGGAAGGGTGCTGGACTAGGCTGGGGATGCCAGACCCCCAGAAAGCCGTGCCCTGCCATTGTCTGTTCTTCCCACTTCAGGGAGGGGCCTGCCCCCCTCTGCCAGAGCATCTGGCACTCGATGGATTCCAGCCTCTGAGGAGCCCATCGCTGTTCCATGAGACGGCCCTAATGCTCAAGGCTTGTACAGTGACTGGGGTCAGTGTCCCTCACATGCTCCCCTCTCACCGGGTGGGTTGTATCCTCACCTGTGAGATCCAGTTGGTCTTTGTCTGGGCTCTCCGGTGGCTTCTCCTCCTCTGGCTCCTCCTGCTTCTCCGCTGAGTTCTTCTTCCTCTTCTTTACGGAGAAGCGTGTCCACCGCATGGGAGAGAAAGCTCTTCTCTCCTCCTCAGCCTCTGCCAGGGAGCTGCCACACTGGCTGCAGGCACAGAATCTTCTTATGCCTGACAGGATCTTCCAGGAGCCTCTGGTTCTCTTGGGCTCCTCTGGCAAGGCCTGCTCCTGCTGGCTGAGGCTGGAGCATGCCTCGGCTGCTGCAGGTTGGACCACCACCCGGAGCACTCGGCTGTGTCTGTGCTCCCTTGAGGTGAGTCTTTCAAAGAAGGAACACAGCCTGGAATAAAAAGAAGGAGCCAATGGGTTTTTCTGTCCTTCTGGAAAGGCAAGACATTAATCTGTCCAGGATTCAGATACAAGAGCGCTCTATTGAAACCATCCGCTTCTCTAAGAGCCAGAACTGGTCCATAGAACCCAGTCAAAGGTGAAGACACATGGGGCTGTGGGTGACAGGAAGTCTTGTGGGGAATTTCTAGGGCCTGTGTGGTGCAGGAGCTCAGACTCGGGGAGCAGGGCTGTGACTTCTGGCCTTACAGCCTGGGACTCTAGGGGCTGATGACCCTCAAGTTATAGAAGTGGCTGAAGTTCATCCTCCATTTGCTCTTAATGGGCTTTGGGCCTTCAGTCGCCGTCCTACTGGTGGAAGGGAAGCTGTTGCTAGTGGTGGATTCAGTGGGGGTAGGGGTCTGAGCCAGGCATCTCTCTGCTGTCCCCAGGGCTGGTTGGGGGGCCCGGGTAGCAGGGTGGCTACTGAGCTGCTCCCAGGGTGGGTCCATGTGAGCTAACTGAGTTAACATTACTGCTACTCTAAACTGTACAGGATTTGTATTTGTTATTTTGGGAAGTCAACAAAGAGGCAGAAGAAACTTGCCTATCTAACTGGAATTATTTTGGATTCTAGCTGTGATTCACTGGATAGTGCCTTTCCGGGCTTCAGCAGATGAAATCCAGATAGTTACTATCTTTTAGAAGCTACCACAGCAAATAGTAATTGTTCAGTGAAATCAGATGTATTACAGATTGTTCTTAAGCAGTTCTGAATCTCATTGGGCCTCAGAAACTGATCCCTTTGGAGTCAGGTTTGCTTTGTACAGACTTGCAACACGCTTTTCTGAAATCTTCCTGAGTGTTTTGTACTTGATTTGCCTTTGGTGGCAAAACTTCAC
Organism: Pelodiscus sinensis; assembly: GCF_049634645.1. Taxonomy (NCBI): domain Eukaryota; kingdom Metazoa; phylum Chordata; order Testudines; family Trionychidae; genus Pelodiscus; species Pelodiscus sinensis. Next base: position 2,603,854 of record NC_134742.1, read on the forward strand.
AACACATCAATGAGCTATTCCCTTCTTTTAAGGCTGTTTTTTATATAATGAGCTACTAACTCTCCGACTATTGCTCCAGAGAACTGTTATGCTGTTCTGAATAAGGGAGAGAAGGAATCACCCCCGAGGCACCCATCTGTTGCCCTGACATGTTATCTGGGGAGGTATGCCACCTGCCAGGGGCCCATATCCCAGACATTACAGAGGCATTGTCAAGGAATATCCGGCCTCCTGACTATTACCCCATGCTTCTCATCCACGTGGGCACTAATGATACTGCAAGGTGTGTCCCTGAGAGGAGCCTGGGAGCACAGGGGAAGGAGTTTGGCGCACAGGTGGTGTTCTCATTAGCCCTTCCTGTCAAAGTTCACGGCCCAGGCAGAGACAGATACATCCTGGAGGGAAGCGTCTGGCTGCAAAGATGGTGCCACCAAGAGGGCTTTGGCTTCCTTGACCACGGGACGCTGTTCCAAGAAGAAGGACTGCTGAGCAGAGATGGGGTTCATCTTTTGAGGAAGGGGAAGAGAGTATTTGGTCACAGAGTGGCAAACCTAGTGAGAAGGGCTTTAAACTAGTTTTCATGGGGACAGGTGACCAAAGCCCATAGGCAAGTGAAAAACATGGAGGCCTAGGAGATGGGTCGGAAATGGGAGGGAGCATGGGCTATAATAGCAGAGATAAAGGAGGGACAAGGCAGAAGTGGGGGGCAAAATCAAATCAGTATCTTAGATGCCTGTGTACAAAGGCAAGGAGAATGGGGAATAGGCAGGAAGAACTTGAAGTGCTAATAAATAAACACAAGGATAACACAGTTGGTATCACAGGGCATGTCTACACTACAAAGTTAATTCGAACTAGCAGCCGTTAGTTTGAATTAACTGTAATAGGGGCTAAACATACAAACTGCTAGTTTGAATTTAAATCAAACTAGTGGAGTCCTTAATTTGAATTAGGTAAACCTTATTCTACATGGAGTAACTCCTAGTTCGAATTAAGCAGGTCAAATTAAGGGCTGTGTAGCCACTTAATTCAAATTAGTTGGAGGCTAGCCCTTCCCAGGTTGCCCTGGTGGCCACTCTGGGCCAAACCAGGGAAACTTTTCTGCCCCTTTCCCGGCCCCAGAGCCCTTAAAGGGGCACGGTATGGCTACAGTGCTTGTGCCAGTTACAAGCCTGCCAGCACCCAGCCAGCAGACCCTGCACCTGGCACAGCATGAGCAAGCCACCCACTGCCCTCTGCCTCTTCCCAGGACCAGGCTGGCGGTTCCCAGGAACCTGCCCGGGGCCGCAAGAGGCGGGCGCCCGCCTGGTCCAGTGCGGAGATCGTGGACCTCATAGAGGTTTGTGGGGAGGCTTCCAACGTCCACGACTTCCACACTAAGCACAGGAATGCAGCCGTCTAGGGCAGGATAGCTGCCAGCCTGGCCACTGAAGGCCACATGCGAACCCAGGAGCAATTTTGCATGAAAATCAAGTTGGTCCAGTGAAACCCCCCAACCCTGAGCTTAGAACATAAGAATGGCCGTACTGGGTCAGACCAAAGGTCCATCTATGCCAGTCGCCTGTCTGCCAACAGCGGCCCGCACCAGGTATCCCAGAGGGGATGGACCAAAGACAATTACCAAGTGATTTGTCTGATTCCATCCATCTCCAGCCTTCCACAGAGGCCAGGGACACCGTTCCTACCACCTGGCTAATAGCATTCCATGGACCCAACCTCCATGAATTTATTTAACTTCTCTTTAAACTGTATTATAGTTCTAGCCTTCACAGCCTCCTGTGGCAAGGAGTTCCACAGGTTGACTATGTGCTGTGTGAAGAAGAACTTTCGCATATTAGTTTTAAACCTGCTGTCCATTCATTTCATTTGGTGTCTTCTAGTCCTTCTATTATGGAAACTAATGAAGAACTTTTCTTTATTCACCCTCTCCACACCATTCATGCTTTTATAGACCTTTATTATATCCCCCCTCAGTCTCCTCTTGTCTAAACTGAAAAGTCCTAGTCTCTTTAGCCTCTCTTCATATGGGACCTGTTCCAAACCCCTAATCATTTTAGTTGCCCTTTTCTGAACCCTTTTCAAGGCCAAAATATCTTTTTTGAGGGGAGGAGACCACATCTGTACACAGTACTGAAGATATGGCTTACCATAGTTTTATACTTCCCCTCCTCCTTTTTCCCCTGGCTTCCCCCTTCCAGCTCCCTCCTCCCAGGTTTCCCCCTCCCCTCTTCCACCCTATCTCTTCCCTTCTCCCCTCTCCTTTTCCCAGTCTCCCCACAGGTTAATCTCCCCCACCCCAGTTTTGTTAAATAAAGAGAGTTTCCTTTTACACAGGTGTCCTTTATTTTTTACATCAGGAAGGGGGGCTAGGGAGGGGTAAGTGGAAGGAGGTGAGGGAGGAATGGGGCACAAGCCCCCGATGGGGAGGAGTGGGGTGGCTCTGCGGGCTCCTCGGGGTGGAAGCTCTTCTGCAGGGCCTCCTGGATCCTGACAGCCCCCCAATTGACCCCCCAGGATTGCAGCCTGCGGCAAGTGCAGCCGGGCTGATGGCCGAGTGCTGTGATGTGCCGAGTGTGGGCACTCTAAGACAGGACTGCTTTGCTGTCCCTCATCGAGGTAGACAAGCAAGCGGGGAACCCTGAGAACTGTCTGTCCGGGGTGGGGGTCAGGTCCCTTTAAGCACAGCCCTCAGCTAGCCTGAGGCGCAGCTCCACACTCTGAGTACGTCTAGATTACAGGGTTTTGTCGACGGAAGTTTTGTCGACAGATACTGTCGACAAAACTTCTGTCGACATAGAGCGTCTAGACACATTCAGTTCTGTCGACAAAGCAAGCTGCTTTGTCAACAAAACCCTGTAGTCTAGACGCAACCCTACAGGCAATAACACCTTCTGTCGACAGAACTCTGTCGACAGAAGGTGTTATGCCTCGTATAATGAGGTTTACCAGCGTCGACAAAACTGCTGAGTTCTGTCGATGTTATGTCGACAGAACTCAGCGGTAGTGTAGACGCAGGTATAGTTTTGTCGACAAAAGTCCACTTTTGTCGACAAAACTCAGTAGTCTAGACACACTCTCTAAGTCCTAACCTGATGCTCTGCCCGCACTGGTTCCTGCCAGCTTTAACTTCGGTTCAGGGTCCACTCAATGTGCACATGCTATTTTGAATCAGCAAAACGCTAATTCGAATTAGTTTTTGGGTCTAGATGCACTAATTCAGATTAGCTTAGTTCGAATTAACTAATTCAAATTAAGTTAGTTTGAATTAGTGTTGTAGTGTAGACATACCCCTAGTGGCTGTGATTAGTGCTCTTCTACATACAGCACATAAATGAAGTGATTTTTTGTGTTAAAACAAAATGTTTTATTTTTAGTTTCACAAGTCACAACAACAGCAGAGACTCTCTACACACTTTTGCCCATAGAGTTTTTTTCATGTGTGTCACGCCAAGAGACGTAATCTTTAATTTCAAGCATAAACTGTAACCAATTTTTCATTTAATATGTCAATACAAATGATATCAGATTTTGTTTGCTGTGTCAAGAAATAGCAATTTTGTGCTATTCCTCAAAGGAACAGGATACGTGTAAGATACCAAACGGCTACTGAAAACAACGTATTTGATTTCATAGTAAACAAACATTTAAAGTCAGGCACCTTGCCAATGATCCCTTGTTGTAGTATTCTTTCTTCCATAACATTTTAAATATATCTAAGATATTTGTTAGTAACTGCTCGTGCCACAGTGGCACAAATCCAAACAAGCGCACACAACCTCATTATTGGTGCACAAGACAAAACTCGTGGATGGAGAATCTCAGAGGGATCACTGGTCCCATCTATTTTCTATGATTCTCAGCTGGGCCTTCTCTCAAACCCCACAGCTTTGTGCTCAGAATGTTGGGACTCTGGCTACAGATAGGGGCCAAGTTGAAAATGAGGAACCCTCTGTTCCCATCAAAGCCAGTAAAAGGGTTTGAAGCACTGCAAGGTCAGAATATCAGCTGCAAATGTGTTTAATTCCTGTCAAGTATTTCAAAATCTGGATTTTGTTAGCAGGGGGAAAGAACCACTGAGCATTCAATGAAGAGTTTTACACACTATTTAGAACATTGAAGCAGAACTGAGGTCACCAAAAAATTACAAAGAAAACACACCGAGACTCATGACAAAATGAGGTAGCAGTTTATTTCAACCCATTACCTGGAATGGAATGTCAGAGGGAATTTACACAGATATTTTATAGGCTGGAGGGGGTAGAGGAGAATTCCTATGGGGTTTTGAATTTCTGAGAGAACTACCCACATGAGAGCTTGGGACTGCCTATGGAGCTGTACCACTTTCAATATAATTAAAATAACACTTTGTTATTTTAATTCTGTACATTCTGAGCTGGATGTTGTCTGAACACATCGATATTGGACAATCATTACTTGAGAGCAAACATTTCTCTACCCATCCTGAAGGCAGGGGATGCCTTAGGGGCACCTCCAAGAGGAATAAGCTCCATGGAGAAATAAACACAAATTCTACTCAAGTTTTGCTACGTTCCCTTTAAGTAAGAAACATGGAAATTCACCCCCACTAGTCAGCAGGGAGGGAAAATCATCCCCATCTGCCTCAGGAGCACGGGAAAGGCTGAAGCAGAAGAAGGGAAGATGCCCCGAGTCAAATCAAAACGGAGTGTTGGGAACTGACTGTTGCAGCCTCTGCCCCCACCCGTCCTAGGCCGAGGAGGCTCCAATCTCCAAGGTGGGCTCTCGGAGGCAGGGAAAGACTCTGGGAATTACCTTCTGTACAGACTCATCCTCTCTCACGCCCGCGGGGACAGCGGCTTCCTGACGTTCTTGACAGAGGCTCAGTTCTCGTCTCTCAGATCCTTGGGCACCAGCCGTTGCCAACCAGCTGCAGCCACATTCTTTGTTGTTGTCACACATGACATCACAATACACTCAGGCCTCCATACAGAGACCCCCCCCCCCCCCCCGCCCAGGTAACTCATCCCATCGCACGGCTAGGCAGGGGGAAGCGCTAACACCCACAGCTGGTTCATACTGGAAAGCTACTGGGAAGGAAGGCAGGAGGCAGAACCTTCCCTTGACCTAGCCCTGTCCCTTCTCCTCCATGCGTGCTGGGTACCAGCGGGTGACAACAGAAATTCACAGAGGTGGGGGCTGTGATTTTTCTAAGCTGGCTGCTGTGGGCTCCGGGCTCTCTGCTTTTTCAGGAACACGTCTCACCCAGACAAAAGCTGCCTTTCTTCTCTTGCCCTGCCTCAGGAGGGCACAGACACAGAGGGAAACCAGACAAGAATAATTTCCTGAGTTCCTACTCCAGTCCTCCACTCTCCCAGCTGAGCTACTGAAAGCAGCCCCAAGGGTTACCTCTGCTGCTTTGCCCTTAATAATGGTGGAGGGAGTTAGAAGAGGCAGCAGAATCCAATAGCTCTGGATTGGGACCCAGAATGCTGGGGGTGCTGGGCTTTGTGATGTACCTGCCATTGCCCCAGTGGGCGACTGTAGCACAGCCCAGTCATAAATAAGACTCTGCTCCATTTGTAGACAGGGTGGTCCATTACAAGAAAGGCTCCATCAGAAGAGGGCAACCTAGTGGAATAAACCAATTCCTGAGGCAACCAGCAGGTGGCGCTGCCCAGGGGCGTGAATCCCATTGCAGGGCCTGAGACCTTTCTGGCCAGACTCCACTCAGCAAGACCCAGCTGCTCTCTCAGCCCATCTAGGCATCTGGTACTTACTGGGGCACTTTGCAGCTCCCATCACACTTGAATCATCACTTTACTTTGCCATAGATGGGGAAAATGCAGGTCTTTACTCCAGGTGGAATTAAACCCATGATCTCTAGGTCCGGTGACCCCAGGCAGGAATGAGGCAGGAAGCGAGTCAAGCTGAGGGAAGCAGGCAAAACTCATCTTGCCTCACAGGGCCCCTTGCAACAGCTTCTTCCTTGTGTGCTACGGCGGAGAGACTCCCCCCAGTCATCTGAGGTGGTGACCAAAGCACCTGGGCAGCTCCTGCTGAGGTAGCTCAGTTGGGCCCATGTTAGACTGAAGAGCAAAAGGTCCCTGCTTGAGTCCCAGGGCTTGGCTGGGCTCTTTCTCCCCTGACCCTCTAGGGCTGGGCTCTTTACAGCATCACAGCTGTGCCCCTGGCCTGCTGAGAATTCCTGCCCTTCAGCAGTTCCCTGGAAGCAGCTTGCCTGCCCTGCTGCTCCCCCTAGGGCCCAGCATGCCCTGCCTTCCTTCCCCTGCCCTGCCTCAGCTGGGGAGGGAAAATAAACTCTCCTTCAAGCTGAACCAGCCACTTCAAGATAACTTGCTGTGACCCCACTACCGTTCTCCACGCTGCCGGCTGAGCTATGAAGGGCAGCTGTTGGTGTTGTCTCTGCTGCTTTGCCCTTAATAATGGAGAAGAGAGTTAGGCAGCAGGTGCAGAATCCAATAGCCTGGACTGGGACCCAGAATAGCGGGGGGTCTGGGGCTTGCAATATTGTGAGATACCTGCCCCTCCCCTCGAAATAACTAGATTGTGCCACGGCCGAGTCATAAAGAAGACACTGCAGCACTTGGAGGGGAATCTGATGCTTGCGATGTGTGAAAACAAAGGAGCCTGGGGCAGTTTACAGCTGCACCACAACTTCTCTCCTCATTTTATGGTACATCTGACAGGAAACACCTCCAGCAAGGGCTACTCTTTACCCCTGGTGGCACTCAAAGCCACCACCTCTGACTTGGGCCTCCAATGCTGCGTCCATTAAGCCCCTGGGACCACTCATCAGCGTGCCCTAGGAACATAAATTCTCTCTCCCAAATGCAGGCTCCTCACATTCGCTTGGAATTCAAGTGACCTGTCCCTGGCACCTCAGAGCCACGTCTGCAGCCCCTCTCCGCCAGGCCACCGGACAGGCCGCTGACAGAGCTGAGCCCCACCCTTTCCCCACATTTGTAGAGAAAACCCCATCCTAGAGTCATACCTCCCCCCTTCAGCACCTCCACGCCTCTGGCTCTGGGTGGCATGAGGACAACTCAGGCCAAATCCAGGGCTGGGCGGGTGCTAAGGGCAGCCTACAAGAGTGACCAGGCTGGGCACACCCAGGGTGAGGCTCATGGGTGCTGGGCGGCTGGTGGGGTCAGAGCTCCAGCTGAAAGATGCGCAGCCACGGGACACCCCGTATACAAGGCAGAGGGTGAAACCGTTACTGGCCTGGCAGAGCCCCGAACTGTTGCAGTGACACACTCAGCTTCTCCTGTGCACAAAGGCTCCTCAGCTGCAATACGCTTTGCACGTGTCTCTACCGGGCTGAGGCGCAGCCCTACGGCGGGGCCTTGGGAAGCTGTGGGCAGCACTGTTCACCTTTCCTAATCGCTCTAAAGGGCCCTCTCCTGCGTCTGTGATTTGTTCTTTAGGGAGTCACCCAAGAGCGCCCTGTCAAATAGCCCCTCCCAGCTCTACGGCCAGAACCTGATTTGGAGCTGCCTGGCTGCGTGAGGTTTGCTAGGCTACCCCCACTCCACTGCTTAAATCCTCCCCAGCCCTTTGCACGTCTTCAGCCTCCAGCTTCCCCTAGGCCTCAGAGTCCCTCTCAAGGCCCTGCTCTACACTAGGGCTTTATTTTGAAATCCCCTCACCCTGCGGTTGAGTTAATAAGTGGAGCATCTGCACTATTGTGAAAAGAACAGGCTGCTTATTGCAAAATCTGCCCTCCTGCTTTCCTGAGGAATATTGCTAATTTCAAAATAGTTATTTCCAAAGAGCGGTAGTGTGGACGCTCCGGACCGCTGCTATTTCACAAGAATTACTCCCCAGAGTCCTTCAGACAAATTACTTCCCAGTGTTTTGTGGGGCTCTAAGTCGAGGTAGCACGTCCACTGTAACAGAGCCACCTCAGACCAATTTCAAAGCTTCCCCACAGTGTCGAGGCGCTATTTCGATTCTGTGATTTTGGGAATTATTAAATCAATTTGAGTTATTTCAAAATAGTTTCCCAGTGTAGACATGCCCCAGGTGTTGCTCCTAGTGAGCAGATGAAATGGGGTAAACCCTGTAGACTCTTGGGATACCTCAGGGATGGGCTCTCCCCGGGGTGCAACCTGGAACTGGGAGCTTCTGAGCCCTCTGGCTCCCTCACACTGTGATGCTGTGACCAGGTGCAAACCTCACCGGGACCCGCACTTACACAGTGACCCCTAGGCTGGCACATGCCCAGCTGAGATGTACGGGGCTTCTCCTGGCCAGTCACACACTAACAATAGGGACTCTCCAGCCACTTCCCTCCAGCTCCCAGCCTGGCACCCCACAGCTGGGCCATCTTGCCCTGCTCAGAAGCCCGACCAGGGGGAGTTTACCACCCAGTCTGCCCCCTGTCCCAGCGTGGGGAGGACGTGCCCCAACTTCTGTGCAACGAGCAGATTTCCCAAGCACGTCCACCCAGCCCCCTGCTTAAGGGGAAATATCAAACAGACTCGTTAACTGCAGGGGGCTGGTAAGTGATTAGCAGTAATAAGCTCACAGATCACAGCTGGCCACCCCAGGACGCTGGGTTAGCTGCTTCTCCACGCCCCAGGCTGGCTGGGTTGCTGAAGCAGCTGTTGCCAGGGCAACTTTGGGATTCTGGGGGGGCTGCTGCTGCTGCTGAAGGGACATCTGTTGCTGCGTCTTCTGCTGCTGCTACCTTGGCTGCTCCATCTGGTGCTTGTTCTGCTGCTGCCGCTTCTTTTCCTGCTTCTTCTTCTCCTTCGTTCTCCCAGCCTGGCTGGAGATTTCCAGGTGCTCTGCCCGCCTGCTCTGGGCTGTATGCAGTTCCCCAGCTGGCCAGGAGGGGTGCTGTCCCTGGCGGGAAGGGGGCTTCTGCACCCCTTGTGCTCATAGGCAGGGCCCTTTCCATGACAGTGGGAGCATGAGCCACCTGGGCCTGGCTATGGGCCCAGCTCAGTCAGACCCCCCTTCCCAGCTACCTTATGTGACTCTCCTTCCTCAGCTGTGACTGGCTGTGCCCTGGGGCCAGTCCTTGAGAAGCAGCTGTGGCCTCCTCCCCAGAGGTGGCTGCATTGTGGGAGTGGGTGAGGTGCTATTACTTTTCTTCTTCTGCCACTGCTACTATTTCCTGATTCTTCCACTCTTCTGCTGCTGCTTCTACATCTGCTACTTCTGCTGCTGTTTCTTCCACTGCTGCTTCTACATCTTTTCTTCTGCTACTTCTTCTGATGTTTCTCCTTATGCTGTGCTTCCTGCTCTGTTGCTGTTACTTCATCTGTTTTTTCCTTTTTTGTTTGTCTTCTGCTGCTGCTACTGCTGTTTTCTATTCATTTATTGGGGCTACTTCTTCTTCTGCTTCTGTTGTTCTTCTATTCTTTCTTCTGTGTTTCTGCTTCTTGTGCCCCTGCTGCTTCTTCTGCTGCTTCTTCCTTTTCTGCTTTTGCTCCTACTTCCTGGCTACGTCTAGATTTGCATGATTTTCCACAAATGCTTTTAACTGAAAAGTTTTCCATTAAAACCATTTGCGGAAAAGAGCGTCTAGATTGGCACGGACGTTTTTCCACATAAGCACTTTATGTGGAAAAGTGTCCATGCCAATCTAGACATGCTTTCATGCAAAAAAACCCCGATCGCCATTTTCGCGATTGGGGCTTTTTTGCGCAAAACAAATCTGAGCTGTCTACACTGGCCCTTTTGTGCAAAAGTTTTGCGCAAAAGGATTTTTGCCCGAATGGGAGCAGCATAGTATTTCCGCAAGAAGCACTGATTTCAGACAGTAGGAAGTCAGTGTTCTTGCGGAAATTCAAGAGGCCAGTGTAGACAGCTTGCAAGTTTAAACTTGCCAATCTAGACACAGCCCCTCTGTTTATACCACTTCTTCTTTTCCTGCTTCTTTTGCTGCTACTTTTCTTCTTCTGTTGCTGCTTTTTCTTCCGATGATTCTTCTTCTGCTGCTGCTACTTCCTGTTTCTTCTGCTGCTGAGGCTCATTATTCTTATTATTCTTCCGCTGCTGCTTCTGCAGTGCTGCTCTTTCTGCTGCTGCTTCATCTGCCTCTGTGGCTCCTCCCTCTCCTGTCCCTACTTATTTTCATTCTTCTTCTTCTTCTGCAGTCACTGTTCCTGATGACTCCTTTTTTTCTGATGCTTTTACTTTTCTAGCTTTAATCTGCTGCTGCTCCTGATGCTCCTTCTGTTGCTGTTCTTTCTTCTGCTGCTACTGCTGCTCATTCTCCTGCTCCTATTTATTTTTCTGCCTCTCCTTTTTCTGCTGCTTTTTCATCTGCTACTGTTGCTGCTCCTTCTGTCGCCCATACTTGTTGTTATGCTTCTTCTTCCACTCCTTCTTTGGCTACTTTCCTTCTGCTGCTGCTTCTTCAGCTGCTGTTTTTTCTTATGCTACTTCTGCTTTTGCTGCTGCTACTTTATTTTCTTCACCTTCTGCTACTGCTGCTTCATCTGCTTCCCTCACAGCTGCTCTACTCTCCGTACTTATTTTTCCGCTTCTTCTATTTTTTAGTGTGTGCTGCTGCTTCTACTTCTGCTGCTTTCTGCTGTTTCAGCTTCTTCTGTTGCTCCTTCTCCTGTTGCTCCTTTTGTTTCTGCTACAGCGGCTTCTGCTGCAGCTTCTTCTCCTGCTGCTGCTGTTTCTTCTGCTGTTGCTACTACTTGCTTTTTCTTCTTTGCTTTCTTCTTCTGTTGATGGCTTCTGCTGCTGTTGATTTCTCTTTTCATCTGCTGCTGCTACTCCATCTGCTTCTAATGCTACTTCTTCTTCTTCCACCGCACCTGCTGTATCTGCTTCTTCTGCTACTGCTGCTCCTTCTCCTGCTTCTACTTGTTTTTCTGTTTCTCCTTAGTCTTTTTTTCTGCTGCTAAAGTCTGCTCCTTCTTCTGTTACTGCCACTTCTTCTGCTGCTCCTTCTGCTGTTTCTTTTTCTGCTGATGCTGCTTCCCATTCCTTCTGCTCTTCTCTGCTGTAGCTTTATTATTGTTATACTACTACTGCTTCTTTGGTTTATCCTGCTTCTCCTCCTGCTCTGTCTTCTACTGCTGTTCCTGCCTCTTTGATTCTCCGTCTTCTTCTGATGTTTCTTCTGCCGTTGCTTGTTCTTCTGATCTGATGCTGTGGGTTCTTCTATGTCTGCTTCTTCTGCTTCAGCTGAGGATTCTTCTAGTTCTTCTGCTCCTACCTCTTTTCTTCCACTTCTTCTTCTCCTCTGCTGTTTCTGCTGCTCTTCATGCTTCCTTTCTTCTTCTGCTGCTCCTTCCTTCGCGATTACAGTTTTCTGCTGATGCTTCTACTTCTTCTGCATTTTCCTTCTTGGTTTCTTCTTTTGCTGATGCTTCTTCTGGAGCTACCACTACTATTTTCATCTCCTGCTGCCACTTCTGCTGCTGCTGCTTCCACTGTGTCGGCTTCTTCTTCCGCAGCTTCGTCTGTTTCTGATTCTTATGCCTGTTCTTCTGCTCTTTCTTTTCTTCTGTTGCTGCTCCTTCTCCTCCTCCTGCTTGTTTTTCTGCTTCTTTTGCAGCTTCAATCTGCTGCTGCTGTTTCTTCTGTTCTTTCTTGTGTTGATCTTCTTCTGCCGCTTTTCCTCCTGTTTCCTTTGTTGCTGCTACTTATTCTGCTGCGACTTTTCTTCTGCTGCTGCTGCTGCTGCAGCTTCCTGCTTCCTATTTTTATTCGGCTGCTTCTTCACCTGCAGCATCTATGGCTGCTGCTGCTTCTGTAGCTGCTACTTCTGCATCTGCGTCTTGTGAAGTTGCTGCTATTCCTTCTTTTTCTGCTCTCGTTTCTTATATTCTACTGCTGCTACTTCTTTTTCTGCTTCTCCTGCTGCTGCTCTTCTTCTGATGCTCATGCTACTTCTGCTGCTGCTTCATATGCTTCTGTTGCAGCTGCTTCTCCTGCTCCTACTTGTTTTCTGATTTTTCTTCTTTTCTTTCTGCTGCTGATCCTTCTTACGCTGCTTCTTCTACTGCTGATGCCTTTTTGGGCAATACTTTTCTATTTCTGCCACTGCTTCTTCTGCTGATTCTTCTGCTTTTGCTTTTTCTTCTTTTGTTTGTGCTTCTTTTCTGTTGTTTCTTTTGCTGCTGCTTTTGCTCCTGCTTTCTCTGTTGATCCTACTTACTCGTCTGTTGCTTCTACTTCTGCTTCTGCTTTTCCTGCTACAGCTGAGGTTTCTTCTAGTTCTTCTGCTCCTGTCTCTTTTCTTCCACTTCTTCTTCTCCTCTGCTGTTTCTGCTGCTCTTGATGCTTCCTTTCTTCTGCTGCTGCTCCTTCCTTCACGATTACACTTTTCTCCTGATGCTGCTGCTACTTCTGCTTCTTCCTTCTTGGTTTCTCCTTTTGCTGATGCTTCTTCTGGTGCTACTATTGCTTTTTTCATCTCCTGCTGCATCTTCTTCTGCTGCTGCTTCCACTGTGTCTGCTCCTTCTTCTGCAGCTTCTTCTGCTTCTGATTCTTCTGCTGCTGCTGTTTCTTTTCTTCTGTTGCTGCTCCTTCTCCTCTTCCTGCTTGTTTCTCTGCTTCTTCTGCAGCTTCAATCTGCTGTTGCTGCTGCTGTTTCTTCTGTTCTTTCTTCTTCTGCTGCTTTTGCTCCTGTTTCCTTTGTTGCTGCTACTTATTCTGCTGCTGCTGCTGCTGCTACTGCTGCTACGGCCTCTTTCTTCAATTCTTCTCCTGCTGCAGCTTCTTACTTCCTATTTTTATTCGATTGCTTCTTCACCTGCAGCATCTATGGCTGCTGCTTCTTCTGTAGCTGCTTCTTCTTCTGCGTCTGCTTCTTGTGAGGTTGCTGCTACTCCTTCTTTTTCTGCTCTTGTTTCTTATATTCTACTGCTGGTACTTCTTTTTCTGCTTCTGCTGCTGCTGCTCTTCTTCTGATGCTCATGCTACTTCTGCTACTGCTTCATCTGCTTCTGTTGCAGCTGCTTCTCCTGCTCCTACTTGTTTTCTGCTTTTTCTTCTTTTCTTAGTGCGGCTGCTGCTTCTTCTGCTACTTCTTCTACTGCCGATGCTGTTTTCGGCTGCACTATTTTTCTATTTCTGCCACTGTTTCTTCTGCTGGCTCTTCTGTTTCTGCTTTTTCTGTGGCCACTGCTTTTTCTTCTTTTGTTTGTGCTGCTGCTGCTTCTTTTGCTGTTTCTTCTGTTGTTTCTTTTGCTGATTCTTCTGCTACTGCTTTTGCTCCTGCTTTCTCTGTTGATCCTACTTACTCGGCTCTTGCTTCTACTTCTGCTTCTGTTTCTGCTGCTGCTTTTCCTGCTACTGCTGCTGCAGCTGCTTCTGCTGCTTTTCTTCTTCTTCTTTTGCTCCTGCTACTACTACAGCTTATTCTGCTGCTTCTTTTGATGTTTCTTCTGCTGTTGCTTGTTCTTCTGATATGATGCTGTGGATTCTTCTATGTCTGCTGCTTCTGCTTCTCCTGAGGTTTCTTCTAGTTCTTCTGCTCCTGTCTCTTTTCTTCCACTTCTTCTTCTTCTCCTCTGCTGTTTCTGCTGCTCTTGATGCTTCCTTTCTTCTTCTGCTGCTCCTTCCTTCACAATTACACTTTTCTCCTGATGCTGCTACTTCTTCTGCTTCTTCCTTCTTGGTTTTCTCTATTGCTGATGCTTCTTCTGGTGCTACCACTGTCTGCTTCTTCTTCTGCTTCTGATTCTTACACTTCTTCTTCTGCTGTTTCTTTTCTTCTGTTGCTGCTCCTTCTCCTCCTCCTACCTGTTTTTCTGCTTCTTCTGCAGCTTCAATCTGCTGTTTCTTCGGTTCTTTCTTGTGTTGATTTTCTTCTGCCGCTTTTGCTCCTGTTTCCTTTGTTGCTGCTACTTATTCTGCTGCTGCTGCTGCTGCTGCTGCTGCTGCTGCTTCTGCTGCTACTGCTGCTACGGCCTCTTTCTTCAATTCTTCTCCTGCTGCAGCTTCTTACTTCCTATTTTTATTCGGTTGCTTCTTCACCTGCAGCATCTATGGCTGCTGCTTCTTCTGTAGCTGCTGCTACTTCTGCATCTGCTTCTTGTGAGGTTGCTGCTACTCCTTCTTTTTCTGCTCTTGTTTCTTATATTCTACGGCTGCTTCTTCTACTGCTGCTCTTCTTCTGATGCTCATGCTACTTCTGCTGCTGCTTCATCTGCTTCTCCTGCTCCTACTTGTTTTCTGCTTTTTCTTCTTTTCTTAGTGCGGCTGCTGCTTCTTCTGCTACTTCTTCTACTGCCGATGCCTTTTTCGGCTGCACTACTTTTCTATTTCTGCCACTGCTGCTTCTGCTGGTTCTTCTGTTTTTGCTTTTTCTTCTTTTGTTTGTGCTGGTTCTGATTCTTTTGCTGTTTCTTCTGTTGTTTCTTTTGCTGATTCTTCTGCTGCTGCTTTTGCTGCTGCTTTCTCTGTTGATCCTACTTACTCGGCTGTTGCTTCTACTTCTGCTGCTGCTTTTCCTGCTGGTGCTGGTGCTGCTGCTGGTGCTTTTTTTCTTCTTCTTCTTCTACTACTGTTGGTGCTACTTATTCTGCTGCTGCCTCTTCCGCTGCTGCTTCGCCTGTGTCTTCTTCTGATGCTTCAATCTGCTTCTGTGTCTGCTTCTTCTTCTGTCCCTTTCTTTTCATGCTTCTTCTCCCTCTTTTCTTTGTGCTGCTGCTACTTCTTCTCCTGTTGCTTTTTCTGTGGCTGTGGTTGTTCCTTCTTTTTCTGTTGATGCTTCTTTAGCTGCTGCTCTTTCTTCTCTTGCAGCTACTTCTGCTCCTTGAGGGCTATGTCTCGACTGCATTGCTGTATTGGGATCCTGTAAGGATCCCGAAATAGCAACACCACCTCCAAGGAACGTATCTGCTTTTTTGGAAAAATTTTGAAAATAGCAGACGTGCTCTTTCACCATCCCTGTAAACCTCGTTGTACGAGGAATAAGGGACGGCTCGAAAGAGCACGTTATTATAAAATTTGGCGCTGTGCAGATGCATCAAATTTCAAAATAGCCACTTTAAAAAGTAAAATATGCAGTGCTATTTAATGCAGGGCAGTGCTGTTTCTGCTTCTGCTGCTATTTCTTCATCTCTTCCTGCCTTTTAGCTTCTGCTCCTTCTCCCAGTAGTTCTGGCTGCTGTTTCGTCAGCTTCTGTTGCTGCACCTTTCCCTGCCCATACTTGTTTTCGGGCTTCTTCTTCTGTTTGTGCTGCTGTTTCTTCTTCCTCTGCTACTTCTCCTGCTGCTGCTCTTTCTTCTGCTGTTGCTACTACTTGCTTTTTCTTCTTTGCTTTCTTCTTCTGTTGATGGCTTCTGCTGCTGCTACTTCATCTGCTTCTGATGCTACTTCTTCTTCCGCCGCTGCTGCTGCTGTTTCTGCTTCTCCTGCTACTGCTGCTCCTTCTCCTGCTTCTACTTGTTTTTCTGTTTCTCCTTCTTCTGTTCTTTCTGCTGCTTAAGTCTGCTGCTCCTTCGGCTACTGCCACTTCTTCTGCTGCTTCTCCTGCTGTTACTTCCTCTTCTTCTGCTCCTTCTTCTGTTTTTTCTTTTTCTCCTTCAGCTACTTCCTGTTTCTTCTGCTGTTCTTCTGTTGATGGCTCATTTCTGTTATTCTGCTGCTGCTTCTTTGGCTTTCGCTGCTTCTCTTGCTGCTATTTCTTCTACTGCTGTTCCTGCCTCTTTGATCTGCTGCTTCTTCTTCTGTTTCTTCTGCTGTTGCTTGTTCTTCTGATCTGATGTTGTGGCTTCTTCTGCATCTGCTGTTTCCGCTTCAGCTGAGGTTTCTTCTATTTCTTCTGCTCCTGCCTCTTTTCCTCCACTTCTTCTTGTTCTCTTCTTCTTCTGCTACTTTTTCTGCTGCTGTTGATTCTTCCTTTCCTCTTCTTCTGCTCCTTCTTTTGCTGTTTCCATTTTTCTGCTGATACTGATACTACTTCTGCTTCTTCCTTCTTGGTTTCTTCTTTTGCTGATGCTTTTTCTGGAGCCACCACTGCTCTTTTCATCTGCTGCTGCTATTTCTTCTGCTGCTTCTTCCACTGTGTCTGCTTCTTCTGCTTCTGCTTCTTGTTCTTCTGCTGTTTCTTTTCTTCTGTTGCTGCTTGTTTTTCTTCTGCTGCTGCTGTTTCTTCTGTTGTTTCTTTTGTTGATTCTTCTTCTGCTGCTTTTGCTCCTTCTTCCTTTGTTTGTACTACCTATTCTGCTGCTAGTTTTCTTCTTCTGCCACGGCTTCTTCTGCTGAATTTCTTCTACTGTTGTAGCTGCTAGTGCCTCTTTCTTCTGCTCTTCTCCTGTGCTTCTGTTTCTGCTTCTGCTGCTATTTTTCTTCTCCTCCTGCCTCTTTTCTTCTGCTACTTCTCCTACTGTTGCTGCTGCGCCTTCATCAGCTTCAGTTCCCACAACTTTCCCTGCCCCACTTCTTTTCAGGCTGCTTCTTTGGTTTGTTTTGCTGTTTCTTCCCTTGCATCTACTACTGCTGCTACTTTTCTATTTCTGCCACTTCTTCTTCTGATATTTCTCCTGCTGCTTCATCTGCTTCTGCTGCTCCATCCTTTTCTGTTGCTTCTTCTTCTATTGCTGCTGCCGCTGCCACTTCTGCTTCAGTCTGTCTCTTCTTCTACTGATTCTGTGGCTGGTTATTTCCTGTTTCGGTTTTCTTTTAACCTGCTACTGATTCTTCTGCTACTGATGCTTTTTCTGTTCCTTCTTCTTCTGCTTTTTCTCCTGCTGCTGCTACTTTTCTTTTTGTGCCACTGCTGCTTCTTTTAATTTTTCTTCTTCAGCTGCTATTACCTCGTTTCTTCTACTATTCTTTTTCTGCTACTTCTTCTGCCCCTGCTTTTTTCATGCTTCTTTTGTTTGTGCTACTGCAGCTTCTTTTTCTGTTGTCCTTCTTTCTGCTGTATCTTCTGTTGCTGTTACTTCTTCTGCTTCTTCCTCTTTTGATTCTGCTGCTGCTGCTGCTTTTACTTCTCTCAGGCTTCTCTACACTGTGAGGTTTTTGCAGCAGAGAGTATGCTAATGAGGGACTGATGTTTTTTGCGCAAGGGGGTTTTTGCACAAAAAGAAGCAGTGTAGTTGTTTCTGTTTGCTCAAAACCTCCTTTTTGCTCAAGATCCTTATGCCTCTCCAGATCTTGTGCAAAACAGCTTTTTGGCGAAAAACGGAAGTGGCTACGCTGTTCCTTTTTGCACAAAAACCCCTTATGCAAAAAGCATCAGTACAAAATATGCTAATGACATCGCAACTCATGCTAATGAGTCTGTCATTAGCATACTCTCTGCTGCAAAAACTTGCAGCCTAGACACAGCCTCACTCAATAAGGAGCAGCTAGACAGCGCAAGCCAGGTCCAAGGGGAAGGAGCTCATGACTGAGATGCTCCCCATAGCCTAGTCCTACCCTTGTAGTGCAGCAGACAGGAAGGGTGGAGCCTACTGGAAGTCTCCAGAGAACTGTCATGTCTGCACCTGTGCAGAAAAGCGGGAGGGGCCGGGCCCTTGCTGTGCTCTGCCCTGGCAGGAGGAGGGGAGGGGAAATCGGGCTGAGGTTATAAGAGAGCATCTCCTTCCCTCCCATTTAACACACAGCAACAACAGACTGGGAAGTGCTTCCAAAGGATGTCACAGAACTAGTTTCAGAGGGGCAGCCCTGTTAGTCTGTAACTTTAAAAGACAAAGACTTGTCCCGTAGCACCTTAGGGAGTATCTACCAGCTCCCTGAACTCAAAATAAGCAATGTTCCAAAGATACAAAGATACTGATTACCTTGCCCGTTACAATGATAGCTTCCCCACTTACCACCCCAGCTACGTCTAGACTGGCATGATTTTCCGCAAATGCTTTTAACGGAAAAGTTTTCCATTAAAAGCACTTGCGGAAAAAAGCATCTAGATTGGCACGGACGCTTTTCCGCAAAAGCACTTTTTGCGGAAAAGCGTCCATGCCAATCTAGATGCGCTTTTGCGCAAAAAAGCCCCGATCGCCATTTTCGTGATAGGGGCTTCTTTGCGCAAAACAAATCTGAACTGTCTACACTGGCCCTTTGGCGCAAAAGCTTTGCACAAAAGGACTTTAGCTCGAACGGGAACAGCATAGTATTTCCACAAGAAGCACTGATTTCAGACAGTAGGAAGCGGCCAGTGTAGAGAGCTGGCAAGTTTTTCCACAAAAGCAGCTGCTTTTGCAGAAAAACTTGCCAGTCTAGACACAGCCCCTCTGATTAGCCATTCATTAACTTATAAACAGCTATTCCCTCCCTTCCTTTCCCTCACCCCACCTTCTGTACTTAATCTGATTTGTCAGGTTAATAATGTGTTCACTTTTTTTCATTGTATTCCTTTGGTGTATATGGTAATTATATGGTAATGCCAATTCTCTTCCAGAATATGATCTGATGAAGTGGGTCTGTCCCACTAAAACTCATCACCTATTAAACTATCTTGACAGACTTTAAAGTGTGATATAGTTTTTCCTTTTGTTTTTAGCAAGAGCAGAATAACAGGGCTCTCTCTCTATTACTATATAGAGCATCGTGAGCTTTCATGGCCAAAACCCACTTTCTCAGATGCTCAGAGTGAAGAAAAAAGGGGGGAACATCTGGAGGTGACTGGGAAACAAATTAGCAAATGAATGTTAATGTTGATAAATGCAAAGTAATGCCTATTAGAAAACATAATCCCAACTACATGTGCAACATGTACAAAATGATGGGGACTAAATTAGCTATTACCACTCGCGAGAGAGCTCTTGGCGTCATTGTGGATACTTCTCTGAAAACATCCTTAGGTCACAGAGCCAGTCCCTGGGGGAGCTGGGAAGAGGACCTTAGGAGTCCTGCAATTCTCACCAACCATAATAGCTTGAATTTCAGACATTCAATGGGCTGAAGAAAGTCCCTTCAAACAAGTTTCCCACCAACCATTGTTCCAGCCATGATTCAGGAAGGATTTCAGGAGAACTGGAATGTCGGAGAGAATGAGGAAAAGCCCCAAGACAGCAAATGCAGAGAAGCGCCAACCGTAGCGAAACACCTTGTTGGGTCTGACTTACTGGCTCAGTCCTGCCAATCAGGGGAGAGACTGGGGGGCGGGAGGGCGGAACATTCTCACCAAAGAGCCCAAAGCATGGCCCACATCACGGGGGCGATCCCCGTCAGAGCACTATTTCTGCCCCCACCTTTTTGGTTGGACCTCCCAGGAGACCAGCTCCCAATGTGGGGAGGGGAGCAGGAGAAGAGGGCAAAAGAGGCAAGAAAAGAAGAGAAATGCGGGCGGGACAGAGGGAAAGAGAAACCAAACAGGAGAAACCCCCACGGCCCCAGTGGTTCTAAGGGACAAAGCCCCAGGTGGGGAATAAAATTCCGACCCTTTCACCCAGTGTTCCGTGCCTAGAATCCAGCCGGGACCAGGTGGATCAGACTGAGCAGTTCCAACCCCCTGGGAGGCTCTTACCTTCTCCGCAGGGATGTCTGGGCTGTAGACAAATCAGGCGAAGGAGGAAAAAGCTCGACAGAGATTCCTCCAGGCGCTCACGTGCAGGAACCAGGAAGCTCTGAGTCTTCAGAGAGACAACGCGAGACAGAGACTTGCCTTAGCAAGTGCCACAGGGGTCTGCAAGGTCATCCCGGCCTTGCCCCTCTTGTGCCTGGCTGATGTCAGCATCTCTCAGTGAGGTCACCACCTCCCCACCATCTTTGCCTAATATGGGGAGGGCCTGCCAAAGGCTTGTGTGATGTCACTGCACCCCTCTCCTGCAGGGTGTGTGTCCTGCCTCTGGCCACCCCTCGGGATGTTTGAGCCATTCCCTGTGCTCCCCCCTCTCAATGCCTGTTCCTCCTAGGAAGTCAGCCGGCTGCACTGTCATACCTCAGAAACTGCTCCCCACACAGCACTCAGCTCTGCCTCCCTCACTAGACTTCCTGGCCAGAGAGCGTTAGAGCCTCTAATCTGACTCTGCGTCCCACAGGCCCCGTCCGGCCCAGTCGCTGGTTGTGCCCAGACGCGTTCCAACAAGGCCTCTCGTTGGCATAGACCCATCACCACGTGGAGACTCCCCCGCTGCCCTGGGGCCATTGGCTCTGTGGTGAATCGTCCTCACAGTGGCACATTGGCCCTTATTTCTCATGGAAAATTAGACTCCTTTCACCTTCCAGGCCCTGGCTCTGCCGAGCCCTTTCTCTGACAGAAGAGCACCGAGGGGAAAATTGAGTGAGTCCTGCACCAAGCTCCTCTCCCACCCCCCGAATCTCGCACCCCCATGGGCCCTGCCAGTTAACTCCTCCCCCTCCCTCCCAGAGCCCCCCGCCCCCAGCACAATCAGCTTCTTCCTGGCGTGCAGGAGGCTCTGGGGCGAGGGCTGATGGGGAATATTCAGAGGAGGGAGCGGGAGGAGGCGGCAGAAAGAGGCAGGGCAGGGGTGGGGGCTCGGGGAAAGGACCAGATGGGGATGTGGCCTAGGGCACAGCTGGCACTTCCCACCAACCCCCAGGCCCAGAGGTAACTGTTGCTAATTATAGAAAGGAGATCCTGGGAAGGAAACGCAATTGCCTCTTTTTTAATTGTGTTTGGTTTTAGCCAACCTGCTTTAGTTAAATTGTCTGAACAAGTGCGATTTTCCAACCCTCCCTTCAGTGCAGTGATTGACAGGAGACTCGTTTCTATTTTGCTCGTCTCAGCGCTTGGTACATAAGAACGGCCACACCAGGTCAGACCAAAGGTCCATCTAGCCCAGTATCCAGCCTGCCCACAATGGCCGATCCCAGGTGCCCCAGAGGGGATGAACAGGACAGGGAATCATTGCGTTGCCATTCCCAGCTTCTGACAAACAGAGGCTGGGGACACCATTCCTACCCATCCTGGCTAACAGCCACGCATGGGCCTGTCCTCCATGTATGTATCTGGTTCTTTTCAGAACCCTGTTGAAACCCTGGTCTTCACAACGTCCTCTAGCAAGGAGTTCCACAAGCTGACCATGCACTGCATGAAGAAATACCTCCTAGTGTTTATCTGAAACCTGCTGCGTAGTTATTGAATTGGGTGGCACCTAGTTCTTTTGGTAGGAGGAGTAAATAGCACTTTGTTATTTACTTTCTGTACCCCATGCAAGAGTGTTCAGGCCTCCATCCTAGTAGTGAGTTTTTAATCTCTATATTTCACCAAGTGCTAGGTTGACCAGGTAGCTAACTGGCTATCAGTGATTTGAGCAGGAGAAGAGTTGGCCCGGATTCCAGTAGGAAATTTCTCCAAGAAAGAGGAGAGAAGATGGTTTCAACTCATCAGACTGAACAGCGCATCCTCAAGTAAACACAATGTTCACAAAGTTTTGGTTTCCAGCTAGTAGGAGTGATAGAATAAACTGCTGCCTTAAGTCACGTCTCTGGAGCACATATGGAGGTTGGATGGATCATTCGGTCCTTTGTTTGGCGCTTCAGTTTGTAGCAAAGATCCTCCAGAAGCAAGGAGTACAACTGAGGACAAAATGGAGGAGTTTCCAGGGCCTTTTCTATTTTCTGCCTGCTGAGGGAAGGCACCAGGGAGGCTCTCGGGACACCAGGCAATTGTACATGGCTGTGAGGGGAAAGAGTCGAGGCTCCCAACTCTGCCGGTCACCAGGAGAATTGAAAAGATGGTGTCTCAGTGTTTGAAATGTGTTACACCTTCAATTAAATTTTACAATACAGCTTTGACAGGAGGCGAGGGCAGAAGCTGATTGGCTGAGGCTGAGTGAACAATCACTATATAAAGGCCGTAGTGGTGGGATCGGGACCTGGGGGAGGAGCAGAAGCTGCAAGAGGCCCACACAGAAGAAGCCACGTGGGGAGCAGCTGCAGCCTCCCCCCAAAAAAATTCCAAGGTTGCCTCGTCAACGGCTGCTTCAGCTACCCAGCCAGCCCGGGGCGGCTGCAGTGTTGCTATAGATGGGGCTGGGCCTACCATGCGGCAACTAAATAAATAATTATATCTGTTTGCAAAGAATTCCTGCTTGTCGGGCTTGTCTTGTTTGGAGTCTCTCCTGTCTGCCACAAGGGAATGGAGGGCTGGAGTCTGGTGGGAGCTGCACAGTGCCCCACTCACTTTGGTACCGTGTTGCCGCTCATGCACGTCTCCAGCAAGTACCAGAACCCCCGATGAACTGACAGAGCAGCTGGGTCTTGCTTAGTGGAGATTGGCCAGAAAGGGCTCAGGCCCCGCAATGGGATTCACTCCAGAGGGCAGCACCACCTGCTGGTTGCCTCAGGAATTGGTTTGCTCAGCTAAGACATTCTCTGCTGATGGTGCCACAGAGTCTTCTGTATGACTGGGCTGTGCTACCATCTGGGTGCCCCCCATTCGTGGGGAAGGGCAGGTATCTCACGGTATTGCACGACCCAGGAGCCCCACCATTCTGTGTCCCAACACCATGCTGCCTCTTCCCAACTCCCTCCAACATGATTAAGGGCAAAGAAGCAGACGCTAGACCCACAGCTGCCCTTCGATAGCTCAGCTGGCAGAGCAGAGGGCTGTCGTAGGACCTCAGTACGTTATCCTTAGGTGGCTGGTTCAGCGTGAAGGAAAGTGTCTTTTCTCTCCTCTGGCTGAGGCAGAGCAAGAGAAGAAAGGCAGGGCAAGCCGGGCCCTAGGGGAAGGAGCCGGGCAGGCAAGGTGCTTCCAGAGATCAGCTGAAGGAGAGGAAATCTGTGTGCCCCTGGGGAATGGCCTCTAGGCAAAAGAGAGTCTATCTAGATGGCTGGGTCGGAAGGCCTCATTCAAGTCAATGGACTATTGGGAAAAGCCCCTGTCCTGGCTGCAGTGACCAGATCACCTGGGACTGGACCCCACCTGGGAATACCAGTTTTTGCCCATTGACAGGCCTGGGAGCTAAGATCGGAGACAAAAGTTTCTCGCCTTCTGCACAAGCTCTTTGAGGCAGGGGTGTGACACCATCATGGTTCCTCATTGACTCCCCGCCCAGAAGAGCCTCTTGGAATCAGCTGAGGAACAAGGCCTGGGCTGGGGGAAGAGCCGGCGCCAGGCTAGACGGGTTTCTAGCGTGTGACAGGAAGACCTGAGGGTTTCCACTGCAAGTGAGGGCAGCTCGTCCCTCCAGAGCCTGGGGCCAGGAACATCAGCTCAGGCAGAGACCTGCTGACTTGTTCTGCTTTCTGGTGCATGTTCAAAAGGGACGGAGACTCCCCAATGTCCTTGGGAACAAGGTGAGACCGTTCGGGGCTCCTCCAGGCCCGTAATAGTTTCTCCCTCTGTCTGCCTTGTATAGGGGTTGTCCCGTGGCTGTGCAGCTTTTAGCTGGAGCTCTGACCCCACCAGCCACCCAGCATCCATGAGCCTCACCCTGGGTGTGCCCAGCCTGGTCACTCCTGCAGGCTGCCCTTAGCACCTGCCCAGCCCTGGATTTACCCCAGATCGTCCACATGCCGAAGGGGGAGGATTGACTCTAGGAAGGGGTCTTCCCTAGATGTCTGTGGGGAAAGGGTGGTCCAGCTCTGTCAGTGGCCTGCCCCAGGGTCTGGCCGAGAGGGGCTGCAGACATGGCTGCGAGGTGGAGAAACGGGACTTGTCTTCCAAGTGCCTGAGAGGAACGTGCATTTCGGAGAGGATTTACATTCCACAAGCCCCTTGACCTATAACCCCAGTGGGGTAACGGACAACATATTGGTTTCTGGAGTTAAGAGATTGTGGGTTCAAATCCCATTCAGGGTGAAAACCTGCATTTCCCCTGCCTAGTACACAGTAAGGTGAGAAGTGAAGTGTGGTGGGAGCTGCAAAGTACTCCAGTCGCTTGGTAGTCAGGCTGTGTCTAGTACCTACCAGCTTTCCTATTGGGCTGAGAAAGCTGCTGAGTCTTTTTCAGTGAAGATGGGCTAGACAGGGCTCAGGCCCTGCAATGGGGTTCACTCTCATTGTTTGCTCATGATTTGGGTTGCTCAGCTTCTTTTCCCTCCCCTGGCTGAGGCAGGGCATGCTGGGCCCTAGGGGGAGCAGCAGGGCAGACAAGGTGCTTCCAGGGAGCTGCTGAAAGGCAGGAATTCTCAGCAGGGCAGCGCCATGGCTGATGCTATAAAACGCCCAGCTCTAGAGGCTCAGGGGACAAAGAGCCCAGCCAAGCCCTGAAGCAAGGACCTTCAGTCTAACATGGGCCCAACTGAGCTACTTCAGCAGCAGCTGCATTTGTCACCTCCCCAGTCATCTGAGGTGAGACATGATCCTGGGAGGAGAGTGAAGATGGTGCTAGGGCTACAGAGAAGTGGCCCAAGGACCTGAAGCAGTAACTGTAGCTCCCCCTGTATTGGGGCCCCAGAATCCAGTGGGGCAGGGAGCACCCAGACTGAATGATGAAACTCTAGATGGAGGTGGGTTCTATGGAAGGAAATGCACCAGCTGAAGGAGACACAGGAGTGAGCAAGTCTCTATCCAGGGAAACCAGCTGGTTATAGGGCCTGCTTTGGGGGAAATCCAAGACCATCCAGACACGAGCAACACAGGAGAACAGGGCACCACTACACCTTAAGTGTCACTTTGCAGCACTCAAAGAGCCCAGGCTGCAAGGGTTACACATTATGCCAAGTGGGACTTGAACCAATAATTTCTGGCTTCAGAAACTAAGGACTTGTCCATGTGGCCACTGGGACCACATTTGACAACACCCTCTCCTCCTCCGCACCTGAGAACGTAAATTCTCTTTCCCAAATGCCTCCACGCTGGTTCTGCCAGCAGGTAAAGGCCCCGCAATGCTTCCAGAGCCGTGGGTAGGGTCGGGGCTTCCAAGCATTTCCCTAGCCCAGTGTTTCTCAGCCAGTGGTATGAGCACCCCCTGGGAGGAAGGGGGTACGTCAACACAACGGAAATTTGGAGAAAATTGAAATTTTGTTTTAAGTTTTACAGCATTTTATTATTTTTGTACTTTCTACATCCAAAAATTTCATCGCCCGCTCGGCTACAATTACCTTGTTTAAACAAATGTGTTGCAATGGTAGAAAAAGTGACAAGGAGTCCTGTGGCACCTTATAGACTAATAGATTTATTGGACCATAAGCTTTCGTGGGCGAAGACCCACTTCGTCAGGTAGAGAAACACTGCCCCAGCCCTTCCAGGGCTTCCCATTGTGGGGGAGTCCCTGCGGCTGCTGAAGTGCTGTTCACAGGAGACGTGGCTCCACAGCTGTTCCCGAGTCCCTGCGGAGGAGGGTCTCCAGTAGCACAGACCGGTGAAATATCTGCCCTCAGCCCCGGGGCAGGTGGGAGGAAGTGCCCTGCAGCTCCCCACTACCATTGAGGGGGACCTCGGTGCTCCTGGGCCATTGCAGGCACCTGAGCACCCCACCAGACTTGGGGGTGCCCCAGAGCTCCACAGCTGGCACTGGCAGGGACTTCTCCCGCAGCCCCCAATCTCAGAGGAGAAACAACTCCCCAGAGCCAGCCGATAAGGGGGACTCCCTGACCCCAGCCCAGCCTGTCCCCAATTCCCTGCTGCTCCAATCCACCACACAGAACAGCTCGCCTGGGCCTGTCCAAGGTCCCCCAACCTTGCTCCCCCACCCCCTGCTGGCTGGACCCAGCTCCCCAGCAGGCTGTGGGGCAGCACCCTCTACTGGGCACTCGGGGAACTGCAGTGCTCCCAGCCGGCCAGGCTGCAGGGGCAGCTCGGGAGAAATGCAGCCAAGGCACCTCAGGGAGGGGGGCTGGGAGACCTGTGGCAGAGAGTGGGGCATCAGGGCAGGAGGTGGGGCCAAGGAGGTGCCTCCTGGGTGTGCGCAGCATGGTCAGTGGCAGGCGGGCAGTACCAAGCTCAACCTGCGCCCCTTCCTGCCAGTGCCCCCTCAGCTGCCAATGAGCTAGCCCCCCAAAGTGACTCAGGGGAGACTGAAGCTCCCACCCCCTAGCACGCTGAAACCCACCTGCACCCTCGGGAGCCTGACACCCCCATCCCTCCCCAGGGGCCGTGAATCCCCCAGAGAGCGCCCAGTACCTGGGGGCAAATGGTCCTACAGGTGGTAGGTACGTGCAGGGAGCTGGCTTGAAAGCTGGCTCTCTGCGTGCACCAGTTCCCACCTGCCCCACATGTGCCTCTTAATGCACATTAACCGATGAGTCGGGGCTTATGGGGCCAGGAACATCAGTGTGCACGCACACTCTGCCCATTGCAACAGACTGGACTGGAAACGTCTCCTGTCAAGCCCCATGTGCTGCCTGTGAATCCCCGCGCAGGGCTCAGGGCTGCAGAGCAGAGATTTCCCTTCCCAGCCCCAAGGCTGCCGACATGGGGCAGAGGCTCTAAGGAAGTGAGAAGTTAACTGGGACGTCCAACCCTGAGCGGGGGCTGCTCACTGGTTCTGGGTAACCACTGGAGCCTGGAGGAGCCCCCTGCTACCAAGGGCAGGGGACTGCTCATCCCCACAGGGCCTGACACAGGCAAGAGACTCCTGTGACCCCTACAAGAAGTCCCCACATGGCCCTCTGCCAACTGCTGCGGGTTTCACCTCCCTCGCCCATCTCAGAAAGGACACAGGCACCAGTCAGAGGCGGCGCAGCCCGAAGTTGGTCCCACACTGGTGTTTGTGGGAAGGCCGATGGGCGACGAGAAGAACCCACCCAGATGGGCAGAGTCCGATGGGCAGGGCCCGGAGATGGGTGGGTCTGATGGTGACTCGTGAGCTGTGTCCTGGGCTGTGTCCAGACTCCATGCCTCCGTCGACGGAGGCATGTAGATTAGCCAGCTCGGAAGAGGGAAATGAAGCCGCGATTAAAATAATCGCGGCTTCATTTAAATTTAAATGGCTGCCCCGATCTGCCGATCAGCTGTTTGTCGGCAGATCGGGGGAGTCTGGACGCGATGCCCCGACAAAGAAGCCTTTCTTCATCGACACAGGTAAGCCTCGTGAAACCAGGTTTACCTGTGTCGATGAAGAAAGGCTTCTTTGTCGGGGCATCGCGTCCAGACTCTCCCGATCTGCCGACAAACAGCTGATCGGCAGATCGGGGCAGCCATTTAAATTTAAATGAAGCCGCGATTATTTTAATCGCGGCTTCATTTCCCTCTTCCGAGCTGGCTAATCTACATGCCTCCGTCGACGGAGGCATGGAGTCTGGACACAGCCCTGGGGTGACGGGCCAGACAAACGTTGGAGACCAGACCGCAGGGCTGGGGAGGGGCTCGGCTTCCTCTGGCCTGGGGGCGGAACGGCTCCTGGCCCCGTGCGCGGCTGGTTCCCCGTCACGTACAGCTCTGCCTCTTCCGCATCCTCCTGGTGTCCCAGCTGCTTGGTCTTCTGGCCAGGCCGGGCTCGTGGTGGGCTCAGCCGGTGTCTGTCAGAGGAGAAAGGGCAGGAGCACAGATGAGAAGAGCACAATTGTCAAGGGGGAGACTGTGGAGCAGGGCAGGTTCCCTCTCCCTCTCCCTCACTTGGCTAATGCTCCTTTGCCAACGGGAGTCTGCTGGCAGAGGGAACCCCATGGAGAAGCTGTGGCTGGGGACTCTCTGGAGGGGCTGAGCCATCACGCATGGAGCCCAACAGTGGGGGAGTCGTTACTCAGCAGTGACATTGTTCTTGGCGGGGCCACGGTAGGAACAACTTCCCTCTGCTCCAGCTGCTCCAGTGGCCCCAAGTGACACTGGGACGCAGTGTCACTCCTGCTGCCCCTCACTGCCCCTCGATCGCCCCATAGAACCCGCCTCCCTGTGAGCAACTCCCTGAGTGTCTGTGACAACCAGCCCTGCCCATGTGCCCCCTCCCATGACTCTGGGGCCTGACCCAATATCGGCATCAGCTTCCCTGTCCGTTTCCCTGGCCCTTGTATCCATGAGGCTCTTCACTCTGCCCAGCTCTCAGGGTCTGCTCCAGTTCCCAGGAGGTGCCCAGATCCCTCACTTGACTCCAACGGCCCCTTGCCAAGGGCCTGGAGGGCAGGTGAGTGGATCCCAGAGGCTGCCCAATCGGTCCCAGCTGCTCCAGTTGCCCATATAAGTCCCTGGGAGTCACAGTCCCTCCCGTGTGCCGTGGGGTGCACGCGGCCCCATGCAGGGAGATGCCCCAGGCTTGATTACGGTCCTATTGACCCAGCCACAGCAGGGCCTGGTTTCCTCAGAGGGGAGGGTGAATCTGTCGCCCGGCTCCGAGGGGCCGACTCCTCCCTGAACTGAAGCCTGAGGAAGCCCCACGCTGGGCTGAGTTGTCCTGAGTCAGGTTCCAGCCAATGCAGGAGGCAGGAGCGGGGCTGGTGAGTCTCAGAAGAGGCATCGGCACCTCCGAGGAGAACCAGCAACTCAGTCTGCTCAGTGTCGCTTCATGGCTTGGCCCTCTCCTCTGCCTGAGAGTGGTACCAGGCCGCCCAGGCCTCAGCCTGCACCAGCCCTGCTCCTGCTCCTGCCTCGTCCCTAGTCCTAGCGCAGCCCGGCTCGCAGTCCAGCTAAGCTTCCAGCCCTGCTCCTAGACGGTTCCAGGCCCACACTTGACTCCTGGCTCTGGCTCCTGCTCTTAGCTCCTCTAGGCTCGACAGCCACCACTCCAACTACTAGGCCCCACTGCCACTGCTCCAACAACTAAGCCTCCCCATCCCAGACACATGTAGGAATAATTCACATTTCTGCTTCCATGTGTCTGACCCTGCATTGATCAGCACTGGATTCGCTCTCCCATTGTGCTGCCCAGGACCCTGGCTTTGAGAGAGCCTCGGAACTTCTTCCCAGGTGTGTCTGGGCTGCACTCCGCTACGGAAGCTGATGTCCCTTGTGAATACCCAGCCCACGGCCCAGCCCCTGCTCCAAAGAGCTGCTCCCATCTGTTGTACGTACCGTGGCAGGACAAAGAGTTGTTTTGTCTTGGTGCCGCTCCCTAATAGAAAAACGCACCAGACACGAGGTTCGCAAGCTTCTGCAGCCATTTCTGATGTTCATTCAGGACAATCCATGTGGTCCTGTCTGATTTTAAAGGCACTTCCTGGAAAGCTGAAAGAAAGAGGAAATGGGTTGGAAACCTCACAGAGCTGCTGTAACTGGTTCCTGGGAAACCTTTGCTTCTGAATGGCCTTTGCCACGGGAACACAACAATAATCATAACTGACATTTAGGCACGGATCCACAAAGGCTCCTAACTTCTACCAAATCCTTTGTGCATTTGTGCCACCTTCAGTGCTCCAGAGGTGGCAGGGGAAGGTGTTTCCTGGGGGCCTGCACGGGATGGCCTAGGAGCTGAGAACCAAACTCTAGGCGAAGGTCCCTGGCCTACAACTTCTCTAGTGGAGAGGAGCAGGTGATGGAACCTTTTCTGACAGAGGGTAAGAATCCTTCTCCTCCTACTAATGACTAGTCATAGCGACGGCCCTTTTCAGTTCTGGCTGGCCTCCCTTGAGAGCCTTTGTGTTCTTATCCCCATTTTACAGGTGGGAAAGGTGAGGCTCAGAGTTGCTCCTGGGGGCTCAAATCTCCTGACTCCCATTCTTACACTGACCAGCAAGACCATTCTTCTCTCTCAAGCACTGTCCTCAGACAGAGAGGGACACTGGGACATCTGTGCTCAGGCCTCATACTGCCCACAGATGCCCAAATGTGTTTCCTTACCTTCACACAGGCGGGAGACGCCATCTGCAGTCACTGTCTCCGACAACAGGTCAAGGTAATGGTGGATGGTCTCTCCTAAACAGAAAATGAATACCATGGAACTCAGGATGTTTCAATATCATCCCTGTAAATTGCTAAAGACTCAGCCATTCCCACAGGACAGCCCTTGGGAAATCCAATACCCAGCCCTTCGATGTGGCGCAAAGCACATTGGAGAAAGCATCCAATCCCAGAGGTCACTGAAAGGCCGATAGCAAAGGAGACTGAACTGGCATCCTGCTGGTTACTCATAGGTGCGGCCAAAAACTTGTGGGTAGGGGAAATTGGAAGGATCCAGATGGCTACTTGGCTCCCTTCAGCTTGCAGTAAATGTGAATTCTGACACACACAGATCCCCAGTGTGGGAATCTGGTGCTGTCGCAGGCTGGGTGGGTTGATTTAAATCAATTTTCCCACTGATACTTCTCATATTTCTTCAAACAACACTGCAAATCTGAACAGTGAAACATAGTAATTTAGAGCTCGGTGCAGCATTTTACACCGTCTAAGAGAGCACCTTGTGTGTCATTCTTTTAGATGACTTGACTTTTATTCATTTAGTAAATAGCACATGATACTTATTACTTGTGTCAAGCAGCAGACCTATCAGCAGTGTATTAGGGATGGGAAGAACTAAATCACATACACAAACACAATTACACTGATATTTTCTTCAAGTAACTTTTCCATGTTACATCCATTTTTCACCTTTGCAGTTGCAGGAGGCTCCTGAGTTGCTGGCTGATGCTTGTCCTGAAACCCCTTTTTGTTCATGTTCAGATTTTATTAACTCTAACACCACTGGAAAAGCTCACGTGGGTTTGCTCTGCTTACCGATGAACAGGGCTGCAGAATGTCAGATGGACGGCTGGGAGCTTTCCAGATAGTCTAAAGCCTGGAACAGGAGCCTGGGGATGTTCCTCTCATTATTCTGCATCTAGGAACAGAGCAGGGAGAAATGCTCAGTACAGATGACATGATCTGCCCACAGCTGACAGGCCAGTGCAGCTGAAGCACAGAGGGAGGGCAGGGCAAGAGCCAGTAGGAGCCCAGACACCAGAGCAGCCTCTCGGAAGTGATTCCCAAGCTGGCCACAAGCTTTACTTTCCTTTGCAAAGACAAAAGTCTGGAGTCGGGCCCTTGGGGAGGAACATTTCCAAGCTGGGTACAGAATGTGAGTCCTGCCAAGAGGAGCCAGCAGAGCACCTGGCACAGAGCCCTGACAGACCCGAAGCTGATGAACCCAGGGCTCAGGTAGGAAAACAATGTTCTATGTTTCCTTTATTTATGGCAGGGGTGAGGAAACTATTTTGAGTCTGGGGCCATTGATCCACAGAAAAATCAATCAGGGACCAGACAAATGTGAGAGGAGAAAAAAAACTAAACAAAAAAAAATGTAAAACCCCAACGCTCGCTGACACACATCCCTCCTTTGGTGCTCCAGCTCCATGGGAAGCAGGGAGAAAAGAGAGGACCAGGGTTCAAAGCGTCCAATGGGCCAGATTAACTCTTTTGGGGTCCCAGGATAGTAAATTTTCTGAGCACCTCCTTAAATGTTGGGGTAAGGCCAAAATGAGGGGTTCAGTGTGCAGGAGGTGACTGCCAGGACATGTGATAAGGATAGTGGCGCAGGTGGGAGTGAGGGTGTGGGTGGGAAGTAGGGTGCTGGAGTGGCCTGGGAGTCTGGTTGCTGAAGGGGGTTAGGTGTGACCAGGAGGAAGGGTGCAGGAGCCAGCTGAAGTAGGGTATTTGGAAAGGAGGGAGGGTGCAGGAGTGGGCTGGAGATACCAGACCCACAGAGAGCCGTGCCCTGCCATTGTCTGTTCTGCCCCCCTCTACCAGAGCATTTGGCACTCGATGGTTTCCAGTGTCTGAGGAGCCCGTCGCTGTCCCATGAGAAGGCCCTAACGCTCAAGGCTTGTACAGTGACTGGGGTCAGTGTCCCTCACATGCTCCCCTCTCACCGGATGGGCAGTATCCTCACCTGTGAGATTGAGTTGGTCTTTGTCTGGGCTCTCCGGTGGCTTCTCCTCCTCTGGCTCCTCCTGCTTCTCCGCTGAGTTCTTCTTCCTCTTCTTTAGGGAGAAGCGTGTCCACCGCCTGGGAGAGGAAGCTCTTCTCTCCTCCTCAGCCTCTGCCAGGGAGCTGCCACACTGGCTACAGGCACAGAGTCTTCTTATGCCTGACAGGATCTTCCAGGAGCCTCTGGTTCTCTTGGGCTCCTCTGGCAAGGCCTGCTCCTGCTGGCTGAGGCCGGCACATGCCTCGGCTGCTGCAGGTTGGACCACCACCCGGAGCACTTGGCTGTGTCTGTGCTTCCTTGAGGTGAGTCTTTCAAAGAAGGAACACAGCCTGGAATAAAAAGGAGCCAATGGGTTTTTCTGTCCTTCTGGAAAGGCAAGACATTAATCTGCCCAGGATTCAGACACAAGAGCGCTCTACTGAAACCATCCGCTTCTCTAAGAGCCAAAGCTGGTCCATAGAGCCCAGTCAAAGGTGAAGACACATGGGGCTGTGGGTCACACGAATTCTTGTGGGGAATTTCTAGGGCCTGTGTTGTGCAGGAGCTCAGACTCCATGAACAGGGCTGTCCCTTCTGGCCTTACAGCCTGAGACTCTGGGAGCTGATGACCCTCAAGTCGGCTTGAGGTGCTAGTGTGAAAGTTGCTGTCCCTACAACAGGAGAGGCTTTGTCTGAGGTTTCCTTGGGGAGAGGCAGCAGGATCCCTGTTTCCCCTTTGTCACAGCAGCCCAGGAGGGACAGACACACTCTGCCCCAGCCCCAGCCGCACCTCAGTCCCATGATGTGCTAAGGTAACTGCCTAGTGTATTAGCCGGTCTTCAGATCAATACCATTGCGGCCTGCTTCTTTCCCTCCTCTCCCCCAAGCTGAGCACCTAAATGTCCCACTGCAAACAAAGGAGCTGCTCAGAAAAATCAGACTTTTTCTCCACTGAAAGCGTCTTCTCCTTTGGCTAACGCATTGTTACTCCCTAGTCCCTTGGAGCAGTTTGCCTTCGATGGCGCCATGGCTTGAAGTGAATGAGATGCTAGTGGATGGTCAGTCAATCCAGCAGGAAAGGAGCAATGCTAAAGTTACGGGATTCTGTTTAAAGAGACGCAGTTAGTCTGTGTCTGTTGAGAGTCTGATGGGCGATAGCAGGAGTGGGAACCTTTTCTGGGCTGGGGGCCACTGACCCACAGAAATATCACTCAGGGGCCACACGAGAAGCAAAAAACAAACCAACCAACCAACCCCTCACTGACATGGTGGCCAAGAAGGAGACAGACACTCCATACCTTCCCTCCCCAAACCAGAGCCTAGTAGATGTTGTGTGCTCCAGCCCCATGGTGGGGCAGCAGGGTGACTGGGGTGCCAGCACAGGCTCCCCAATACAGAAGGGGCCTGAGCCTTGAGGGCCATATCTGGACAAGCCAGGGGCTGCATCCACCTCCCAGAGCTGAGGTTCCCCACCCCTGGCATATAGAATAGCAGGAGGCATGAGGCCAGCTCCTTCAGTGAAAAGTGGCCCTCCCCTCAGGTCTATGGTTTACACTTACTCAGAATCTGGCCCAGGTTGCTGAAGACATACCCCAAATCCACGTCCCGTTTCTTTTTATAGTCACTTCAAATAGGTGGAAGGAAACACTGTTGCCCCATCGGCACACGACGTGAGCATCAGTTCTTATGAACAAATGCCAACTCGTAAGTCGGTGTATTCCGAGGCAATAGATCCATGGGTATTTGGATGGAAGCAGAAACTGAAAATAAAACTTTACGTAGGTAAATTGATCCCACTCATCTCAGGAAAAGTAGAGCATCAGAAAGTGGGTTTGAACTGTGGCAAGGATTTCTGTCACTAGGTTAGGGGCATACCAGAAATTACTGCTGAGTTAGTCTGCCTCATCATAGAACATTAAAGGAGAAATGTGGTGCCTCATGTTTGCACAAGTGATACTCACTGGGTCAAATTCTGAACACAAATTCTAGCGCATGCAGTCTGAACAACAATAGAGTCTCTCATATTTGGGTTCTCCGATGTGATAGAACAGTGTTCCTCAATCTTTTTTTTTTATAAATTACCCCTTTAAAAAAATGATAAGTACCCCCAGTACTTACGGTTTTCAGACATGCACATTTTTTTTCTACTATTGCAATACATTTGTTTAAACAATTTAATCATAGCCAGGTGGGCAATGAAATTTTTGGGTGTTAAAAAGTACAAAAATAATAAAACACTGTAAAACTTAAAATAAAAATTCATTTTTCTCCAAATTTCAGTTGTGTTGACGTACCCTCCCAGACTTCTCTCGAGTATCCATAAGGGTACTCGTACCACTGGTTGAGAAACACTGTGATAGAACATGTGAGCACTGACTAAAGCTTTTCTACCTGAACTACATCTATCTGACAGATGTTCAAGGAGATATCAGCTACATTGAACCTTTGTCCAGAGTCAGAGCAGTTATAGGGGTTGTGTGAACTTCTGATGTGCAATAGGGTGTGAGTGTTCACTGAAGCTTTTTTCAGTCAGAGCAGTTATACACAGTGTTCTAATTTTTTCCCAAAAGTGTGCAGAATGAATTTTGTTAGAGGCACCAATATGCAGGGGATGTGTGATGTATCATCTCCACATTGGTGCACAGAACAAAGTTAATGTGGTAGGAGTAGGGCTCAGGGTCTTGGATTGTGTGAAGGAGGCTCAGGGCTGGGAGAAAGAGTTGGAGATCAAGGGTGTAAAGTCTGGCTCTGGCATGGGAATGGGGAAGAGGGCCTCAGGACTCAGAGGTTAGAGGTGTGGAGGGGGGAGGACTCCAGCTGGGGGTGTGATTTCTGTGGTGGGCTAAACATGGAGGGGCTCAAGCCGCAGGTCATAGAAGGGTTACATTGGGGAGAGAAGACTCCCATTAGCTATCTTTCCTCCAGCTGATTAGGCCTCAACTGGAGTATTGTTTCCTGTCCTGGGCACAACATCTCAAAAAAGATGTGGAGAGGGTCCAGAGAAGAGCAACAAAAAATATTAAAGGTCTAGAAATCATGACACATGAAGGAAAACTGAAAGAACTGGTTTTGTTTAGTTTGGAAAAACAGAAAACTGAGAGGGAAAACATGAGGAGAAGGAGGGAGAAAAATTGTTCTCCTTGACCTCTTATGATAGGACAAGAATCAATAGACTTAAATTACAGTATTGGAGGTTTAGCTTAGACAGTGGGAAAAAATTCCTAACTGTCAGGATAGATAAATACTGGAATAAATTCCCTAGGGAGATTGTGGAATCTCCATCCCTGGAGATATTTAGGAGTAGGTTAGGTAGACATCTACCAAACATGATCTAGATCAGTAGTTCCCAGCCTGGGGTCTACAGACCCCTGGGGGTCCACTAGGGAATTGCGGGGAGGGGGAGAGGAAAAAAATATAAATACAAATGATCATAGAAAATAAGTTTTAAATAAATTGAAAAGTTACAATCAATTGATATTTTTAAATTAAATATCTTCCAATAATATTATTAATTGTCTGAAAATCTATGTTGTGGCACCTTTGTGTGACAAAATAATTGTGACGGTTAGAGGCATACAAATGTTAGCCATACATTCAACATGGATCTGTGGCTGAAATCAGGCTTGCTGAAGAGAAAGGAGAGTGATGAGCAGAATGAAGCATCCAGAAGTAGAACATCTAATCAAACAGATATAAGTAAACAAAAAGTGAGAAAATACTCTTCAGACTTCTTAAAGTTTGGATTTACTTGGTCTGGCAGTGAGGACGAACGGTGACCAACGTGCGTCCTGTGTTATGAGGTGTTAGCAAATGAATGCCTAAAACTAGCCAAACTTTGCCATCACCTAACACAGAAGCATGACAAAAATGAGTCCAAGCCTCTTGATTTTTTTCAAAAGCTTACTGAGTGCAAGGAAAGCAAAAATATTATGATGACAATGGTATTGGGTAGTGACAATACAAGGGCAACAGAGGCCTCCTACTGGGTAGCCCAACTAATAGACAAGACAGGAAAGCCACACACAATTGGCGAGGAGCTAATATTACCGGCAGCCAAGATGACTGTAAATACTATGCTTGGGGAGAGGACATAAAAACAAATAAGTGTGATCCCACTGTTGAATAATACAGTTCAGCGCAGAATTGAGGAACTGGCTGATAATGTGAGGGAACAGTTAATTAACAGAGTACCCCAGAGTCACTTCTATGCACTACAAATGGATGAAACAACTGACATCACAAACCTGGCACAACTTCTTGTCTTTGTCAGATATGAACACAGTGGGGAGGTAGTGTGCCGTTCTATTTATTTTAGATCCAAGGGAAACCAGGACATGCCAAGGCTACTTAACCACTTTCTTATTTATTGCAGGCTTTAAGCAGTTAATACAGTTGTTTAAGTTTTACAAGCCTTAAGATCAATTACTGTACGATTTAAACCTTAAATATTATAAATACTAAAGCAATTAATACAGCGCAAAGCAATGCCAAAGCAATTACTAAAAGATCTACTATATACAATAATAAAGCCTAATTCACTTACACTTCACCCACATGCTACCTACAGTGCCAAGCAGGAAGTCGTGGTTCCGTTTCTTCCCACGCATTGGAATGCCATGCACTGGGCCACCAGCATAAAGGGCCTAATTACTTCTAGTTACATAGAGCAGGACGTGTGCATCGATCCTGCCCATTCCCTCCCATCGATTATTCTTATTAAACCCGATTTATAGCAAAGTGAGACTTGGTCATTCTAATAATATTTCCCAATTGATTACGTATTGTGTAGGATATGTAAAAAGCCCAATGCCCCTACTTGGGGTACATCCTGCTAGGTGCATAGTTGACAGTTTCATGGCTGCATCTGTACTTTTTGCTTATTAGAAACAGAAGTACCAGTACAAGGCCGCTTGTCCTGTGTTTTCTTGACATGATCTCATGTACCAAGCTTAATCTGCATTATTATGCAAAACAATTCCTGATTCCCGGGCCTTGCCTGTGTGCTTTGGCGCACCAGACTTGAAACAAGCCAGAAAGCTGCACTTTGGACAAGGCAGATATCACCATTTCTTGCCAAGACAGGGTAGTCCAGGCTCTCATACAGGAGGTAAATGAGGACTTACTTTTTTACAAACCACTATCCACACGCACAAATGCAGAGGCCAGTTTTCATATGCTGAGCTGTTTTATTGTTGGGAATAATATCGACTGGAAAAAATGTGTTGGGGTTAGAACAAATGGGGCTCGTGCCATGGCTGGTCAACACTGTGGCGTTATCAGTCGTATTAAATCAGTCTCTGACTTTTAAGGTCAGAAGGGACCATTATGATCATCTACTCTGACCCCCTGCACAGTGCAGGCCACAGAATCTCACCCACCCCTCCTAGAATAATCCTCTCACCTATATCTTAGATATTGAAGCCTTCAAATACTTTGAAGACCCTAAGATGCAGAGAATCCTCCAGCTGTGATCTGTGCCCCATGCTACAGAGGAAGGCGAAAAACCTCCAGGGCCTCTGCCAATCTACCCTGGAGGAAAATTCCTTCCCGACCCCAAATATGGCGATCAGCTAAACCCTGAGCATGTGGGCAAGACTCATCAGCCAGACACCCAGAAAGTTCTCTATAGTAACTCCTATCATTCCTCCATTGACCTATTTACCTCTGATAATGAATGGTCAATTAGTTACCAAGATCATGTTATCTCATCAAACCATCCCCTTCATAAACCCATCTAGTTTAATCTTGAAAGCAGATAGATCTTTTGCCCCCACTACTTCCCTTGGAAGGCCGTTCCAGAACCTCACTCCTCTAATGGTTAGAAACCTTCGTCTAATCTCTAACCATATGTCACTCCATATACAACAAGCATTCCATGTTGCATTCACAGGGAGCCTTTGCCACTAAGAAAATCCCTGCTAACTTAAAGAGCATACTGTATGAATCTGTAAAAGTTGTTAACTATATCAAGGCCTGTCCTCTCAATTCAAGATTGTTTGCAGTTTTATGAGATGAGAAGGGCAGTGATTACTGTCAACCGCTGCTGCACATGGAGGTCCGCTGACTCTCCAGAGGGAAATTTCTGACATATTTTTGAGCTGCAAAATGAAGGGAGAATTTTTCTGATGGACACAAAGTTTGAGCTCGCCCATTGCTTTCATAATTTTAATTGGTTAGCTAAATTGACTCACTCAGCTGATGGCTTTGCCCATCTTAATGGTCTCAACCTGAGTCTGCAGGGAAAAGCAGTGACACATTTTCACTGCTCAAATTTTCACCGTTCAAGACAAAACTGAAGCAATGATAAAGAAATTAGATCTGTGGTCCAGTCGAACCGATCAGTCGAGCTATGACTCATTTAGCAATCTTTCTGACTTTTTGCTTACATCGGAAATGCAGCTCCTCAGAGATGTCAAACGTACCATCAGGGAGCATCTGCAAAGCCTGAAAATGAAGCTGCGAGAGTATTTTCCAGTTCCAGAGATAAAAAACAACTGGATTAGAAATCCCTTTGAATGCATTAACAGTGACACCCTTGCTAGTTTAATACCAAAAGAGTAAGACAGCCTAATCGAAATGTTTTGTGACAATGCTTTAAAGCTGGTCTTCTCATAAAAGTTCCTTACTGAGTACTAGCTTCATGTAACCCCTGAGAATCCAGAGCCTTCTGAGAGGGCCACACGATTTCTGATACCCTTTGCCACAACATATATGCGCAAAGCAGCTCTCTCAGCTCTCATGGCAATAAAGACCAAATACTGGAGTAGGCTTTGTGTTGAATCAGACCTACGTCATCGATCCAACCTGGCATCCAGTCTTTGAAGTCAATGAAACAACACCAGGGATCTCACTAGGTAAGCCAAGAGTTTATTATTTGTTGCTATGTGTGGCATAGTGGGGGTGCTGTCTGAGACCTGGGGTCCCCCTGCGCTGTGATGTGAGATTCTCACTGATCTCCCAAATGTGTATTACCCCAGACACCGAGGCTCAGCCTCCCAGGGAGAGAGACAAAGGGAGGAAGGCAGAGACCGGGCTGGGGGGCAGGGCTGGAAGAGAGTAGGAGTTTGTCTGCTATCATGGAGGAAACAGCCTAAGCAAGGGGCTGGGATTTAGGGGCCCAGTCTCTCCCATCTCAAGGGGAGGCTGAGGCATCCTAAGCCTGCCCTGTAACCAGATTACATCTGTGCTGTATCCTGGAGAAGCAATAAACTCCCTCTATTCTACTGGCTGGTGGAGTCTGTTTA
Organism: Pelodiscus sinensis; assembly: GCF_049634645.1. NCBI lineage: Eukaryota > Metazoa > Chordata > Testudines > Trionychidae > Pelodiscus > Pelodiscus sinensis. Next base: position 2,642,635 of record NC_134742.1, read on the forward strand.
TGCCATTACGGGAGTGCAGGAGTCGGGGGAACTCCAACGCACTGTCACACTATGTAAGACCAATCATTGTGGCAATTTGCTGTGATGAGATGTGTGATGGAATTGTTGTGACGTCGGAAATGAGTATGCATCATTTTAAATGTTAATTTACATTTCCTTTTTCATTTAATGAAGTGTACATATTGGCTAGAACTGGTTTTGATGGGGGTCCGCGAACAGCTGGGGGGATGATTGTGGGTCTGCACTAGTGAAGAGATTGGGAATCACTGATCTAGAAGTGCCTGGATCTGCCATGGGGACAGTGGACTAAACATGATGATCTCTTGAGGAGCCTTCTAGTTCTAGTGTTCTATGATTTTATTATGATTCTCCTGTGGGATTGTATGATAACTCTTAAGATTTGAGCACCAACTCAAGCTTTCAACACAGTCAGAGCAAAGGGTTCTGTCTTTGTGTGGATTCTCCAGTGTCTAAGAAGATGTGAGCTCCTACTGAAGTTTTTACCATAGTCAGAACTGTTGAAGAGTTTCTCTCCTGTGTGGATTCTCCTAAGTCTAACAAGGTCTGAGATCTATGGCACTTGGCTTGCTGTTAGGGCAGGGGATGACTTGTTGATCTCTCGAGTCCCTTCCAGTTCTAGTGTTCTTTGATTCTATGATCTCATTGAAACTTTTCCCGCAGTCAGGACAGTTGAAATGTTTCTCTCTTGTGTGAGTTCTCTGATGTCTAACAAGATGTGAGTTTCTACTGAAGCTTTTCCCACAGTCAGAACAGCCAAAGGGTTTCTTGCCTGTGTGGATTCTGCTATGTCTAACAAGATGTGACTTCTCACTGAAGCTTTTCCCACAGTCAGAGCAGCTGAAAGGTTTCTCCCCTGTGTGCATTCTCCTATGTCTAACAAGATGTGAGTGCCAAATGAAGTTTTTCCCACAGTCAGAGCAGCTGAAGGATTTATCTTCTATGTGGATTCTATGGTGCTTAATTAGGTCTGGGCTCTGGCTGAAGTACTTCCCGGAGTCAGAACAGTTGACGGATTTCTTCCCTGTGTGGATTCTGCTATGTCTAACAAGGTCTGAACTCTGAATGAAACTTTTCTCACAGTCAGAGCAGTCAAAGGATTTCTCTCCTGTGTGGATTCTATGATGCTCATTTAGGTCTGGGCTCTGGCTGAAGCACTTCCCAGAGTCAGAGCAGTTGTGTTTCTCCCCTGTGTGGATTCTGCTATGTCTAATAAAGTCTGACCTCTCACTGAAGCGCCTCCCACAGTCAGAGCAGTCAAAGGATTTCTCTCTTGGATGGGTTCTATGATGTTTACTTAGACCTGAGCTCTGACTGAAGCATTTCCCAGAGTCAGAGCAGTTGAAGGGTTTCTCCACTGTGCGGATTCTCCTACGTCTAACAATATCTGACCTCCCACTGAAACTTTTCCCACAGCCAGAGCAGTCAAAACTTCTCTCCCCTATGTGGATTATTTGATGTCTAACAAGATGTGAGCTCCTACTGAAGTTCTTTCCACAGTCACAGCAGCTGAAGGGTTTCTCACCTTTGTGGATTCTCCTATGTCTAACAAAGTTTGACCTCGCACGGAAGCATTTCCCACAGTCAGAACAGCTGAAGGGCTTCTCTCCTGTGTGAATTCTGCTATGTTTAACAAGATCTGACCTATCACAGAAGCTCTTCCCACAGTCAGAGCAGCCAAAAGGTTTATCTCCTGTGTGGATTCTCCTATGTCTAACGAAGACTGACTTCTTACTGAAGCTTTTCTTGCAGTCACAACAGTTGAAACGTTCTTCTCTTGTGTGCATTCTCTGATGTCTAATAAGACTTGAGTGCTCACGGAAGCTTTTCCCACAGTCAGAGCAGTCAAAGGAGGTCTCTTCTGTGTGGATTCTCTGATGTTCAATAACAGTTGCACAGTCACTGCCAGCAGAGGGTGCTTCTTGATGGGGGATTTTCTGTTGAATGATTTCTGTGTTTCTTTTAACCCCTCTCCTCCAGTGGCTGGATTTTTCCTGTCCCTTCACCACATGGTTTCCCTGATGTCTTTCTGTGTTATGCTGACTCTCACAGGTCTCTTTGTGTCCAGGATCCTGAGAAACATGTCCTTCAGATCTTCCCAAAAACATTTCATGTGGAGCCACTTGCTCTGGTCCTTCCTGTTGAAGACTCTCATTGTTCTCACTTACCATTCTATCACCTGCTGGGGGGGACACAGAATCCAGGAGTCATTTCTTGTGCTGAGCTGAAAGGAAAACTCTCAAAGGGAAATAGAAAAGAAGAAAAACACACCAATAATGGCTGGAAAGGTTGATTAACCATGAGCTGAGTTCATTTTCCTTCCCCATAACCCTTTCCCAAAAGGGAGAACTCAACCTTTCCCCCACCCTCTGACTGGAGTTAAAGATAGACTGAAGGGTCATTTAGACTTGATGAAAATGCTTAAGTGAGGCATGCTATGAGGACAAAGAAATTGGTTTCTGAGTCAGTTTAATGGATTGCTCACCTACGTGGTTATTGCTGATGATCTCCTTTTCGTCACAGCCCTGGAGATCTGGGATTCGCAGCTCCTCCCTTCGCTCCACCCAGGAGATCACATGAGCTTTGGAAGCTGGAAATTCTGCATAGGGAGCAATTAACCAAGTGCTGATCTTGTTTGTTAAGATCTGGGCCATTACTGCTTCCAGATCTGAAGTTGCCCATTCAGAGAGACCTTCCCCACCTTACAAAGACTGGGCACTGGGGGTGTGTCTAGCACTACATGGCTCCGTCGACGGAGTCATGTAATGTAGTTTACCCAACATAGTCAATGAAGCGGGGATTTAAATAATCCCCGCTTAATTAATGAAGTCATGGGGATTGAAAGAGACGTGGCTCCCCATCCTGACTGTCTCTACCTCTGCCATAAGTGCTGGGAGAAATGGGAAGAACTTGGGGTCCTGGACAAACCCATATTGCTTTTGTTGAGTGATGGATGGAACCAGGGGATGTGTTGTGGCTCCTGCTTCTTGTGAGCTTTGGAGAAGAGGAAGAGAAAACAAGTCATCTGTCTCCTAGCAAAGGACAGTGCTGCTCTTATGGCTCTAGAGCAGATGAGACAAAGGGTGAAAATTTTTTACAACAGCCATTTCTCTCCAGATTGTCCAATTTGAGTGGCCTTCTGGGACACAGGCCTGGTGGTCACCATCGGTACCCAAGAGCAGCTAAAGCTTCCTCTCACTCTGGCCAGCCTCTCAGAAGGGCTCTGTGTGATGCCCACTAGCCAATCTGAAGGCACCGACCGCTGATCATGCAGTTCTACCGCACATTCTAGGATGTCCTTGCCCCAGGCCTTGCCATGAGCTGGGCAGAGCCCCTGAGCAGCATGTGACTCCTCTTGTCACAGAGGGGCCGTGTGCTCCCTGCTGCTGGAGAAATGGGACATCCAGGGCCTGAGGAATTGGTGCTCAGCGTCGCTGCTCAGCACAGACTCTATGGGCGCAGCCAGTCACAGCGCTGTGAAGCACCGTGTAAACGCGCCCCCGGTACTGTGAGCTGCTCCCCTCCTGGAAGTCATTTGTCTAGAGCCCGGGGAGAGCTCACCATTCCGCTGATGAGGAATAAATGGGCAGTGGCAGAATGGAGCGGGGCAAGTAAAGGAATCCCCCAGGGCCACTTTCATATTGTCATGGTCTTACATCTGTTTCCACTGCCTGCCAGTTTTCTGATATGACCAGCAGCTTGCTGTCCTCCCTCTGAGATGTATCCTCTGAAATCTCTGAGGCTATGTCTAGGCTGCAAGCTTCTTGCTCAAGAACCATTTTTTGAAAGAGATCTTCCAGAAAAAAATGATTGCACAAGACAGCATCCATACTGCAAAAGTGCATCAAAAAAGCGATGCGCGTTTGCACAAGAGAGCATCCAGACTGCCTGGATGCTCTCTCACAAGTAAGCAGTAATTGCTATGGACAGAATGGCCACCAGGGCACCTGTGCTTTTTCCTCTTCCCTCTTCGTGCGGAAAAAAACCCTCTTGCCTGTCCCCACACACCTTTCTGTACAAGAGCTCTTGTGCAAAAAGGAGTTATTCCTCATAGAAGGAGGAATACCTACACTGGAACAACCCCTCTTTTCTTTTGTTTTACTTGTGCAAAATCACGCTTGAGCTGTAGACGCTCTGTGAGTTTTTGCACAAAAAGTCTGTAGTGTAGACCTAGCCTGAGAGCTACAGCGATCTCCTCAGCTCCTGAAAGCTGGTCTCTACAACCAGATCATCCCCATGTTGTGAGGGTGGAGAACTCCTGCCTAGACACTCTTGCACAACCCCCAACTTGTGGCACAGGGGGTAGAGGTTCCTTGGTTTCCGCAAAGGCTTGTCTTGGCTGGTGTCTCCAAAGTCAGTGACCTTCTGGACAATTGTTGGCAGGACTGGCTGGACCTCAGTTTGCTTGCCCAGTAAATAGCGTTGCTGACACGACATGTCCTCTACAGTGTGTTCTAGGAAGTAAAGGCTGTCCAGTCCCCTGCCTCTCTGGCTATTCTCAGGCAAGGTGTTCCCCACCTGCCCGTATCACAGAGCTTGATGTCAGGCCCCTGCCACATCAGCTCCTACCCATCGCTCTGAACCTCCCATTTCAGCTGACTCATAGAGAATCTCCATCCCATCCCCAGAAAAGCTCTGCACACTCACATTGCCCCTAGTCATCCCATTGGACTCATGTCCTGCCCAGACACACACTGGCTGGACATGCTGCCCCATTTCAGGATGAGGCGCTCTGTGTTCTACCTCCATTCCACAGCCCAGCAGGAATTGCAGTTGGCTGGGCTCTGTCACGGGCATGTTGCTGACTCCATTTTCAGCCTTCCCTGGCACTTGTTTGTTCTGGGCAAGAGGGAGACCCAGGACCCAGGCCTGTTTGTATCTGGAGTGTGCCAGGGTTACAGCCCCTATTCTGTCTACTCCATAAGCCCTTGTTGAGACTCTTGATGAACTTTTGCCTTCCTGTTTGTGCTTACTCACTGCTCAAGTTCTGGCAGGGTCAGTCCTACTCCTGGGCCCCTGACCCCTGTTCAGCCCACTGTCCCACAGTCTAGGAGTCACAGTATATGGCTCACTCACCTTGGTTTGAAATTTGTTGTCTCCCTGTAGTCTTTAACAAGATTTGATGCCATTCTCTTGGCTCCTCCGATGTCTTTCTCTCTCCAAACTCCTCCTCCACTCTCCAAGCTCCTTCACAGCTATCCAAACCCCTTCTCAATTCTCTCCACACTCTCACAGCTCTCCACACTCCTTCTCAGCTCTCCCCTTCCTCACTCACAGGGAGAGGCCTCCAGGCAGCCCCAATTAATTTCACGGGGTCCTTAATTGATTTTCTCAGGTGCCCCTAATTAGCCAGGATTGCTGACTCTCTCTGCCTCTTTCCCCTTCTATCAAGCTCTTTCACCTGCTGTATCACCCCTGCTCTGTCACAATGTATAGCCCCACAAGTCTTGAGGACTCTTCCTCATTCTGGTAATGAAGGCTCACATGTCACTGCATGACAAGGGCATGGCAGAGGGTGTGTTCTGGGACTTGAGTTAGTACGATTGCATCTTGAGGCACGTTATTCCAAACCATCCTGTTCAGTGTCAGACCAAAGATCCAGCTAGCCCAGTATCCTGTCTTCCAACAGTGGTCAATGCCAGGTGCCCCAGAGGGAATGAACAGACCAGGTAATCATCAAGTGATCCCTCTCCTGTCATTCATTTCCAACCTCTGACAAACAGAAGCTAAGGACATTGTGTTCCTACCAATCCTGGCTAATAAGTATTGATGGACCTAACCTCCATGGATTTATCTAGTTCTTCTCTGTACCCTGTTATACAGTCCTGGTTTACACAAGACCCTCTGGCAAGGGGGCTGACTGTGCACTGTGTAAAGAAAAACTTCCTTTAAAAAAAAACCTTTTTAAAAAACCTACTGCCTATTCATTTAATTTAGTGACCTGTATGTTATGGGAACCAGTAAGTAACTTTTTCTTACTTTCTCCATACCTGTCATGTTTTTATAGACCGCTGTCCTCTCCCCTCTTAGTCTCCTCTTTTCTGAACAGAAAAGTCCCAGTCTTTTAAATCTCTCTTCATATGGGACCCATTCCAAACCTCTAATAATTTTTGTTGCTCTTTTCTGAAACTTTTTCAATGTCAATTTATCTTTCGTGAGATGAGGTGACTGCATCTGTACAAACTATTCAAGATGTGGGTATAACATGGATTTATATAGAGGCAAGAAGATATTCTCTGTCTTTTTCTCTATCCTTTTCTTATTGATTCCAAACATTCTGTTTGCTTTTCTGACTGCTGCTGCACACTGAGTGCATGTTTTCAGAGAACTATCCACAATGACTCCAAGATCTCTCTCGAGTGGATATAGCTAAATTAGACCCCATCATTTTGTATGTATAGTTGGGATTATTTTTCCAATGTGCATTACTTTGCATTAATCAACATTAAAATTAATTTGCCAATTTCTTGCATGATCACTTAGTTTTGTGACATCCTTTTGAAATTCTTTAGTCTGCTTTGGTCTTAAGTATCTCGAGCAGTTTAGTATCATCTGCAAAATTTGCCACCTCACTGTTTACCCCTTTTTCCAGATTGTTTATGAATATGTTAAATAGGATTGGGCCCAGTACGGACCCTTGGGGGACACTAATAGTTACCTCTCTCCAATCTGAAAACTGACCATTTATTCTTACCTTTTGTTTCCTATCTTTCAACTACAGGCAGTCCCCGAGTTACGTGGATCCGACTTACGTCGGATCCGCAGTTACGAACGGGGTTCCTCTCCCTGGTCTCCAGCAGACCAGGGAGAGGAAGCAAAGTGGCGGAACACGTGGGCAGCAGACAGGGCTGTCCGCTGCCCACGCGCTCCGAGGCTTGGCTCTGCTTTGCCCCCCCGTCCCCCTGGTCTGCAGACCAGGGGGATGGGGGGAGGGGGCAAAGCAGAGCCAAGCCGCGGAGCGCGCTGCCAGCTGCCAGCCCAGACGCGTCTGGGCTGTCAGCTGGCCGGGCGCTCCGCGGCTTGGCTCTGCTTTGCCCCCCCCCCGTCCCCCTGGTCTGCAGACCGGGGGGGGGGGCAAAGCAGAGCCAAGCTGCGGAGCACACGGTCAGCTGACAGCCCAGACGCGTCTGGGCTGGCAGCTGGCAGCGCGCTCCGCGGCTTGGCTCTGCTTTGCCCCCTCCCCCCATCCCCCTGGTCTGCAGACCAGGAGGAGTGGGGGGGGGGGCAAAGCAGAGCAAAGCTGCAGAGCACGCGGGCAGCAGACAGCCACGGCGCGTCTGGGCTGTCCCGCTGCCCCCGTGCTCCGTGGCTTTGCTCCAGACACCTGTGGTACAGCAGCTGGGGCGCTGCCAGTTGGTCCCGTAGCGCCGCTCTGGGCGCTACTGGACCAACCGGGCAGCACCCCAGCTGTTCTGCCCCAGGCGTCCTGATTCAGCCACTGCTGGTCAGATTCAGCAGCGGCTGAATCAGGACGCCTGGGGCAGAGCAGCTTGGGTGCTGCTGGGTTGGTCCAGTAGCGCCGAGGAGCGGCGGCGCTACTGGACCAACCCAGCAGCACCCCAGCTGCTCTGCCCCAGGCGTCCCCAAGTCAGCCGCTGCTGAAACTGACCAGTGGCTGACTACAGGAAGCCCCTGTCCCGGGCTTCCTGGAATCAGCCGCTGATCAGTTTCAGCAGCAGCTGACTTGGGGATGCCTGGGGTTCTTAAGTTGAATCTGTATGTAAGTCAGAACTGGCGTCCAGATTCAGCCGCTGTTGAAACTGATCAGTTTCAGCAGCGGCTGAATCTGGACGCCAGTTCCGACTTACATACAGATTCAACTTAAGAACAAACCTACAGTCCCTATCTTGTACCTAACCCGGGGACTGCCTGTAGTTATCAATCCATGAAAGGACCTTCCCGCTTATCTCATAGCTCATTTTACTTAAGGACCCTTGGTGAGGGACCCTGTCAAAGGCTTTCTGGAAATCTAAGTATATTATATCCACTGAATCCCCCTTGTCCCTGTTTGGTAGATGGAATTCGCGGTTGCAGATATAAGTGGAAAACCAATGTGTCTTGTCAAAAGACTTATCACTGTGATAAAGAAAACAAACCTACAAAGGCACCAAGAGTCTTGTCACCCTGAGTTTAATGACTTGTAGCCACCTGACAGCAATTTAAGAAAAACTAAGATACATTTCTTACTGGAAGGTTACCATACTCAACAAGATATGTTCCCTCCACAAGTTAAAGACGGCAATGTCATTATAGAAACCTCTTTCAGAATGGCTTAGCACACAGATAAGTCAAAAAGACCTTTTACCGAAGGTGAATTGATGAAGCAGTGCTTACATAAGAACATAAGAAAGGCCGTACTGGGTCAGACCAAAGGTCCATCTAGCCCAGTAGCCTGTCTGCTGACAGTGGCCAGCACTAGGTGCCCCAGAGGGGGTGGACCGAAGACGGTAATCAAGCAATTTGTCTCATGCCATCCATCTCCAGCCTCTGACAAACAGAGGCCAGGGACACCATTTCTATTCCCTGGCAATAGCCTTTTATAGACCTAACCTTCATGAAATTATCTAGCTTCTCTTTAAACTTTGTTATAGTCCTAGCCTTCACAGGCTCTTCTAGCAAGGAGTTCCACAGGTTGACTACACGCTGTGTGAAGAAGAACTTTCTTTTATTAGTTTTAAACTTCTTGGACTGCAGCAAATCACTTTTTGGAGAATTTAAAAACAAAGAGGATATAGCTAAATATCAAAACTGCAAGTGTTTGATTCAACTTTAGTAAGATGAATTGAAAGCATCTCAGGCGATCTGTTTTCTAAATTGCTAAAAGAAGTTGAAAACACTGAGTATTTCAGTTCGGCAATGGATGAATCTACTGATTGTTTGGACATATCTTCCAGGTGCAGTGACTGAAATGCAGTAAGAGCTCTCCTCACATTTATTTATTACAGAACTATCTGCCACAGAAAGCTCACAAAGCATGACCTGTCTAATCCACCCTCCCTCAGCCCCAGCACCCAAGCCCTCTCACTGGCAGGAACCAGCAGGTCACAGATCAGGACTCCAGGAGACCGTGCAGGCACTAACAGCAGCTGGACCCAGCCCCAGAACTTTGGTACCTACCATTCCTGCCAAGGCAGAATATGGGCAAGATGGTGAGGAAGACCTTGGCTGTGGGAAGAGCAGCACCATTGTTATGTCCTTGAACCTGCTTCCCTTGGGAAAGGGTTTGGAGGGGACAGTCTCTCACATGAGAGCTAGAATTACTGGGGCTCATACTTCTGACATTTCGGGTTAGAGCAGGGGTCTCCAAACTACGGCCCGCGGGCCGGATGTGGCCCGCGAGGCCCTCTCATCCGGCCCGTGGAGACCTTTTTGTCTACGGAAAAAAAATTACGGAAATTTACGTGTATCCTGCCAAGATCAGCCGCCGCTTACGTGGACGTTATGTTTTTACCGAATTAAAATAGAGGCACGCAGTAGTTCAACATACCTGTGTGAACAAACATTTTCAAGAATGAAATACGTGAAGAACAATTTGAGAACAAACTTGTCCGATGATAATCTCAGGTCACTGTTGATGTTAGGGACAACAAATCTAAAGCCAGAAATGTCTGCTATTTTGGCATCCAGGAAACAATTTCACCATTCACACTAATACAGGTGTTCATGTGTAGTGTATCAATGTGTTATTAAATAATAACTGAATAAAATAATATTAAATAAATAATTAAAAACAACATCCATGTTTTGATTGTTTTTTATTTGGACCTCAAGTGTGTAGTCGGCCCCCAAACTGCTGTTTGATAGTTAATGCGGCCCTCGGGCTGAAAAGTTTGGAGACCCCTGGGTTAGAGGGTAAGGCAGGACCCTGAACCAAACCCAATCCAGCTGCCCCAGAGCCCACCCAGATTCTGATACCCGAGGGGACAGGAATACTTACCCAGCCAGCTCACAGCCTCATAATTCTCCTGCATCACAGCCCAATAGAGGGCTCTCTGACCCGGGTCCAGTAGAGCCCATTCCTCTTCAGAGAAATACACAGCCACCTCCTCGAAGGTCACCGACTCCACCACAGCCATTTTCTTTCCTTGGCTCTGTAGGCGATGGGCCGAGCTGGAGCAAGATATGGGTGTTCTGCAGCTTGTCGGGGGGAGAAGAGCAATGAGAGACATTTCAGAAGGGGCTTTAATCCTTTCCACACCCCCATTTTCCCAGATTCTGTTCCTCTTCACACACATGCTAGTCTCTGCCACTTTGGGCAAATGCTTAGTCTAGATAATCCATAAACACCACACACAAGTTAAATCCCAAATCCACATTCATTTCTTTCAATACATGGCTTGAGTTTCAACATTACTGCATCTGCATCGGCGTGTCCAGTGTTTCTGAATAACAAACCACTTATTTTGCTGCCCAAATATGGATATAATGTGTTAAATTTAGGCTCCTGTAGTTATAGCCCCTACTCCTCCTCCATTTATTTTGTAGCACAGACCTATGCCCTCTCAGCAGGACTAAATTGACAAACTTTATACACCCTCTCTACAACAGAGATTAAGTAAAGTCAATAAAACTATTCAGATATTTATTATTAAACACGTGTGCTGAGTGTTTGCAGAAGATCTTACAATTCACGGATTCATGGGATCAGAAGATATCTTTAGTCATGCAGCCTGACCTCTTCTGTGGCACAAGTTCGATTGTTATTAGAATGAATAACAATGTATATTGGCTGGCTCCCACAATACCTTCCACACCCTAATGACTTAACCAACCAACCAACGAAGGTGCTAATTATTCTTATCTGCCTCTTGTATCTTGAACAATCTATTCACTGTCTTTTTTCTCCTTCCTCCCCCCTTTTTCTCCCCCACCTTCCTTTATTTATTCTTGGATCTGGACTTTCAATATTCCAGTCATCTGAAGAAGTGGGTTGTGCCAACAAAAGCTCATGACGCCATCTACATGTTTTGTTAGTCTTTAAGGTGCTACTAGACTATTCGTTGTTTTTTAAATTTTTCTAGTTATAGATTAACTCGGCTACCCCTCTGAAGATTAAGAATAATGTTTAACTTCACATCTGACTGAGCATTATAATGTGTGTCCTCAGTGCTAATCAAATGTCTCTTGGTAGCAAGTACTAGCTATTCTGCTATTCTCCTGTAGAAACATGGGTGGGAGGAGCTATACCTAGCCAGGTCAGCACTATACCAAAGACCCAACCAATGCAGGGAAGGGTTATTTATTTTTAAAATCCTGGATTTTGGCAACACAGAACAGTAGGATTGTCAGAAGGAAGAACACCAGTGAAATGTATCGTAGCCGTATATGTAGCCTATATAAAAATCTATGACGTTAAAAATGTTTAATTAGAAGTATAAACAAATAAATGGAAAACCCAACCTTTGTATATGCACTACACAACATAACAGAAGAGTAAGGTGTGTACTTCACTGTTAGCAGGATGGGGAATTACTTATAGAAAGAAGGGTTTTTAATAAGTTTTCAATTAAAATGTTTTTCTAAAGTATCTCAATTAGTATTTGGGATCCAAGATGTACCCAAGTGCAGACTTGTGACAAAGCCCTAAGGTGCTGGGCAGAGAATCAAAATAGCTGACAAAAGCCGCCCCCATTGGAGGATGAACCGAAACTGTAGTAATTTTGACACCAACCCAGGAAATGGACATCACAGGGAACCATGGAACAAAAATCTGAAGCTGCAGTACATACAGGAAGTGCTAGAAACACTGGGCCAGGGGACTGCTGAAACTGCCAACTGCAGAGTGTTTCCAATGATTTCTTGGTATTAACAATACACACAAGGATTCCTAACAACGGCTCTGTGCACACTGCTACTGTAGGTCAATGTTGTGATGCTCAAAGGAATACAAATAATAGTTTAAAAACTAAATGGCTTAAAGGAGCAAAACACCATTGAAGAGCAAGGCCAAGCATTTCAGGCAATGAGAACAGCAGGTAGGACACATTTGCAAACGCCTTTGAAACTTTTGCAGACACAGAAGTGGATCAGGGATTCTTTGGACCCTAAAACCAGGTCTGACCATGGCAGTGTTAGAAGGAGCTGTATCTACAACATTTCACTGCATCCAGCCCCTTTAGCAGGCGAATCCACCTTACCCGGCAAGGAAAAGCTGCCTTGGCCAGTCCCTGGGCCCGGGGGACATTGTGCCATTCAGATCACAGTCCTGGGAAGTGGCCCTCAGATGCCTAACCTGGAAATGGGAAACACCCCACATCTGCTCTACTGGCTGGTTTTGCAAACACTGCAAATCCCTTCTCCCCTTCCTCCCCCCCATCACTTACATCCCCTCTGCCCCCTGTGATCCCTCCGCACCTGCGTGGTTAGTTTGGCTCCTGAGCAGCCCCCACTGCTCCAGCTCCTGCCCCGCACACACCAAGCTGTCGTGACACCAGCCAGGGGCAGCTCTAGACTAGCTTCCAGCAACTGGCACCCTAGGCAAACCATGCAATCGACGCCCCCCTGCCCCAACCCCAAGGACAGATATAGGCTGAGGTTTTTGGTAAACATTTTGCCCCTATTTTCCACTTAATGTTTTTTAAGTATATTTATTTATTTATTTAAACAGGCATAATTATTCAGTTTGTCCATCCAACCAATGTCTGAGATCAGATTAAAATAGAGACATGACATTTTCAGAATAGATTTGTACACGACAAACGATATTTCAGCACGATTTCAAATAAAAATGCATTACAAATGTTAATTATAATTTTTATTATTACAAATCCAAAATAGTCCATTGCGCTAACCTGCTTTAACTGCCATTATTACCACATGGCTGGGGACATGGGGGCTGGGGATGGAGTTCTGTGGCCGGGGACAGGAGAGACTGAACAGGGTGTCAGTGGGGGGAAAGCGTCTGCACCCACCTCCTCCCAGGATTTCCCCTGTCCCCCAGAGGGAAGCCTTTCCCGGGGCCAACACCCCCCCTTGCGGCACAGGGAACTTCCATGCATGCGTCTCCCGGGAATGACACCCCCCCCACCACAGTGCAGGGGAAGTCAGCGTGTGCCTCTCCTGGGGCCGACAGCTGGGTGAGGCCTTGGCACTCCATGAAGGCATCAGCTGCTGTCATACTGTCAGTGTCGTTCTGCCAGTGTTCAGTGTCATCAGTTAGGGTTTTCGGGGTTGTCCCAGCACGCTCCTGACAGGACCTCTACTCCATCGGTGATGATAAACTTTTGGCTGCATGCATACATGTGCTCCCTTTATCCAGAGTGTTAGACCCCGTGCACTTGGGTCAACAGAGGAGATCTCTGAGAGACCACAGAAACGACAGATTCAGGCAAGGACAAAATCAATCGAGCAGGTTTATTGTCAAATGTGATGCACTAACAGCAGTTAGCAGAAATTCTCAACCGCTAAGCCACTGTGCATTTGGCACGCATTGACAATGTACCAATACGTTGCAGGTCTATTACCAAACAACAGATATTACCAGCAGTTAGCCAGAGTTAAGCCACTGTGCATTCTATAAGTCTAGGCCAGGGGTCTCCAACGTTTTTAACCACAAGATCACTTTTTCAATTTAAGTGCAATGTAAGATCTACCTCAAACCTAAATACGCTTGCCTGGCTTCCTTCCCCCACTTCTGAGGTCCCGCCCCTGCTCCACCCCTTCTCCGAGACCTCACCCTGCTCACTCCATCCCCCTTCCTCCCCAAATCTCATTCACTTTCACGAGGCTGCTGTAGAGGGTTAGGGTGCATGCTCTGGTCTTGGGCTAAGGGGTTCGGAGTGTGGGAGGGGACGCCCTGAATATAGGGAGGTGGAGTGGGATCTGGAGTGTCCTAGAAGATGAGGCATTTCCCTGGGGAATGCAGGATGGTGGGATTGAATCCTGCCCCCCCCCCCCCCCCCCCCGCCAGGCAGCTCAAGTCCCTTCCTGCCCATGGTAGGAGTGACCAGACAGCCAACACAGGATAAGGGATCCTCTGATGGTGGAAAGGAGGCGTGAGTTCTTGAGTGGACTAGGAGATACAGCATTTCTCAGGCAAGCACAGCATTGGGTGCTTGAGCCCTGCTCCCCCCTTGTCAGGGGTGACTGTCAGTTACACCTGATGTTTCTTGCAGGTGGCTCAGCTGGAGACAGTGGTTAGCTGGCTCTAACCAGTGATGAGCTGGCTCAAGGTCACCTTAGCTGCATAAACAAGTTGTGAGATAACTAAGCTCAAGAACATGTGTGGGAATTGGACAGCAGTAGTATTTCTGGCTAGAATCTGCCTGTGAACATTTGTACCTCTCAGAAAGAAATATTTATGAATATTTATGAAATAGCCGAAAGGCATTGCTTGAACGGACAGTCCCACATGTGGATCTAGGCCATGTGGATGCCCAGGAATTCCCCACGCTGGAGCAGCACCCACTACCAGCCCTTGAGAGCACAGACGGGAGGGCCCGGGGTTGTCGGTAGCAGAAGGGGCGTAAGCATTGGATCTGTGCTTGCCTGCTTGCTTGCTTAATTGCCTGCTTCTCCACAGTAAGACACATATTCAGTAGTGTGTGAAGGCTGTAAGGCATAATATGCTTTGACAATAAAATCTCTTATGCTTATGCACCCAATGAGGGTTCACTGAGGCTACGTCTAGATTGGCATGATTTTCCGGAAATGCTTTTAATGGAAAAGTTTTCCGTTAAAAGCATTTTCGGAAAAGAGCATCTAGATTGGCACGGATGTTTTTCCGCAAAAGCGCTTTTTGCGGAAAAGCGTCCGTGCCAATCTAGATGCGCTTTTGCGCAAAAAAGCCCCGATCGCCATTTTAGCCATCGGGGCTTTTTTGCGCAAAACAGTACTGTGCTGTCTACACTGGCCCTCTTGCGCAAATGATTTGCGCAAGAGGGCTTTTGCCCGAACGGGAACAGCATAGTATTTCCGCAAGAACACTGACAATCTTACATGAGATCATCAGCGTTCTTGCGGAAATTCAAGCGCCCAGTATAGACAGCTGGCAAGTTTTTCCGCAATCGCAGCTGATTTTTGCGGAAAAACTGGCCAGTCTAGACACAGCCTGAGTGTATCTGAGCCTCCTGATAGAGCTACACCCCTCCGCCCACCCTGGGAGCAGCTGGACAGCCAACACAGGCTACCCCAAAGATGGAGCTGGCTCCTGCATTATGAAGGCAGGATAAAGGACCTGCTGAAGGTAGGGAGGTGGGGTGGGTCCTGGAGTGGAGCAGGGGCTAGAGCATTCACTTGGGGTCTCTTCCAGCTCTATGATTCTATGAGTGAGCAGGGACAGGACCTTGGAGAAGGGGTACAAAGGAGGTGGGGCCAGGGTATTTGGGTTTGAGGTAGAGCCTGGATTGCATTTAAATTCAAAAAGTGATCTCATGCTTTAAAAGTCTGGAGATCCAGGGGCTGCATCTAGACTGGCATGATTTTGCGGAAATACTTTTAACGGAAAAGTTTTTCCGTTAAAAGTATTTCCGCAAAAGAGCATCTAGATTGGCACGGATGCTTTTCTGCAAAAGCATCCGTGCCCAGTATAGACGCACTTTTGCGCAAGAAAGCTCCAATGGTCATTTTACCCATCGGGATTTCTTGCGCAAAAAATTAAGATGCCTGTCTACACTGCCCCTCTTGCACAAGTATTCTTGCGCAAGAGGACTAATCCCTGAGCGGAAGCGTCAAAGTATTTGCGCAAGAAGCACTGAATTCTTACATTAGAACGTCAGTGCTCTTGCACAAATTCAAGCGGCCAGTGTAGACAGCTGGCAAGTTTTTGTGCAAAAGCAACTGCTTTTGCGCAAAATCTTGCCAGTCTAGATGCACCCTCTGGGTTAAAAGGGTGGGAGTGCAATTCAGGGAATCACTGCAAGAGATAAGACTAATTTGTGGACTGTTATGAGACTTCATGCATTCACTGATATGACGCTTTTAAAACCTCAGACTGTTACTTGCGCACTCCTTCACACGCTGCATGTGAACATAAGAACGGCCGTACTGGGTCAGACCAAAGGTCCATCTAGCCCAGTAGCCTGTCTGCCAACAGTGGGCAGCACCAGGTGCCCCAGAGAGAGTGGACTGAAGACAACGATTAAGTGATTTGCCTCCTGCCACGGACACCATTTCTATCCCCTGGCAATAGCCTTTTATGGACCTAACCTCCATGACACTATCTAGCTTCTCTTTAAACTCTGTTATAGTCCTAGCCATCACAGTCTCTTCTGGCAAGGAGTTCCACAGGTTGACTACGCGCTGTGTGAAGAAGAACTTTCTTTTATTAGTTTTAAACCTGCTACCCATTAACTTCATTTGGTGTCCCCTAGTTCTTCTATTATGGGAACTAATAAATAACTTGTCTTTATTCACCCTCTCCACACCACTCATGCTTTTATAGACCTCTGTCATATCCTCCCCTCAGGCTCCTCTTTTCTAAACTGAGAAGTCCCAGTTGTTTTAACCTCTCTTCATAGGGACCCATTCCAAACCCCTAATCATTTTAGCTGACCTTTCCTGAACCCTTTCCAAGGCCAAAATATCTTTTTTGAGGTGAGCAGACCACATCTGTACACAGTATTCAAGATGTGGGTGTACCATAGTTTTATACAGGGCAGTAAGATATTCTGGGTCTTATTTTCTATCCCTTTCTTAATAATTCCTAGCATCCTATTTGCCTTTTTGACCGCCGCTGCACAGTGTGTGGAAGTTTTCAGGGAACTATCCATGATAACTCCAAGATTTCTTTCCTGATTTGTCGTAGCCAAATTAGCCCCCCATCATACTGTACGTATAGTTGGGGTTATTTTTCCCAATGTGCATTACTTTACACTTATCCACATTAAATTTCATTTGCCATTTTGTTGCCCAATCACTCAGTTTGGTGCGATCTTCTTGGAGTCCCTCACAGTCTGCTTCTGTCTTGTCTAGCCTAACTTGGGTATCCTCTGCAAACTTTACCACCTCACTGCTTGCCCCTTTCTCCAGATCATTTAGGAATATGCTGAACAGGACTGGTCCCAGGACTGACCCTTGGGGGACACCACTAGTTGCTTGCAGCATTCCCCCCCCATGTGCTGTAGCAGTGCAGAGCGGGAGGGAGCTGCACCTTGAACAGCAGCCAAGAAAGCTGCCCTGTGCTCAGGCACCTGTGGCTTTAAGAGAGGAAATAAAAGCCTCTCCCTGCCCCCCTTGCATCCCCCCCCCCGGCCTGGCTCTGCTCGATGGGGGGCTCGCCCCCCATGTTACCCCCCCTTTGCAGAACCTCCGCACAGGGGCTGGCAGCGTCTCCCCCCGGCCCCGCCTGAAGATGAATTGTCGCCCATTACATTCCTGCTCACCCCGCTGCCACCCGCCCCTCGGCAGCGCTGGGAAAGAGCCGGGAGCAGCCCCGAACCCTCGCAAGGCGGGAGCGAGAGCAGCTGTGAGTGAGCAGGTTCAGTTCCCGGGCGCATGCGCAGTACACCCTAGGGCTGGCATTCCGGGGGGCGGCTGCTTGTGACTCTACACAGCCCCCTGCCCTGCGCACACACTGCGGGACTCACCTTCTCCCCGCGGGGGGGGAGGCTGCGCGTGGGCGGGGCTGGGTCTGCGCGCCCGGGGGGTGATTCCTTTGGGGCGCAGCGGCAAGGTCCCCCGCTGGCAGCCTGGTTTGCGCAGAACCCGCTAGGCGGGGGCGTGGCCAGGCAGCTCCCGGTCTGAGCTAAACCCTGGCGCTGCCCGAGACCGGCGTCACTGACCCGCTGCGCACGCGCGATCTACCTCCCCCACCCGTTCCGTTTTCTTCCGCCGGGTTTTCACTGCGTCCCTCCTCTCTCCTCCCCCGCCCCGTCCACTCCCTGCCCCGGCTCAGGCGCCGCCCACCTCATTGCGATTGGTCCCAGGGCGGAGTCTCGGACTGCGCGCCCGCCGGCAGAGGGAGGCGGCCTCGCTGACTGCGCATGCGCCGCGGGCCTTGCGGGGCAAATGTGGAGGGGGTCGTTTGTGCCGTTATCCGTTGCTTCCGTTTCTCGGCAGCAGGGTGGGGCTGGAGGAATCGGCTGAACCAAGCCGAGGTGAGGCGGGGGGGAGGGGGCATGGGAGCGTGGGCCGGGGATGGGCCAGACTTGAAGGGGGTGGGGAATTTCAGGGCAGATAAATGGGGGGGGGGGCTGGCTCGCTCCCTCCCTCCCCTGCCCGCGCCTGAGGTCGGGGTGTTGCTCGGGGGCGGGTCGCGGGGCCGGTACCGGGGCGGGGCCGGACACGCGGAGACTCGCTGCGGCGGGAATTGTCCGGGGCCGTCGCGGAGCCTGCTGGTGCCTCCGCCCCGCGCCTCTGCCCGGCTCCCGCCCGCTGCAGGGACCCCGCGCACACGGGCCGGGCTCTGCCCCCTCCGCCTTGCGGGGCAGGATTGTCCCATCCAGCTTTGCGGGTTAAACTGATTCTTACAAACCGCCATTTTTTCTGTAAATGCTTGCGAGGGGTAACTGCTCTGTGGGGCGCACAAGGCGGGAAGGGGAGCAGGCGGGGAGGTGATGTTACGTGTCCAAGAGCGCAGAGAAAGTTAGAATTTGGAATTGGGACGTAAGCGGGTCCGGCTCCAAATATGGGTCGCCATTACATTTCCAAAGGGTCTTCAAGAGTCTCCCCACTTGGTGCGCTTGGGGAGCCCTTCACCCATTTGAAAAGGTCCCCGCTGGTCAGCTCCCTGGCTGGCTTAGTCTTAAAAAGCCATTCAGCTGAAGAGGTACTCAACTTAATTGGTTTAAGCAAAATACAGGACTATGTAGCACTTTAAAGACTAACAAGATGGTTTATTAGATGATCATCTAATAAACCATCTTGTTAGTCTTTAAAGTGCTACATAGTCCTGTATTTTGCTTCAGCTACACCAGACTAACATGGCTACATTTCTATTACTAATTGGTTTAACAACCTTCAGGCAGCTAAACCTGTGGTCACCAACCAGTATATCGTGATCTACCAGTAGATCTCAGGCTCTAAGAGTAGCTCTTGAGCCCTCTCTGAACTGCGCGCCTGTGCAGTACATTTACATTAGATTTCCTCATCTGAGGAGCAGCTACTCACTGAGCAACAACACAGGTGAGTAGCTGCGAGGAATGGTGGGAGCTGTGAAGTCGGGAGGGCTGAAACACCCCAGCCAGCTGACTGGCTTCCAGCTGACTGGCTTTCAGCTGAAAGAGGCTGCCCTGCACTCCAACTGATCGGTGGCTTCTCTTCTGTGCCTGCCCACATGGAGCTTGGTGCACCCTGGCTGAGTGCCATGGCCAGCTCAGCCCCGGGAAGCTTGCTCCAGCACAGCTGGAGCTAGGCACAGCCTCCCTGGGCTGAGCGCAGGGCAGCCAGGCTGGAGCGAAGAAGCGGCTGCCCAGCCAGCTGGCCATGGCACTCAGCCAGGGTGCACCATGCTCCACGTGGGCTGGTGCAAAGGAGAAGCTGCCTGACCAGCTGGCTGTGGCATTCAGCCCAGAGAAGGCTGAACTGCGCTCCAGCTGATTGGGCATGTTACACTTTGGTTCGGTGCTGTGATGGGAGCCTCAAGGGTTAAAGCTGACTACCCAGTGAAAACTACTGGATGATGGTGAAACAAATTATTTTTATTAAGTGGAATGATTTTTTTCATCAAAACTAACAATTAGCAAATGGTTTTTTTAAACTAGCAATTGCTCAATACTTTTACAGGGTAGAAAACCCTAAACTTAGCTATACTTAACTAATTACAAACTTCTTTGATTACAATTCAACCATACCAAATCACTGTCTCTAATTTGCTTAACAAAAATACAAAAACAAAGACAATATAACGATGATTAAAACTTTGTCCAAAGCCAGCTCCTCTATGGTTATTTTAGGGCAGCTGGTGGAGTTAGTCATAAATCTACTTTTACAACTTAACAACTCTGGGGCTTCTATTTCTAACACTTATACTTAACTTAAATACAACACTACTATACAACACAATTATACAATTTACACAGTGTGGTTAACAGAACTTAGATACGCTTTACAGAATTACACAGTGAAATTAACACAATTTAAATATTAATTAAACCAATAACTGATACATTTAAGCAATACTTACAAATCCAGCAACGATAACACAAAGACACACTAGAACTCGGAGCATGCTCAGGACTCGTGCACCCTTATACTTGACTCGAAGGGTGGGGAGGCAGCCTCAGGGTGATCAATCCTTTAGCCGGGCAAAAAAAGACACGTGCCCTCAATACACGGAACCTCCGTCGAACAAAGGGGTAGAGGATCTTTTATACAAAAATTCGGTGTCTAATGCCATACTAGGGTCTGCATTTGGCAGGGCCTGATAGGCTAGTTATGAGGTAGTATGACAATACTGCCCTATAGGAATTTTCATGATGTATGTGTGATCCCCTCGTGGACAGGACCAGATGGGGCATAGTGTGAGACAGTTGTGTTTTATTACCTTATGTTTTCTTTTTCTCTTGCCTCTAAGACTGGTCAAGCTACGGTCAAATGAGGCTTATCTGTAAATGCAGGTAGGCGCTATCTAGTCATGCTCACCTCCCTGTTTTTTGGCTCCTGTGAGTCCCAGGATGCCTGTAAGGTCAAATTCCATTCACAAAACTTCATTGTGCTTCCCATGTTCCTCTGAGTATGTGGGGTTTTGGGTGAGGGACCTTGTGTGGCAGGATGGGCTATACGCGAAGGCCGTGGACAGAAAAAGCCTGCTTTACAAGAGGGCAACTTCCCCTCTGCGCCTGCCCATATGGAGCTTAGTGCACCCTGGCTGAGCGCCATGGCCAGCTGGCCGGGCAGCTGCTTCTCTTCGCTCCAGCCTGGCTGCCCTGTGGTCAGTCCGGAGGGAGTGCGTCAGAGACTTCCCTCCGTGGCTGGTGTAGGGAACTCCCTGCCCCAAACCTGTCCCCTGCCCTCCTAGCCCCCTGTTCCCTCTCCCTTGCCTCCCCACCCTGCTGCAGAAACCTGCCTCCTCACCCCGCTGCAGATACCTGCCCTCTAGCACCCTGCCCCCCCTGCAGAAACCAGTTCCCTCTGGCACCGTCTCCTACTGCAGAAACCTGTCCCTCTGCCTTCCCCACTGCAGAAACCTGTCCCTTCCCCCCCCCCCCCAGCACCCTGTCCCCTGTTGCAGAAACCTGTCCTGGCACCCTGCCCCCACTGAGACCCTGTTCCCTGCCCCAGAACCCACTAGCACCCCTCCCCAGTACTGTGTCCCCTGCTCCCAAATGACTTTTCTATGGGACAGTGACCCCTGTCTCAAGCAGGTTCCCTGCCATTCTCATAAATAAAGACACAATGCAGAAACTTTTTGTGTTTAACATAGTATTTTATTTAAAAATGAAGCCTGGCCAACAAACCCCCAATTGGGGCCAAGCCCCCACCTGGCCACAACCACTCCTGCATTCCTCCTTCCCCAGACCCTAGATCTGAGCCTATCAAACACTGGAACCCACTGCCCTGAGCCCCTCACATACCCCAACCCAAATTCCTGTACCCTCACATCCACAAGCCTGTGGCTTGCTTCTTATCCCAACACTGCCCAGCCTGGAGCCCCCTCCCCGAGCCATTGTCCCCTTCTCCACCTCCTCCTGCATCCAGATTTCCTCCCAGAGCTTGCACCTCTCGCCCCTTCCCACACCCAAATCCCTCATTCCCACCCCAGAGACTACACATCCGTCTCAACACAGCAAGGGTCCAGCTAGACTGCAGGGCTACGTCTGCAGTGGCATGATTTTCTGGAAATGCTTTTAACGGAAAAGTTTTCCGTTAAAAGCATTTTCGGAAAAGTGTGTTTAGATTGGCAGGATGCTTTTCCAGAAAAGCACTTTTTCTGGAAAAGTGTCCGTGGCCAATCTAGACACGCTTTTCCGCAAAAAAGCCCTGATCGGGGCTTTTTTGCGGAAAACACTACTGTGCTGTCTACACTGGCCCTTTTCCAGAACAGTTTTCCGGAAAAAGACTTTTGCCCGAACGGGAGCAGCAGAGTTTTTCCGGAAAAAGCACTGATGATTTTACATTAGATCGTCACTGCTTTTCCGGAAATTCAAGCGGCCAGTGTAGACAGCTGGCAAGTTTTTCTGGAAAAGCGGCTGATTTTCCGGAATAACTTGCCAGTGTAGACACAGCCCAGGAGTTTTTCAGGATTCTGGAGATATCCCAGAAAAACTCTTCTGCATCCAGGGTTGCATTTGTTCTTCCGCTTTTTTAGTGAAAGAGCAAACAGGCTTTTGGTCAGCCCTATATTCCTCTTTCCACAAGGAATAAGGTGGCTTCCAAAAGAAGGGTTTTTTTTCTGACATTTGGTCCAGTCTAGACAGGCCAAATGTTGGAAAAACCTCTTCCTACAGAATATTTTTTTTTAAAGCAGCAGTATAAGGATTGGGGATAGCAAGTGATGGACAGGAGAAGACTAGAGAGGGCGGGGCTTCAAGGAAGGGGCGGGGCGGTAGATCTTGGCTTAGTCTGTCATTTAAAAAGTGATCTTGGGTATAAAAAAGTTGGAGGCCACTGAAAACCAATCAATTGAATTGACTACCATTTCAGTGACTCAGAGCAGAGTAAGGCAGGGGTTTCCAACCTTTTTAAGGAAGAAATCACTTTTTGAATTTAAGTGCAATCCAGGATCTACCTCAAACCCAAATATCCTTGCCCCGCCTCCTTCATGCTCTTTCTCCGAGGCCCTGCCCCACTGCTCGCTCTGTCCTCCCATTCTTCCTCCTTTTCATTCAGCAGAGGATTGGGGCACAGGCTCTGGTACTGGGCTAAGAGAGTTGGAGTGTGGGGAGGCTCTGAGATGGGGTACAGGAGGGGGTTCAGGATGCAGGCTCTGTTAGGAGGTTTAGGGGGGCTCGGGGCTAGGGCAGTGGCTTGGGTATAGAGGAGGGTACATAATGGGCAGCGGTTAGGAGCTGGCTCCAGCTGGACACTGTTTACCACGGGTGACTCCTGGGTGACGGGACAGTGGTGCTAAGTGTCACCCTTGCACCACTCTCAAAAGCAGCCAGCAAACTCCTTCCATCCCAGGTCCTGTTGTTTCCCTCTCCCTTTTCTGTGGCAATAGAATACAGAATGAAAAAAGGAATACCCTGACATCAGCACCCTTCCTCTCCCTTTCCTGCTCTGTACCACAAACAGGGGACTCCTGGGGGAAGGGGGAAACTTCCAGGCAAAGGGCAGGAGGGCTGTGTCTACACTGATGTGATCTTGAGCAAAAGCGGCTGCTCTTGCGCAAAAACTTGCTGCCTGTCTACACTAGCCACGTGTTCTTGCACAAGTAAACTGACATTCTAATGTATAAAATCAGGGCTTCTTGCGCCAGAACTCTGACACTCCCACTCAGGAATAAACCCTCTTGCGCAAGAGCTCTTCCAAAAGAGGCCAGTGTAGACAGGCAACGTGAATTTCTTGCACAAGAATGGCCATCAGAGCTTTCTTGCGCAAGAGAGCATCTATACTGGCATGGATGCTCTTGCACAAAAGCACATACCAGTGTAGACACTCTCTTCTGGAAGAGTTTTTGCAGAAGAACTCTTCCACAAAAGAGTTTTTGCATGAGAACGCGCCAGTGTAGACGTAGCCTAAATGTTAACCAACTATAATTCTGCTGGTCACCCTTCTCTGATTAGCGGGGAAGAACAGTCTTCTAGGCACTTAATAAAGATACAAACACAAGCAATTTGCCTGATGTATCCGATGTCAAGATAGAAAGAGATCAGCAGGATCCTTGTGATTCAGCATGATCACACCGTTGCTCTTAGAAGTAATTAGAATATTGATTGTGTTATGAGGAAAATATAAGGAATGAATTAAAATTTTGTACCAATAAAATCTTTGTACTCAGATTGATACCTTTTGTACTAACAACTGAACCCTTTTCTCATCTGTGAAATGATTGTGTAATTCCTGGGGAGGGGGAGTGAATGCAATGTTAGTGTTTGGAGAGATAGCTTGTAGGCCCAACAGTTTCAGAGTCCAGACTATGGAATAGAGGAGGGGGTTAGAAGGCTCAGAGACATCAAGGTGCCATAAATTGAGGCCTAATACAAAGCAGACAGATGGAGGACATGTAGATGTCTTTGGAGTATTTAGAAGCAAGCACTGTGTTACAAACAAGACAGTCTGGAAATAACATTGGAAAGGAGACACCATAACTCCCAGATAAAGAGAGATTAAGCAGAATGCTTGGTGATTAAGACCTGCTGAAGCAAAATGCATAGGCCTGGATGGGAGAAAAGTCCTATAAAAGATGGAGCATCTTAAATTAATCTCCGGGTCTCATCTTGTCAACATTAGATCATCGGTCCACACCGAAAAAAGCTCTCACCTCCTGCTCCCACCTGTGCAGCACCAGGTCCCCCAAGTCCTGTATCAGCATGAATACAAAAATTAAGGCAAGACTACACAACATGCAGGCCCCCGTTTAAGTCAGTTCTGCTGCTACTAATAAAATGCAATATTTACCCAACTTCCACCCATATGACAGTACTTTTAATGAGCAATGACAGTTCAGGAATTTAACTACTAAAACACATCACCTGAAGACTGTTTTATTGAATACTTTTTTGTTTTGGCTTCACAGTTTTAACAATTGCCATTTTTAACGCTTCTTATTACTGTATTCCCAGTGGAGGATATGTTCAAAGGATCCCATCCACGGGCCGCATGTTGAGCCCCCCACAAACTCAAACCTCACTGCGGGCTGCAAACAAATAAGCAATGGGCCGCTTGCAGCCCATGGGCTGCATGTTGAGTAGCCTTAATATAGATCATCTCTGATAGGTGTCTATCCAACCTGCTCTTAAATATTTCCAGAGTTGTAGATTCCACAACCTCTAATGTTTAACCACTCGGTCAGGAAGTTTTTCCTAATGTCTAAGCTGAACCTCCCCTGCTGCAGTTTAAGCCCCTTGCTTCTTGTCCTATCACCAGAGGCCAAGCAGATTTTTTTCCCCTCCTCCTCGTGACACCCTTTTGGATACTTGAAAGCTGCTATCGTATCTCATCGTAGTCTTCTCTTTTCTAAATTAAACAAGCCCAGTTCTTTCAGTCTTCCTTTATAGGTCATGTTTTCTAGACCTTTAATCATTTTTGTTGCTTTTCTCTGGACCTTCTCCAATTTCTCCACATCTTTCTTGAAATGTGGTATCTAGAACTGGACACAATACTGCAATTGAGGCCTAATTATTTGGAGGGAAGATGATGAGCCACCGAGTTAAATGACTGAAGAACTGGTGAAGTGTCCATCTCTTGCTGTCTTCAAAGCAAAACTTGATGACTTTCTAGAAAATATGCTCTGGGCTGGGGGAATAAACATTTGTCCTGGGGTAACAAGATTAAATACAATATCTTATGATCCCATCCCCGATCCTGTGAATCTAAGGATCTCATCCTGTAACCATTCAATTCAGCAGGTGTGTTGAATTTTAAATATCCAAGCGGTCCCTTTGTCTTCACTTAATCTCTGTTCTGGAGAGGGTTTATAAAGTATCTGTGTCTTATTTAGTCTGAATGAGATGGCTTGGCCTGTGCTACGAAAAAATGAAAGAAGACTAAGGGCTTTAAACATAGGACCCTAAATTTAGACACCTGTGTCCATATTCAGGCAGATGAATCTGCAGCTTTTTTACCAGAAACATGGGTACTCCGAATTTACCGCCTCTGCAACAATGGGATTCATGTTGAAATTCAAGCCAAATATTTAGAGAAATGAATATGGATGAGAGATCTAACTTGTGTGTGCTGTTTATGGAACATCAAGCATTTGCCTAAAATGGCAGGTTTTTTAGCATGTGTGTCAAGGGGACAGAATCTGGAGGGGAGGGAGATGTGGAAAGGATTAAAGCCCCTTCTGAAATGTTTCTAATTGCCCTTCTCCCCTGACAGGCTGCAGAACACCCATGTCTTGCTCCAGCTCAGCCCATGGCCTGCAGAGCCAGGAAAAGAAAATGGCTGTGACGGGGCCAGTGAGCTTCGAGGAGGTGGCAGTGTATTTCTGTGAGGAAGAATGGGCTCTGTTGGACCCGGGTCAGAGAGCCCTCTACTGGGATGTGATGCAGGAGAATTATGAGGCTGTGAGCTGGCTAGGTAAGGATTCCTATCCCCTCAGTTATCAGAAGCTGAGTGAGCTCTGGAGTGATTGGGTTTGGTTCAGGGTCCCTCGTTGTCCCAGCCCCTCAATATCAGGAGTATCAGCCCCAATAATCCTGGCTCCTTGTGTGTGAGACTTGTCCTTTCCCAGGGGAAGCAGGTTCAGGAACATAATGACGCTGCTCTTCCCACACCCTAGGTCTGAATGTGCTTCCCACCATCATGCCCATGTTGTGCCTTGGCCAGATGTATGAGTGGAAGAGCCCTGGCAGGAACGGTGGGTACCAGAGTTCTGGGGCTTGCTCTGGCTACTGTTAGTGCCTCCAGAGTACATCTTGTGCCAGGGTGCTGAGCCCAGAGGAGGAGGAGGTTCCCAGAGTTCTTACCTGCCTCTGGCTGATCTCTCTGACATGCTGGTTCCCGCCATTGAGAGGGGCTGGGTGCTGGGCTAAGGGAGGCAGTTCACGCTCCACAAGCATTCTGCAGGGAGTATCTCTGTAGCAGATAAACATGAAGTAAACTCATTTTGCATTTCAGGGACTGCACTTGGTGTTAGGAGACTTGTGTTCAATTCCTTGCTCTGCACACCCTAAGTGACCAAGTCTATGTCTAGACTTCATCTGTCTGTTGGCAGAGGGATGCAGATTAGGTAGGTTGGCATTGCAAATGAAGCAGGGATTTAAATACCCTGTGCTTAATTTGCATAAAAATAGCCACCATTTTTGCTGACTCAGTACGTTGTATGCAAAACGTGGCAGTCTAGAGGGGGATCTGTCAAGAAAGAAAGCCTTTTTCAACAGATCTTGTAAACCTCCTTGCGGGAGGCATAAGGGGTCTGTCGAAAAAAACGTTCTTGACAGATACCCCTCTAGACCCGTGGTCACCAACCCGTAGATCGCAATCGACCACCTTGACCAGACAATCACGAGGTGTTCGGAAACCCCTACCCCTGCATTTTCCCCCCCACCCCTGAGAAGCCCCACTACCTACCTCTAGTATAGTGCCAGCTTCCCATGGGGTGGATGGAAGTCCTGTCTGAAGCCCCCGTCACTTCCGGGGGTTCAGAAGTGGGGGAGCTGCTCCCCTCCCACAGCTCTGTTGCGTGCTGGGGGAGGGGGCGTCAGCCGTGAAGGAAGAGTGCATCGGCTGTGGAGGAAGAGTGCAGCAGCTTCCCTGCGCCACTGGTGCCGGAGGGGTGAGTTGAGCGCAGGAGTTTCCCTGCGCCACGGGAGTGGGGTAGGCCCTGCGGTTTGGCCGTGCTGCGGGAGGGGAGGGGGTTGACTGGGCTGGGCCGTGCCGTGCCGTGCCACGGGAGGGAGGTTTGGCCACGGGGCAGGTGCCCGCGGGGGTTGGCCGTGCTGCGGGTGGGAAGGGGAGAGGGGGAGTTGGCCGGGCCATGCCACAGGAGGGGGTTTGGCCCCAGCGCAGGTGCCCATGGGGGTTGGCTATGCTGCGGGAGGAGAGGGGGCCAGGCCGCGCCATGGGAAGAGGGTTTGGCCCTGGGGCAGGTGCCTGCAGGGGTTTGGCCCCGCCGCGGGGGAGGAGGGGTTGGCCCCGGGGCAGGCACGCACAGGGTTTCCCTGCGCCGTGGGAGGGGTAGGGGGGAGGTCGGGCCCGGAGGAGGCATGTGCAGGCTTCCCTCCGGGGTGGGAGGAGAATCCTGGGAGGAAGCAGATGCAGGGGACTCTCTGCTGCCACTGGCACCCCGCCCCCTGTCCACACTCCCTGCTCCCCAGACCCCACTCCCCTGTCCCCAGCTACAGAACTCTGTCACCACTCCCCTGTCCCCACTTCCCGAACTCTGTCCCCATTCCCGTCCCCACTCCCCAGACTCTGTCCCCACTCCCCTGTCCCCAGCTACAAAGCTCTGTCCCCACTACCCTGTCCCCACTCCCTGAACTCTGTCCCCATTCCCGTCCCCACTCCCCAAACTCTGTCCCCACTCCCCTGTCCCCAGCTACAAAGCTCTGTCCCCACTACCCTGTCCCCACTCCCTGAACTCTGTCTCCACTGGCACTCTGTCCCCTGCTGCAGAACCATGTCCTCTCTCCCCTGCCCCCAGCCACATAACTCTGTCCCCACAAAATGTATAATTATAAATGCTTTACTTTAGATTTAAATAGCATGAATAAAAAACAGACCATTTATTTCATAACTATAAACACATGATTTTAATTTTATATATCGCATAATTTAAAAATAAACTGTTATCAGAGTGTGTAAGTAAGGGCTGGGGATAGCAAGTGATGGACAGCAGGAGAATAGAGAGGGTGGGGCTTCAAGGAAGAGGCGGAGCGGCAGATCTTCGCCTGTTCTGAGATTTAAAAAGTGATCTTCGGTGTTAAAAGGTTGGAGACCACTGCTTTAGACTACTGCTTTTTGCCAATAAAGTGCTGAGTTGGCAAAAACGGTGGCCATTTTTATGCAAATTAAGCATGGGATATTTAAATCCCCGCCTCATTTGCAATGTCAACCTGCCTAATCTTCATCCCTCTGCCGACAGAGGGATGCAGTCTAGACATACCCTTAGGCTGTGTCTACACTGCACCCCTTTTCCGGAAAAGGGATGCAGATGAGACAAGTTGGAATTGCAAATGCAGCGGGGATTTAAATTTTCCCTGCTCCATTTGCATGAACATGGCTGCCGCTTTTTTTCCGGCAAAGCCCCGAGCTGGAAAAAAGCGACAGCCATGTTCATGCAAATGCAGCGGGGAAAATTTAATGCCCAGGGGCCTTGCTTCAGGTCCTGCAGCCTGGGAGCTTTTCTGGCCAGAACTTCCCCAGATCTGCCTGACTTTCCTCAGACCTGCTCTAAATCAGGAAGCCTCTAGCTTCCCTAGCAGCTAGATCCTTCCTGCTCCCCAGCCAGAGCAAGAGTGGTTCTCTGATCCTCTCTATGAGCCTTTATTTATACTCCCCTCTGTTGGGCACTCCCTAGTCATCTGTCCAGATTTCCACTTCTTGTAAACTTCCTTTTTGTGTTTAAATTCACCAAGGATTTCCCCGGTAAACCAATCTAGTCGCCTGCCATATTTGGTTTTCTTACTGCACATTAGGATGGTTTCTTCCTGTGCCTTTCATAAGGCTTCTTTAAAATATATTGCCAGCTCTCCTGGACTTCTTTCCTCTTCATGTAAGCATCCCAGGGAATCCTGCCTATCAGTTCTCTGAGGGAGTCCCCGCTGCATTTGCAATTCCGACTTGGCTAATCTGCATCCCTTTTCCGGAAAAAGGTGCCAGTGTAGACGTAGCCTTTGTCTATGTCTACACTACAGGCTTTTGCCAGTAGAGAGTATGCTACTGAAGCTCTCATTAGCATTTGTCATGCTGTCATTTGCATTTTATCTGCCAATGCTTTTTGCGCCAGAGGTTTTCGCGCTAAAACAAGCAGTGTAGACGGGTCCGTTTTTTTGCAAAAAAACCCTTTTGTGCAAGATCTTTATACCTCCTTTTTTGAGGCATAAGGATTTTGCACAAAAGGGGTTTTTTGCGTAAAATGGACCCATCTACCCTGCTTGTTTTTTGCACAAAAAGCATCGGCATAGAATATGGAAATGACAGCGTGACAAATGCTAATAAGTGCCATTAGCATACTCTCTTCCGGCAAAAGCCTGCAGTGTAGACATAGCCTTAGACTGTCTGCCCGGCTCCTGTCTCTGCAATAGCTGTTATAGTAAGTCCCTATTTCACAGAGCTGGGGAAGGATGAAATACATTAGGGGAGATGCTCAGCTCAGTGAGCACCCTAGCAGCACAGTACAGTCTTGATTGTCACTGGAGATCCTAGGTGCTGCTGTGACTCAGGCCCGGCCTTTGGGCACCACACTGCCCAGCTCTTGGCTGCTCACTCACTGCCTTGACTGGGAGCCGCATAGCTCAGCCACACTGCCTTGAGCCCTGCAAACTCTTTGGCCAGGTCTGCTATGACTGATAATCTTTGCTTCCTATAACAGCTGCAGTGCCATATGAATTGCTGCTAGCACTACAGAGTCATTATGGCTACTCAGGGCAGCTCTTAATGGAGCTCTGATGCCAGCTGCACTGGCAGAGCATGTGGCTTGTCCATGCTGCACCGTTCAGGTCGTTACTGAAGACACAGGCTCTCTTTGGGGGCTAAGGCACTCAGCCAGGTTTATTGTCAAATAAGCTGAGTTATAGTGTCCCAGCGCCCTTGACACAAGTACAGTGAGACATGTCAACCCCGATAATGGTACTGGCTCAGCTAACAACCAGAATGTTGCTCCTCAGCCAGCACCAACATGCCCTCCTATGACTTCCCCTTTCGTACATTGTCACAAACAAATGAACATTGAGCTCAATGTGTTGCAACCCCCTGTGACAGGGCAGACTCGCTACCAATGGCACTTCCTGCTAGTCACTCAGGGAATTAGTATTTTGGTGCTGTAGCACCCCCTTCTTGCTGGTGTGTCACCTGCTGTTACTTATTATTCTCCACCACTCTAAGTTAGGGCTCATGTCTCTTCCAGACCATGTTGCCCTCCTACCTGGGTACTGTCCTACCTCAGTGCCCCATACTCTGGAGTCCTCCCCCTCTGGGGACATTCAGTCCCCCTATCCTCACCTTGCCTCGGTGACCCACTGTCAGTCTTCATGTAGCCCCTGCCATAGGGGCAAATTGCAGTTTGAAATTGCCACTCATCATTGCTGCTTTTGCCTATGCTGGCTGACTCCCTATAACCCTAATGCCCAGGGGCCTTGCTTCAGGTCCTGCAGCCTGGGAGCTTTTCTGGCCAGAACTTCCCCAGATCTGCCTGACTTTCCTCAGACCTGCTCTAAATCAGGAAGCCTCTAGCTTCCCTAGCAGCTAGATCCTTCCTGCTCCCCAGCCAGAGCAAGAGTGGTTCTCTGATCCTCTCCATGAGCCTTTATTTATACTCCCCTCTGTTGGGCACTCCCTAGTCATCTGTCCAGATTTCCACTTCTTGTAAACTTCCTTTTTGTGTTTAAATTCACCAAGGATTTCCCCGGTAAACCAATCTAGTCGCCTGCCATATTTGGTTTTCTTACTGCACATTAGGATGGTTTCTTCCTGTGCCTTTCATAAGGCTTCTTTAAAATATATTGCCAGCTCTCCTGGACTTCTTTCCTCTTCATGTAAGCATCCCAGGGAATCCTGCCTATCAGTTCTCTGAGGGAGTCAAAGTCTGCTTTTCTGAAGTCCAGGGTGTGTATTTTGCTACTCTCCTATCTTTCTTTGGTTGGGATCCTGAACTCGGCCATCTCATGATCACTGCTTTCCAGGTTGTCACCCATCTCTACTTCCCCTACTAGTTCCTCCCTGTTTGTGAGCAGCTGGTCAAGCTGTGCATGGCCCCTGTTCAGTTCCTTCAGCACTTGTACCAAGAAGTTATTCCTGACATTCTCCAAAAACTTCCTGGATTGTCTGTGTACTGCTGTATTGGTTTCCCAACAGGATGTCAGGGTGATTAAAGTCCCCCATGAGAACTAGGGCCTGTGTTCCATGGCTCTAGCTCCTCAGCCAGGTCTCGGTTTTAACTCCTTAAAGGGCCAGTGTGGGGCAGATGCCCCATCACACACCCCTTATCCTTGTACCTGCTCATTGGAACAAAACATCCATATCCATTATCCCTTCATCCCCCCCCTGATTTACACAAGGGACCATGTATTCCTCTGCCATCCCTTAGGAGTGTCCGTTTGCAATTACTGCAGAGATTGGTGTGTTTTATATCCTCTTTCCCATCTGGAATGTGCCAATGTGGTTGGCTGTACCCACTGTACTACTGTTCTGTTAAAGCCAGGCCTGTTCTGGTTCCCAGACAATGGTTAATACTGTTCTGCTGAGGGCGCCAGCAAAACCTCCATTTTCCTCCTTGTTGTCTTTTTATGGGCGGGTGTTTGTTTTTCCGGAAAAGCATGAACAGAAAATACTTGCTGGGCTAAGCACTGTTTTTTGAGACATTCATAACCCATATGTCCAGTTGTCCATTCAGCCTGTGGATAGGTTCTCCCCATCAAGTTGTTTTTAATTATCCTTTGTCAGGATTGAGTGCTGGTGAATGGACACTGAACAGGATGGTTTGGAATAACATGTGGATGAAGATGCAATATTACTGACCTGAGTCACAGAATGTACTCCCTGCCATACTCTCGTCCTGCAGTTATATGTAGCCTTCTTTACCAGAGTCAGAAGTACACCTATGAGGAGGCTTGAAGACTTGTGGGGTCGTCTGTGGGCAGTGAGTCAATACAAATGTGAAGGCATAAGTGCAGGAATAATCTCAACAAGGGGCTCTGGAGGAGACAGAAAAGAAGCTGTAACCCTGGCACACTCCAGATACAAACAGGCCTGGGCCCTGGATCTCCCTCTGGTCCAGAACAAACAAGTGCCAGGGAAGGCTGAAAATGGAGTCAGCAACATGCCCGTGCTCCATGACAGAGCCCAGCCAACTGCAATTCCTGCTGGGGTGGGGAATGGAGGTAGAACACAGAGCGCCTCATCTTGAAATGGGGCAGCATGTCCAGCCAGTGTGTGTCTGGGCAGGACACAAGTCCAAGGGAATGACTAGAGGCAATGTGAGTGTGAAGGTTGAGTGGGAGGTTCAGAGTGATGGGTGGGAGCTGATGCAGCAGGGGCCTGACATGAAGCTCCAGCAAGGCTTGTGTAACTCCGCAAGACTATGCACATAACTCTGGGGGATCCCTGTACTTTCCCCTCTCCATTCTGCCACTGCTCATTTATTCCTCATATTTCTTTCCCTTTCCTTAGAAATCCCTCTGGCCCAACAACAGAATGGTGCTTCTGTTGTGTCAGTTGCTAGAGGGTGTTGGTGAATGCATGGAGCACAGGGCTCTCTGGCGAGTTCACGGCAAGCTGCTGCTGAGATCAGTGCTGCTCTCTAGGGAGACGCCTGTGGAGTTGCTAGGTTAGCTGCTCCTGAGCCTACTGGCAAGAGCAGCCATTGCCAAGGGTAGCCCTGGAACCCAGGATGGGCTGCTGCTGCAGTAGCTGCTTTTCTGGACAGCTCTTCCTTTGCTGGATTGCGCTGCTGCTGCTGTTCGGTAAGCACCTTTTTCTTTCCAGCCCTTGTTCCTTCTAAGGTGGCTTCCTGCGCAGCTGTGCACAAGGGAGTGAAAGGCCACAGACCCAGTGAGCGGATCCACACAGGTGGCATTTCACTAATGAGGTGCAGAACCCTGCAGAGAATGTGGATGAAGGTCATGTGATGAGGGAATAGAGGGAGGGTCAGTGGGATGAGGTATGGGTGGAGTGTTTTGGGCATCCTGCACCAGCTGGGCTGCAGCTGCTGGTGCTGAGTAGAGTCGGGACTCTCTTTCCTGGGCCCAGACTAGGCAGTGTGGAGCAGGCTGCACAAGGCATGGGGTGCCACGAGTGAGGTCAGTCCAAGCTCCTCTTCCTTTTTCTTATTGTTGAGGCAACTCTGAGGCTGGGGTGAGGAGCTGGTGTTAATTAGCACCTGATTGTTGATGTTATTCCTGACATATTTCAGACCTTGTAATTATCTGATGGGGGAGGAGGAATGTGGCGCCCCCGCTATCTTCCACTGTTAGAATTATAAAGCAAGCCCAAGCAGTGAATTCTCTGCAGTTCTAGCCCAGCAGGTTTGTCACCTCCTATCAACAGGCACATAGGAAGCGCTTGCATTTGGCCAAGTGCATTTCAGTTTGACAGCTGGTGGACATCTTGTGGGAGATATTAGAAAGCCTGAGAGGTAGCTTCATTCAGATCCAGAGCAGAGAGGTACAGCAGGCTGAGGGATTCTACATTAGCAGAACTTAAAGCAGGATCTGATTTGGATTGCTGTGGTTTTTAATTGTAAAGCATTGAGGCTGCCTTTGTGGAGATGTTAGGAATCTGTGCTCTTCCCAGCGTTCTGAGGAGATGAAAAAGATTCAGAGAGTGCAAATGAGGCAGCAGTGCGGTCTTAATAAACTCAGGATCAGGTTCTAAACTGCTGGCAAATCTACACAACGAACAAACTGAATAAACATCCTTAGGGCATGGAGGACCCATTCTCCAGCAGCAGGCTGTGCACATCTTGCCTTCCTGACAAGAGGAGCCACATGCTGTCCAGGGGTTCTGCACAGGCCCAGGGCAAAAAAGATCCCAAAACATGCAGTGGAGTTGCATGATCGGATGTCAGTGGCTGCAGATGGGCTCTGTGTGATACCAACTAACCAGTCTCAGAGCTTGGCCAAAGTGGGAGGGAGCTCTAGCTAGTCTCAGACACTCTTTCTGACCACCAGGCATGTATCCCACAGGGCCACTCAGAGATTGGTTAATCCAAAGTAGAAACTCTTGCCCTTTATCTTGTCTGTTCTAGACCCGTAAGACCAGTGCTGTCCCCTTCTAGGACACAGAGGCCTTTTTTCTCTCTTCCTGTTCTCTAAAGCACACAAGAAGCAGGAGCCACAACAAATTCCCTTAAGTGGTTCCATACATCACTAGATAAAAGCAACATGGGCTCGGTGTTCGTCCAGCAGCCAGAGTTCTTCGCATTTCTCCCAGCACTCATGGAAAGGCAGCCACTGTCAGGATTGGGAGCCACGTATCTTTCAACTTCCATGACATATTAGACAATAAGATAATAAGGCCATGGCCATGTGCACTCACCTACTATTGCTGCTTAAAAACTGGCCTTTTAGTTTCTTCAACCAGCCAGGCAGTGCAGAGTAACTGGCAGTCTGGCCCACTTTTTAGGGGGCAGAGGTGCTGGATAGGTGCAGCTGCAGCACCCTTTTGCTGACCCTGGTCCCCTGGGGTAGTCTCAGCCTCCAGTGTGGCACACACCATCTCTGCTCCTTCCCATCTCTGAGCCAAGGGAAAGATGTGCCTTTCCTCGCCAGGCTAGCCAGCCTCCCAGTAGGATTCCACAAAGCCAGCATACCCTCCAGGGTATTCTTACAATACCGGTAAGGCAGTCTGAACTGCTCAGGTAGGAGGGGTTGTCACTGTTAGGGATGCAATCAAATACAGATACATGTTGCAACATTCTTGCATCAGGTTTGAGCTGATGGTGGAATAAATCACTGGTTAGATAAAAGTCTGATTGCGTCCAAAGATTGGAAGGTCTTCTGTCCTGTGGTTAGAATGATCTCATTAGGATACATCCATAGTCCGGAGATCAGAGCTGGGAAGAGGCCAAATAGAGTTGTTTCACTAGCCTTTTATAGCTGTCTGGCATGTGGATGGCAGGGTTCGCTCTATTTTTCCATCCAAATGTGGAATGCATGTTGTGTGCACTGGTGCATGCACAATTATGTGCCACCATTAACTTTAAAAAAAATACATTATATATATTTTTTAAATATCATATGGATAATTACTCCAGCCAGGACAGCACTCACTACTCAAAGAATTAAATGTAAGTACAGGTATTAAATGCATAGACCAGTCAAAGCATTAACATACACACTTGGAAAGAATGAAATGACAGAGACAGTATAAGTGCATTGCAGGTAGTGCCAAGCAGTAACAATGATAACACAATTATGTGGAAGAAAATTGTCACAACCATATACAGGCAGTCTCCGACTTACGCGGATCTGACTTATGTCGGATCCGCACTTACGAACGGGGCTTTCTCGCCCCGGAGGTCAAGGTAGCGGATTGCTACCTGCGACCTCCGGGGCGAGAAAGCCCCGTTCGTAAGCTGCTCCGGTGCCCCTGGTCTGCTGGAGACCGTCTCCAGCAGACCAGGGGCACCGGGCGGGTTCCTGCGCTTCTGAAGCTTTGCTCTGGCAAAGCCTCAGAAGCGCGGGAACCGCTGCTGCTGCCGCTTGAGACCCGGTGCCTGTGGTCTGCTGGGGACCGTCCCCAGCAGACCACAGGCACCGGGACCCAAGCGGCAGCAGCGGGCGGGTTCCCGTGCTTCTGAGGCTTTGCCAGAGCAAAGCTCATCACCTATTAAACCATCTTGTTAGTCTTTAAAGTGCTACATAGTCCTGTTTTTTGTTACAGCTACACCAGACTAACACAGCTACATTTCTATCACAGTTATGTGCTGCAAGGTGAGTGTAAAAGAGATTGTGTATCTGTGGGGGAGACAGATGATATATACTTTCCAGTCATGCGTGTAACAGAGACTGTGTGTGTGTGTGTGTGTGTGTGTGTGTGTGTGTGTGTGTGCGCGCGCGCGCGCGCGCACGTGTTCTAAGACACTGCAAACTGTTCTGCCCTGTTCCTGAAAGCTGTTGTCTCTTCTCCCGTGATCTGCACAGATGGGGTACGTGAGCAGGGGAAGAAGAATTGTGTGTGCACCCATCTCTGTGTCTGTCTCAGTGTGTATATATATGTGTGTTTGAGAGAGAGAGTGTGAGTTGGCTGCTGGGGAAATCTCAGGTTCAGGAAGGCACTGCCTCTGTAAGGAAGGAGCTAACCCTTCAGAGCAGACCTCAGACCATGGCAAAAGTCTCCTAGAGCCAGGCTCCCATCTGCTCTGCTCTATGGGGATGTGCGCGAGAGGAGGGGGATTGGGACGGAGGGTTTATGTGAGAGAGACACAGACTGTATGAGCTGACTGCTGGGGACCTCTCAAAAGCAGAGTACTGCCTCTAAGGGTATGTCTATTTTGAATTAACTTAATTCGAACTATTTTGAAATAGTACATCCACACTGAGTGGACCCTGAACTGAAGATAAGGCTGGCCGGAACCAGGGCTGGCAGGGCATCAGGTTAGGATTTAGTGTGTGGGGCTGCTGCCTGAGGCTAACTGAGCTCCTTGCTTAAAGGGACCCTACTCTGCCCCAGACAGTTCTCAGGGTTCCCTGCTTGCTTGTCTACCTTGACGAGGGACAACAAAGCAGTCCTGTCTTGGAGTGCCCTAAGTGCCCGCACTCAGGACACCACAGCACTCAGCCACATGGAGTCAGAGCTGCCCTTGGGCACGCCGGTGCATCTCATGGGGTCATTGCCATCAGCCTGGCTGCACTTTCTGCAGGCTGCCATCCGGAGGGTCCATCGGGGGGCTGTCAGGATCCAGGAGACCCTGCAGGAGAGCGTCCACCCTGAGGAGCCCTCAGAGCCTCCCCGGTCCTCCCCACTGGGGGCTCGTGCCCCATTCCTCCCTCACGTCCTTCCACTTACCCCTCCCTAGCCCCCTTTCCTGATGTCAAATAAAAGACATGTATGTTCAAAAATAGAAACTCGTTTTATTGAACAAAACTGGGGGGAGGGGTATGAACCTTTGGGGCGACTAGGGAAAGGAGGTGGGAGAGGGGAGGGGGAAACCTGGGAGGAAGGAGCTGGAAAGGGGAAGCCCCAAGGGGAAGAATAGGGAGGGGAAGCTCAAGGTTGAGGGTCTTGCCGGATCAACTTGACTTTCATGCTAACCTGCTCCTGGGTTCGCATGTGGCCTTTAGTGGCTAGGCTGGCAGCTGTCATGCCATAAGCAGCCGCGTTCCTCCATCTAGTGCAGAGATCATGGACGTTGGGGGTATCCCCCCCCCCCCAATCCTGAATAAGCTTCATGATCTCCACCCTGGACCAGGAAGGCGCCCACCTTCTCCAGCCCCTGGCAGGCTCCTGGGAGCTGGCAGACTGCTCCTGGGGAGCAGTGGAGGGCTGGGTGCCAGTGGCTTGCTGGCTTATGTTTTGGGGCCACTGCTGGCTCTGGGCTGGCAGACTTGGAGCTGGAACAGGCACTGTGGCCAGGGTCTACCCCTTTAATGGCTCCAGGGCTGGGGGAGAGGAGAGTAAGTTTTCCTGGTTGTGCCCAGAGTGGCCACTAGGGCTCCCTGGGAAGGGCTGGAGGCCCCCTATTTCGAATTAAGTGTCTACACAGCACTTAATTTGAAATAGTATTTCGAATTTGGCGTTACTCGTCATAGAATGAGGTTTACCAAATTCGAATTAAGGGCTCTGCTATTTCGATTTTAATTTGAAATAGTGGTTTGAATATATAGGCACTATTAAAGTTAATTCGAAATAACGGCTGTTGTTTTGAATTAACTTTGAAGTGTAGACATACCCTAAGAAACTAAGGCCATCACCACTCAGACTGCAGCATCTTGGAGTTCTCTTGAGCCCTGTGTCACCTCTGCCTGGCTCTGCGGAGTCAGGGTACAGGTGTAGGGGATACCCTGTAACATCAGCACTGCCCTTCCCCAGCTCTGTGCAGTTAGCAGGAGGATCCCCCCCCCCCCCCAGGAGCAGCTGCAGGACTATGCAAGATTGGGGAGGGGCACCTGAACACATGCTGTCAAATGGGCACACTCTGCTGATCAGCTGGGTGGCATGTGAATCTCTCTTGCATGGCCACATGTGTGTGCACCTTACAGGAAGCACAGTTGGAGGGGGCTCATTCCAAGCAAAGCCCTCACCACTGTGAGCTGAAAAGCATAAGGTCTAGATCTGTGGTCAAAAACCCATCAATTGTGATTGACTGGTTGATTGGGAAATCCCAACCGCTTGATCGTGATGCGTTCGGGACCCCCTCCCCATTTCCCCCCACCCTGAAGAAGCCCCATTACCTACCTCCAGCAACGAGGGAGATTGTGCCGGCTTCCTACGGAAAGGACAGAAGTCCGGCAGCTGCGCGCCACTTCCGGGGTTTGAAGTGCCACCCTGTCCCTTGAAGTGCGCAGGCTGCTCCCCTTCCACCAAACAGTCAGCACCATACCACAAAGCAGATCTGTGGCGTGCCGGGGCTTCCCTTCTCTGCACTTGGTGGGGAGAGTGTTAGAAGTCCTGTGAAGAGGTGTGTGCCCGGGCTTCCTCCCCCCCCCCTCCAAAGGTGCGTGCTGGGGCGTCCCTCCTCTGTGTGGACGGGGGGATTAGAAGTCCCGAGAAGAGGCACGCAACCAGACTTCCCTCCTCTGGGTGGGTGGAGTCTCCAGAGGAGGCATGTGCTGGGGACTCCCTGTCCCCTGCAGCAGAACCTACTGGTACCCTGTCCCCACTGGTACCCTGTCCCCTGCCGCAGAACCCACTGGCACCCTGTACCCTGACCCTTGTCCCCACTGGCACCCTGTCCCCTGCAGCAGAACCCACTGGCATCCTGTCCCCTGCCACAGAACCCACTGGCACCCTTCCTCAGTACCATGTCCTCTGCTCCCACCACCACAGTTGGGCTGAGGTTGGGAGAGGGGGGTTAGAGGAGTTATTTTTTTGCATCTCACTTGTGTGGCCCCAACTGACTTTTCTGTGGGTCAGTGACCCCTGACTCAAAACAGGTTCCTCGCTCTTCTCATAAATAAAGACAATGATGAAACTTTTTGTGTTTGACATAATAAAGGAAGCCTGGCTATCAAACCCCCAATTGGGGCCAAGCCCCCATCTGGCTGCAGCATTATAACACTCTTGTACCACCACCACCTCCCTGGACCCAAGGTCTGAGCCTATCATACACTGGTAACCCCTATCCTGAGCCTCTCACATCCCCAAACTCCTGCAGCCCCACATCCTCAGTCTTCTGCCACAACACTCCTGCACCATTCACACACTGCCCATCTTACTCCCAACCTCCCTGTCCTGAGCCCCTCACATACTCCTGCTCAAACTCCTGCACCCTCACATCCACAAGCATGTGGCTTGCTTGGTACCCCAAATCCAACGCTCCCCATCCTGGTGCCCTCTCCCTGAGCCAGCATCCCCTTCTCCACCTTCTCTTGTGTCCAGATTCCCTCCCAGACCTTGCACCTCTCACCCCTTCCCACACCCAAAGCCCTCATTCCCACCCCAAGCCCATACATCCTGTCTCAACCCAGTGAGGGGATGGCTAGACTGCAGGAGTTTTTCCGGGATTCCAGAGGTATCCCAGAAAAATTCTTCTGTGTCCAGGGATGCGTTTGTTCTGCTTTTTTTAGCGGAACAGCAAACGTGCTCTTGCGGTAACCCCTGTATTCCTCGTTCCATGAGGAATAAGGGGGCTTCTGAAAGAAGGGGTTTTTCTGACATTTGGCCCAGTCTAGACAATCGGGAAAAAAAGCGGCAGTGTAGCCGTACCCGAGAGTGTATAAGGGCTGGGGATAGCAAGTGATGGAGAGGAGGAGAACAGAGGGCAGGGCTTCAAGGAGGGGGTGGAGTTTTTGGGGAAGGATGGGGCAGTAGATCTTGACTTATTCTGACATTTAAAAAGTGATCTTGGATGTAAAAAGGTTGGAGACCACTGGTCTAGATGGAGTTTAGTATCACATGAGCTGATGACATGCTCTTGCCTACTCTGAAGAGCCATGGCAGGCATTGCCCACCATTTGGCTGAAAAGTCCATGGGAAAGTCCATTTAGGCATCAGATGATAGTCCAAGACAGTGTCTACCTGAAGATGTGAGGAATGCACCCACCAGATGCAAAAATGTGATTAGTAGATTCTGTGTAGCTGAGGGGGGCAACAAATGGCAGGCCAGGTTGGGCACAAGAGGAAGACTGGGAAAGCACACAGAGGCTGCTGCTGCTGGCAGAGTAGAACTGAGGCAACAAAAGTGGGGCTCAGCTGCAGCAACAATCAAGCACCCTGGAGAAGCAGCACAGCCAAACACTGCCATGGTGAGCCACAGGCGCAGCAGCTGTTGTGAGCAGCTTGCAGGGCCCACCAGGGCCAGGAGTCTGGAGCATAGGCAAGATCTGATAGAGCCACCCAAGCATTCACTTAGCTTCTCAGACAACTTCCTCTGCCTCCTCCTGGTTCAGGTACAGAATCTGAGCCAAAGAGCAGGGTGAGCTGTGCCCTCCAGCCAGGAGATTTGTGGACAGAGCACAGTTGGGGAGGTAGAGATGTGCTTGGTCCTTTCCAAGTTCCTGTGATCTCCTGTGAGTCAGAGCCCTGCCTGTGGGCCTTGGTGTCAGACCAGCAAGCCCTCACTGGAGCTCATCTAAGCAGTGTATTTTTGTCTGCCCTGGGATGAGGGGATGGAGTGTGCCATGGGGGAAACATAGTTGTACCCTAGAGAGTGCAGCAGAGTGCTGGGCTCTCTCCGGTGAATGAGTTGGGCCATTTCTCAAGTGAGGTGATGCACCTTTGCTGCAGGTGAGTGTGTCCTGGGATATTTTACCATCCAGAGCCCAGTCTCTGAAAAGTGGGGAAGGAGCCTCTTTGGGTGGGCGACTCAGATCCTGGCTCTGGAAGCAGTAATGGCATGGACCTTAATGAACAAGGTCAACACTTGGTTAATTACTCCCCAAGCAGGATTTCCAGTCTCCAAAGCTAATGTGATCTCCTGGGTGGACCAAAGAGAAGAGCTGTGCATCCCAGATCTCCAGGGCTGTGAGGAAGGGGAGATCATCAGCAACACCCACGCAGGTGAGCAATCAGCTAAACCAGGAGTCAGCAATCTTTTCAAACCAGAGCCAAACTGCATCAAAATTCAGAACAAATGGTCAACAAAGAGCCATATAAGCATGACCATTTGCATGACTGAAAATGTACAACTTAATATTATTGATAATTGACATAATGATTAATAATAGCATAAATGAAATGTATTCACAAACTTTATTTAATGAGACTTCACACACGTTCAGGCTGTCTTCTGTCAATCTTATGTCAGGAGGCTGGTGATGTGGGGGGGCAGAAGGCTGGGTTGGGTATAGGACATAGGGCTATATGATGGACTTAGGGTTGGTGTGTGAGGGGTTGTAGGAGTGTTATGGCAAGTGACTGGATATGGGGGTACAGGAGTTGGAGGATGTGGGGGTTAGAGGAACTCAGGGCAGAGGGTTCAGGTGTATGATGGGCTCAGGGTTGGTGTGTGCAGAGTATTGGAGTGTTATGACACTGTGGCCAAATGGGGGCAGAGCCCAATTGGGGGCTTGTTGGCTAGACTTCATTTCTAAATTAAAATATGTCCAAAACAAGATTTCAACTAGGGATGTGAATGACTAGTCGACTATCTGATGAGGCAAATGCTTATCGGATAGTTGACTAGCCGCTTCCCTCCCACACACACTTGCTGCCTCTATCAGAAAGAGGCAACAACGGGGGTGAGAAGATGGGGTGCTTCAAAGCAGCTGTGCTCCGTGAAGCCCTGGGTCAGCAGGGGCATCTCCCTAGGGTTATTGCTACACTTCAAAGAAGGAGGTGCCCTTATTGACTATTCAGTTAGCCAAATAATCAAAATTTTGCATTCCTGATTTCAACATTGTCTTTATTTATGGCAGGAGTAGGGGACCTTTTTTGGGTTGGGAGCACTAACCCACAGAAAAATCAACTGGGGACAACACAAGTGAGAAACAAAACAAAAACACACTTCAGACCTCCCCAAACCACACTGATGTGACCCCTAACTGAAACCCCTCACTCCTCTGGTGCTCCAGTCCCATACTGCAGGGAGGACTAAGGTTCAAGGCCTCAGGCCAAATTTATTCTTCTGGGGTTCCAGAGTTAGTTGATTTTGTGGGGCCTCCTAGCCTCGAGATTGGGGCCAAAAATGAAACATTAAGTGTGCAGTACAGGGCTGCTACTGAATGGGATAGGGTTGGGCATGCAGAGTGGGAGGTGGGGTGTAGGTGAGGGTGTGAGGTCTGTCCAGGGGGCTGAAGGTAAGGGGTGTCCTTCCAGGATGCTGGGGGACAGGTTGTCTTGCAAGGGAGGCTATGTGGCATTTGGGCATAAGGAGATGGGGTGGGCACTTAACTTGGTTTTGCACCACGTTGCAGGCACCTTCTGCTGCTCCCATTCCCTGGAAGCCTCTGGAAAGGGCTGGCAGGGGAGGCTGCAGGAAGTGTGTCCTGGGGGAAGGAAATGTCACTACACAACACTGGGGTCCCCAGGCCATTGCCCTAACCCCTAGGCCACAGGAGAACCCACCCCACCTCCCTACCCTCAGGGCACCCCTTATCAGGCCTTCCTAATGGGGAAGTTGGTGCTGGCCATGGTGATGCTCAAGGATGGGTGGGGCTTGAACCCAGAGGACCCCAGGCTAGTGCCCTAACCCCAGGTTCCTGGGTTCCCCCATGCAAGGGGAAGGAAAACACTGTCAAGCTGAGCCATGTTTAGCTCTGCTTGTTCCCTGCATGCTGAATCCAGCAGGGAGGGGGCTTTCTGCCACTGCCCCTCCCCACAGGAAACTGCTGGCATTCAAGTCTTGTGGAGACTGTAAGGTTGTAGCACCAGTGCTGGCTTCCTGCTCTCAGGGGAGGGGAGGGGCTGAGCTGGGGCTCCAGAAGAGCCATATTTGACTACCTAGAGAGCCATATTTGGCTTATGAGCCATAGGTTGCAAACCCCTGAGCTAAACTATTTCAGAAATGAATTTCTGTCCTCTCTTAGTAGATGTCAGTTATGCATTTTCATCAAATCTAATGGACCCTTCAGCCTGTGTTTAACTCCAGTCAGAAGGGGTAGGGGGTTGGGTTCTCTCCTCTGGGGAAGGGTTGTGAGGAAAGAGGATGAACTCTGCTCATGATGATTGAACCTGTCCAGACATTATTTGGGTGTGTTCCCACTTTTCTATTCACCTTTTAGTTTTCCTTTCAGCTCAGCACAGAAAATGACTCCTGTCTGGATTCTGTCTCTGTCCCAGCAGGTGATGGTATGCTAAGTGAGAACAATGAGGAAAGTCTTCAGCAGAAAGGACCAGAGCAAGTGGCTCCACTTGCAATGTTATTGGGAAGATCTGAAGGGCATGTCACTCAGAGACCTGAGCAAGGAGAAACCTATAAGAGTCAGCATAGCCTAGAAAGGCATCAGGAAAACGATCCAGGAGAGAGACAGGGAAAATCCAGTCACAGGAGCAGAAAGGTGAAAAGAAACACAGAAACCATTCGACAGAAAATCCCCCATCAACAAGCACCCTCCACTTACAGTGACTGCAAAACTATTATTGATAATCAAAGAATCCACACAGGAGAGAAACATTTCAACTGCTCTGATTGTGGGAAGAGTTTCAGTAGAAGCTCACAGCTTGTTAAACACAAAAGAATTCACACAAAGGAGAAAGCCTTTTACTGCTCTGAATGTGGGAAAAGCTTCAGTCGGAGGTCAGCACTTATTAGACACAGGAAAATCCACACAGGGGAGAAACCCTTCAGCTGCTCTGAATGTGGGAAAAACTTCAGTAGGAACTCACATCTCCTTTTACATCAGAGAACCCACACAGGGAAGAAACCCTTCAACAGCACTGATTCTGGGAAATGCTTCAGTCTTAGAATCCACACAAGAGAGAGACCATTCAGGTGCTATGACTGTGGGAAAAGTTTCAGTAGAAGCACTCGTCTTGTTAAACATAGAAGAATCCACACAGGGGAGAAGCCCTTTTATTGTGCTGAATGTGGGAAAAACTTTACTGATAGGTCATACCTTGTTAGACATAGCAGAATCCACACAGGGGAGAAACCCTTCAGCTGCTCTGAATGTGGGAAAAGCTTTGCTGAGAGGTCGTACCTGGTTAGACATAGGAGAATCCATACAGGAGAGAAACCTTTCAACTGTTCTGAGTGTGGGAAAAGCTTCAGTAGGAATGCACATCTTCTTGTACATCAGAGAACCCACACAGGGAAGAAATCCTTCAACTGCACTGATTCTGGGAAATTCTTCAGTAATAGAATCTGCACAAGAGAGAAAACATTCAGGTGCTCTGACTGTGGAAAAACTTTCAGTAGAAGCACATGTCTTGTTAAACATAGAAGAATCCACACAGGGGATAAGCCCTTTTATTGTGCTGAATGTGGGAAAAGCTTCACTGATAGGTCATACCTTGTTAGACATAGCAGAATCCACACAGGGGAGAAACCCTTCAGCTGCT
Organism: Pelodiscus sinensis; assembly: GCF_049634645.1. NCBI lineage: Eukaryota > Metazoa > Chordata > Testudines > Trionychidae > Pelodiscus > Pelodiscus sinensis. Next base: position 2,687,395 of record NC_134742.1, read on the forward strand.
CTGAATGTGGGAAAAGCTTTGCTGAGAGGTCGTACCTGGTTAGACATAGGAGAATCCATACAGGAGAGAAACCCTTCAACTGTTCTGAGTGTGAGAAAAGCTTCAGTAGGAAAGCACATCTTCTTGTACATCAGAGAACCCACACAGGGGAGAAACCCATCAACTGCACTGATTCTGGGAAATGCTTCAGTCATAGAATCCGCACAAGAGAGAAACCATTCACATGCTCTGACTGTGGAAAAAGTTTCAGTAGAAGCACATGTCTTGTTAAACATAGAAGAACCCACACAGGGGAGAAGCCCTTTTATTGTGCTGAATGTGGGAAAAGCTTCATTGATAGGTCATACCTTGTTAGACATAAGAGAATCCACACAGGGGAGAAACCCTTCAGCTGCACTGATTGTGGGAAAAGCTTCAGTGAGAGGTGGTATCTTGTTAGACATAGGAGAATACATACAGGAGAGAAACCCTTCAACTGTTCTGACTGTGGGAAAAGCTTCAGTGAGAAGTCAGATCTCATTAGACATAGGAGAATACACACAGGAGAGAAACCTTTCGGGTGCTCTGACTGTGGGAAAAGCTATAGGTGTAGCTCACACCTTATTAAACATAGGAGAATCCATGCAGCAGAGAAACCCTTTTTGGGAAAAACTTGAGTTGGTGCTGAAATCTTAATCATCATACAATCCACATAGAAGAATCATAAAATCATAGAACACTGGAAATGGTAGCAACTCTGCCCTCACAGCAGGACTAAGCACCAGCTAGATCATTGGTTGCCAAACTCGGGGGGGGGGGGTGAAGAAATTCCAAGGGGGGCATGAGGTGACAGCTCCCCCTCCTCATTCCCCCCACCCCAAGAAAGAGCCCGTACTGACACTACTGCCTACGAAAATGGAGGTAGTGCCAGCTTGCTGCAGTGTGTGTAGGGAGGGCGGGGGAAAGTACTGCAGCTATATGCCAGAGCCGGTGTTTTAGGGAGCATGTGGGCTGCTCTTCCCCTCCTGCAAACAGCCGGCGCATTTCCTGAAATGCCAGGTCTATCGCGCCAGGGAATTTCCTTCCCCCTGCTGCCTTCCTGCATCGGGGCTCACCATACTCCCAACCCCCTGCCCTGAGCCCCTCATACAGTCCAACCTGAACTCCTGCACCCTCACTGTGATGGACCCCCCCTGCCCTCCATGGTTTATGAAATGGACATGAATATATATAACTCAAAGGTGGTTTGAGCAAATTATTTCATGTTACCCATCGATCTTCATGGCATGATCTGCTGGTTCTGTTTATCTTACTCTGTTGTATGTATCATTTGTGTGTGTAAAATTAGACACATGGAGTAGGGAATATTTTGTGAGTTTCCAATGTGTGAATGGGAGACATGGGGGGTGTTTCCTACAACTTCTAGATGAGCCACTGTAAAACAATCTTTTGTTCTTAAGTCTGAGCAGAGATTGGTAGGGAGTCGCCTCAACTCCTTAACAAAAGGAATAGGAAAGCAGAGGCCTAGGCCTTTTGGCTGGGCTGCACCTGAAGGAAGGAGACTGAGACCCCAAAAGGTGGGGAAGACAGTCTTGGTTTGGGGGGGCAGCTAGAAAAGAGGTTTTAGGGTGAGTTTGATTAAGTTTCTACTGAGGTTTCAATGTAGAATTAGTCAAGCGGTTTTGTTTCTTTTGATTTGTAAGCTACTTTGCTCTGCCTACTGTTACACCTTGGTTCGGTGATGTGGTGGAAGCCTCAAAGGTTAAAGCCGATTACCTAGTGAAAACTACTGGATGATGGCGTAAAACAAATGATCTTTATTAAGTGGAATGATTCTTTTATCAAAACCAACAATTAGAAAATGGTTTTTTAAACTAGCAATTGCCCAATGCTTTTACAGGGTAGAAAACCTTAAACTTAGCTGTACTTAACTAATTACAAACTTCTTTGATTACAATTCAACTATACCAAATTCAGCTATACCAAATCTGTCATTCATGCTAAAATTCGACACTCTCCGCGGGGGGCTGAACAAAGACCCCAACTACCTTACCCATTACAAAGATAGCTTCCCCAATTATCACTTCTAATACCATTAGCTCACAGACATTTACCTTCCTTCCTCCCCCCCCCCCCCCCCCGCATCCCCCTTCTGTTCTGAAATGTGATTTGTCCTTTTCATATGTGTTCTTTTTTTTTTTAATTGTATCCTTTGGTATATATGGTTGTGACTATTTTCTTCCACTATTTGATCTGAGGAAGTGGGTCTGGCCCACGAAAGCTCATCATCTAATAAACCATCTTGTTAGTCTTTAAAGTGCTACATAGTCCTGTATTTTGTTTCAGCTACACCAGACTTACATGGCTACATTTCTATCACTATACCAAATTACTGTCTATAATTTGCTTAAGGCAGCGCAGCATGCAAACAAAAAATACAAAAGCAAAGCTAATATAATGATAATAAAAATTCCATCAAAAGCCAGCCCCTCTATGGTTATTTTAGGGCAGCTGGTGGAGTTAGTCATAAATCTACTTTTACAACTTAACAACTCCTGGGCTTCTCTTTCTAACACTTATACTTAGCTTAAATACAACACTACTACACAACACAAAATTATACAATTTACACAATGTGGTTAACAGAACTTAGATACACTTTACAGAATTACACAGTGAAATTAACACAATTTAACTATTAATTAAACTAATAACCAATACATTTAAGCAATACTTACAAATCCAGCAACGATAACAACATGAAGACATACGAAAACTCAGAGCATGCTCAGGACTCGCGCACCCTTATCTTTGACTCGAAGGGTGGGGAAGGCAGCCTCAGGGTGATCAATCCTTTAGCTGGGTAAAAAAAACGTGCCCTCAATACACGGAACCTCCGTCGAACAAAGGGGTTGAGGGTCTTTTATAACATAACCTGATATCTGGTACCTTATTAGGGTCAGTTCCCTGGCCGGGCCTGATAGGCTGGTAATGAGGTAATGTGAAATACTGCCCTATAGGATTTTTCATGATGTCCGCCTGATGGCCTCGTGGACAGTGCTGGGTGTGGGCATGGTCAGTGTGCATGGCAGGTGCGTCTTATCTCCCTATGCCTACCTCCCTGCCTTCAAGGACTGGTCAAGAGAGTCTTATTTATCTCTTGTAGCTGTGTTCTATTTTTTCATGCTTACCTCCCTGTTCTATGATGCCTACAAGGCCAAATTCCGTTTACAGAAAGCTGCATTGTGCTTCCTATGCTTCTCTGAGTATCTCACAGTCTGGGTTTTCTGTGAGGGGCCTTGTGTGGCAGGATGGGCTATACGCGAAGGCCATAGACAGAAAAAGCCTCCTTTACAACATGCCCCCGTGGCCATGGCCGAGCGGCCTAAACGCCACTGATTATACCTCCTTCTCGTCCTCATTGCCACCTTTATTGGTGCCAAGTAAAGATTTCCGTTTGACGAGAAGCACTTGTGCAACAATACATTTTGTACAGGCTTTTAAAACAGCGCATCCTAGATCAAGGCAAACAATACATGTTATGAATGTAATAAAAATGGAAACAAAAAGTTCTTTGTATCGTTCTAAACCAAATCATGAGGCTAGCCATTTCAGTCTGAAAATGGTGCGCGATTCCCTGACATTTGTTACAATTTACTCAGTATTCTCAATTACATCACTTACATTTTGTTTAATTGACTTAATCTCCATGCAACATTTATTTTTAAACATAGAACCATATTGTGACTCATCTAACCAACTACAAAAACCATTCTCTTTTGCTAACAAGTAATCAAGAGCTAATCTATTCTGCATAACATACACACGTATCTCTTCAATTTTATCTGATAATAATTTTAGTCCTTTGCTTGTTTGGTTGCCGAGGTGTTCAATAGCTATGGCGTTTAATTTAAGCTGTTCTCGCATTATCAGATTTCCAACAGGATTCCAAGTGGAGATTGCTATAGCTGCTTTTCCAAACCAGGTGCCTATTGACTGCCAGAGTGAGGACAAATCACATTTTTTTCCGCCCCACAAAATGAGGCAGTGAGCAGTCCTATACATAAATGCCTTCTCCTTGAATGGCTACATGGCCGTGTCCTTTTGCCTTGTTGGGCAGCTGAGAGTGAGCTTGATTTCCACAAAGCTAAAAGTGTCCTGGATACAATAAGTGAAGGTGAGGATGGTTGCTACACTAGAGCCTAGATCAGTGGTCTCCAACCTTTTTACAGCCAAGATCACTTTTTAAGTCTCAGAACAGGCGAAGATTACTGCCCCGCCCCTTCTTTGAAGCCCCGCCTACATTACATAAGGAAATCTAATGTAAATGTACTGCGCAGGTGCGCAGTTCAGAGAGGGCTCAAGAGCTACTCTTGGAGCCCCTGAGATCTACTGGTAGATCGCGATCTACTGGTTGGTGACCATGGGCCTAGATCCATCACTTGCCTTTACGAGGGTTAGGCCAGTTCCATCCGACCAGTAAAATGGGGTTATACGCAAGTTACCATCATTATGGCGATTGGTTTCCATCTGACACACAAAATTCCTGTTTACAAACAAAAAAGGATAGGGAATAGGGGTGGGGATAACCTGTGGATTGTTTTCTCGATATTTATCATAATACAAAATACTGATTAGATTCCAGACTATTGTTGTTAGATGACATTAATAAAAGGGAATTTAGTGTGGCTGTTAAAGCAAAGCCAATCCAGTGGGGAGGAGTTGGTACCCTACTCCTAGTTTTTCTGTTCACGTGGCGCACTTCTTGCTTCTTTCCAGTTTCTTTTTGTTCACCTATGTAGACATTGTTAACATTCCCCCAGCTTAACAATTACTACACTATTATCTTTTCACTAAACTTTAAAGTTGCCAATTGATTGCCAATTGATTGATTGGGCCCAATTAATTTTGTTTTTGTTTAAATTCATGCTTCTGCTTTACTTAAAATATCCTTTCATAAAAACACCAATATCCTACACACAATGACATTTGCAATATGTATTACAATTAAGACACACAAGACAAACTTGGACAGAAGACAGAACACAAACTTATTATGTCATGACACAGAACCATGGGGTTTTGTTGTTGTTGTTGTTGTTTGTTGTTTTTCTTCAGCTGGCACCAGCGCTTTCTGATGATCTGAAAGAGAAGAAAACATTTCTACCTCCGTCGGGGTGGCCTATTATAACTTAAAATACTGCTTAAGATCTGTTAGGGGAACCAGTTACAGCTAGTTCCTTACCACTTTCGTGTGCGAGTGAGCTGCAACTTTCCGAGAACGAGGGCGCTTCATCGGTACTCGTGACCTTCCACTCCCTTGAATTACCTCAGAGTTGCTAGCCCTCCTCAACAGTGGCATGCCTCAGTTTCCCTCTTGTACTGCAGACTAGACTTTTTTTCTTTAATGTGAAGCTTCAGATGATTTACTGCTACAGAAACTCTTGCTTAGAACAAGATGCTTGCTAGTTACTATTCCAGCAAGCAAAAAGGTTTTATTTTCCTGAAAAGAATCACATGCAATGTTACAGGCTTACTTATGGGGGACAGTGCTCCCCCCCCCCCTTCCACAACAGACAGGCAGTTTTCAGACACACACAACCTTGGATCTGAAAGCAAGCTAAAAGTGCTATCAACTCAGCCTTGAACAGAAACACAGTGAAGTTTCAGGGCTTGGATTCTTAAAACAATTGTTTGTTTTCTTAAAGAGTAAATTTAACCTTAAGGATTGAATGTATAGATTTCATTCTTTTATACAGTTAACCAGTTAAGTGTCAATCGAATTCTTTATTTTCCCTTTAATAGATTTAACAAAGTGTCTGTAGCCAAATATTTAACTTGATTTGTTTCTTTGCTTGGATTATTAAAAGAGGCTGCAAGAAACAAGGAGTCATTTTTAAAGCAGGTGTCCTTTCATATATAACAACAATCGCTTAATTCCATCCATTCTCCCATGCAGTCACTTCTCACCTTCACATACCCTCAAATCACTTGCTTCGTTCTTCCAAAGAAAACGTTTCTCGTTTCTAGTAACTTTCCAATGTCTGTCCTACTTTCCTTATTCCTTCTAAATGACTTTTCCTAATGACACAAGTTTATTCAGTATTAATTTGGTAAGGAGAGTGGGTTTTTCAATTAGCCCCCACACCTCCTAATTCTTTTCAGTATGTAAATCCGAATGTGTATTATTGCAGTCAGCTATTACTAATTTTAAACTTCTCAGTATAGGGTTTTCATAACATCCATGCTGCAGCAGTTGATATATGCTGCTGATTCTTGGGTGGATCACTTGCCCATGCTCTGTAAGGAGATTATGTTGCAGAATGTGTCTCGTTGGTAGGGCAGATTTAGCTTCTAGTGATTACATCTTCAAATTCAATTTCTACCGGTTGACATTAGAGTGGCTTTTAAGTTACCTTCTCCCACGCCCTCAAGCCAATTATAACGGCATGTGAGGGAAAGGTTTTAACTGTTTATGTTTTTTCTCTGGTAGGCCCCCACTCATGTGTTGTGAAACATCTTTGGGTTGCCTGCGATTCCAGCCGGAGAGGCTGTCGTTATCTATTTGCTAAGAAGTTGCTTGGCAGCCCTTTTCTGCTTCAGCGTGCTGATCTGTATATATGTTTCTAGCCACAATGCATAGGGCCAGTATGGCTTGATGGTCGGCAGGTATTCTTTCCTTCAGAATTTGGAGGAACACTTCTTACAAGCTGTTAAGTCTATTTCAAAACTCAGTGTTTTACTTCCTCTTTATTTGCTACCTCTGATCCGTTATTTAAAGCTACACATTCCAACCATACTGTGGGGAGCTCTCCTGCATTACGCTGCATGTCCTCTAAAAGGGTTTTTAATTCGGTCCAGGATCGGGTGACCTGGTTAGTAAGTCCGGTTGCTGCTCATTGTTCCCTGGGGGGGCAACCTGTGTGCACATTCCCCCTTTCATTGCTAAAGGCGGCTTACCTAATTCTTTGGTGTTTGATCCTATCTGGGGAGTGCTCTCTCAGGAGGCTGGGCCCTAAACTGCACTCTCCTTGGACCTGAAGTGGTTCAGTGTCTGTACTGCTTCTCGGTGGGGGCAGGGACCTCAGCTCAGGGATTTGGCTGGGGGAGACTAGCGGAGCTGGCCCAGCAGGACTGAGCAGTGAGGAGTCCCAGAGAGCAGGAAGGCAAGTGGCCGTGTCAGCACCCAGGAGGCACCCCCGAGGGGTCGTCTGTGACCACACCCTGTCACACATCCACAAGCCTGTGGTTTGTTCAGCACCCCAACTCTCCACCTGACCCCAACACTCTCCAGCCTGGAGCCCTCTCTGTGAACCAGTAGTCCCTTCACCTCCTCCTGGACCCAAATTCCCTCCCAGGCTATGTCTATACTGTTCCCTTCTTCCGCAAAAGCTTATGCAAATGAAATGTGGAGTAGAATATTGCCGTGCTTCATTTGTGTAATTGGGGCCTTTTTTACACAAGAGGCAGAAACCCCCTCTTGCGCAAAAAGGAGCCCTTTGCAAAGCTTGCACCTCTCACTCCTTCCCAAAACCCTCATTCCCTCATTTCAAACCTAGGATTTTCATGAAGAGAGTGCATCATCCTTCACTTTAAACTTGTTTTGTTTCTGCTATTTCTTAGGTTAAATTACATTTTTATTAAATTTTTGTGCCAAAAGGAACTTTGTGCTTATTTTTCATTTTAAATAAAATGTTAATACCAAGTTTTTGTGTTTATTTTTTATTTTAAATTACTAATTGAATTTTTTGTTAACAGGGGGGTTGGAGGATGGTAAAGTAAAGGTGGGGAAGGGGCATGAGGGTTTCTCAAAAATCAAAAAGGGGACTTGATGCTGAAAAGTTGGGGGACCACCAATCTAGATTATCCCTGATAGATGTCCACCTAACCTGCTCTTAAGTATCTCCAAGGATGGCAATTGCACAGCCTCCCTAGGCAGCTTATCCCAGTGTTTACTCATCCTGATAAGAATTTTTTCTTAGTATCCAGTCTAAATATTCAGATATTTTAATTTGAAATTTCAAGGTGGTATAATTGTAGGGGTCCTGACTCAAAAAGGAATTGTGGGTGTGTCACAAGGTTATTGTTGGTGGGGTTTGCAATACAGCTACCCTTATTTGTGTGTTGTCTCTGGCAGGATGTAGCCTTCAGAGCCTAGTGCCTGGCCCACAGGTTCAGCTGTCTGTGTTTCTAATGATCAAATACTCCTTACTAGAACCTGTCTTTTCCTAATAACGAGTTCTCTCCCCAGAAGTATTTCAGTGTAAGATGATACCATAATTTCATATGGAAGGAGGATACTAACTATGGGATTATTTTCCTCTCCTTCAGTTGGTTGTTTTCCTTCCCTAGCACTTTTACCCTCCTCAAAAGCATAGAGCCTGTCTGACTGGGGGTGGAACTGTTCTGCTGTATAGAACATCTGTGAACCTCTCTGCCTATCTTGGCTCCTCCAGTTCTGTCACCCTGGTCTCCAAAGCTAGTCTGTAAGGGCCAGGAGTCCTTGAACCAAATGCACACCACCACCATTGTTCCAAAGGCCAGATAATCATACATTAATCCTGGGGGCACTCAACTCCCACTCTGCTTTAGGCTCTGCTCCCAATTCCATCTGTTCCTCTAAATACCCACCCAGACCTACCTTCTTCCCCTCTCCCCACCCCCTATTCTGCCTCTCCTCTAGCACATTCTTAAGAATACAGCCGGTCCCCAACTTATGGATGAAACACTTGGTCGTAACTCGAAGTGTTCGTAAGTCGGACCCCATTCATTTACATGCAACCATGCTGTTCGTTAGCGTGGATCACATTCGTAACTCGGGGACCGCCTTTACGAATGCTTAATGGGAGGTTTGGTCATAAGTATGAATGGTCGTAAATTGACCATAACTCGGGGACCAGCTGTACTGAACTGTCGGTTCACAGGAAATAGGAAGCTGTGGTTGAGGGGAGAGGCTGATCTGTGGGTCTCAATGGTGCACAGGAGGGTAGGCGAGGAGAGGGCAGGGCTGATCCATGTGACTTCCTGTTGATCACATAATTTTTTTCTGTGAATGTGGTAGCCCCATGATACCCACAGAGTCAAAATCTGTGTCACTAAGCAATGGATTCAGAATCAGACTGCAAAAGCCTGGATCCAGAAAGTATATTAAACAATTCCATAACTTTCTGCAGTGTAGGTATTCCCACAGACACCAAGTCTGTGTGCTGAGGTGAAATACCTAGAACCACAGAATACTAGAACTGGAAGGGACCTTGAGAGATCATCAATCTAGTCTCCTGCCCTAATGGCAGGGCCAAGCACTGTTTACTCTAGACCATTCCTGATATCTATATAAACTGCTCTTAATTATCTCCAGTGGTGGAGAATCCACAACCTCCCTAGGCAATTTATTCCAGTGTTTAACCATCCTGACAAGCAGGAAGTTTTCCCTAATGTCCAACCTAAACCTCCCTTGCTGTGGTTTAAGTCCATTGCTTCTTGTCCTGTCCTCAGAGGTGAAGGAGAACAATATTTCTCTCTCCTTTTGACACCCTTTTAGATACTTGAAAACCAGTATTATGTCCCCTCTCAGTCTTCCCTCATAGATATCATGTTTTCTAGACTTTTAATCATTTTTGTTGCTCTTCTCTGGACCGTCTCCAATTTCTCCACATCTTTCTTGAAATGTGGTGCCCAAAACTGGACACAATATTCCAACTGAGGCCTAATCAGCACAGTAGAATGGAAGAATGACTTCTCATGCCTTGTTCACCACACTCCTGTTAATGCATTCCAGAATCATGTTTGCTTTTTTTTGCAACAGCGTCACGCTGTTCACTCATATTTAGCTTGTGGTCCACTATGACCCTTTTTGCAATACTCCTTCCTTGATAGTCACTACCCATTCTGTATGTGTGAAACAGGTTATTCCTTCCTAAGTGAGTACTTTGCATTTATTCTTATTAAACTTCATCCTATTTACCTCAGACCATTTCTCCAGTATGTCCAGATCATTTGGAATTATGACCCTATCCTCCAAAGCAGTTGCAACCCCTCTCAGCTTGGTATCACCTGCAAACTTGAGGGGCTCGTCTACATTGGCCCCTTTTCCGAAAGGGGCATGTTAATTTCAGAGATCGTAATAGGGAAATCCGCGGGGGATTTAAATATCCCCCACGGCATTTAAATAAAAATGTCCGCCGCTTTTTTCCGGCTTTTAGAAAAGCCGGAAAAGAGCGTCTACACTGGCCCCGATCCTCCGGAAAAAGCGCCCTTTTCCGGAGGATCTTATTCCTACTTCAAAGTTTATAAGAAAGTAATGTGAGACCATATTAAATGCCTTACTAAATTCTAGATACTTTGAAGTAGGAATAAGAGAAGGAGGTACCTCCCCAAGGCTTCCCTCCCACCTGCATAGCCACTTTCGTTAGTGGCAGCAAAAGGAGAAGGAGCAGCAGCACCTCCCGCCTGTGCATCTGCTTTTGCTGGTAGCAGAGCTGGGGCTGAGGTGGAGCCAGGAGATGCCTCCCTAAGGCTCCCCCTTCCCCCACCCATGTGGCCAATTTTGCTGGCAGTGGCACTGGAGCTGAGGCAACAGCAGGAGGAGGCAGAGCAGAAGATGCCTCCCTATCTCCTCCCCAAACTCCTGGTAATGGTGGCCAGCCAGGGCTCCAATCTCCTGGCTGAGGAGTAACAGTTAATCTGAACTAAGGACTTAGTTCAGATTAACTTTAAACTGCCACCTGTAGCCCCGGGCAGTTCGTTCAAACTAAGGGGGATTTTAAAAATGGCAGCCAGACGGGACCATGCAAATAAAGCCTGGGATATTTAAATCCTGGTTTTCATTTGCAACTCCAGTTGCCTGATTTGCCTACCTAGCTCGAATTAACGAACTAGTGTAGACATACCCTTAAGCACTAAGGAGCAAAAGGTTAGGTTTGGGCTAGGCAGGCCAACAACATTGTATTTGCATATTGGCATGAATATGCAAATACAATGTTACCGGTCCGTGGCATAAAAGAGGTTGGGAATCACTGCTCTATGCCACCATCTAAATCATGTTGTAGATGGGGGCGTGATTTGTGCAAAATCATGCCAATGTGGACGTAGCCCAGGCATGACAGATTAGGCATTTCAGAACTCATGACACACAGAATTCAGTTTAAAAGCAAGAGAAATGAAAATGATGAAATGCCCAGACCAGTCACAAACCAAAAATAACACACTTTGCAAGCAGTAATAGAAGTAATAACATTCATCAGGAGATGAAAGGGAAGGCCAACGTGGCTGTGTCTAGACTGGCAAGTTTTTCCGCAAAAGCAGCTGTTTTTGCTGAAAGACTTGCCAGCTGTCTACACTGGCAACTTGAATTTCCGCAAGAACACTGCTGTCTGAAATTCCCGTTTGGGCAAAAGTCCTTTTGCGCAAAGCTTTTGGGCAAAAGGGCCAGTGTAGACAGCTCAGATTTGTTTTGCGCAAAAAAGCCCCGATTGCGAAAATGGCGATTGGGACTTTTTTGCGGAAGAGCGCCTCTAGATTGGCCACGGACACTTTTCCGCAAATTTTCCGCTTATTTTAAGAGGGATAAGGGATCTTTCAGAAAAAGCTTTATTTTCCAAAAGATCCATGTCTAGACTGGCGCTTTTTTCCGGCAAAGCTCCGTGCCGGAAAAAAGCGGCAGCCATTTTTATGCTAATGAAGTGGGGGAGATTTAAACCCCCGCTTCATTAGTGATTGTGATACATCTAATTTGCATCCCTTTTACGAAAAAGGGATGCAATCTAGACGAAGCCACAGTGTATGAGAGTTAACAGATTTGCATTGCCAAGCTCCTTCTATCCCCTTCTCTCTGTGTGGAGATGGGGTACAGAAGTGGGGGGGAGGAGGAACACCCTAACATGAGAGACCCCCCCCCCCATCCTGCACAGCAAACAGGAGGCTCCTGGAGGGCAGCTCCAAAGCAGAAGGCAGGAATAGCATGACAGTGGATGGAGGGGTAACTGATGTGCCAGCTTTTGATAGCTTCCTGCCCAAACCAGTCAGGATCACCAGTCAGAGGCTCCAAGATCTAGTGGTAGACCCCGATCTACTGGTTGGTGACCACTGCTTTAGGCCCTAAATCCCGGTCTGGCCGTGCACACTGGGGCTGTATCTAAAACACTCCCCTGCACCCAGCCTCTTCAGCAGGCGAATGCACCTCACCTGGCCGGGAAGCGCCGCCTTGGCCAGTCCCTGGGGGGACATTGCACCAGTCAAATGCGGCCCTGGGAAGGGCCCGGAAGCCCCCCAGCCTGGAAATGGGAACCCCCGTGGGGGCCGGTTTTGCAAACACCGCAGATGCCTCCTCCCTCCCCTGCCCAGCCCGGGTTCCCTGCTGCCCCGGTGAGACCCGTGCGGGGAGTCTGGCCCCGGGGCTGCAGCGACACCAGCAGCTGGTCTCAGCGCCTGCGCAGGCGCCCCCAGTCGGAGAATGCGCAGTAGCCGCGCCTGAAGCTGCTGCCCTGTCTGCGCGCAGGGCTGGGACACTCCGCGAGCGGTTCCGGCCGCAGCTGCTGCTCAGCGGTCGGGAGGTGCCTGCCGGGGGGTCGGTCCCAGCTGCACGCGGGCCACGTGCCCGCGCAGGGTTTGGGCGGAGGAACTGGAACGCTGAGGGCGCAGCAGCCGGACCAGACCCGGGGGGGCAGACCCGGGGAGCCCAACCCCGCTGGGCGGGGGCGTGGCCAGGCAGCTCCCGGTCTGAGCTAAGCCCTGGCGCTGATCCGGGAGCGGAGTCACTGACCCTCGGCGCACGCGCAGCCTAACCCCCCTCCTCCATTCCGAACCGCCACGACCGGATTTTCAGTGCGTCCACCCCGCCTCGCTCTGGTCCCGCCCACCCAGCTGCACACTGTCGCCTGGGCGGAGCCCCCAGCAGCGTCTGACTCCGCGCGAATCGCCGTGGCGGCCAGTGCGCATGCGCCCCGTGTCGTGCGGGGGCCGTTTGTGCTGCTACTCGCTGCGCCGCAGCTCCTGGGAGGGGCAGGAGGCCTCGGAGGAGCCGAGCCGAGGTGCGGAGGCGTCTGGGGAGCAGCTGTGGGGAACTCGGCGGGGGAGGTAGTCAATGGGGGGGGCGGGTGACGTCTCGGGTGGGGAGGCAGACCTGAGCGGGGAGGGGGGGGGAGCGGGCAGCGTCTTGCCCTGATTTTCCATCCGCAAGCGGCACGTGCATTTTGGCTGCTTGATGGGTATTTTCAACAGGTTTTTTGGACCAGGCTATTAGCAAGAAAAGTGAATGTGTTTCTGTTGCATCTAAGTTTGCAGATGGTACCAAGCTGGGAGGGGTTGTGACTCATCTGGGTCCATAATTCAAAATGATCTGGACAAATTGGAGAAATGGTCTGAGGTAAACAGGATGAAGTTTAATACAGACAAATGCAAAGTGCTCCACTTAGGCAGGAACAATCAGTTTCACGCATGGGAAGCGACTGTCTAGGAAGGAGTACGGCAGAAAGGGATTTAGGGATTATAGTGGACCACAAGCTGAATATGAGTCAGCAGTGTGATGCTGTTGCAAAAAAAGCAAACATGATTCTGGGATGCATTAACAGGTGTGTTGTGAGCAGGACACAAGACGTCGTCATTCTGCTCTACTCTGCGCTAGTTAGGCCTCAACTGGAGTATTGTGTCCAGTTCTGGGCACCGCATTTCAAGAAGGATGTGGAGAAATTGGAGAGGGTCCAGAGAAGAGCAACAAGAATGATTAAAGGTCTAGAGAACATGACCTATGAAGGAAGGCTGAAAGAATTGGGGTTGTATAGTGTAGAAAAGAGAAGATTGAGGGGGGACATGATAGCCGTTTTCAGGTATCTAAAAGGGTGTCATAAGGAGGAGGGAGAAAACTTGTTCATCTTGACCTCTGGGGATAGAACAAGAAGCAATGGGATTAAACTGCAGCAAGGGAGGTTTAGGTTGGACATTAGGAAAAAGTTCCTAACTGTAAGGGTCATCAAACACTGGAATAAATTGCCCAGGGAGGTAATGGAATCTCCATCTCTGGAGATATTTAAGAGTAGGTTAGATAAATGTCTATCAGGGATGGTCTAGAGAGACAGTATTTGGTTCTGACATGAGGACAGGGGACTGGACTCGATGACCTCTCGAGGTCCCTTCCCCCTAGTATTCTATGATTCTATTCTACTGTAAGTATTTACAAAAAATACCCCAACCAACATTAAAAACAAAGCAGTGAGTGAAATTTCTTTGTTGAAAAAGTTACAAAGATCCGTTAGCTTCACTTATTACTATCAGAAGCCCAAAATTTTGGGAAGGGAAGTGAGGTGGAGGAATCTTGGGGGGGGTGGGGTCTCCAAATCCCTGAGAATCTGAGAGTTTTTTGAGCATTGATTGTTTATTGGCAAATGTAATGGCAGTAAAATAAAACAAAAATGTACTTATTTGTAAAGATGCTTTATAGACACTTCTCTGTCATCTGCTCATACGCCAATGTGTTATAACATATCCAACTATATCATTTTGTCTCCTATATATCTTGGAAAATGATTTAAAACTAGACAACCTGGAGCTGTTGCACTCAGATTAATATTTTGGTATATGGCAATTAAGTTAAAAATGGTGAAAATCAGTTTCTGTGACTACACCAAAATCTATTATGTGAATATTTATCTTCAAGAATATATTTTAAATCCTAAATTTTCTGTAGCCAGAATATGGTGCTGGACAATATTGTGAATGTCTCCACATTAAATAGATCTAGTGATAAAGGATTTTAACTGAAATTTATTATGGAGTTTTGCTTTGTATAACTGAAAATTGACAAATGGTCTGGTAGCACTGTATAGATTACCCCCGAAGCTTCTGAAAATTGACAATTTTGCTGCATGTCAGAAATAAAAGAACACTTCAGGTCCCTTCTAGTGTCTTTACTTTTCTTCTGTAGTTACAGTTCCTTTTTGGTACTTTACATAGATATTAAAATGAAAACAATTGTTTAGATGGGGGGAAATAATTCAAATGAATCTAAAAATGACAAATAACCTGTATAATATGGTACGTATTTCTTGAAGTTAATGCAAAAACAAGAGAATGCAAATATGTACATGTGTAAATAGACAAAAACAACAGCAGCCTATGTGTCTTGTGGCAGAGGGGGTGAAATAATGTCTGACTGAATATAGAGAAGTATCTTCAGCAAGACTTTAATCTAATCCCCTTTGTAACTAGATCTGGGGCCAGGGTGGGCTGAGTAGCCGCTGTCAGAGCTGGATCCAAGGCTGCTGTCACCATGGCTCCAGCACACAGGGCAGCCACCTGCCATATGGCCCCACCCCAGGAGCAGCCAGGCAACCAGCATGGGTAGGGAAATGGGCAAGGGCAAAACTGACCACACAGGTGGATCGTTCAGGGGGCTGAAGGGCCAGGAGAGGGCTAAGGGGCAAAATCAGGGCAGACAGGAGGGTTTAGAACAGGATCTGGCGCCTGCTAGGCAGTGGCAGAGGGGAAACCCCAGAATACGCAGGGATAGGAAGCCCTCTACAGTGCTTGTAAAGGTGAAGTGTGGAGCCACATATGGTGTTTCCCATTTGCAGGATAGGGCATCTCAGGGCCTCCTCCCCAGGGCTGTGATCTAAATGGCACAATCTTACCCAGGGCCTAAACAAGGCAGCTCTTCCCTGCCTGATAAGACGGATTCATCTGCCAAATGGGACTCAGTGCAGTGAAATAATTTAGGTACAGCCCCTTCCAAACACTGTAATAATTAGTTCTGGTCTTGGGGTCTAAAGGAATCCTTGGTAGGTTTCTGTGTCTGCTTAAAGCTTCAAATGAGTTTCAAATATGTTTCACCTGGGGTTTGTTAGGAGGTTGGCTACTTTGAAATCTGTTATTGAATGTCTAGGGAGATTAAAACATTCCCTAGTGGGTTTGTGTGTTACTCCCTGGACATTTAATAATTAATTTAAAAGTAGCCGTCCTTCCACAAAAGAATTTTATCTGATTACAGAGGTAGACAGCTCTAATTGCAGTTTGTCTACAAGTTCAATACTATAGCACTGACTCATATGTGAAGTTGAGGGTACTGTTTTGCTATCACAGGCATTTTCATCTGAGGCTACGTCTACATTGGCATGATTTTGCACAAGAACTCTTTTGCTGAAGAGTTCTTGTGCAAAAACTCTTCCAGAAGAGAGCATCTACACTGGCATGTGCCTTTGCGCAAGAGCATCTGTGCCAGTGTAGACGTTCTCTTGCGCAAGAAAGCTCTAATGGCAATTTTAACCATTGGGCTTTCTTGTGCAAGAAATTCATGTTGTCTGTCTACACTGGCCTCTTGCGCAAGAGAGCTTATTCCTGAGTGGGAGCATCATAGTTCTTGCACAAGAAGCACTGATTTCATACATTAGAACATCAGTGTTCTTACCCAAGAACTCATGGCCAGTGTAGACAGGCAGCAAGTTTTGATGCAAAAGCAGCCACTTTTGTGCAAGATCACACCAATGTAGATACAGCCCTAATATCTGCAGACCACATGGCTATGTCTACACTGGCATCCCTTCCGGAAAAAGGATGCTAATGTAGCATGTTGGAATAGGCAAATCCACACAGATTCAGACTAGAATGGCAGCATGGATGTTTGACAGGGAATCTAAGAAACATAGAACACTAGAACTGAAAAGGACCTTGAGAGATCATCAAGGCCAGTCCACTGCCCTCATGGCAGGACCAATTACCATCTAGACTAGGGATTTAATAGTGTAGTCAATAAACTGATAAGCAAAAGCCTATAGCTTAATGCTATGACTACATGCATTCCCCTCTCTCCCTCCCTCCCCCCTTCCCTTGCCAGCAAATTTTTTAGCAGGCTGGCCAGCAGCCGGGCTTGGTCCTTGCTCATGCCAAATCTGGGACCTAGCTTCACTGCTGCTTTGCATTTAAAGTGTATTAGGAGCCAGGCAGGCAGGCAGCCTGGCTCTGTTCTGGCTCACACCGGAACTACATCAGAGGCAGTATTGTGGGGCAACAGGCAGCTGATCCACAAGGGGAGCTGGCTTTTAAAATGGCTCCCTTCATGGACCAGCTCCCACCTGGCACCCCACGCTACTGCCGCTGATACAGAAGCAGCAGCACAAAGTGGCAGGGGGCTTCTTGGGAGTGGGGCAGGAGCACACTGGCTGCTGGCCCCACCTCCAGGGACTCTAGAATAGTCAAGTAATCGATAAGAATATATGAGATTACTCAACTATTCAGTTAACCTATATATAACATCCCTAGTCTGGACCATCCCTGACAGATGTCTATCTAACCTACTCTTAAATATCTCCAGTGATAGAGATTTCCCAACTTCTCCGGGCAATTTATTCCAGTGTTTAATCACCCGGACAGTTAGGAAGTTTTCCTAACATCCAACTAAACCTACCCTGATGCAGTTTAAGCCCATGGCCTCTGATGATAGGATAAGAAGCAAAAGATAATTTTTTTCTCCCTCCTCCTTTTAATACCATTTTAGATGCTTGAAAGCTATCATCATATGCCCTCTCAGTTTTCTCTTTTCTAAACTAAACAAGCCCGATTCTTTCAGTCTTCCCTTATAGGTCATGTCTTCTAGACGTTTAATTGTCTTTGTTGCTGTTCTCTGGCCCTTCTCCATTTTCTCCACATCTTCCTTGAAATGTGATGTCCAGATTTGGAAACAATACTCCAATTGGGGACTAATCATTTGGAGGGAAGATGATGAGCTGCTGAATCAAATGACTGAAGAACGGGCAGATTCTCCATCTCCTTACTGTCTTCAATGCAAAACTTGATGACTTTCTAGAAAAAAAGAGTCTGAGGGAATAAACCCTGTCCTGGGATAACGGGATTAAATCCAATGGCTCGTGACGCAGATGAGACTAGAGTATGTGATCTAATGATCCGCCTGCTCCCCCCTACTCCCTGCTCCCAGTCTTGTGAATCTTAGGATCTCATCCTGTAAACATTCAACATGTGTGTTTAATATTAAATATCTGAATGGTCCCCTTGACTTCACTTAATCTCTGTTCTGAAGAGAATTTATAAATTGTCTGTCTGCTTAGTCCCTATGAGAGGGCATAGGCCTGTACTACAAACAAATGAAGGAAGACTAGTGACTTTAAATATGGGAGCCTAAATTTAGACACATCCATATTCAGACAGGTGAATCTGGGGCTTTTTATCAGAAACACTGGACACTCAGAACTGAATCCCATTGTTGCAGGTGCAGTAATACTGAAATTCAAGCTACGTATTGAGAGAGATTTCAAATCCATAGTCATTTAACTTGCGTACTGTTTATGGAATATCTATAAGCAAGCTTTTGCCCAAAGTGGCAGTCTAGCATGTGTGTCACCAGGGACAGAGTCTGGGGAGAGTGGTAAGGATTAAAGCCCCTTCTGAAATGTCTCCAATTGCCCTTCTCCTCCTCACAGGCTGCAGAACACCCATGTCTGTCCCCAGCACAGCCCAGGAGATGAAGAGCCTGAGAAAGGAAATGGCTGTGGCGGAGCCGGTGACCTTCGAGGAGGTGGCTGTGTATTTCTCTGAGGAGGAATGGGCTCTGCTGGACCCGGGTCAGAGGGCCCTCTACTGGGATGTGACACAAGAGAATTATGAGGCTGTGAACTGGCTGGGTAAGGATTCCTGTCCCCTTAAGTGTCAGAATCTGGGTGAGCTCTGGAGCAACTAGGTTGTGTTTGGTTCAGGGTCTCATTGCCCCCGGCCCTCCTATTTCAGGAGTCTCAACCCAAATAATCCAGGCTATCATGTGAGAGATTGTCTCCTTCTTATTCCTCCCAGAGGAAGCAGGTTCAGGGACATAACAATGGTGCTGCTCTTCTTACAGCCAGGGTCTCAGTGTGCTTCCTCACTATCTTGCCCATGTTGTGCCTTGGCCAGATGTATCAGTGGAAGGGCCAACGCAGCAACGGCAGGTATCAGAGTTCTGGGGCTGTGTCCGGCTACTGTTATTGCCTGCAGGGTACCCCTTGTGACAGTGTGCTGAGCCCCTAGATGGAGGGCACAGTTCCCTGAGTTCTTACCTGCCTGTGGCTGATCTCTGTGACATGCTGGTTCCTGCCATTGAGAGGGGCTGGGTGCTGAGCTAAGGGAGGCAGTTCATGCTCCATGAGCGTTCTGTGGTGGATAGCTCTGTAGTAAATAAACATGAAGTGAACTCATTTTGCATTTCAGGCACTGCACTTGGTGTTAGAGACTTGTGTTCAATTACCTGCTCTGCCAGAGACTTCCTGTATGTGCCCCAGTCCTCTGTCTCTGCAATAGCTGTTATAGTATGTCACAGGGCTGAGGAAGGATAAATCCATTAAATAGGGTAGTTGCTCAGCTCCATGTAGGTGCCCCAGTAGAACAGTGGGGTCTTGATTAACACTGGAGATCCCAGGTGGGGCTATAACTCATAATCTTTATGTCCCATAGCAGCTGCAGTGCTGTATGAATTGCTGCTGGCACTACAGAGTGTCATTATGGCTGGTCAGTGTGGCTCTTTCTGGCGCCAGCTGTACTGGCAGAACATTTGGTTTGCCCACGCAGCACAGCTCAGAGTTGTTACTATAGAAAGACACAGGCTCTGTTTGGCCAGGTTAATTGTCGAAGGAGCAGGATGCTAGTGTCCCAGCTCCCCTGGGCACAAGTACATTAAGACATATCCCACCCCGACAGTGGTATCGGCTGAGCCAGCAACCAGAACTCCGCCCGTCAGCCAGCACCGACATTCCCCTCTTGTTCTTTTATACATTGATACAGACAAGATGCACGTTGCGCTCCATGTGTTGCTACCCCCTTATCTTTATAGCTGCCCATGGGAACAAAACATCCGTGTCCATTATCCCCTCATTCCAGCTGATTTTCACAAGGGTCTGTGTGTTCCTCTGCCATTTCTTAAAAGTGTGTGTTTGCAGTTACTGCAGAGATTGATGTGGTTTTGTATCCTCGTTTCCCATCTGGAATGTGCTTACATGGTTAGCTGGTACCTAATGTGCTACCATTCTGTCGAGGCCGGCCCTGTTCTGGTTCCCAGCTGTTGGTTAATACATTTATGCTGAGGGCTCAGCAAATCCTCTATTCCCATACTTGTTGTCTTTTTAAGGAAGGGTGTTTATTCATCATTCTGGAAAAGCATGAACTGAAAATATGCGGTGGGCTAGCACTGTTTCTTGAATATTTTGCTTTACCTATCTAGGCATTCATGCCCCAAGGGTCCAGTGGTCTACATGTTGTCTCATACAACCTGTGGACAGGTTTCCACTATCAAGTTATTTTCCATTATCCTTTGTCAGAATTTAGTGTTGGTGACTCGACACTGAACAGGATGGTTTGGAACAACGTGCCTGAAGATGCAGTCTTACTGACTGCAAGTCATGGAATACACTCTTGCAAGTGACATGTTCTCTTCTTTACCAGAGTGAGAAGGATGCTGATGAGGAGGCCTGAAGACTTGTGGGGCCATACGTGTGCAGTGAGTAAATACAAATGTGAAGGCAAAAGTGCAGGAAGAGTCTCAGCAAAGGGTTTTGAAGGAGACAGAAAAGGAGCTGTAACCCTGGCACACTCCAAATATAGATAGGCCTGAGCCCTGGGTCTCCCGCTAGCCCAGAACAAACAAGTTCCAGGGAAGGCTGAAAATGGAGTCAGCAACATGCCCGTGCTCCATGACAGAGCCCAGCCAACTCTAATTCCTGCTGGGCCGTGGGATGAAGG
This sequence comes from Pelodiscus sinensis, assembly GCF_049634645.1. Classification (NCBI taxonomy): domain Eukaryota; kingdom Metazoa; phylum Chordata; order Testudines; family Trionychidae; genus Pelodiscus; species Pelodiscus sinensis. The sequence goes on from NC_134742.1 coordinate 2,708,080, forward strand.
CAGAACACAGGCTGGCCCCGCAGTATACCTCATCCTGAAGAGGAGGCTGCACATCCAGCCAGTGTGTGTCTGGGCAGAACACGAGTCCAAGGGAATGACATGGGGCAATGTGAGTGTGCAGAGCTTCTCTGGGGATGGAACACAGATTCTCAATAGGAGTGAGTTGAAATGGGAGGGTTCAGAGCGATGGGTGGGAGCTGATGTTTCAGGGGCCTGACATCAAGCTTCAGCAAGCCAGGAGATACAAGCAGATGGGGAACACCTTGCCTGAGAACAGCCACAGAGACAGGGGGCAGAGTAGCCTTTACCTCCTGGAGCACACCATGGAAGACATGTGTCGGCAGCGCTATATACTGGGCAATTATACTGGGATCCACTTAGTCCTGTCAACCATAGTCCAGAAGGTCATTGACTTTGGTGACACCAGCCAGCGCCAGCCTTTGGAACACCTGAGGAACCTCTACCATTTGTGCCACAAGATGGGGGTGAACAAGAGGAGTTCAGGCAGGAGGTCTCCACCTTCGGGACATGGGGCAAATCTGGTTGCAGAGACCAGCTTTCAGGAGCTGATGAGATCTTTGCAGCTCTCAGAAATTTCAGAGGAAACACCTCAGAGGGAGCACAACAAGCTACTGGTCAAATCAGAAAGCTGGGTGGCATCAGAGGCAGATGTAAGAGCACAAGACTATGGAAGTGGCCCTGGGGGATTCCTCTACTTGCCCCTCTCCATTCTGTAACTGCCCATTTATTCCTCATCAGCAGAGTGGTAAGCTCTCCCTGGGCTCCAAACAAATCATCTCCAGGAGGGGAGCAGCTCACAGCATTGGTGGCGCGTTTACACTGGTGCTTCACAGCTCTGTGACTTGCTAAGGCCATGCTGAGTAGTGATGCTGAGCACCAATTCCTCAGGGCATGGAGGTCCCATTTCTCCAGCAGCAGGATGCACACAGCTACTCCATAATAGGAGGAGCCACACGCTGCCCAGGGAGTCTGCCCTGCTCTTGACAAGGACATCCCAGAACGTGTGGTAGAGCTGCATGATTATAGAATCATAGAGCTGGAAGAGACCTCAGAAGGTCATCAAGTCCAGCCCCCTGCTCTAGGCAGGACCAATCCCAACTAAATCAACCCAGCCAGGGCTTTGTCAAGCCGAGACTTAAACACCTCTAGGGATGGAGACTCCACTACTTCCCTAGGTAACCCATTCCAGTGCTTCACCACTCTCTGAGACTACGTCTAGACTGGCCCCTTCTCCAGAAGAGGCATGCAAAGTAGGCAAGTCAGAATAGGGAAATCCGCGGGGGATTTAAATATCCCCCGCGGGATTTAAATAAACATAGCCGCTGCTTTTTTCCCGGCTTGGGGAAAAGCCGGAAAAGAGCGTCTAGACTGGCGCGATCCTCCGGAATAAAGCCCTTGCAAGTAGGAATAAGAGATCCTCCGGAAAAGGGCTTTATTCTGGAGGATCGCGCCAGTCTAGATGCTCTTTTCCGGCTTTTCCCCAAGCCGGAAAAAAAGCGGAGGCCGTGTTTATTTAAATCACGCGGGGGATATTTAAATCCCCCGCGGATTTCCCTATTCTGACTTACCTGCTTTGCATGCCTCTTCCGGAGAAGGGGCCAGTCTAGACATAGCCCTAGTGAAATAGTTTTTCCTAATAACCAACCTGGACCTCTCCCACCACAACTTGAGACCATTGCTCCTTGTTCTGCTATCTTCACTACTGAGAACAGTCTTTCTCCATCCCATCAATGCCTCCATAGCCACCGATGCCTGCAGATTGGTTAATGGGTATCTCACAGATCCTTTCTGAGAGCATGGCCAGAGTGGGAGAATGCTCTAGTCAGTCTCAGGTACCCATATTGACCACCAGCCCTGCGTCCCACAGGGCGGCTCAGAGATTGGTCCATCTGGAGAGGAAAGGCTGGTGTGGAAAACTGTCATCTGCTCTAGAGCCATGAGAATGGCGCTGTCCTCTTCTAGGGGTGAGGTGACTTTTTTCCCCTCTCTCTTCTCCAGAGCATACAAGAAGCAAGAGCCACAATGCTTCCCCAGAGTTCTTCCCATTTCTCCCAGCATTCACGGTAGAGGCAGAGACACTGAAGATTTGAAGCATATTTTTCAACCTCCATGACTTGATTAGGCAATGAGGCAGCCAGTCCATGACCATGTGCATTCAGCTACTATTGCTGCTGGGCTTAAAAACTGGCCTTCTAGCTTTCTCAGCAGGCAAGGCAGGGCAGCAGGCAGGCTGGCCCATTCATTAGGTGGCAGGAGTGCTGGGCAGGTGCAGCTGCAGGGCCTTGTTGCTGACTTTGGTCCCCTGGGATCGTCTCAGCAGCACAGTGTGGCATACCCCTTCCCTTCTCCTTCCCATCTCTGAGCCAAGGGAAAGATGTGCCTCTACCCTGGCCAGGCCAGCCCACCTCCCAGAAGGACTCCACAAAACCAACATCCTCCTACAGGGTATTCTTACAACGCCAGCAAGCCAACCACAGCTGCTCAGCTAGGAGAGGGTGTCACTGTGCCTCTATGGGTCACAACTGGGAACACCAAATTCAGGACAGATTTCTGAGAAATAGGACAGGTACACCCCAAAACTGGTGGGCTACGTCTACACTGGCCCCTTTTCCGGAAGGGGCATAGTAATTTTTGAGATCGTAATAGGGAAATCCGCGGGGCATTTAAATATCCCCCGCGGCATTTAAATAAAAATGTCCGCCGCTTTTTTCCGGCTTTTAGAAAAGCCGGAAAAGAGCATCTACACTGGCCAGATCCTTTGGAAAAAAGCCCTTTTCCGGAGGATCTCTTATTCCTACTTTGAAAAGGGCTTAAATATCCCCCGCGGCATTTAAATAAAAATGTCCGCCGCTTTTTTCCGGCTTTTAGAAAAGCCGGAAAAGAGCGTCTACACTGGCCAGATCCTCCGGAAAAAAGCCCTTTTCCGGAGGATCTCTTATTCCTACTTTGAAGTAGGAATAAGAGATCCTCCGGAAAAGGGCTTTTTTCCGGAGGATCTGGCCAGTGTAGACGCTCTTTTCCGGCTTTTCTAAAAGCCGGAAAAAAGCGGCGGACATTTTTATTTAAATGCCGCGGGGGATATTTAAATCCCCCGCGGATTTCCCTATTACGATCTCAAAAATTCCCCTTCCGGAAAAGGGGCCAATGTAGACGAGCCCGTGGTGCTTCTCCCATAAGAAGTACGCAGGTAGCAACAAACAAACTTCTTCCTCATCACACTGGATAACCAGAAGTTAGAAATGCAGCCTCCTTAATATTGCAGGCCTTGTTTCAACACCCAGACACTGGAGTTAATGAGTAGTAGTGATTTAAAACCATTTTCATTAGCCAAAGGACTCTCCTAATGCCAAAGGACCAGCCACATACTCGGATCTTAACCCAAAATCACACACATTTGCCAGTTCTTTCCTATCTGCTGTCTAAAGGTTTATTGGTAAGAGAAGAGAGAGAGATGAAAGTTACATTGGGGAAAGCAATCAAATACATACACACACTGCAACATTCTTGGATCAGTTTTGAACCAGTGATGAAATAAAATGCTGGCTTTTTACATGTCTGGTTGCTTCCAAAAGATTGACCAGTCCTCTGGCCTGCGATTACAATGATCTCATTAGGATATGTCCATATTCTGGAGATCAGAGTAGGGAAAAGGCCAAATGGAGTTGTTTCACTAGCCTTTTTATAGCTCTCTGACACGTGGATGGCAGGGTTCCCTCTTCTGTTTTTTCCATCCACGTGTGAGAGATATGTTGTTGTGTGCACTGATTCTTCTCCACCACTAGTAGAAACAAAAAGCCCATTAGATTTAATACATATTTTTAAAATGTCACCACAGTGTGTGTGACACATAGTGTGTATGTGTCTTGTAGTGGATGTGTTCGTGGGTGACACTGTGCAGCAGAGCGCTCACCTCCCCCAGGGAATCAGCTGGGCCATTCCTGATGCCGGGGGATGCACTTTTACTGCAGGTGAGTGTGCTGGGATCTTTTACCAGCCAGAGCCCAGTCTCTGCAAGGTGGGGAAGGAGCCTCTCTGGGTGGTTGACTTAGATCCTGACTCTGGAAGTCGTAATGGGAAAGACCTTAATGAAAAAGATCAGTACTTGGTTAATTGCTCCCGGAGTAGGATTTCAGGTATGCCAGGCTAATTTGGTCTCCTGGGTGGAGCAAGGGGAGGAACTCTAGATCCCAGATCTTCAGGGCTGTGAGGAAGGGGAGAGAATCAGTGATACCCACTCAGGTGAGCAATCAGCTGAACTGACTCAGAAACCAATTTCTGTCTCCTCATAGCAGGTGTCACTTGTGCATTTTCATCACATCTCACTGATCCTTCAGCTTGTCTTCAACTCCAGTTTGACAGTGTGGGGAAAAGGCTGGTGTCTGTCCTTTGGGAAAACGTTATGAGAGAGGAGGATAAACTCAGTTCATGAATATTCAACCGTTCCAGCCATTATTTCCCCCTTTTCTATTTCAAAGTTTTCCTTTCAGCTCAGCACAGAGAATGATTCCTCAATTTTTTCTCTATCCCAGCAGGCAATGGGACACTCAATGAGAACAACGAGGAGACTCTTCAACAGGAAGGATTGCAGCAAGTGGCTCCACGTGGGATGTTATTGGAAAGATATGAAGGGCATGTTTTCCAGAGTCCTAAGCAGAGAGAGAACTGTGGGAGTCAGCATAGCACAGAAAGGCAACAGGGATACCATCCAGAGAAAAAACAGGGTAAATCCAATCACAGGAGAAGAAGGGTGAAAAGAGACACAGAAACCATTCAACAGAATATCTCCTATCAACAAACATCCTACACTTACAGTGACTGGGGAACGCTAATTGAACCTCAAAGAACTTACACGGGAGAGAAAATTTTCAACTGCTCTGACTGTGGGAAATGCTTCAGTCAAAGCTCAGACCTAATTAAACATCATAGAATCCACAAAGGACAGCGATCCTTTAGCTGCTCTGACTGTGGGAAAAACTTCAGTAGGCGTTCAAGTCTTATTTGTCATAAGAGAATCCACACAGGGGAGAAACCCTTCAGCTGCTCAGACTGTGGGAAAAAATTCATTCAGAAGTCAGACCTTGTTAGACATCATAGAATCCACACAAGAGAGAAACCCTTTTTCTGCTCTGACTGTGGGAGAAGCTTCAGTAAGAGGTCAGACCTTGTTAGACATAGCAGAATCCACACAGGAGAGAAACCCTTCAGCTGCTCCAGCTGTGGGAAAAGCTTCAGTCAGAGGTCAGACCTTGTTAGACATAGCAGAATCCACACAGGAGAGAAACCGTTCAACTGCTCTGACTGTGGGAAAACCTTCAGTGAGAGCTCAGATCTTGTTAAACATAGCAGAATCCACACAGGAGAGAAACCCTTCAGCTGCTCTGTTTGTGGGAAAAACTTCAGTAGGCGCTCAAGTCTTTTTATTCATGAGAGATCTCACACAGGAGCAAAGCCCTTCAACTGCTGTGACTGTGGGAAAAGCTTTAGTAGGAGCACAGACCTGATTAAACATAGCAGAATCCATACAGGGGAGAAACCTTTTTACTGCTCTGACTGCGGGAAAAGCTTCAGTAGGAGCTCACATCTTATTATTCATGAGAGAAGCCATACAGGAGAGAAACCCTTCAGCTGCTCTGACTGTGGGAAAAGCTTCAGTGAGCACTCAAGTCTCATTAGGCATAAGAGAATCCATATAAAAGAAAAACCTTTCAATTGCTCTGACTGTGGGAAAGGCTTCAGTGACTGTTCAGAACTTTTTAGACATAGGAAAATCCACACTGGGGAGAAACCCTTCAGCTGCTCTGACTGTGGGAAAAGCTTCAGTACGAGCTCACTCCTTGTTGGACATGGGAGAATTCACACAGGAGAAAAACCTTTTTACTGCTCTGACTGTGGGAAAAGCTTCAATAGGCGCTCACATCTTATTAATCATGAGAGAATCCATACAGGAGAGAAACCTTTCAGCTGCTCTGACTGTGGGAAAAGCTTCAGGGAGAAGTCAGACCTTGTTAAACATAGGAGAATCCACACAGGGGAGAAACCTTTTTACTGCTCTGACTGTGGGAAGAGCTTCAGTAGGAGCTCAAATCTTGTTACACATAGGAGAATCCACACAAGGGAGAAACCCTTTGATTGCTCTGACTGGGAAAAGCTTGAGTCAGGGCTCAAGTCTTAACAATCATCATACAATCCAAAAAGAGAAACATAGAATTATGAAATCCAATCATAGAACACTAGAACTGGAAGGCACTTCAAGAAATCATCAAGTCCAGTCCCCTGCCCTCACGGCAGGTCCAAGCACCATCTACCATCCCTGATAGATGCCTATCTAATTTGCTCTTTGATGTCCCCAATGATAGAGATTCCACGGACTTCCTAGGCAATTTATTTCAGTGTTTAACTACCCTTACAGGAAGATTTTTCCCAATATCCAACCTACATCTCCCATGGTGCAGTTTAAACCTAGTGCTGCTTCTACTATCATGAGAGGTCAAGGGGAAAATATTTCCCCCTCCTCCTTGTAACACCCCTTTAGATACTTGGAAACTGCTATCATGTCCCCTCTTGGTGTTCTCTTTTCCAAACTAAACAAGCCCAGTTCTTTCAGTCTTCCCTCATGGGACATATTTTTTAGACCTTTAATCATTTTTGTTGCTCTTCTTTGGATCCTCTCTAATTTCTTCACATCTTTCTTGAAATCTGATGCCCAGAACTGGGCACAGTACTCTAATCAAGCCTAATCAGTACAGAATTGAGCAGAAGAATTACTTCTCATGTCTATTTCACAACATTCTTGTTAATGCAATCCTATAACTCCTCTGACTGCATGCAGGAAAAGGTTCAGTCAGAGCTCAGACTTTTTTAGATATAGGAGACTCCACACAGGACAGAAACTCTATGATCTAAGTGCCCTTTAAGCTGTGTGGTTATACAGCCTTGCTGCAGCCTAATAAATGCTTAGTAAGTGCTTAGGCCTCTGGTGGAGAAAGATGCCTCTACCCACTGGTCTCAGCTCTGTCCCAGACCTGCAAGGGCTAAACAGCCCCAAAGCTGCCATGTCAGGGAGAGGTTCCTCTCTTCTCTGCCCCGCCTCACAGCATCATCTGATCTGGGGGAGGGAAAGCTGGTGGGAATCTTCTCTCCGCAATGTAGTCCTTTGATGGCTTGCCCCTTGAACCTCTTCATTTTTGGCACACCCGAGAGATCACACCCCCTACTCAGGCCCTCACCCCTGCACAGTTCAAAACTCTGTCTTAGCCATGAACCCTTCATCCCCAGCCCCACCCCAGGGGTAGTCCTCATGCCCCTGCTCCCCAACTCTGTCCCAGCCCTGAGACGCCTTCCCACAATCTAAGCCCATGGGACCCAGCCCCACTTCTACCACCTGAACTTTCTTCTGTGCACCAATATGGCAATGATGTGTGTCATATCCCCTGGATATTGGTGCCTCTAACAAAATTCATTCGGTAACTGTGAGGAAAAAATTAGATGGAACACTTTGAAGCTTTTCTCAGTCAGAACAGTTATACAGTGAGAGCTCAGACCTTGTTGGACATTGGAGTATCCACACAGGAGAGAAACCCTTCTACTGCTCTGACTGTGAGAAAAACTTCAGTGAATTCTTACCCTACTGCACATCAGACAGTTCACCATGACAGAACCCCTATCACTATTCTGTGGGCAAAGGTTCAGTTGGAGCTGAATCCTTGAACTGCTGTCAGGAGAGAAAGGTAGAAGCTGTAGATCATGCAGAAAAATATTTAATTAGTATCACACATTCTATCACTTTGGAGAACCCAAAGAGAGACTTCATATTGTAATATAACAGTTGAGAGGGTCAAATTAGGATGATTTGCTTAAAGATGGCTATTTACAGTCCACGTCTGGGGTTCCTTCACTATAAAGCACACCAAACCAGTCACAAAGAACACTCCTATTTGCCACACTACCCAGCAAGACAACACACAAGCAATCCCCTTAGACACATCAGTTTCTGCTATTTCACAACCAGTACCACATCTTACACAAGTGAGAGGTTATGAAAACCAATCTCACCAAGTCCAAACAGGTTCTCCAGATCCCAAAGGACTAGCCACATTTCCAGGTCAATTTATACCTAGATCTTATGCAAAAGATCACACTGTGCAAATCCTTTAGAATCTAAAATTGAGAGGTTTATTAATAATGAAAGAAATTTTGAGAGAAAAATTGTTAAAGGCAACAAATTAAATACGCCAATTAGAATGTTCCTGGTGTAGGCTTGAAGCAGAGATGGTATAAACTGCTATCTTAATCACCTCTGGAATACATCCTTTGTTAGGATGGGTCATGAGTCCTTTTGGGTTCAATTCATACCAAAGATGCTCCTTAAGTGATGAGCTGAAATGAAGACAAGAAAGATGGAGGAACTTCTCGGGTCCCCTTATACCCTTGCCCATATGGAGGGGATTCCTTTGTTCTCACTGGGCGAAAGTACCTCCAAAAATGGAGCTTGTCATATGAGCAAGTTACTTTTCATTCATGATTCAGTCCGTCTCCTGCACCCCGAAATGGCACAAACAGACTGCACCAGCCAGTGGAATAGAGGAAGTTTATTGCCTCTCCAGGATACAGCACAGCACAGATGGAATCTGGTCACAGAGCTGGGCTAGGATGCCTCAGGCCCCCTTGAGATGGGGGAGACTGGGCCCCTAAACTCCAGCCCCTTTCCCTAGGCTGTCTCCTCCATGCTTCCAGCCAGCAACTAACTAACTCTCTTCCAGCCCTGCTCCCCAGCCAGGGCAGCATTCCACCTTCCTTTGTTCCTCTCCATGGGGGGTGTCTGGCTCTACTGGTTTGCATAGTGACTCATCCTGTTTTGCTGGGTCGTGGTACCCACGGCAGCCAGTGGGGGTTATGCCAGAGCCAGCAGCATAGAAACCAGCCAGGTACCCCCACTATGTCACAGTTCTCCCCCCTCCGAGAGCTAACTGAGCAGGGTCACTCCGCTCGTGACCTAGGGAAGTTCGGGTCCTCTGCGTGGGAACCCACCCTGGGGACATGGGTGCTCCCCTTGACTCGGGCCGGCCGTGGCGAGGCCCCACATGAGCTGGCTTCCCTCTGTCCACTCGCCACCCCGCTCCAGGGCGACTGGCACAGACCTGTCCTCGGGGGTCACACCCACCCTTCTGCTGGCCTTGATCTCTGGCCAGGGTCTCTCGGGCCAGGGCCATGAGCCCAGCGAGCCTTCTCTGGACAGCCAGGGCGGCTTCCACCCCCGATGCTCCATCCAGGGAGGTCTTCCCCTCCCATAACTCTCTCAGCAAGCTCAGAGGGTCTTCTATCTGGGGTAGAGACTCCCAAGCCGCTTTCCTACTGTCTTGGGCCTTCCCGCCCCTCTGGCAGGAGTCACAGGACCGGCAGTACCGCTGCACGGCTGTAAAGATTCCCGGCCAGTAGAAGTGCTGGAGCAGCCTCAGCTGGGTGCTCCGGATCCCCCGGTGGCCCCCAATGGGGACGTCGTGGGCCAAATACAGCAGCTTGAGGCGATACTTTCGGGGGACGACCAGCTGCCGCTGGACCCCCCATGCCCTCACCTTCCTGGGGGGAATCCATTCCCGGAACAGGAGTCCACGCTCCCGCAGGAATCTCTCCTGGACACCTCTCCCCCGGGGCTGAGCTGCACGGAGGCCAGCCTGGTCCCTCAGCCTCTGCAAGGAGGGGTCTGCCTGCACCTCAGCCTGGAATTCAGCTGCTGAGGCAGGGATCGGGACCTGTTCCCCACCTTTACCTAGGTCCGGAGTCCCAGCCTGGCTGGACTCCGTGTCCACTGGGATGGGACCCTGAGGACGCTGCCAGGAGTCCTTCCCTGGACCCACGTTGTCAGCCCCCCGCTGGCTCTGGCTCCGGGTAGTGACTAGAGCCCGCTGGGATTCATGGGGCCACTCTTCTAGGTCATTCCCCATCAGCACCTCGGTGGGCAAGTGCGGGTGCACCCCCACTTCCTTGAGGCCTTCCTTCGCCCCCCATTTCAGATGCACCCGGGCTACAGGCACCTTAAACGGGGACCCATCTATGCCCTTCAGGGTCAGCTGGGTGTGGGGTAGTATCCGGTCTGGGGCCACTATGTCGGATCGGGCCAGAGTCACCTCCGCCCCCGTGTCCCAGAAGCCCGTCACCTTCCTACCATCCACCTCCAGGGGTATGAGACACTCGCTCCGCAGGGGCTGTCCTGCCCCCACCCGGTACACGGAGAAATCCGCCTCCTGAGAATCAGACCTCCCAGGGGAGGTGCACTGAGCATCCTTCCCCTCTCTCTGAGCTGAGGTTTGCCTGCCAGCCCCTGCCTCTGGGGCAGCCTGCCCTTCCTCCCGCCCCAGCCAGTTAACCCTGGAAAGTCCCCGGTCCTGGGACCTGGTGCACTGAGCCCTCTTGTGGCCTTTTTGCCCACAGCGATGGCAAGTTAGGCTTTGGGCTGTCTCTGTCCAGGCCCTGGCTGGTTCTCTGGGGCACAGACGACCTGTTCCTTGGTCTTGCCCCGTAGTTGACTCCCTCCGTCGCTCAGCCGAGATCCGGTCTCTGCGCGGTTACCTTTCTCTCCGAGACTCCCGTTCACACCCGGACCGGCTCTCCATGAACTCATCTGCCAGCCTCCTGGGGGTTCTCTGGTCTCCGGTCCTTGAGCCACAGCCTCAGTTTGGGTGGGCACGCTTCATAGAACTGCTCCATCATGACCAGCTTGAGCAGCTCCTCTGCGGTCTGGGCTCCGACTCCAGACACCCACTTGCGGCAGTATTGCGCCAGGCGGGAGGCCAGATCCACATAGGTCTCCCGTGGCCCTTTCTGTACCCCCCGGAACTTCTTCCTGTACATCTCGGGGGTCAGCCCGAACTTGTGCAGCAGGGCCTCCTTGACTCGGTTGTAATCCCCTGGCTGTAGGTCCTCCAGCTGACTGAGCACTCCGGCCGCCTCCTGGTTCAGGGCGGGGATGAGCTCCTGCAGCCAGTCAGCTGGGGGGACCTGTTGCAGTCCACAGGCCCTCTCAAAGGAGCTGAGGAACCCGTCTATGTTGCCCATGTCCTTCAATTGGGCCACCACGAGCCTCTCCAAGCGTCTGGCGGTCCTGGGGCCCATCCGCACTTGGCGCAGCCAGGGCCCCGCCGGTTCTCCGCTCTGCCATGGCCAGCTCATGCTGTCGCTGCCTCTCTCGGTCCTGGCGGTCCCTTTCTTGATCTTGGCGCTCCTTCTCTCGGTCCTGGCAGTCCCTCTCTTGGTCCTCTGCTTCCAATTCCTTTATCCGCAGCTGGATCTCCAGCCGCCGCAGCTCCGCTGGGCTGGCCCCTGCCCTAGATGGGCTACGGCTTGCAGGCCTCCCGGGAGACGCTGTCTCATCTCCCCGGTGGGTTCCAGCGCTCCTCCCCCTCTCTGAGACTGACACACTCTCAGGGGGGGTCTGGCTGCTTCCCCTGGGGACAAGATCCTGGCCCTGTGGCTGGACATTCTCTTCCAGCTGGGCAATCAGCTGGGCCTTGGTTGCTTTCTGCACAGGCAAGCCCCTCTCTCTGCATAGCCCCACCAGCTCTGCCTTCAAGAGACGGGCGTAGGCCATCTGCCCGCTGGGCCCCTCGGTGCAGACTCACCAGTCTAGTGCTGCAGCGCCCCACGATTCCCAGGAACCGCTTCGCTCTGTCTCCAGCACGCCTGGCTCCAGGGCTCTTGCTTCTACAGCACCTTGTCGCTCGCCGCTGGAAGCTCCATCCATGGGGTGCAGTGCATCCCACTCCTGACACCAGTGTGACAGTGCGTTGGGGGTCCCCCGTCTCCTGCACCCCGAAATGGCACAAACAGACTGCACCAGCCAGTGGAATAGAGGAAGTTTATTGCCTCTCCAGGATACAGCACAGCACAGATGGAATCTGGTCACAGAGCTGGGCTAGGATTCCTCAGGCCCCCTTGAGATGGGAGAGACTGGGCCCCTGAACTCCAGCCCCTTTCCCTAGGCTGTCTCCTCCATGCTTCCAGCCAGCAACTAACTCAGGGTATGTCTACACTACCCCGCTAGTTCGAACTAGCGGGGTAATGTATGCATACCGCACTTGCTAATGAAGCCCGGGATTTGAATTTCCCGGGCTTCATTAGCATAAGCGGGGAGCCGCCATTTTTAAATCCCCGCTGCTTCGAACCCCGTGTAGCGCGGCTACACGGGGCTCGAACTAGGTAGTTCGGACTAGGGTGCCTATTCCGAACTACCGGTACACCTCGTTTCACGAGGAGTACCGGTAGTTCGGAATAGGACCCTAGTCCGAACTACCTAGTTCGAGCCCCGTGTAGCCGCGCTACACGGGGTTCGAAGCAGCGGGGATTTAAAAATGGCGGCTCCCCGCTTATGCTAATGAAGCCCGGGAAATTCAAATCCCGGGCTTCATTAGCAAGTGCGGTATGCATACATTACCCCGCTAGTTCGAACTAGCGGGGTAGTGTAGACATACCCTCACTCTCTTCCAGCCCTGCCCCCCAGCCAGGGCAGCATTCCACCTTCCTTTGTTCCTCTCCATGGGGGGTGTCTGGCCCTACTGGTTTGCATAGTGACTCATCCTGTTTTGCTGGGTTGTGGTACCCATGGCAGCCAGTGGGGGTTACGCCAGAGCCAGCAGCATAGAAACCAGCCAGGTACCCCCACTACGTCACACCTTGCCCATATGGAGGGGATTCCTTTGTTCTCACTGGGCGAAAGTACCTCCAAAAATGGAGCTTGTCATATGAGCAAGTTACTTTTCATTCATGATTCAGTCCTTTTTAGGCGAGCAGCCATAGCTTACGTGTTGGTGCAAAGGTACACTGCAAAGTATTCAGCTGTAGATTGGCACCACTTGAGGTGTACTGTCAGTCAGGGATTTGCTATTCATTTGCTTTCAGAATAGGTGAGTGATGCTTGTTGATAATCTTCCTGAAACAAACCTGTGAAATACAAATACAGAGCCAATATCCATAACGTCAAGTACAAAAATGATACATGTGTATGAGTGGTATAAACAGAATCAGTGATTCATACGCTTTCTGTAGACATCTCATTTGGCCCACTTTGTATAAAATTTGGTGCACACATATAACAGCAGTTGCAACAATGTTAATGTATGTTCATACTGTTCCATAACGTCATACATAATAATTGCCAAAGGCAGGAAAAACTTCTGTTGGAAGTTAGTCCTTGTTCACCAGAGAATCCACAGAGGAAAGAACCCTTTAAATTTGGGAAAAGTTTAGAGAGAGCTCAGCCCTTAATAAACCTCAGGAAAGCTCTGGGGTAGATAGCCCCAAATATAGGAAAGCCTTCTAGTACACCTCATCCCTCATAAAATCTAAGTGCTTCCACCCAGGACACGCAGGCTATGTCTACACTAGCAGTTTCGTGTGCGAGAAATATGCAAATGAGGCTAAGCGTGGAATATTTCCGAGCCTCATTTGCATATCTAGAACGGCATTGCGCACGAGAATTTTTCTTGCACAAGAAGGGGCAGTGTAAACAGCTCCTTGCACGAGAGCCTCTTCTGCAAAAATGGTGGCTCATTAGGTATGCAAATAAGGCTTGGCGATAGTCCATGCTTAACCTCATTTGCATATTTCTCATACACGAAACTGTGAATGTAGACATAGCCACACTGTTAAAAGTGTGCTGGCTAGCAATGGGCCAACAGAACACAATTCTTCCTTATTCCTTCAGATCTCAAGAGTCTGCGTCATCTACATTGGCCATGTAGTGAGGATTATTTAAGCAGGGAATGAAATGTCCTTCCAAGAACAGACTCATGCAGAGCAGGTGTCCGAGATAAGATTCTCACATTATGACAGGACTTGATTATGACTTCTTGGGAAATCTGACTGTTTTGTGGTAAGTGTGATGTAGGTGTGGTGAGGAAGATTCCAGAAATTTGAAAACTAAAAAGTTCACAAAGATGTAGAAAATAACTGTTATTGCTAAAATTCTATAGTGAATTTCTGTGCTTCTGCTAAGTTGGAATTTCATGTAAGAAAGCTCAATTCTTCCTTTCTTAGAGAATGACCCCATTGGACTTCAGTTCTGTTCCCTAGAACTGGATTGTTGGACTAGTAGCTGATGTTAACAGAAAGGTATCCAAGTCATACAAACTCAACAACTTCCATCCAACTATGTCCTAATGCAGGGGTGCCCAAACTTTTTTCAAAGAGGGCCAGATTTGATGAAGTGAACATGCGTGAGGGCCGACCATTTTGCCTGACATTCTTTGAACCATTAAAATTAAATGCAAATTAACTATTTTATGCAAAGTTTATTGCAAACGGCATACTTTTCATTTCGTCACATGGATGACAAATCTAAACAGGTGTTAAATCACTCTGCCTTTCATATCTGAAGGCCAGATGAAAAAAAAATCCAGGAAGCTGAAATATGTCAGGAACATTGTAAAGTACATTCCATATTATTGGTAATAAAGGTTGTCAACTTTTAAGTTCAAAAAATATGAACAGGAACATAACACCAAGTATACATGTTGTGTCCAAATATATTTATAACTGGTTTAGACCAACTGACATTAACTGAGATTTTACAATGTATTCATCTCAATACATATGGATTCGTTGGGGGCCATAAAAGATAGATATTGCCAAATTACCTGGGGGGCCATATTAAACCAGAACACGGGCCGCAATTGGCCTGCGGGCTGGACTTTGGACATGCCTGTCCTAATGTCATATGGTACAAAAAGAAAAAAACCCATACATTTCATTATTTCATAGAATCATAGAATACTAGAAGTGGAATGAACATGTAGCGGTCATCAAGCCCAGTCCCTTGCCCTTACAACAGGACCAAGCACCATCTAGTCCATCCTTGGTAGATGCCTTTTTTACATGCTTTTAAATATCTCCAGTTATGGAGATTCCACACCTTCTCTAGGCAATTTATTCCAGTCTTTAACCACCCTGAGAGTTAGGAAGTTTTTCTCCAACCTAAATATTTCAGATATTTTAATTTTAAATATCATGTTGTTATAATTGCAGGGGTCCTAACTGAAAAAGGAATTGTGGGGGATAGGTGCGGGGGGGGGGTGTCAGAAGTTATTGTCGGGGAATTGCAATACTGCTGCTCTTATTTCTGTGCTGGCTCTGGTGGGGTGCTGCATTCAAAGCAGGGTGCCTGGCCACACAGACCCAGCTGTATGTTTCTAATGATCGAATCCACCTTACTAACACCTGTGTTTTCCTAATAACTAGTTTTCTCACCAGGTGATGTATCCTCCGTGCAAGAGGATACCATGACATCGTCTGGAAGGAGGGTCCCAACTATGGGATCATTTCCTTCTGGATGTTCTCCTTCCCTGAAACTTTCATCCTTTTCAGAAGCATAGAGGCTTCCTGATCAGGAAGCAGGGCCGTTCTATTGCATTCAGGAAAATCTCATATAGGTACCTATCTGCCTCCATTACCTCTTCCACTTTGCCTCAGTGGTCTCCAAAGATTTTTGAGGACCAGGCACTCTTTGCACCAAATACATACATACACCACCTAAGATACACTGTCCTAAGATCAGGTAATCCCCAGGGGTGCTCAACTCCTACTCCACCTTAGGCTCTGCCCCTAACTCTCATCTGTTCCCCTAAACACGCACCCCTAGACCTGCCTCTCTTCTTTAGCACATCCTTTACCGTATTGAACAGTTGATCTGCAGGAGATAGAAAGCTCTGGCTGGGGGGAGAAGCTGACCTGTGAGACCCAATAGTGCACAGGAGGACAGAGGAGGAGGGGCAGAGTTGATCTATAATGATGCTGGTGGGTCCCATGATTTTTTTTTCTATGGATGCAGCAGTCTCTTGGTACCTATGGAGTCAGAGTCTATGGAACTAAGCAATGGATGCAGAATCACACTGCAAAGGCCTGGAGCAAGAAAGAATATTAAACAATTCCATAACATTCTGCAGTGCAGGTATTCCCACAGATATTAAGACCATGTGTGTCTACGTGTGAAATACATATCACAAGTATCATCAGCTCTCCTGTTTTCAGCATGGTTCCGGCAATATTTGTCATATTTATGAACTTATAAGCTGCTGGATATTGAAAGCCAGGAGGCAATTCTCTGTGCCAGCTCAGAAAAAAAAGCAAATAAAAGGTACCAAAATGTATGTCTTTTTTTACAAATTCATAATTTTTTGGTGCATGGCCTTTGAATTTGTGGTGCTGTTCATACAGTATGTCTAGGTGTGACCCTGACTAGAAAGGGTGAAGCAACTAACAGGCTAAATGACCCAAATTGAAAAGTATGCAGATGTTAATTAGGGTCACTTCCTATGAATATCTAACATAGCCATGTTAGAAAGACTAAGGCTTTGAAATGCAAACCTGTATTGTTAGAGAATTCGATGTATAATATATCCAATATCCTAATAATATTTGGATATTGCTTGTTAGATGTTAACAATGTAACTGATGGATGTTAATTCCTTTTTGTGTCTTAATTACATTATATTCTGCTTGTGGAGGGTGCAAATATGTAAGATATTGCAGGAGTTGTATGACTTGTATTGTCTTTATCTTCCCTAGTTTAATTGTGTATACATAGGAAATAGGGATTTTTACCTCCGTGCAGCATGTGCATTACCTGTTCTTCACCCAAGAAATGCCTGGTGCATTGTCTTGCTGATAAGGCTGCCACAGCCTGCTATAAATCTATCAAAGCTCTCTAGGACCTCATCTGGTCATCTCTGGTTACGCTTGGTCAAGGGCAGGCGCAGTTTGAGTTGCAAGATTGAGACTCTAGGTCCTGTCTGAATTATGCTGCTAATCCTCATGGAAGAATTGGAACAATCTCTCTACATGGACTGTCTGCTTGTAGAACTTCATTCATTTCTCTGTGTGTAATAGTTTTTAATTGCACTCTCTCTGTTCTTTCCTCATAAATCTATGTTGAGTGAATAAGAGCTGTCTCTAAGTGTGTGTTTGGGGGAAGATCTGAGATACTCATTGACCCTAGTGGGTAACGTGTCTGACCCTTTGGGCTTGATAGAACTTTATACATGATGAACAAGATTTTCAGTAATCCTGATCATATGTGATGTGACTGTCTAGGTGGGGCCCAAGGCTGGATCACTTATAGGGAGCTGTGTTTTGGCTTCTCGGTAACCAGGAGGTTGTTGTAGAATCTGCTTTGTTGCTGGCTTGGTGAATCTAATTATTTGAGTAATGGCCCATCTCCCCCTTTCTTTCAAACACCCCCAGCCCTTATCTGATCTGCAGAAAGGTGCCTTCAGCAACTTGTCTAGAGTAGAGGAAAACCCTCCCCTTCCGTGCAGTCCCTGGATGCTCAGATATCCCTGTAAAGCTTTGCAGTCCTAGCTACACTCAAGAGATTTGCACAAGTAACTCCCTGCTGGCCTGAGCTTTACGCAGAAGTATGAGACCACTCCTTAGCAGTAGGCAGTACCCAGGCTGCAAGCCTCGTGATTATGTAAGCGGGGGGAACAGCCCTGTGACAGTGACAAGCTTTCCTGGCTCTCATACTGCCCTGGTGCACTGTGCTGGTGACAGGATCTGAGTGTTCGCTCCCACTCCCTTTGCCTCTCAGGGACAGGCATAAGGATCTTGTGCAAAATGGGGTTTTTGCACAAAAAAACCCATCCACACTATTACTTTTTGCACAAAAACCCTTGCATGAAAAGAAACAGCAGAAAATATGCTAATTACGCATGCTAATGAGTCCCTCATTAGCATATTTTCTGACAGAAGAACTCTTCGTGAAGACGAAGCCAAGGAGAAGAACAAAGTCCTGAGTCTTCTGCCTGTGACTGGCCCTCAGCTCAGCCAGTAAGCACTGAGGCTATGTCTAGACTGCAGGCTTTTTGTGCAAGAAGGTTTTGTCGGAAGAGATCTTTTGCAAAAACTGTGTGTGCAAGAGTGCATCCACACACTGTAAAAGCGCATCGAAAGAGAACATCCAGACTGCATGGACACTCTCTCAAAAGTAAGTACTGATTAGTATGCACAGAATGGCCACCAGAGCACCTGCGATTTTTTTCTTTCCTCTTTTTGTGCAAAAAAACCCCTCTTCCTCATCCACACATGCCTTTTTGCAAAACAGCTCTTTAACAAAAAGGTGTTCTTCCTGTAGAAAGAGGAATACCAATTGCGCAAAAACCGCTCTGTTGTTTTGATTCTCTTGTGCAAAATCACACTTGAGGTGTGGAAGCTCTATGAGTTTTTGTGGGAAAACAGGAGTTTTTCTGCAAAAACTCTGTAGTGTAGACATAGCCTAAGAGTCTGAGGGGCAGGAGTCTGAAAGTTCCTCACAGATAGCCCAGGAATGGCTCAGGTCACCACTGGGGATCACTCTCCGAGCTCTCTGCCTGTCCCAGCTCTCGTGCAGCCCTCTCTCTTCTAGTGTGAAGCAGGAAAAAGTAAAACCAAAGAGATAAATCCCAATGATAATAAGGGACAAAGATCTACTTGGTAAAATAATACTCCCAATTTGTTAGTGTTTTTCAGGCCTTGCATTTGGCCAGCCCCAGGTGAGTCAGGCTGCATGAGTACCAAACTTTTTGGAGGCTCTTACCTTCTGCACAGGGACCTCTGCCTTCTAGTTCAATTAGGCTATGTCTAGACTGCAGGCTTCTTTCAGAAGAAGCTTTTCCAGAAGAGATCTTCCAAAAGACAGCGTCCATACTGCAAAAGCGCATTGAAAAAGCAATCTGCTTTTTCAACAGATAGCATCCACACTGAATGGATGCTATCTTGCAGATAAGCTGTGATTACTATGGGCAGAATGGCCACCAGGGCACCTGTGCTTTTTCCTCTTTCCTCTTCTTTCAAAAGAACTCCCTTTTCCCTGTCCAAACATGCCTTTTTTCGAAAGAGCTTTTTTGGAAAAAGGCTTCTTCCTAGTGGAATGAGATTTACCAGTGCTGGAAAAAACCCTCAGTTCCATTTTTTTCGGAAGAATGCAATTGCAGTGTGAACGTAAGTGAAGTTGTTTTTCAGAAAAATGGCCGTTTTTCTGAAAAAATTCTACAGTGTAGACATACCCTTAGTTGTGGGAAAGGAGAAAGCTCCTAAGAGGCTCCTCTTTGCACTCTCATACATAACCCTGAAAAATCTTTCAATCCTCAAGGGCAGATCTCATAGGCTTTTTCTACACTGTGAACTTTTTGCGGAAGAGGCAATGCAAATGAAGTGCTCATTAGCAACTTCATGTGCTTCATTTGCATAGTCTCTTCCGATTCTTTTTGTGCAAGAGGTTTTTGCGCAAAACCAAGCAGTGTGGACATGTCCATTTTGTGCAAAAAAACACTTTTTGTACAAGATCCTTATGCCTGTAGGAAAACCTCTTGTGCAAAAAGGATTGGAAGAGTTTATGCAAATGAAGTGTGTGAAGTTGCTAATGAGCACTTAATTTGCATTGCCTCTTCTGCAAAAAGTTTGTAGTGTAGACCTAGCCATAGAACCTCCCTACAGCAAAGCCATGGGGTTCTATGAGATTGCTGCTGTTCTGCAGCCTGTCCCATCTGGCCATTGTCATGGACTCTCTGGGTATGTCTACACTACAGTGTTATTTCGAAATAATGCGTCTACACACAAAATGCATTTTGAAATAACAGTTTGCTATTTTGAAATAGGGTGTCCACACTGAGTGGACTGTGAATCGCACTTAAGGCTGGCTGGAACCAGTTCTAGCAGGGCACCAGGTCAGGACTTACTGTGTGGGGCTGAGGCACAGGTCTGTGCTTACAGGGCTCCCTCCTCCCCCGCCAGCCAGTTCTCAGGCTTGCTTGTCTACCTTGATTAGGGACAGCAAAGTATTTTTGTCTTGGTGTGCTCTGGTTGCCATCACTTGGGACATCACAGCACTCTGCATCATGGAGCCAGAGCTATCCCTGGGTGCTCTGGTGCTTCTCTTAAGACATGTTGCTGCGAGCCTGGCTGCATTTGCTGCAGGCTGCCATCCGGGAGGTCCATCGGGGCTGTCAGTATTCAGGAGGCTCTGCTGGAGAGCTTCCATCCTCAGGAGCACTAACAGTCTCCCTGATGTGCCCCAAAGGGGGCTTGTGCCTCATTCCTCCCTCATGTCCTTCCACTCCCCCCCCCCCCGCCTCCCTTCCTGATGTAAAATAAACCACATTTTTTCATAAACATGAACTGTCTCTTTATTTAACAAAACTTGGTGGGGGCAATGAAACTGTGGTGAGACTGGGGAAAGGAGGTGGGAGAAGGGAGGAGGAAACCTGGGAGGAGGGAACTGGAAGGGGGAAGCAAGGGGGAGGGGAAGCTCAGGGCTCAGGGGTGGGGGTTTCGCCGGGGCCTCTTTGTTCCCACAGGGATGGAGGATGTGGGGGGAGAAGGAATGGGAGGAGGAGCAGTAGTTGGGGAGGCAGCAGGCTCTGCACCAGTGTCTGCAGGTGTTGGCAGATGGCATGGCCCTGGGCAAGCTGCTCTCACCGGAGCTCCAGGTCTTCTTGCACCCAGTTCTGCAGGGTGCGATGCAGGGCTTTCAGTGCCCCCAGGTGAGGTCATCACCTCCCAACCTCCTTTAGCCGATAAGCTGAGGTGCTGCAAAAAGCCTTGCGATGTCACTACCACACTCATCCTAGGCTAATTTCTTGCCCCTGACCAGCCCCTTTGCATCGTGGAGCTGCTCCCGGGGTGAAAATAACACATTTCTTACAACTAGAAGTCATGTGGCAACTTACAGACTAACAGATTTATTGGAGCATAAGCTTTCCTGGGCAAAGACTCACTGCATCTTTAAGGTGCCACAGGACTTCTTGTTGTTTTTGCAGAATCAGACTAACACGGCTACCCTTCCGATACTTGTTACATTTCTTACAGGTACTGTCATATTGGTCACCATCTTGCGTTGGAGGAAGCTCAACGCAAGATGTTGGGGGGGGGGGGAGTTGTGATAGCAACTATGAGAAATTAAAGTGTGAAGTGGAGTATGGGAGGCTTAGGGCAGGGGTTTGGGAGTATGTGTGTGAGGGGGCTTGGGGCAGGGGATGAGGATGTGAGTAAGTACACAAGTCAGGATAGTGAATTGGGGGCTAGGGTGCTTGGGACTGGGGTTGTGCCTGTGTTGCAGAGGAATGGGTCTGGAATTCCTCCGCAGCGCACTAAGGAGAGAAACCCCATAGCCACTGACAGGGACTAATCTGGGTGCAGGCAAAAAAAGAGTGTTTCAATTAAGCTACATGTACATAGCTCCATCTATCAAGGATGCCAACCACACATACAAGAAGGGGAGGAGGGGAACTTGAACCACTCCCAACTCTTCCTTTTTTGCTAATCAGATGAACATAAGTTTCCACTGCCAAAATGGGTGCTGTGATGGGAAGATGCACAAGCATCTTCTGAGGAAGCAGAGAGGCCTGTTACACACAGAGGCATGCCAAAGCTTGGGATTGAACCAGGGACCTGTAGAGCTTCAGCCTGACACAATCCCAACTCCATCTTTTTCACCTAGAATTGTCTGCTCAAGAAGTTTCTCAGCCGTGCCACACAAAAATGTCATTGTGCACTGCCCTGGAAGGTGAGACTAGTGTTTCCTGCCAGCTGCAGTTTGACTTGCTGCTTCATCCCAATCCTACCTTAGCTCCTGGGCTGCCCTGGTGGCTGAAGTGGACGGGGACCCAGCAGCATGGGGAGGAAGCTGGGCAGCTAGATCCTAGTGGTGGGAAGAGTCCCGGTACTACTTGCTTCCCTGCCATCCCAGCCCTGTGGTGCCCCTCACTCCCAATCGGCAGCCCTTTGCTCCATGCCTGGGTACCTGCCAGCTCCATGCTGCCCCTGACTCCTGTTGTGCAGCCCTTGCCAGCCTAGCCATGTGGTGCCCCTCACTCCTGCATTGCAGCCCTTGCTACCTGCCTGGGTATCTTCCAGCCCCACAGTGCCCCTCACTCCCAGCCCAGAGCCCAGGTTCCCTCTAAGCTGTGCTGCAGCCCAGCCCCACAACTGCTTAATGAGCCAAACCCAGCCAGGAACTCAGGACTTTGTGCAGGAAGCTGGCTGGCTGGAGGAGGGACACCTCTCCCTCAGCTACAACAGTAGCAAAACTCTCCCAGACAGACAGACTTCCTTGCCAGCTGGGTCTTGCTGCCTATTCTCCCCCACCTCGTCAGGCCAGCTGAGCTAGGAAGCCCATAGGAAACAGCCTCACATGTAGCCCTTTCGGCTTTCAGAAAGGAGTCTCACGCAGCTGCAGGGACGTTGTGGCCTCTGGAACAAAGTGGGAGGGTTGGGCGAGCTGCTCACAGGTGGGGGAATTAGGTCAAATCACAGAGCTCTTGCTTAGCATGTGAGAGGCAGTGGGATTGATGCTCATGTTGTCCAGTGATGGAGAATCCCTATTTCTCTCTCCAGAGGCAGCCAAGGGACCAAGCACCTCCAGTGGACTCTTCCTCTCTCTAAAAGCCAGGGCTGAAAGCTGCTGAATCCCAGCAGTGGCAGGAGAACTGGAGACAGGTTGCAGGTGGCACAGAAGTAGCTGCATTGGGACAGTGCTCCCTTTGCACTCAAGAGGCAGCAGGATTTACTCACATCTGCTCAGGTGCCGGCCCCTTTTCTGCTCATCCACAACACTAATTCCCACAATGCACTTTGCACGGGGTCATTGCTGTTTGTGCCAAGGGGAGCCAGGACTCAGGACCCTTCCCCAAATATATGAATCCCCTCAACTGACACTGTTCCACTTACATTGTCTGTCTGTTGCCCACATGGGCTGAGCTCAGGGGCTAGGTGAGTGATCTGCCCTGCAGCTGTGATGGCATCAGGCCCCTCCCAGACCAAGATACAATGAGCATCAGACACTCAGCTGGAGAAACAAAACCGGCTAGAGCACAGGAAATGTGAGGTCTTGCAGCAAACCAGCCCAGCCCCAGCAGATTTAAACTCAGATTGCAGGACTCAGCGTCCTGAGTTCTGCCTATTACACCGTTGGACCTAAGGCTTTCAGATGCCTTCGTAAAACAGCTGTTTAAACATAATGTGCTTCTATTTCATGATCAGCAGCAGAGTCTCTGTGAGTTACCAGCAGTAGGGCTGTTAGTGTCTGCATCTAACTAATTGCACCATCAGGCCACATCTTCACTGCAGAAAAGATGCCACTGTTGTGATCCATCTTCCAGAGTTTGATTTAGCAAGTCTAGCTAAGACTCATTAGATCGAACCCAGTAGTACCCCAGCTGGTGCACCACACTCCTGCTCTTTGCTCCTGCCGTACTTCCGCTGTGCGGACACCACCAAGCTTGACTGAAGATAAACCCCACTGCATCTACATATTGAGGAATGGTGGGAAGAGCAGATAAATTTGGCGAGGCACCACAGGGTGCTGCATCCTTAACTTCCACTGTACATGGCAGGTGCCTTGACCAGCTTAGCTATTGGGTTGCTCTCTAGGACTTTTCTCGCAGCTGCTTCACATGTTGCCATTGCCCATCACAGGGGAGGTGAGAGGAGAGTAACTCTCCATTTCTACGTGACAGAGAGGAACCTCACTGCTAGAACAGCCAGGGCAGTTTCTTGCCATAGACACACGTCCCAAAGCAGGACAGATGCTCAGACTGACACTGAGTGTTGTTCAGGGCTGGTGTGAGATAGTGAAGGACAAAAGGGTCTAACAGCACCTGCAGCCTTTCAGAATAACCCCCGGCCCCACCCCCAAGTACCAGCCCTTCCTGCTACCCTCCCTGGGCTCCACTGGGTACTATTTGTACTCAAGCCTCACTGGTGTCAGCCTAAGGACTCTGGAAAAAGTATGTGAAAAGGTGCTCCAGTGGCACAACTGGTTAGCGCAAAGTACTTATAAGGCAGTACTCTGCAGAGCTATGCTGAGGTTGTGAGTTTAAGCCTCACCTGGAGCATTGGTTTTTTAATCTCCCAATGAAGCCAGAGAGTTCTCAGTAACGTAGTCTACATAGCAAGTTTATTTAGAAAGAACTTAATCTGTGTCTACACCACAGGCAGCTATTTTGAATTCGTGTTGAAATATTGTCAAGCTGGAGGACTTCTTACTCTAACTCCTATAACCACCATTGTACGAGGAGTAAGGGAAGTTGGAGGAAGAGTGCTCTGTTTCGAAAAAAGTGCAGACGCGCCCTAAGAGCTGCTGTTGTTCCATTTGCCTAGAGGAGGAAAGGTGGGTTGGGGGTCCAGTCTGCAACTGTGCCTTGACAATTAACCCTGGCTCTGCTGCTCCTTCCTTGAAGTGTCATTGGGGCTTGAGGAACAGCCTGGCAGATGCTGGTACCTGTGGGCCTCAGCTGAAGCAGTGCAAGACTTAACCTCTACCCAGACTGTTAAATTCTATGCCTCAGCATACAGCAGCCACCCCACTGAACCAGCCAATGCAAAATCCTAAATCTAGTGGGCCCCATTCACACAGCAGGAGGGCAAAGACTCACTCTGGGGCATTTAAGGACATTAAAGCCAAACACTGGCATTGCCATAGATTGGCAGCAAACCAACATCTCACCACCAGGTCCCACTGAGGCGAGGTCTACAGTGCAGGTTTTTTGCGGAAGAGGAAATGCAAATTAAGCACTGATTTGCATATCTAGTGCTCTCCTTTGCATATCTTCTTCCAGTCCTTTTTGCAGAAGAGGTTTTTTTGCGATTAAAAACCCCTGTGTAGATGGGGCCATTTGTCGGAGGGAAAACCCTTTTGCACAAGATCCCTTATTCCTCAAAAAATGAGGTTTTTACAGGCTCTTGCACAAAACGTTTTTTTTCCCGACAAATGGCCATGTCTACATAGGGCTTTTTATGGCAAAAACCGCTTCCACAAAAGGGATCTGAAGATATGCAAATGAGAGGTCCATCTGCATTTCCTCTTCTGTGAAAAACCCACAGTGTAGATATAGCCTGAGATTTGAACTGAGATGGCAGGAATCAACTTGAGTGTTGCCTATTATACCATGGGCCCATTATACCTCTAGGTACCTGAGACTCTCAGCTGGCAGCTGATACTGCACTCCTAGCTTCCCTTCAGCTGCCTCACCTCTCGGGACACCCCCTCCTGGCAGTTCTTCAGCCCTCAAGCCCTAAACAAGCCCTTGTCGCTTCTCTCTCCAACTAGCAGGATGGAGGGACATTTCTCTGAACACATCCCAGTGGCTGCAGTTTCATTTTTTTCTCTTTAATAAAAAAACCAGCCCGGGGAGAAATAACTGAGCTGCAGAGAGTAAAAAAAGTCAATGGCCACTTTAAAAGACTGTCCACTCTACAGCCACATTGATCTGGTGTGTAGCTACTGGCTGGCTGAATCCAATCAATTGGACAGACTCTGTCAGAGTACGTCTCCATAGAAACGACACTCAGGAATTGCTGGAATCAATATCAATCGGCTGTTTCCCTGTGTCAGAAGCATCCTTAGAACTATCTGTATTTGGGAACTATCTGGCTCCCTCTCCAGCAGAGGAAGGAGAAATATTGCCATGTGTTACACACGTTTGCACCATACAGATACCCAGGAGTGGATGAGAGTTTTGCAGAGCCCAGGGCAGCCCAGGGCCCCCCCCTTTGGAGAAAAAACAGAAAAAAGGGGTCCCCCCGTGCCCACTTCTCCAGTAGCCCCAAACTGATCATGTGAGCTATCCCCTCTCCTAACACCTCCCTCTATACACCTGCCCTGCCTCTCTCCTCCTGATGCTGGTCCCTCCCCTGCAGGTGTCTGCCCTTCTGCTTCACCCCCAGAATCCCCTGGCACCTGCACCTTCCCTTAGCCCTGCACCCTCCTGGTGCCTCCCCCTTTCCTCACTGCCCCTGCCCCCTTTGCCCTCTTTTTCCCTGATGCCCACCCCCTCACCACCCTCTGCCTCCATTCCCCTCATGCCCCTGTGCCCTCACACATGCCTTGCTCCATCCCTGCCTTCCTCATGCCCACCCCTTCTTTCAAGCCTTCTCCCAGCATTTCCCCCTCCCCCCTTTAACCTCCAATGCCCTTACTCTCTCCTCTCCCAGCATCTCCCTACCCCCCTCCCACTAACACCTCCCCTCCTGCCCATTTCCTCATTGTCTCCACTTGGCCCCCTGGCATTTGTGTCTCCTCCTTTTTCTTCTCCTGACCTGCACCCCTTCCTTTGCCATCCACTTTCTGCCTTCCAGTGTGCAGGGTGGCGGCTGCAGCCGCAGCCCCGGCCCAGGCCACGTGCTGAACCATGTGGTGCAACGCTGGGCCGCGCAGTTTTAAAGTCCCGGGCCATGGCATCATGGAAGACAGTATAGGGGACAGTGATCATGAAATAATAGAGTTCATGCTCTTAAGGAAAGGTAGAAGGGAGACCAGCACAATTGAGGTAATGGATTTCAGGAAGGCAGATTTTGATAAGCTCAGAGAACTTGTAGGTAAGGTCCCATGGGAAGCAAGACTGAAGGGAAAAACAACTGAGGAGAGTTGGAAGTATTTCAAAGGGACGTTGTTAAGGGCCCAAAAGCAAACAATTCCGCTGTGTAGGAAAGATAGAAAATATGGCAAAAGACCAGCTTGGCTTAACAAGGAGATCTTGCATGATCTCAAAATAAAAAAGGAGTCGTATAAAAAATGGAAACTAGGACAAATAACAAAGGATGAATATAGGCAAGCAACAGGGGAATGCAGGGGCAAGATTAGAAAGGCAAAGGCACAAAATGAGATCAAACTAGCTACAGGCATAAAGGGAAACAAGAAGACCTTTTATAAATACATTAAAAGCAAGAGGAAGACCAAGGACAGGGTAGGCCCACTGCTTAGTGAGGAGGGAGAAGCAGTAACAGGAAACTTGGAAATGGCGGAGATGCTCAATGACTTCTTTGTTTCGGTCTTCACCGAGAAGTCTGGAGGTATGCCTAACGTAGTGAATACAAGCAGAGAGAGGGTAAGTTTAGAAAATAGGATACACAAAGAACAAGTTAAAAATCACTTAGGAAAGTTAGATGTCAGCAAGTCACCAGGTCCTGATGAAATGCATCCCAGGATACTCAAGGAGCTGATAGAGGAGGTATCTGAGCCTTTAGCTATGATCTTTGAAAAATCATGGCAGATAGGGGAGATTCCAGAAGACTGGAAAAGGGCAAATATTGTGCCCATCTATAAAAAGGGGAATAAGAACAACCCAGGAAACTACAGACCGGTCAGTTTAACGTCTGTCCCAGGGAAGATAATGGAGCAGGTAATTAAGGAAATCATATGCAAACACTTGGAAGGTAATAAAGTGATAGGGAATAGCCAGCATGGGTTTGTGAAGAACAAGTCATGCCAAACTAATCTGATAGCTTTCTTTGATAGGATAACGAGCCTTGTGGATAAGGGAGAAGCGGTGGATGTCATATACCTAGACTTTAGTAAGGCATTTGATACGGTCTCGCATGATATTCTTATTGATAAACTAGGCAAATATAACTTAGATAGGGCCACGATAAGGTGGGTGCATAATTGGTTGGATAACCGTAGTCAGAGAGTTGTTGTTAACGGTTCTAAATCCTGCTGGAAAGGGATAACAAGTGGAGTTCCTCAAGGGTCTGTTTCGGGACCCGTACTGTTCTATATCTTCATCAATGATGTAGATATTGGGATAGAGAGTACGCTTCTTAAGTTTGCAGATGATACCAAACTGGGTGGGGTTGCAACTTCTTTGGAGGATAGGGACATAATTCAAAATGACCTTAGCAAGTTAGAGAAATGGTCAGAGGTAAACAGGATGAGGTTTAATAAAGAGAAATGCAAAGTGCTCCACTTAGGAAGGAACAATCAGTTCCATACATACAAGATAGGAAGCGACTGTCTAGGAAGGAGCATGGCGGAAAGGGATCTAGGGGTCATAGTGGACCACAAGTTGAATATGAGTCAACAGTGTGATGCTGTTGCAAAAAAAGCAAATATGATTCTAGGTTGTATCAACAGGTGTGTTGTAAGCAAAACTCGTGAAGTCATTCTGCCGCTCTACTCTGCACTAGTTAGGCCTCAGCGGGAGTACTGTGTCCAGTTCTGGGTGCCACATTTCAAGAAAGATGTGGAGAAATTGGAAAGGGTTCAGAGAAGAGCGACAAGAATGATTAAAGGTTTAGAGAACATGACCTATGAAGCCAGGCTTCATGAACTGGGCGTGTTTAGTTTGGAAAAAAGAAGATTAAGGGGGGACATGATAGCGGTTTTCAAATATCTAAAAGGGTGTCACAAGGAGGAAGGAGGAAATTTGTTCCTCTTGGTTTCTGAGGACAGGACAAGGAGTAATGGGCTTAAAGTGCAGCAGGGGAGGTTTAGATTGGACATTAGGAAAAAATTCCTAACTGTCAGGGTGGTCAAATATTGGAATAAATTGCCAAGGGAGGTGGTGGAATCTCCCTCTCTGGAGATATTTAAGAACAGGTTAGATAGACATCTGTCAGGGATGGTGTAGACGGCGCTTGGTCCTGCCTTGAGGGCGGGGGGCTGGACTCGATGACCTCTCGAGGTCCCTTCCAGTCCTATTGTTCTATGATTCTATGATTCTATGCCATGCCCGGGCGTCTCCCCTCTCAGTTGTTTCAGCAAGCTGCGCATGCGCTCCCTCGGCCCCACGTGGCCCGTACTGGCCAGCGCCAGGGAATTTCAAAAGTGCGGGGCTGCAGCACCCCACCACAATCCCCCCCCTTCCTCCTCCAGCAGCCGCAGGCCAGCCTTTCGGCAGATGGCCCACTGGGAAATTCCTGGTATCCCACCAGGCCAGTCTGTCCCTGGTGGTGGCGCGGGGCCTATTGAAGTGTGGGGCCTGGGGCAGCTGCCCCACTCGCCCTGCCCTATATCCACTGCTGCAGACACTGTCCCTGTGTCTCCCTGCCCTGAGTTCCATGGGACATGGCGATGCTCCAGAAGATGGTTCCCATGGGATCACGTCTCACATGAGTCCAAAGGCTGGGGGTAGCCAGACCCACCCTGCAGCCAGGAATGCCAGTTCCTAGAAGCTCCCACCTAGGGTAGGTCTACACTGCATGGCTATTTCAGGATACTGGAGGTATCCCAAAATAGCTACACAAGCCACCCATTATTTTGAAATATTTTTCAAAATAATGGGGGTGCTATTTCAGCATCCTGGTAACCGTCATTCCATGGGGGCTAAGGGATGTCTCAAAATAGCCTGTTATTTCAAAACTTGGCACTGTGTAGAGCTGCCAAATTTCAAAATAAGCTATTTCAAAATAGATTCAAAATAAAATACACAATTTGTGTAGCACAAATAGCGTATCTTATTTTGAGTTTAGGGTGCTGTGTAGATGCACCCCTAGAAAGGACTCAGCTGAGGGGTCATGAAGAAGCCGGGAGCTGCATGGCTGAGGCAGAGCAAGGGCTTGCTGGCTGCTAGGTGGAGCAGCAGGGCAGACACTATCCCTCTAGGAAGCAGAGCCGAGCTAAACAAGGGCTCAGCCTTAGGGTACATCTGCACAGACAGCAGTTATTCCAAAATAACAAGCGTGTCTACACTGCAAGCCTTTATTTCGACATAACGTCGAGCTGGAGGACTTTTTACTCCCACTCCTGTAACCCTCATTTCATGAGGAGTAAAGGAAGTCGAAGGCAGAGTGCTCTTGCCTCAACTTCCAGCTGTGTAGACAGCACCAACAGCCAAATTACGCTATTTTCACTTGAGCTACGCAATTGACGTGCCGTATAGATATGCCCTAAGGGACAAAAGCTTCTGCCAAAGCCTGGGATTGAACCAAGGACCTTTAGATCTTCAGTCTAACGCTCTCCCAACTGAGCTACTTTGGCAGATGTATAGCTGTTTCTCGGGCTGCCACTTCTCTCAGTTTTTCTCAGAAGCAGCATATAACAGAGAAGCTGTGGCAAGTGAGCCTGCAAGGCAAGATGAGCTTTGCCTGCCTCCCTCAACTTAACTTGATGCTTTGCCCCATTTCCTGTCTCCCTTCCTGGGCTGACCCAGTGGCTGAAAGGGACTGTGGTTGCCAATGGTGGGGAAGAAACTGAGAGGGAAGGTGCTGGCAGCAAGAGATTTTGGTTGCCTCTTTGCCTGGGTCTGAGCATGCCATGCTGGCCGCCAATCGTTTGGGGTGGGGAGGGAAGTAGGCAGGGCCACTCACATGGGAGGAGGCTCCAGTCTGATCCTGAAGGCCAACAGATATTTGGAGACACAGGAGCAGGTAGGATGAGCCTTGGGAGCAGCTGCTCCCACTTTGAGCAATTGACTTGAACTGCTGGACCCATTTCCCTCACACCAGTGTCTCTGGGAGAGCCCCAGTCCCCTCTGCCCTATTCCTCCCCACCAGCGCCTCAGGTGAGACCCTGTTTACCTCCTTCCATCCCCCATCAGGTCCCTGTAGGGGACCTAGTTCCTCTGTCCCATCTCCCTCTCCCCACACCCCTGCTCCAGGGAGAGATGTGGGTCAAGGGTCCTGTTCAGGGAGTAGATAAAGACCCTGTAAATAAAACATTAACTTTTTTAATGTAAAAAATACTTGAAACAGTTGTCCCTCATTGCCACTGGAGAACCATCCTGAGACTCACCCATGACATCCCCGCCACCGGACACCTGGGCCATGAGAAGACGTTGGCCCGAGTCCTGTCCCAGTTCAGAGGTTTACCAAGAAGTAAAGGACTACAGCCAGTCATGTCCAGAATGCTAGCTAGCTGCTAACCAAGGAACCCCCTCTGCCCCCTCTTGCACACTTGTCTCCTCTCAGATTCGGCACCCCAAATAACCTACTGCATTAGGGGATCACAATGCCCTCCTGCATTAGCTCACAACCCAAATCCCTGCACCCCCTCCTGTACCCTAATTCCATGCCCTAGGTCACAACCCAACCCCCTGCTCTCCAGTTCAGTGCCCCAGATCACAACCACCTCCTTCACCCAAACTTCCTCCCAGACCCCATACTCCCTCCTGCACCCCAATCCCTTACCCCAAGCTCCATCCCAGACCCCACACCTCCTTCATTAATATCATGGAAGAGTGTGGCCCTCAACCACTTTCCAAATTCTTGGAGTGCCCCTCCCCCCATCAAAAATTATTATCCACCCCTGCTTTACACTGAAGAATTGGCTCCACAGTCTGAATTGGCCCCCTCTGAACAAGGGGATGGGAAAGGTGTGAAGTAGAAAACAGAGACAGGTTGGCAAAAAAGAACATCCATAAATGTCAGTAAGAGGTAGAGGTGGCAAAGTGGCAGCAGCTTTTTTTACCATTATCCTTCTGGAAAGGAGCAGCCCCAGAAGGCAACTTGGCTTTCCCTTTCTCCTCCACAACTTTCACTTGCTTGTGTGTGTAGGAGGGGGCAGGTGCAAGCAAGCCTGCCTGTTGTGCAGAGACTTGTAGCTCATGGCCTCCAGTCCTGTCTTTTTTCCCTATTCTTGATCCCATTTGGCCACATTAAAGGAGTGTACTGTAAAAGGTGTGCTGCTCATCAGAGAGCAGATAAAGTAACTCTGGTGGGATTTGAATTCACAGCCTTTGAATAACTAGCCTGGCTCACACCAATCGCTACAGCAGGGCTACTCAACTTTAGAAGCTCTGGGGGCCACAATGATACACATACCGAGGGCCACAACTTAAATGTGGCTGCATATACTTGCAAACATATGCAAATAACTTCTTTCACACTGATGGGCATGAATACAAAGATTAAGGCAAAACTACACAACACACAGGCTCCATTTAAATCAGTTATGCTGATATTAATAAAATGCAATATGTACTCAACTTCCGCCCATATGATAGCACTTTTAATGAGCAATGACAGGGCAGGAATTTAACTACTAAAACTCATATCAACAGAAGACTATTATATTGACTACTTCTTTGTTTTGGTTCCCACCTGTAAGCCTGCGTGTTGAGCCCTACGTAATCCTAAATTGTTTTGAGATAAAAGGATTCTTATGTCGAAATAATAACCCAGATTTAATGAGGAATAATGCTTAACTAAAAATCGCTGTTTTGAAATAGCAGTAGTGTGGATGCTCCACTGCTGCTATTTTGAAATAGCTTCTCTCCAGGGGCATTCAAACTAATTACCCTCCAGTACTTCCTGGGGCTTTAAGTGGAGGTAGCTCGTCCACATTAGGGAAGCCTGCCTCATACAATCTGGAGCAAAGCGTGGATGTGATTCTTCAGCGTGTCAGGACAAGAGGGGCAATTGGGGAGGTTTCCAAAGGAGGGTTGGCCCAATTCACACCCCAGTCCTCCCAGGCTCTCTCCTTGCAGACAGATGCTCTGGGAAACTGGGAAACCCACAGTTGTGTTGTTACACACAGGCCTGCACCCCCCACAGGGCTGAGCCCACCAGGCACTTTTACACCCTTCCCAGGACAGTCTCTGTGAGACAGACACTAGGAAAGAGCAGAAGTTCCTAACCTGCCACTCTTAGGGATTCCCTGACATTGTCCCTGTGAGCAGTATCCCCTCCCCCCACCTTGGGGACTGGGCGGGGCAGGAACTGGCTTTTCCTTCCCTGTCCCTTGCTCCCAGGACAGTCAATCTGCCCAAGGTGAAGCAGTGAATGGGTCTGGGCAGGTTTGGGAGCTGGGACACTCTCCCTACTTCCTACTCCTGCTGGTCTCCCCATTCCCCTTTCTGCCTCCTGCCCTCTCCCCTCTGCTGGGAGCGCTGGTGCCTGCCCTGTGCCCATGAGCGTTTGCTCTCCACTGGGAGCCTTGCTGTATCACTGAGGGCAGTAACTTTGGGACCCACAGACACACAGGGACCCACTCCCCACCCCGCCACCCAAACTCAGGCTGGAAGTTTTGCTGAGTCACTTCCCCTCCCAAGCTTTGTCCCCAGTTCTCTCCCCATCCCCTGAAGCAGATGCCAGCAGAGCCAAGGGGTGAGTAACAGGCACCGGGGAACGTCCCCACCGGGGTGGGCACAGAGGGGCTGCAGTGAATATCTCTCCCTGAAACAGACCCGCTGCTCAGCCTGGGCTCTGTTGGAAGCAGGAAAACAAGGCCTGGTCAATGTTATGCTAAGGAAGGTTAATAAAGGCTAATTACATAGGCCTCTGAGTATTCTTGACCAGAACCAGGAAAGTGGTTCAAACTGAGGCGCATCCTCCATGCTGGCTTAGGTTATAAAAGTAAGATAAGTGATAAATTACATATTTGTACCTACTGCAGCTTGCTTTGGGAACTGGTCAGAAACTCCCTGTTTTTGTTCCCCTTCGCCAATCTTACCTCCCTATTTTTTGCCCTTTGTTTGTACCCGACTCTTTTGTCTCCTTGTTCCTGGTACCTGCCTTTTGTGATTGATAAGAAAGTTGCTGATGCATTATGAAGCGCTTCTGGCCACAATGTATGGTTGGCTAAGATATGCATAGATATTAAAAGTTTCTAGAAAGGAGGGTAAGTGGCTTGGGTGAAGAGCTTATGACGCGACCGAACTGTCTTTATAAGCCTACTTGTTACTAAAATCGGGGCTGGTTCTCTCTGGAGACGGGCCGCTCTCTATTGTTGTGTGCACTTGTCAATAAAGAGCTTGTAATTGGACTTTGCTGGTGTTGCCTGTCTCTTTGCGGTCAGACAACGAACCGAGCCGTCTGGGCTAGAGTCCCTGACAGCTCCCAGATCATGTCAGAGGCAGCAGCATCCAACCCAGTAAACTCAGCCAGCTCTAGGGCTCCGTATCCTGAGCAGAGACAGACACCAGCTTCCTCTTCCATTGCCATAACCTCAAACCCCTGCCCACATGCCTGAGTCCCCCTGGGCTGCCCTGTAGCCTCCAGGGACAGCTCAGCAGATACAGATTCCATTCGCCCAGCTGGATTCACCAGAACTGAACCAGACCCAGAGAACCAGGATTTTTAACTGATTGGGAACCAGACCTGAACCATCATTCCCCCCTTACTTAGTGAATTTGAACTGAACTGGGGGATCCCGGTTCCAGGGCTGTGACTAGCAGTGACTCTGGTTTGACATGGAATCCTTGGCAGAAATCAGACAGCAGCTACCCGGCCCTGTCCACTCAGGCTCACAAATGCTGCGATTGTTTTACTACATAGATTAAATTAGCAGCCATGCACTGTGGGAAGGGGCTGCCCAGGTATATTTGCCTTACAAATGCGGAGCCCGTAGAGGGATCCCCCCCCCATGCTGGTGTGACCATTTCTAGGGAAACAGATTCTACACTCCATCCGCCCTGTTGCTGGGTGGGGCCGCCCCCCCACAGCCTGGAGGAGCTGCCAGTGTCTCTCCCACCATCCCCCTCCTCCCTGGCCCCCCCTTCACTGCCTCCCCCACAATCCTCCTTGCTTCCCTTCACCCCCCCGAATTTTGGCTCTGCCCCCCCAGCCCCAGAATTGCCCCCCCCCCGTCCCGATTCCTGCGTGTTCCGCCCTCCCGCGCCCCATAGCCCGATGGCCCCTCCCCGCGTCCCAGCTGCCCCCTGCAAGGCCTGGGGCTGCTGCAGCGTCCCCAAGCCCCGGGCAGGCGCTTTGGGGGCGGGGCTCCCCGCGGGGGGGGAGGGGCTGCCTGGAGCCGGGGCTGGGTCTCCGCGCAGGGAGAGTCTCTGGGGCGCAGCGGGAAGGGCCACGCGCCGGGAGCCTGGTTTGCCGGGCTGAGCTACGCCCTGGCGCTGGCTCAAGACCGGAGTCACTGCTGCGCTGCGCACGCGCGGTATCACCCCCTCCCCTCCTCTCCCGCAGCGCCACGGCCGGGTTTTCAGTGCGTCCCCTGCCAGTCACTCCCGGCCCCGGCTCAGGCCCCGCCCACTGCTCTGCGATTGGCCCGCGGGCGGAGTAGGGCGCAGTAGCGGCGCTGAGTTGTGAGGGGGCCGGGCAGCGAGCGGAGGAGCTGAGGTGAGGGAGCGGGTGGGGTGCCGGAGGCGCAGGGCCCGGCGGGGGGGTATTTGCTGTTTGTGACGAGGCATCAAACTCTCGCCCCCGCCAGGCTCCCGCTGGGGGCAGCTCCCCCCCCCGCGGGGCTTGAGCCTTCAGCAGCAGGGGGGCGCTGCCTGCGCGGGGGGGATTCCGAGCTGCGCTGCGCTGGGCGCTGTCGAGCCGCGTCTAGTCCCTGCGCGGGGGCTACTGGGGGGTCCCTTTGCGCTGAACGCGCAGCGCAGGATTGTGCCCCCCCCCCCCACCTGGCCGGGAGGCCGGAGGGCGCTGCCCGAGCCCGGCCGGGGGGGGGCTGCCAGGCGCTGGCTAGCCGGAGCGTGGTGGATGCTCGGGGTGGCTTGGGGGGCCGTAGCGCGGCCTTAGCCCCGTCCCCGGCACACGGGCTTTGGGCCCCTTTGTCAGTGACCGATGTCAGGGACTCTAGCCCAGATGGCTCGGTTCGTTGTCTGACCGCAAAGAGACAGGCAACACCAGCAAAGTCCAATCACCAGCTCTTTATTGAAGAGTGCGCACGACAATAGAGAGCGGCCCGTCTCTCACGAGAACCAGCCCCGATTTTAGTAACAGGTAGGCTTATAAAGACAATACCGTTGCGTCATAAGCTCTTCACCCAAGCCACTTACCCCCCTTTCTAGAAACTTTTTAATATCTATGCATATCTTAGCCAACCATACATTGTGGCCAAAAGCGCTTCATAATGCATCAGTAACTTTCTTATCAATCACAAAAGGCAGGTACCAGGAACAAGGAGACAAAAGAGTCGGGTACAAACAAAGGGCAAAAATAGGGAGGTAAGATTAGCGAAGAGGAACAAAAACAGGGAGTTACTGACCAGTTCCCAAAGCAAGCCATTCTACTCACAGTAGGTACAAATATATAATTTATCACTCATTTTACCTTTATAACCTAAGCCAGCATGGAGGGTGCGCCTCTGTTTGAACCACATTTCTGCTTCTGGTCAAAATACCCAGAGGCCTCCATAATTAGCCTTTGCTAACTTTCCTTAGCATAATGTTGACCAGGCCTTGTTTTCCTGGTCCCAACACCGAGAAACATTCACCCCTTTCTTGTAACTCTGGATACACACACAGAGCCCACCTCCTCACAGGCCACAGGCTGAAACACGACAGCGGCTTCCCATTGCTGGTTTTCTTTATATGCCCAGCAATGGCAATCAGTGGACTACATGATTAAATGTTTTGTTAGCTGGATTCCCATCCGAACCGCTGCATAGACATCAATAATTAGGCTAGAGCAGGGGTGGGGAACCGTGGACCTGGAGGCTGGATGCGGCCCTCAGCTAGCCTGAATCTGGGCCCCAAAACTCAGCACCCCCACCCCCATAGGGAAGCAGCCCCTCCCCTGAGCCACCATGGAGCTGGAGCGCACAAAGTCTATTAGGCTGGTCCTGGAAGGCTCTGGTGTGCAAGGGGAGTGTCTTTCTCCCTCTCAATCCACATAAGTGAGGGTTTTTTCCCTTTTTTTCTTTCTCACTTCTGTGCAGTTACTGCATATGCTTATAGAACCATTTGATCTTTGTCCAAGGTGAAATTTATTAATTTTCACCATGCAAATAATTCTCTCCCCTTCTATAACCTTTTCCCTCAACAGTCTTCTTATTTCCAAAAGCAAACCTTGCAGACCTTCCCAGATTATTTGAATGATCAATTGCTGGCCTATTTCTTGGACCTGTGTACAGGCTAATGCTAGGGATACGTTGTCTTGCACTGATCCCATAGTTTCTGCTAAAAGTAACAAATTCTTTCCCTCTTGCTATTGCCACATTGGCAATATTCTAGAAAATAATTGTTGTCCTATTCCTAATTTTGATACTGATGCACTGACAGGCTTTCCCAACTCATAAATTTCAGCTGTTACAAATCTTAGTTTGCTTGTTAGTGCATCCAGTATTCCTACTCCTTATGGAATGTTTGTACATATGGGGTGATTCAGGTATGACCTTGGACATATTTAATCCAGTAAGGTCCCGCTCAATTTGCTTTAGAGATTGCATTGGTGATATGACTTGCTTTCTGTTTTCCACATGATGTCCATTTAATGGGTGTCATCTTAATTTTTGTGAGGGCTTACCCCCAGAGCTGGATTAACTCCTTTAGGAACCCAGGGACTGAAGATTTTATGGGGCTTTTAGGCTCTGGGGTCGTGACAACAATAAGAGATTCAATATGTGGGAGGGGGTTGCATGGGAACAGGCTGAGATCGGAGCAAATTTTAGGCAGAATGTAGAATGCAGGATCAGGATGGGAGTCTGGGATGTGGGAAGTGTTAGGAGCAAGATATCAGAGGGATCAAGGGGGGGAGCAGGAGCTGGTGCTGGAGGGAGCTACCTTAAAAGTCAGTCCCCCCTCCAGCAGTGTCTCCGGTGGGGGCCGGCAGGGGAGGGCAGCCTAGCAGCTCTTACTGCATTTACAAAGCAGAACCACGGCAGTTGCAGCCAGCATAAATCGTGATTGCTCAGTCCTGACTTGCACTGCCCTGGGAGCTAATCCCCTTAGCGATTAATTAAGTAGTTGATGCAAATTCCATCAACTACTCGATTAGCATACAAACTGCAATTTAACATCCCTAATAAGAGTACCATCAGGAAGCTGCCCTGTACTCCCTCATTGCTATGTTTAGCTCTGAGAGGGGGCGAATAATAAACCTCTCTGCCCCCTCCTGCCTTTGCACACTCAAAAGGTGGCTCACCCCTCTGGGTAACTGTTATCCCTTTTGTCCCTCCCTGTGTGGGGGCAAATCTTCTGCACAGTGGCTGGCAGCGTTTCCCCCGAGCCAAACCCCAGCTCCTACCCAGCCACCCCACCTGATCTTACCCCTCTAGCTTCACCCTAAAGTTAATTGACACCTCTGAGGCCTGCTTCACATTTACACTTGGATCAGCCTAGCGAATCGCTCAGGGCTCTGGCACATTGTGTGTGCTGAGGGCCACAGCTAGAGCCACCTGACCCTCCCCCACCGTGGCAGACAGTAGAATTGTGCTTCAGCAACACAGCTGTAGCTGTGCTCTGCTAGTGACTGGAGCATATACACAAAACTTTTCTCTTTCTGAGGCCAGGTCTACACACACAAGTTAGGTTGGCCTCATTACATCCCTCAGCTGTGAAATATTTCAGATCTTTGTGATCTAAATGCAGGTGGGTCACTGGAAGAATTCTGTTGATCTAACTATTGCCTCTCCCAGAGGTGAATTCACTGCACAGATGGAAAACCCCTTCTATCACTGTAGGCAGAGTCTGCACTAGCCACTCATATCTATTGTGTACTGGAGTGAATGTATGATCCCTGGTCCCTGAGTCTTCCTCTGCTAATATCTCCGCTGGTGCAGAGCCTCCAGCTTCTACCCAAACCCCAATTAATTAATTCTCCTAGGAATGTGAAGGATTAGTTGATTATCTGATAAACAAATGCATATTGGATAGTTGATTAGTTGCTTCCCCCCCTTGCTGCCTCTATCAGATAGAGGCGGAGGGGGAAGAGAAGAGAGTACTTCAAAGCACCAGCGCTGCTAGACGCCTGGGGCCAGACCCTGGGCTCCACACGGTGCTGCCCCTTTGAAAAGCTGCATGCAGCCTGGGACCAGCTGAGGTGTCCCCAGGCTGCACTTGGTGTTTCAAAGTGGCAGCGCCATGTGGAGCCCAGGATCAACTGGGGATAAAATGTATTGACTATTCCATTAGTCAGTTACCTGATACTTAATATCCTTAGTGTCTCCACCCTCCTTCCCTCATCTGTCTGTCCCCAGCCCATCTGTAAATTCTGGTCCACCCTCTCTGGGGAACCTGGTGCTGGCCACTGTCAGCAGACAGGCTACTGGGCTAGATGGACCTTTGGTCTGACCCAGTACGGTCGTTCTTATGCTCACAGAGTCCTCCCATCCACATGCTGCACGGAGGGAGGGGTTAGGAGCTCCTGGGTTCATAGAGCTAAGAGGCCAAAGGACTGAGTAGACAGGGGTCCTCCAGGCCATAGCGCTGGAATAACTGTGGGAAGAGAAGCCCATGTTTTCATTCCCAGTGGGCTGTTCTTCCCCCATGTCTCAGGCCACTGTCCGACCCAGAATCCCCCTGGACCATAGAGGACAGCGGCAAACGGGCTGCACAATCCCTGGGGCCAGGAGATCTGATTCTCTACCTCGCTCACTCAGTGCTCTCTGGGGTTGGACAGGCCAGAGGCTGCACAGAGCTGAGACCTGCAGCAACCTCCAAGGTCATAGATATATCATGAAAGAATGAGTGAGGTAGTACAGCATAGGTGGGCAAATACCAACCCAAGTTTGACTCTGGTCCACCAGGGTTAGCCCCTGGCAGCCCCCCGCCCCAAGTTACCTACACCTCTATAGGTCTGGGGAATCACAGCTCCCATTGGCCACAGATCAATGTTCCCAGCAATACCTGTGGAGGAGCAGGTAAATATAGCTGCAGTGGCCCATCAGGGACTAATCCTGGTGAACCACTGCTGTTTTATTGCCTATCCTTGTCATATAGCTTAGGATGCCTCAGACTAGAGAAGCTGATCTCAGGGTCCCTAGCTAGATATTCTCTCCATGTCTCGGGGACAGTCTGAGTGGAGAGTCATGTCCAACCCAGAGCCAAGGTTGGATTGTCTCCCCAAGAACAGAGCCTGGCGGGAAACTGAAGAGAGGGGTCTTGTCATCAGCATCGATAAATGTCACCTGCCCCAGGTCACAGTCCAGACACACTCGGATCCTGCTGGGGGCCCAGCTCTGGGGCAGGCGGGTCAGAGGGGAGGTGAGAGCCCGGAACCTACCCCCCCACAGCGCCACAGCCCAGATGCCCCCCTCAGGGCTACGGCTAATCTGTCCTTTCCTAATTGCAGACTCTCTGGCCACCCCCACTCCCCAGTGTTGTCCACCTCCCACCGCCACCTCCCAGTAGTGTCTCCCTGAGGTGAAGCCTTTACAGCCCAGCACACAGAACGCAATGTCAAATCTCTCAGGAGTATCGGGCAGATCCAGCCGTGTGTCTCCCCATCTCACACTTTTCTTATCCTCAGATAGGATGAGTCGGGGATGGGCCGTATCTGGATCCAGAGTCACAGTTGCTGGGGGGAGAGAA
This sequence comes from Pelodiscus sinensis, assembly GCF_049634645.1. NCBI lineage: Eukaryota > Metazoa > Chordata > Testudines > Trionychidae > Pelodiscus > Pelodiscus sinensis. The sequence continues at coordinate 2,747,982 of NC_134742.1, forward strand.
TTGAAGTGTATAGAGCAGAGCTCAGCCCTGGGGGTAGCTGGAGCCATTTCTCACCCTCCCCAGCAGCCCTGTCCTGGCTGTGACAGGCCTGGGTCCGAGGGAGCTACATCGGTCCTGGCTGGGCCCCTGAGACTGAGCAGTGCTGTCACTGCAGCTCCTCCATCTGCTTCCGTTTAATTTCAGACGCTTGAGCCTGTCCAAATCCCAGCTTCAAGGACACAGCCACGAGGGTGTCCAAAGTTTTTGTTGAAGAGGGAGCAAAGGAGGCAGGTACCAGCATTACTCCTCAGAGGAAAACTCCCTCCCCTACTGCAGCCTCCACTCCCAGGCCAGGACACAGAGGGGAAGGTGCAGTGCTGGGGAAGGGTTGCCTAACCCTAGAGAGCAGGGGGTGGCATTGGGTGGGGCAGCTCCAGCCCAAAGAGAAGGGAGGAGCTGCCAGCACCGCAGGGAGAGTTTCTCCCCAAGGCAGGGAGCAGCTCCAATGGGAGAGCCCAGCCCTACCCAGAGGAAAGGCCGGATGGGGGAGAAGAGCGATGGGGAGCCCCCTGCACTGGGGTGAAGCAGAGGGAGGTGGCAGCCTCAGGGCAGAGAGCTCCATGTGGGCGCTGCTCAGGGAGGGGGTTTCTGTGTAGCAGCCTGGGCAGGATCTCAGCCCCACGGCTGGTGTCAGGCGTCTTCGTGTGATGTCAGCTTGGGATCCCGCCATGGAATGCTGGTGAAAGGCATGAGAGCCCAAAGCACAAGGACACCCCCCTCCTGTTCTTTCCAGGGCCCCACCCTCTGGCCAGACTGAGAACCTTAGCTGGTGTGGAGAGCTTTTAATCCTCTGCCCTGGGTAGCGGCCTGGGGGCCCTGAAATCAGTACATCTCTCCTCTTCCAGGGCAGGTGAGGGGCTAGGGCTTTTCAGGGCAGCTTGGGCTCAATGGGGAGCAGCCCAGCTCTGGTTTCTGGCCTGGTCAGGGAACAGAGGCTTGAGGGGAAAGGAGCAGGGGCCACTGAGTGGAGGCGGTACAGGAAGAGCTGCAGGCAGGCTTCACTTCACTGCGGGAGAGTTGATCAGCTGCCCCACCACAAAGTGCAGCCACTGCCTGTGAAGCTCCAGGCCTATCCAGGGCAGTGGCTCCCTACCCTGTGTGAAACTGGATGGGCTTTTTTCATCCTACTTTTTAAAAAGGGAGAGCAGGGGGTCCTGGTCTCCCCTGTTCCCGTTCCCCTGGGTCTCCTCACTGGTCAGTGGGTTAGTGTTAGGGCTCTGTGCGTGTCATGGTTGCTGTGGGTTTGGTTGGTAACTTTAGTTACAATCTCAAGAAGATGCTTTCACTGGAATTTTTTCATAATCCAAAGACAATCTCCACTTGCAAACTTACCCAGTCTGAATGGTTCTTGGGATTTCCCTCTTTTTCTCTCCAGAGTAGATGGCAGTGTATCTGGTGGGGGAAGGGATAAGAGAAGAAAGATATAAACCTCTCATATTTATAACTGTGTCCCTACTTCAAAATGCTAAAACTTTAAATTTGGACAGAAAAACAGACTGAGACAGGCTCAGGTATTTAAAATGGTCTGATTCCATTTCCATTCTCATTCAGGCATCTTTTAACAATAGAGACAACGTCTATGAAGCCTTGTAATCATTCCAGGACATATAATCTACCAATGCCATTTACTTCCCCCTCATCATCCTACCCTGGGCTTCAGACTCCACTTAGCTTGTCTGATTCACTTACTGCCTTTTATTGTAACCTAGACCAGACCCTGCAAATATTTTTGCATAAAAGTAACTTTACCCACTTTAATCCCTTTGGGTATGTCTACACTAGCCCCCTAGTTCGAACTAGAGAGGCTAATGTAGGCATTCGAAGTTGCAAATGAAGCCCGGGATTTAAATATAAATGGCACCGCCATTTTTAAATGCCCCTTAGTCTGCACTCCGTGCCCGCGGCTACACACGGCACAGAGTAGGTAGTTTGTGGAACGAGGTGTACCGGTTGTTCAAATTAGAGATCCTGATTCGAACTACCTACTCCGTGCTGCGTGTAGCCACGGGCACAGTGTTCAGACTAAGGGACATTTAAAAATGGCGGTGTCTGGAAAGATGCAAATGAAGCCTGGGATATTTAAATACCGGTCTTCATTTGCAACTTCGAATGCCTACATTAGCCACCCTAGTTCAAACTAGGGGGCTAGTGTAGACATGCCCTTTGACACTAACAGGATGTTCAGAGTTTGCAGACTCCTGGCTCTAATTGTGAGCTGTGGGGTCTGTTTCCTCAGTGTCTCTCTAGAGAGCAGCATGATGGGGCCTCGTCCTCCACAGGCAGCAATAGGCATAATGATAAAATCATTTTATCCCTGTGGAAACTGAGGCAGGGGCAGGTGGCTCCATGGGCCAGATTCACCCTGTGCTGACCAAAGCAGGGAGGGGAGGTCATTTGTGACCCTTCTGGTCAGTGGCTGCAGGGGCTGGTCCAGAGCTTGGCTCAGGCTGTTGTGATGCCATCCAGAGTCACATTCCTGTTACAATGGCCCTGTGTGCCTGGACCATGGGGCAGAGAGATGGAGGCCCAACTTTACCCAGCCAGTGTCCCTCTTTTAACCTGACTCTAATTACAAACACTATAGAAAAACTTAAACAACCAATAGTCTAGTAGCGCTTTAAAGACTAATAAAATGTGTAGATGGTATCATGAGCTTTCATGAGAGCAACTCACTTCTCCAGATGACTGGAGTATTAAAAATCCAGATCCAAGAATAAATAAGAGGGAGAGGGGGAGAGGAGAAAAAAAGACAGTGACTAGATTGTTCAAGGAGTTACAAGAGGCTGATAAGAACAATTAGCACCTCTATTGTTTGGTTGGTTAAGTCATTAGGATATGGAAGGTAGTGTGCAAGCCAGCTGATATCTCTGTTCATTCCATTCTGATAACTTCATTTACAAGTTTAATTCTTAAGATCCAACCCTTCCCTGTGTTTTTGGCTTGTGGAATTGGCCTGAAACAACACGGTGACTTGGAGATCTAGTAATGAGTGCCCAGGCAGGTTAAAGTGTTCTCCAACAGGCTTCTGTGTGTTGCCTTTTCATAAATCTGATTTGTGTCCATTAATTCTTTCCCACAGAGACAGTCCAGTTTGGCCAATATGCATGGTAGTGGGGCATTGCTGGTATTTGATGGCATAGATCATATTAGTGGATGTGCAGTTACAGAAACACATTAACCTGCCTGGGCACTCATTAAAAGAGTGGGGGAGGGGAGAGAAAAATACAAGACCCCAAAGGGGGGGGAGGAACGGGCATAAAACCTGCTAAAACACCTCAAGAGGCAGGACACACACTTTCTCTCTCAACACCAATAAAAGCGCGGGTAAAAAGGGAGGCTTTGGCCCAGTGCTAAAACAGTGCCAGTGTTGGTGCCAGGAAAATGCCCCGGGGAGAGAATTCCATAGATTGGGGTCAATGGCTGAGAAGGCCCTGTTCCGCATAGTTGTCATCCTTATCTCCATAAGTGGAGGGATATGGAGCAGAGCCTCCCCAGCTGACCCCAATCTCCGGCCAGGTTCATTCAAGACAGTCCTTCAAATACCCTGGTCCCAACCCATTTAGGGTTTTATAAGTCATAATCAAGACCTTGCATTATTCCAGGAAACATACTGGAAGCCAGTGCAGCTGCTGGAGTACTGGCATAATGTGCTCTGTATAACAAGTATTAGTTAAAACTCGAGCTTTTTGGATTCTGGAACAATTGAAGCTTCCAAAAACTCTTCAAAGGCAGCCCCACATAGAGTACATTACAATAATCCAGTTGGGATGTGGCAAGAGCATGAATCACTGTAGCCAAGTCATTCTTATTCAGAACGGGTCTCAGCTGGTAGATCAGCCAAAGCTGCCCAAAAGCACTTCTGGCCACCAAAGACATCTGGTTTTCAAATGTTGGAAAAGGGTCCAGGAGGACTCCTATGCTGCAGACCTGTTCTTTCAGGGGAAGTATAACCCTGTTTAGAACAGAGGGGGGAGAGACATGCAGACGTGCCCCAACTGAAGGAATTTTGCTGAATTTGATGGTTAATATTTGAGCTTTGATAATCTGTGAATTAATGAGACACTTGGACCCTGCTACATCTGCTCTGTTTGTCTGCTTTGCACTTCTTATGCTAAGTATGGAGAATTTGGTACAAGGGTCAGTTCTTATGCAGCAGTTTGACAAGCAAGATTGTGTGTTTGTACTGATGGGCTTTGATCTGGCTAGCAGTTTCCTTGGTAGAAAGGAGATATTGACTTCAATTGCCTTGCCATTAAGTGCTGTGCTCATAAGTTGCTCTGTCAAACAAAGAGACGTTTTCACCACACAAGGTGCTTAAATACAACTGGCATCTAAAATGTACTGCCCAGGAGCAGTTAGCCAAGTCCACAACTCTGATGCAGAGAAGAGAACAGTGACATGCAAATAGCTTGGACAGCAAAAGCGCTGCCAATAGAAAAGTTCTTGCATGTGTAGTATGAGTTATAAAAGGTATTTAATATTCAGAATGGTCAGTGGTGATAGGAACAGATTTAAAAAACATAGTTTGGATGTGTATTATGTCAGACATTGTTTGAGGTAGTTCTAACATCACAGAAGAAAGCCCCCTTGACTAGCCTATGCCCCAGGAGAAAATAGCTGGCTAGTACTGCTTTCAGTATGTCTGTCATTTCTTACTCTAGTAAGAATTGTAATGGCAAGGCATGCTTTTGGTACAAACAAAGATTTGAATTAATCAGCTTGAGTGACTTGGACACCGAATGTGAAGATGTATCATCCAACAATGAAATAAATGCATCATCTAATTTTGAACCATCTTGTCACAGCCAATCTTCTCCCAAAGGGCTCAAACTGATCTCGCCTCCTAGATCCCTTCACAGTACCTTTGAATGTCTTCAGAGTCTTCATTAGAGCGACAGTTTTCTCAGAGAAATTACTGAGTCTCACTTTCAGTTTAGGAGAAATCTTCACTGGCTGATGGAACTTTCCCTTCCCTGTCCTACCCCTGGAGAGAGACACATTCACATGGTTATATTGTTTTTAGTGACTCAAGTTCTGGCTAGTGAGTCGCTGCTCTAATGGGCCTGGAGTTAGAATCCCTCCAATTATTCCAGCCTGAGAGCAGGTGCAGCACAGCCCTTGGCCATGAAATGTTCCCCTCAAAGGACCCATTAATATTCTTCAACTCTGGCCTGGAGAGACCAGCTCTGAGGACAAAAGAGGAATTGAGCCTCCATGCCAATTCTCTTTGGGTATGTCTACACTACTGAGACTACTGAAGCTGCTGCTGTTGATCTTCCAGGGTTCGTATTAGCGGGTCTAGTGAAGACAGTTAATTTGAACTGAGAAGGGCGATCCAATCGATGCGGGTAGTCCTGCTTCCACCAGGAGTAAGGACAGTTGAAGGGAGAGTGTTCTCCCTTCGACTTCCTTCAGTGTGGTCAGTGCCAAAAGCTGATTTAAGGTACTTTGACTTCAGCTATGCAATTAACGTAGCTGAAGTTGCGTATCTTAATTCTACTATGTTCCGTAGTGTAGACATAGCCTCCTTGACCTGCATATTCTGAGGGACAGGAGGTTCCTTGTTGAGTGTTGCAGAAATCTGTCCTCTAGGAACAGGCCTGCTGAGAGGAGGGTGAGGGAAGGAAGGGCAAAGTGGGCAAGTATCCCGGGGCCCAATGATTTTAAAGGGCCTGGAGCTTCCAGCTGTGTCCAGAAGCTGGTCTTCTGGTGGCAATCAGGTCTGGTGAAGGTGTGGGAATGGGAAAGGGAAAAGCACACTTCAGGCTGACCCCGCCCCTTCTGGAAGCAAAGAGCTCCCTTCCCCCCCGACACACACACCTTGCCCCAGGGACCTGGCATGGCTGTTGATTTCCCAGAGTGGGGAACTAGATCGGGGTGGGCAATAATTTTTTGCTGGGGGCCATTTCCAGAATTTTTGAAGTGCCCCTGGCTGCTCTGGAAGGGGTGGAGTCAGGATGCTTTGGGCTCTTCCGTCTCCCCCCAACCTCTGATGATGGGAAGAGACTTCCCGTGCTCCCCCACCCCCAGACCCTAATTGGCCTGGGGGTGGGGGAGCGGCAGGGCCTCTGCGGGCTGAATCAACCCACTTGGCGGGCCAAATTCGGCCTGCAGAGGCCTATATGCCCACCCCTGAACTAGACTGACACATCTGCTCCTCCCCTCCCCAGCTCATTCCACTCAAGTCTCCAAACAGCCCTCCGGTGGGAGAGACTCTTGATCCCTGCAGCCCTGGGCTGAATGTGCCAGCAGTGATGGGCCCATGTTCCACCCCACAGTCCTGAGGCAGCCAGTCCCCAGGGAGGTGACAGCTCTAGGAAATAATTGGTCAGACTTTGCCAATGAATGGAGAATTCCAGAGTCTGCTCTCCAAGGGTGAGACCCTCAGGCTGAAGCTTGTCAGAGAAATTGGTGCTCATCCTGTGACCTTGCCCTCACATCTGGCTGCAGAGCCCTGGGGAGATGTGGTGCAAACATTAGCTCCAAGCTCTTTCCCTGAGTAGTGCAGTGTGAAGGGGAGTGAGAGAGCCACGTACCTGCTCAAGGTGCTACTGATGTCCTGGAATGAGAGAGAGAGAGAATTTCAGTCCCATTTGAAAGGCACTTAATTTTCCAAGGAAGGAATTTTGAAATGTAGGGAAGAGAGGCTCTGCCCTAACCACTTTGCGATATGTTCATTGAAGGAATGGGGGTTTTGTCTTTCTTTATATTTCTTATGTCTGTGACTCTGCAATGATTAATAGTCGTCCACATGTCAGCAATGTGCATGCTGAGTTACACTGATCTCTGACTGCTGGATTCCCATGCCCTGTCCCTGTGGTAGCATCTGGCGTATTTTAAACAGTCTCACCTGCAGGAATTCATTGGCTGGCTTCTGATCCTTCCCCTCCAGCTCACCAATCAGCTCGCTGAGACGGGAAATCTCCTTCGAGAGTTTAGTGATATTTTCATTCTGTATCTTCACAATTGCCTTATCCATCTTTTCCAGCTGGGCCAGCAGGAGTCGCTCTTGTTCTGCCAGGACCTGACTCAGTTGCTGAAATTCAGCCACAATCTTCTGCTTCTCCTTTTCTATCTGTTTCTATAAAGAAGCCGGGAAAGGGCTGGTCAGGAACATTGCTGCAAACATGGAATTCTGAGGGAGAATTTGTTTGCAAACCTAAGATTTCTGACTCTACCCTGTGGTTAGTTCGCAGAGGATTCTCCGACATCTTTTTGATTTTTCAACGAGGTCTCTGAAAAGTGATGTTTACGTGTCTGACACGAAAGGGCGCTATTTCAGGTTGGGGGCAACCTGAGCATGCTGTGATAGTTGTGGGAGAAAAGTGTGTGGGGTAGACTGGAGACTGCGGCTTCAGCAGTGTTACTGAGCATGTCCAGAACAAGTCAAGAAGCAAATGTGGGAGACACTGACCTTGTCCACATGCTCACATCACCTCTTTCCAGTGGCTATTATGGCACTTAAACTATAGTTTTTTTAGCAGATAAGTTAGCTGTGCGCCATGTGCCCCTGTGGGGTTTGTGCACTGCCCCCAACCCTAGCACAATTTCACCGATCCCATTGGTGACCAGAGCTGCATGCAGTATTCCAGATATGGGCATAATACCATGAATTCACATAGCAGCAATATATTTTCTGTCTTATTAGTTATTCCATTCCTAATGACCAGGGCTCGTCAAACCGTGGCGAGCCCCGCTTGCCAGCCGTGTTGTTCAGTGATCTGCGAGCCCCGCTTGCCAGCCGTGTTGTTCAGTGATCTGTGCATGCGCAGATCACCCGAACCCGGCTCTTCCGGGTTACAATCTACTCACCACAGGCGAGTAGATTGTATAATTTGTCGAGCCCTGCTAATGACTCCTAATATTCTGGTTGCTTTTGTGATTGCCATTATACATGGAGTAGGTGTTTTCAGGGAACTATCCACAAAGATTTCAAGATCTCTTTGAGTGGCAACAGCTAATTTAGATCCCCATTATTTTGTATGCATAATTGGGATTATATTTTCCCATGAGCATTACTTTGCATTTATCAACACTGAATTCTGTCTGTACCTGTGTTGCCTAATCACTTAGTTTAGTGAGATCTTTGTACTGAATTATTTTGAATAATTTGTATCATCTGCATATTTTGCCACCTCACAGTTTACTCCCCTTTCCAGCTCATTTTTGAATCAGTTGAACATCACTGGCCCCAATACAGACCCCTGGGGCACACCACTATTTATCCCTATGCCTTTTTCCCTACCTTTTAAAGGGACTACCTGGCAGTGTTTTCAAGGTTAAAATTACCTAAATGACAAGCCTCTTGTTATCTTAATCACCCGCCTCTCTCTGATTCTAAACAAACTCCCTGCCCCAAAGGCAAAGCTGGGAGCAACACAAGATTTATTGCAGTTAAGAGCCGCCTCTGGGGCTAGGCCAGCACATTCACTTTAAGCAGACTTCAAGTAACAGAATTCCAAAGTTCAAACTTTGGGGGGTGGGACGGTGCTAGAGCCAAGGCCTCCCCCAAATGGCGTTCCTGATTACATGGTTAGGACGTTGGGGCTACATTTGCAATGCACTGTAGTTTGAAATAAGATACATCATTTGGGCTATGCAAACTGTGTAGCTTTTTTCTATCTTATTTTGAAATAGCGTATTTTGTAGTTTAGCACCAAATTTAGAAATAACCCACTATTCCAAAGTGTCCCTTGCTCCTCGTGGTACAGGGACTTCAGAATAGTAAGCTTGAAATAAGGGGCATGCTGTTAAGATGCCAAAATAGGCTACGTCTACACTGCAGCACTGTGTTATCCATGGCCACCAAGAAAGGAAATCCAGGTCAGCAATAGGCAGAATTCAGCAGTACACTTTCAGAAGCTCCAGGGAGAAAAGAGAATCAATAATTCAGCAATCTAAGAAAGGAAAAGGGAAAGGAAAAGCCACAAGGGTCAGAAATTAACTCTGTCACTGAGATGCGAATTTAGATTTTGCACATAAACCTAACACAAAATCCATGATCATGGAGAAACATGGACAAAAACATGTTGGAATCTGCCTCCATACCGTCTTCTCACAGCAAGTCTCTCCAGGTACCTACCAGATACTCCTGGCATTTCTCCTCTCCAGTTGCTTTAAATCCCAGCAGCTTCTCTCTCTCTTCCCTAAGAGTTTTCAAATGGGCCTGGATTTTTCCCTATAGAAACAGAAATGAATTGGGAGCTTTTATTTTGCAGGTTGAGAGGGGTGTGTGCAGGGTGGTATTTTTCCACCCAAATCCAATTGGTCCTAATCGGCTGATAATATCACGGCCATCAAAGAAATGAAAACTGGGAGTGTCATATCCAGGCCTTATTAACAATTCAGATTTAATCTTTAAAGTAATTGGAAATAGACCTCCGTTAGCCAAGCTTGATTAGTAATGATCAGTTACTAGCACAGAACAGGAAACTGGGGTCACTCTAGTGGTCAATCAATTAACATGTTTTTCAGAAGATTAGCAAAGTAATACAAATCCCCGAAAGCACCAGGGCTTGAAATATCACCTGGGACTCTCCAAGGGCCCAAATCCCAATTGAATTTCAGCCCGGAAGCCCTGGGTATTCCATTGGTTGGACAGAGCTGGTCTGAGCGCTATGGCAAAACCCCTTGACAGGCTGATTTTTGGTGAGAATGGCTAAGGTGTGGTTAGTGCTGTCTTGAATGCTTTTAGTAGCAATGCCTCCTGGGTAGCTGCTAGGAAAAGTTGCAGAAACAGTGGATTCTGAGAGATTTGAAAAGGCTGCCTGGTAGGACAAACATATGCAATAAAGCAGGTGACTGAAACCAGTCAACATTGCCCATAGGTTGGTTTTGCTGCAATTCAGTCTAATCCTAGTGGTGTTTGGAATATACCTCTGCTGTCTGGAGCCCTGCTATGGGTGGACTCAAGGCCCTCGGGGTCCCACACAGCAGCTAGCCCCGTGATCTCCTCTAGTGCCGGCCACAGCACCTGCGTTTAACCCCTCATGGAGCAGCCCAGAAGTTCATTATCCCAGTGGGAAACCTCGCTGATAGGTTGCTTGGGACTTTTATCAAGGCGTCTTTTCCTCCTAACTTCATCACTGACCAATGCTTCTGAAGGTGTGGCAGTGTCTCCTAGTGGTTTGGGCACAGGACTGGGATTTGAGTTGTATTTCCAACTCTGCACCTAACTTGCTGCATGACTTTGGATAATTCATGTGTCTTTCCGTGCCTCAGTTTCCCTGCACAGTATTTGTCTTATCTGACTACTCTTCAGTCTGCTGGGGGTGGGGAAGGGTTGTCCCTGAGTGTGTGCTTTGTGCGTGGCACAGATCTCATGGGGAGGCTGTAGGGACAGCTATGGTCAAAATGAAAACAAGAACTGTAGTAAACTCCATTATACAAATCAGTACCAAGAATAGCAGCTTGTAACTTCTCCTTCCCCCACCTGAAGGCAGCATGTTCACATAGGCCAGCCTGCAGATCTTGTGATATAAGCCTGGTCATTTAACAGCTTCTTGAGGATGTTGGTGGGCACCTTGCTGGGGACCAGGGGTGTGTTCTCTCCCCCCAGCACCCCGGGCCTGTTCTCCTTTACAGGTCACCTCCCAACTCCACTTCTCTCACCCCTCTAGACCACCTACTAACTCTGCCCACTCCAGGCCACTTCCCCAACCCACATTGAGACTGTTCTCTCTTTTCTGACCACATCCACAGCCTCCCCACAGCCTGTTCTCTGGCCCAACCTAACCAGTCACCAGGGACCTGCCCTCTCCCCCTGGCCCTGCAGCCAAGGCCTGGAAGGATGAGTGTGCTTGGAGCAGGGGGGGCTATTTACCAGTGTGCTGCCAGGCAAGAGGACAGAGCCCAGCACTGCTGGCCACTCCCTTGGTGATATGGCTGTCCCCAGTGGACACTGCAGGATATTGTGTCCCTTCAGAAGCAGTCCCTCCTTTTGCAAGCAGTTCCTCCCTTTGCATGTTATAGAAACCAATCCTTTTCCCAGGGCTTCTGGTTCTCCTGACACAACCCAGCCCTGATCTTGCTTTGTTAGGAGACGAGGAAGCTGCCTGTCAGATTTGGAAGGCCTCGCCATAGTTCCTTCTAAGCTTTGCTGCTGCGCACAAAACATTTTAAGGCTGCCCTCCCCATTTACAGAGCCACACAGCAGTGCTCACTACTCGCTTTCTGGCTGGTGGTGGGTTTTGGTGAGGCCACGTGGTTGGCACTGCCCTGCCTCTGTTGTTTTCCGGTTGGAACTGGGGTGCAGTGAGGCTGTCCCCACTGGATATGTTGCCATATGTCCTGGTTTTTCCGGGGCAGTCCCAAAGTCAAATGCTGTGTCTTGGTGTCCCTATCAAGTAGGGAAATGTGCCAAAAAGCCTGGCTGGATCCGGCTAGAAGTGGCACTGCCATTTCCCTCCCTCACTGGGGCAGCCTCACAGACACTAGTACAGCCCAACAGAAACGCCTCCCTCTGCCAGTAGGTAGGCAGCTCCCTGGGTGCTTTGCCAGCAGCAGCCGGGACCGCTTCCAATGGCCTGCGGTTTCCGGGTTTGTTGGTCAGAAGCTGGAGCCCAGAGCATTCTCCAAGCTCCAGCATGGTACACACTGCTGGCCGGCAACCTCCTGCCAGCCCCTGTGCCACCATTTCATGGCTCCCTCCCTCTGCCCACAGGACACCTCTGCTACACACAGCCCAATCCAGCTGCGCCGCTGCTGCTTCCATCCCCAAGTGGCTGCTGCGGGGGGCACCAGGCAGGTCCAAGAGCATGCCTTGGGTGGCTGCCACTTGATTCCAGCTGGAGCGGGGAACCGGGACAGTAGTACTAAAAATAGCACCGTGGCCGCAGCTCCAGCCCCCACAAACTGGACGGCAGAAGGTGAGGAGAGGAAGGGGCTTGTACTGAGGTGAGGCGAGGCAGGGCAGGAGAAGAAAGGGGCAGGGTGGAGGAGAGACAAATGCAAGGTACCCAAGAGGAGACAATGAGAAAAAGAGCAGGAGGGAGGAAGGAAGGTGTCAGTGGCGGTGGGAGAGGGGGGAGACAATGGGGAAAAGAGGGAGGAAGAGGAGAGAGGAGTAGGGGGTGCTGGGAGAGGAGGGGGTGACAGAAAGGGTGGGCACGAGGAAGGCAGGGGATGGAGCAAGTCATTTGTGAGGGCACCTAGGGGTGTGAGGGAGTGGGCACCAGGGAAAAGGAGGGCAGAGACTGAGAGAAGGAGGAGACACCAGGAGGGTGCAGGTGCCAGGGGATTCTGAGGGTGAAGTAGAAGGGTAGACATGTGGAGGGGAGGGACGGGCCTCAGAGGAGAGAGGCAGGGCAGGTGGGTAGAGGGAGGTGTTAGGAGAGGGCATGGGGTGGGGTAGCTATAGATGATCAGTGGGGTAGAGGAGGAGTGGACACAAAGGAAAGGGAAGGAGGCAGGGGTCCAAGAGGATGGAGAGGGGAGCAGTTCCCCAAAGGGTTGAGGGGAGAGAGGAGGATAGGAGCCAGGACAGCAGAGGAGAGTGGGGGGCAACAGGCACTTGAGGAGCAGAAGGGGTGAAGGGAGGGTGGGAGACATGGCAGCAGAGGGAGAAGGGAGAGGTTTTTAAGGTATTTATTAACTTGGGTGCCACAGTAACACAGCCAAACATGTGCACATGGACTCGATACTAGTGCGCAAGACAAAACTCACTCCACTCATGGAAGGAAAATCTTAGATAAAACACTTCCCCCAGCCTTCCCCCCCTCCCCCCCCCCCCCGAGTTAATGCAATGCAAGTTGGGTAAATGCAATTGCAGGCTAGTTTCATGGGGGAGGTGCCATGGGGGCCAAACCCATCCCTATTGGTAGGAGGACTATGGGAGGAGTTCTTAGAGGGTCACATGACACCCTTTACTTCCAGTCATGTCCATCTGACCCCTGGAGTACTACCTCCAGGGTGGGATTTCTTGTGGCAGGGGCATGGCTAATGGGGTTCTGGGGAGCAGCTAATGTGTCCCTAATTTTGGTTCAGAAAATATGGTCACCATACTGCTGGGGCACCATGTGGCCGGCCAGTCATCAGCCAGTTTTCAGCATTAGGTCTCCCATGGCTACACAAAGGCAAATACACTTCCCAGTGCCTGAGACATACGCATATGCTAGTTCCTGGCAGCAGATACAGTACTCCTGTCTCTACAGTCTGAGCCAAAGGCCATGGGGGGCGGGAGGGTGAGGAATCTCTCTCTGGGCTGAGCACATGCCATCAGATCTTTTTATTTCTCCCTTAGATTAAATCACACACATGAGCCCCCAACCCAGGTGTTTTACAGCAGATAATAAGCATCTGTTTGAGCCTTGCTTTATAAGAGAGGAGCTAAAGCAAAGGGTAGGCGTGTTTCTTGTAAGCAGTGGGTGATACAAATTGGGGTGGCAGATTCCTGTTTAAATCTCTTCCCCTCTCTGCCTAGGCTTCGCCTGCAGGGACAAGCCACAGCCCCTGGGTTTGGGCAGGGACCAACCAGTCCCCAGAGAACTTCCCCCACCAGCACCAGGCACAATGAGACTTTGGCTCCTCCATTTGGTTTTACACTTGGGAAGGTGTTAGCGTCTGTTAAATGCATTGCAGGGAAATGAGAGCTATTGTGTCTTTGCTCTCAACACCATTCCCAGCCATGCCTGGTCCCAGGAATTGATGGAGTCCAGAGGAGCTGTGAAGAAGCACAGAGACTCTTTGTGCCTCCCCTGCAAAGCCTCCAGCTTCCCCTTCAGTGACTATGCTATGAACTGGATCTGGCAGACTCCTTTGAAGGGGCTGGCATGGATGACTGAGGTTAAATATGATGGCTCACCCCAGTGCTATTCCCCAGCTGTTCAAGAGCGATTCACCAACTCCATGGACAATCCCAACAGCCTGCTGTACCTGCCAATGACTGGCCTGCAGCCCAAGGGCACTGCCTGCTATCACTGTGCCAGATACACAGTGACACTAATCCTATGGCTGCTCGTGCACAAACCAGAACTGCAGAACTTCCCATGTCTGCAGCGGAGACAGGTGCAAAACAGCCCTGCCTGGGCTGCAGGGAGTGAAGAATCATCAGGATGGAACACTCTGACATTGAGGATTAATTATTTCATGCCCTGCACACTCCTCACTCCAGTGCATGGCTGGGTGCTGCTGCCTCTGGTAAACGGCTTCTCTCATTGAAGCTAAAGGGGGAATCTCGGGAGTGAAGCTGGGAGCGACTGGCTGTCTCCCTTTGGCTCAGCCTCAGGCCACACACAGGACTGTCACTCCGGGGTGCTTTAGAGATGGAATTGGATAATGTCCAGCCACCCACCAATGAAATATTCTCAAAGCAAATGTTAGGCTCAGGTTCTGTAGAGCAGTAGTCACCAACCAGTAGATCTTGGAGCCTCTGACAGGTGATCCTCACTGATTTGGCCAGGAAGCTATTAAGTGCTGGCAGTTGCCCCTCCACCCACTGTCATGCTGCTCCTGCTCTCTGCCTTGGAGCCACCCCACTGGGAGCCTCCTGCTTGCTGTGCAGGGTGAGGGAAGGAGAAGGGGGAAGTGCTGATGTCAGGCTGTCCCTCCTCCAACTTCTGTACCCCATCTCCACAGAGAGAGAAGGGGATGGAGGGAGATTGGCAATGCAAATCTGACTGACTCACTCACTCACTCACTGTGATAGAGATGTAGCCGTGTTAGTCTGGGGTAGCTGAAGCAAAATACAGGACAATGTAGCACTTTAAAGACTAACAAGATGGTTTATTAGATGATGAGCTTTCGTGGGCCAGACCCACTTCCTCAGATCAAATAGTGGAAGAAAGTAGTCACAACCATATATACCAAAGGATACAATTTTAAAAAATGAACAAATATGAAAAGGACAAATCACATTGCAGAACAGGAGGGGGATGCGGGCGGAGGGGGGGGGGGGGGAAGGAAGGTAAGTGTCTGTGAATTGATGATATTAGAGGTAGGGAGAGTGGGATGTTTGTGAGTTAATGGTATTAGAGGTGATAATTGGGGAAACTATCTTGATAATGGGGGAGATAGTTCAAATGTTTGTTGAGTCCTTTTTGGAAAGTGTCGAATTTTAACATGAATGACAGTTCAGAGGATTCCCTTTCAAGTGCAGATGTAAAAGGTCCAAGACCTTTTACATCATCACTCACTGTGTGTGTGTGTCATTCTCATAAATACACACTGTCCTTCCCTCTCATCTCCCAACACATATGTGGGTTGTTTTTGTTACTACTTTTATGGCTTGCAAAGTGGGTTAATTTTGGTTTGTGACTGGTCTGTGCATTTCATCAGTTTAATTTCTCTCTTAGGCTTACATTTAATTCTTTGAGTAGTGAGTTCTAAAAAGCCGAACCTGTTGTGGCTGCAGTAATTATCCCTGTGGTAATTGCTGCTCCTGGAAGTGGCTGGCATGTCCCAGCAGCCCCTGAAAGAGGCAGAGCAGGGGGTGTCCACATGCTGTCCTTCTTTCCCTGCAGTAAGGATGTGAACGAGATCACCTGCCTCTCCTCCCCCCTGCACTCTTAAAGGGACTGACAGGAGCTGGTGTGCAAAGATGCTGGTTCAATCTCTGGTCCCTCACCAGGTTTTAGGAGAACCCTCCCCCGCACTGCCACTCTGCATTCTTTAAGGGACTGAACAGCCAGTCCCATGGGTCTCCGCACAAACCCCTCTGCGCTCCCTCCCCACTGCCACCCTTTAAGAAAGTCTATATTTTTTATATATATATAAAATGTATTTTATGATGGCATTATATATATATATACATATAAAACATAAATATATATATATATATATATATATATATATATATATATATATATATATATACACACACTCTCTCTCTCACTCACACACATACAAGGCTCGACAATTAGGCTAATCTAGCTCACCTGTGGCTAGTAGATTATAGCCCGGTGTGGCCATGCAGCACAGTCTGCACATGCCCAGCTTGCTGAACCACGCAGCTGGCTAGCGGGGCTTGCTGCTGCTTAGCAAGCTGTGTGTGTGTGTGTGTGTGTGTGTGTGTGTGTGTGTGTGTGTGTGTGAGAGAGAGATTAAGCATAATTAAAATCCAAAGCTATTACCCATTAAACTTGACAGAAATTTCCTACCTTGTACTGCTGAGCAGCCTCCTCTATAGAAACTACCTTGTGAGTTCTGTGAGCGTGGGATCTGTTGCAAGCCAAACAGATGGGGATTTGGTCCTTTTCACAGAACAGTTTCAGCGCCTCCTGGTGCTTCTCACATCTATTCTTTCCTCCTGATGCCTTTCCTGCCTGCAAACTGGCTGTTTCTATATCATTTACCAGCTGACTCTTGAGCTGGAGAGGTCCCTGCTGCACAGGGTCTTTGCACTGTGGGCAGGAGGTGGCTGGGCTGGGTCTCCCCCAGCACCAGCTGAGGCAGGCAGGGCAGAAATTGTGCCCACATGCCAGAATGACAGGGGCTATGAAATATTCCAGGCAGACGGGACATTTCGCTTCTTCCCGGAGACTCTCCACAGAGTTTGCTGCTGCCATGGCTTCCTCTGGGCTGGCTAACAAGATAAGTTTCGATTTCCTACACTCACTCTGTGCCTCACTTACAGCAATCAGGGTGTTTCCCTTCTTGTTGATGACTGACACAGACTGTTTGCTGGATGGAAAAGAGCCAACTCGTGACATCACAGCCCTGGTGCCTGTGATTAGAAATGAGGCTTGTGCAGAATCCATTGTATGTGTAATGTCCAATGTTGATAAAATTAATATTTGAAGATTTCATATGTATTTAGTTACACACTCCCAGTTGCACAGTTTTTATTTTCAATTTTCACAGTTGTAGAAAATTATAGGGGGAGAGCCAGGCAATATTTGGCTCAGACAGTAATTATTCAATAACAGTAAACACTGAGTCAAAAAGTTAAAACTTTATTATTAAAACACAAATTGTCAATTTGACTCTCAAAACAAACTAATTCAAAATCCTTAAACTCTAAGGTTTCAAGCAACCTTGTTCTTTCTGAGCATGTGTTACTTTCAGTTCTTAGGAGTGGAAATATCTTTTCATCAGTTTCTGAGTGTACAGTGAAATTGAAGTTCTCTGGTGTCTGCTGATAAAAGTCTGCTCCCTCCAAGTCCAGTAAGATTCCAATCACAGACCAAAACCTTATTTCACTGGAATCGATGTTTCAAGGGCCTGATTCTGATGTGTACTAAGGCTGCTCTGGCTCTTTCTAAAGGTGCCTCCATCTCAAAAAGTTGCCAATATTAATGACTTTAAGAGTTTCATGAATGTAGGACAAGTATCAGAGGGGTAGCCGTGTTACTCTGAATCTACATAAACAATGAGAAGTCTTCGTTGCAGCTGATGAAGTGGGTCTTTGCCCATTGTTGCATAAATTGCTAGTTTCGTCCCCTTGGAGGCTAGTCTGATTTACCCCAAGAAGAGAGTCACACTTTCAGGCTGGGTCCAACTCAAGTTTATTGGTTGCAACCAAGGTACGGCTAAGGAACTCAATGTTCAAAGCAGAGCCGACGACCAACATCTCATAGGCAGGGGTTCTTATAGGGTTAACATCCTTCCTGGTTTAGGTGCCTTAACATGATAGGTTACTTCATTTTTGACGTTTAGCATTCCTATAGGTCAGGTTAATTTTCCAAATGAGGTTAAATACAGTGCCTACTTGCTGACTTTGCGGTTACAGCTGTGTTACATTCATTCACTTTTGCTGAACAATGGGCGAGCCGTACTTCCCTTTTTCCTTTCCTGCTTGAGCCAGTCACAAGTTTAAAGGATGTGGAATCTATCCATATCTCTACTTAACAGAAGACTGGTTTCACCTCCCCTCGTCTCCTTATTATAAGTTATTACTTGTGACAGGCCTTGACCTTTGTCATGTCTTACTCCTATACAAATAGCAAATATATCTAAGCATTAGCAATGTATGTATATTGTACGTGCCCCTCATAGGGGAATCAATGGCTCCAGGGATTTGATTTCCCTTTTACACATCACCATGAAAGCTTATGCTCCATTAAATCTGTTAGTCTAAAAGGTGCCACAGGACTTCTCCTTGTTTATGAACATAAGCAGGGCTCGACAAATTATGGAAAACCATACTCGCCAGAAAAAAAAGGGACTCGCACCCCCCCAAAAAGTTTTTTTTAATTGCATAAATTCCTAATAAGAATAACAGTAATTACTAATAAGTTATTAATAAATATCACTCAATTTATTAATAAATATCTTATAAACCTCTACCATTTCCCTCTGCTGCCATGTCTCTTCCCCTTGCTACATCAGTTCCCCTGGTGCCTGCTGCCACCCAACACCTCACCCTCCTCTGCTGTCCTGACTCCTGCCCTTCTCACTGCCCTCAGCCCTCCTGTGACCTGCCCCACTCCACCAGCCCTTCTCTCCCCCCTGTGCCCACTCCTCCTCACTCTGATCATGTGAGCTACCCCTCTTCACCCCCTCTTCTAACACCTCCCTCTACACACCTGCCCTGCCTCTCTTCTCTGGTGCTGGTCCCTCCCCTGCAGGTGTCTTCCCTTCTGCTTCACCCCAGAATCCTCTGGCACCTGCACCTTCCCTTACCCCTGCACCCTCCTGGTGCCTCCCCCTTCCCTCACTTCCCCTGTCTCCTTTTTCCCTGATGCCCATCCCCTCATCACTCTCTGCCCCCATTACCCTCATGCCCCTCTGTGCCCTCACACATGACTTGCTCCATCCCCACCTTTCTCATGCCCACCCCTTCTTTCAAGCCTTCTCCCAGCATCTCCCTCCATAGCCCCCAATGCCCTTACCCTCTCCTCTCTCAGCATCACCCTGTCCCCCCTCCCACTGACACCTCCCCTCCTGCCCTTTTCCTCATTGTCTGCACTTGGCCCCCTGGCATTTGTCTCTCCTGCACCCCTGTCCCTTGGTGCCTTCCCCTTTCTTCTTCTCCTGACCTCCTCCCCTCTCTTCAGCACAAGCCCCTTCCCCACTGGAGTGGAGTGTGGGGGATGAGAGCCAGAGGGCACTAGGGGGTACAGAGATGTGCGCAGCAGGACGGAGTTGAAGGGGGATGGGGGCGAGGGGATGGAGTGATGCCAGGGGATCAGGCTGTTGTGGGGAGGGATCATGGGGCTGAGTGGGAGCAAGGCTGGAGCAGAGGGAATATGAGAGGCGGGATGCAAGTTCCCTTTGCAGAAGCTGCACTTTCCTTTGTTCCTTGCTGCTTTTCCTCCCCTCCCCCATCACAGTGCAATCCTCTTTGCACCAGTCATTCTGTGTGAATGAGAATGGCAGCTAGTTTGCAGGTGCTGCAGGGAAGTTGGCGGGTCTGTACATTGCTCAATAATCTGCAGCCCCCTTGGCATTAGCACTGGGCCATTTGCTCCCCTCCAGGACCCCAGCAGAGTTACTGCTGTTAATGTCCTTGTGAATTTCTGCTGGCAGCTCAGTCCAGGGCTGCTGAAATGTATCTTGAAAGGGCTTTCAGTTCATCACCTAAATCACTCGCCTCAATATTGCGCATGTCATCATGTGTCAACACTGTCTCTGGTGCCCTGCATTGCTGGTGTAGGTCATCTTCAGGTATAGTGAGGCGTTTTGGAATATCATACAACATCCCAAATATACTGCTGTGTTCTTTGAGCTGCAAGAAACGTTCTTCAACTGACTGTATTTCACAATCTAGCTCTTGATTAAAGAATTCACCTTTGAATTGTTGTTTGGGGTGTCTCATGGGATTATCCCATGCCTCATAATCAAAATGTCATCTTCTTCAGTGACTCTTGTATTCTTGAATGGGTGGGAAAATAGCTTCAGTGTGAAGTTCCTCTCCAACTTCTGAGCACTCTTCAAAACATTTTGAATCCCTCATCTGACCGGTAAGACTGTAGGTAAGACTTTGCTTTGTCCAGTTGTTCCATTGCTCCAGATATATCAAGGTCAACACCTTGGAGTCTCTTGCTTACAACATTTATTTCAAACAGTGTGTCTTGCCACAACACTAAATCACACAGAAATTTGAAGTTATGTATATTTCCGGTGATTCCATTTCCCTCTGTCTCTGTTCTCCCACGAACAGTTCCTGTCTAGCATTATCCTCCATAATGGCAACTATGGCATCATCTGTCTTCCCAATTTGGTGTTTGATAGGCTTTATCGCCTCCACTAGACGTTCCCATTATGTGGCACTCAGTGGTTTGTGTCAGAGAGGATGTTCCCAGATGTTGCTTCAAAATTTGCCATCGGTGAGTTGATGCAGAGAAATATACATCTAGGTTCTGTTGTTACAAAACGCACCATTAAAGTCATTTGTTCTATATGGCTGATGTCAGGTGTGCAGTCCAGAATAACAGAGAAATATCTTTCTGACTTCAGATCTGCCACAATCTTCTGTTTGACTTTTGTTGCCAGTAACTGTATGATTTCATTTTGAATTGTTTTTCCAAGGTAGTGGTGTGTGTACTTTTCTTGGGTGGTGACTCTTAGATGCTCCTGGAGTACAGCATCAAACTCAGCCATCAGTGCCACAGTTTTAAGGACGTTTCCATGTTTGGCACATATAGCTGATCTGAAGTGCCACGCAGTGCTAGGTTTTGGGAAGCAAGCATTCTCACAATGGCAATGAGCCTTTTCAGAACATTTTGCCAGTAAAGAGACTCTGATGCAATCTTCTCTTGATGATGATCCTCTATGGTGGCCTTTAACCTTGGTCTCATCTCAAGCTCTTTCCACCTCTGGAATGCTCTCTGGTGATTTGCGGCCTTCTCATGGCATGCCAGATTTCTAGCCAGATTTTTCCAGTCCTTTGTTCCTGTAGAATTCAGTGTGGCTGAAACATTAGACTGGAAGAATCTGCAATAAAAACTGTGCAGCATTCTGGGTTTTTGAGTATATAAGCCTTTCCACTTTGTCACCATTGGGGATTTCACATCACTAATTCGTTGGATGGAAACTTCTTTTTTCATTGTCTTTGGGGAATATGACGTTTTTCACTTGCTGTGGCCTATGCAGTACAAGTCCCTCAGGTTACTGCTCAAGTGAGTCCACAGTCCTGGATCATCTAGACTTAAGGAACTAAACTCAGCAGCAGCTGTTTCTTGCACCTCTCCCATACTCTCCTCTGATCTACATTTCTCTTCAGGAATGTGCATGGTTACATCCATTTGAGATGGAGATGTGGATGCTGCCAGGTCAGGCATCTCCTTACCACTTACATCCTCGCTGGGGCCGGAAGGCTCACCATGAACATTTGTGTCTATGTATCTCCTTCCTGCTTAGATAGAAAAGCTTCCTTTGGTTGCTTGCTTTTTCTGAATGCTTTTCTTTCACTCATGACTGCTGTTCTGTGCCAGCTAGAGTGGCTCTCAACACTCAATTGAAGGGGACAGATAAGCAGGCTGGTAGTAGGGCCTGAGTGAGGGAAGATATCAGTGTCTTAAGGGCCTAACTGGCTCCTACTGCTTCAGTTGACTGCTTGTTCCCCTCAAGTGGGTTCAGGGAAGCAGCAGGAAACAGGAAGCTCCCTGAGAAGCTGGTGTTAATCAGTCCAGGCTCCTGGGGGTGCTAGAGAGGTACATAAGAGGCTCCTCCTCTTCTCTCTCCCTGCAGCTCCTGCTGCTTTCTATTATTCCCTCTCATCTTTTCTCCTGCCTGCCTGTTATGTCTCTTGTGCCCTCCTTCCTCCAGCACAGCACTGCACCATCTCTGTGCATCTGGAGCAGAGAGAATACATCTGCACCAGCAGCAGACACAATTTTCTACACTCTGGGTCCTAGTGGTGCCCCCCCCCAAATCTGGCAGCTGCCTCAGTTCACCTCATGGTAAGGCCAGCTCCGGCTCAGTCCCCCATTCAGTATTTCCCACAGAGCTCTGAGCTGTGTCTGTCTGGGGCTCGTTGCTTTTCCATGGATTAGTCTCCTCCATCCCCTGTTCTGCCCTTCAGTTACTGATAGCACCTCATTGGGATTGCTAGGAAACATGCTGCCTGCCCAGCCCTGCAGCCTGCAGGTGAAGGGTGAGCCCTGGGCAAAGGGCTGGACCCAGCAGTCGAATCACACCAGGGAGCCTAGCGGGAGGAGAAATTGGGAGGATAGCATGCTCTGCACGCTCCTGCCCAGACCCCCACTCCCAGCCAGCTCCTCCACCCAACCTCCTGCCCCACTCCCCAGCAGCCCCCTTCTGCAAACTGAAACCCTCATTTTTGTCCTTGTCCCTGTCCCAACATCCTGGGCTCCCTCACAAACTAACTCCGGGCCCCCAAAAGAGTTGATCTGGCTCTGGGGATGAGCCCTCAGCCTTGGGGTCTCCCCACCCACTTGTGTGGCTGCAGCTTCTGGGGAGTGTCCTTTCCTTCCTGATGCTCAGTTGGTCAGTGAGGTTTATTACTTTTTTCTTTTTGCTTCTCACTTGCGTGCCTCTCTCAATGGATTTTTCTGTCGGTCAATGGTCCCTGGCCCAAAATGTTCCACTCCGCTGCTCTAAGTGGTCCTGTTGACTTCACTTAAGCTCTGTTGTGGAGAGGATTCATAAAAGTCTCTCTCCATTTAGTCCTGATGAGGGATCCTAGGTCTGTGCTACAGATAAATGGAGGAAGACCATGGCCTTTAGCTACAGGAGCCTAAATTTAGACACCTACATCCATATTCAGGAAAGAGAATACGGTCCTTGTTTATCAGAAACACTGGGTATTCAGAACCGAATCCCATTGGTTGCAGGTGCAGTAATGTTGAAACTCAAGCCAGGTATTGAGAGAAATGAATGTGGATTTGGGATCTAACTTGTGTGTGTTCTGGATGGAATATTGAGATTTAAGTATTTGCCCAAAATGGAAGACTCTAGCATGTGTGTCAACTGGGACAGAGTCTGGAGGGAATGGGGGTGTGGAAAGGATTAAAGTCCCTTCTGAAACGTCTCCAATTGCCCTTCTCCCCGACAGGCTGCAGAACACCCATGTCTTGCTCCAGCGCAGCCCATGGCCTGCAGAACCAGGGGAAGGAAATGACTGTGGCAGAGCTGGTGAGCTTCGAAGAGGTGGCTGTGTATTTCTCTAAGGAGGAATGGGCTCTGCTGGACCCGGGTCAGAGAGCCCTCTACTGGGATGTGATGCAGGAGAATTATGAGGCTGTGAACTGGCTGGGTAAGGATTCCTGTCCCCGCGGGTATCAGAAGCTGGGCTGGCTCTGGAGCAGCTGGGTTGGGTTTGGGTTCAGGGTCCCTCATTGCTCCTGGTCTCCAATGTCAGGAGTATCAGCCACAATTATCTTGGCTCCTGTGTGAGAGACTGTCCCCTCCACCCCCCCTCCCAAGGGAAGTAGGTTCAGGGACATAACAATGGTGCTGCTCTTCCTACAGCCAAGGTCTGCATGTGCTTAGAACCATAGAGCTGGAAGAGACCTCAGAAGGTCATGAAGTCCAACCCCCTGCCCAAGGCAGGACTAATCCCAACCAAATCAACCCAACCAGGGCTTTGTCAAGCCGAGACTTAAAAACCTCTAGGGATGGAGATTTCACCAGTTCCCTAGGTAACCCATTCCAGTGCTTCACCACCCTCCTAGTGAAATAGTTTTTCCTAATGTCCAACCTAGACCTCTCCCACTGTAACTTGAGACCATTGCTCCTTGTTCTGCTATCTATCACTACTGTGAACAGCCTTTCTTCATCCTCTTTGGAATCTCCCTTCAGAAAATTGAAGGCTGCTAACAAATCCCCCTCACTCTTCTCTTACGCAGATTAAACAAACCCAAATCCTTCAGTCTCTCCTCATAGGTCGTGCTCCAGCCCCCTAATCATTTTGGTCGCCCTCCACTGGACCCTCTCCAATGCGTCCACATCCTTTCTATAGTGTGTGTGTGGGGGGGGGGGCAGAACTGGACGCAATATTTCAGGGCTGTGTCTACGTTACACACTTCTTGCGCAAGAATCGCCGTTCTTGCGCAAAAACTTGCCGGCTGTCTACACTGCAAAAGCTCTGTCGCTCTGTATCAGGCAGAAGCCTTCTTGCGCAAATGTTCTTGTGCAAGAGGCCAGAATAGACCACAGCCAAGAGTTTTTGCGCAAGAATTGGCCTCCCAGGAAAAAAGCCAAGTGGCCGCTTGGATACTCTGTACCTGCACTTACAGTTCCTTACTTCCTGGTTGCCGGACCCCCCCTTAAAGACACATGCAGCCTCAGTCTGCGTGGCAGCTGCAGCACAGCCAGCAGCTCCTCCTCGTGGCTCTGCCCTGCTGCTCCTCCGAGAGATGTCTGCTCCAGGGGGACACCAAGAGCCTGTGCCCTCCTCCCAACAGCCACCTCACGGCGCCCAGCAGGCCCGGAGGGGCCCCTTGCTGGTCCCAGGCAGAGGTCGAGGCCCTTCTCAACCTGTGGGCCGAGGAGGAAGCCCTCCACAACCTCCGTGCTTGTTGCTGGAATGCAGACATTTTTAGCCGCATGGCCCAGGTGCTTTCCCAGAAGAGACATCCAGCCCAGACCCTTGAACAGGTCTGGGCTAAGGTGAAGGAGCTGCGCCTTGGCTATGTCCAGGCCACCGAGGGCCAGGGGGCAGGAGCTGACACCTGCCCCCACTATGACCACTTCCACGCCATCCTGGGGGAGATTGCTGTGGAAAGACCCTCGGTTTCTGTGGACACCAGCCTGCAGTGTTCCCTTCCCCCAGGCAGGGAGTGCAGCACTGCCCCAGGACTTACCTGCATCACAACAGCATCGATGGTGGACCTGCCCACCCCAACCTGGTGTCCCACCGAGCTGTAGCTGTCCGGGGTGGCCAGCTTCCAGAGGGTGATGGTGACCCTCTTGTTGACCGGGATGGTGGGCCGCAGCTGCGTGGTATGTCTCTGGAGCGCAAGGGCAAGCCAGGCACACAGCTCCAGGAACATCTGCTTTTGCATTCTGAAGTTCTGAAGCCACTGCTGGTCGTCCCACTGCTCCAGGACCAGCCAGTCCCACCAATTGGTACTGGTGTCCAATCTCCAATAACGCCTCTCCACAGTCGGATGGGGGTGCCACAGGGACACTGTCAGCCGACGGTCAGGGCAGTGAGTCCCTTATGACCGGCTGAAGTTCTTTTAAATTGTGCTTGGTTCTGTTACAGCAACTGAAGGAGTCAGGTTAAAGCTTAAACAGTTACTATTTTATTGTTACAGGGTAAACTTAGTTGTTAAATGCTACTACTGTGTTACAGATAACACAGACACTACAAAGGACAGGACAGAAATTACACTAATAAGTCACTTACAGGTACCATGAAACCCTTTGGTTCTCTGAGTTCTTATTAAATGCATGCAAAATAGACACATAGCAGGTGTATATATTCTCACCCCTGCGTTCCAGACTTGGCGTGGCCAGCGTCTTTCTCTCAATCCCTCGGGAAGAAGTAGGGCGAGGTTGGGCGTCCCACAGACCTCGGGAGACAATCAATACCTGCCAGCAGGTATAGATGATTGGAGCTCAAATGGGGTGGGCTGCTGAACCTCTTTTATACTCCTTGGGTCATGTAGGCTTCTTCCTGGTCTAAAGTGGCCAATTAGGAAAAATAGCTTTGTACACCAAGTTTCCCACGAAGGGTGCAAAGCATAATTTACACCTGGGAAAAATGCAGACAATGGGCACCTCTGGTATGTGATGGGCGAAGATTCCTCTCCTGGGACAGTGCAGGCGTGTCAATTACTGGTACTAGCCATCAGGGCGACGGGAGGCCCCGGGTCGTCAGCTAGCCCATTTACTGTCTGGTTTCTGTTTATGGTAGAGTCAGAGACAGGCAGCACACCTGCGTTCCCAGGGCATCAAAGGCTGACTGCCTTTCTCTTGCTCTCTGGGGGGGGGGGACAAGATGGGGTTCGTGGAAAACCAAGATGGGGTTTGTGTCTGGCTACAGACACCACCGCATCTATGGAGAGGGAGTCCAGAGTGAACTTGGTCTCGAGCACCTGCAGGAGTAGTGTAGCAGCATAGAGCAGCAGCTGCAGACACTCCAAAATGGTCATGTGGGGCCAGAGCAGGCACAGGGCCATCCCTGGCTCCATGGCACAGCAGTGAGAGTGCCAAAGGCACCAGGGCAGAAGCTGTGGTATCCAAAGAGGCTGAGGGCAACCACAATTAGAACTGCTACGGCTGTCAGTCCCTACAGGAGGTCCCAAAGCACGCAGCAGGAGAGAAACGGCTGTCCAGGGAGATCCCTTTAAGCATGCATCTCAAAGGAGCTCCAGCCCCCGCCCTCGGAAAGTCCTGGTGCCCTTTTGCCCTCTGCAAAGTAGTTCTGGGCTGAAGTTTTTGCACAAGAGTGTCCCACCAGTGTGGATGCTCTCTTGCGCAAAACAGTTCTTGCGCAAGAAGCATGCGGTGTAGACATAGCCCTGATGTGGCCTCACCAGAGCCAAATAAAGGGGAATAATCCCTTCTCTAGATCTTCTGGTAATGCTCCTCCTAATGCATCCTAATATGCTATTAGCCTTCTTGGCTACAAGGGCATTCTGTTGACTCATAGACAGCTTCTCATCTGCTGTAATCCCTAGGTCTGTTTCTGCAGAACTGATACTTAGACAACTGATACTTAGACATCTGGTCCCCAGCCTGTAACAATGCTCGGGATTCTTCCATCCTAAGTGCAGGACTCTACTCTTGTCTATGTTGTGCCTTGGCCAAAGGTGTCAGTGGAAGAACCCAGGCAGAAACGGCAGGTACCAGAGTTGTGGGGCCTGGTGCAGCTGCTGTTACTGCCTGCAGGGGTGCCCCTTATGCCAGGGTGCTGAGCCCCTGGAAGGATGGCATGGTTCCCATAGTCCTTGCCTGGCTGTGGCTAATCTCTGTGACATGCGGGGTACTGCCATTGATTGGTGTTGAGTGCCGAGTGCTAGACCAGCTAGTTTTTCCGGAAAATCAGCCGCTTTTCCAGAAAAACTTGCCAACTGTCTACAGTGGCCGCTTGAATTTCCGCAAAAGCACTGACTTCCTACTATAAGAAATCAGTGCTTCTTGCGGAAATACTATTCTGCTCCCGTTCAGGCAAAAGTCCCTTTTGTGCAAAGCTTTTGCACAAAAGGGCCAGTGTAGACAGCTCAGATTTGTTTTCCGCAAAAAAGCCCCGATGGCGAAAATGGTGATCGGGGCTTTTTTGTGGAAAAGCGCGTCTAGATTGGCACGGACACTTTTCCGCAAAAAGTGCTTTTGTGGAAAAGCGTCCGTGCCAATCTAGATACTCTGTTCCGAAAATGCTTTTAATGGAAAACTTTTCCGTTAAAAGCATTTCCGGAAAATCATGCCAATCTAGACGTAGCCCTTGTGATTTGACGGGAGCGTGATAACTCTTCATCCAAGGAAATCATCATGTTTACATTGAAATTATGCAGTGAGCTAAACACTGCTTCTTGGCCATTTTGCTTTGCCCAGCCAGACATTCATGCCCCATGTGCCCAATGGTCTCCACATTATCTCATGTTCCATAGAATATCTACGGATAGTAATTCTATGCACTGATAATTAGAATATAGCAGTAGGGATATATTACCAACCACCTGACCAGGACAGTGATAGTGACTATGAAATGCTAAGGGAGAATAGGGAGTCTATAAAAATTAAAAAACAAAACAAAAAAAAAACCACTTTAGTAATAGTGGAGGATTTCAACTATCCCCTTTTTTACTGGGTACACATCAGTTCAGGACAGGATGCAGAGATAGTTTCGTGACTCCTTGGAGCAGCTGGTTCTGGAATCCACAAAAGGAGAGGAAATCCTAAGTGGAGCAAGAGGTAAATACAACTTCTCCACTTGGAAATAGTGCTCATAACATAAGAATGGCTGTACTGGGTCAGACCAAAGGTCCATCTAGCCTAGTAGCCAGTCTGCCGAAAGTGGCCAGCACCAAGTGGCCTGGAGGGGGTGGACCGAAGACAATGATCAAGCGATTTGTCTCGTGCCATCCATCTCCAGCCTCTGGCAGAGGCCAGGGACACCATTCCTACCCCCTAGCTAATAGCCTTTTATGGACCTAACGTCCATGAATTTATCTAGCTTCTCTTTACACTCTGTTATAGTTCTAGCCTTCACAGCCTCCTTTGGCAAGGAGTTCCACAGGTTAACTATGCACTGTGTGAAGAACTTTTTCGTATTAGTTTTAAACCTGCTACCCATTAACTTCATTTGGTGTACTCTAGTCCTTATATTATGGGAACTAATGAATAACTTTTCTTTATTCACCTTCTCCACACCACTCATGATTTTATTAGACCTCTATCATGTCCCCCCTCAGTCTCCTCTTTTCTAAACTGAAAAGTCCCAGTCGCTTTAGCCTCTCTTCAGGTACAAAAATGATGTCCACGTACAGACAGGATAATCACAATCACCACATCAGAACGTTCCCATTGACACTGCACACAACACACATTGTACAGGATTTGTTGTGATTGTGCAACAGTGGTAGCAGAATGATCTTCATGGTCATATTTTAATCCTATAACATCACTGGGGGATCTTCCCAGCACTAGATGAAGGTCTGAGAAGGGGTCTGGCTGACGATGTGAGGAATGTGACCACAAGCTGGGAAAAATGTGAATGGTAAATTCTGTGTAGTCGAGGGAGCAACACATGGGAGGCCAGTCTGCCCATGAGGAAGGCTGGAATCCACACACAGAGGCTGCTGGTGGCAGAGTAGAAGCAAGGCAGCAGAAGAGAACCTGAGATGCAGCAACAATGCAGCTACGGCCTCCAGTCTCCCTCCCACCCTTCTCCAGAGAAGCAGCACAGCAAAACACCACATGGCCCCCCACAGAACCAGTTGCTGGAACAGCAGCTATTGTGGGCAGCGGCAGAGACCATCCAGCCACAAGTAGTCAAGGGTAAGGAGTGTGGAGTTGTAGGCAGGGTCAAAAGCAGCCAGCCAACGATTTGCCTCATTGCTCAGGCAACTTCCTCTGTCTGGTTCAAGTAGAGCATAAAAGCCAACGAGCAAGGTGAGCTGAGCTGAGCTTCCCAGCCAGGAGCTTTGTGGACATAGCCTTTGGGGAGCTACAGCTGGGGAGCGACTGGGTCCTTTCTCTCCAAGTTGTAGTGACTTGCTGTGTGGCTGTTGCAGTCTGAACCCTGCCTGTGGGCCGTGGTTCAGACCTGCAAACCATCACTGGAGCTCACTTTTTGAGCAGCATGTTCCTGTCCTGGGGCTGGGTGAGGGGATGGAATGGGCAATGAAAGCGACTTAGTTGTACACTGGAGCAGTGGTTCTCAAACTTCTTGGCCCATGACCCACATCACTGCAGGCAGACCTTTCCATGGACCACAAGCCAATCATCTCTGATGACAAAATGGGTGTATAAGGTAGAGGGGTTGCATGGCCTGGGTGGGAGCTAGGGTGCAGCAGCAGTCTGAGTAAGAGTTTGTGTGTAGGAGTGGGCTGGGATTGGGGGGTCTGGGTAGAAGGAAGGGTGCAGAAGAGGGCTGAGGGTAGGCGTTCTGGCCAGAAGGTTGGGTGCAGGAGCAGGTTGGGCATGCAGGATCTCAGTGTGAGGGGAGTATATAAGAGGGATAGGGGTGTGGTATCTCAGTGGCAAGGGGATTGCTTACCTGACTCCATGCTTCCCACCACTCCTAGGCACGCACACTCCCTGCTCACATTGGCCCGAATATGGCCAATGGGAGCAGCAGGGAAATCCAGGTGAGTGTTTTCCACCCAGATAGAAGGGAAAGCCAAGAATGACCTTGAGCGGGTCACAGTAGATTATGTAGCGCTGGGGAAAAAAAGGATCAAGGAATCTGAAGCGCAAATGGTGTTCTCGTCCATCCTTCTGGTTGAAGGAAAAGGACCGGATAGGGATCATCAAATTGAGGAAGTAAATGTGTGGTTGTGCAGGTGGTGTCGGAGAGAGGGCTTTGGTTTCTTTGAACATGGGACTCTATTCCAGGCACAAGGATTGTTAGGACGAGACGGGATCCACCTAAACAAAAGAGGAAAGAGCATCTTTGCGGGCAGGCTTGAAAACCTAGTGAGGAGGGCTTTAAACTAGGTTCGTTGGGGGATGGTGACCAAAGCCCTGAGGAAAGTGAGGAAGTCAGATACCGGGAAGAAATACAAGGAGAAACGAGCAACAAAGGAGGACCCCTGACCCGAATGCAGAAGGTAGAGCAATCAGCTGGCTATCTAAGGTGTTTGTACACAAATGCAAGAAGCCTGGGAAACAAACAGGAAGAATTAGAAGCCCTGGCCCAGTCAAAGAACTATGATTTGATTGAAATAATGGAGACTTGGTGGGATGACTTGCATGCCTGGAACACTGTCGTGGAGGGCTATAAACTGTTCAATAAGAACAGGCGAGGGAGAAAAAGAAGAGGAGTTGCATTGTATGTAAGAGAAAAGTAAGATTGGCCAGATCCTCCAGTATTTACAGGGAGAAAAGACTGTTGACAGTCGATGGGTTAAGTTTAGAGGTGAAAGCAACAGGGGTGATGTGATTGGTGTCTGCTATAGACCACCAGATAAGGTGGATGAGGTAGACGAGGCTTTCTTTGGACAACTGAGAGAAGCTTCCAGATCGCAGGCCCTGGTTCTCATGGGGGACTTTAATCACCCTGACATCTGTTGGGAGACCAATACAGCAGTACATGGAAAATCCAGGAAGTCTTTGGAGAATGTTGGGGATAACTTCTTGGTACAAGTGCTGAAGGAACCAACCAGGGGCCATGAGCAGCTTCACCTGCTGCCTACAAACAGGGAGGAACTAGGAGGGGAAGTAGAGATGGGTGACAACCTGGGAAGCAGTGATCATGAGATGGCAGATTTGAGGATCCTGACCAAAGGAAGAAAGGAGAGTAGCAAAATACACACCCTAGACTTCAAAAAAGCAGACTTTGACTCCCTCAGAGAACTGATGGGCAGGATTCCTTGGGATGCTTGCATGAAGGGGAAAGGAGTCTAGGAGAGCTGGCAGTATTTTAAAGAAGCCTTATTAAGGGCATAGGAAGAAACCATCCTGATGAGCAGCAAGAAAAGCAAATATGGTAGGCAACCAGATTGGCTTTCCGGGGACATCCTTGGTGAGCTTAAACACAAAAAAGAAGCTTACAAGAAGTGGAAAATTGGACAGATGACTAGGGAGGGGTATAAATATATTGCTCGAGAATGCAGGGGAGTTATCAGGAAGATGAAAGCGTAACTAGAATTGCAGCTAGCAAGGGATGTGAAGGATAACAAGAAAGGTTTCTACTGGCATGTTAGCAATAAGAGGGTGATCAGAGAAGGTGTGGGGCCCTTACTGGATGAGGGAGGTAACCTAGTGACAGATGGTGTGGGAAAAGCTGAAGTACTAAATGCTTTCTTTCCCTCGGCCTTCATGGACAAGGTCAGCTCCCAGACAAATGCACTAGGCAATGCAGTATGAGAAGGAAGTGGACAGGCCATGGTGGGGAAAGAACAGGTTAGGAACTATTTAGAAAAGCTAGCCATACATAAATCCATGGGTCCAGATTTAATGCATCTGAGGGTACTGAGGGAGTTAGCAAATGTCATTGCGCAGCCTTTGGCCATTATATTTGAAAACTCGTGGAGATCAGGAGAGATCCTATATGATTGGAAAAAAACAAATGTAATGCCCATCTTTAAAAAAGGGAAGGAGGACGATCCAGGGAACTACAGACCAGTCAGCCTTACCTCAGTCCCCGGAAAAATCATGAAGGAGAGTCTCAAGGACTCCATTTTGAAGCACTTGGAAGAGGAAAAAGTGATCAGGATTAGTCAACATGGATTCACGAAGGGCAAGTCGTGCCTGACCAATCTGATTAGCTTCTATGATGAGGTAACTGGCTTTGTGTATATGGGAAGGTCAGTGGATATGATATACCTTAGACTTTAGCAATGCTTTTGATATGGTCTCCTACAATATTCTTGCCAGCAAGTTAAGGGAATATGGATTGGATAAATGGACTATATGATGGATAGAAAGCTGGCTAGACTGTTAGGCCCAGTGAGTAGTGATCAACGGCTTGATGTCAGGTTGGTGGTCAGTTTCTAGCACAGTGCCCCAAGGATCTGTTCTAGGACCGGTTTTGTTCAACATCTTTATTAATGACTTGGATGAGAGGATGGATTGCACCCTCAGCAAGTTTGCAGATGACACTAAGACAGGAGGAGAGGTAGATATGCTGGAGGGCAGTGATAGGGTCCCAACTGACCTGGACAGATTACAGGACTGGGCCAAAAGAAATCTGATGAGGATCAACAAGGACAAGTGTAGAGTCCTGTACTTGGGACAGAAGAATCCCAAGTATTGTTATACACTGGGGACCAACCAGCTAAGTAGCAGTTCTGCAGAAAAGGACCTAGGGATTACAGTAGATGAGAAGCTGGTTATGAGTCAACAGTATACTCTTGTAGTGAAGGCTAATGGCCTATTAGGGTGCATTAAGAGGAGCATTGCCAGCAGATTGAGAGAAGTGATTATTCCCCTTTATTCGGCTTTGGAGTATTGTGTCCAGTTCTGGGCCCCCCACTATATAAAGGATGTGGACGCATTGAAGAGGGTCTAGCAGAGGGCAACCGAAATGATTAGGGGGCTGGAGTGCATGACCTATGAAGAGAGAGTGAGGGATTTGGGTTTCTTTAGTCTGCAGAAGAGAAGAGTGAGGGTGGATTTGATAGCAGCCTTCAACTTCCTGAAGGGAGGTTCCAAAGAGGACAGAGAAAGTCTGTTCACAGTAGTGATGGATGGCAGAACAAGTAGCAGTGGTCTCAAGTTACAGTGGGAAAGGTCTAGGTTGGATATTAGGAAAAACTATTTCACTAGGAGGGTGATGAAGCACTGGAATGGGTTATCTAGGGAGATGGTGGAATCTCCATCCCTGGAGGTTTTTAAGTCTCGGCTTGACAAAGCCTTGGCTGGGTTGATTTGGTTGGGATTGGTCCTGCCTTGGGCAGGGGGCTGGACTTGATGACCTCCTGAGGTCTCTTCCAGCTCTATGATTCTAAGTGGCAGCACATGGAGCCAGTTCCTTCTCCTGCAAGTCATATTCAGCCTGCAAGGCTTGCTCTCCCCCTCCCACATAGTGGGAAACTGGTACTGGCGCTCCAACTTTGGAGGGAGACTCAGGGTCATAGTGCTAGCTCTGGCTCCACCCTTAAGGCTGGGAGGCAAGTCACAAGTCTGCAGCCCACCTTCAAGATAGTCATGGACCACTAGTGTTCCAGGGACTGCACTTTGACAACCGCTGCCCTAGAGGGTGCAGCAGAGTGCTCAGTTCCCTCAAGCAATAAGTTGGGCCATTTTTCAGGCGGGGGGGGGGGGATGCACCTTTACTACAGGTGCATGTGTCCTGGGATCTTGTACCATCCAGAGCCCAAGCCTCTGTAAGGTAGGGAAGGAGCCTCTCTGGGTAGACGGCTCCGATACTGGCTCTGGAAGCAGTAATAGCACAGATCTTAATGAACATGCTAAACATTTGGTTAATTGATCCCCGAGCAGGATTTCCAGTCTCCAAAGCTAATGTGATCTCTTGGGTGGAACAAAGGGAGGAGCTGTGGATCCCAGATCTCCAGGGCTCTGAGGAAGGGGAGATCATCTGCAACAGCCACACAGGTGAGTAATCCACTAAAGTGACTCAGAAACCAATTTCTGTGTCCTCACAGCGGACATCTCTTGAGCATTTTCATCAAGTCTAACTGCCCCTTCAACTTGTTTCCAGCTCCAGTCGGGGTGGGGGAGGTGTTGCTGGCAAGAGTAATTTTCAGGTCCAACACCTGTGCTTCTCTAAGTACAAAACACGCTGCACCAGTATCTGTGAAACACAAGCAGTTTATTTCCTGACAGATTTCAGTTGTACCCCTTAACTAAAAGAACAACATGATAGGAAAAGAGGCTCTTACTTCCCTTCTGCAAGCTGGGGACCCCTGGGAGGTCGTCTAGTCTTCTGAGGCACTGGTACCAGAATCCATCGCTGAAGTCCGAATTGCCATACTGTTGTGCAGCTTATATACAGGTTTTTACCCTGTTTTGCAGTTTGGAACTTTCTGGGGGTTACATATCACTTGTTACAGGATGGCTTAGCCATTCACTATTGGTCTGGTACTGCTTTTCCTTTTGACCTTGTTTACATGATTAATACATCTGGTTAAGCAAGGTTGTTATGTTCCTGTCCTTTCTCCTACCCTTATCTATAAATTGCTTTTGTCACAATGGCACCACCGCCTATCTTCAGGCGCGTGTTCCTGAAGGCTTGTTTCGGGCTCATCAGTTATAGGAGGAGGGGGGAGGATGTGTACCTTGCCACCCCTGTGCTTTCATGTGCAAAGTGCTTCCGCAATTAACCCCTACAGGGTGGATGCTGGGTTCTCTCTGGGAAAGGGATATAGGGAAGGAGAATGAACTTAGCTCATGATTATTGAACTTTTCCAACCATTATTTGAGCATGTTCCCCCTTTTCTAGTCCCCTTTCAGAGTTTTCCTTTCAGCTCAGCACAGAGAATGACTTCTGTCTGGTTTCTGTGTTTGTCCCAGCAGGTGATGGGACACTGAGTGAGAACAATGAGGAGAGTCTTCAGCAGGAAGGACTAGAGCAAGTGGCTCCACATAGGATGTTATTGGGAAGATCTGAGGGGCATGTTTCCCAGATACCTGAGCCGGGAGAGACCAGTGAGAGTCAGCGTAGCTCAGAAAGGCAACAGAGAAACCATCCAGAGAAGGGACAGGGAAAATCCAATCCTAGGAGCAGAGGGGTGAAAAACACAGAAACCATACAACAGAAAATTCTCCATCAACAAGCGCTCTACACTTGCAGTGACTGGGGAACTGTTATTGAATATCATAGAATCCACACAGAAGAGAAGCCCTTCAACTGCTCTGTTTGTGGGAAAAGCTTCAGTGAGAGCTCAGATCTTGTTAAACATTGGAGAATCCACACAGGGGAGAAACCCTTCAGCTGCTCTGACTGTGGTAAAAGTTTCAGTTGGAACTCACATCTTGATACACACAGGAGAATCCACACAGGGGAGAAACCCTTCGGCTGCTCTGACTGTGGGAAAAGCTTCAGTCAGCAGTCAAGTCTCATTAGACATAAGAGAAACCACACAAGAGAAAAACCTTTCAGTTGCTGTGATTGCGGGAAAAGCTTCCGTGAGAGTTTACAACTTATTAGACACAGGACAATCCACACTGGAGAGAAACCCTTCAACTGCTCTGACTGTGGGAAAAGCTTCAGTAAGAGGTCAGACCTTGTTACACATAGGCGAATCCACACAGGGGAGAAACCTTTCACCTGCTCTGACTGTGGGAAAAGCTTCCGTGGGCGCTCACACCTTGTTAAACATAGGAGAATCCACACAGGAGAGAAACCTTTCAACTGCTCTGATTGTGGGAAAAGCTTCAGTTGGAGCTCACATCTTGTTACACACAGGAGAATTCATACAGGGGAGAAACCTTTCAACTGCTCTGACTGTGGGAAAAGCTTCAGTAGGAGCTCACATCTTGTTACACACAGGAGAATCCACACAGGGGAGAAACCGTTTAGCTGCAGTGATTGTGGGATAAGTTTCAGTAGGAGCTCACATCTTGTTACACATAGGAGAATCCACACAGGAGAGAAACTCTTAGACTGCTCTGACTATGGGAAAAGCTTGAGTCAGGACTCAAGTCTTACCAATCATCATACAATCCACCCAGGAGAATCATAGATTCATAAAATAAAATAATAGAAAACTAGAAGAGACTTCAAGAGGTCATCAAGTACAGTCCCCTGCCCTCATGGGAGGTCCAAGTATCATGTCATCCCTGATAGATGTCTATCTAATTTCTCTTAGATATCTTCAATGATGGAGATTCTGCAATCTCCTTAAGCAATTTATTCCAGTTTTCAGCCACCCTCACAGTTAAGTTTTTCCTAATGTCCATCCTAAACCTCCCTTGCTGCAATTTAAGTCCATGCCTTCTCCTCTCATCAGAGATCAAGAACAATATTTTCCCCTCCTCCTTGTAACATCCTTTTAGGTACTTGAAAACTGCTATCATAGCCCCTCCCAGTCTTCTCTTTTCTATACTAAACAAACCCAGTTCAGTCTTCCCTCATAGGTCATGTCTTCGAGACATTTAATGATTTTTGTTGCTCTTCTCTGGCCTCTCTCTATTTCTCCGCATCTTTCTTGAAGTCATGTGCCCAGAACTGACCACGTTACTCCAGCTGAGGCCTAATCAGCATAGAGTAGAGCAGAAGAATTGCTTCTCATGTCTTACTCATAACATTCCTGTTAATGTAACCCTATAACTTTGCCAACTGCAGGAAAATGTTCATTCAGAGCTCAGAACTTGTTAGACACAGGAGACTCCATACAAGAGAGAAACCCTATGACCTTAGTTCTCTTAAAGTTGTATGGTCGTACAGCCTTTCTGCAGCCTAATAAATGCCTAGCTGGTGCTTAGGCCTATGGTGGGGATTGATGCCTGTGTTCACTGGTATCAAACCCAGCCCAGACCTGCAATGACTGGCAAACAGATGGCTATCCCACTGCCACAGCCCCAGAGCTGCCATGGCAGGGAGAGATGCTGCTCTCCGCTTCCCTTCTCACAGCAGCATCTGAGGTTGGGGAGAGAAAACTGGTGGGAGTCTTCTCTCCCCAATGTAGCCCTTTGGTGGCCTGCTTCTCAAATCCTTCCATCCTTGGCACACCCCCAGCTAGAGCCCTCACCCCTCCACAGCTCAAACCTCTCTCTCGGCCCTGAGCCCATTATCCCTGGGCCCACCTCAGGGCCAGCCCTCACACCCCTGCTCCCCAGCTCTTTGCCACAGCCCTGAGATTCCATCCCACAATCCAAGACCCTGAACCCCAGCCCTACTCCTACCACATGACGTTGGTTCTGTGCACCAGTGAGGAGATGTCTCACATTCCTTGCATATTGATGCCTCTAATAAAATTAATTCTGCAACTGTGAGAGAAATTACGTGGAACACTCTGTATAACTACTCTGGCTGTGAGAAAAACTTCAGAGAGAGTTCAGACCTTGTTAGACATTGGAGAATCCACACAGGAAAGAAACCCTTCATCTGCTCATGACTGTGGGAAAAGCTTCAGTGAGTGCTCACGCCTTATTGCACATCAGAAGTTCACACAAGATAGAACCCCTATAACTGCTCTGCTTGTGGGCAAAGGTTTAACAGCTGATACCTTTTTGAATATCTGTCAGGAGAGGTAAAATCTGTAGTTCAAGCAGAAAAGCTTTAGTCAGTACTCACACATTGTCTCACATTGGAGAACCCAAAGATGATAGAGACCCTATTGTAATGTAACAGGGTTTCTGGGGCCATTTCTGAGAGGGTCATATCACAGTGAATTGCTTAAAGATGGGTCTACTTGCAACCCAAGTCTGAGGATCTTCTGTCAAAAAGCACACCAAACCAGTCACAAAAAGCACTTCTGTTTGTCGCACTGGTCAGCAAGCAGACACACAAGCAGACCCCTAAACCATGCAGAAGAGTCCAGAAATTCCAGTGCTAAAAAGTTCACAAAGGTTTAGAAAATCAACTATTGTTGCTAAAATTCTGTAGGGAATTTCTGTGCTTCAGGTAAGATGGAATTTCATCTAAGAAAGCTCAATTCTTGCTTTCCTAGAACACTAACCCCATTGCAGTTCAATTCTGTTCCCTAGAATTGGACTGTTGGGAGTGGTAGCTGATGTTAACAGAAAAGTGTCCAAGTCATATAAACTCAGCAACTTCCATTCAACTATGAAAAGGTCCTAATATCATATGGTACAAACAGAAACAATTATTGTAGAAACAGTAAAAGTAATACAGCCTTAAAACTACCTGAGACTGGAGAAAATTTTCTAAAACCAAAACTGGAATCAGTGCCCTATCAAATGTATGGTCCATTTTTGTCAATATTGCCATCACACAACTTAAAAAATCATAAATTTCATTATTTCATAAAATCATAGAATACTGGAAGTGGAAAGGACATCTATAGGTTATCAAGTCCAGTCCCCTGCCCTTATGGCAAGATTAAGGACCATCTAGACTATCCCTGTTAGATGTCTATCTTATTTCCAGCAACAGAGATTCCACAACCTCCCTATGCAGTTTATTCCATTGTTTACCCACCCTTGACTGTTAGCAAGTTTTTCTTAATGTCCAATCCAAATATTTCAGATATTTTCATAGAATCATAAAACTGGAAAGGATCTTAAGAGGTCATCAAGTCCAGTCCCTTGCTGTCCCCTGCAAGCACTATTTAGATCATCCGCGACAGATGTCTGTCTAACCTGCTCTTAAATATCTCCCATTGATGGAGATTCCACAACCACCCTTGGCAATTTATTCCAGTGTTTAACCAACAAGATAGGAAGTTTTTCCTAATGTCCAACCTAAACCTCCCTTGCTGCAGGTTAAGCCCATTGCTGCTTGTCATATCCTCAGAGGCCAAGGAGAACAATTTTTCTCACTCCTCCTTATAACACCCTTGTAACAGATACTTGAAAACCGCTATCATGTCCCCTCTTAGTCTTTTCTTTTCTAAACTAAACAAGCCCAATTCTTTTGGTCTTCCCTCATAGGTCCTGTTTTCTAGACCTTTAATAATTTTTGTTGCTCTTCTCAATCTTCTCCAATTTTTCCATGTCTTTCTTGAAATGTGGTGCACTCTAATTAAGACCTAATCAGTGCAGAGTAGAGTGTAAGAATGATTTGTGTCTTGTTCACAGCTCTCCTGTTCATTTTGATTTGAAATGTTATGGTCTTGTAATTGTAGGGGTTCTGACTGAAAAAAGAATTGTGGGCATGTGGGGGTGTCACAAGGTTATTGTGAGGGAGTGGTAGTACTGCTACCCTTATTTCTGTGCTGTCTCTATTGTGGGGCTTCCTTCAGAGCCGGGTGCCTGGTCACTCAGGACCAGCTGTCCATGTTTCTAATGATCAAATCCCCCTTACTAGCACCAGTCTTGTCCTAATGACTGGAGTTCTCTCCCTAGGAGAAATATACTCTGTGCAAGATGATGACATCATCTATAAGGTCCCAACTATGGGATCATTCCCTTCTTCTCCAGTTGGGAGACTTCCCTGAGATGTTCACCCTCCTCAACAGCACAGCAGCTACGTGACCAGGGAGTGGGGCCATTCTACTGTGTCCTGGAAACTCTTTTATGTACCTCTGCCTCCAATAGCTCCTCCAGTTTGCCACCATGGTCTCCAAAGTCTGTATGTACAGACTCTGAGGGCCAGGAGCACCTTGCACTAAATGCATACATATGCCACCTGTCTATAGGGCATGTAATCAGTCACACATTAATTCCAGAAGCCTTTTGACTCTCATTCCACCTTAGGCTCTGCCCCCAACTCATGTGTTCCCTCAAAATGCTCACCCTGACCTGTCTCTTCCCACACTCATTCTGCCTCTCCTCTACCATGTCCTTAATAGCACTGAACAGTTGATCTGCAGGAGATAGGAACCTCTAGTTCGGGGGAGAAGCTGATGTGTGAGGCCCAAAGGTGCATAGGAGGGTAGAGGAGGAGGGGCAGATATGAAAATTGTGGCTGCCAGTGGGTTCCACAGGTTTTTTTTTCTATGAATGTCATAGCTCCATGCTACTCACAGAGTCAGTGTATGTCACTAAGCAATGGATGTGGAATCAAACTGCAAAGGCCTGGATCCAGAAAGTATATTAAACAATTCCATAACTTTCTGCAGTGCAGGTTTGGCGTAAAAAAACCTGGGGATTACAGTGGATGAGAAGCTGCATATGAGTCAACAGTGTGCCTTTGTAGCCAAGAAGGCTAACAGCATATTAGGTTGCATTAGGAGGAGCATAGCAAGCAGATCTAGAGAAGTGATTATTCCCCTTTATTTGGCACTGGTGAGGCCACATTGGGAGTGTTATGTCCAGTTCTAGGCCTACCCCATTTCAGAAAGAATGTGAACACATTGGAGAAAGACCAGCAGAGGGCAAGCAAAATGATTAGGGGACTAAAACACTTGTTTTATAAGAAGCTGAGGAGTTTGGGCTTATTTAGTCTATAAAATAGAAGAGCTTGTATGTCTAGGTATGAAATATATATCACAAGTATCACCAGTTCTCCTAATTTTGGCATGGCTCTGGCAATATTTGGAGTATTTATGAAGGTATGAGCTGCTGGGTATGGAAGCCAAGAGGCAATTCTCCTTACCAGCTCAGAAACAAAAAGACAAATAAAAGGATCCAAAATGTGTGTCTTTAAAAAAAATCATAATTTGAATGGCCTTTGATTGTGTGGCACTGAGCCAGAAAGAGTGAAGCAACTAGCAGGCTAAATGACCCAAATTGAAAAGTATGCAAATGTTAATTAAGGTCATTCCTTTTAAATATTTAACACAGCCATGTTAGATAAGACTGGAGCTTTGAAATGAAAACCTGTATTGTTAGAGAATTTGATGTACATACTAATTATATTTGGATATAGCTTGTTAGATGTTAGCAATGTAAGTTGTGAATGTTAATTCCCTTTTGTGTCTTATTTACATTTTATTCTGTTTGTGGATTATTCCCCTTTATTAGTTAAGCTTAAGATCAAAGATGTAAAAGATATTGAAGGCGGTTGTATGACTTACATTGTCTTTATGGTCCATAGTTTACGTGTGTGTGTGTGTGTGTGTGTGTGTGTATATGAATTTGGGATTTTTACATCAGTGCAGCATGTACATTACCTGTTCTTCACCCAAGGAATGCCTGGTGCATTGCCATGGTGCATTTAGGCTGCCATGGCTTGCTAAAAATCTATCAAAGCTCTCTAGGGCCTCACCCTGTCATCTCATCTGCTTACACTTGGTCAGGGGCAGCTTGAGTTGCAGGACTGAAGACTCCAGCTCCAATCTGGATTATGCTGCTAATCCTTTTTGGAAGTATTTGAACAATTTCTCTATTTGGACTGTCCGTCTGGAGAGCTTCATTTATTTCTGTGTGTTTAATGGTCTTTAATTGCAACACTCTGTGTTCTTCCTTCATAAATCTGTGTTGAGTGAATAAGAACTGGCTGTAAACACGTATGTGGGGGAGATCTGAGATATTCATTGACCTGGTGGGTAATGTGTCTGACCCTTTGGCTTGATAAACTTTATACATGATGAACAAGATTTTCAGTGATCTTAATCATATTGATGTGGCTGTCTGGGTGAGGCCCAGGGCTGGATTGCTTTAAGGGAGCTGTGCTTTGGCTTCTGGGTAACCAATAGGGTATTGTAGAAGCTGCTTTGTTGCTTGCTTGGTGAATCTAATTATTTGAATAATGACCCTTCTGTGTCTTCCTTTCAAACACCCTCCCCCCGCCCCCCGCACTTAGCTGATGTGCAGAGAGGTGGCTTCAACACCTTGCCTAGGATGGAGGAAACCTCCCTTTTTTGCACAGTCCCTGTGTGCTCAGGGATCCCTGCACAGCTCTGCAGTGCTAGCTGCACTCCAGAGATTTGCACAAGCAGCTTCCTACTGGCACAAGCCTTGCCCAGAAGTGTGAGAAGGCTCCTCAGCAGGAGGTGGTACCCAGGCTGCAAGTCCCATGATTATGTAAACAAGGGAACAGCCCCGCGACATTGCGGAGCTTTCCTGGCTCATGCACTGCTCTGGTTCACTTGGGCTGATGACAGGTTCTGAGTTCTCACTCCTGCTTCCTTTGCCCAGAGCCTGCCTGACCTGTAGGGCTCCCCCTCCACTTTCCTACATGGCAGAGCCCCTGTAACCCCAACAAGGCTGGGCTGAGGACTCAGTTAAGATACAGATATTCAGGCCTTTCTGGAAAGGCATGTACTGTAAGATTCTTTCTCGAGTGGTGTCCCTGTGAGTGGTTCACTCAGATCTCGGTGCATCTTGGTGCCACTGATCAGAGATTTTTGCCCAGCAGTGTCTCTCGTGCCGCTCATGTACAGTTGCTGTCTCATGCTGTTTTCATCCGTTAGGTGCGTGCATGGTGCGAGCCTCCTTTGGTTCCTTTTCTACTGTCCTTGACTGAAGATGGAGTTGCAGCAATGCTTTCCTTTCTGACAGAAAATAGTAAAGTAGTTCAGTTTAGTTTTAAACATTGTTCATCGCTTTAGTCAGTTTATACTTAGTTTTAGTTAGTTCTCTGTTTAAAAAAAAAAAAGACTGCTTCCCTGGGTGTTTTCCTCTTTGCTTTCCTACTCAACCTCCCCACCCCACCCCATCCTCCCAACTTTGAACACTCACATTTGTTCAACATTATGTGTGGTCTATACAAGAAGCCTATTTCAATATAAATTCAAAATAATGGGCTCCTTACTCTGACTTCTTGTAAATCTCATTGAATGAGGAATATGGAATTTGTTGGAATAGCAATTTGTTTCAAAATAAGTGAAGTGCTTTGAAATAAACTATTTCAAAATAAGCTATGCAATTTGAGTAGTTCAAAGGCATGAGTAGTGTGTAGATGTACCTTCTTCAGAGCTGCTGCCTTGCTGGAAGGTAGATGAATTGCAGGTATGGGACAGCTCTCTGCCAGCATGGACAGCAGCTAGTGTACTGAATATTGCTATGTCTGGATCCAGTATTGGGAACTGGGATGCTTCTCTGGGTCTCTCTGGCCATCATGGGTGTTGGGTATGTAAGGCAGGGGAAGGCATTACCTTCCCAAACTGCGAAGCGTGGCCCCTCCCATACTCTGCCTCCAGAACACCTGCTCTAGATGTTCTAGGGGTGTTCTATTGCTGCCCTCAGGGCCCACCCTCCTGCTGCTGGAGAGGCTGGGCCAGGTTGTGCCCACCTCCCTCCCTTGGTGCTGGGAAGACTGGAGCCATGTCAAGCATCCTCTTCTGGGCTGCATGGTGCATCATCCTCCAGGGCTGGGGAGGCTGCAGCAAGCATGCACTTGCTTCCTTCCCCATGGCTGGAAGTGGGGAGCATGTGTGTGCCGCGCCGCCCTGCCTCCTGGGGGACTGGGAAGAGGCAGGGCTGCAGATGGGACTTGTGGTTGGCACTGCTCTGCTTGGGCTCCTGCTCCACTCAACTTCACTCTGGCACAGGTAGATCCTGATCCCATGAAGGGTAGGACCCCCTGGTTTCCTGATTCCCTTATTACACTGCATGCCCTGTCAGAAAGGATGACTGGGAGCTTTGGCCCCTCCCCATTTCCACAGGGACTGCCCATCTCAGGGTATGTATTTGCCATTGGTCTTTCCCTTTCTTTTGTGGTTGGCTGGCTCCCAGTCGCAAAGCCCACTGAGGGATAGTGAGGAGCCCAGTCTCCCTGCACAGGATGTGTCCAGAACCACCTGCCCAATTGTTCAGTGGGGCAAAGGGCTATGCTCCCAGCTCTGAACCCTGCAGTCTGAATAAATGTGGGGCTGGGTTAGGCTGCAGCAAGGCCATGTAGCTCCATGTGTCTGACCTCCCTCTCTTCCAGCTGGGCAAGAGCCAGATGTTTCCCCCTCCTGCTGATTGTCTCATGCCCACTG
This sequence comes from Pelodiscus sinensis, assembly GCF_049634645.1. Taxonomy (NCBI): domain Eukaryota; kingdom Metazoa; phylum Chordata; order Testudines; family Trionychidae; genus Pelodiscus; species Pelodiscus sinensis. The sequence continues at coordinate 2,791,370 of NC_134742.1, forward strand.
GAGCCAGGTCTCAGGCCTGGCAGTATAGGCACGAGGGCTGGGCCTATTATGTGGAAGACTCGCTAGAGACGCTGCAGCCCTGTGGGCTGAGCAGAGCGTGGCCTTGCTCCCAGCTTCGTCTTATGCCCAAGAGTGTGGCCCTTGCACTTGCCACTAGCCTTCTTCCCACATGGCCCATCAGGAGAGGTGAAGCAGGGCCAGGCTCACCAGTGCGGGACAGGCAGGAAGGGTCCCAGGCTTTTCTGCTCTGGGCATCTAGAACAGAGGGACTGGTACTGACAGCTCCTAGGAAAGGCTGAAAAGCCACAAGGCAACAGGTGGGGTGAGAGTAGAGGATTCCACTGCCTCAACACATCCTGTAGACAGCCACAGCGACCCCTGGTCAGTCTTTTCCCTGGCACCCAGGCACCCACCACAGGACCCCACAAATCAACCTATGGGGAAGCTGGTCATGGTCTGTGGCCAGCACCTCTTTAAGCTGGAGTCACAAGGGCAACATAAAGAGGAGGCCCTGAGTGGCAGCTGCAGTGGTCTGCTTTAGCGGCAGAGCCTTTGACTGGCTGACACTTTCTCCAGGTCACCAATCCATGTGCTGCCCATGGGGATGGGCTTAGGGGAGTGAGGAGGTTTTCAGGAGGGACTCTGCAGTGCAAGGGGTATCACATTTGAACACACAACAGCCTCTTGTTGAGAAACACAGGGTCTTATTGCAGCTCCTGTTGGTGCCCAGATAAGCACAGCTCCCACATGACAGAGGGTGGTGACATCAGCTGAGAATGTTCCTTGGTGTCAGCCTGGGGAAGCGAGATGAGTCAGGCCAGGCACCTGTGGGAGGCTTGCAGCTTGGCCTCCCCTGCCCTCAGAGCACCTCAGTGTGGTGAGCAGAGTCCCACCTTTTGTTCTGCCAAAGCCTGTGGGGTGCGTCTGGCTGCAGGGAGGCAGAACTCTGCCTGTCCCCGCATAGTCCCAGAGATGGCCATTTCCAGCCCAGAAAAGGGAGGGATTTCTGGGTAGAAGGAAAACAAGAAAATTGGTGTCCCAGTGGGCATGAGGTGGCTCCATTTTAGCCATGCTGGTGGGGCAGGGGGAAGTTGTGGTGGGCTTGAGGGGCTCCCCGGAAGCTAGCTGGCTCCCCTTTCCTCTCTTGCTTTCCAGGTTTGTTCCTGTGGATTTGAGCCTCCAGATAATGAGAAAGCAGGGCCAGCCCCCCTATCAGGCCTCCTCACTGCACCCACTCAAAGGGCTCAGTGTGGCAGGAGATGTTGCCCTAAGAGGCTTCTCCCCCACAAGTGAGAAGCAGAGAAACACCCAGGGCTCCAGATGTGCTACTAAATAAGCCCCCTCAAACACAGGGCGGGAGAAACTGCCCCACACACTGGCCTGGCTTTTCCCCCTCCCCCTGACAAGGCCAGAATAGCAAAGGATCCAGTGGGAGCAGCCAGGGCTCGTGCCTGCCCAGCAACTCCTTCCCAGAGCCCAGCAGAAGCTAAACCAATGGTCAGAGGAGCCAAGAGGAGGTTTCTAGGATGAAGACAGCAAGGGCACAGACAAAGCAAAGCCATTGCCACTACTGCTAAGGGACTAAACCCTCAATCTCCTGATCCATTAGGCCATACGGTCCCTGTTTTCCTTAGGCAGCCCTTAGGGAGAGCCATGGAAGCTCAAGCCCACAGGAACAGGCCTGGAACATGCAGTCTCCAGCTGGTGGGAAGTGCTGCAGGGCCGGGCACTGAGAAAGCCAGGGGAAGAAAGGGGGGGGGGGGTCCCAGGAAATGCAGCAGCTGTGGAGAAGCAATAAGGCCTAAGTGCCTGGCAGCCAGCTGAGGGGAAAGGTGCCCAGAGAGAGCCAGGCCAATGGTGTCCCAGCAGCATTCAGGGCTCCACCTCCTGCCACCTGAGCTCAAACCTCACTGGGCACCTCCTGGTCAGTTCCCCTCTAAGATTTTCTGTCCCTGAGCAGAGTGAGTTTTGTCTTGGGCACCAATACTAAGGCCATGTGTGCTCTATTGGATGTGTGCCACCATGGCATCCAAGTTAACAAACCATTTTAAAGCTCTTTGCAGTGGGAACCATGGCCTAACTCGATAAAGCGCCTGAGATCCTGGGTTCAGTTCTCAGTGGTGCTTTGCTGTATGCCAGACATGGGGAATCTAGGACTTCCCTGGATATCAACCTGCTCCTTGGTAGGGCTAGGGCACACAGTATCTAGGCTGGGCTCTCTAGTGTGCAAAGGGAGTCTTTCTCCTTATCAGTGCGGGTTTGACTTTTTCCTGCTTCTTACCTGTGTGCAGTCCCCCCAAAATGATTTTTCTGTGGGCCAGCCCTCCTCAACCTAAAAAAGGTTCCCTCCACTGCAGTTATTTGCTCCTCTCTGCTCATTTTCCTGTGTCCTTCTGGGAACAGAAGAGATCTCCACTGGCCATTCTTGGAGCTGCTTGTGCGGAGTGGAGAGAGCGCTGGAACCTGAGCGCTGGGTTTTTTCTCACTCAGGCTATAGATGCCATTGCTGTGCCTGCTGTGGGATTCCCTGTGGAAGTGCTGCCCCCTCGTGGTGCAGGGAAGAACAATTCTGCATCTTGAGTTTTTGTATTAACTTGTCAGATTCCAAGGCCAGCTGAGGTCTCCCACATGGCCACAGGTTGCACACAGCGTTTCAAAGTGGCAGACCCCAGCCTCACGCAACGCTGCCGCTTTGAAGCATCCCCATCTCTCCCGACCCGTTGCTGCCTCTTTCTGATAGAGGCAGCAAGAAGGGGAAGTGACTAGTCGACTAGGGGTTCACATCCCTAATTAAGACCTTGGGTGTGGGAAGTGCAGCACCACTATTATGTCCCTGAACCTGCTTCCCCTGGGAGGGGGCATCAAAGGGACAGTCTCTCACACAGGAGCCAACATTATTAGGGCTTGTACTCCTGACATTGCAGGGCAGGAAACAATGAAGGACTCTGAACCAAAGCCAACCCTGCTATTCCACAGCCCACCCAGCTTCTGATACCCGTAGGGACAGGAATCCTTACCCAGCCAGCTCACAGCCTACTAATTCTCCTGCATCACATCCCAGTTATTCTGAAATAGCACATTTCGAAATAGCACGTCTGCATTGCAGGGAAGCCTCAAAATTAGTCCTGGGCAGGCTTCCCTAATGTAGATGTATTATCTCGATTTACAGCTCCGGGAGGAATAACTTAGAATGGCCCTGGGGAGGGGCTATTTCGAAACAGCAGAAGTGGAGCATCTACACATGCTTTATTTCAAAATAGCTATTTTGGAATAGGTGTTATTCTTCGCAGAATGAGGTTTACAGAAGTCAGAATAAGATGTTATTTTGAAATAATGGAATTGCTGTGTAGATGCTCACATGGCTGTTATTCTGAAATAACTGTAATTCCAAAATAACTTTGCTGTGTAGACACACCCTTAGGCTATGTCTACACTGCCAGTTTTTGCTGCAGAAAATATGCTAATGAGGGACTCATTTGCATGAGTTGCAATCTCTTTTGCCAGTTTGCAGGGGGTTTCTTTGGCACCACACTGCAGCAGATGGTGCTGCTGCCCAGCCAGCTCTTTGCCTGGGGCTCGCTCCTCATCTGCAAATTGTGGTTCCAAAGCTGGGGCAGGCAGAGTCCAGGGCTGGATCTGGAAGGGCTCCCCCTGTCCATCCACCCTCACACACCACACGGGGAGTAGCACGGCTCAGGTGGCAGTGTGTGACCCAAGAAGTCCAGCCCCAGCTGTGGAGCAAAGGGAGCAACTTCCCCTCCCAGAGCAATAAGCAGTAAGAACTAGGAGCCTGTGCCCCTCTTCTGCCAGAGCCTGGCCACAGTCTCTCTTCACCACCCAGCACCCAGGGACAACTCGCAGGGACTGACCCAAGACAGACTGAAAGAACTGGCTCGATCCTCCGGAATAAAGCCCTTTTCTGGAAGATCTCTTATTCCTACTTCCCCCTGCCTACTTCCTCTTATTCCTATTTCCCCCCGCGCCAGTCTAGATGCTTTTTTCCGGCTTTTCCCCAAGCCGGAAAAAAAGCGGCGGCCATGTTTATTTAAATCCCGCAGGGGATATTTAAATCCCCCGCGGATTTCCCTATTCCCAAGTTCAAAATTAGCATGCCCCTTCCGAAGAAGGGGCCAGTGTAGACGTAGCCGCTCAGTTCTTTCAGTCTTCCCATATAGCTTGTGTTTTCTAGGCCTTTAATCCTCTTTGTTGCTCTTCTCTGGACCTTCTCCATTTTCTCCCCATCTTTCTTGAAATGCGGTGTCCAGAACTGGATTCGATATGCCAATTGAGGCCTAACCATTTGGAGGGAAGATGATGAGCTGCTGAACCAAATGACTGAAGAACTGGTGGATTCCCCATCTCCTACCATCTCAAAGCAAAACTTGATGACTTTCTAGAAAAAAAAAAAGGGGTCTGGGGGAATAAATGTTTGTCCTGGCATAACGGGATTAAATACAATGGCCCGTGATCCAGATGAGACCAGAGTATGTGATCTAATGATCCCCCCCTCCCCCTCCCGTGAATTTTAGGCTCTCACCCTGTAAACACTCAGCAGGTGTCTTGAAGATTAAATATCTGACTGTCCTGGAGAGGCGTTGTAAGTACAAACATGGGCCATGCGCTGACTTGGGCAGCCAGGCTGGTGTCAGTAACTCCCCCCCCCCCGCCCTCCCCGCGTCTGTGAGAGGAAGCTGTCCCCCCCCAGCCAGTTGTTTGGGTCCCAGGGCAAAACTCCCTCCCTCACCCCCGCTTATACCCCCCCTGCCCTCCCCCAGTGATTTTTCTGCCCGGGCCCCAGCTCTCAGACCTGACACATCACCTGCCCCCGCCCAGCTCCCCCCTCCCCGCCTCACCTCGGCTCCTCCAATTCCTCCTGCCCCCGCCGCCGCCCAGAAACGGAAGCAGCATCTCAGCCAGTAACGGTTTCAACTGCTGCCTCAAAAATCACTGCGTGCAGCGCATGCGCAGCGACCGACTCCCTATGCCCAAGCGCGGAGTCAGACGCTGCTGCGGTCTCCGTCCAGGGGCCAAACCGCAGCGGGGCCTGAGTCGGGGAAGGGAGTGGTTGGGAGAGGTAGGACGCACTGAAAACCCGGCTGGGATATTCCGGAATGGGGGGGGAGATAGACCGCGCATGTGTAGCGCGTCAGTAACTCCGGTCTTGAGCCAGCTCCAGAGCTTAGCTCAGACCGGGAGCTGCCTGGCCACGCCCCAGCCTTAGCGGTCTCTGCGCAAACCAGGCTGCCAGTGCAGAGCCCTTCCCGGCTGCGACCCGGAGACTCTCTCCGCGCAGAGACCCAGCCCCGCCCCCAAGGAAGCCTCCCGCGGAGCAGGTGAGTCCCGCGGGGAGAAGGTGACCCCGCCCCCCCCTCCCCAGGGCGCTGCTCTCGGCAGCCTGTGCGCGGGGCAGGAGTTGCCCAGGCTGCAGGGCGGGGAACACACGGGAATGGGGGAGGAGCAGGGGCAGGGGGATGCTCTGAGTGCAAAAATCCGGGGTCCTAGGGGAGGTTCTGTGCTGGCAGCTTCCCCATCCCCTGTTCCCAGGGTAGCATTGGCTGTCTGTGCTGCAGTTCTTCAGCCTAGGCTTCTGCACTTAAGTTTCCTGTGGGGTTGTATTCTTTTGGATCTCTTTGGACTAAAGTAGGGATGTTAAGTGTTGATTAATTGGCTAATTGAATAGTTAATGTGCTTTGCATCGACTAGTGGATTAGATGATAAGGGGGCCTCCAGGGCTGTTGCTACACTTCAAAGGCAAAAGCATTGCGGGGAGCACGGGACCAGCGGGGGATTCTGTACTCCCCATAGCAAGTACTCCCCATAGCATTTCCTCCGGGGTCAGCTGGGGATTCTGAGTCCCTAGCTGACCCCCAGCTCCACATGGTGCTGCCACTTTGAAACACCACATGCACTCCAGGGCCAGCTGGGGACTCCACTGCTACACTGTTTCAACGTGACAGTGCTGCATGGAGCCCAGAGTCTAGCCTCATCCTCCATGTGGGGCTGCTGCTTTGAAGCACCTCCTCATCTCCTCCCTCCCCCCCTTACCTCTTTCTGATCGTGGCAGCAAGGGGGACAGGGAAGCAACCAGTCAACTAGCATGTCAACTTTCTGATAAGCAAATGCTTATCAGAAAGTTAACTAGTCATTCACATCGCTAATGTCAAGGGTGACAGATTTTCTCGGTTGGTGTCAGCGCTCTTGTACCTACCATATTTAGTCAGGTGAATCTGGGGCTTTTTTTAATCAGACACAATGGGCACTCAGAACCAAATTCAGTTGTTGCATAGTGAAACTCAAGCCACGTATTGAGAATGTGGACTTGGAATCTAACTCTGCTGTTTATGGAATGGCTAGCATTTGCCCAAAATGTCAGAGTCTAGCATGTGTGTCACCAGGGACAGAGTCTGGGGAGAATGGGGGTGTGGAAAGGATTAAAGCCCCTCTGAAATGTCTCCAATTGCCCTTCTCTGACAGGCTGCAGAGCACCCATGTCTGTCTCCAGCTCAGCCCCTGGCCTGCAGAGCCAGGGGAAAGAAATGGCTATGGTGGAGCCGGTGAGCTTCGAGGAAGTGGCTGTGTATTTCTCTGAGGAGGAATGGGCTCTGCTGGATCTGGGCCAGAGAGCCCTCTACTGGGATGTGATGCAGGAGAATTATGAGGCTGTGAGCTGGCTGGGTAAGGTTTCCTGTCCCCTTAGGTATCAGAATCTGGGTGGGCTCTGAAGCAGCTGGGTTGGGTTTGGTTCAGATTTCCTCATTGCCTCCTGCCCTTCAATGTCAGGAGTATCAGCCCCAATAATGCTGGCTCCTGTGTGAGAGACTGTCCCCTCGGTGCACCCTCCCAGAGTAAGCAGGTTCAGGGACATAACAATGGTGCTGCTCTTTCCACAGCCAAGGTCTCAGTTTGCTTCCCCACCATCTTGCCCCTTGGCCGGAGGTGTTAGTGGAAGGGCCCAGATGGGAACAGAAGGTTCCAGAGTTCTCGGTCTGGGTCTGATTGCTGTTAGTGTCTGCAGGGTATACCCCCTTGCAGGTACCACTTCCAGGGAGTGGCCAAGGCAGCAAATATCTTACAGCCTGCCAGTAATATAATCAACAGTACAATCAGCAGGAACAAAATCCCAGTTGCACGGATAATCTGACCGAGAAGTGAATGAGTGTCCATAAGGTCTGTCCTAAGAGCACAGTCTACATCAGTCCAAGTACAATCTGCAGGCAGTTCAGTTGCTAGTTGGAATGCATTAGTTCCTTGGATCACCTGGGATTCCAGGATCCATGTTGGCCATTGCTCAGTCTGGAGTTGCTTTAACATTTGTGTCAGTGTCCCCATTTATCCAGGGAAGTTCAGGTACTGCCTGAGTCCAGTCAGTGGGAAGCATCAGATGTCTGATCAGGGTGAGCCACTGTACAGCAGGTATGTGAATTCAATAGGTAGAATTCCCTAGCTGCAAGGAAAAAAGTGTCCAAACCAGGTCCCACCCTTTCCACACTTTGTCCCCCCCCTCCAAAACCTGCCCATTAAGTGTTGCTGATCCTTCCCAACAAATTCTATTTCCCAGTGCTGAGGGGAGACTGACTGTGTGCACTGCAGGGATGGTGGTTCTTGTGGCCATCCCCTCCAAGTATTCCTAGGTCCTGCCCATATTAATTCCATGTGCAGATAGTATATCTCTGACCCTGCTAAAAATTGAGTAAAGTTTTCCCCAAGCTGTACTTGCCATACTTGCTCTTGGGACCCTTCCATCTGCACCCGCCCCCAACCCCAGACTTTAAGAGGTAGCTGAGGTCCAGTTCCCCCTAGGAATGCCCTTGGTGGTGAGCTACATTGGGCTAGTGTGTATTGTACTGTCAGTGTCGTACTGTCAGTGTTTCAGTGTCGTCTGTCAGGGTTCTTGGGGTTGTCCCAGTGTGCTCCTGCTAGGATCTCTCCTCCATTGGTGGTGGTAAACTTTCGGCTGTGTGTGTCACTATCAGTACTCCTTTTCTCCAGAGTGTTAGACCCTGTGCGCTTGAGTCAACACAGGAGATCTCTGAGAGTCCCCAGAGATGACAGATTCAGGTAAGGTTTGAAATCAGTTGAGCAGGTTTACTGTCAAATGTGGTGCTCTAACAGTTGGTAGCAGAGATTCTGCAATGCTACACCACTGTGCATTTGGCCCACGTTGACAAGGCACCAACACATAGCAGGCCTATTGCTGTATAACAGATATTAATCACTGTTAGTCAGAGTTAAGCCACTGTGCATTCTGTAAGTCTAGGCAATGACACCTGCCATTTCAGGTGCCTAGTGTGCCCCCCTTCTTTCCCCCAAGGTCGGCCGGTGCGCATCATTTGCGGTGTCCTTTTATAGACATGAACAAACAACTTGTATCATTTCTTTACGTACCAGGTTACCACCCTTTGTTGCCTAGTTACCACCCCTCACCTTATGAAAGTGGGGCTTACTTACTATTCTTCATGCTGTCAGTTTTGGCCCGGTCCTGAACCTAGGTCGGTATGTGCATTAGTTTTTGGGGAGTCTTTGTACCAAGACATTACTTAATAAGATGTTCCACTACTCCCCTTTGGCTTACAGTCTGTTCCTGGTGCCTCCCTATGTCCTCCAATGCTCCACTTAACTTACACAATTATCAATAGGGCCTCTTTCTTGGCTCCTGTGTTACTGAACCAAAGTCTTGCTCATTAGATTGCAGACCAGTTGCTGTTTGTTATAGGCCTCTATTCAGGCCTGCTGACTCCATGTTACAAACCCTCAACTTACTACATTGTGCATGCCAGATGGCCCTAAAAGCCCAGAATTCCTTGGCTATATTGGTTCCTTCCAATCCCAATGATCCCGGTGGACATCTCACAGGAGGGTTACAAAGTGGGCAGTAAGGGTTGCTTGTACTTGACCACAGGCTTCTCCCCAGAGGACAGTCTTTTTTGCACTGCCTAATAGGCTAGTCATGAGAGACTCGGTGATGTTAGGGGACATCATTTTAACTCTGGGAAACATGTAATTGGTGGTGCTAAGGGCAGATCCCTGTAACAGTTTCCCCCACCCCTCTTAATCCAGTAATCCCCAAGCATATTCCAGCTATTGGATTTGAGTGGAGGAATCAGCTTCTCACAGGGAATTTCAACCTTGCCATATGTAATTGGTAAGGTCTCGCTGTCTCTGAGCATTTCTGCCAATTCAATTCTTGACGGCCCATAACAGCATTTTTCCTCCTACTTTGGTAAAGTTTGTAAATGTTACTAAGATACCAAACAGTCTGAGGGATAGATATTTTGCAAACCCGATGCATCAAAAACCACAGGCCTTTGGGTGAGGGTCGACCACCATGGAGATAGGTGTGTAACTGACTGTTTGGCCAGGGTGGAGGAGGAAGAGGTTAAGTTAGTACGCATTTACCTTTATTCCAAAAGGGAGTGGCACAACATGCCCAATACAAAGAGGGTACCATGCCTGTAGAGTTCAGGGGAATGCAGAAGGTGGGTGAAATTCCCATCCTTCTGCAATATTGGTTTCTGTAAATATAGTAAAAACATTTATTAATTTTTCTGCCTAAGGCAGTATCCCCTCTCTTTTTTTTTCCCACAAGACAAATATGAAACATGAAAGAAAAAATGTAAAATACTCTGTCACAACAATAGATCTGTGTTATTTTCAGCTACTCTTTCAGCTCTTTCTGATGTTCTGAAAGACAAAAAGAACATTTTTCTCCCCCCTTGTGAGTGCTACTTTGTATCTTAAAATACTCTTTTCTTTTACAAATATTCTTGCTGGGTTTTTTTATTTGCCTGCAGTTACCCCAATACTTACCTGTACTTTTGTTCTATAAGCAGGCCAGATTTCAATGTATTCTTCCCTTTAAGAGTCTAGGGTGAATTATCCCACTGTTTAATCATTACATTAATGAGGTGATTTACCTCAGTTTCCTTCATATACTGCAGACCATGTGTGTTTCTAACCACCCTTCCAGCATGCTTAAAAGATTTTCCTTTTCCAAAAGAAAATAGTATGCATTATACATTGTTAGAGAGTTACTTATGAACATTACATTTACGTCAGGATTAAACAATAACGTTCCCATAAAGCAGGGCTACTCCATACTTGGCCCGTGGGTTGCATGCAGCCTGTGGCCCGTCTGTTTGTGGCCCGTGGTACAGTTTGGATTTACGTAGGGCTCAACACGTGGCCCACGGGTGGAAGCTGCAACAAAAAAGTAGTCAATATAATGGTCTTCTGTTGATATGTGGGTTAGTAGTTAAATTCCTGGACTTTCACTGATCATTAAAAGTGCTGTTGTTATGGGTGGAAATTGAGTAACTATTGCATTTTATTAATATCAACTGAACTGACTTAACTGGGGCCTGCGTGTTGTGTAGTCTTGCCTTAATCTTGATATTCATGCCTGTCAGTGTAAAATAAGCTATTTGCATGTATATGCAACGACATTTAAATTGCGGCCCTCAGCATGTGCTGTATCATTGTGGCCCCCAGGGCTTCCAAAGTTGAGTAGTCCTGCCATAAAGTCTCTTACAAGTGGGTGTTTACCATGCCTTTTTATTAGACAATTGGTCTTTGAGGCCAGTGTGTTCAGTACCTTCTTGAAATCTTCATATAGGCCTTAATGTATCCTGGGCATTGGGTGAATTAATAGGTAGGGGTATCATGCATAATAGCAGATGCCTCTTCCATCTGTTTTCAGATTTCAGCACTGTGCAGATGCATTTTTCTACTTAGGGTTAACCAGCCCCCCCCCCCCCCCCCCAATTCTCAGGATTGACTCCCCCTGCCATCCTCCCCTCCAGAGGGTTACAGTACGCGCCTAGCAGCAGATCAGGTATATTAACCATCCACAACCCCTTTGAGCTGCCACTTATGGGCAGTTCTCACCCTTCCCCACCTGTCAGGCAATCTGCGTTCACAGACACTTTCTCGCTTGCTTTAGATCCAAAGCTATTAGCAGCTCAGAGACTCTGCCTTAGAAGGGACACAGTGAACTACCAGAGTTCTGATTACTTCTGTCAAAACTTTCGGTACCGGGTTTGGTTCTTTAAAGGATTTGAAACCACAGACAGAGGAATACTTCTTTTTAGGGTCAAACAAAGATTTTTTATTTTTTCTATTTACTTTATAATTAATTTTCCATTTAAATCAATTCACTATCTTTGATTCTTTTAAGACAATATAATATACAAAGAAAAAGTAGAAAAACAGTACATATAAAAAAAAACAAGAAATAATAACTTCTTCTACAGATATACCCTCCTGATTTACTTTTAAACAATTTATGGAGTTAACAAATATATAATACTCACGTTAAGAAAAATAGAAGCATTGCTTAGATTCAAGAGATATTCTTTTCTTTATGTTTTTCCTTTCTTTGGATTTTTCGTTGCAACTTACGACCGGTTTTGTTCCCCTTTCGGAGCTTATTTGTTCCCCTTTCGGAGCTTATGTGCGGCAGCGAGATTCAGGGCTGGGGAGGGAGCCCTGGTTGATCAGACCTAGCTTTTTGGATTCACAACCCGTCCACTCTTGGTCTGTTTCAGCTAACCTTATATATTTCAGCCAACCCTCGCAAGCCACACTTTAAAGGGGGAAGAGCTGCATGCATCTCGTGAGCCGCCGGTTGGCCACCCCTGCTCTACAGGCACTGGTGACAAAAACTCCCCCTTCCCCCAAAAAACTCCTAATATGCAGATTTTGGAAATTTTGGTGCCACCATCATGTGCTTTGAATCCCCTAAAATGAAGATGGGGGTAAACAATTGAAATCACCCCGGGGTACCCCAAGCTTTTTTGCCCCAGAAGAGCTTGAAGAAGAAAAGAGAAAAAAACAAACTGCAGTCGCTAGTAGCTGACCCCTCAGTCAGAGGCGTGCAGATACAGACATACCTTCCAGGACACAAGAATCAAATCATCACCTTAAAAGAAATGATTTTTATTACAAAACAAAAGACAAACTGAGAGAGCAAACTTGATTTCTAGATGTTACAGAGCAACTGAGGAAAACAAATTAAAACAGAGAAAAATCTCAGCACAATGCTTAGATAGTAAGGGGGGAGGGGAGGCAGAGATTCACACAGAGTAGTTCAGATCAAACCACAAAATAAATAAAAATTACCCTGAACACAACTGGACTCATTTCCCTGGTACTCACTTTCTAATTTTTTCTTTGTTTGCATTGACCTTTGGCCCATATGGTGTGGAGCCAGTGTTAATACTGCGCCCGTGCAGCATGGAAGCAGCAGGGCGAGGTCTAGTAGGGAGCACCCCCCCTCACATCCCTGCTTCCGGAAGGAAAGTAGGGCAGTTGCATGACCTCTCCCTGGAGCACTGTGGAGGGGGAAGCTGCATGCTCCGGGAGCCATACAGCCCATGGCTCCCACCGCCCCAGGTCTCGCCGGGGCAGGTCGGATCATGAGGGAGGCCACACGGTGGAGGGAGGGGCTGTGGGATGCAGAGTGATGCATGATGACACTCTGTTGTCCTGCAGAAAAATACCTTTTAAAGTATGGTAAGACAATTGTTGGCTAAAACCCTTACGTATTTATACTGTGTTTTTGTATATACTGTGACAAGGTCCTGGCTCAGGCCCCTTGCCCTGGGACACCTTCTGGTTCACAAAGCAGCTAGAGCCCTTTTCTGGTGCAGTCACCTTTGCCTTTTATTGTTAGCTTCCCACCACCTTCTCTTTACACAGTTTTAGATTGCAGTATACTCAGCCAGCCTCTACTGCCTGGGGAGTGCACACAGCCATACCCTGGCTCCTTGCTCCTTCCCGTCATTTTCCCTCTGGCTGCCTTATAGAGCCCTCTGGCTAATGAGGCCTATAGCTGCTTCCATTAGCCCTTCAGCCCTGGGCTTGCTCAGCTGGTTGCATTGGCCTTTTCATCCAGGCTGTAGTGGCAGAGCTCTGGCTTAGCCAGCAGTCTGTCACAATGCGTGCGCGCACGCACGTGCACACACATGATTGTCCCTTTCCCTGGATTATTTACAGACATTTCTTTGGAAAAGGGTCCATTTTTCCATCAGAATGGCTACAAAGAAACCAAGAATTCCTATAACAATTTCCCTCTATAGCATTTACACAACATTCAACTGCTCAGTCATCCCCCTGCCTCCCTCCCCAACTCTTCAGTTAACGTCTCACATGCTCTTTTTCCTTAAATGGTTTGTTTAATTTCCCAAATGACGCTTCCAGTAGCTCACACTATCACTCTACCAAGTTACCACCATTCACAAGGATCTGAAATCTCTAGGCCTGTACTCGTTTCCTTACTCTTCTCACTATGCCCTTCCCCTGCCAGTTTGTACAGTTCATCTGTTGCGTGCCAGCTTGTCTGGGCCTGATCCTTTTTTCTCTTGCAGAATGGTCTCTTCTGTGGACACAGGCTTGTTTCACTACCAGTTTAACAAGGAGAGTGATCCTTTCAACTAGCCCCATATCTCCTGGCCCTTTTCTTAAACATTTTCAAATGCCCTATGTTCATGTGCCTTTCTTGGAAGAGAGGGGATGAGGGGAAAAGGAATTTTGCTTTAAGGCATCTGCTTGACCCTTCTGGTCCAGGTTCTCTGACTTAAGGTGATTAAAAATCATGCATACAGTTCTCAGCCATGTCTGTCTGCCAGCGCACTCTGATGGTTAACACCTTGCTGCTTTTCAGCAATTTGATGCAGTTTCTATTTTAGTTCTAAGGTTTGTAACTTCTTCCCACAAGCCAGACAGAGTCTCACATAGAGCCTGCACCTGCACAGTCATCTCTTCTGGAAAGTTTTGAACAGGAGAAGATTCTAGGCCACGAAATTCTGATGTTCCCTGAAGGGTCTCTGCCCCCATTTCCTCACCAATTTGATAATAAAATCCCTAACATTTGTTGCACTAAAGAATCAGACTTACCTAAGCAATCCATTAAGACGAGTTGAGGCGTGACTCTCCCTTGGAGTCCTGTTCATGATGCCAGCTGTTAGAGAAGAAACAGGAGACTCAGGAGTGGACTGATAAGCCTACGCTCACATTTCAGAGGCAGCAGGGGGAAGGGAACAGGAGCCAGTGCTATCAGAGGCAGCAATGTGGGTGGTAGGGAGTCAGGGGAGGCTGCCATGAAGCAGCCTCAGGCTCATTGTGGGCAGAGGCTACTCCAGCAACAATCCCTATCTGTGGGGTGTCCCAGCTTGGCACTGGGGCCTCTGCAGATGGGCTGCTGGACCTAGCACGAGCCAAGACTGAGCAAGCTCGGCTCAGCCTAGCTCTTACTATATTTGAATGGCTGAACCACAATGGGGGTAGCTCCTGGACATGGACTGATCACTTCTTCCTTTATTGACTAATCGTGTAATCAATAAAAATTCCATCAACTACACAGTAAGTTAAATACCTGCTTCTTAACATCCCTAGAACATACTTGTTAGTACAGGAACCAGAAGCAGTCAGGATAAGCCATGTTGAGGAGAAAGTGGCCCAGAGCCAAGGGCCCTGCCCCCCATCTCTGCTCCCAAGCCAGCAAGACTCACTTCCACCCTCCCCAGCTCGTCCCTGTCTGTGTCCAGCCCAATCTCAAGCCTTTGTCCAGCTCCCCGGGCTGAAGGTGTCGCCTGGTGTCACACCCCTCCAAGGCTCAGATTACCATGAACCTGCGCCATTGTAAATGTGCTGGTCTGGGCATCCTCCCTCAGTGAATCACCCCCAAATTCTCATCTACATAGTGGTGCAGTGCCCAGGGAAACTGAGGCACACATACTTGGTTACTACAGGACAGTAGAAATCACATACAACATAACAATGTGAACAGAGTGAATACAATGCCAGCTTCATCACACACACCCCACCCCGTTATGCCCCAAAGTCTTCTGCTCTCAAGAAGTCTGAGTTATCACAATTCCATGTGGGATCAGACTGTGCTCAGGGAATGTTCATTGTGACACATACTCTGCCCAGACTCCATGTGCCTTCACTTTGCCTGATTTCACCCCTATGCAGGATTCTTCATTCCCAAACCTGACCTGGTTCCCCAGCTGGAACAAGGGGAAGAGCCATGGGCCCCAGATCTCCAACCCACCAAAGAAATAGAGATCCTGAGAGGTGGAGAGTCAGGAGAACTGACACAGAAACCATCCGGTGAGTGCAGGAAAAAGCTGGGATTCCCCAAAGTGAGCAGAGAGCATGAGTCCTCACTTCCGCCCCATGTCTCCCAGATAGGGCTGCAGGTATCGTCCTGGCAAATATCTGTCACAACTCCCCAGCCATCCTGTTAGCTGTTAGGAGTTTCCTCCCTATGTTTCCTTCCCTGGGAGTGTTTGAGTGGGGTGTGGAAGCAGAATCCAATATCTCGTCTCCCCAACTATTATTGTGTTGTGCTTTCTGTCTTTGCCGATCCCTTGTCGGGTCCTTCTCCCCAGCATAGACAGTGACTCCTGCCTGAATTCTCTCTCCCAGCAGGTGCTAGGTTGGTGAGGGAGAACAATGAGGAGAATCAACAGCAGGAACATCCTGGACTGGTAGAATCTCACAAAACATTTTTGGAAGGAACTAAAGAGGATTTTCCCCAGCGTGTAAAACAGGGGCAAGCCTGGGGAAATCAGCACAGGGCAGAGAGGAAGCTGGAGAATAATCTAAGCAGGAAATTGGAGGGATCTTTTCAATGTGGGAGAGGATCAAAGAATCCCGAGGAAACTGCAGCACAGCAGCTAAATCACAATGGAAAGAAACAGTGTGAGTGCTCAGGCTGTGGGAAAAGATTCAGTGTGAAGTCAGGCCTTATTCTGCCCCACAGAGGGCACACAGAAGAGAGACTCTGGACGTGCCTGGAGTGTGGAAAAAGTTTGATTGAACCATCATCCCATATTGAACATGAGATTGTCCGCATGGGAGAGAAATCCTATAAATGCTTTGTGTGTGGGAAGTGCTTCACTATGAGATCAAGCCTTAGCAGACATCAGAAAACCCACACAGATGAGAGGCCACATAGATGCTTGGAATGCGGAAAAAGCTTCCGTGAGAGGTCAAACCTTATTGTACATCAGAGAACCCACACAGGAGAGAAACCATATAAATGCCATGAGTGTGGGAAAGGTTTCACTGACCGATCAGCCCTCATTAGACATGAGAGAACCCACACTGGAGAGAGACCGTATAAGTGCTTGGATTGTGGGAAAAGGTACAATCGGAGCTCCCACCTTATTATCCATCAGAGAGTGCACACAGGCGAGAGACCATATAAATGCCATGAGTGTGGGAAAGGTTTCACTGACCAATCAGCCCTTACTGTCCACGAGAGAACCCATACGGGAGAAAAACCATATAAATGCCGTGAGTGTGGAAAATGTTTCACTGACAGATCAATTCTCATTAGACATGAGAGAACCCACACAGGGGAGAGACCATATAAATGCCTTGACTGTGGGAAAAGCTTCATGCGCACCTCACACCTTACTACGCATCAGAGAATCCACACAAGTCCTGCCTCAGCAAATTCCCCAGGGAAGAACCCTCTCAGATTTCATTAGCTGGTGTGTAAAACACTTCTGTTAGTGCCTGGGCACCAGAGACTACCCCAAATCCAAGAGAAATTCTCCCAGTGCTCTGCCTAATTCCCACACAGAGATGAGTGGCATTTGGCTCCCAGGGATCCAGCTGTCCAGCGCTGGGGTGAGGAGACAGCAGCACCCAACAACCAGCTGCTCAGTGAATCTCTGGCTCTGCCTGGTGTGAGCAATCCCCAGGCAGGGGAGAAACCCTAAGTACACCTCCTTCCAGCTGCAACCCTGGCTGCTGAGCTGATGGGCCGCAGGAGGGTGGAGGGGAGAAGGAAGAGACACAAACTCCTAAGGATGTTAAAATGCGATTATTTGACTAATTGTATAGTCGATACAGTTTGTCACCTATACAGTTAGGATACGTCTAGACTGGCATGATTTTCCGGAAATGCTTAATGGAAAAGTTTTCTCTTAAAAGCATTTTCGGAACAGAGCGTCTAGATTGGCATGGATGCTTTTCCTCAAAAGCACTTTTTGCGGAAAAGCGTCCGTGGCCAATCTAGATGCGCTTTTCTGCAAAAAAGCCCTGATTGTGAAAATGGCAATCGGGGCTTTTTTGCGGAAAACAAATCTCAGCTGTCTACACTGGCCCTTTTGCGCAAAAGTTTTGCCTTTTGCCCGAACGGGAGCAGCATAATATTTCCGCAAGAACACTGACAATCTTACATGAGATCGTTAGTGCTTTTGCGGAAATTCAAGCGGCCAGTGTAGACAGCTGGCAAGCTTTTTCCGGAAAAGCGGCTGATTTTCCGGAAAAACTGGCCAGTCTAGACAGCCTTAGTCTATAAGCGCTTCTGCGTTGCTTCAGTGGAGATAACTCCAGAGGAGCCGACTCGAGTGGGGATTGAAGCAGGCTCTGCTCACACCGTTCCCCGCTGTGCCTCTGCCTTTCCTGCCCCCCCCGTAGACAGTGCTGAGGGGAACTGGCTTTACTGGCTCCCCCACACAGACTCCTGCTCCCCTGATAAGAGGCAGCAAAGGAGAGCGGGGGAGCAACTAGTCGAGTCTACTATCCAATAAACATTTCCTTATCAGATGGTCAACTAGTCGACTAGTTGCTTACATCCCTAATTCCTCCAGGTGCTCCCTGTGCCTGCCTAACGTTCCCTTTCGGCCTTCCTTTCCCAGCTGGGATCCCCCTGCCATGAACATGATGAGAAGGACACTTGGGCCAGGCCCCAGTTTCCCTCTAGACACCTGTCCCCACCCCCGTCTTCCATCACCCCTTGCTGGGCTCCCCCACTGCCCTAGAGCTGTTCCCTGGAAGGAGCATGTGCAGAAAGGCTGCTGAATCCTCCCTTCCCCAAATCCCACAGATATGCTGGGATCTGAGAGGGGAAATATTGAGGGACCAGAAGGCTGGCTTGTGGAGGAAACTGGGGCTAGAGCTCTGCACAGATACAAAAAATTGTGTCCACAGACGCAAAACTTCTCTGCGGCTCTCTGGAGATATGTGGAGAGTTGCAGGTCTCTGCCTCAGACCAGGGCAGGTGTGGGGGGAGCCTATTCACTGCCTCTGCCTTCTCCCTGCCCCCTCTGCAGTCAGACAGCAACAAGGAGAGGAGTGATTCCCACAGGGCCTTTTGTGGGAGGCCCAGAGACCACCTCTGCCTCTGCAGCATCTGCCTCAGGGGGTCTTTCTGTGCCATGAAATGTGATGGGGATTGGCTAGCACATCCCTGGGGCCTTCCACTAGATTTTCTAGTGCAAACTTCCCCTGAGCAGCTGGTGTGTCCTGCTCTCCCCTCTCCCCCTCAGCAGAGTGTTGCTAGTCTCAGAGCTCCCCTGAGGGGCCAAATTGGCTCATTCCCAGACACTCTGACCTGACTCCAGGCCATGCTGAAAAGTTTTTATTGTTTGTCCATTTCCCACCTGATGGGCCAGAACTCACTAGATGCTCAAACAGTGAGAGAGTGCCATTGGAGTGGGATGGGTGATTCTGAGGGTTCCCTTCTTCCCCCCATCACCGTCACCCTCCACCCTAAAGACAGGAACCTCTGTCCCCACCATGGACAGTTTTATCCTTTCCTCCATTCTACTGCTGCATCTCCCCAAGGGTCACTGACTACAGTGGCCTGGGCTTCCTGTGCTCTGGAATCCCAATGTGATTTCTGTGGTCCTGACTCAAGCTCCTGAGGACTGCAGGAGAAAGAGTCACAGGCCTGGACTTGGGCAGGGAAATCCCAGTGGATCCCCCAGCACAGTGTGACCGGTACCATCTCACAGCCCTGCTTCCATCTCTGGGTGCAGCTGCTGCTGGGCTTTTCTGGGCTTCTTTTCTTTCTTTACGCCATCAAGAAATAGGGCAAGAAGTAAAGCAGCTTCAGCCACTTTAGAAGAAAATGGGTAAATGTATTTATTTCCCTACTCTTGAGGCTTAAAAGATTCCCTGATGTTTCACTCTATGGGTGTGAAAATGTTTAACAGCCCACCCTGTATCCTGGGTTTTCCCTCTGTGTGAAGGCCATTGGGTTGCACACTTTGATATCCAATTAGTTAGATGTGCAGACATCACAATACAAATGACCATTTGCCAGAATTTAATGTATTTTAACTGTGTTCTAGCTTTTGCCATAAGCTCTGTGTGTGGTTTGAGCAATGACAGTGCTCAGTATCTCTCAGCCCTGGGGAAGATGGCTGGCAGGGGGTTTGCCCTGAACCTGCAACCCCTCCCCCAGGGATGATCCAGGTTGCAAGTTTCTTATTTCCCAGACCAAGCCTTGCAGGCTACAGGGCTGTTATCTGAGCACAGACACAGCCAGAGCGTTTCTTTTTGTGTTGGAGCCTCAGGGATTCGCTCCACTTTTCAGCTCCTCCCTCCCCCCAAATGAATGCTGCTCTCTGGGGGGTGCTGGGCTGGGGATGCAAAGTGCCGGGCTGGGTGGGGTGAGGGTGGGGACAGGTCTTTGTTCCTCTTTTGCAAATAAAGCAGATGGTTAGTATCTCCCACTCCTGGTGTCCTTTGTTCTGTATTAACTGGCTCCCACCATCCATGGTTGCTGGTGGGGAGCCTCAGCTGGGGCTTGGACTGTTCCATGCAGGAAACCCCCTCAGGCCAGTCTAGACGTAGCCACGGTGAGGGGAAGGGGGAGGCGGGCTGGCGGCAGAGGCTGCGCTGCGGGGGGGGGGGAGCAGGCACTGGCCCCGGCGCGCGGGTGCCTGGCGGCAGCAGAGAGGGGCAAAAAACGGGACAATAAGCCCGTGGGTGAGAACGAGGCGGGGCCCTGTAGCCGGGATCCAGCCCCGCCCGCGCGCTGCCCCCTGCCTGCGGCCCGACTGGCACTAGACCCCAAGCCCGCTGGGCTGGGGCGTGGCCAGGCAGCTCCCGATCTGAGCTAAGCCCCGGCGCTGGCCGCAGAACGGAGTCGCTAACCCTCTGCGCACGCGCGGTCTGACCCACCCCCCCATTCGGTACGGTCCCAGCCGGGTTTTCAGTGCGCCTCCCCCCCCGTCACTCCCTGCTCAGGCCCCGCCCGCTCGGCTGTGATTGGAGCCCTAGGCGGAGCCCCCAGCAGTGTCTGACTCTGCGCGCCTGCAGAGGGACCTCCGCCGCGGTCACCGCGCATGCGCAGCGTGAGGCACGCATTCTGAGGGGGCTGTGCCGTTATTCGCTGCGCTGCTACTTCCACTTCCGGGTGCCGCGGCCGGCAGGAGGAATCGGTGGAGCCGCGGTGAGGCGGCTGCAGGTTCGGCGGGGCCGATAAATAGACTGGCCGGCGGGGGAGGTTTTGCCCTGGGACCCAAATCCCAGGCGGGGGCTAGAGATCACGTGACACCGACCCCAACCGCAAACAGTTTCCCAGCGGCCGGACCAGCACGTTGGTCTTCCCCGGGGCGGGCGGAGCGGCCAGTGCGCATGCGCAAGGTGGGAGGCGCCGCGGAGGGATGATAGGCTGGGGGGGAGTAGCTGGAGGGGGTGTTGGACGCGGGGGGGGGGGGGAGGGGTTGAAGAAGAGGGAATCACTCCTAGCTAGGGCGGGGTGTTTGCTGGGAAAGGGCAGGGAGGTGACGCTGAATTGGTGCTATGGTGGCTCCCATGAGCTCTGGGGAGCCTGGTGTCAGCTGTTGCCCCGCCCCCCGTCTCCAGTACCTCCTTGCAATTCCCTAGGGGGAGGGGAGCGGTTCCCCCAGCCTTGCATGTCGCAGCTTGCTTTTCTTCTCCCAGTAAAGCTTCCTCTCCGCTTGCACTCTGCAGGAGAGCAGTAACAGCCCCATAAGTCCTTCTGCCTCTACTGGGCATTGCCTGCATGCTGTCCTTTGTCAACCCGGGCAGATATTTATCCTAGATCGTCTTCATCTACTTCAATTCCTTCTGCAGTCCTTTCCAGTAAGCAATAATGCTTAAATACAATATGGGGCACTGCTAGAGGGATCTGAAGTCCGGCTCCTGCCAGATCTGGGAACTCAACCCCCCACGCTCTAAGGCAGGGGTTGCTGTCTCTTAATCAGACAGTCTGCAAGGGAAGCTGGTTTTAAACTGGCTCCTCAATGAATCTCCTTGCGCTGTTGCTTCTGATAAGGAGGCAGCTGTGTGATGTGGCAGGGGGCTCCTTGGGAGTGAAGCTGGCATGTACTGGCTGTGGGCCCTGCCCCTGGGGGATATAGAATAGTTGACTAACTGATAAGAATTCAGGATGTTACTTGACTATTCAGTTAACTGATATTTAACATCCCTACACCCAGTAGGTGTGTGTACCCCTGAATACAGTGTTTTCCTGTCACTGAAATCAGTGGCAGTTTTGATATGACTGATGGGTCCAGGATCAGGTTTGAATGGGTGATGAGCAGAAGTAGTAAGAAAACTCTGGGGCTAGCACATGGGCTCATCAAGTTTAGATGTCAGCCTAGTGGCACTTTCCGACGGGCTCCTTGCCTGCTGTGTCCCCACATGTCACTCAAAGCAGCTGCATGGGCATTTGCTGCATGCCACAACCCCCTGGGTTTGGGGCATTCTGTGTTGTTTGCACTGCAAGCATGGTCCAGGCAGCTTCATTTCCTGACAGTGGGAGCTGTGAGAGTGTGTTAGGGGCAGGAGCAGTGTGTAAAGCTCCTCCCCTCCCCAAGGGTTTGTGGCACATGGAGCACATGGTTCCTGCAGTTGGCAGCTTTGAGTAGTGTGCAGGAGTGTGGAAGGCAGGGAGCTGGCCCATAGAATGGTGCTGCTCTGGATCTTGAGGTTTGGTAGGAAGGATCCAGCCCATGGGCCGAGCTTTGCTCCCCTTCCCAGTCTAGATAATATTTAGTCCTGTTATGAGGGCCAGGGCCAGGACCTGGACTGTCTTGTGCTAGGAAAGTGGGTTATACAACCCCCCAGCTCTGCTGCTGTAAGGTCTGAAGTGTAGAAATAGTCCTAGGGTCATCCTCGCTAGCTCCCTGAAACCATCCGCTCTAAGTGCAGCGACAGGCCAAAAGGGAACTGATTGTTGGGAACCATTTGGGAAGGGTTAGGCATCAAAACAGGAACATGTCAAGTGATGTTTAATGAAACAGACCCAGGAAAATAACACAATTGCAAGGCAGCTGCATGGGATGTATCTCTAGCTGTGCCTGGGGCAATACAGCACTAGTAGAAGCTTTGGAGCAGGATCCAAAGTGACCCCGCAGGGCAGGCTGGGAACGCAGGGTCAGGCAGTGTTGGAATTGCATCACTGCAGATGTTACTCTGGGCACTGGGCCAGGGCAGGCACTGAGCATCCTGTTCTGCAGAGGTGGAAAAGTAGCTGCTATTCTTCCAGCTGGAACCTGCACAAGCCACCCCAGCTGGGCCAACCCATGTCCAGGGGAGTCTGTCTTGGGTCAGTGTCTGTGGCATGTCCCTAGGTGCTGGATGGGGAGCAGGGCAGGACTGTGGCTTGGCTCTAGCAGAGGAGGGATTAACCCTGCACTCCCAGCCCACACTGCTTGTTGCTCTGGGAGGGGAAGTTGCTCCAGCTCCTTAACAGATCTGGGGCTGGGCTTTTTGGGTGTCACACTGCCGCTACCGCTGTGGGGAACCATGCTGCTCCCTTTGAGGTGTGTACGGACAGTGAGAACCCTTCCCCCCACTCCACTGCTCCCTGCCAGGTTGCAAGGCCAGGAGATGTACCAAAGGGGAAAATGGAGGCAGGCAGCAGTTTTAGAACAGGATCCATGCCCTGCCATGACCTAATAAATTTGTTAGTCTCTAAGATACTACAGAACTGTTTATTTTTTTTACAATTACAGACTAACAGTTACTCATCTGTGTCTTCACTAACATTGTGCACAGAGCTGCTGTTAGACATCCTTGTGTATATTTTTAATACCAAGAAATCATTGAAAACACTCTGTAGCTGACAGTTTCAGCAGTCCCCTGGCCCAGTGTTTCTGACACAGCACTTCCTGTCTATATTGCAGCTTCAGATCTTTGTTCTTTAGGTCCATGTTATGTCCAGGCTGACAGATTTCCTGGGTTGGTGTCAAAACTCCTTGTTTTCTTTTATCCTCCAAGGGTGAGGAGGGCTTTGTCAGCTTCTGTTTTGCTTCTCTACCCAGCACCTTAGGGCTTTGTAACAGGTCACCACTTGGGTAGGTCTTGGATCCCAAATACTCACTGCAGGCCATATTTATAAATTTGAAAGCACCGAGGTTCTTTGGAAAATCCTTTTATAATTGAAAACTTTTTAAAAATCCTACTTTGTCAGTAATTCCCTATCTTGCAAACACTGAAGAACGCACTGTACTCTTTTATTAATATATGTATTGCATAAACAAATGTTGGGCTTTCTATTCATTTATAGTTCTAATTGCACGTTTTAATGTCACAAATGTGCTGATCTGGCCAGATTTGGCTTTTCCACTTGCAGTTCTACAGGAAAATAGCTAGTGCTCATTGGCTGCTGGTAAGTCATTTTCTTAGCAGTGAGGAAACAAACTATAACACCGACTCAGAGGTGAAGTTAAACATTATTATTAATAGCATGACAGCTCTGATAGCAATTGTGGGTCTAACGGTGCTACTTCACTGTCCCGGATATTTGCATCTGACAGTTTCAGGCTTGAAAGGAGGCACAAATGTTTGATAGGAAAGATGATTAGCTGGTGACACAAATGACCAAAGGAAGGGGTGGATTGTCCTTCTCTTGTCTTCAAATCAACACTGGACAGCTTTCTAGAAAATAAGCCTTGGGGAAATACAGGCTTGTATGGGGGTAACTGTGTTAAAAACAATTGCTTATGACACAGATGAGACCAAAGTACATGATTTAATAATCCCCTCTGATCCTATGAATCTTTGGATCTCATCCTGTAAACCAGGTGTGGGGAATCTTTTTTGAGTCGGGGTCACTGACCCACAGAAAAATCAGTGGGGGGGGGGCGCATCCAAGTGAGAAGTAAAAAAATAAAACAAAGGCCCTCATTGATGTGAGTTCCCCATCCGAGAAGGAAAAGGACCTTCCCACAGCAGAGCCTAGTGTGGTGCAGCCTAGTAGATTTTGTATGATCCAGTCCTGAGGGGCGGGCTGGGGTGCTAGCATAGACTCCCCAATGCTGGAGGCTCCTGAGTCTTGAGGGCCAAATCCAGACAAGGCTGGGGCTGGATTTGGCCCCCAGTCCTGAGGTTCCCCCCGCTGTAAACATTTAGCAGGTGTGTTTAATTTAAATATATGAATGGCCCTTTTGACATCACTTAATGTCTGTTGTGGAGAGAGTTTACGAGGTCTCATGGTTTAGACCTGAAGAGAAGGTTTAGATCTGTGCTACAAATAGCTGGAGGAAAAACTATGAGCTTTAAATTCAGGGGCCTAAATTTAGTTCCTCTATATCCATATTGAAATAGGTGAATATGTGGCTTGTTTATCAGAAACATTGGGTGGGTGCTCAGAACCGAATCCCATTGTTGCAGGCACAGCAATGTTGAAACTCAAGCCATGTATTAAGAGAAATTAATATGAATTTGAGATCTAATTTGATGAGGAGTTCATGTTATGGATGTTAAATTTTGATTGGTCTGCTAATTAGCTGATAAGGAGGGGTGCTCACTACCTCAGCTGTGCTTCTGCCTCCTCCTGTCCTCCTTTCTCCTCCCACAACATGGAGATGCTCTTGAGGGAACTGGCACTATTCGCCCCAGCACCTGCTCCTCCCCTCCTTGCTGCCTGTGATAGAGGCAGCAATAGGGTGGGAAGGAATGCCAGTAGTCAACTGTTGAACTACTTTTTTACAGCCCTAGTTCATGTAATATCCAGATTCAGCATTTGCTTAAAATGGCAGAGTCAAGCATATGTGTCAATGGGGACAGAGTCTGGGAGAATAGGGGTGTGGAAAGGATTAAAGCCCCTTCTGAAAAGTGTCCAATTGCTCTTCTTCCCCTGCCAGGCTGCAGAACACCCATGTCTTGCTCCAGCTCAGCCCATGGCCTCCAGAGCCAGGGGAAGGAAATGGCTGTGGCGGAGCAGGTGACCTTCGAGGAGGTGGCTGTGTATTTCTCAGAGGAGGAATGGGCTCTACTGGATCCGGGTCAGAGAGCCCTCTACTGGGCTGTGATGCAGGAGAATTATGAGGCTGTGAGCTGGCTGGGTAAGGATTCCTGTCCACTCGGGTATCAGAAGCTGGGTGTCAAGTATTGGGGGTAGTCATGTTAGTCTGAATCTGCAAAAGCGACGAGGAGTCCTGTGGTACCTTATAGACTAACTGAAGTGTTGGAGCATAAGCTTTCGTGGGCAAAGACCTACTTTGTCAGATGCATGTAGTGGAAATTTCCAGAGGCAGGTATAAATATGCAGGCCAGAATCAGGCTGGAGATGAGGAGGTGGATCCTATCAGGGAGGAGGAAGCCCACTTCTAGTAGCTGATCTGGAGGTGTGAATTCCAAGAGAGGAGAAGCTGCTTTTGTTGTTAGCGAGCCATTCACAGTCTTTGTTTAATCCTGAGTTGATTGTGTCAAACTTGAAGATGAACTGTAGCTCAGCAGTTTCTCTTTGAAGTCTGGTCCTGAAGTTTTTTTGCTGCAGGATGCTCTTTTTTTTTTTTTTTTTTAATGGCTCTTATTTTCTATTTTACCATGAAACAAGAAATCCAGAATCTCTCTCCATTCTCCTGCTTCTGGCTGCCTCTGGTAACAGCCACAACTTAGTTTATGAAAAGATATCAAACTTTATACATTGCGGTACTTTAAATATTAAATGCTAAATACCAAATGCCAAGAAACACTAGTTACCCTATGTTTGTGTACCTCTCTTTGAAGAGTGGTGGTGAGGGGAAATGGAATTTTGCTTTAAGGCGTCTGCTTGACCTTTCAGGATCAGCTTCTCTGACTTAAGGCAATTAAAAATAATCCATACAGTTCTCAGCCATTCTGCCTGCCACCATACTCTGATGGTTGACATTGCACTACTCTTCAGCAATTTGCTGCAGAGTTTCTTTTTTAGTTCTAAGGTTAATAATTCCCATAGTCCAGACAGACAGACCTAGCCTGTACCAGAACAACCTCCACTTCCTGGGAAATTCTGAATGCAGGAGAGGAGTCTACCCATCCTTGAATGGACATCCAGACCTGATGTTCTCTGGAGGGACACTCATCAGGTTCTCTTCCCTTCTCCCCCCCCCCATTTCTCCACCAACTTGATAATAAAATCCCTAGTAGTTGTTACAATAAGGAGCCTGTCACACTTATCCCAAGCAAGCAAGACTCCCTTCCACAGTAGGGATGTTAAATATCGGTTAATTTAATAGACGAGTAATCTTACTTTCTTATCTGTTAGTCAGTTATTCTATAGTCCCTAGGGACAGAGCCAGGGGGCAGGACCAGGGGACAATGCATTCTGGCCCCACTACAGAGGATCCCCCTGCCACTCTGCGCTGCTGCCTCTGTATCAGAGGCAGCCGTGCGGGAGCTGGTCCATGAGGGGACCCAATTTAAAAACCAGTTCCCTTCACAGGACCCTGCGCAAGCTGGAACTGAGCTGGGCTGCCTGCCTGCCTGCCTGCCTAGCTCCTAAATGCAGAGCTGCAGCAGGGGTAGGTCCTGGACTCAGCATGAGCTAGGACTGAGCTGGGCTGCTGGCCAGCATGCTAAAAAATTTACTGCGGGGGGAGGGAAGAGGGCCGGCAGCAGAATACATGTCTATAGCATTAATCTATAAGCTTTTGCTAATCAGTTCATTGATTACATTATTACATCCCTACTTCATAGCTCATCCCTGGCTGCAGCCTGCCCTGTCTCAAGCCTTTGTCTAGTTTCCCAGGCAGAAGGTATTACACACTCCTCCCAGACTCAGATTACCATGAGCCTGGGCCATTGTGAATGTGCTGGCCTGGGCATCTTCCCTCAGTGAGTCACCCCCAAATTCCCATCTACATAGTGGTGCAGTGCCCAGGAACACTGAGACACAAACACAGGGTTACTACAGGACAATAGAAATCACATGCAACATAACAAAATGAACAGAGTGAATACAATCCTGACTTTGTCAAATTTCCTACCCCATTCTGCCCCAGAAGTCTATTGCTCTCAAGATGTCTGAATTACCACAGTCCTATGCAAGATGAGATGGAGCTCAGGAAATGTTCCTTGTGATACATACTCTGCCCAGACTCCATGTGCCTTCACTTTGCTTGATTTCATCCCTGTGCAGGATTCTCCATTCCCAAACCTGACCTGATTCCCTGGCTGGAACAAGGGGAAGAGTCATGGGCCCCAGATCTCCAGGCTGCCAAAGAAACAGAGATCCTGAGAGGTGAGGAGTCAGGGAAACTGACACACAGAAACCCTCTGAGTGCAGGAAAAAGTTAGGATTCCCCAAAGTGAATAGTGAGTGAGAGTCCTTACTTCTGCCCAGGTAGGGCTGCAGATGTTGTCCTGGCAAATACCTATCACAACTCCCTAGCCTTCTTGTTAGGAGTTTCTTCCCTACGTTTCCTTCCCTGAGAGTGTTTGGGTTGGGTGTGGAAGCAGAATCCAATGTCGCAGTCTCCCCAACTATTATTGTGTTGTGCTTTCTGTCTCTGCCATTGTTGGTCCTTTCTCTAGCACAGACAGTGGTGACTCCTTGGATTCTCTCTCTCAGCAGGTGCTAGGACGTTGAGGGAGAACAAGGAGGAGAATCTACAGCAAGAAGGGCCTGGAACCATAGAACCACAGAGAATATTTCTGGCAGGAGCTGAACAGGATTTTTTCCAGTCTGTGGAACAGGGGGAACCATGGGGAAATCGACATAGGGCAGACAGGCAGCTGGAGAACAATACAAGCAGGCAAGTGGAGGGATCCAAGGATATCAAGGAAACTCCACACCAGCAGACACATCACAATGGAAAGAGACCCTGTGAAGGCTCAGACTGTGGGAACAGATTGAGTGAGAAGTCAGGCCTTATTCTGCCCCGGAGAGGGCACACAGGAAAGAGACTCTGCACGTGCTGGGAATGTGGAAAAAGTTTGAGTGAACTGTCATCCCATCTTGAACATGAGAGTATCTCCATGGGAGATAAATCCCATAAATGCTTTGAGTGTGGGAAAAGTTTCACTTGGAGATCTCACCTTACTGGACATCAGCAAACCCACACGGGTGAGCGGCCGTATAGATGCTTGGAATGTGGGAAGAGCTTCAAGCAGAGGTCGAACCTTATTAAACACCAGAGAATCCATACGGGAGAGAGACCATATAAATGCCAAGAGTGTGGGAAAGGTTTCACAGAGCGATCAGACCTTATTAAACATGAGAGAACCCACACAGGAGAAAAACCATATAAGTGCTTCCATTGTGGGAAAAGCTTCAGTCTGAGTTCACATCTTTTCATCCACCAGAGAGTGCACACAGGAGAGAGGCCATATAAATGCCATGAGTGTGGGAAAGGTTTCACAGTACGATCAGCTCTTATTGTCCACGAGAGAACCCACACGGGAGAGAGACCATATAAATGCCAAGAGTGTGGGAAATGTTTCACTGACCGATCGGTCCTCATTAGACATGAGAGAACCCACACAGGAGAGAAACCATATAAATGCTTTGACTGTGGGAAAAGCTTCAGACAGAGGTCAAACCTTCTTATCCATCAGAGAGTGCACACAGGGGAGAGACCATATAGATGCCATGAGTGTGGGAAAGGTTTCACTGACCAATCAGCACTTACTGCCCATGAGAGAAGCCACACAAGAGAGAGACCCTATAAATGCCATGAGTGTGGGAAAGGTTTCACTGACCAATCAGCACTTACTGTCCACGAGAGAACCCACACAGGGGAGAGACCATATAAATGTCTTGACTGTGGGAAAGGCTTCAGACGCACCTCACACCTTAGTAGGCATCAGAGAATCCACACAACTCCTGCATCAGCAAATCCCCCAGGGAGGAAACCTTAGATTTCATTAGCTAGTATGTAAAACACTTTTATTAGAGCCTGGGCACCAGAGACTGCCTCCTGTTCCCCTTCCTTTCTGCCCCAGCTGGGATCCCCTTTCCATGGACATTATGAAAAGGACATTTGGGCCAGGCCCCACTTTCTCTCTAGACACCTGTCTCCACCCCCACCACATTCTATCACCCTTTGGCTGGGCTTCCCCACTATCCTGAAAGGGCATATGCAGAAAGGCTACTAAATCCTCCCCTCGCCAGATCCTACAGGAACGCTGGGACCCCCCGGTAGCATAGTGATTGCTAGTCCCTGAGTTTCCATGTGTGGTCGGATTGGCTTGTTCCCAGACATGCACACTCATGTGACTCTAGGCTGTGCTGAAAAGCATTTATTATTTGTCCATATCCTGCCTAATGAGCCAGAATTCACTAGATGCTAAAACAGTGGGGCAGTGAAACGTTCTTTTACAAGTAATTTCCCCGTGGTGTTCCACTCTTGATGATGGGTTACCCTGGAGCTGCAGATGTGAGCTTTTTTTACAGCAGTTGTCAGTTGGGCTGCACATGCAGGATAGGTGCCTGGCGCTGTTCACTCCTTGTGCACATATAGCCTGACACCCCTTCCCCTCCCCCGAGTTCCTCGCTTACCATCCTCGGTCACAGACAGAGCTCCACTCTCTCCTCCGTGTATTTACTTAGAATTTTCCTAGTTTGTATTGTAGTTATTCTTCATTAGTTATACCCCTTGTTCTGGTTACCAAGAAAAGAAAAAGGAAGCTTCTTTGTTTGAGAGGGTTGTAGGACAGCAGCAGCACTTGCCTGAGGCAAACCTCCTAGAATTTGTTACCTCCCTCCTCCATCCTGTTTCTCCATTCCCTGTTTTAAAACAAATACAAAAATTAAAACACATGGTAGGAAAGGATATAAGAAATGTGATGCAGGTGGAGATCCCATGCCTGACTCTAACGGACACTCATCATGCATTCACTGCTTAGGCAAAGCTCACTTACCAAAAAAAAATGAGCAGTGACGTAGCCTGAAAGGACAGGGAGCTTTGGCTCTGCATGATTTTGTTTGAAAAAGTTATGCAGCCTTTGGAAGACCCAGAGCCCTCCGGACCCCCTGTGGGGGCTACCAAGAAAAAGGTTACTTCATCACCACTCTAGAATCACTCGAAGAGAGCCTCCTGGGTGAGGACTCTTCCTCCTACACCATCTCCTAGGGTGAGCAATGGAGATGAACCCAGCACCTCTGGTACATCACTGTGGAGACCGTCCACCGGCAATGCCTCTGTTACCACCTGTACTGCCTCATTGCCAACTTGCTCATCCTCAGTACCAGAGAGACACCTCATAAACCTCCAGCACAAATGCTGGCATGAGACCTGGTGCTGATCAAGACCAAGGCAGTTAAACCGGTGCACTGCAAGCCATTGGTGCCAACTTCCATAGCATCAACATAGAGTCCCTCCCTTAGGAGTCTTGGCACTGGTGGAAGACATGCTGCATGATCACAGCCAGATCCCTTTTATGCCTCATTAGTGCAGGATGGGGCAGTGGATGACACACTTCTCTCCCTCCATCTAGAGAGCCATCTCCAGCATAATTTCCCCCTTGCACTCCCCACGTTGTGAGCTCTCCCATGCACTCCAGTCAGAGGAGTGTCTTCTCGTCCCAACATTCCTCTCCCAGTGCATCCCAGCACTATTGCTATCATCATGACAGATGTCACCCTTCATGGTTCTGGGACTGCCATGCCCTCCTTCACACTACCCACTCCATTGTCCACCATGGGAACACTGGTGCTCCTGCAAGTGCCTCTCCACAGCTCCTTCTACCCCTGCGAGGAGAGCTTCACCACCCTTGCTTCCCTTCCCCCTCACCCTCATCCCCGAACCCTCCTGACCACTGTCATTTCGGAGGAGGAGGCGGGTCGTATCCCAGATGAGCAGACTGACACAAGCTTCTGACAATTCATCATTGCTACTCTGTTATGCCAGAGAATATGTACCCAACGGACAACGTCAATTCCAAGAACTTTTGAAAAGAGTGGCCACCAGCCAAGAAATCCAACTACAGGAGGTAAAGGAAAAATACTGCTTCCTTAAAAATATCCATTCCACTTCTCAGGTAATGTCACACTATCTATCAATGAGGCTATTATGGAGGTGTCAGACAAGATATGGCAAACTGCAGCTTCCATCCAACTAACCTGTAAAAGAGCCATTAGGAAGTACTTAGTTCCTCCTAAGGATCTTAATTTCCTCTTCTTTCATCCGCAGCCCAACTCACTGGTAATGCAAGCCATCAATAACCTCTCCAAACTTCCACAATTCAGATCCACACCTATAGAAAGCACAAAAAAGTTAATGTTTGGTAGGAAAGTATACTCCTCTGCCACACTGCAGCTTAGAATTGCAAACTGTTCTGCACTCTTAGCGAACCATGATTTCGATTATTATTCCTGGACTCCAAGGCTACTTCTACACTGGCCCCTTTTTCGGAAGGGGCATGCTAATTTTCAACTTCAGAATAGGGAAATCCGTGGGGGATTTAAATATCCCCCGCGGGATTTAAATAAAGATGTCTGCCGCTTTTTTTCCGGCTTGGGGAAAAGCCGGAAAAAAGCGTCTAGACTGGCCCGATCCTCCGAAATAAAGCCCTAATCCGGAGGATCTCTTATTCCTACTTTAAGCCGTGGTGGCACTTTTATAGTTCTCTTACTGTGTTTTTTTTAATTTGAGGTAGGTCTCAATGACCTCCTGAGGTCTCTTCTAGCCCTATGATTCTCTGGTTCAAGTTGGGCCTCTATTACGGTGTCTTTGAAAAGTCTCCATGCAGCTGCAGGGATTTTACTTTTGGCATTGTACCTTTTAATTTCTGTTTAACTCATTTTTGTGTAGTTCCCCTTTCTGAAATTAAATGCCACAGTGTTGGGCTGCTGAAATATTTTTCCCATTACAGGGATGTTAAAATTGTATTATGGTTGCTATTTCCAAACAGAGCAGTTGTATTTGCCTCTTGGACCTGATCCTGTGCTCTGCTTAGGACTAAATTAAGAATTGCCTCTCCTTGTCTGTTCCAGAACCAACTGCTGCAAGAAGCAGTCACTTAAAGTTTCTTGATACCTTATCTCTGCATTGCATCCTGAGGTGGCAAATACCCAGTCAATATGGGGACAGTGGAAATCCTCCATTATTATTGAGGGTTTTTTTTAAATTTTTGTATCCTCTTTAATCTCCTTTAGTATTTCATAGTCACTATCACTATATTCTTCTTATTGCTGTCCATAGAGATTCTATGGGGCATGAGACAATGTGGAGATCACTGGATACATGGAGCATGAATGTCTGGATGAGGAAATCAAAATGGCCAAGAAGCAATGTTTAGCCCCCTGCATAATTTCAGTTTAAACATTCTGCTTTTCAGGGATGAAGAGTTATCACCTTCCCATAAAATCACAAGGAGGGAAGGGAGGCCTTGCTGGAGCCCTCAGCATAACACTGTTAACCAATGGCTGGGAACCAGAATAAACCATGCCTTAGCAGAATGGTAGCTCCCTAGATACCAGCTGACTGTCAGCACATTCTAGAGCAGGGGCGGCTAACCCGTTAGAGACGCAGAGCCAAAATAGCGGTGGATAGAGTGTGAAGAATGGCCGGGGGTGGGGGGGATTGTTGAGCAACAACAACAACCAAAAAAAACCACACCACGCTGGGGGAAAATAGCTGCTGGTACACCATCCTGGGGCATACCATCACAAAAAAAGCACTGGCAAGGGGTGAGAGTTGCAAACTCTGGGAGGGGATTTGGGTGCAGGAGGAAATAGAGAAGAGGATGCTGGCTCAGGGAGGGGGCTCCAGACTGGATAGTGTTGAGTTGCTGAGCAGGCTGCAGGTTTGTGGCTGTGAGGGTATAGGAGTTTGGGCTGGGGTGCATGAGGAGCTCAGGGCAGGGTGGCTGGGAACATGATGGGCTCAGGACACAGATTTGCAGTGTGTGGATAGTGCAGGACTGTTGTGGCAGAAGACTGGGGCTATGGGGATGCAGAAGTTTGGGGATGAGAGAGGCTCAGGACAGGGGGTTCCAGTATATGATAGGCTCAGATTTGAGGTTGGGGGAGGGGGATGCAGGAGTATTATGATTCTATGGCCAGATGGGGGCTCTTTGGCCAGGCTTCATTTTTAAATATATGTCAAACACAAAATGCTTCAGTGTTGTCTTTATGAGAGGGACAGGGAACCTGTTTTGAGTCGGAACACTGAACCACAGAAAAGTCAGTCAAGGTCACACAAGTGATGCAAAAAACCATCTGCTCCAAAATCCCCCAGGCCTCACTAATGTGGGCCCAACTGTGCTGGTGGGAGCAGGGGACTCGTGGGAGGGGAGGGGGGCTGACCAGGGGGAGGGAACAGACAACTGGGACCAGTACATAGGGATCCTGGGTCTCAGGAAGCGTGCTAGCTGTTCTTCCCCTCCACCAGGCACCCCCCCTCCTCCCCACTCTAACCCGATCCCCTTCCCCAGAGCCAGGCACACACCCCTAACCCAATCTCCTTCCCCAAAGCCAAGTGTGCGCACACGCGCACACACACCCAACTCAATGCCCCCTTCCAACCTAATTCTCATAGCATGGAGCTACTGCTACATCCATGTGCATCTCCCTCCAGCTGCTGGGGTGCATGCACTGAGCGGCCAGCCTTGAGACGTGCTGGGTGGGATGCCATGCACAGCACACCCCAACCCAATCCCCCTTCCCTTCCCCAGACTAGAGCCAGGCACACCTCCTGCCCAGCCCTGCTCCCACCTAATTCTTGAGTCCCAGAGCTGCTGCCGTTACAGCCACGCATCTCCCTCCAGGTGCTGGGGCACGTATGCAGAGTGGCTGGTATATTGTGTGCACCCCCCCCCAACCAATCCTCCTCCCCTCCTCTTCCCCACAGCCAGACACCTCCCCTCCCTCCCCCAACCTTATACTTGGGTCTCAGAGCCATGTTGCCGCCACTGCTACTGCCACGTGCATCCAGGAAGCCATGTGCCACCCCCCCCACACGCACCTGATCCCCCTCTTCTCCCCTCCCCTTCTCCAGAACCAGGCATCTCTGCCCCCCCAACCCAATTTCCCTCCCCCATTAACCTTATGGCCAGGTTCCAGAGCTGATGCTGGAGCCACTGCCGCACCCAGAGCCCTTGCCACTGCTGCTGCTTGTGTTCAGGAAACTGGATGCTAGCGCGCGTGACCTGGCCTGTGTATGCAGGATATGATGCAGTGCACTGGCGGTCATGAGCGGAACAGCGTGGGCTGTGAGCATACATGCACCTCACAGCAACCCAATCATGAGAGCAGCTGACCTGAGCAGTTCTGGGTTCTATCAGGAGCCCTGCTCTAGGTGCAGGGGATAGCAGGGTGGTAGGTTCTAATCCTGCACCCCCAACCATCACCTGTTGCCCCCAGGATGGATCTGGATCAGGCACTGGGAAGGCAGGCTAAGGGATGTCCTCAAGGTAGTGTGGTGGGGTGGGTTCTGCTGTGGCCTAGGGGCTCTGCCTGCGGAGTGCAGGGTGGTGGATTCAAATCCTGCACCCCTGCCAGCACCAGCCATACCAGGGATGGATCTGGCTTAGGCACTAGGACAGCAGGATAAGGGATGTCCTCAAGGTGGGATGGGTTCTGGAGTGGCCTAATCTAAAGGAGTGAGGAAAGCACACCCATCTCTGCATTAACTGCAAATATACTCCTGTGGGATGGCAGAGGAACATGCTGAGCCTCGTGCAAATCTGAGGGGATAATGGATATGGATGTTTTGTTACAATGTGCAAGTACAAGGATGAGAGGGTAGCAACACATGGAGTGCAATGTGCACCTTATTTGTGTCAGTGTATGAAAGGGGAAGTCACAAGAGGGGCATCTTGGTGCTCAGGGGCAGTGTTCCAGTAGCTGACTGAGCTGATACCATTGTTGAGGTGGGGCAAGTCTCACTGTACCTGTGCCCAGACAGCTGGGACACTAGCACCCTGCTCCTTCGACAATAAATCTGGCCAAGCGCCTTAGCCCCCAAATAGAGTCTATGTTTTTCTTTAGTGACAACTCTGAGATGTGTTGTTTGGGAAAGCCGCACACTGTCAGAAATCCAGAAAGAGCTGCCCTGAGCAGCCGTAATGACACACTGTGGTGCTATTAGCAATTCACAGAGCAGATGCTACAAGTAGCAAAAATTATGAGTCACAGCAGCACCTGGGATATCTAGTGTCAGTTAGGACCCCACTTGCTATCAGGGTGCTTAGATTTAGCTGAGCATCTCCCATATGTAATGTATTTATCCTTCCCTAGCCCCATGAAATGCCTTTTGCAGAGAGAGGGACTTGACAAAGAACACACAGGAAGCCTGTGTCAGGGCAGGAAATTGAACACAGGTCTCCTGACTTTGAAGCCAGACATTCCCATAGGAAGAAAAAGTCCCTGCCCAAAGATATTTTGCTCTAAAATGACAAGACAGATGAAGTGATTATTTCCATATTTCCATTGCACAGACAGGCAAGAGAGCCCCAGCAAGAACAAAGCCAAACTTGTCAAAGGAAACCCAGACCCTGTGCCTGCAATACAAGAACTCTCCTCACATTTATCTACTACCCCCACAGATCACTCGCAGTATCTGAACTGCCTCATCCATCCGCCCTCAGCCCCTATCACTGGCAGGAACCAGCATGTCACAGAGATCAGTTGCAGCCAGGAAAGGACTCTAGGAACACCACCATCCTTCCAGGGGCTCAGCACATGGGCACAAAGGGGACCCTACAGGCACTAACAGCAGCCACACCCATCATGGGCAAGACGGTGGGGTAGCACATTGAGACCTTGGGTGTGGGCTCTATGTGCAAGCAGTTGAGTCTGTTCGCTCAGTGTCTCTACCGAGAGCAACATGATGGGGCCGTAATTCTCCACAAGGAAGCGAGGCAGGGGAAGGTTGGCTTCACCAGCCAGATGCAGAAGACTCAGACACTTAAACCACTTTCTCATCTTCGATCCCTTCTAGGCACCTTTGAACTTTCTCAGAGCCACTGGCAGCGCCATCGATTTCTGGGACTCTGTCCCACAGTCTGCACCCCAACTTCCTCCCACACTCACATTCCCTTCCAGCGCTCAGCCCCGCCCCCTTCTGCCCCCAAACCCCTCCCAGCGCCTGCCCCCAGCCCCCTCCTACCCCCAAACCCCTCCCAGCGCCTGCCCCCAGCCCCCTCCTGCCCCCAAACCCCTCCCAGCGCCTGCCCCCAGCCGCCTCCTGCCCCCCCCATCTCTGCCCCTCTGGGGGGCTCAGGGCTGGTGCAGAACATAAGGGAGTCTCGGCCTGGGGCTCCGCCCATCCAGGCCTGCAAGCCCCGCCCCTGGCCCCGCCGCCAGCTGTGTGACCCGACCCCCTTTGTCCAGGGCGCGCTCCGCACGGGCAGCCAGCCGGGCTGGGGCGTGGCCAGGCAGCTCCCGGTCTGAGCTAAGCCCTGGCGCTGGCCAACAACCGGAGTCATTGACCCGCTGCGCACGCGCAGTCTGACCCTCCCCCCATTCCGTACCGTCCAGGCCGAGTTTTCAGTGCGTCTCCCTTCTCACCAGCCAGTCACTCCCCGCCCCCGCTCTGAGGCGGGAATTCTGACGGAGCCGTTGCTGCAGTTATTCGCCGCGCGCTTGCTTCCGCTTCCGGGCCGCGCCGAGAGCGGGGCAGGAGGACTCGTGGAGCTGAGGTGAGGGGCCGCCTGCCTCTCGGGGGGCAGCGGGGGGGGGCGATTCGGGGCAGATCAGTCGCTGGGGGGAGGGGGTCTGTCGGGGGTTGGGTTCATCCCGTTGCGCACCGCCCCCCCCCCGTACAAGTCGCTAGCGCGTGGGGGGGGGTCCCCCGCAGGTTAGGGCAGGAGGAACTAAAACGCGGGGCCGGTAGCGGGGGCCGGGGCCAGACTCGGACTCGCTCGTTTCCCGGGGAACCGGACACGCGGAGACTCGCTGCGGCGGGAATTGTCCGGGGCCGTCGCGGAGCCTGCTGGTGCCTCCGCCCCCCCCCCCCCCCCCCCCCCGCCTCTGCCCGGCTCCCGCCCGCTGCAGGGACCCCGCGGCTGCTCCCGCCCGCGGAGCGTGACCCCGCGCACACGGGCCGGGATCTGCCGCCTCCTCCTTATGGGGCAGGATACCCCCCCCCCACCCACACCCGCGATCCCGTCCAGCCCTGCGAGTTTGAGGGATTCGTACAACCGGTATTTCGTCTGCAGCGTTCTTGGCAAATTCTAACGGATAAACGTTCAGTGCGGGGCGCAAGGGCGGAAAGGGGACCAGAGGGGCGGGGGGGGGGGGGTGATGTTGCTTGTCCACAGCGCAGAGAAAGTCAGAATTTGGAACAGAAGGAAGAATTCGTGACTCTCGGGTTTATACTCCCCTTACTGGAGCACACCCCCATCTAGGTGCTGGAATATTTTCTTACTAAATTTTCGGCATTTGGTAGCATCTTGGCTGCTCGAGAGACCTTTTCAACAGATTTTTGGACCTCGCTGTTATACCAAGAAAAAGCGGTTGTGTTTCTGTTGCATCTATTCTCCTGTAAGTATTTACAAAAAGAAACACACACACAACACATTAAAAACAAAACAATCAGTGAAATGTATTTGTGAGCTTTACATGCTCCAATGAGAAGCCCAAAGATTTTTTTCTGGGGGAGGGGTGGTAAGGTGGAGAAATCTTGGGAGGAGTCTCCAAAATGCATGAAAATCTGAGTTATCTTGTGTTGATTGTGTAATGGCAGTAAAATAAAACAAAAATGCACTTATTTTTAAAGAAGTTGCTATGTAGACTCTTCTCTTACATGTCCTTATTTCCACACTTGTCATACAAGTCTTGTGGAAGAGGGGGTGACAAAGTCAGACTGAAAATAGAGCAGCGTCTTCAGCAAGAGTTTAACTAGAGCTGTGGCTAGAGTGGGCCCTGTGGTGTCTGCTGGAGTTGGAGCTCTGGCACATGGGCAGCACCTGTAACGTGGCCCCATCCCAGTAGCTTCGGGGCAGCCAGCACAGGTGAGAGAGCAGGGATGGGACATGTCTGTGCAGTGGCAAAATGGACCATAGGAGCGGATCAAACAGCTGGCTGCAGGGCCAGGAGAGGGGCCAAGGGGCAAAATGAGGGCAGGCAGAGAGGGTTTAGAACAGGATCCAGGCCCTTCCAGCCAGTGGCAGAGGGAAAATCCCAGGATAGCAAGGACAAATGGGATGGCAGTGAAGGGGGCGAGGACAGGTGCCCTCTACAGTGCTTGCAAAAATGAAGTGTGGGGACAGATGTGGTATGTTTCCCATTTCCAGGATGGGGCTTCTCAGGGCCACTTCCCACAGCTGAGATCTCAACATCTTTCAGGGACTGGACAAGATAGCTCTTCCCTACCTGATAAGATGTAGTTTCCTACTAAATGGGACTCATTACAGTGAAATATTTTAGATACAGCCCCTTCCACGCACTATAATGGTCAGGCCTGGCCTTGGGTTCTAAAAGAGTCCTTGATTGTTTTCTGTGTGGGCTTTAAAGCAGAGGTGGGGAATCATTTTTGTGTTGGGGACTGCTGATCCGCAGAAAAATCTGTCGGGGCTGCACACAAATGAGAAGCAAAAAACCAAGCAAACAAACCCTCTGTGACGTAGCCCCCAGTTGAGAAGGAGAAAGATAACTCCCCATATCCTCTGCACACAGCAGATCTTTGGGGGGTACAGACTAGTAGATTTTGTGTGTTCCAGCCCCAGGAGGAGATGGGGTAGGGTGAGCTGGGCTGGGCTAAAGCACTATTGCGGTCTTCCCAGTACTGGGAGGGAGCCATGAAGCTTGGGGGCCAGATCCAGCCTCCACGCCTGAGGTTCCCCATCTCTGGCTTAGAGCTTCAAAGGAGTTTGCAAATGTGTTCCACTTGGGGGTTGTAGGAGAATAGCTACTTTAAAATCCATTACTGAATGTCCCGGAGTAACATGCACAAACCCATTAGGGAATATTTTAACCTCCCTGGACATTCAATAATGGATTTATAAGTAGCCGTCCTTCTACAAAAGAATTTTATCACCGGATTACAGAGGGAAACAGCTGAATTGGAGTTTGTTTACAAGTTCAATACTATAACCAGGGCTCGCCGAACCGCAGCGAGCCCCGCTTGCTAGCCGTGCTGTCCAGTGATCTGCGCATGCGCAGATCGCCCAAACCTAGCTCTTCCAGCTTGCAATCTACTCGCCGAGTCCTGACTATAACCCTGTCTCTGATATGGCATTAAAGATTGTTAATAATATCAGAGCTCTGATAATGATTGTGGCCTAACCATACTATTTTGCTAGTGTGGGCATTTGCATCTGAATGTCTGCAGTCCCTCCCCCGTATATGTAGCTATTATGGAAGAAGAGTTAAAACATTTCACACTAAAGGAATTAACAGGTTTTTTTACCCCCATTTTCAATGATTCCATTACCTTATGAAAGGCTTGTCTCCATGACATGATGCTAAAGTTTTGAAATTAAAGCTCAGAAGCTACAGCATCTTAAATCTGAGAGATTTCAATGTACACACTCAGTTCAGATTAAATATACTGTTTTGTTTTTGTTTTCATTTTTTTTTAATAGCTGAAAGGCTGAAAGTTGACTGGCTTCCACTGTACAAGTCTTTCCATTGAGAGAAACTGCTAAATTCCTGAGGGCTCTTCAGTCTAGTGGATATGACTCAGTGAGAACCAATAGCTGAAAGCTGAAGCCAAATTCAAGCAAGAAAGGAGGCACAACTGTTTGACAAGGAAGCCTTTGAATGCAATGACTGAAGAACTAGTGGATTCTCCATGTCTTGATATTTTCAAATGAAAACTTGATGACTTTCTAGAAAAAAATGCTTTGGGGAAATAAAGGTTTGTCCTGGGATAACGGGATTAAATACAACAACTTGTGACAGATGAGAGAATAATATGTCATCTAATCCTGTGACTATAAATCTTAGAATCTTATCCTGTAAACATTAGAAAGGTGTATTTTAAGATATCTGAATGGTTCCCTTGACTTCAGTTAATCTCTGCTCTGAAGTGGATTTATGTGTTTATCCTGATAAGGGCCTAGGTCTGTGCTACAGATGTACTGAGGAAGACCAGGGCTTGAAATACAGGAGCCTAAATTTAGACACATCCATATTCGGACAGGTGAACGTGTGTCCTGTTTATCAGAAACACTGTGCACTCAGAACAGAGTCCCATTGTTGCAGGCGCAGTAATGTTGTTACTCAAGTCAGGTATTGAGAGAAATGAATACGGATTTGGGATCTAACTTGTATGTACTGTTCATGGAATATCTAGATTCAAGCCTTTGCCCAAAGGAAAAGAATCTATGGAGATATGGAAAGGATTAAAGCTCCTTCTGAAATGTCTCCAATTCCCCCTCTTATCCTGACAGGCTGCAGAACACCAATGTCTTATTCCAGCTCGGCCCATGGCCTACAAAGCCAGAGAAAGGAAATGGCTGTGGTGGAGCCGGTGACATTTGCAGAAGTGGCTGTGTATTTCTCTGTGGAGGAGTGGGTTCTACTGGACCCGGGCCAGAGAGCCCTCTACTGGGATGTGATGCAGGAGAATTATGAGGCTGTGAGCTGGCTGGGTAAGGATTCCTGTCCCCTCAGATATCTGAATCTGGTTGGGCTCTAGAGGAGCTGGGTTGGGTTTGGTTCAGCATCCCTGTTTGCTCCCTCAGCCCAATCAGTCTCAGTAATCCCTGCTCTTGTGTGAGAGACTGTCCCCTCCATGCCCACTCCCAGGGGAAGTAGGTCCGGGGACATAATGGTTCTGCTCTTCCCACAGCCAAGATCTCAGTGTGCTTCCCCACCATGTTTTGCCTTGGCCAGAGGTGTCAGTGGAAGAGCCCAGACAGTATCAGTACCTGCATAGTAGCCTTTATGCCAGGGTGCTGAACTGCTAGAACAAGGGTATGGTTTCGAGAGTCCTTTCCTGCCTGTGGCTGATGCTGATTTCTGCTAGTGAGAATGAGGCAGTTCATGCTCTGAGTATTCTGTGGGGGGTGGCTGCACAGTACATAAATGTGAGGAGAGCTCTTCTTGCATTCCAAGTGTAGTGCTTGAAATGCCCGTGTTCAATACCCTGCCCTGACACAGTCTTCCAGTGAGACCTTGGGCAAGTCACTTATGTTAATCCAAACATTTGGACCCAAGGTTCTCTAGTAGTTGCTTGTCTATAAATTGATTATCAGTGTAGCTGGTGCACATGATGAGTAAAAGGTGATGGTTCATCCTATAGGGATTGCCCAGATCATTCCAGAGGGTTGTCTCTGACTAAACACATAAATAACATAAATACAACAAAGTGAATTATGAGACACAGGATACATGTAACTGCAATAGATGATAAACAGAGATCTTTCATCTGCTTTATATTTGAGAGACTTTGTCTGTGTGCCTGTCGGTCTGTCCAAGAACTTTTAAACTAGGTAAGAGCTAGGAACACCTAATTTGATATGCAGCTTCCTTTTAACTACCTTAAAGCAAGGTCAGGCTTTAGTTGTGCCAGGGAAATGGGATGTGCCTGGACCGTGATTGTATCTCGGCAAACAATACAGAAAAAGAGACAGTCATGAAGCGGGTGAAGGGAGCTGGCATGAGTCAGGAGCATAGGTTGGGTGTGCTACCAGGGATTCCTCTAGCTCAGGGATGGGCAGAGCTTGACAATCTATGTAATTTACTTGCCCGTGGTGAGTAGATTACAACCCGGAAGAGCCGGGTTTGGGTGATCTGTGCATGTTCAGATCGCCGGACTGCACGGCTGGCGAGCAGGGCTCGGTGAGCCCTGGGGAGGGGAACCTAAAACCAGGGGCCTGGATGCTCCCAGCATTGAGGTACCTGCACTGGCACTCCCATTTCCTGCTGGAGCACACGAAATCTAATAGCTTGGTCACTCCAGGCTCTGGTGTGTTTGGTGTGTCAGGGGCCACATCCATGAGGATTTGGTTGATTGGTTTTTGTTTTTTTGCATCTCATTGTGTGGCCCTGACTGATTTTTCTGAGTCATTGCTCCCCAGCCTAAAAAGGTTCCCCACCCCACCCTAGCTGCTCAGACAACTTCCTTTTCCTGCAGATTCAAGTAGAGCATCTGAGCCCAAGAACAGGGGGAGTTGAGCCTGCCAGCCAGGAGCTTTGTGGACACAGCTATCGGGGAGCTAGAGCTTTCCTGGGTCCTTTCTCTCCCAAGTCCTAATGACCTGCTAAGTGGCAGTTGCAATCTGAGCCCTGCCTGTGGGCCTTGGTGTCAAACCTGGAAGCCCTTACTAGAGCTTAGCTTCTGAGCACTGTGCTCTGTCTTGCCCTGGGATGAGGGGATGGAACAGATCATGAGGGAGACTTAGTTCCCTAGAGAGTGCAGCAGAACACTCAGCTACCCCAGAGAATAAAATGGGCCATTCCAAAGTCAGGGGGGATGCACCTTTACTGCAGGTGAGTGTGTCCTGGGATCTTGTACCAGCCACAGCCCAGTCTGTGAAAGGTGGGGAAGGATCCTCTTTGGATGGGTCTGGAAACAGTAATGGCATGGACCTTAATGAACAAGATCAGCATTTGGTTAATTGCTTCTCGAACAGGATTTCAAGTCTCCAAAGTTCATATCTCCTGGGAGGAGCTGCAGATCCCAGATCTCCAGGGCTCTAAGGAAGGAGAGATCATCCATGATACACACTCAGGTGAACAATCAACACAACAAGCTCAAAACCAATTTCTGTGTCTTCATAGCAAATGTTACTGGTGCATTTTCATCAAGTCTGACTAACACTTCATCCTGTGTTCAACTCCAGTCAGAGGGTGGGAGGAAAAGTTGCTCTGGGGAATGGTTGTGAGGAAGGAGGATGAACTCAGCTTATCCTACTTTTCCAGCCATTAGCTGAGTGTGTTTCCCCTTTTTCTATTCCCCTTTCAGAGTATTCCTTTCAGCTCAGCACAGAGACTAACTCTTTTGTGGACTCTCTCTCTCTGTCCCAGCAGGCGATGGGATGACGAGCGAGAATGAGAAAAGTCTTCACCAAGAAGGACTGAAGCAAGTGGCTCCACGTGACATGTTTTTGGGAAGATGTGAATGGCATGTTCCCCAGAGTCCTGAGCAGAGAGAGACCTGTGCAAGTCAGAGTAACCCAGAAAGGCATCAAGGAAACCATTCAGTGGAGGGACAGGTTAAATCCAGTCACAGGAGCAGAGGAGTGAAAAGAAATAAAGAAACTGTTCAACAGAAAATCCCCCATCAAGAGGCAATCTACACTTGCAGGAAAATATTCCAACGGCGAAAGAGCCTAAATGTACCCCAAAGAACCCACAGAAGGGATAAATCCTTCAGCTGCTCTGAGTGTGGGAAAAACTTCAGTCATAGGTCAGATCTTGTTAAACATAGGAGAACCCACACAGGGGAGAAACCCTTTCACTGCTCAGACTGTGGGAAAAGCTTTCGTGTGAGCTCACACCTTGTTGTACATAGGAGAACCCATACAGGGGAGAAACCATTTGGTTGCCCTCACTGTGGGAAAAGCTTCAGTCAGAGCATAGACCTTGTTAGACATAGGAGAATCCACACAGGGGAGAAACCTTTCTACTGCTCTGACTGTGGGAAAAGCTTCAGTCATCGCTCAAGTCTTATTATTCATCAGAGAATCCACACAGGAGAAAAACCCTTTTACTGCTGTGATTGTGGGAAAAGCTTTAATCAGAACATGCAACTTACTCAACACAAGAGAATCCACACAGGAGAGAAACCCTTCAGTTGCTCTGACTGTGGGAAAAGCTTCAGTCAGAGCTCAGACCTTGTTAGACATAGGAGAATCCATACAGGAGAGAAACCTTTTAACTGCTCTGACTGT
This sequence comes from Pelodiscus sinensis, assembly GCF_049634645.1. NCBI lineage: Eukaryota > Metazoa > Chordata > Testudines > Trionychidae > Pelodiscus > Pelodiscus sinensis. Next base: position 2,835,083 of record NC_134742.1, read on the forward strand.
GGGAAAATGTTCAATAGGCGATCAAATCTTATTACACATCAGCAAACTCACACAGGAGAGAAACCCTTCAACTGTTCTGAGTGTGGGAAAAACTTCAGTCGTAGCCCAGATCTTGTTAGACATAGGAGAATCCACACAGGAGAGAGACCCTTCAGCTGCTCTGACTGTGGGAAAAGCTTCAGTCAGAGCTCAGACCTTGTTACACATAGGAGAATCCATACAGGAGAGAAACCTTTTAACTGCTCTGACTGTGGGAAAATGTTCAGTCAGCGATCAAGTCTCATTACACATCAGAAAACCCATGGAGGAGAGAAACCCATGAGTGAGTATGGGAAAAGCTTCAAGTGACATTCAAGTCTTATTATACATTATAGAACCCACATAGTAGAGAAACGGTTGAACTGTTCTGTAGAGAAAGCTTCAGTCTGTGCTCAAGCCTTAAACATCAGAGAATACATGTAAGAGAAACACCATATAACTACTCTGACGGTCAGTGCAGTCCTTGTTAGATATAGGAAAATCGCCTTCAGAAAAAACCTTCAACTGCTCTGACTTGCAAAAGCTTCAGTTAGAACACAAACCTCATTGAATACTGAAGATTCAACAGAGGCAACAAACCTTATAACCTAAGTCCCCTTTAAGTTGCATGGCCCTGTGACTGTGCAGCAATCTATTAAGTGCCATGCAAGTGTTTAGGGCTGTGATGGGTAGAGATGCCTCTACCCACTGGTCTCAGTCCTGGCCCAGATCTATTGTGTGTCTGTGGGGGGGGAAGGGAGGGCAGTTGGCTATCCCAAGGCTCTGGCCCCAGAGCCGCTATGGCAAAGAGAGGTGCTTCTCTCCCTTTTTTAGAACAGCACCTGAACTTGGGGAGAGCTGGTGGGAGTCTTCTCTCCCCATTATAGCCCTTCAGTAGACTGCACCTCAAACCCCTCATCCTTGGAGCACTACAAAATCCACCCTCCCAGCTGGAGCCCTCACACCCCTGCTCTCCCATTCTTTCTCAGTCCTGCACCCCCTTTCCAGAATCCAACCACATGAATGTTTGGTCTGTGCACCGATATGATGTGTAATTCTTTCCCTTCATTCTGGTGTCCATAACAAATTCATTCTGCACATGTGTGGGGAAAAAATTAGATGGAACAGTTTATAACTGCCCTGAGTGTGAGAGAAGTGGCGGTGAACACTCACACTCTATTGCACATCAGACATTTCACACAAGACAACCTCTATAACTGCTCTTACTGTAAGCAGAGATTCAATTAGAGGTCATACCTCCTTGAACATCTGGCAGGAGAGAAGTGTGATGTGTAAACAGAAAAGCTTGAGTAGTATTCATATGTTCTATCACATTAGAGAAACCAAAGATGATAGAGACTATTGTAATATAACGTGGCTTCTGGGGGTACTGGTGAGAGTGTCAAATCAGAGACCCTCTTAGAGATGGGTCTACTTCTAGCCCAAGACTGGGGCCCTCCAGTATAAGGCACCAAACCAGACAGCAATTCTGTGTGCCACACTGACCACTAAGAAGATGCACAAGAGATTCCCTTAGAAATGCCAGGTTTTCCTGTGCCATAAGCAGCACCATATCTTACACAGAGCAGAGGTTATGAAAACTAATCTCTCCAAATCCAGACGTGTTCTTCGGACCCCAAAGGAGCAGCCCTGTTCCTGTGTCAATTTAGTTCTTACCCAAAATGGCAAACTGCCAGTCCTTTTAGACACTAAAATCTAAAGGTTCATTAATGAAAGAAAGGAAGGGTTTAGGTTTAGAATAAAATTTTTAAAGGAAGCAAATTACATACACCAATTACAATGTTTTTGATGCAGACTTGTAGCAGAGATTAAATAAACTGCTATCTTAAGTCTGTGGAACACATCCTGTATTAGGGTGGGTCATCAGTTTCTTTGAGGCTCAATTCATAACAAAGATGTTCCTGAAGTGGGTGGGTGGATACCTAAATCTTACTCTGCCTAAGGCGCTGCTTCCAACTCCAGGGCTGTGTCTACACTAGCCACCTATTCCGGAAAATCAGCCGCTTTTCCGGAATAACTTGCCAGCTGTCTACATTGGCCCCTTGAATTTCCGGAAAAGTACTGACGATCTAATGTAAAATCATCACTGCTTTTCTGGAAAAACTATGCTGTTCCCGTTTGGGCAAAAGTCCTTTTCTGGAAAACTGTTCTGGAAAAGGGCCAGTGTAGACAGCACAGTAGTCTTTTCCGCAAAAAAGTCCCGATTGTGAAAATGACGATCAGGGCTTTTTTTGCAGAAAAGCGCGTCTAGATTGGCCACAGACGCTTTTCCGCAAAAAGTGCTTTTCCGGAAAAGCATCCTGCCTATAGACGCGCTTTTTCCGAAAATGCTTATAACGGAAAAGTTTTCTGTTATAAGCATTTCTGGAAAATCATGCCAGTGTAGACGTAGCCCAGCTGTTACTCCAAAGACCCACCTCACCTCTTCCAACCCCCATACTCCTCTCCTCCACCACACACCTCTAAGTTGGGAAACATGCAGTTGAGTCCTGAAACATTCAAAACTAGTGCCATTGAAATATGGTAATGTAGGCTTTTGTGGGATTGATGATCCAATTGATCACCTAGAAAAAGAGAAGGGACTAAAAGGATATAAAGAAAACTTAGTCTGATACCTTTGTCCAGCAGGGACCCTCTTACCAATAGTTGGGATTATGCGATTCTAATGTATACCTAATTTTGCTGGGTGCAAACTAATTAAGGTGGTGGGACAGAAATGATTAGATAATTGTACATCAGTATCTTAGGGTTTGCTAATTAAATGGCAATAGAATGATTAGTTAAGATATAGCTGAGAATAGCACTACAGGCAACCACTGTACTTATGACCTAATTGCTTCCTGGAGAACCATCATAAATTAAGCCATTGTAAGTTGGACCCTTAATTCCCATAGGCACAGTGTTATAAATAGTGGTTCTGTTCCTGGAAATCCATTTTATACCCTAAAAATACCAAAATTGACTACGGAAATGGAGGAAAACTAAACTAAATAGTTCAAATAATGCATAAACATAACTAAAAAATGAAGACCGATATGGTGGAGACGCCTGCAGTTTAAGCAGCAGCTGCAAACTGACAAGTCTGACTGACTACGTTTCCTGTTTTGGGATGATGCGGGTAGTCTGCATTATACACTGTCATAAATGCGAGCTGCAGACGTAAATTGGTGGTTTTTAGGAGCTATCTTGCATTTAAAAAATGGTTATAAATGCGGGGGGTTGTACATCAGGTGGTTGTAAGTCAGAGGATGCCTGTACATACATTGGGGCAAACAGGAAGTGGAGGGGGGGAAAACTGGATTGATGCTTGCTGGAAGTTAACCTCAATAAACATCAAAGTGTTTGCATCTCTGGACTTCAGGTGTTGCTGTTTTCCGCTCATATGAGAAGGACCAGGGAAGTGGGGGAGTGAAGGGAAAAGCCCTCTGACAGATTCCTTGGGACTCAATCCCTATCTTGTTATCTCTTAATAAAGGAGCAAAGGTGCCCCTATTGCAGGTGTTCTCTCCTCACTGGATGCTTCCCTGAGCCACTGGATTTCTCAAGAACAATCATATGAAACCAACCTCACATCCAACAGGGTAAGAAGTCCTGTGGACAGAGGAGAAGTGGTAGACGTGGTATATCTAGATTTAAGGTGTTATACCTCAGTGTTCTGTACCTCAGTACCTTCGGTGGTCTGAACTGTCAGTGTCAGCATCAGCGTCGTATGGTCAGGGTCGTCCCGGTGTGCTCCTGACAGGATCTGTACTCCGTCGGGGATGTTAAACAGGAAGGCTGTGTCTAGACTGCATCCCTTTTCCATAAAAGGGATGCAAATTAGACATCGCAATTGCAAATGAAGCAGGGATTTAAACCCCCCCCCCCCCGCTTCATTAGCATAAAAATGGTGGCTTCTTTTTTCCAGCTCGGAGCTTTGCCGGAAAAAAGCGCCAGTCTAGATGCGGATCTTTTGGAAAATAAAGCCTTTTCCAAAAGATCCCTTATCCCTCACCTTCTACTAGCCTCTGTTTTCCATTATTGATCGATAAGAACTGCAGCCCAGGACAGCATATGGAGACCCCCTGCTCTGCCTTTCTCAGGGGCTGCAGGGACATGCCAGCCACTTCCAGGAGCACAATTACCACAGGGATAATTGCTCTAGCCATGACAGGTTCAGAATTTTAGAACTCACTCCTCAAAGAATTCAATTTAAGCATATGAAAGAAATAAAAATTATGAAGTGCACAGACCAGTCAAAACCAAAAATAACCCACTTTACAAGCAGTAAAAGTAGAAACAGCTCCTCCCCATATGTATGTGTTGGGTCAGGAGATGAGAGGGAAGGACAGTGTGGCTATAGCTAGACCACACTTTTTTCAAAAGATTTTTTTGAAAGATTTTTTTTGAAAAAGCTTTCGAAAAACATCTAGCTTGCATTATGCGGACAGAAAAAAAAAGGCACCCGGGACCACTTCTGGCAGGGCATGGGGGAAGCATTTACTTCCTGGTGCTGCTGCATGCCCTTTGCAGAGATGTGTGCTTAAAGGGACCTCCCTTCCCCCCGGACAGCTGTTTCTCTACTGCTGCTTCTAGAGCAGTGGTCTCCAACCTTTTTACACTCAAGATCACTTTTTAAATCTCAGAACAGGTGAAGATCTACCATTCCGCCCCTTCCTTGAAGCCCCACCCATTCCTTGAAGCCCTGCCCTCACTATTCTCCTGTCCATCACTTGCTATCCCCAGCCCTTATTTACACACTGATAAACAGTTTATTTTTAAATTATGCGATATATAAAATTAAAATAATGTGTTTATAGTTATGAAATAAATGGTCTGGTTTTTTATTCATGCTATTTAAATCTAAAATGAAGCATTTATAATTATACATTTTGTGGGGACAGTTCTGCGGCTGGAGGCAGGGGAGAGGGAACAGGGTGCCAGTGGGGACAGAGTTCAGGGAGTGGGGACGGGAGTGGGGACAGAGTTCTGTAGCTGGGGACAGGGAAGTGGGGACAGAGTTTGCGGAATGGGGACAGAGTTCTGTAGCTGGGGACAGGGGAGTGGAGTCTGGGAAGCGGGGAGTGCGGACAGGAGACGGGGTGCCAGTGGCAGCAGTAAGTCCCTTCCTCCTTCCAGGATTCCCCTCCCCCCCGAGGGAAGCCAGCACGTGCTTCCTCCAGGCCCGATTTCCCCCCCCCCCCCGCCCCGCGGTGCAGGGAACCCCCGTGCGTGCCTGCCCCGGGGCCAAATCCCCCTCCCACAGCGCAGCGTGGCCTGGCCAACCCCCGCAGGTGCCTTCCCCGGGGCCAAACCCCCCTCCTACTGTGTGGACAAACCCCCACGGGAGCCTCCTCAGGCCAAACCCCAGGGCCGACCCCTGCTCCCGCAGCACAGGGAAATCCCTGCACTTAACTCACCCCTCCCAGGGAAGCCACCAGACTCCTCCCCTAGAGCCAACGCCCCCTCCCCCAGCACATGACAGAGTTGTGGGAGGGGAGCAGCCTGTGCACTTCTGGAGCCCCTCCTCTCAGGGTACGGCTACTCTACTGCTTTTTTTCAATCCTTCTGTTGGAAGAAATTTTTCTGATATTTGGCCCATCTACACTGGGCCAACTGTTGGAAACCCCCCTTCTTTTGGACATCTCCTCATTCCTTGTGGAACGAGGAATATAGGGGCTGCCAAAAAAGTGTGTTTGCAGGAAAAACTCCTGGGGTGCATCTAGACTGGTAAGATTTTGCACAAAAGCAGCTGATTACACTGGCTGCTTGACTTTGTGCAAGAGCACTGACTTTGTAACATACAAAATCAGTGCTTCTTGCGCAAATACTTTCACGCTGCGGCTCGGGAAAAAGCCCTTTTGCACAAGAATACTTGCTCAGGAGGGCCAATATAGCCAGGGAAGAATTGTTTTGCACAAAAAAGCCCCGATGGCTAAAATGGCGATCGGTGCTTTCTTGCGCAAAATCGTGTCTAGACTGGCCACGGATGCTTTTGCGCAAAGGCACTTTTTTCCATTAAAAGTATTTCTGCAAAATCATGCCAGTCTAGATGCAGCCCTGCAGTCTAGCCACACCTTCACTGGGTTGAGACAGGTGGTGTGGGCTTTGGGGTGGGAATGAGGGATTTACGTGTAGGAAAGGGTGAGTGGTGCAAGCTCTGGAAGGGAATTGGGATGCAGGAGGAGGTGGAGAAGGGAATGCTGGATTGGGAAAGGGGCTCCAGGCTGCAGAGTGCTGGGGTCAGGTGGAAGGTTGGGGTGCTGAACAAGCCAGTCTTGTGGATGTGAAGGTGCAGGAGTTTGGATTGGAGTGTGAGGGGCTCAGAGCAGGGAGGTTGGGCGTATGACGGGCTCAGAGCACAGAGATTTGCATGGGCACCATACCACAGAGTGTGAATGGTGCAAGAGCGTTGTGGCAGAAGACTGAGGATGTGGGGGTACAGGAGTTTGGGGATGAGAGGCTCAGGATAGGGGGTTCCAGTGTATGATAGGCTCAGATTTGGGGTTGGGGTGCAGGGTACAGGAATGCTGTGGGGTGAGGGTTTGGCCTGTCCACAACCTGACAATTGTAGACAGACCAAGCTGAACAGCTCACTAGTCCCTTGATGGCTCCAAAGGCTGTCAAAGGAGCCACCAAAGAGTCTCTTGCTGATTGCTTGCTACAGACTTCCACTCAGCCTTCAAAGCAATCAAGGGACTAGTGGTCTGTTCAGCTTGGCCTGTCCACAACTGTCAGGGTATGTGTCATCCAAGTGGTTGGCATCCCAGAGGAGGAGCAGAAGAATCCACCAGCACAGTGGGTATGCTTTGCATGCAAATGGACCTCTGATTAAAATGGGCAGAAATGTGGCATTTTGCTCTTTGTGGCTCCCCTTTCTGCCCTGGTAGGGGCTCCTCCTTTTGCCATTGGCATATACCTGACATTCCCTTTATCCCCCAGCATGACAGAATGCCCACTGGAGTAAGCCTGGGCAAACTGGAGGTTTCAGGCCTGTCACCTCATGAGGCTCGTGCCTTGGCCTCCTCTGCCCTTGGAGGCCAGCTCTTCCAGCTTCCTGTGTGCTGTTTGGCAAAGGAAGGAGTAAGGCAGGAATGGGGGGAAAGAAGCAAGTTACGCTGAGGCAGTCATCTCAGGCTTAAGCCCCAGCTCCAGCACAAAACCTTCAGCCAGTCACGTGCCTCCCACCGCACAAGCTCAAAGGGAGAAACATTCCCATGTTCCATCCCCCAACCCAGAGGCCAATGAAATGCTGCTAGGTGGTCTCAGGAATAAATCAAAGGACTGATAAAACAAGAGATTTTTTTTTTAAATTAAATTTTAAGGAAACACACACACGACTCAGTGATGCCTAGTAGATCACCATAGGAACTGGTAGTAGGTCACTAATTCAGTTTGTTTTAGAAATTATTTTTATCAATAAATCATTTTAGTTATAAGAACGTTTAGGCAGTGTCTAGACTGGCTAGTTTTTCCGCAAAATCAGCTGCTTTTGTGGAAAAACTTGCCAGCTGTCTACACTGGCCGCTTGAATTTCCGCAAGAACACTGACGATCTCATGTAAGATCGTCAAGTGTTTTTGTGGAAATACTATGCTGCTCCCATTTAGGCAAAAGTCCGTTTGTGCAAAAGGGCCAGTGTAGACAGCCCAGATTTGTTTTCCGCAAAAAAGCCCGGATCACGAAAGTGATTTTGCGGAAAAGCGTCTATGCCAATCTAGATGCTCTTTTCCGAAAATGCTTTTAACAGAAAACTTTTTTGTTAAAATCATTTCTGGAAAATCATGCCAGTCTAGACGTAGCCTTATACATTAGAGACACTTAAAACCAAGGTGAGCTGTCTAAACATTCTTATGGTATATTAATGTTTTGCTCCATTGTGATTAGCAAAACTGGAAAAATGTAGTTATTTGGCCAAAATAAGTCTGCTTCAGAGATAAAATGTGCTATTTATTATGTATTTTGATGTGCTGAATTCAAATATGACAATTAAAACAACTGATTGGCTACTGTTTCAAAGATATTTAAGTTTTTACATTTTATGTCTATGTATATTGTGTAGATAGAGTTTTAATCATAAATTGTAAACCTAGGTCTTTTCATGTGTTTATGGTTGCTTTACATGATAATATTTCACCCGGCCTGTTTATGTAGCACTTTAAAAATCAGCAAAAGGGTTATATAAATAAAATTTATTATGAAACAAAAGGCAAAAAACTATTATGTACATAGTTTAGTCCTATTCAGCGTCTACTCGGCACTTCTCGGCTTGTCTCTTGTATTCATTAAATGGAGCATCTCTTGTTACTGTCCAGCAATAGTCTGCAAGCATTGATGGGCTCCATTTGCCCTGATAGCGTTTCTCCATTGTTGCAATGTCCTGGTGAAATCGCTTGCCGTGCTCGTCGCTCACTGCTCCGCAGTTCGGTGGAAAAAAATCTAGATGAGAGTGCAAAAAATGTATCTTCAGTGACATGTTGCAACCAAGGCTTTTATATGCCTTGAGGAGGTTTTCCACCAACAACCTGTAGTTGTCTGCCCTGTTGTTTCCGAGAAAATGTATTGCCACTAACTGGAAGGCTTTCCATGCTGTCTTTTCCTTGCCACGCAGCACATGGTCAAATGCATCATCTTGGAGAAGTTCACGAATCTGAGGACCAACAAAGACACGTTCCTTTATCTCAGCTTCGCTTAACCTTGGAAATTTTCCATGGAGGTACTTGAAAGCTGCTTGTGTTTTGTCCATGGCCTTGACAAAGTTCTTCATCAGACCCAGCTTGATGTGTAAGGGTGGTAACAAAATCTTCCTTGATTCAACAAGTGGTGGATGCTGAACACTTTTCCTCCCAGGCTCCAATGACTGTCGGAGTGGCCAATCTATCTTGATGTAGTGGGAATCTCTTGCACGACTATCCCATTCATAGAGAAAACAGCAGTACTTTGTGTATCCAGTCTGCAGACCAACCAAGAGAGCAACAACCTTCAAATCGCCACAAAGCTGCCACTGATGTTGGTCATAGTTAATGCACCTCAAAAGTTGTTTCATGTTGTCATAGGTTTCTTTCATATGGACTGCATGACCAACTGGAATTGATGGCAAAACATTGCCATTATGCAGCAAAACAGCTTTAAGACTCGTCTTCGGTGAATCAATGAACAGTCTCCACTCATCTAGATCGTGAACGACGTTGCGGGCTGCCATCACACCATCGACGTTGTTGCAGGCTACAACATCACCTTCCAAGAAGAAGAATAGGACAAGATCCTTTTGACGGTCACAGAACATGGAAACCCTAACATCTCCTGCTAGGAGATTCCACTGCTGTAGTCTGGAGCCCAACAGCTCTGCCTTACTCTTGGGTAGTTCAAAATCCCTGACAAGGTCATTCAGTTCACCTTGTGTTATGAGGTGTGGTTCAGAGGAAGCGGATGGGAGAAAATGTGGGTCCTGTGACATTGATGGTTCAGGACCAGAAGTTTCATCCTCTTCCTTGTCTGACTCAAGTGAGAATGATTCTGGTGCATCAGGAACCAGTAGTCCTTCTCCATGGGGTACTGGGCGTATAGCTGATGGAATGTTTGAACAATGCACAGTCCACTTTTTCTTCTTTGACACCTTTCCCAACTGGAGGCACCATGCAGAAGTAACAATTGCTGGTATGATCTGTTGGCTCTCTCCAAATCATTGGCACTGCAAAAAGCATAGATTTCCTTTTCCTGTTCAACCACTGGCGAAGATTTGTTGCACAAGTGTTGCAGCATATGTGTGGGGCCCACCTCTTGTCCTGATCTCCAATTTTGCAGCCAAAATAAAGGTGATAGGCTTTCTTAACCATAGTGGTTATATTGCTCTTTTGTGATGCAAAAGTCACTTCACCACAAACATAGAAGTTATCTGTACTGTTCACACAAGTACGAGGCATCTCTGCTCACTTTGGCTAAACAGAAACGTGTCCCTTTGCAAAATCAAACACTGACAAATAAGAGAGCACGACACTGTATGATTTCTAGAGCTGATATAGGGCAATTTGTTCAGCAGAGTGATGTAAGCTTCATTATGATTGCATGATCCATGACTTCTAGGAATAACATGATGCAATTCATATCATGTATGATGAAATACCAGCTTCAGATTGCATCATTCATTGTTTTGCCTAAAAAGCAAGTACTGTCCAAACCCAGTCATAGATTTATTCATAGATCCAGTCAAAGATGTATTTTAGTCATTTCTGGTTTAAATTGAAATCCCTTCCCTTTATAACTCACTTATCCTCCACCATTCGCAAGTCAAGGCTTATATATACTGACCCAATTGCATATCTTGAAAACTAGAGCCAATCAACAATTTTAAGCATCATTTTCGTTCTCAGTGACCCAGAATTAGTAAAGTTTGACTACATTTATTTCAGAAGCATTTTGGCTGTAGCGCAGTGATATTAGTCCTAGCTATGCAATATTTGGCTTTCAGCTACCAATGGCCGGAGATATAAAATAGCTAACTGAAGCAATGTCAGGTTTAATTCTCCCACACAACCATGACAGCTTCCATTGCTTAACAGCCTTTAGTGAGAGACCTTGTCAAAAGCTTTTTTATTTGGTCAACGAAAATGTTCCCAGGGGTTGCACGGGGAAAAAGGTTGTGCACCACTGCACTGGATCATAGTTGTCCATATTTATTGCCACCCCGTGCTCAAAGAATCTTAATAGATTGTTGAGCCATGATTTCTCATTAGAGAGCATTGTTGATTTCTCTAAAAAAAAGTGCATCTCTGTGTGTGGTAATTTTGTACTTCATTATGGTTTCAACCCATTTCCCTGGTATTGAAGGTAGACTTCCCCCCCCCCCCCAGGTAATGCTTGGGATCACCCCTGGATTCTTTTTAAAACATGTTTGCTATCCTCTAGTCAGCTGTTGCAGAAACTTAAAGGACAGGCTCCATACTACACTCAGGAGGGCACTGTAGGCACCCAGGCCCTTGGCTGTCCCCCAAACCCCACTGCAATTCATAAGCCACAGGAAGGCAGGCAGGGGACAATCTGGCAGGCCTGACCAGAGGCTGCTTCCCACTACACAAAACAGCCTGGGAGCGGGTGGAAGGAGATGGTTCCCTCCCAGCTTTGAGCCCGGGGGCTTGGGTGCTTACCCAGGCTACGGAAGCAGGCAGTTTAAAATCAGCACCCAGGCAGTTTTTGTTACAATGGAGTCACATGCAAACCCCATCACCCATTCCAGCTTGTGTTTAGAAGAATTTTCCCCAACTTGCAGCAGTTGGAAAGCTGCATTACACTTCCCAGTTCTAGCACTTTTTGGAATAAAGGCCTTTTTCATCATTGAATATTAGAACTGGAAGGAACCTCAAAAGGTCAAGTCTCGTCTCCTGCCCTTATGGCAGGAACAAGCACCATCTAGATCAAGGGTGGGGAACCTTTTTTGCCTCGGGGGGCCACTAACCCACAGATATATCAGTTGGGAGCCACATAAAAGTGAGAAAAAAAATTTTCACATGCGTGCACACAGAAAAATCCCACAAACCCCCCTCAATGTTTTTTTTTTTAAATTTTTAATTCTTTTTACTTAGAATTTTAGTGTGATGGATAAGTTTGCTTTTCCTTGCCCAGCTGTGGCCACCCCGTCCTCCCTAAAGGCATCCCAAGCACGGAAGGGGGTTTCCCTTCCCTCTCACTACTGTGATTCTCCTTCTCCCAAAGCCTCCCTAATTGTTAAGAGGGCACTATTGGCAGTGTGTAATCACCCTATGCACGGAACAGACTGGTAGGGGTGGGAGGGAGTTGGCTCCACTGTGGCCTCCTCCATGCAGGGAAGGGACTTGGGAGCTTCCCTTCCCTCTGACTCTGGGGATGGATTTCACCCTCCCCCTTCCCTCCGGGCCCCCACATGCTGTTAGGGTAAAATCCTAAATAGTTAAATGTTTGGTTTGTAATGTTTGATATTATAGGATATCTCTGTTAAAATCAAAATGGAGGAACCATCATCCATTTTGTAAAACAAAATGAAAGACAAGCCCCATGCCCTGGGTCTGTCAGACATGATTTTCCCACCTTTGACAGAAAACAGGTAAACAAGCTCTAGTTTGAACTAGATTTACCTCAGAAGTATATCATACAGGGTCTCCCTAGCAGGGGCAGACACTGCAGGATCTCCCACCTTAGAGGGCATAAAAGGCCAATAGCTAGTCAGTTCGGGGCTGCTCATCCTAGAGGCAGAGTGCACGACGTTTTCCTTACAGATCAGACTCCACAACAAGGCAGCTGCTGCAGCCATACAGAAGAGTTCACTGAAGACCATTGCTAGCCACCCTGACAACTATTTACCATTGGCAGGGAAGAGGACTATGAGGGCTCTCCTCAGTGTTCCTCTCTAAGCTCTCGGTGAGCTGTGAGATTTGAGGTTCTGAGCGACTGTCTGCAAACTATCAAGGTTGCTATAAACTTTTGTTATTATACTTACCATACTAATTGGACTCGGCCAAAATTTTGCTTTTCCTTGTGGGTTTTGGGGAATTGATTACTGTACATTTATTGTTAACCATATTTGAATACTCCCTGAATCCCCAATTTTGTAAATTTACCCTTAATAAATCAGTCATTTGTTCGGTTTACTTAAACTGGGTCCTTTGATTAATTAAAACGTGACACCAGATGATAGACGCTGGCTGTCACAGGACTTGAACAGAGGGCTTAGTATTGTTAGGGGACCCCTCTGCTGCCTTATTATTTCTCCCACCTAACAATGCCTCCTTAACAGCTCCAGCCTCTTGGAGCTGGGTGGGGGGGCCACGGGAAGGAAGGATTGCAGCAAGCACAGAAACTCCAGAGCTTCTGCTTACTCAGGAGCCAGCACATGGAGCTTTCCCTTCCTCTTCGAGTGGTCCCCGTGGGTGCTCCACTCATGGTGTCGGGGTCATCCCGCACCGCAGCTCGGATGCTTTGGATAGCTGTTTCCAGCCAGGTGCACATGCGCAGGGTGCAGCTTGCACTGTGCGCTCTTTGATCTTTGCGTGCACCTGGCTTCCCTGTCAGTTCCTCTTAACTGTCCCTGAACGCAGAAGGAGCTTCTGATCTCTCTCCTCACAGTAGTTCTCCTTCCCTCAGGGAACCTGTAGTTAGTTAATTAATTGTATATAGTTAGAGTTCTTTTGTTGTCGTTTGATCTTATCTACTACAAAAAAAAAAGAGAAAAAAGCAAGCCTCAACACCTTGTTAAAGCCCTGGCTTACAGTGGCTCCCTGCTGTTACCAACTGCGGATAAGGTTTTTTTTTTTTTTTTAAATAAAAACACACCTCTCAGAAGGAAGCTGACACACAACCATGCCTGGATCTCCAGGCTTTAAGAAATGTAGCCTCTGCAGTGAGCCAATGCCTACTTCAGATGGGCATTCGCTCTGTATACGTTGCCTGGGAGAGCGCCAGGCTGCAGGCCATGACGGCAGTTGACCTGAGCGGTTGCAGGTTCCATTCCAGTTCCATCAGGAGCGGCAATTTTTTCTTCATGAGCCGCAGGCAGGTCGCTAGCCGTGGGTTGCCTGCTGCTGCTCTAAGGAGACCAGTATCATAGGGCTGTCATTCTCCACGTGGGAATTGAGGCAGGGGAAGGTTGGCTTCAGAGGCCAGATTCAATAGTCTCAGATATTTAAACCATTTTCCCTTCACCCATCCCTTCTAGGTACCTTTGAACTCCCTCAGAGTCTCTGACAGCGCAATCATTTTCTGAGAGAAACCCCTGACTTGTTCTTTCAGTTCAAGAGAAATCTCTTCTGGCAGCTGGAACTTCCCTGTCTCACACCTTTACAGAAACAATTTCATGTGACTGTATTTAATTGACTGATGATAAGTTCTTGCTAGTGAGTCTCAGCTCTAACAGGCATGCAGTTACAATTTCTCCATTTCTCCCAGCCTGAGAACAGGGGCCACAGAGTTCCTGCCTATGCAATGTTCCCCTGAAAGGTCCCATTACTGTTCTTCACCTCTGGTCCAGAGACACCGGCTGGTGGATGAAAGGGGAATTGAGTTTCCACAGCCAACTCACTCCTTGGCCTCCAGGCGCTGAGGGACAGGAGGTTCCCAGGTGAAGGGCTGTAGGAATCTGCCCAATAGGAACTAGACTAAGACACCAACTGCCCTCTCCCCAGCTCATTCTACACAGGTCTCCAAACATCCATTGGGTGGGACAGTCTCTTATTCCCTGCTGCCCTGGTTTGAATGGCGCCCAGGAGTGACAGGCCCATGTTCCATCCCCACAGTCCTGAGGCAGCCAGTCCCCAGGGAGGTTACAGCTCCAGGAAACACTTGAGGTCAGACTGTGTCTCTGAATGGAGAATTCCAGAGTCTTCTGTGCAAGGGTGAGACCCTCAGAATTAAATGACTCAGATTTGTATCCAACATCTGGCTGCAGAGCCCTCGGGAGATGTGATGCCAATGTCAGCTCCAAGTTCTTTCCCTGCGCTGTGCAGTAGGAGGGTGAGTGAGAGCCACATACCTGCTCAAGGTCCTTCTGACATCCTAGAGGGGAGAGCGAAAAAAGAATCTCAGTCCCATCGCACACACACAGGGGACAGGGAAGGGATTTTGCAAACATGGGGCTTTCCATCTTGGATATCTCTGTTCCTGTAACTCTGCAAAGCACAACAGTCACTCACATGTCAGCAATGCACACACCGAGTTACACCCAAATCTCACTGCTGGACCCAGTGCTTGTGATCAGGACTGTAACAAAGGTGGGGCAAGCAAGGTACTCGCCTCATGCACATCATAAATTGGCGCGCAAAGACACAGGAAGTAAAAATAATAAGCCACAAAAGTAAAAAAGGCCAACGGGTGCTAACCTAAGGAGACCAGGGCGCATAAATAATATTTTGCCCCAGGCACAAAAATACCTAGTTCAGGCACTGCTTGTGATTCAGGAGCCTCCCTTCCCCACGTGGGGAGCTGAAACTGAAATGGCAGCTAAGGGGTTGTCTACACATGGATCTAACCCAGCAATTCATGGTCATGGAGCAACTCACTATCCCACCTCCCAAGGCCACACAGGAGCCTGCCTCCAAACAGCCGTCCCACTGCTAGTCCATGCCGATTGATAGCCACAGGCACCTACCAGATACTCCTGGCTTCTCGTCTCTTCCGTTGCTTTCCCTCCCAGCATCTTTTCTCTCTCTTCCCTCAGAGTCTTCAAATGAGCCTGAATTTTTCCCTGAAGAAATAGAAATGAATTGAGAGGTTTTACTTTCAGGGCTGAAAGGGGTGTTGATCAGGGCCTTTTTCCACCAACAAACAAGACTGATTCTAATCACTGTGACATCAGGGCCTTTGAGATGAAATCTTATTAATGGAGAGTGGGTGTGTGTTGGAATCTGACATGTTACTAATTCAGGTTCACGTACTTTAGTGATTCCAGAGAGATTTCAACCATCACCAAACTTCACTTGGTATTTGCGAATGGATTAACGGGGCTGTGCACAACAGGACACTGGAGTCACAAGGGGGTGAATCAATAAACCCGTGCTGCAGAAGGTTTAAAAAAATGACAAATTCCAGAGGCCACGAGGGTGTAAATATGGGCTGGGATTTCAGCCCTGAAGCCCTGGGGGCTGCACTGGTTGGACAGAGCTGGTTTCAGCACCAAGGCAAACCCCATTAACATTAGAAGCCCATTTGTGCGGTTTGAACTGCACAGTCCCAGTTTGGGCTCTGTCCCTGCCCTCTAGGGAGATCTGGTCATGGCTTTCTCTGGTGAAAAAGAGACAGGAGGAGACTGAGGCTGCAGCAAGACACCTGTGAGGGTGGGGGGCAGGAGGGGGCGGCACCTCCACCCCGAAGGATGTAGATGGGGATGGTCTGACAAAGGCAGGGACAGGCCCACAGAGGCCGACCAATACAGGTGCGAGAAGGCCTCGGCAGGCAGATGTGGGGGTATCCTGTGTTCTGGGGATGGGTCAGTGACCCCCTTCATTAGACATGCAGATTTGTATAAGGAATGATGGGAGGTTGCCCAGCACTGTCCTAACCCCTGTCAGTGATGACACCCTCTGGGCAGGTACCCACTGCCCCAGTCCCAGATACAGCTCCCGGAAGCAGTGCACTGTGCAGGGCAGGGTTTGTCCCTAGCAGTGGTCTCTGCAGGGTCCCTAAGGGCTACTGTGATGCAAAGAAAAATAATCAATTCTATGAAACACTCTTCCATTAAAAACAAGAGACTGTAATTTCCCCATCTCCAGTCACACAGACCAGCCTGCAATTCTTGTGATTACACCTCATTGATTGTTAGCACCTTCCCTTGTGTAACAAGTTCCCTCATTTCCCCAGTGGGGGCTGCATTTGAAAAGGGTTCAGAATCTCAGAGAAAACTTGCCCACATCCAGTATTTTTAAAGACTTGATATTTTGCCTCTCTTGCCGCCTGGGCAGAGCATGTAATGTGTTACATTATTTCCCATACCATGAATGCTGTACAGAGCTGACTGATGAGTCACACCTGTGCTAGGTAACAGTCAGTGAAATTAGCCTTAATTAAAATCCAAAATTATTACCCAGTAGACAGGGCAGCAGTTCCCTACCTTGTACTGCTGGATAGCTTCCTGTATGGGAAGCACCCTATGCATGCGGTGTACCTGGGACCTGTCACACAACACACACATGGGGGCTTGATCCTCCTCACAAAACAACTTCAGCGTCTTCTGGTGCTTCTCGCACACCCTACTTCCTCCTGCTCCTTTTGCTGCTTGCAAACTCAGCTGCTTGGCTAGTTCTACCACCATTGTCAGCTGCCTGCTGGGCTGGAGGGGTCCCTGCATTGCAGGCAGGAGGTGGCTGGGCTAGGTCCTTCCCAGCACCGGCTGATGCAGGTCTGGCAGAAATTGTGTCCACAGTCTGTGATCACCGGGTCCTTAAAATACTCCAAGCAGACGGGAGGTGTTGCTTCCTTCTGGAGACTTTCCATGGGGCTCTCTGTGACCATGGCTCCCTCTGGGCTGGGGAACAAGGGTGAGTTTCGATTTCCTGGCCCGCCTCCAGCAACAACTGGCTGTTCCCCTTCCAGGAGCTGACTAGGTCCGTTTGCTAGATTGGAAAATAATAAGAGGACACATTTCAGCCCTGGAGGCTTTGGAGAAAAATTAATATTAGAGTATTTGATATGTATCCAGTTACACACTCCCAGTTGCACATTTTTTATGGTTTTCAACTTTCACAGTTGTGGGAAATTAAAGGGGGAAAGTCAGGCAATATTTGGACCAAACAATAATTATTCAATGACAGTAGACAGAGATATTCAACACTAAGAAGTTCTCAAACAGGCTCGTTCTCTCTGTGCCTGTGTGTAACTTTCAGTTATTACGAATGGAAATATTTTTTTCAGCAGTTTGAGTGTACAGTGAAATTGCGATTTGTCTACTAATAAAAGTCTGCTCCCTCCAAATCCAGTGAGATTAAATTCACAGGCCAAAAACTTATTGCAGCTGGAATCGATGTTTCAAAGGCCTGATGCTGACGTGCTCTTTCTAAAGTAGCCTGAGCATCAAAAGCCTTGCCAACATTAATGACTGTTCCAGTCTCATGAATATAGGAATGGCCAGGCTGGGTCAGACTAAAGGTCCATTTAGCCCAGTATCCTGCCTGCCAACAGTTGCCAATACCAGGTGCCTGAGAATGAACAGAACAGGGAATCAAGAGATCCCTCTTCTGTTGCCCATTCCCAGCTTCTGGCAAACAGAGGCCTGGGACACTTTGCAGGATATTTGGGGTGTCTGTTAAAGCACCCATGTGATAGAGAGATATAGGCAGGTTCGTAGGGGTTGCCTGCCTAGGGCAATGAGCTGGTGCCTCCCCAAGCACATGCAGCATCTGTCTGATAAACAGCGGTAAGAAGTTCTATGAGCCCCTGGGGCCCACGCTCCAGGAAAACGCCTGGGCTGGGGCCCTGTTCCAGCCAAGTTCAGGGCTGGGTCTCTCCCTCGAGCCCCACCTGCTGCACCCTCCCCCTCTCATCTGCAGCTGTCACCCCCAGGTGAGTTACAATGGCCCAGCAACTCCAGCCATCGCCAGCCGCTCAGCAGGGCTAGAAAAGCTTCTGCAGCCCCATGGAGGGGAGGTTTCTTCTCACACGAACCCCCCCCCCCACCCCCCAGGTGCTCTGTGGCCACTATGAGCTGCAGGGGTTGTGCCTGCAGGCAGCTGCACATGGAAACACCCCCCCCCCACACACACACCGGCAAACTGCTGCCAGGGGAGATGAGAACCAGGTAGCACCACACCCCCCACCCCCTCCTGCCCCCGCCCCTCATCCCCTCCTGACCCCCCGCAGCGCCCCCCCCTCACGGGACGGAGGCTGCAGCCGCGGGGGGGGGGAGGGGGACGGCTCAGCGTGGTGCTGCCGCTGCCCGGCCCTTCCCCCAGGGCGCGCCCCGCACCTGCAGCCTGGCACTGGCCGCTCACCGGAGTCACTGACCCGTTGCGCACGCGCAGTCTGACACTCCCCCCCCCCCCCGCCCCGGGCGGGTTTCCAGCGCGTCCCCATCCACCCGCCAGTCGCTCCCTGCGCGCGGGCAGAGGGAGCCAGGGACACACCCAGCCCCTCCCGCCGCCGTGACCGTGAATTCGGAGGCAGCCGTTGGCGCCGTTACTGGCCGCGCGGCTGCTTCCGCTTCCGGGGCCGCGGGCCGGAAGCCTCGGAGGAGCCGGGATGAGGCGGCGCAGCGCCTGCGCGAGGGGGCGGGCAGGCGCGGGCGAGGCAGGTGAGGTCTCGCGAGGGGCGGGGGGTGTCTGTGGTGGGGGGGGGGGATTCAGGGCAGAGAATTGCTGGGGGGCTGGGTTCTTCCACGTGCGCTTGTGCACCACGATTGTGCACCTCTGGGTGCCCCCCCCCCCCGTGCACTAGTTCCTGACAAGTCGCACAAGTCCGAGTGCCCATCAGTGGTGCAGTGTCGGGCTTCACAGACTCATTTCCGCACTTGTCATACAGGTGTGTGTCTCACCCCCCCCCCCCCCCCCGCACTAGCCAGGAGCTCAGCCTGCAAACGTCAGGCAGGAGTGTGTTAAACTATCCGAATGGTTCCCTTGACTTCAGCTGATCTCTGCTCTGTTGCTTCATCCTGATGAGAGGGCCTTGGTCTGTGCTACAAATACATTGAGGAAGTTCCGGGCTTGAAATACAGGAGCTTCATTTTAGACACCTTACGTCCATATTCAGGCAGGTGAACATGCGCTTGGTTTATCAGAAATGTTGTGCACTCAGAGCAGAGTCCCACGATTGCAGGCGCAGTACTTTTGTTACTCAAGCCAGGTATTGAGAGAAATTAGTATGGATTTGGGATCTAACTTGTATGTACTGTTCATGGAATATCTAGATGAGAGTTTCCCATAGGTCAGGACCCAAATATGGGTCACCATTACATTTCAAAAGGGTCACCAAGTGTCTCCCCAGGTGGCTCTGCCTCTCCCCCTCCCCGTTTTTGAATGGCCTTGGGTCACCTAGTCTTCCTGAATTGTCAAAATGAGTCCCCATCTGGAAAAAGTTGGGAACTGCTGATCTGGATTCAAGCATTTGCCCAAAATGGCAGTGTTTAGCATGTGTGTGCACAGGAAAAGTGTCTGGGGAGAATGGGAGCGTGGAAAGAATTAAAGCCCCTTCTGAAATCTCTCCAATTCCCCCTCTTATCCCAACAGGTTGCAGACCACCCATGTCTTACTCCAGCTTGGCCCATGGCCTGCAAAGCCAGGGAAAGGAAATGGCTGTGGCAGAGCCGGTGACATTCTCGGAGGTAGCTGTATATTTCTCTGAGGAGGAATGGGCTCTGCTGGACCCGGGTCAGAGAGCCCTCTACTGGGATGTGATGCAGGAGAATTATGAAGCTGTGAGCTGGCTAGGTAAGGATTCCTGTCTCCATGGGTATCAGAAACTGGGTGGGCGCTGGAGCAGTTGGGTTGGGTTTGGTTCAGGGTCCCTCATTGCCCCCTGCACTCCCAATGTCAGGTGTATCAGTCCCAATAATCCCTGCTTCTGTGTGAGCATGCCCCCTCCCAAGGGATGCAGGTCCAGGGACATAATGGTGCTGCTCTTCCCACAGCCAGGCTCTCAATGTCCATCTTGCCCATGTTGTTCCCTGGCCAGAGGTGTCAGTGAAAGGGCCCTGACAGGAACAGCAGTCACCAGAGATCTAGGGCTGGGTGCAGCTGCTGTTAGTGCCTGCAGAGTAGCCTTTATGCCATTGTGCTGAATCCCTGGAAGGAGGGTGTGGTTCTCAGAGTCCTTTCCTGCCTGTGACTGATGCTGATCTCTGCCAGTGAGAGGGGTTGGGTGCTGGAAGGGTATAAACTGTTCAGGAAGAACAAAGGCAGGGGAGACAAAGAGGAGGAGTTGTATTGTATGTAAGAGAGCAGTATGATTGCTCAGAGCTCCAGTTTATAGAGGGAGAAAAGCCTATTGAGAGTTTATGGGTTAAGTTTAGAGGTGGAAGCAACAGGTGATGTTGTGGTTGGTGTCTGCTGTAGACCGGCGGATCAGATGTGTGAGGTAAACGAGGCTTTCTTCAGACAGCTAAGAGAAGCTTCCAGATCATAGGCCCTGGTTTTCATGGGGGACTTTAATCATCCTGACATCTGTTGGGAGACCAATACAGCAGTACACAGCCAATCCAAGAAGCTTTTGGAGAATGTTGGGGAAAACTTCTTCGTACAAGTGCTGAAGTGCACGCAGGGGCCATGCACAGCTTAACGTGCTGCTCACAAGCAGGGAGGAACTAGTATGGGAAGTAGAGGAGGGTTACAACCTTGGAAGCAATGATCATGAGGTGTTAGATTTCAGGATCCTGACCAAAGGAAGACAGGAGAGCAGCAAAATACACACCCTGAACTTCAGAAAAGCAGACTTTGACTCCCTCAGAGAACTGTTGGGCAGGATTCCCTGGGTTGCTTACATGAAGGGGAAAGGAGTCCAGGAGAGCTGACAGTATTTTAAAGAAGCCTTATTGAAGGCACAGGAAGAAACCATCCCAATGTGCAGCAAGAAAATCAAATATGGTAGGCGACCAGATTGGCTTACAGGGGAAATCCTTGGTAAACTTAAACACAAAAGGAAGCTTACCATAAATGGAAAATTGGACAGATGACTAGGGAAGAATATAAATATATTGCTTGAGAATGCAGGGGAGTTATCAGGAAGGCAAAAGCGCAGTTGGAATTGTAGCTAGCAAGGGATGTGAATGGTAACAAGAAAGGTTTTTACAGGTATGTTAGCAATAAGAGGGTGATCAGAGAGAGCGTGGGGCCCTTACTGGATGAGGGAGGTAACCTAGAGACAGGTGATGTGGGAAAAGCTGAAGTACTCAATGCTTTCTTTGCTTTTGTCTCCACAGACAAAGTTAGCTCCCAGACTAATACAGTAGACAATGCAGTAGAGGAAGAAGGTGGACAGCCCTCGGTGGGGAAAGAACAAGTTAGGCACTATTTAAAAAAGCTAGACATACACAAATCCATGGGTCCGGATTTAATGCACCCAAGGGTACTGAGGGAGTTGGCAAATGTCATTGTGAAGCCTTTGGCCATTATCTTTGAAAACTCGTGAAGATTGGGAGAGATCTCAGGTGATTGGGAAAAGGCAAATGTAGTGCCCATCTTCAAAAAAGGGAAGAAGGACAGTCAAGGGAACTACAGACCAGTCATCCTTATCTCAGTCCCCAGAAAAATCATGGAGGGAATCCTCAAAGAATCCATTTTGAGGCACTTGGAAGAGGGGAAAGTGATCAGGAATAGTCGTCATGGATTCTCCAGGGGCAAGTTGTGCCTGACCAATCTGATTAGCTTCTATGATGAGGTAACTGGCTCTGTGGATATGGGAAAGTCAGTGGATGTGATATACCTTGACTAGCCAAGTTTTTTATATGGTCTCCCACAATATTCTTCCCAGCAAGTTAAGGGAGTGCGGATTGGATAAATGGACTGTAAGATGGATAGAAAGCTGGCTATAATGTCGGGCCCAACAGGTAGTGATCAACAGCTCGATGTCAGGTTGGCAGTTGGTTTCTACCGGCGTACCCAGGGATCTGTTCTAGGACCAGTTTTGCTCAACATTTTTATTAATGACTTGGATGAGGAGATGGACTGCATTGTCAGCAAATTTGTGGATCACGTTAAGCTAGGGGGAGAGGTAGATATGCTGGAGGGCAAGGAGAGGGTCCAGAGTGACCTAGACAGATTAGAGGATTGGGCCAAAAGAAATCTGAGGAGGTTCAACAAAGACAAGTGCACTTGGGATTAAAGAATTCAAAGCATGGTTACAGGCTGGGGACCGAATCGCTAAGTAGCAGTTTTGCGGCAAAGGACCTGTGGATTATGATCGATGAGTCAACAGTGTGCCCTTGTAGCCAAAAAGGCTAATGGCATATTAGAATGCATTAGGAGGAGCATTGCCAGTAGATCTAGAGAAGTGATTATTCCCCTTTATTTGGCTCTGGTGAGGCCACACCTGAAACATTGTGTCCATTTCTTATAACGGGCTCCCCCTGCCCCACTATAGAAAGGATGTGGGCGCATTGGAGAGGGTCCAGTGGAGGGTGACCAAAATGATTAGGAGGCTGGAGTGTATGACCTATGAGGAGATACAGAAGGATTTGGATTTGTTTAGTCTGCAGAAGAGAAGAGTGAGGGGGGATTTGTTAGCAGCCTTCCATTTCCTGAAGGGAGGTTCCAAAGAGGATGGAGAGAGGCTGTTCACAGTAGTGACGGATGGCAGAATAAGCAGCAATGGTCTCAAGTTACAGTGGGAGAGGTCTAGGTTGAACATTAGGAAAAGCTATTTCACTAGGAGGGTGGCAAAGTACTGGAATGCGTTACCTAGGGAGGTGGTGGAATCTCCATCCCTAGAGGTTTTTAAGTCTTGGCTTGACAAAGCCCTGGCTGGGTTGAATTAGTTAGGATTGTTCCTGCCTTGGGCAAGAGGTTATACTTGATGACCTACTGAGATCTCTTCCAGCTCTGTGATTCTATGATTCTGGGCTGAGGGAGAGGGATGAGGCAGTTCACACTTTTTGAGTGTTCTGTGCAGGGTAGCTGCATAGTAGATATATGTGAGGAGAGCTCTTCTTGTATTTCAAGCACTACACTAGGGATACGTGTGTTCAATACCCTGCCCTGACACAGCCTTCCAGTGTGACTTTGGGCAAGTCAGTTATGTTAACTCAAACATTTGGACCCAACGATCTCCAATAGTTGCCAGTGTATAACTATAAATTGATTATCAGCGTCACTGGCACACATGAGTAATAGGTGATGGCTCATTCTATGGGGATTGCCCTGATATTTCCAGAGGGTTGTCTTTGACTAAAGAACATTAACAACCTAAATACAGCAAAGTGAATTATGAGACACAGGATACATATAGTTACAATAGATGATACACAGAGGGTATGTTTACACTACCCCCCTAGTTCGAACTAGGGGGGGTAATGTAGTCATACGGAGTTGCAAATGAAGCCCGGGATTTGAATTTCCCGGGCTTCATTTGCATAAAGCAGGCCGGCGCCATTTTTAAATGCCGGCTAGTTCGGACCCCGTGCCGCTCTACTACACGTGGCACGGACTAGCTAGTTCGGATTAGGCTTCCTAATCCGAACTAGCTGTACGCCTCGTGGAACGAGGTGTACAGCTAGTTCGGATTAGGAAGCTTAATCCGAACTAGCTAGTCCGTGCCGCGTGTAGTCGCGCGGCACGGGGTCCGAACTAGCCGGCATTTAAAAATGGCGCCGGCCTGCTTTATGCAAATGAAGCCCGGGAAATTTGCAACTCCGTATGACTACATTACCCCCCCCCCCCAGTTCGAACTAGGGGGGTAGTGTAGACATACCCAGAGATCTTTCATCTGCTGTATATGTGAAAGAGTTTGTCTGTCTGTGTGCTGTCTGTATGTCCAAGAACTCCTCTTAAAGTAGGTTAGAGCTAGGAACACCAAGTTTGATATGCAGCTTCCTTTTAACTAACTTAAAGCGAGGTCAGAATTTGGTTGTGCCAGGGAAATGGAATGTGTCTGGAACGGGATTGCGTCTCAGCAGAAAAGAGACAGAGTCATGAAGCAGGTGGAGGGGGCTGGAAGGAGTCTGAAGCATATTCTGGGTGTGATATAGCTACCAGGAATTCCTCTAGCTTAGGGATGTGTGGCCTCCAGGTTGCCTACATCTGGTCCCTGAGGCTCAATGCCCCCAGCATTGGGGAGCCTGCACTGGCACTCGAGATGCCCCCTCACCCCATTACCCTTGGGCCTGGAGCACACAAAATCTAATAGTTTGGGTCCCCCTAGTCCAGCCACGGCCAACCCACGGCTTGTGAGCTGCATGCTGCTCTCCCCTCCCCTCTCCCAGGTGCGGCTTGTGAAGCCCCCCCTCGTGGCTTGTAAAGCCGCCCCCATGCCCCTGAAAATGGCCTTCTCCTCCCCAGCTCCCTGTGCTCACCGGGACAGGGGAGCTGTCTGGCGCGGCCATTAAAGATGGAGGATAAAAGATGGCATTGGCCGGCAGGACCAAACACGATCGGGGGCTTCTTTTAAAGGGGCAGTCTTTTGTTTGTTTGGTTTGGTTTGGTTCGACAAGTTTGTCCTAGCTCTTCATGCTGGAGCCACTGATATCTTGGCTCTTTGCCCAGAATGGGTTGGCCACCCCTGAAAAAGTGCATTTGGGCCAAAGAGCTGGGGAGGCTGAGCCTGCCAGCCAGGAGCTTTGTGGACACAATCCTTGGGGAGCTTGAGCTTTGCTGGGTCCTTTGTCTCCAACTTCTAGTGACCTGTTATGTGGCAGCTGCAATCTGAGCCATTCCTGTGGACCTTGGTATCAGACCTGCAAGTGCTCACTAGAGCTCACTTTCTCAGCAGTGTATTCTATCTTGCCCTGGGATGAGGGGATGGAACAGGTAGTGAGGGAGACATAGTTGTTCCCTAGAGAGTGCAGCAGAGCACTCAGCTCCACCAGAGAATATGCTGGGTCATTCCAGAATAAGGGGGGGGATGCACCTTTGCTGCAGGTGAGTATGTCCTGGGATCTTGTACCATCCAGAGCCTAGTCCCTGCAAGGTAGGGAAGGATTCTCCTCTTTGGGTGAGTGAATCAGATCCTGGCTCTGGAAGCAGTAATGGCATGGACCTTAAAGAACAAGACTGACAGTGGCTTAATTGCTTCTTGAGCAGGATTTCCAGTCTCCAAAGCTCATGTGATCTCTTGGGTAGAGCAAGGGGAGGAGCTGCAGATCCCAGATCTCCAGGGCTCTAAGGAAGGGGAGATCATCCATGATATCCACACAGGTGAACAATCAGCTAAACTGACTCAGAAACCAATTTCTGTGTCTTCATAGCAAATCTCACTTGTGCATTTTCAGCAAGTCTAACTGACACTTCATCCTGTGTTCAACTCCAGGCAGAGGGTGGGGGGAAAAGTTGGGTTCTCTGCTCTGTGGAAGGGATATGAGGAAGGACAATGAACTCAGTGCATGGTTATCTTACTTTTCAAGCCATTAGCTGGGTGTGTTTCCCCTTTTCTGTTTTCCTTTCACAGTTTTCCTTTCAGCTCTACACAGAGAATGACTCCTGTCTCTCTGTCCCAGCAGGTGATGGGATGGTGTGTGAGAACGAGGAAAGTCTTCAGCAGGAAGGACTGGAGCAAGTGGCTCCACATGGGATGTTATTGGGAAGATGTGATGGGCATGTTTCCCAAAGTTCTGAGCAAGGAGAGACCTGTGAGAGTCAAGGTAGCCCAGAAAGGCAGCAAGGAAACCATTCAGATGAAGGACAGAGTAAATCCAGTCACAGGAGCAGAGGAGTGGAAAGAAACAAAGAAACTGTTAATCAGAAATTTCCCTATCAAGAGGCACCATACACTTGTCGTGACTGTGGGAAAATCTTCCAACGGAGAGAAGGCCTAATTGTACACCAGAGAACCCACACAGGGGAGAAACCCTTCAACTGCTCAGACTGTGGGAAAAGCTTCAGTGAGAGTCCAAACCTTGCTAGACATATGAGAACCCACACAGGGGAGAAACCCTTCAACTGCTCAGACTGTGGGAAAAGCTTTCGTGTGAGCTCACACCTTGTTACACATAGGAGAACCCATACAGGAGAGAAACCATTTGGCTGCTCTCTCTGTGGAAAAAGCTTCAGTCGGCGGTCAAATCTTAATAGTCATCAAAGAACTCACACTGGAGAGAGACCCTTTAACTGCTCAGTGTGTGAGAAAAGCTTCTGTGGGCACTCAGCCCTGATTAATCATCAGAGAACACACACAGGGGAGATGCCCTTCAACTGCTCTGACTGTGGGAAAAGCTTCAGTCATCGCTCAAGTCTTCTTATTCATCAGAGAATCCACACAAGAGAGAAACCCTTTTACTGCTCTGACTGTGGGAAAAGCTTTAGTCAGAACATACACCTTATTCAGCATCAGAGAATCCACACAGGAGAGAAACCCTTTAGCTGCTCTGACTGTGGGAAAAGCTTCAGTCAGAGCTCAGACCTTGTTAGACATACGAGAATCCACACAGGGGAGAAACCTTTTGGCTGCTCTGAATGTGGGAAAAGCTTCAGTCGGAGATCAAATCTTATTACGCATCAGAAAACCCATGCAGGAGAAAAACCCTTCAACTGCTCTGAGTGTGGGAAAACCTTCAGTCGGCGCTCAAATCTTATTTTACATCAGAGAACTCACACAGTAGAGAAACCCTTCAACTGTTGTGAATGTGGGAAAAGGTTTTGTCGGCGTGCAAATCTTATTATACATCAGAGAACCCATACGGTAGAGAAACCCTTCAGCTGCTCTGACTGTGGGAAAAGCTTCAGTCAGCACTCAAGCCTTATTAAACATCAGATAACACATGTAAGAGAGACACCCAATAACTGCTCTGACTGGCAAAACCTGCTGTCAGTGCAGATCTTGTTACACAAAGGAAAATCCACACCAGGAAAATCCACACCAGAAAGAAACCTTCAGCTGCTCTGATTTGCAAAACCTTCTGTCAGAACACAAACCTCACTGAATATTGAAGACTCACCAGAAACAAGAAACACTATGACCAAATCCCCTTTAAGCTGTGTAGCAGTCTGTTAAGTTCCATGCAAGTGTTTAGGGCTGTGATGGGTAGAGATGCCTCTACCCACTGGTCTCAGTCCTGGCCCAGACCTATCGGCTACATCTACACTGGCATGATTTTCCGAAAATGCTTTTAACGGAAACGTTTTCCGTTAAAAGCATTTTCGGAAAAATTGCGTCTAAATTGGCAGGATGCTTTTCCGCAAAAGCACTTTTTGCGGAAAAGCGTCCGTGGCCAATCTAGATGCGGTTTTCCGCAAAAAAGCCCCAATAGCCATTTTCACGATCGGGGCTTTTTTGCGGAAAACAGTACTATGCTGTCTACACTGGCCCTTTTGTGCAAAAGTCTTTCAGGAAAAAGACTTTTGCCCAAACAGGAGCAGCATAGTATTTCTGGAAAAGCACTGGTGATTTTACAGGAGATTGTCAGTGCTTTTCCGGAAATTCAAGTGGCCAATGTAGACAGCTGGCAAGTTTTTCCGCAAAGTCATATGATTTTGCGGAAAAATTTGCCAGTCTAGACACAGCCCTAATGTCTGGGGGACAGTTGTTTATCCCTTGGCCCTGGCCCCCGAGCTACTATGGCAGGGAGAGGTGCCTCTCTCCCTTTTTCAGAACAGCACCTGAGCTTGGGGAGAGCTGGTGGGAGTCTTCTCTCCCCATTATAGCCCTTCAGTAGACTGCACCTCAAACTCCTCATCTTTGGAGCACCACAAAACCAACACTTACAGTTGGAGCCTTCATACCCCTTGCTCTCCCATTCTGTCCCTAGCTCTACACCCCCTTCCTACAATTCAACCATATGAATGTTTGTTCTGTGCAGCAGTATGATGTGTAATGCTTTCTCTTTATTTTGGTGTCTGTAACATTCATTCTTTGTTGACGTGGGAAAAATTGGATGGTACACTATGTATAACGGCCCAGAATGTGAGAGAAGCTTGAGTGAACATTTACACCCTATTGCACATCAGACATTTCACACACGATTGAATCCCTATAACTGCTCTGACAGTAAGCAAAGATTCAATTGGAGCTGATACCTCATTGAACATCTGGCAGGAGAGAAGTGTGAGTGATGTGTGAACAGAAATAGCCTGTATAGTGTTCATATGTCCTATCACATTAGAGAACCCAAAGATGAGAGAGACTATTGTAATATAACAGGGTTTCTGGGAGCACTGGTGAGAAACTGGATTTATGCTTGCTAGAGGCTAACCTCAATAAACATCAAAGTATTTGCATCTCTGGACTTACAGATGTTGCTGTTCTCTGCTCACATGAGAAGGATCAGGGAATGGGAGAGTCAAGGGAAAAGCCCTCTGACCAATTCCTGAGGACTCAATTCCTACCTTGTCATCATTTACGAAAGGTTCAAGGGTGTTCTCGTCTCACTGGATGCTTCCCTGACCCACTGGATTTGTCAAGAACAATAACGTGAAACCAACCTGACATCTTGCTTTGGCAGGGTAACAAGTCTTGTGGACAGGGGAGAAGCAGTAGATGTGGTTTATCTAGATTATAGGAAGGCATTTGATAGTCTTCCCTGACCACCTCATTAACAATCTAGACAAATACAACCTAAATCAGTGGTTCTCAAACTTTTGGTTCATAGCCCACCTTACCCAATGCAAACCTCTCCATCGACCATCAGCCAAGAACTCATGATGACAAAATATCTTCGCTTATCTCTAAATATCTTAAATACTACATTATTCATATTAGGGTACAAGAGTAAAAAACATAAATATGTGGCTATAAAGGGTATATATAACTGGTAAGAAAGGAAATATTATTAATCAGATCATTTAAACAGATTAAGTGCTTTAACTTTCACATGTTAGTTTATGAAACTATTTTAAATGAAGTAAAATATTAATTTATATCCAAAACAAAAGATTTCAACGTTGTCTTTATGGCATGGATGGGGAACCCTTATTGGGAGAGAGGCCACTGACCCCACAGAAAAATCTGTCTGCAGCCATGCAAAAGTTAGAAGAAAAAAAGCCTAATAAAAACCCCTCAACAATGTGGACCTTGACTAAGATACTTCACTCCCCTCATGCTTGAGCCCCACGCGGGAGAGGGAAGGGAGGAAAGAGATTCAGGGCTTCTCACAGGCCAGATTAACTCTTTTGGGGTCCCAGAATTAGTAGAATTTGAGGGGCCCCCCTAGGATCTGAGGTGGGACCAAAAATGAAGAGTTCAATGTGCAGAAGTGGGCTGCTGGTAAGTCGGCTAGGTATTGGGGTGCAGGGTCTGGGGCAGGTGGTTGTGTACAGGAGCAGAGTGAGGGTGGAGGTCTGGGTGGGAGGTAGAGTGCAGGAGTGGTTGGATGGAAATTTGTGTGCAGAAGTGGGCTGGGAATGTGTGTTTGAATGGGCGGTATAGCACAGGAATCATAGAACTGGAAGAGACCTCAGAAGGTCATCAAGTCCAACCCCCTGTTCTAGGCAGGACCAATCCCAACTAAATCAACCCAGCCAGGGCTTTGTCAAGCCGTGACTTTGTAAACTTTCTTTTTGTGCTTAAGTTCACCAAGGATTTCCCCTGTAAGCCAATCCGGTCTCCTACCATGTTTGCCTCTCTTGCTACGTGTTGGGATGGTTTCTTTCTGTGCCTTCAATAAGGCTTCTTTAAAATACTGCCAGCTGTCCTGGACTCCTTTCCCCTTCATGTTAACATCCCAGGGGATTCTGCCCATCAGGTCTCTGAGGGAGTCAAAATCTGCTTTTTTGAAGTCCAAGGTGTGTATTTTACTACTCTCTTTTCTTCCTTTGGTCAGGATCCTGAAATCTACCATCTCATGATCACTGCTTCCCAGGTTGTAACCCACCTCTACTTCCCCTATTAGAGGAATGGACTGAAGTGGGGGTGTGATGGCGCATTGGGGAACTCCCCACCCTGCACCCCCGTCCACAGCCAGATATGACTCCACCAGCCAATAGAATGGAGAGGGTTTATTGCTGCTCCAAGATACAGCACAGCATAGGACTGATGCAGGCATAAGAGGATAGGCTGACAGCCCTAGTTCCCTAGGGGGAAAGGGTTACAGGCCCCTGAACCTCCCCTACACTGGTTAGTCTGCTTTCTCCATGCTTCCCCACACTCACACTGCCCCCTCTCCAAGCCACACCCTTCCTTTGTTCAAGCCCCTTCCTGGTCAGATGAGAACTGGCTGGGTCATTGTCTGTGACATGAGGGCCCTCAAGGTGACCCCCTGCTGGGCAGTGCTTACAGACAGGCCAGTAGGAGTCATCCACAGCCCAAGCATAGCGACCAGTGAGTGCCCAACCAGAGTGATCCTAGGGCTACTAGAGTAGACAGCCCTCCAACTACATCACATTGGGCATAAGCATCCAGTAGCCAAGTGGGGGAAGGCTTTGCCTTCAAACTACCTGGCATGGCCCCACACACACCACACCCTCAGAATGCCTGTTGTAGCAGTGTGTAGCTGCCTCCAGTGCCTGCCACTCCCAATGCTCCAACAGCTGGAGAGGCTGGAGCTGTATAGCCTCCTTCCTCCCCAGTGCTCCAGGACTGGGGTTGCACTGTGCGCCCTCCTCTTTCCCCTGATGCTCTGGGCCTGGGTCCATGCCCTATGCCCTCCTCCTGCTCCAGGGCTGGGAAAGTTGGGGACATGCTAACATGCACCCTTTCTTTCCCAGTGCTCCAGGGCTGGATCAAGCATTTGCCCACCCACTCTCCTCCCTGTAGTGGGGAGCACGAGTGTGTGGTGCACTGCCCGGCCTGTACATGCAGGTCGGGAAGAGGAAGGGCCTGAGCAGAAGGGGAAGAGATAGAGGTGGGACTGGGGGTTTGCCTCCCCCAGCCCTATCTTCACCACAGCCAATGGGTAGGGGTCTGGGCAGAAGGTGGGGTACAGCTGTAGGTGTGAGCTCTGGGGCTGCAGCAGGCAAGGAGTCTGGCAGAAGATTCCATTGGGTTGCTGGCTGGGCACCACCTATTTAAGCACCTCCCAGCCAGAGCCTTCCCACCCCTAGTCTAGGCCAAGATTCACTTATGTGGTCTGTTTTTTGTGAGATAAATTGTGTGATCATAAATTGGTTGTGCAGATACAGTGTTAGATAAACTTTTTGGGAAAGTGAACAGCACAGGTAACAGGCTAATCCAAGATTCAAACTGTTTGTTATTTGTGGATCTGCACCTCCTGCACCCCTAGGCTCCATCTACGCTCTGAGAAGCAGTACAGACATGGAACCTCTTCAGGTCCAAGGTGAGTGCAGTTTTAGGCCCAGCTCCACTCCTAAATAGGATCAATCCCCTCTCCCCAGTGAATTACCTGTGTAAGCTCCCTTTTAGCCTTAATAGGGAGAATTTATACACTGGTTGCCCTCCAGCTAACAATTATTTTCTATAAAACCCAGTGTAAATAGAAGCAATTTTATTAAGTACACGCAGTAGGATTTAAGAGGCAGTAAGTGAGCACTGGCAGAGCAAAGTAGATTAGAAATCAAAAGAAACAAAAGTGCTTAGCTAATTCTACACTGAAAGCTCAGAACAAACTTTTTCAAACTCACCCTAAACAAAATACTCTTTTCCAGCTGCCCCTCCAAACCAGGGCTATCTCCCCACTCTGGGGTCTTTGGCTCCTTCCTTCGGGTGCAGCCCAGCCAAAAGACCAAGGCCCTTGCTATCCTGTATTTTTTTTCAAGAATTGAGGCCACTCCCTACCAACCACTGCTCAGACTTAAGGACAAAAGAGATTCTTTAACAGTTGCTCATCAAGACAGCGAGAGTAACACCCTCAATGACTCTCATTTACACATTTAAAACTCACAAAGTATTCCCCGCTCCATGTGCCTAATTTTACACATAAAATACAAACTAAACACAACCAGCAGATCATGGCATGAAGATTGATAGGTTACTTGAGCAAATTATTTCATAGGACTTTTGAGTTATGTATATTCATGTCCATAAATCCATTTCATAAAGCATAAGGGAGGGAGTCCATCACACCAGGATCACCTAATTCCAGGCAGGGCTGGCCTTAGCCATTTTGGCACCCCGGGCGTGTGGTGCCACCCCTGGGCGCAAGGCACATGTGTGGGCCTGCCCCCACCCCCAGGGTACGTGAGCCCGCCCCTAGCGTGCATGGCGCATGCGCAGCCCGGCCTTGGCTGCTGGCGCACAGCCTGGGACCCGTCCCTGGGGCACACGGCACATGCGCTGCCCAGCCCAGCCTGGTCACCGCTGCTGATGCATGCTGGGCATGCAGGGCCCCACGGCCATCACGGGGAAGGCGCTGCTGGGCCGGTGCTGCGGGAGCCGGGCACGTGGTGCCTCATGGCAACTATAAGGGACGCCGCATGCCCCTTACAGCTGCCGTCAAGACGCCCCCCAGCGGTTGGTGCCCCGGGCAGCTGGGGAACATGGGCATCAATCCCACTGCCTCTCACATGCAAAGCAAACGCTCTGCTACTTGAGTTAATTCTCCTGCCTGTACCAAGCTGTCCTGACCCACCCATCTCATTCCAGGGGCAACAGCTCAGGTGCGGGTTGTGTCCCACAGCTCTGGCTTGGGTTTCCATGGGGCTCAGGGAAGAATCCGACAGCCTTGTGCTCTGGCCTAAAATGGCCCAACTGTTCTCAGTCCCTGCAGCATGAGGTGAGAACCTTTCCCTGGATGTGCCTGCAGTTTGGTTCCCTGTTGAGTTGAATGGGTCCCTGGGTGGGGGCAAGACAACACCCATGGAAAAGCAGGGTGGGTGTGAGCTTTGCTGGGTGGGTTTTGTCTCCTTCTAAGGCAGGAAAACTAGAGATGCTCTTGCAGCGTTTGCGCTGATTGTCTAGTGAGCGAAAACATGTTCTTGGTGCCCTTTGATTGCCTGTTCTGCAAAAGGCAAATGGCTGAGGGGCTGTCTGCTGAGAAAAGCCCCCAAAAGGCGCAGGCTGGGTTCTGTAGTGCAGTGGGTGTCACATTTACCTCACATGCAACAGGTCCTTGGCTAAAAGCCAGGCAGGCAAAGTGGAGACTATAACATGTAGAGGCGGGGATTAGCCTGACTGGGGAGATAAGGAACAGACCAGCACTTGGGGGCTTGGCTGGCAGCTGCTTAGCACATCTGGACACAGAAGAATCCCATGCCTTGGTTCTGCCAGCCTATGAAAAACAGCTGGGCATTCAGTGCACCTGGACTGCTGCGTGCCAGCTCGTTTGCCAAGAGAAAGTTACCTTGCCTGGGGTTTGACAGGCTTGGGAGGGGGAGAGAGAGAAGTGCAGTAAACAGTGATAACCTGGAATAAAGCAAAATGCAGGACTATGTAGCATTTTAAAGACTAACAAGATGGTTTATTAGATGATGAGCTTTCGTGGGCCAGACCCACTTCCTCAGATCAAAAAGTGGAAGAAAATAGTCACAACCATATATACCAAAGGATACAATTAAAAAAATGAACACATATGAAAAGGACAAATCACATTTCAGAACAGGAGGGGGATGCGGGGGAGGGGGGGAAGGAAGGAAGGAAGTTAAGTGTCTGTGAATTAATGATATTAGAGGTGGGGAGAGTTAGATGTCTGTGAGCTAATGGTATTAGAGGTGATAATTGGGGAAGCTATCTTGGTAATGGGTAAGATAGTTTGAGTCTTTGTTAACACAAAGTTAGCCTTTGTTAACAAAGACTCAAACTATCTTACCCATTACCAAGATAGCTTCCCCAATTATCACCTCTAATACCATTAGCTCACAGACATCTAACTCTCCCCACCTCTAATATCATTAATTCACAGACACTTAACTTCCTTCCTTTCCCCTCCCCCCCGCATCCCCCTCCTGTTCTGAAATGTGATTTGTCCTTTTCATATGTGTTCATTTTTTTAATTGTAT
This sequence comes from Pelodiscus sinensis, assembly GCF_049634645.1. NCBI lineage: Eukaryota > Metazoa > Chordata > Testudines > Trionychidae > Pelodiscus > Pelodiscus sinensis. Next base: position 2,869,017 of record NC_134742.1, read on the forward strand.
CCTTTGGTATATACGGTTGTGACTATTTTCTTCCACTATTTGATCTGAGGAAGTGGGTCTGGCCCACGAAAGCTCATCATCTAATAAACCATCTTGTTAGTCTTTAAAGTGCTACATAGTCCTGCATTTTGCTTTAGCTACCCCAGACTAACATGGCTACATTTCTATTACTATAACCTGGAATGTGAGGCTCTTAGTCTCTGGCTGGGTTTGGGCTTGAGCCTCAGGTGGGGTCCCTGCCTGCTTTAGTCTTGTCTCTTTCTGAGGACACAGAATTGGCAGAGCAGCCTGGTTGGGAGGCAGCTAAAGCCAAGAGCCCGGTTCCATCATGTTAGCCTCCTGTCAGTGTTTTTCCTGCCAGGGCCTCTTGGCCCCTGTGGGGCATGAATGAGGGGCACCACAGGGCCAAGCTGGCAGCAGGCTCTGGGTTGGAAGTGGAGCAGGGAAGTAACCAGGCACATCTGCAGGTAGGTGCAGGTTGGGACTGAGGGGCACCGTTGGGCTGGGAGGGATCCAGGAAAGTAGTAGGGGGATGTAGCTCAAGAGTGAGGGGTGGCACAGGGCTGGGACAGCAGGGGTCCCTGAGTCAGGAGTGAGGGGCACCCTACTGTACCTGGGTATGTCCTGGGCTGTGTAAAGCTTTGTGTGAGTGCATTCCGCCAGTATGGGAGCAGCCCAGCCCCATGGTGCTAGGAAAGAATTCCCACCTGCAGAGGGTGCTGCCTGGCGGAGCTGCAGGGCTGGCTGGGGAGGTGCAGAGAGGGCTGCAATGTGGTAAATGGAAGCAGAGGAGGCTTGTTCTTCTGGAGTTTCCCTGGTGCGGTGCTTGTGGTGCCGCTGACTGGCTCTGAAGCAGGGTTGGAGTTTGTGTCAGTGCGTGTGGCTGGGCTCAGGCTGTGACATGGAGCAAAAGGTGGGGGTGGGGGGGTCGCTTTCTGTCACAGCAAGCACTGCCTGAGCACAGGGCTGTTGTGCATGTGTGTGTGATACAGACTCACAAGAGTGGCCTTAGGCTCAATTTCCTTCCTGTCGCTTTCTGTTCCTGTCCCCTCTGGGCAATAGAAAATGGACCAGCCTCCTCCCTTGCCCAGCAAGCCCAGTGTGGGCAGGAAACACTGACTGTCACCCACCTGCTGGCCTCCTGGTTAGGGCCAGGAGCTGCTATTGCTGAGCTCGGGTCTGATGCTCCATCAGAGAGTGAAACTTCTCAGCAAAGCTTTGTCCTGTGTCTCTCCCCTGCCAGGCAACAGGAATTCTGGGGGCTTTCTCCACCCCTGCTCTTTCTTCCTGATGCTGGGAAGGGCCTTGGGCAGCCTGTGCAAACTAGCCCTTCCCAGGGCCTCCCAGCAGAAGGTGGCATGTGCCTGCTGGCAAACTTCTATTCCAATGGGTCTGCCCAAATCATTGAGGGTATCTCTACACTGAGGCACTGCTTTGGGATACAGCCAGGTTAACTGCAAATGTGGGGGTGCTGCAGCCACTCCTCCTGTTCCTGCATCTACGCCTCCTTGCCCTGCTCCTGCCCCCAAATCTATCAGCGCAGCCTCCCTGTAAGGCAACACCTCCCCCGGCGTAGGGCACCATACATCTGAATGACCAAGCCCTGCTCCCACAATCCACTGGGCATGGAGATAGAAGCCAGAGACACTGGGGGAGAAAACTTAGGTTTTACAAGAGCAGGTAACTATCCCCCCCACCTCAGAGCCAGGATAACACCCCAGGGTGCAGGTTCTCAACTGCTTAGCAAGACCTACAGAACTACATTCCTTGTTCATAGCTGCAAATATACCCTTCCTGCACTAGTATTTTTACATACTGGGATGCTCCCCTGTAGAGCCTTCCTCAGTTTGCTGAATTTCCTGCTGCTGCATGTTACATTAAGAGTTAATCTCTCTCCGCTCAAGTCTTCCCACATTCCTAGGCTGCTCCTCACCCTTCCCCACCCCCACTTTCTTCCCCTCTCTCTTTGTTGTCCTCACTTTGATACATTGTTGGAAGTTGCAGTTTTCACAGAAACCTCCAAAAGCTAAGACAGTTGAAAACAGAAGGAAACAAGGAACAAAGAGAAAACAAGGTAACAACTCTTCTTTAAATAAATCTAGTAACTTAATAACAATCATTTGAACCCTCAGGATTGCAACAGCTGGAGTTACAAGCAACAGAAAAACCTGCATTGCTTCTAACCCTAAGCACTAATTTACTAGTATTTGAAACTGGGGCTTTTCATAGTACCAGACAGCAGAGCTTTAAAACCGAGTTTATATGAAGAAATGGAAATGCCAAACATTATTAAATTAATGCAAGAAATTTGGCAAGCATCAATATGATTTTTTATCAGTTTTTATTAAATGTTTAAATAAAGAATTAACATTTAAACGTTTAACCCTTTTTATTTGTTTATTTTTGTTTTTCTTATTTGGAATAGTCATAAATAGAATTCTGGCCCCATGTGTTTTTAATTGTAATATGTCCTAGAGTTTCTATGTTATGTGTCATGCGACTGTTTTTTATTATTTTTATTTTGTTGCAACAAACGTCACCGTTCTATGGTTTCTTTAAAAAATATATGGCACCACGTTATTTTAACAGCATGGTTAGGCTATAATCATAATGTTATCAATACAATTTTTTAAAAAAAGTTTTAGGTGATCACTGTTATAAATATTGTACATATATTTCTGTCTCAACAAATAATGTTGCAAACAAAAACCAATCTTTTTGGTTAGTTCTAGTTTTGTTGTTTGTTTCCATTTTTTTAATTCAAAGACCTCACCATTAAGGTAAAAGGAATATGAACATAATGTCAATTGCTTGTAAATCGCTGACTTGTAGCTACACCAGAGCACTGCTAATCAGTTGCCCTCAAGTGACTGAGTTTCTCTGCAGGGATTCTGAGCCTTGGCCAAGCTGATTTCTTGCCTCGATGGAGTTTCTGGGGGAGGGCCTTTTGGCCCCCTGACTGGAAGGCTCCACTTTTCTCAGGTTGGCAGGAGCTTGACCCTCTGGGAAATGCCCTGCAATGGCAGCCAGGCTTGCTTTGTGCCTTGGCTAGAGCTTTTGGGGCTCCCTGACCTGGTTTCAGGCGGGAGGAAGGTCTCTGACGCTGCAGCTGCCATTTCCCACTGAGAGTGGCGTGTGGCAGCTTCCCACGGGTCTGGCTGTGTCTGCCCCTCATGCAGGTGTCACTTCCCTGCCCTGCCTCCATGCATAGGCAGACAGGCTCAGGGGAGGCATAAGCCTGGCCAGTGGTTTGTACATGTAAGGGGACTGTTACCCCTTACTAAAATTCTGTGGGAGTTTTTTGGTTTGCCAGGAAAGTTCCCCACAATAGCGCGATCATTCCCCCGCTTACATACAGACCGGCTCAGTGCCACGGTTGTTGATCCATCCTGGAACATACTTGGTGTGGTGCCCCAGTGGGGTGCGGGGTGTGTGTGTGTCTGTAAACCATCGTCCAGCCCTCTTCAATCACCAGTCCCTGGGCAATTGACCCCTCTGCCCCCCGGCACCTTTCAGCTGGCCTGGGGGTGGCGGTGCGATACAGAACAACACCAGCTAGCCACCTCCAGCCAGCCCCAGATACAACGCGGGCGTTAGGACCCGGGGGGCGCCGGGCGGAGCAGCCCCGCTCCTGCAGTCGGCGTAGGCAGGGACTTGCAGGGGCCAGGGCGCCCCTCGCTCCTTGCAGCCTCGGACCCCTCCCTCCCCCAGGCAGCTACCAGCAACCTGTGTGAGCGACCTGTCCTGGGCAGAGGGAAGCTGCTGCAGCCGCAGGGCTTGCAGGGGGCAGGGAAGCGGGAGCAGAGAGGCAGGGGGAGGAGCCATGGGGCTGTGGGGTGCTGGAGGGGGGAACACACAGGAATCGGGGCTGGTGAGAGAGACACTGGTAGCTCTCCCAGGCTGTGGGGTCAAGAGGGGGAGGGGCTGCTCCCCTCAGCAGTGGGGAAGGGGGGATCTGTTTCCCTAAAACTGCTCGCACAAGCATTGTGGGGAGGGATGCTCAGGGAAGTTCCCTCTAAGGCAGGGGTGGGGAACACTGACTTGCCTGCAGCCGACCCCCCCCCCCAAGGCTAAGGGGTCCTCCCCACACATTGGGGAGCCCACGCTGGCACACTAGCCCCCTGCCATCCACCCTGAGGGCTGGAGCACACAAAATCTACTAGCCTGGGCTCCCCAAGGCTCTGGTGTGCGAGGGGATTGTGAGGAGTGCCTTTTTCCCAGGCGGGAGCGTCTCGCTTGTGTGTGGCCCCCCACTGATTTATCTGTGGGTCATCGCCCCCCACCCAAAAAAGGTTCCCCACTTCTGTTCTAAGGGCTCAGCATTTACATGTCAACTATCCCTGGGCAGCCCCTCCTCCACCCTTACCCACCCTTCTCCACTACATGGCTCCCAAAGTTCAGGTCTGCATTTTAAGCAATCTGTGCATTTGTGGGACCTGAGTCGACAGGCCTGGGTGGTTGCTTCTGATTTCTGCCCAGGATTCCATGTCAGACCATAGTCACTGCAAAGCACAGCCATGAAACTGGGACTCCCCAGTTAGTTCAGATTCACTGAGTGAGTAAAGAGGGAAAATGATGGTTCAAGTCTTGTTCAGACTCAGTTAAAAATCCTGATTCTCTGGGTCTGGTTCAGCTCTGGTGAGTCCAGCTGGTGAATGGAATCTGCATCTGCTGAGCTGTCCCTGGGGGCTGTGGGGCAGTCCAGGGGCTCAGGAATGTGGGGAGGTCATGGCACAGACAGAGGAGGCTGGTGTCTGTCTCTGCTTAGGACACAGAGCCCTACAGCTGGTTGAGTTTCAGATTGATGCTGCTACCTCCGACATCATGATCTGGGGACCCAGGCTGAGCAGTGGGTCTATAGCAGGGAGGGATGTTCACTGCAGCCCCTCTGTGCCCACCCTGGGTGGGGATGTTCCCCGGTGCCTGTGACTTGCCCCTTGGGGCAGCCCCAGGCTGTGCTGGCATAGCTCCAGGTGACGGGGAGAGAACTGGGGGACAAAGCTTGGGAGGGGCAGGAACATGATTCAACCTGAAACCAGTCTCTTTCAACCTGAGTTTGTGCTGGTGGGGAGGGGGGGCCCTGTGTGCCTGTGGGTCCCAGAGCTGCTGCCTTCAGTGACACAGCCAGACTCCCGCTGGAGAGCAAATGCCCATGGGCACAGGGCAGGCACCAGTGCTCCCAGCAGAGGGGAGAGGGCAGGAGGCAGGAAGGGGGATGGTGAGACCAGCAGGGGCAGCAGGAGCAGGACATAGAGAGATTCCCAGCCTCCAAACCTGCCCAGACCCATTCACTGCCTCACTCGGGCAGATTGACTGTCCTGGCAGCAAGGGGCAAGGAGAGAAAAGCCAGTTCCTGCCCCTCCCAGCCCCCATGTGATGAGGGAGGGGGATGCTGCCCTCAGGGACAGTGTTGGGGAATCCCCCAGAGTGGCAGATTTGGAACGTCTGTGTCAGAGACTCTGTCCTGGGGAGGGTGTAAAAGTGCCTCGTGGGCTCAGCCCTGGGGGAGGGGCCAGGCCTGTGTTGTAACCACACAACTGAGTGTTTCCCATTGTGGTGGAACCTAGAGCATCTGTCTGCAGGGAGAGAGCCTGGGGGAGGTGGGATGTGAAATGGACCAAACCCCCTTTGGAAACCGTCACCCCTCTCACCCTGACAGGCTGAAGAATCACGTCCCCACTTTGCTCCAGATTGTCCCATCCTTCAGGTGACAGGGCAAGGAAATGGCTGTGGTGGAGTCTGCTCGGGTAAGGGATTTTGTGGGGAGCTGCAGGGGGGTTATTGTAGAGGGTGAGGGCAGGAAATACACAGAGGCTACGTCTACACTGGCATGATTTTCCGGAAATGCTTTTAATGGAAAAGTTTTCCGTTAAAAGCATTTTTGGAAAAGCACGTCTAGATTGGCAGGATGCTTTTCTGCAAAAGCGTCCGTGGCCAATCTAGACCCGGTTTTCCGCAAAAAAGCCCCGATCGCCATTTTCGCAGCATAGTATTTCCAGAAAAGCACTGATGATTTTACATGAGATCGTCAGTGCTTTTCCAGTAATTCAAGTGGCCAGTGTAGACAGCTGGCAAATTTTTCCGCAAAATCATATGATTTTGTGGAAAAACTTGCCAGTCTAGACACAGCCAGAGTGAGGCAGGGAAGGGGCAGGGTAGGATAAACCTGCTTGGAGTTGCTCAGTCTAGGGCCTGATTATCTGAACAGGCCCATTGGGAGGGAGAGGGGTGAATGTTCTCCCTTTTCTGAAAGAGGAAACACCCCGTGGACAGAGCTGAGAAAACTGAGCAGAGTCTCCATTGGTCCATCAATGGCTATTAGCCAGGATGGGCCGGTAGGGTGTCCTGAGCCTCTGTTTGCCAGAAACTAGGAATAGGCGACAGGGGATGGATCACTTGGTGATTCCCTGTTTTGTTCTTTCTCTCTGGGACACCTGCATTGGCCACTGTGTGCAGACAGGACACTGGGCTAGATGGGCCTTTGGTCTGACCCAGCCTGGCTCATCCTATTGTTGATGAGTGAAGTTGTGGCTGGGGTGGCAGGCGTTGAGTGGGGGTCCCTGTTGTTTCAGATGCCGGTGACCTTCGAGGAGGTGGCTGTGTATTTTACCACGGGGCAGGGGGCGCTGCTGGACCCCGCTCAGAGAGCCCTCTACAGGGACGTCATGCAGGAGAACTACGAGACTGTGGCCTCGCTGGGTAAGGATTCCTGTCCCCACAGCTAGCAAAGCCCCGGGGCTGACATTTCTGCATGTGATCAGTTCGATTAGAGGGGAGTGGGGCCCACAGCCCCTTTGTGGGAGACACTTTCATCACCGTGATCCCTTCTGGGGAACAGGGGAGTCAGACACCTAAGGGGCATGCTAATTCATCCCCATCCCTCCAGCTTTCAGGGGGCCAGAACCAGGGCACTGTCCTGCCTACATTATTTCTCCTACACACACTGTTCACCTGCCTTCTTGGGACTGACTCCATCCGTGGGGAGAGCTCTAGATTCCTCAGGCTTGGAATTAGGCAGGTGTTTACCCCCAGAGCTGTGTGTGCCCCCAGAGCTGTGTGTGTGTCAGCAATCCCCAGAGCCTGCAGATCATTAAAACTCCTGGTGCAGACGTAACACCCTCTGTCACTGAGGGGTGGGGAGTCACCAGGCCCTGCACCCCCCATCCACAGCCAGACGTGACACTCAGCTGGCAGGTAGAACAGACTTGTTAGCACAGGAACCAGGAGCACTCAATACAATCCATCTTGGGGAGAAAGGGGCCCAGAGCCAAGGGCCCTGCCCTCTGAGCCAGCAAGACTCACTTCCACCCCCCACAGCTCATCTCTAGCTGCAGCGAGCCCCGTGTCCAACCTATGTCCAACTTCCCAGGCAGAAGGTGTCATCTGGTCACACACCCGTCTCAGGCTCAGATTGCCATGAACCTGGGCCATTGTGAATGTGCTGGCCTGGGCATCCTCCCTTAGTGAGTCACCCCCAAATTCCTGTCACCATCTAGATAGTGCTGCAGTGCCCAGGGAAAATGAGGTTACTACAGGACAGTAGAAATCATCATAACAAAGCAAGCAGAGTGAATAAAATCCCAACTTAAACACATTTCCTACACCATTCTGCCCCAGAAATCTGTTGCTCTCAAAATGTCTGAGTTACCACAATCCTATACAGGATTAGATTGAGCTCAGGGCGTGTTTCTTGTGACACATACTCTGCCCAAAGTCCATGTGCCTTCACTTTGCCTGATTTCATCCCTTGCAGGATTCCCTATTCCCAAACCTGACCTGATTGTCTGGCTGGAACGAGGGGAAGAGCCGTGGGTCCCAGATCTCCAGCCCTCCAAAGAAATGGAAACCCTGAGAGGCACCCACATAGGTGAGGAGTCAAGGAAACGAAAACAGAATATTTGCGGTGAGTGCAGGAAAAAGCGGAGACTCCCTAAAATGAGCAGTGAGAGCTCTAAATTTCACCCCGTGTCTCCAAGGTAGGGCTGCAGGTGTCATCCTGGCAAATACCTGTCACAACTCCCCAGCCATCCTGTTGCTGTCAGGAGTTTCTTCCCTATGTTTCTATCCCTGGGAGTGTTTGGGGGGGATGTGGAGGCACAATCTAATGTCTCAGTTTCCCGAACAATTATTGTGTTGTGCTTTCTGTCTTTGCCATTACCCTGTTGGCCGTTTCTCTCCAGCACAGACAGTGACTCCTGCCTGGATTCTCTCTTTCCCAGCAGGTGCTAGGACAGTGAGGGAGAGCAAGGAGGAGAATCGACAGGAGGAAGGGCCTGGATCCGTAGTATCACAGGGAACATTTGTGGAAGGAGCTGAAGGGGATTTTTCCCAGTGTGTGGAACAGGGGAAATTCTGGGGGAATGGACACAGGGCAGAGAGGCAGCTGGAGAGCAATGCAAGCAGTAAAGTGGAAGAATCCATTGAATGTGGCGGAGGATCCAAGGATCCCAAGGAAACTCCAGCCCAGCAGACAAATTGCAATGGAAAAAAACCCTGTGAATGCTCAGACTGTGGGAAAAGATGGAGTGAGAAGTCAGGCCTTATTCTGCCCCAGAGAGGACACACAGGAGAGAGACTCTGCAAATGCCTTGAGTGTGGGAAAGGTTTCACTCAGCGATCAGCTCTTACTAGACACGAGAGAACCCACGTGGGAGAGAGACCATATAAATGCCTTGATTGTGGAAAAGGTTTCATTATACAATCAGCTCTTACTCTCCATACGTTTACCCACATAGGAGAGAAACCATATAAATGCCATGAATGTGGGAAGAGTTTCGCTCAGCGATCAGACCTGACTGTCCATGGGAGGACCCACACAGGAGAGAGACCATACCAATGCCATGAGTGTGGGAAATGTTTCACTCAGCAATCAGCCCTCATCAGACATATGAGAACCCACACAGGAGAGAAACTATACAAGTGCTTTGACTGCGGGGAAAGTGTCATTGGTTGCTCACACCATATTATCCATCAGAGAATGCACACAAACAAGAGCCCATATAAATGCCATGAGTGTGGGAAAGATTTCATTATGCTATCAGCTCTTACTGTCCATAAGAGAACCCACACAGGAGAGAGACCCTATAAATGCCATGAGTGTGGGAAAGGTTTCATTAATCAGTCAGCCCTTACTGTCCATAAGAGGACCCACACGGGAGAGAGACCATATACATGCCATGAGTGTGGGAAAGGTTTCACTCAGCGATCAGACCTTACTGTCCATGAGAGAACCCACACAGGAGAGAAACCATATAAATGCCATGAGTGTGGGAAAGGTTTCACTCAGCGATCAGCCCTCATTAGACATGAGAGAACCCACACAGGAGAGAGACCATATCAGTGCCATGAGTGTGGAAAAGTTTTCAGGGAGCAATCAGCCCTCATTGGACATGAGCGAACCCACACAGGAGAGAAACCGTATAAGTGCTTTGACTGTGGGGAAAGCTTCAGTCAGAGTTCACACCTTATTATCCATCAAAGATTGCACACAGGAAAGAGACCATACACATGTCTTGACTGTGGAAAAAGCTTCAGGCAAACCTCAAATCTTATGAGACATCAGAGAGTACATGCAAGGAAGAGAGACCCTGTAAATGCCATGAGTGTGGGAAAGGTTTCACTCAGCGATCAGCCCTCACTACCCATGAGAGAACCCACAAATGAGAGAGACCATATAACTGCCTTGACTGTAGGAAAAGCGTTGGGTACAACTCACACCTCACTAGACATCAGAGATTCCACACAGGTCATGCATCAGCCCATCCCCCAGGAGGAAACCTCTCAGATTTCATTTGTTAGTGCAGTGGTTCTTAACATGGGGGTAATTATCCCTCAAGGCACAGTTTGGAATATTTCAGATGATAATACCTTTAAAATACAATAGTAGTTCAATTTTTTTCAACATCATGCATGAGATAACAAAATACAATGAAAATGATTAATCGGAATTTTCTTTTTGTCTATTGCCATTTTAAAAAGGAGGAGGGGTAATTTTGGCTTATTGGTTAAGCTTAAGGGGTAACAGTGCCAAAGAGGTGAAGAACCACTGCGTTAATGTGTAAAGCACCAGTCCGTGGAACAGTGCTGGGCCATGAACCGCTGGCTGCAGGGCTGCAGCAGCTGCGAAACCTAAAGCTGTCTGTCTCTGGCAGTTCTGTGGGCTGGGGCTTTACCTTGGCCACATGAGCTGCCGCACAGCAGCCGGCTTCAAATCCTGCAGCCATGGCGGCTGATTTTGCCCAGTGGCAGCTCTGGGGCTGAGGTGATGGCAAGAGGAGGAGGCATCTCCCGCTCACCTCCCTCCCACCCAGGTAAGATGGTGGCCCGGCTGAGGTCCCATACTCCCCCACCACCACCCTGCCTCTACCCATGGGAGACACTTGGGGAGGAAAGAGGTGCAAAGGAGGAAGAAGTGGGCACACTGCCAACAGCCACTCCCCCTGCCCACATATCAGTAACCGCCACTCTTCCTATAGGGGACAACCTTACTCTGGGGAGTGTAGGGGTGGGGGAGAGTGTAGTGGGGTTGGGGTAAGAGAGTGTTGGCGTGGGCTGTAGGGGTCATAGGTGAAACGGTCAAAGGGCATAGGGTGGGCATCAAAAGGTGTTAGATGCTGGGGAGCAAGGGTCAGTGGTTATGAAAGCATGTTCAGTGCAGCTCATGCTTCTGTCAGGGGGCAGCAGATCTCAGGGTGTCTGAGCAGGGCAGGGGGCCTCAGAGCTTGTGGAACAGGCAGGTGCAGGGTCAGTGGGGCAGGATCAGGATTTGGCACAACAGGCAGTCATGGAGTTTGTGGAGCAAGGGGCAGTGGGGAAGGATCAGGGGGTACTGGGCGTGGTGGGACAGGATCTGGGGAAATGGGAAGTTGTCAGTTTAATTCATATGTTGCTGCGACTTGGTCTACAAACTATAACTTTTTCTGATTGCTTTTCCAGAAGAGGGTTTTCCGACATTTGGCCCCATGTATACGGGGCCAAATGGTGGAAAAGCCTCTTTCAGAGGAGCCTTTATTCCTCATAGAATGAGGTATACAGGGCTCCCCAAAAGAGCGTGTCTGCTCTTATGCGAAAAAAAGCGAAAGAGCAGATGTGTTCCCTGGGCGCAGCAGTTTTTCTGGAAAAACCCTGTCAGTCTAGGGCTGTGTCTAGACTGCATCCCTTTTTCATAAAAGGGATGCAAATTAGACATATCGCAACTGCAAATGAAGCGGGAATTTAAATCTCCCCTGCTTCATTAGCATAAAAATGGCTGCCACTTTTTTCCGAGCCGGAAAAAAGTGGCAGCCATTTTTAAGCTAATGAAGCGGGGGAGATTTAAATCCCCGCTTCATTTGCAATTGCTATATATCTAATTTGCATCCCTTTTATGAAAAAGGGATGCAGTCTAGACACAGCCTAGATGTACCTTGGGATACAGCGTGCCAAGGGGATTAGTGACTGCGGATGCTGAACAGGCTCCAGGCAAGACAGAGGTGGTTGACAAAAGGAAGTTGGTATCAGGGGGTATTGGGGAGAGGGAGACCATGGGTACTGGGGTGACAGGCTTTGCAAGACAGACTTGTGAGGAAGTGGGGTTAGCGGGACATAGGGGGTATCACATGATGGGTTTGGCAGGTTTAATACAGAGACACACAGTATCGGGGTAGCGGGAAGGGGTCAGGGTGTTCTGGGAATGGAGGTAGAAGGCTGTGCAGTGGCAAGATGGAGTCAGCGGGTGAGTGGTTTGTTGGATAGGTAACATTTTATTTACATACTTGCATATTATTATAACAAACATGCAAATATGCAAATGAACTGTTATCAGTCTGCCAAAAGTTTGTGAATGGGTTTGCCAGTTCACAGTATAAAAAGTTTGGGAACCCCTGTGTCAGGGATTCTCTCCGCTTTTTAGCTTCCCATGTGTGAGTGCTGCTCTCTGGCGGGTGCTGAGCAGGGTGGGGGTGGGGACAAGAATCTGTCTTTGTTCCTCCTTTGCAAATAAAGCAGATGGTTAGTTTCTCCCGCTCCTGGTGTCCTTTGTTTTGCATTAACTGGCTCCCACCATCACATGGCTGTTGCTGGGGTTCCCTGGCTGGGAGCTGCTCTCCTGGAGGCTGGGGCTTGGGCTGTTCCATGCAGGAAACCCCCTCTGAGGGGGAGCAGGGGTGTTGCTGTGGTGCCCTGAGAATATTCAGCCCACTCGTCTGCTCGCCCAGGGGGCAGCAGCCCAGGGCTCATTTCCCCTTCCTCTCTCAGGTGGGGACACGGCTCTGAGCGAGGGTCTCCCGTCTCCCAGGGGAGCTCTGACCGGTGAGCTGGGACTGGGCTTGGCAGAAATCTCTCCCAGAGCTTGCAGGCTGGAGAGATGTTTGTTGGGAAGCATTTTGTGAATGTCGATGGATTTAAATCATTTGCTCTAGTGGTGGGTTTGAAACATTCGTACACAGTTGTAAGGAATTGGGGGGGGGGGGGCCTGTCAGACAAGGGGGAGCAACGAATAATGATTTACTGGCAGTCGATACTATCACTCTCAAAGCTTGGCCACCACTTCCCACAGCTCCCATTGGCTGGGAACAGGGAACCGCAGCGACCGGGAGCTGCAGGGGTGGGGCCTGTGGGTGGACAACACTAGCACAAGGCCTGGGGGCTGCACTCAGATTGCCCTGATGGGCCACATGCACTCGCGGGCTGCAGGCTCCTCACCACTGTTCTCAGGGGGAGCTTTTATGCCCCCTGGATTCTGCTTCAAGAAAGAGGCACCAGTAATGTGACAGCCTCCTAGTGATAGGAGCAGCCCCCCACCCCCAGCTCCCCTCCTCTGGCTGCCTTGCCACGGGGGGGGGGAGGGGGGGCAGAAGCCAAGCAGGGAGGGGTGGGAGGATTTTCCACCATTCAGGAGACACTGGCTGCCACCCCTCCTGCGTGGGTGAGTCCAGGCCTGGCCTGTCAATGGTGCCACTTGGCAAAGAGTCACCTGTCAAACGGTTTCCTTGGGCTGGGACATTGGCTGCAGAGGGCAGGAGCAGTGCAGACAGGCCCCAGGAAGGCAGAGTTGCTCAGCTGGGGAAGTGCCTGCTACACAATAGGCAGCAGTTGGCTCCACCTGATCACCAGCTGGCTCCGAGGCATTGGCTGCTTCCTTGCTGACCTAACAGGAGAGCCCTGGCCCTTTGCCCTGCCCCCATGCTCCTCCCCACAAAGCTGATTGGCTAGCAGAGTGTCACTCAAGGGGACAATGACTTGGCTCCCTGGGATGCAGGGAGTGGAAGAGCAGACCAGTGGGAGGGGCCTGATGGCATCACAGCTGCAGGCAGGTCACCCAGCCAGCCCCTGAGCTCAGCCCATGCGGGTGACGGACAGGTAGCTTGGAGTGAGCCACAGCAAGGCAGGGCTGTGTGTGGCCCTGTGCTGTGCCGGGGAGTTTGTGTCAGGGTGGTTGGGGGCCCTGAACTGGGTGGCTACTGGGTTTGTTGGGCTCCATACCAGGGGTGTCTCTTCTGAAGGGCAGTGCTTGCTCCAGGGGCTAACGCTGATCCCTAGAACACACTTTGTGCAGGAGCCATTGGTCTTTGTGCCCATGTGTGGCTGGGATCTAGGACTAATGGCCCTTCCCCACACGTACAGATCCCGCCACCCCCTGTCTGATGCTCTGTCCCACAAAAGACCCTGGAGTCCTCACTTTGCCTGTCTGGTGCATCTCAGCTTGCCCACAGGTGGGGAATTAGCTGAAGCGGTTGAGCGCTGGCCTGGCATGTGGGAGGGTGGTGGCTGGATATCTACATTCTCCAAGCTCTGGCCTGGTGTTTCTTTCCACTGCTTCTTGGCCAGTGTTGCTTGCCTGCCTCTTCCTTCTCCCACATGTTAGCAGTAAACCTGCGCCTCAGGATCACAACTGAGAATAGCCAATTCAGAACAAACTGCTGGGAAGTGGGCAGCCATGCCCCAAAAGCACTCGTTCATCTCCCATGCGACCTACCAAACCAGCCACACAAATAAACTATTTTTCTACACTGGCTCACAAGGTGTCCGAAAAGCAGACTCCTTACGCATCCCCATCCTCGTATCCCCCGCAAACACTGAATTTACTGAGGCAGGGTTATGGAAGCCAATTTCATCAGTCAAAATTCTGCCAACCTGAGACCTGTCTCTCCTGCTCCTTCTGAGCCGGCAGGACCAGCCACATACCCAGGTTGATATATGACTCAGTTATTACGCTGTTGCCAGTCATGTAGGTAGGTAGCTAGGTAGGAAGGAAGGGGTTAAAACTGCCTAAAGGAATCAGAGATGTACAATAATGTCTTACAGCAGGGATTAACTTGCAGGCTCAGATGCGGAAAGCCCGTGAAAGTTCATCAGCTGTGACAAGAAGTGTGAAGTGTGGGCGCAGGGGTGGGTCTCTGTCTTCCACAGCATCTCACTTTTGGTAACTTTCCATTTCCCCCTTTTTGCATCACATCCCACAATCTGGTTCCATTTTCACAGGGAGACTATTGTGGCAGGATGGCCCCTGTGAAATTCCCTCTGGTTTGTGGGCATGTACGTTGGTGTATTTTTCCTGTTTACACACATGAAAGAATGTGGCAGCCTAGCCGAAAGCAGAGGGGATTCCATGGGGGAAGAGTCTGTCCCACATGTCGAGCCTTCTGAAGTAAAGCTCAGGCAGGGCTGATTGGGCTTTCTCAGGTGCCACAATAGCCTGTGCTAATGTGTGGGTGCACATTTGGCTGGGGCTACTAAACTGCTGTGCCTCTGTCTAACCTGCTTCCCAGAGAGGGCTCCTCTGAGGCCAGAAGGACTGGGCAGGAAATGGGGGGCAGAAAAAGCAAATGAAGCTGCTGTGGAAGGCTGGTGCCCCTGGGGAGTGTTGTCCTGCTGCTCCTTCCCCTGTGAGGTGTGTGGGATGGCCGGGGGGGGGGGGGGGGGAGGAGGAATTGGCAATATGCATTGGGCAGCTGGTGTCTAGGGAAGGTCAAGCCTCACCTGGTCCAGGCCAACTTTCAAACCTCCTCCTTAGCATGAGGGGGTGACTATTAAGCCTCCCTCTGTGGCTGGGCTCTGTAGGGTGCATTTGGGTGGACAAAAGTGGGTGGAAATAATTTGGGCCAGAGGGCAACCTGCTGGGGAAAGACAAGAGCCTCCTACCACTGGGGAAGGCCGCTCCTCAGGTTTGTCCAGGGCCCATGTCCCTTTCAGCCCCCAGGTGATGGGAGGAGCAGAGAGGAGAGGGAAAGGAAGCGGCTAGAGCCTGCCCCCTGCAAGCAGCACTCCTGGGCTATGTCTACACTGGCGGCGTCTTGCGCAAGTACAGCCGTTCCTGTGCAAGAACCCGCAGAGCGTCCACACTGCCTGCCTGCTCTTGTGCAAGGAAATGTACAGTACGGTGTGGTAAGAGAGGGCTTCTTGTGCAAGAGCTACACTCTATTTTATCAGGTGTACGCTCTCTTGTGCAAGAGGGCAGTGTGGATGCACGGCAGGGATTTCTTGTGCAAGACAGCCCTATGGCTAAAATGGTCCATCAGAGCTTTCTTGCACAAGAGAGCATCCACACTGCTATGTGAGCTCTTGCACAAAAGCACAGCTTGCACATGGCAGTGTGGACATTTTCTTGCACAAGACCCCTTGCGCAAGAAGCCGCCAGTGTAGACATAGCCCTCCTCTTTTTCTGCCCACAGCCCTAGGAAGACAGGGCATAGCTGCTGAGTGAGTGGCCAGAATAGGGATTGAACCTCCACCCCCCTTGGGGTTATTAGCACCACATTCTGACCTGAGCTAGCTGGCCTACAGCAAACTGCCTCGCAATTGGCTGAAAGGAGCCTTGGGCAGCCACAGGGATGCTGTGGGCTCTGGACCAAGGTGGATGGGTCAGGATCATTCCAGCCTGGCAGGGGAATTAGCTCAAGTGGTAGAGCACTTGCTTAGCATGTGAGCGGCAGTGGAATGGATGCACATGTTCCTCAGTGACAGGCACATCCTTGTTCCTCTTTTCCAGAGCCAGCCAGGAAGCTAAGTGCTTTCAGTGGCCCCTCTGGCTTTCTATTAGGTTGTCCAAAAAAACAGCCCTTGCTGGGCAAAAGGCTGCTGGGCCCCAGCCCTCCTTTGCCTTAAAGTTTCTGTTTAAAAACCAATGGTGAGTCTGTTTCTTTGAGGGACAATCAGGCTACGTCTACACTGTAGCCTTTTTCCGCAAACGCGTATGCAAGTGAAGTGTGGAGTAGAATATTGCTGTGCTTCATTTGCATAATTAATTAGCAACCGTTTTTGCGCAAGAAGCTTTTGCGCAAAAAGGAGCTGTGTAGATGGCTCTTTATTGCGCAAAACCCTCCTCTTGTGCAAGAGCCATTCTTCCTCATTTTTTCAGAACAGCTCTTGCACAAGAGGGTTTTTTTTGTACAAAAAGGAACTGTCTACACAGCTCCTTTTTGCGCAAAAGCCTCTTGTGCAAAAGTGGCTGCTAATTAATTATGCAAATGAAGCATGATGATATTTCACTTCATGCATAAGCGTTTCCAGAAGAAGGCTACAGTGTAGACAACTGTTTCTTACACTGTGTTCCGTGGTACACTGGTGTGCCGCGAGGCATTCGGAGGTGTGCCACGGAGAACAACAGAGTTCAAAATGGCCACCCTTAAAGGGACAGGTGACTCCCCCCATAATTTCCCCCCCCCACCCTATTTTTCTTTTGTTTTGTTTTGTTTTGTTTTGCTCAACAAAAAGTCCTTGGTGTTCCTCATAAAAAAAAATTATTGTTTGGTGTCCTCCATCTTAAAAAGTTTAAGAAACACTGGTGTAGACATAGCCTCCGGCTGAATCTCTGGTGTCCCTGCTGTGCCAAAGGAGAGTCCCAGGGCAGCTCCTGCAGCAGAGCCGGCTTTGGAGCTTGGCTTTCTGCATTTCATGTGACATTTGAGGGACCATGAAATCCGAGTTGGCTGGTGCCTTAAGAAGCTTGCTGGGCTGAAGCTTCTGTGAGCAGAACCTGCTGGGCGGGGGGGGGGGGGGGGGGGGGGGTACTGTGGCTTTAAGGACAAAGGGAATATTCTTAATGCCCCGGATAAGCGAGCTCTCTGCCACTTGAGCTAATTCTCTTGCCTCTAGGCAGCCCTCCTCTCCCACCCATCTGCTTCCAAGGCCCGCAAGGGCTCTGTGGCTGCCCTGGGCTCTGTTCTGAAAGGGCCACCTGTGGGGCTGTTCTCTGAGCTGCCTAGCTCAAGTGGTCAGAGCATGGTGCTGAAAACACCAAGGAGGTGGGTTCAAGCCCTATGCTGCCTATTGGATGCTCTTGGCCAGGTGGCCTGTCCTCCTTCAGCTTATTGCTTAAAGAGATCAGGCAAGAGTTTGTGCAGTCCATTTCCTTGCCTTCCCGCTCAGCTACATCCTTCGCCTGGGGTTGAGAGGGACTTGGGCTCTGGGCTAAGCCTGGCCAGCTCCCTGCCCCAGTGGTAGGAGCAGATGCTCATGGCTGGTCTCTCAGGCTGTCTATACTATGAGTTTTCTCAGCAAAAAATATGCTAATGAGGGACTTATTTGCATGCGTTGCAATCTCATTTGCATATTTTCTGCTGATCCTTTTTTTTGTTAGGGTTTTTTGCGCAAAAACAAGCAGCGTGGACATTTTCTTTGTGTGCAAAAACCCTTCTTCTGCAAGATCCTTATGCCCAAAAATGGCAGTTACCGATCTTGCGGAGAAAGGGTTTTTTGCGAGAAAAGGAAACATCGGCACTGCTTGTTTTTGTACAAAAACGGATCGGCAGAAAATATGCAAATGAGATCGTGACATGCAAATTTTGCCAAGAAAACTCGTAGCCTCAGCCTGCCCCCTTAAAATCTGTAGCTCATTTAGGGTTGCATCTACACAGCAGCTGTAGCTTGAAATGAGCTACCTTATTTCAAGTTAATTTTGAAAGAACTTATTTTGAAATTTGGCGCTGTCTATACAGCACTTATTCTGAAATAAATTGCTATTCCAAAACGTCCCTGACTCCTCGTGCACTGAGGTTTACAGTGATGTCAGAATAGTGAGCCTGTTAGATTTCAAAATAACGGGCGTGCTCAAAAGATGCAGCATGGCTATTTTGGGATACCTCTGGTATCTCAAAATAGTGCTGCAGTGTAGACATAGCCATATAGGCCCAATGCAGAGTTGGTGCAGACGTGAAGCTACAGAGGCAGAAAGGAACTATCAGCTGGTGAAGGGTTATTGTTTTCTCCTCTCTGGGTAGGCGAGGACAGAACTGAAGAGAAGAAAATTCTCTTCTACTCAGCTAGTACCATGGAAATATCAATCTGTTCTCTCTTGGATTCTAATGAAGCAGAACAAGAAGAAGAGGCTTTTCCAACCTAAGACCCTGGTGAAAGCTGAGAGTGAATTGCTTGTAGGCTAAGAATCATAGAACTGAAAGGCACCTTGAAAAGTCATCGAGTCTAGTCCCCTGCCCTCATGGCAGGACCCAGTACAGCCTAGACCATCCCTGATAGATGTCTATCCAACGTGCTCTTAAATATCTCCAGTGATGGAGATTCCACAACCTCCCTAGGCAATTTATTCCAGTGTTTAACCACCCTGACAGTTAGGAAGTTTTTCCTAATGTCCCTTACTAATGCCCTGTCAAAGGGTAAAAGGAGCTGAGTGTTCTCAAGTGCCTGCCTCAAGGCTCTGTCTCTGGTCTCTTTGGGGAGCCATTGGTCCAAATCCCACTGCTGACGCACCCACTTCTTCCACCACAAGAAATGGCCCCATTTCAGTCTCTCCAGTAACAGAAGAATCCGTAGCAGCAAGGGAAGTTGGAACATACACTCTGACTACATCTACACTGCAGGCTTTTTGCGCAAGAACAATTGTTCTTGCGCAAAAACTTGCAGTGTCTACACTGCATGTGCGTTTTTGCGCAAGTAAATTTACAGTGAAGTGTCAGAAAAGAGGGCTTCTTGCACAAGAGTTATTCTTCTCTCCACGAGGAATAAGCCTTCTTGTGCAAGAAGGCAGTGTGGATGGGCAAAATGGCCATCAGAGCTTTCTTGCGCAAGAGAGCGTTCACACTGCCAAGGACGCTCTTGCGCAAAAGCACATGGCAGTATGGACACACTTTTGCACAATTTTTGCGCAGAAATTCTTGTGCAAAACAGTGCTTGCTCAAGAAGCCTGCAGTGTAGACGTAGCCTCTGGTTATAGCTACACTGCCCCCTCTTGCACAAAAAATATGCAAATGAGGCAAAGTGTGGAATATCGCTGTGCCTCATTTGCATAATTAATGAGGCTCTGTCTTTGCACAAGACGCTTTTGCGCAAAAAAGAGCTGTGTGGATGGCTCCTTTTTGTGCAAAATCCCCCTCTTGCGCAAGAGCCATTCTTCCTCTTTTTTTCAGGAAGAACGACTCTTGCACATAAGCCTCTTGTGCAAAAACGGAGCCTAATTAATTATGCAAATGTGGCATGGTGATATTCCACGCTTTGTCTCATTTGCATATTTTTTTGCACAAGAGGGGGCAGTGTAGACATAGCCTCTGGGTATGTCTACACTGCACAGGTTTTTTTGGAAAAATGTTAATTTTTCTGAAACAATTTCACTTACGTTCACACTGCAATTGCATTCTTTCAAAAAAAATTGAAAGAACAGTGGGGGTTTTTTCTCAGACATTGGTAAACCTCATTCTACGAGAAAGAAGTTGTTTTCCAAAAGAGCTCTTTCAGAAAAAGGCATGTGTGAACAGGGAAGTGGGAGTTCTTTCGAAAGAAGAGGAAAGAGGAAAAAGCACAGGTGCCCTGGTGGCCACTCTATCCAGAGCAATCACAGCTTAAATACGATATAGCATCCATTCAGTGTGGATGCTATCTTTTGAAAAAGCAGATTACTTTTTTGATGCACTTTGACAGTGTGGACGCTGCCTTTCGGAAGAAGTTTTTTCATAAGATCTCTTCCGGAAAAGCTTCCAAAAGTTTAGCCTGCAGTTTAGACATAGTCCCAGATCTCGGCTGGGTGAGCAAACCAATGACTGATTTGGGCAGGCCCATTGGAATAGAAGTTTGCCAGCAGGCACATGCCCATCTTCTGCTGGTTTTCACAGGCTGCCGAGGCCCTTCCCAGCACCAGGAAAAATGAGGGGGGAGGGGAAAGCCCCCAGAATTGCTGTTACCTGGACGGGAAGAGACAGAGCTTTGCTGAGAAGTTTCACTCTCCGACCGAGCATCAGACCAGGGCTCAGCGATACCTGCTCCTGGCCCTAACTAGGAGTCCAGCAGGTAGGTGAAAGTCAATGTTTCATTCCCACCCACACTGGGCTTGCTGGGCAAGGGAGGAGGACAGGAACAGAAAGTGAAGGAGCCAACGTGCTCCGTGTCACAGCCTGAGTCCAGCCACAGGCACTGACACAAACTCCAACCCTGCTTCAGAGCCAGCCAGCGGCACCGCACCAGGGAAACTCCGGAGGAACGAGGGAAACTCCTGCGCTTCCATTTACTGCATTGCAGCCCTCTCCGCAGCTCCCCAGCCTGCCCCATGGCTCCACCAGGTGGCACCCTCTGTGAGCAGGAATTCTCTCCTAGAACTAAGGAAAGGGCAACCAACCCTCCCATGTCCTCCCCCCAGTGCCAGCTCCCCACCCCAATGCCTCACTGCCCCTCAATATCAGCCACTCCACCTCTAAGAATTCCCAGGTACTAGCCCTACCACCATTAGAGGGAGGAATAGCTCAGTGGTTTGAGCATTGGCCTGTTAAACCCACAATTATGAGTTCAATCCTTGCAGAGGCCAGTCAGAGATTTATGGCAAAAATTTATCAGGGATGGTTCTTGGCCCTGCTGTGGAGGCAGGGGACTGGACTCAATGACCTTTCAAGGTCCCTTCCAGTTCTAGGAGATAGGTAACCTCCATTAATTTAATTTATTAGCTTTACCCCCCACCTCTTAAGAGTCCCCCACCCACAGAGCCCCTCAGCATTACCCCACCCCCAGTGCCTGCCCTGCCCTGCCCCACCCCTCTCACCTAGCCCTGTGCTGCTGCCCATGTTGCGGCAGCTCTGGGGGCCGAGGTACTCCACCCAGTGCCTCACCTCACCTCTTGCCACAGCTGTTGGAAGAGGCATGTCCAGCCCTGCTTCTTAGCCAACTAGCACTGGGCAGGGTGGGTTCTGCTCCCAGCCGCTGAAGAGAGCTTCCTTGCGCAGCCAGGAGAAGATGCTGTGCCACGTGGTCCTCCTGCCACACAGGGAAACGCTCTTCTGTGTCGGGAGGAGAGGTGGAGCAGGACATGCCTGTCTCAACAGCCGTGGTGGGAGGGTAGGCGCTGGGCACTGTACCCCTGCCCCCCAGAACTGCTGTGGCCCAGCAGCCAGACATTTGCGGCTCAGTGCCGGTCTGTGGACCAGGAGTTGAGAACCACTGTTCTAACCAGCTGAGCTAGCCAGCCCAGAGCAAAGTGGTTCACAAGTCACCAGGTCCCGGTTTCTGAGAAACAGTGGTGAGGGAAACCATTCTTGCCCGTCCTGGCTAATAGCCACTGATGGAGACATCCTCCATGAACATATCTAGCTCTTTTTTTAACCGTGTTATAGTCCAGCCCCTCGCCCCCCCAGCCTTTCCCTAACATCCATAAGACCAGCCATACTGGGTCAGACCACAGGTCCATTTAGCTCAGTATCCTGTCTGTCGCCAGTGGCCAATGCCAGATGCCCAAGCGGGAGGGATCGCAACAGGTAATCCTCATGGCTGTGTCTACACTGGCATGAATTTCCGGAACTGCTTACAACGGAATACTATTCCGTTTTCAATTTTTCCGGAAAAGGAAAGCCCTTTTTCCGGAAAAGCGTCTGTGGCCAATGTAGACGTGCTTTTCCGGAAAAGAGCCCCGATCGCCATTTTCGCGATTGGGGCTTTTTTCCGGAAAAGACTACTGGGCTGTCTACACTGGCCCTTTTCCGGAACAGTGTTCCGGAATAAGGACTTATGCCCGAGCGGGAGCAGAATAGTTTTTCCGGAATAGCGGCTGATTTTGTACAGTAGAGCATCGTTGCTTTTCCGGACATTCAAGGGCCAGAGTAGACAGCTCGCAGCTTATTCTGGAAAATTGACTGATTTTCTGTAATAAGTGGCCCAGTGTAGACACAGCCCATGTGACCCTCTCCCTTCTCACTCACCTCCAGTCAAACAGAGGCTAGGAACACCATTCCTACCCAACCTGGCTAACAGCCATTGATGGACACATCATCCATGAATGTATCTAGCTCTTTTTTTTAACTGTGTTATAGTCCTTCACAACATCCTCTGGCAAGGAGTTTCATAGGTTGACTGTCTGCAGCATGAAGAAAAACATCTTTTCGTTTGTTTAAAACCTGCCACCCGTTAATTTCATTTGGTGACACTAGTTCCTGTGTTATGGGAACAAGTAAATACCTTTTCCTTCTTTGCTTTGTCCACACCAGTAATGATTTACAGACCTCTATTTTATCCCCACTTAGTTTTCTCTTTTCTAAGATCCAAAGACCATCGCAGTGGGAAGGGCTTTGCTTTTTCTGTGCCTGTGGGGACCCTGCTGTCTTCAGCTGGGAATGCTTCTCCTGGCTCCTCTGAAAGTTGGTCTGGTTCCAGCTGGACTCTGGGAAGGAGTCACTCGACAGGCAGGAGCCTTGGCTGCTCCCAAAGAGAGAAGATAAAGGCCAGGCTAGTGTGGGGAGCAGTTACTTTCTCCCAAATGTGCACCTGTTTCTGTGCCCTCCCAATACAGAGGAGGCCAAACCACAAACCTCCTTACACAGGGATGGGTGACCTGTGGCTTGTGGGGAAGCCAGATGTGGCTCTGTTGAAGCTCAAGCCCAGCCCCCCCTTGCTCCCCTGGCAGCAGGCAACCTGTGCTGGCGCTACAGCAGGCCTGGGAAAAAAACACCCGCCCCTGGCCAGAGCAGACCAGTGGAAGCAGCAGGGAGCCCCCAAGCATCCTCCCCTGCTTGCCTTGCCTCCACGTGCTGCACAGAAAAGCTGCTGGGGGGTGGGGGGCGGCTGGGGAGCGGTGCCTCACGGCTGCTCCCAGCCCCAGTACAATCCCATTGGCCGCTTCTGGCCAATGGAAACTGCCTGTTTCAAGAACAGGCAGCATGGGAAGCACCTCCCTCCTCTCATGGCTCTTAGTCTCCTAGCACATGGCCAGGAAGCCTGGGGGGGGGGGGGGGGTGGAGGGGTGGGCAGGGCAGACGCCTGATGGAGAAACATGCTGAGCTGCAAGTCTCACTAGTCTGTGTACTGGCCAGAGCCTGCCTCTGATACCCCAGCCCCACCCTCCCTTCTACTCCCTTACCACACATAACCCAAATCTTCTGCCCCTCTCCTGGGCCCATACTCTTCCAAGACCCTGCATCCCAATCCTCTGCCCCGTCATAATCCAAACTCCTAGCCAGACATGCAACAGCACCATGCCCCTGTCCTGTCACCCACCTGCACCCTGCTCCTGCCTCCCTTCCCCTCCCCCCGGCCAGATAACTACTCCCAGCTGACTCCTGCACCCTATCTCCCACCCAGATTCTGTACCCGCATCCCTATCTCACTCACTGGCAGCTCTGTCCTGCCCACTGGGCCCCTCATTTTGGTCCCACCCCAGAATCTAGTCCTAGGGCATGGCCCACAAAATCCACTAACCCTAAAACCCCAGAAGAGTTAACCTGGCCTGAGACCTTAAACCTCAGTTCTCCCTGCTCTTTCCCTCTCTGCCCATGAGGCTGGAGTACCAGGGGAGTGAGGTGTCTCAGTGAGGTGTCCACTTCAGTGACAGTTAGAGGTTTCTGGAGGAGTCAGGTTTTTTTATTTTCACCTGTGTGATCCCAAACTGATTTTCCTGTGGGACAGAGACCCCCTAACCCAAAAAAGGTTCCCCACCCCTGCCATGAATAAAGACACTGTTGAAACCTTTTGTGTTGGACATAATATTTTACTTTATTTAAAAATGAAGCCTGGCCAATAAGTCCCCAGTTGGGGCCCAGCCCCCATCTGGCTGCAGCATCATAACACTCCTGCACCACCTCCCGCACCCCAGGCTTGAGCTCATCATACACCTTAACCCCCTGCCCTAAGCCCCTCTTACCCCCACATCCCCATATTCCTGCATCCCCACATCCTGGCTCCTCCTGCCATAACACTCCTGCACCATCCACACATCCCAACCCTGTGCCCTGAGTCCATCATACACCCAATATCCCTGCCTAAGCCCCTCACATACCCCAACCCAAACTGCTGCACCCCCATATCTCCAGCCCCCACCATAAGATTGACAGAAGACAGCCTGAATGCCTGCAGGAATCTGGATTTGACCAGTTATTAGGTAAACTTCAAAGAAATGTGCCAAAAGATACAGCAGTAGAAGTCCCATTAAATAAAGTCTGTGAGTACAACGTTTCATTTATGCTATTATGAATCACAGTGTCAATTATTAATAATATTAAGTTGGATATTTTCTGTCATGCAAATGAGCATTCTTATATGGCTCTTTGTTGACCACTTGTTCTGAATTTTTGATACAGGTTGATGTAGGTTGGCTCTTTGGTTTGAAAAGGTTGCCGACCCATGGGTCTTGTCTGGATTCTCCTATGTCTAACAAGGTTTGAGTTCTGAATGAACCTTTTCCTGAAAACAAAGAAGATATAGGGATGCACTAACAGGAATGTTGTATACAAGACATGAGAAGTAATTCTTCTGCTCAACTCTGTACTAATTAGGCCTCCACTGGACTAATGAGTTCACTTCTGAGCACCAAATTTCAAGAAAGATGTGGAGAAATTAGAGAGGGTCCAGAGAACAATGACAAAAATGATCAAAGGTCTAGAACAGGGGTCAGCAACCTCTCAGAAGTGATGTGCCAAGATTTAACTTATTCATGGATTTGTGTGCCGGGGGAGGGGGAGCAGGGGCAGGCTGGGTATGGTGACCATATTTTCCGAACCAGCTACAGCTAGGGAGAATGATTTAATTTAAATTATGAAACAGATTAAGCGTTTTAACTTTTTCATGTTAGTTTATCAAACTTCATTTTAAATAAAATAAAACAAAAGGTTTCCATGTTTTCTTTATTCATGGCAGGGGTGGGGAACCTTTTTTGGGTTCGGGGTCACTGTCCCACAGGAAAATCAGTTGGGGACCACACAAGTGAGAAGCAAAAAACTCCTCCAAAACCCCCTCACTCTTACTGATGTGGCCCCCAACTGAGACACCTCACTCCTCTGGTGCTCCAGCTCCATGGGGCAAGGGGAAGGGACAGGGAGGACTGAGGATCAGGGTCTCCCATAGGCCAATTTTCTTTTCTGTGGTTCCCAAGTTAGTGGATTTTATGGACCCCTTTAGGCTCTGGGGTAAGGACAAAAATGAGGGGTTCATTGAGTGAGACAGGGCTGCCAGTGAGTAAGATAGGAATGGGGTGCAGGATCTGGGAGGGAGGTGGAGTGCAGAAGGGGGAAAGGTTGCGAGGTCTGGATGGGAGGTAGGACACAGAAGCAGGCTGGGAGTAGTGTGTCAGGCCAGGTGGAGGGAGCAGGAGCAAGAAAGGGTGCAGTGTGTGGCCAGGAGAAGGTGCAGGAGCAATGGTGGATGTAGGAGCAGGGTGGGGGTAGGTGTCTGGCCAGGCCAGGGGGGAAGGTGCAGGAGTAGAATAGGGGTAAGGTGTTTGGACAGGAGGGAGGTTGCAGGAACAAGGGAGAGTGTCTGAACAAGCTGGGGGTGTGGGGTCTTGGCGGGAGGGGAGGAAGATGAGTGAGGGGGGATTGGAGTGTGGGGGTCTGGGCATGAGGGGGGACACTTGCTTGGCTTCGCATCCCTTTGCAACAACTGCTGCAGCCATGCTGTCCCAGGCCGCTGTCCCAAAGGCACTGCTGCCATGGCCCACACAGTTGGGGCCTGCCCTGGAGGCTGGAGGTGCCACAGCCACGCAGTCCAGAGCTGACCCCGGACTGTGTCAGCCGCTGCAGTTGGGCCTCCAGGGCTGACCCTGACCTCATGGACTGTGGCAGGGGCAGTGGCTGAGGTGCCACTGAGGAGCCTCAGCCCTAGCACTGCCTCCTCTCACTAGAGCCTAACCTGCTGCAGGGAGGAGGGAACCCGCTCCAGCCGCTGCACAGGGGAGGAGGGGCAGGGCTGAGGTCCCTCCTGTGTGCTGCTGAAGATTGGCTTGCATGCCATACAATGGCCTACATGCAGGGGCAGCCCGTGGCTATAGGTGGACTCGGCTGCCGCCTAGGGCACCGCCACCCAGGATGCCCGCCAATGATGTCAGTTCATTGATGGCCCTGCAGGAGGGGGCACCGATCTCATGTTCCACCTAGGGTGCCAGCTGCCGCAGCCGGCCTCGGGCCGCTCCTGCCCGCATGCTGCAGGTTGCCAACCCCTGGCCTAGAAGACATGACCTATGAAGGAAGACAGAAAAAATTAGGACTGTTTACTTTAGAAGAGAGAAGACTGAAAGAGGTCATGATAGTAGTTTTCAAGCACCTAAAAGGATGTTATAGGGAGGGGGATTTTTTTCCCTCCTTGACCTCTGATGACAAAGCAGCAATGGGCTTACATTGCATCATGGGAAGTTCAGGTTGGACATTGAGAAAAACTTCCTGTCAGGGTGGTTAAACACTGAAATAAATTGCCTAGGAAGGCTATGGAATTTCCATCACTGGAGACATCTAAGAGCAAATTAGATAGACATCTATCAGGGATGATAGCTAGTGCTTGGACCTGCCATGAGGGCAGGGGACTGGACTTGATGACCTCTGGAGGTCCCTTCCAGTTCTAGTGTTCTATTATTTGATTTTATGATTTTTCTGTGTGGATTGTATGATAATTATTAAGATTTGAGTGCACACTCAAGCTTTTCCCACAGAGCAGTCAAAGGGTTCCTCCCCAGTGTGGATTCTCCTATGTGTAACAAGATGTGAGTTCCTATTGAAGCTTTTCCCACAGTCAGAGCAGTAAAAAGGTTTCTCCCCTGTATGGATTCTCCAATGTTTAATGAGGGCTGACCACTCCCTAAAGTTTTTCCCACAGTCAGAGCAGTTGAAGGGTTTCTCTCCTGTGTGAATTCTCCTATGTGTAATAAGGTCTGAGCTCCTACTGAAGCTTTTCCCACAGTAAGAGCAGTAGAAAGGTTTCTCTCCTGTATGGATTCTTCTATGTCCAACAAGATGCGAGTTCCTACTGAAGCTTTTCCCACAGTCAGAGCACTTGAAGGGTTTCTCCCCAGTGTGGATTCTCCTATGTCCAACAAGATGTGAGTTCCCACTGAAGCTTTTCCCACAATCAGAGCACTTGAAGGGTTTCTCTCCTGTATGGATTCTCCAATGTCTAACAAGGTCTGAACTTTCACTGAAGCTTTTCCCACAATCAGAGCAATTGAAAGGTTTTTCTCTTGTGTGGATTCTCTGGTGTCTGACAAGATGTGAGTATCTACTGAAGCTTTTCCCACAGTCAGAGCAGTTGAAAGGTTTCTCTCCCATGTGGATTCTCCGATGTCTAACAAGACCTGACCGCTCACTGAAGCTTTTCCCACAGTCAGAGCAGCTGAAGGGTTTCTCTCCTGTGTGGATTCTGCTATGCTGAACAAGGTTTGACCTCTCATTGAAGCTTTTCCCACAGTCGGAGCAGCTGAAGGGTTTCTCTCCTTTGTGGATTCTGCTATGTCTAACAAGATCTGAACTCTGACTGAAGCTTATTCCACAGTCAGAGCAGTTGAAGGGCTTCTCTCCTGTGTGGATTCTCTTATGTCTAACAAGGTCTGACCTCTTACTGAAGCTTCTCCCACACTCAGAGCAGGAAAAGGGTTTCTCCCCTATGTGGATTCTATAATATTTAATTAGGTCTGAGCTCTTGCTGAAGCTGTTCCCACAGTCATAGCAGCTGAAGGGTTTCTTCCCTGTGTGGATTCTGCTATGCTGAACAAGGTTTGACCTCTCACTGAAGCTTTTCCCACAGTCAGAGCAGCTGAAGGGTTTCTCTCCTCTGTGGATTCTATGATGTCTAACAAGATCTGAACTCTGACTGAAGCTTTTCCCACAGTCAGAGCAACTGAAGGGTTTCTCACCTGTGTGGATTCTATGATGTTTAGTTAGATCAGAGCTCTTAATGAAGTTTTTCCCACAGTCAGAGCAGCTGAAGGGTTTGTCTCTTGTGTGGTTTCTGTGACACTCAACAAGAGTTGCACGGTCATTGTTAGCGCAGGGTGCTTGTAGACAGGGTATTTTCTGTTGAACGGTTTCTGTGGTTCTTTTCATCCTTCTGCTCCTGTGACTGGATTTATTCTGTTCTTCCACTGGATGATTTCTTTGCTGCCTTTTTGGGCTCTGCTGATTCTCATAGGTGTCTCTTTGCTCAGGACTCTGAGAAACATGCTCTTCAGATCTTCCTAACAACATCCCTTGTGGAGCCACTTGCTCCAAAACTTCATGCTGAAGACTCTCCTCATTGTTCTCACTCAGCGTCCCATCACCTGCCGGGATAGAGAGAAAATCCAGGAATCATTCTTTGTTCTGAGCTGAAAGAAAAACTCTGAAAGGGGAATAGAAAAGAGGGAACATGCCCAAATA
Source organism: Pelodiscus sinensis (assembly GCF_049634645.1). Taxonomy (NCBI): domain Eukaryota; kingdom Metazoa; phylum Chordata; order Testudines; family Trionychidae; genus Pelodiscus; species Pelodiscus sinensis. The sequence goes on from NC_134742.1 coordinate 2,897,531, forward strand.
ATGGCTGGAAAGTTTGAATATTCTTGGTTTTTGACTTGTCTGTGCATTTCATAATTTTCATTTCTCTTTTACACTTGAATGTAATTCTTTGAGTAGTGATGTCAAAGAACCTGCCATGTCTGGAGTAATTATCCCTAGGATAATTGTGCTCCTGCAGGTGGTTGGCATGTCCCTACAGCCCCTGAGAAAGTCAGAGCAGGGGTCTCCACATGCTGTCCTTGCCTGTGGACACCACTCTTGCAGCTCCCATTGATCAATTGATCAATAATGGAGAGCTGGGGCCAGTGGAGGTGGGGTTGGGGCCGGTAGATGAAGGGCAGCACAGGGAGCCACTGTTGTACATGCCAGGTGCTTCAGGAGAGCTGCAGGGCCAGGACAGGTGAAAGCCTGCCTTAGCTCTGCTGCTCCATTCCTGGGGCAGCTGTCCGGCTGCTCCCAGGGCGGGTGGGTGCTACTCAAGCACCCAATCCTGTGCTCCCCAGGCAAATGTTATATCCCCATGACCACTCCAGAGCCAACCCTACCCTGCTACCTTCAGAGGGTCGCTTATCCTGCTTTACTAGTGCAGGAGCCAGGTCCATCCCTGGGGCAGATGGTGTTGGGTGCCGAGCCACTGCCTGTGGGGGCGGGGATCAAGCTCACCATCCTGTGCTTCTCAGGCAAATCCCTGCCCTGCCCTATCCCTGAGTTCACTGGAGATCCCACTCTGCCTCCCTACCTTCAGTGGGTCCCTTACCCTGCCTTCTGCCTTCCTAATGTGGGCGCCAGCTCCATCCCTGGGGTGTCTGTCTGTCTGTCTGCTCTCAGGGAGGGCAGGACTTGAGCCCACCAACCTGCACTCCTCAGGTGAGCGCCCTATCCCCTGCTCTACTCCCGAGCTCACCCCACTGTCAATGGGTCCTTTGTTGGCTGTCTGGTTGCTCCCAGTGTGGGGGGAGGGGAGGGGACTGGAGCCCACCATCCCCTGCTCCACTCTAGAACCCACCCCACCTCCAGCAGGTCTTTTATCCCACCTTCCTAATGCAGGTGCCAGTTCCATCTTTGGGGCAGCCTGAGTTGGCTGTCCAGTTGCTCCCAGGGTGGGTGGAGGGAGGAGCGGGACTCAAGCACCCAACCCTGTGCTCTCCTGACAAATGCTGTATCCCCTAGTCCACTCAAGAACCCACCTCCTCCCTATCATCAGAGGGCCCCTTATCCTGTGTGGGCTGTCTGGTTGCTCCCTGCATGGGTAGAGGAGGGACATGAGCTCCCTGGGGGGGGGGGGGTGAGGGCAGGGCTTGATCCCACCACCCTGTACTCCCAGGCAAATGCCTCCTCTCCTAGGCCACTCCAGATCCCACCCCACCTCCTGACCTTCAGAGGGTCCCTTAACCTGCCTTCCCAATGTGGGAACCAGGCCCATCCCTGGGGGAGCTGTTGTTGTCTGCCCAGCCACTGCCCGAGTGGGCAAAGGGGGGTGGGATCAAACCCACCACTCTGTGCTCCAGAAGCTGATGCCCTATCCCCGAGTTCACAGGAGATCGCACTCCACCTCCCGGGCGTCCCCTCCCACACTCTGAACCCCTTGGCCCAAGACCAGAGCCTGCCCCCCAACCCTCCACACCAGGCTGGTGAAAGTGAATGTGATTCGGGGAGGAAGGGGGATGGAATGAGCAGGGCCTTGGTGAAGGGGGGTGGGGAAGGAAGCCGGGTAAGGGTATTTAGGTTTGAGGTAGATCTTACATGGCACTTAAACTGAAAAAGTGATCTTGTGAGTAAAAAGACTGGAGACCCCTGCTCTAGGGTACAACTCAGTCCAATCCAGGGCAGGACAGGAACACACTGCTCAGAAGGGGAGCTCTAGTGAGGGCTGGCAGGTCTGACACCAAGGCCCCCAGCCAGAGCTCAGACGGCAGCTGCCACATAGCAGGTCACTAGGACTTGGAGAGAAAGGACCCAGCAGAGCTCTAGCTCCCCAAGGGCTCTGCCCACAAAGCTCCTGGCACCCTGCTCTTTGGCTCAGATGCTCTACTTGTACACATGGAAGTTCTCTGAGCGAGGAATGTCAATGAGAGGTTTACTGTATGATTCACTGATAAGCCTGGGCTTACTGTTTAACCATGTCAAGTATTTGCATTCCCCTCCCCACCCCCAATTTGGGAGGGGGCCGGGGAGGCTGTTGCGAAGCTCTCCATGGACAGAGGCTACTATGCATCCCATGGAGGAGCCTCTCTCCATGGGGAGCTGGGACCCCCCCATAGACAGGGGCTACTGCTGGATCAGCCTTTGTCCGTGGCCATCCCAGGTCACCATGGACAGGCTGCTTCACGGCAGCCTCCTCCTTCCTATTCCCCCCGCAGTAGCCTCTGTTTCAGGGGCTGCTGCTGGCCTGCACTGCTGCCTCTAAAGCCAAGGCAGCAGTGAGGGGTGCCAGGCAGCTGATCTGTGTGCGGAGCTGGTTTTTCAATGCTGATGTACAGGCAATGCGCGAGGTGGGCACGATGCTCGTAGGAGTGGGGCCAGGAGTGCACTGGTTGCTGGCCCTGCCTGAGAGGCTCTTTGAATAGTCATGTAACCACTAAGATTTCATGCGTCCCGAACCGTGACACCCCATCCTAGCTGAGCAGCTCAGGCCAGCTTGCTGGTGTTGTAAGAATGCCCTGTAGGAGGCCATCGGCTTTGTGGAGTCCTTCCTGGAGGCTGGCTGGCCTGGCCGGGGAGAGGCACATCTTTCCCTTGGCTCAGAGGTAGGGAGGAGCAGGGAAGGGGTGTGTCACGCTGCCCTATCGAGACTGCCCAAGGGGACCAGGCCAGCAATGGAGCCCTGCAGCTACAGCTGCCCAGCACTCCTGACACCTAACGAGTGGCCCAGGCTGCCTGTGACCTGACCTGGCTGAGGAAGCTCCCAGGCCAATTTTTAAGCCCAGCAGCAATAGCAGCTGAGTGCACGTGGCCACGGCCTGGCTGCCTTGTTGTCTAATCAAGTCATGGAGGTTGAAAGATACGAGGCTCCCGATCCTGAATGTCTCTGTCTCCACAGAGAGTGCTGGGAGAAATGGGAAGCGCTTGGGGTCCTGGACAAACCCTGAGCCCTTGTTGCTTTTGTCAAGTGACGGATGGAACCACTTGAGGGGATGCGTTGTGGCTCCTGCTTCTTGTCACTAACCAATCTGCAGGCATCAATGGCCGATCCTGCAGCTCTACCTCACGTTCTGGGATGTCCTCGCTCTGGGCCGAGCCATGAGCTGGGCGTGTGACCCCCCCTCCTGTCATGGAGCAGCTGTGCACACCCTGCGGCTGGAAAAGTGGGATCTCCGTGCCGTTCCATGAGGAATTGGTGCTCAGTGTCGCTGCTCAGCACGGACTCCATGGGCGCTGCCAGTCACAGCGCTGTGACGCACCAGTGTAAATGCGCCCCTGGTGTTGTGAGCTGCTCCCCTCCTGGAGGTGCTTTGTCTAGAACCCTGGGAAAGCTCTCTTCGAGGACTCTCGTCATGACAATACTGCCACACTGATAGTAGGGGTGTCACATTCCTCCTTCCTCATCACATAGTTATAAAGTCTGAACTATACCAGGAAAAACATCAGCACTCAGGGGGTTAATTAACACCAGCTCCTCACGCCGGCTTCAGAGTTGCCTCTGCATCAGGAAAAGGGAGGATGAGCTTGGACTGACCTTGGTCTGATAAATTAATTGGACAATGGAGTTACCACAACACCCTACCTTCCATGTAGCCACATCCCCTCCCCCGCTGCCCAGCAATCTGCCCGAAATCTTGGCTTTACTCTGGTAACAGTGGCCACATATCACTGTAGGACAAGAGCATGGCAGGGGGTGTACTATGTGACTTGGGTGAGTAAGATAGTAGCTTCATGCACATGTTATGCCAAACCTCCTGTTCAGTGTCCAGTCACCAGAGGTGTGTCTAGACTACATGGCTCCGTCGACGGAGCCATGTAATCTAGACGCACCCCAAAGGTATGTCTACACTGCACAGTTATTTTGGAATAAGCTATTTGGGAAGAGATTTTCCAGAATAGCTCATTTTGAAATAGCATGACTACACTGCAGAGAAGCCTCACAATTAACCTGAGACAGGCTTTTCTGATGTAGACATGCTAGCTCGATTTAGAGCCCCAGGGGGAATAATTTAGAATGGCCCTGGGGAGGGGCTATTTTGAAATAGCAGCAGTGGAGCATCTACACACGCCTTATTTTGACATAGCTCTTTCAGGATAGGTGTTATTCTTTGCAAAATGAGGTTTACAGAAGTCGGAATAAGCCGTCCGTTATTTCTGCTGTGTAGACGCTCGCATAATTATTTCAGAATAACAGCCATTATTCCGAAATAACTGCTGTGTAGACACACCCCAACACTCAATCCTGACAAAGTAACATTGAATAATTGAAAACAAGTTGATGGGGAAAAATCCTTTCCAGAGGTAACATAAAAACAGTCGTACTGGGTCAGACCAAAGGTCCATCTAGCCCAGTGTCCTGTCTTCCAACAGCAAGCAATGCCAGATGCCCCAGAGAGAGTGAACATAACTGGTAAGCATCACGTGATCCCTTTCCTGTCACCCATTTCCAGGGTCTGACAAACAGAGGCTAGGGACACCGTTCCTACCTGGTCTGGCTAATAAGTATTGATGGACCTAACCTTCATGGATTTATCCAGTTATTTTTTTGAATCTTGTTAAAGTCCTGGTTTTCACAACATACTCTTGCAAGGAGTTCCACAGGTCGACTGTGCTGCATGAAGAAAAACTGGCACAAGGATGCCCTGCAGGCACTAAGAGCAGCCAGACCCAGACCTCTGGTACCTGTCGTTCCTGCCTGGGACCTCCCACTGACAGCTTCGACCAAGGCACAACATGGGCAAGATGGTGGGGAAGCACATTGAGACATCGGCTGTGGGAAGAGCAGCACCATTGTTATGTCCCTGAACCTGCTTCCCCTGGAAGGGGGCATTGAGGGGAGGGTCTCTCCCACAGGAGCCAGGATTATTGGGGCTGACACTTCCCCCTCCTCATTACTGAGGGACTCTGAACCAAACCCAACCCAGCTGATACCTGCGGGGACAGGAATCCTTACCCAGCCAGCTCAGAGCCTCATAATTCTCTTGCATCACATCCCAGTAGAGGGCTCTCTGATCCGGGTCCAGCAGAGCCCATTCCTCCTCAGAAAAATACACAGCCACCTCCTCGAAAGTCACCGGCTCCGCCACAGCCATTTCCTTTCTCTGGTTTGTCAGGCCAAGGGCTGAGCTGGAGCAAGACATGGGTGTTCTGCATCCTGCCAGGGAGAGAAGGGCAATTGGAAACATTTTAGAAGGGGTTTTAATCTTTTCCATACCCCCATTCCCTAGACTCTGTCCCTATTGACGCACATGCTAAAATCAAACATTTTGGGCAAATGTTGGAGTCTAGATATTCCATAACATCACACACACGTTAGATCTCAAATCCACATTCATTTCTCTCAATACCTGGCTTGAGTTTCAACATTATTGTGTATCAGGGATGTTAAATATTGGTTAGCTGAATAGTCGAGTAACCTCATAAATTCTCATTGGTTACTCAACTATTCTATGGTTGCCAGGGGCAGGGCCAGCAGCGGGGCCTTACTCCTGAGAAGTCTCCTGTCACTCTGTGTTGCTCCCTCTGAATCTGAGGCAGCAACGCAGGGTGCCAAGCAGGAGCTGGTCCATGAGGGGAGCCAGTTTAAAAACCTGTCACCCTGTGCTACTGCCTCTGACATAGCAGCCCCTGCTTGGAGTGGGCGTCTGAGCTACCGGGTCTGGCTCCTAATATGCTTTAAATGCAGAGCCACAGCGGGAGTAGGTCCCAGACCAAATGCAAGCCAGAACTGAGACAGGCTGCTGGCCAGCCTGCTAAAAAATTTCCTGGGAAGGGGGTGGGGAAGGGGGGTGGTTGTGTAGACTATAGCATTAACCTACAAGATTTTTCGTATCAGTTAATTGATTAATTGACTATACTATTACATCCCTACTGCACATGCAACAATGGGATTGGGTTCTGAACACCCATTGTTTCCGATATAGCAGTCACATATTCTCCTGCCTGAATATGGATGTATGTGTCTAAATTTAGGTTCAGATATTTAAAGTCCCTGCTCTTCCTCCATTTATTTGCAGCACAGACCTAGGCCCTCTCATCAGATCTAAACTGAGAGACTTTATAAGCCCGCTCCACCACAGAGATTAAGTGAAGTCAAGGGGACCATTTGGATATTTAAATTAAACCCACCTGCTGAATGTTTACAGCAGGGGTGGGGGAACCTCAGGCCTGGGGTCTGAATTCAGCCCCCAGGTTGCCTGCACATGGCCCCAATGGCTTAGGCACCCCCCAGTATCGGGAAACCCATGCTGGTGCTCCAGCCCCCCCGCTGCCTAACTGCAGGGCTGGAGCAGACAACATCTATGAGGCTGGGCCCCCCTAGGCGCTGGTGTACAACAGGCACATGGGGAGTGTCTTTCTGCTTCTCAGTCAGGGACCACATCAAGGCATTTTTTTTCTTTTCACTTGTGTGCAGCCTTCCAACTGATGGTGATGGGATGCCTAACATAGTGAATGCTAGTGGAAAAGGGGTAGGGTTTTTTAACATTAAAAGTAAAAAAAGAGCAAGTTAAAAATTACTTAGAAAAATTAGATGTCTACAAGTCACCAGGGCCTGATGAAATGCATCCTAGAATACTCAAGGAGCTGATAGAGGAGGAATCTGAGCCTTTAGCTATCATCTTTGAAAATCATGAAAGTAAGAAGAGATTCCAGTAGACTGGAAAAGGGCAAATCTAGTGCCCATCTATAAAAAGGGAAATAAGAGCAACCTAAGAAACTACAGACCAGTCAGTTTAACTTCTGTGCCAAAGAAGATAATGGAGCAAGTAATTAGGAATTCATCTGCAAACAGCCAGCATGGATTTGTCAAGAACAAATCATGTCAAGCCAATCTGATAGCTTTCTTTGATAGGATAACAAATCTTGTGGATAAGGGAGAAGCGGTGGATGTGGTATACCTAGACTTTAGTAAGGGATCTGACAAGGTTTCTCACGACTTTCTTTATCAATAAACTAGGGAAATACAACTTAGATGGAGCTACTATAAGGTGAGTGCATAAATGGCTGGATAACAGTTCTCAGAGAGTAGTTATTAATGGTTCACAGCCATGCTGGAAGGGCATAACAAGTGGGGTTCCGCAAGGGTCTGTTTTGGGACTGGTTCTTTTTAATCAACAATTTTGATTATGATGATTCAGAGAGCATGATTATTAAATTTGCAGATGATATCAAGGTGGGAGGGATTGCAAGTGCTTTGGAAGATAGGGTCAAAATTTAAAATGATCTGGACAAACAAGAGAAACAGTCTGAGGTAAAGAGGATGAAGTTTGATAAGGACAAATGCAAAGTGCTCCACTTAGGAAGGAAGTCAGTTTCACACATACAGGCTACGTCTACACTGGCACCCTTTTCCGGAAATGCTTAAAACGGAACAGTTTTCTGTTATAAGTATTTCCGGAAAAAGCGTGTCTACATTGGCAGGATGCTTTTCCGGAAAAGCACTTTTTCCGGAAAAGACTCCGTGGCCAATGTAGACGCGCTTTTCTGGAAAAAAGCCCCAAGTGTCATTTTCGCGATCGGGGCTTTTTTGCAGAAAAGATTACTGTGCTGTCTACACTGGCCCTTTTCTGGAACAGTTTTTCCGGAAAAGAACTTTTGCCCGAATGGGAGCAGCATAGTTTTTCCGGAAAAACACTGACAATTTTACAGTAGATCGTCATTGCTTTTCCGGAAAAGCAAGCAGCCAGTGTAGACAGCTGGCAAGTTATTCCAGAAAAGCGGCTGCTTTTCCAGAATAAGTGGCCCAGTGTAGACACAGCTACAGAATGGGAAGTGACTGTCTAGGAAGGAATACTGCAGAAAGGGAGTTAGAGGACACAGTAGACCAAAAGTTAAACATGAGTCAACAGTGTGACACTGTTGCAAAAAAAGCAAACATGATTCTGGGAGGCATTAACAGGAGTGTTGTGAGTAAGACATGAGAAGTCATTCTTCTACTCTGCTTGTACTGGTTAGGCCTCAGTTGGAGTATTGTGTCCAGTTCTGGGCTCCACATTTCAAGAAAGGTGTGGAGAAATTGAAGAAGGTCCAGAGAAGAGCAACAAAAATGATGAAAGGTTTAGAAAATATGAGCTATGAGGGGAGATTGAAAAAATTGGGCTTGTTCAGTTTAGAAAAGAGAAGATTGAGAGGGGGCATGATAGCAGTTTTCAAGTGTCTAAAAGGGTGTTACAAGGAGTTCTCCTTGGCCTCTGATGATAGGACAAGAAGCAATGAGCTTAAACTGCAGCAAGGGAGATTTAGGTTGGACATCAGAAAAAACTTCCTGCCTGTCAAAGTGGTCAAACACTGGAATAAATTGCCTAGAGAGGTTGTGGAATCTCCATCATTGGAGATATTTAAGAGCAGGTTGGACCGACACCTGTCTGGGATGATCTAGACAGTGCTTAGTCCTGCTGTGAGGCCTGGACTTAATGACCTCTCAAGGTCCCTTCCAGTTCTAGGATTGTAATGGGCCACTCCAGTTCATTTATTTACTGGCTCCACAGCCAAGAAGCTTCACGGCTCCCATTGGCTGTGGTTCACTGTTTGCAATCCAGGGGAACCATGAGAAGTGACATGACCCCGGCCTCTGCTAAGTGAATGTGTGTTTTATAGACATGGAGAAACATTAGCTGTTCCCCTGCAGAGACACAGGTGGGACGATACGGTGAGGTGAGCACTGTGTCCTGGACCCTTGCAAAAAAAAAATTAATTTAAAAACCCTGGAATTTGGCAACACAGAATAGTTGGATTGTCAGAGTGAAGAGCACCATTGGAACGTATTGTAACAATAGATGTAACACAGAGAGAAACTATGACACTGAAATATGTGATTAGAAGAACAAGTATATGGGTAAAATTCCAAATATTTATATATAAAGTATTACTATTTATAAATAAAGTAATAGAAAATCAAAGTGTGTACTTCAATGTTTGTAAGATGGGGAATTACTTACAGAAATATGGATTTGTAATAAGTTTTCAAGTAGAAAATGATTTTCAAAAGTATCTCAGCACTTTCACATTTAATCATTTGGCCTGTAATAAATATTCAGGAAACAAAATCTACCTAAATGGCCGGTGATGTGAAAAAGTATGAGGGTTAGGGTGACCGGCCTCATACTCTCCCTATGTCGAATACCCGACACCTGGTAAAATTACACATATTCAGGGGAGCTGAACAGAAATTAATCAAGACTGAGCAGTACAAAGGTTCAAATTAACATCAAATCCCTGATAAACATAATTACTGTGTAGCTAGAACCTTCTTATCTTAAAGGCTTTAGGGTTCACGTGGCAGGGGACACCCACCCCGTACACCTCTCTCACACAGCTGGGGTGATTGATTGACCTGCCCCCTCCTGGCTGCTTCTCTTCTCCCTCCTTGCCTGAGCAGGCCCCGAGGACACACTCCCCTCTCCTGGTAACTGGAATCAAATCTCCCTGACGTAACACGTGTGGTGGGATTGCAAGTTTTATCCTTTTTATATTTGTATTTTAGGTTTAATAATGTAGCAACGTAAGGTAACATATTGTCACATTTAATATTTTATTAAACCAAGCCCTTTAGTAAGACATATATTTCTTTGTTCTAAAGCTTAGTGAATTTAGTAAGTAAAGAGACAGGATTTTGGTATTGTGTCTATGTTAATGAGATTAGAAATATCGAAGGCCCGGACCTTCAATGTGAATTGTTTTGCTTTCGCTTAAAATAAAACACTGCTGTTTACCTTTGAAGGATTCTGTGAGAAAGACTATGTGAATGAGAAATGTTTCATCATAAAGATAAAGGTGTGAAGGCCACCGTTAGAGCCTGCCAAGAAAGGAGGGGGCACTGTGGGTGAAGACAGATTGTGAAGAGACATATCGGTGTCAGAGGAACCATCAGTGTGTACCCACGGTCAAGAGATCAGATTGACGGCTCTCAAGGTAAAGGCATCCCTAAAAACAACTGATTGACAATCTAGGACAGGATGAGCCTCTTGGAAATGTTTTGGGAATGATTAACATCAACAAGACAACACACTGGTCACAGACTGACACAGCGAAAACCATAGACTTCAACAGGGAAAGAGGATTATAAAAGCAGGGTGCCTTGCTATGGAACTTCGGGTTCGTCTTGCTACCAACTCCAGATGAGCATCCGATTGCGACTGATGAAAGGCCCTGATCTCCCTCTGCGATTGATCTGGCTGGCCACTAGATTGATCCAGACTCTGGACTGGTAACCATAATATCGTCTGCTGGGACTGTGTGTATGGTGTTTGTGTGTAGGAGTGACTGAAAAGCATATGCAACTGTTGTATTCTCAATAAATGCGGAGTACTGCCTTTTCTCCTATAAAAGATCTTGTGTGCTTCGTTTAAACATAACACATGGGCAGGGCCGCACTCCACAGGAGGAGATGGAGGAGTGGGGGAACTATGGGGCATGAAGGGGAAGAGCAGGGAGAGGGTAGCAAGAGGGGGAGGATGGCAAGGGCCAATAGGTGGGCAACAGAGGGAACAAGTCACCAGCTGCCTCCTGGCACCTGCTCGCATGACCAGCCATTGTTGCTGGCAGCACAGTCAGTGCTGGATGGGAACGGGATGAGGGCAGGGCCCTGCAGGCTGTGTTGACGGATCAGCTGGGGGAGCAGCCACTGCCCCCCCTCTCCCTACTGGGAGGCAGGTGGGCAGCTAGTGAGCAGGTATCTGGCAGCAGCAGGACTTGCCAGCACTGATGGAGGGATGACAGAAAATACAGGACAATGTGCCTGTTATTAAGAACAAGTCAGGACCCTGCACGCAGAGCTTAAATCCAGCCCTGTCCCTTTAACCTGGGGTGCTGCCCACCCCACCTAGGGTGCTGGGCAGAAGGCAAAACAGCAGCTCCCAGAGGCAGCCCTGAGCCACTGAATCTCATCCCCTTTGGCAGCTCCCACCTGTAAGGTAGGGAAGCAGTGCCTGCTCCAGACACAGGCCCCAGCCCAGCCCTGACAAGTGAGCACTTTCACCTTCTATGCTGGCAGTGGGAAAAAACCCTCTGCCCCCTTCCTTGTTACACATGCTGTAAATACTCCCCTCACTGGGGTATTTTTTCTGGTAGTGCCCAGATTCTGTTCCTATCCCCACTGCCTGTCCCAATTTTGCCCTTTGGTCCTACAGTCAGCTGCGTGATCTCCCCACCCGTTGGTCGGTCGGTTAGGCCCCTGCACAGACTTTGCCTCCCATGCGATTTCATGCATCAATTTCCCTACCTTTATATCAGGGGTAGGGAACATTTTTTGGGGTTGGGGGCCACTGACCCACAGAAAAATCAGTCAGGGGCCACACACACAAGTGAGAAACAAAACAAAACAAAAAACCTCTCACTGATGTGGCCCCTGACTGGGAAGCAGAAAGACACTCCCCACACGCCAGAGCTTAGGGGGGCCCAGCCTAGTAGATCTTGAGGTTCCATCCCCACAGGGAGCGGTAGGGGGGCTAGAAAGCCAGAGCAGGGTCCACAATGCTGGAGGAGGGGGTCAATGAGTGTCGGGGGTGGACCCAGGCAAGTCAGGTGTAGGTTCCCCACACCTGTTTTATCGTGATAACCAGTCCGCTGTAAGCAGACACAGAAGCGGATCAGCGATTCTTTAGCTCCTAAAACCAGGTCTGGCAGTGGCAGTGCGCGGCAGGGGCTGTATCTAAAACATTTCCCTGCATCCAGCCCCTTTCGCAGGCGAATCCACCTTACCGGGCAGGGAAGCGCTGCCTTGGCCAGGCCCTGGGGAACATTGTGCCAGTCAGATCCCAGCCCTGGGAAGCGGCCCTCAGATGCCCCCCGGGAAACACCCACATCTGTCCCACTGGCCGGTTTTGCAAACACTGCAGACGGCTCCTTCGATTCCATCCTCCCCCTAGCCTGGGTTCCCCTCTGCCCCTCGCCCTTCACCCGCTCCGGCTCCGGACCCCGCACGCACCGGGCCGTAGAGGCACCAGCAGCTGGTCTCAGAGTTCGCTCCTGAGGCCGCGCAGCGAAGGCGCCCCAGAGCGGAGCATGCGCAGTAGCCGCAGCTGAGGCTGCTGCCCTCACTCTGCGTGCAGGCGCAGGCCAATAGGGGCTGGAACGCTGGGTGCAGCTGGCTCCGGGCACGCGGCTCCGCGCGCTGCTGCTGCCGGGTCCCGGCGCTCCACGGAGGCGGCAGCAGCTTGTGAGTAGCAGAGACTGAGCCTCCAGCCGCGCGATCCTGCCCCGGTCACCGCAGCCTGCGCTATAGGCTTCGTGAGAGCCCCGGGCAAAGGGCTGGGCCGGGCAGGGAAGTGACTCTGCCCCCTCCTCGCCTCAGCGCTGCTGCCCTGTCAGTGCGTGCGCTGGGGGCGGGGGAAGGAGCATGCGGATGGGGGCGCTGCAGGGGATCAGGCTGCGGGGGGAGTGGGACTGAGGGGAACGAGGCTGGAAGCCAGAGCAGGGCTGTGGTAAGAGCCGCCCAGGAAACCCGTGCTGCAATGGGGGCGCCTCAGACTCTCCATCTGCCTTGGGCAGAGGACCAGGGAGCCCATGGCAGCCCCCACACTGTGTCCCCCACCCCGACTGGTGGGGAGGCCAATCACCAATCCGAAATACAAATACCCGGAGCTACACAGCTCCCCTGCTTGGCGGTTTGCACAGAGCTGCTCCCTTGTAAGACTGTGCTACAGGTAGCAGGTTCTGGTCCGTAGCTCATAAGGAATTGCTCCTGTAAGATTTCTGTTAGGAGCAGGAGCGGCCCTAGACTAGCTGCCAGCAACTGGCACCCTAGGTAAACCATGCAATCGGTGCCCCCACCTTCAAGCCCCTCAACGATATTGCACCACCATTTGGTGCCCCGTGGTGCCCCATTTAACTTGGCGCTCTAGGTGACCACCTAGTTCGGCTATATGGACAGGCCACCCTGATTAGGAGTAGCACAATCCTACAAGTAGCCATTACCTATAGTTCTTTGTATAGAACTGCACCCTGTAGGACTGTGCTACTGGTAGCAGTTTCTCATACACTTTTTGTAAGAAACTGCTATTATCTGACATTGCTACCGACTGTGGAATAGTTCTACAGGGAGCAGTTACATAGGCTAGGCACAAAGTGTAGGAAACAGCTATTGTCAAACACCAGCTCTAGCCAATTCCTACAGACCCAGAGATTATTATGATTCATGCTTCTCTCTCAGGGCTCCAGTTGAGTCTTAAGCAGCATAGAATAGAGCCCATAAATTACTTCTTGGCTACGTCTAGACTGGCATGATTTTCCAGAAATGCTTTTAACAGAAAAGTTTTCCGTTAAAGCATTTTCAGAACAGAGCATCTAGATTGGCACAGACGCTTTTCCGCAAAAGCACTTGTGGCACAGACACTTTTCCAATCTAGATGTGCTTTTCTGCAAAAAAGCCCCGATCGCCATTTTTGCGATCGGGGCTTTTTTGTGGAAAACAAATCTGGTCTGTCTACACTAGCCCTTTTGCGCAAAAGTTTTGCGCAAAAGGGCCACTTTTGCCCGAATGGCAGCAGCATAGTATTTCCGCAAGAACACTGACAATCTTACATGAGATCGTCAGTGCTTTTGCGGAAATTCAAGCGGCCAGTGCAGACAGCTGGCAAGTTTTTCCGGAAAAGTGGCTGATTTTCTGGAAAAACTGGCCAGTCTAGACACAGCCCTTGTGTCTTGCTTGGGGACCTGAGACACTTTCAGTTAAGAGCTACAAATACTCAAAGCACATATTTCATGTCCATTACACAGTTGCTTTACAATGTTAACAATGAAGCATCAGCTTTCCAGAAATTAGCACAAAACATATACAGGTGGAAACCGGAAGAGATTGGTTCTGTGTGTTCTGTTCTTGATCTGTGCTCCCAGCAACAGATAGGCAGAATCCAGGGATCTCTGCTTAGAGGAATTACAGAATCAGGGGCAGTGTCACACACAACACTTCACAGGGCTTGACTTAAAATTAATCCATATGGTAAGTTTTATTGCTTGCCCACTTGACTGCTTTCAGGGCCTGTAGTTTTGCTGAGACCCACTGAATTCTGATCCATTAGCATTTCTGTCAGTTTTGCTTTGAAATCAAATTTCCACTTCGATCATTTATTTCTATCTCATGGCCATTCCCCTACCCTACTGATGGGAAATCTGGATGATTTGTTCTGACATGTAGAAGTACACAGAACCCTTATTTTGCCAAAGCCGTTCTGGTTACATGCTGTACCCCTTCCCTGCAATCTTTGTCTGCCTTTAGGTCGATTCCTCTTTGGAAAGAACATAAGCTCTTCTACCACATAAATAATAATTGCAAAGTACAGTAATAATAAAAGATAATGGTATGATAACATATGTCAAATGTTACTTGGTAGTATTATCTAATTCACCCCTTTCCACTGGTACAAAAACAAGAGGACATTTAATGAAAATAAGAGGCCACCAATTCAGCTCAGATCAAAATATTTTTCCAAACAGTGCAAAATTTGTCACCAGAACTCATGTCACAAGGTATTATTACAGCCCAGAGTTCAGAAGCGTTTGAAGATTATATGGAGAAAGAACATTCCAATTTACTTATGCAAAGTACAACACACTGCAATAAACCATGGAAATACTGTCTGTAGTGAGGTTTAGCCTTCCATTGAGGCTACGTTTACACTACAGCTATGTCTACACTGGCCAAGAACTTATGCAAATGAGGCACGGCAACGAATATCACAATGCCTCATTTGCATACTTAATGAGCCACCATTTTGCACACTGCTCCTTCTTGCACAAAACCCCCCCTCTCGTGCAAGAGCTGTTCTCAACCAGGAGAGTGGCTCTCATTTGGGCATCCTTGCACCGCAGGTTGGGGGCCAGCCCTGCTCACAGCTCCAGGAAGGTTGCTTTATGCATCCTGGAGTTCTGTAGCCATCCTGGAGTTCTGTAGCCATCCACCACTACATGAGGGTGTGATCTTTGCTGCCATGTCCAAGATCCTCACAACAGCTAACAGAGCACATGGCAGAAGTGCAGGATCCATTCTTTCTTGCTGCAGATGCCGGCATGCACTGCACAAACTAGCTGTTGGAAAAAGATACTAAAGGACAAAGAATCCTCTGGACAAAGTGGTGCTGGATGGGATGTTTTAAATGGTTGCAAGATGCTCCATGCTCTGTTCAGCAGTCCACCATCACCTGGTGTTGCCAGGTACAGTGGGAAACATACCTAAAGTGCATAGCTTCCACTGTCAACAGGGGAACATTGTGAACACTAGGGATGTAATAGTGTAGTCGATTAACCAATTATCCAATAAGCAAAAGTTTATAGATTAATGCTATGGACTACATGCATCCCTCTCCCCTCGCCAGTATATTTTTTAGCAGGCTGGCCAGCAGCCCGGCCAGCAGCCCAGCTCAGTCCTGGCTCACGGAGCCTCTAATTTCACCTAGGAGTCTGTTTACTCCCTTGGCCTTCAAGCTGCCTGGCTCAACCTGTCTCACCGCTATTTACAGGACAGCCTTGCCCAATAGTCCCCCAAAACAACCAAAGGTTTGAAGTCCAAAGCTTGACCCCCTCATGAGTCCTCACAGTGGCTCACTCGCCCAGGTAGCTATTGCTTCCTGCCTCTCCAGACCTTGGCTCACTGGTGTGTCTCAGTTTCACCTCGTCCCTCAGTGTTCCGGGTACTGCTCCTTTGTCCTGGGTTCAACGAGGTCTCCAGAGGCGTCCCGTCTCCAGTCTGAGTGGCTACCTCTAGGTAGGCACTAGGGCTTGCAGGGAGCTGGCTTGGCATGTCCTCTCCATCCGGCTGCCAGCCCAAACTGAGCTGAGCTGCTCTCTTTTATAGTAGTGCAGCCCGAACATGCCCAGTGAGCTAAAGGGGGTGTGGTCTCCTCCTCTGCCCCCAGGGCTGAGTCAACTGCCTCCTGACCAGTGCAGGGTGGTTATGCCCCATCACAGTTGGACAATAGGAAAAACTTTCTAACTGTCAGGTTGGTTAAGCACTGGAATAAATTGCCTATGGAGGTTGTGGAATCTCCATAATTGAAAATATTTAAAAGCAGGGTAGCTAGATAGTCCTGTTGTGAGTGCAGGGGAATGGACTTGATGACCTCTCGAGCTTCCTTCTAGGTCTAGTATTTTGTGATTCTATATGCTTACTCTGACACACATAAACCAGTAAGAGAACACATATAGATCTCCCTGGCTCTGTAATTTCCACTCCGATTCATCTGATGAAGTGGGTTTTACCCATGTAAGCTTATGCCCTAATACACCTGCTGGTCTTCAAGGTGCCACAGGACTCCTCATTGTTTTTGCAGATACAGATTAACGTGGTTCCCCCTCTCAGGCTTCTTTTCCTTAGGCCACAGGCCTGCTCCTGGGAATGGAGATGGGGAGGGGGAGGGTGGGGCAGGCAGGTGATGCCTTTTAAACCATCCCCATGGGAACAGGTCTGTGGACTGGTCAGAGCAGGGAGGGGCTAGTCTGTGCCACTGGGGTCACTGTCAGGGACAGAGACTCTCCAGGCTACACTGGGACCGGGCAGATAATGAGGGGATCTGCATTCCTGTTGGGACAAGGACTGAAATACGGGCGGAGCGTCCCGGAGAAGGTGTCGGTGAACGTGAAGAGATGGGACCCGTCAGTCACATTGTAAAACGAGACCTCACCTGCCTCGTAGTCCAGGAAAATCCCCACCCGCCAGAGCCTGGCGCTCACAGGGAGGGAAGTTGGTGGGGAGGTGGCAGCCATGTATTTCCCATACCTGAGTAAAACAACCCAGCATCCGTTCCCAGGGGAGAGGGTGATCTTTCCCTTCCTTTTCAAAGACTCCCTGCAAATGCCCAGGTCCCACTCAGGCTTGTCCCCCACCTCCACCTGCCAGTAACGCCTCCCGCTGGTGAATCCCTCGGCACCCAGGACACAGGCACAATGATCAAATCTCTCCGGGGTGTCGGGCAGAGCTTGGTGCGCGTCTCCGAGTCTCACACATTTCCCATACGCAGACAGGACGAGTTTGGGATGAACTGTGTCTGGATCCAGAGTCACATCCACTGGGGAGAGAGGCACAGAGTCAGGGCTGGGGGACAGAGGCTGGCCACGGAGATCAAAGGGAATTAGTCCTGGGGCTCAGAGTGGGGTAAGAGGATGGGTGGGGACACGGATGAAGGAAGAGGCAGGTGCGAGGGAGAGCGGGAGGTAAAGGTTAGTACTGGATGCTGGGGGTAAGAGTGTGGTGAGGAGTGGCGTAGGCGCCAGGAGCATGAGGGAGGCAGGCCCTGGGCAGGTACCAGGAGGGCAGAGTGAGGCAGGGTTCTGAAGAAAGAGGGGGTGGCTTGGCAGAGATGATAACCAGTGGGAAAGCTGGATGAGGGAAGGGCCTGGGACAGAGGGGAGGGATGGGCACCAGGGGATTAGACAAGTGGTAAGGGGAACATGTGTCCAGGAGGAGGCGGGGGCGGTGCAATGGGTCATTGCGCAGTACTCATAGGAGACATGCTGCAGTTGGGAGTTCAAGCCTCACCTAGAGCAGTGGCTTTCAGTGCCTGTAGGGCTTCCCTGTCCCTGGGGGACCTGGGATTGCAGCCCAGATGAGAGGAGCAGTGAGAATTCCCCCTTCAGAGGTGGGGGGGTGGTGTAGGTGTGGGGTAGGAGGAGGATAGCTCAGTGGCTTGAGCATTGGCCTGCTAAGCCCAGGATTGGGAGTTCAATCCTTAAGGGGGCCATTTAGGGATCAGGGGCAAATCTGTCAGGGATGGTACTTTGGCCTGCAATAGGTACAGGGGACTGGACTCCATGACCCCTCAAGGTTAGGGTGCCAGGGGAGCAGAGATGAGGGGTAAGAATTGGTGCAACAGACAGGGTTAGGGGCTTGTAACTGTGAGCATAGGGGGCAAGCAGAAGGCCTGGCAGTAGGTGGGGAGGGGCAGGCAGCCAGGCATGAAATGTGGCAAGCAGTATGTTGTTGGGGGGGGGGGTCAAGGGCAGGGAGGGAACAGAAGGGCTGTGCTTGGAGGCCTAGAGCTAGTAGATTTTTGTGGGTTCTGGGGTGGAAATGTGGAAAAATGAGGGGTTCAGTGTATAGGGGAGGGCTTACGTAGAGCAGGCTGTGGGTGGGAAGTATAGTAAGTTGAGGGTCAGTAACATGGAGTTAGCAGGCCTGTAACATGAAAACAGCAACAGGCCTGCAATCTAGTGAGCAAGACTTTGGTTCAGGAGCAACACAGGGGCCAAGAAAGAGTCCCTAGTGATAACTGTGTGATTGGGTAGGTTAGGACATAGGGAGGCACCAGGTACAAACTGTAAGCCAAGAGGGGAGTAGCAGAACATCTTAGTAAGCAATGTCTCTGTACAAAGACTCCCTAGAAACTATGCACATACCAATCTGGGTTCACCAGGTCAAAATTGACAGGATGAAGGATAGAAGGTAAGCCCCCCTTCCATAAGGTGAGGGGTGGTAACTAGGCAACATCGGGGGGCTACCTGGTACATAAAGAAGTGATGCAAGTTGTTTGTTCATGTCTATAAAAGGACACTGCAAATGATGCACTGGACAACCTTGGGGGGGGGGGGGGTGAACTAGGCACCTGAAACAGCAGGAACGGCAGGTGTCAGTGCCTAGACTTACAGAATGCACAGTGGCTTAACGGCAGGTGTCAGTGCCTAGACTTACAGAATGCACAGTGGCTTAACTCTGACTAACCACTATTAATATCTGTTATATGGCAATAGGCCTGCTATGTGTTGGTACCTTGTCAACGTGGACCAAGTGCGCAGTGGTGTAGTATTGTAGAATCTCTGCTACCAACTGTTAGAGCATCTCAATAAACCTGCTTGACTGATTTCAAACCTTGCCTGAATCGGTCATTTCCAGGGACTTTCAGAGATCTCCTGTGCTGGCCCAAGAGCACAGGGTCTAATACTCTAGATAAAGGGAGCACTGACATTGACGCATGCAGCTGAAAATTGATCACCGATGGAGTAGGGGTCCTGTCAGGAGCACACACTGGTGGTACGACAGGAAGTAGTAGGGTGCAAGAGCAGAGTGGGAGTGTGTGGTCTGGAAGGGTGGCTGGATGCTGAGGTGGGGGGTGGGTAGGTTGCTTTGTGCTTGCAAGAACCTCTGCCCACCGCTCCCATTGGCCACAACTCCTGGCCAATGGGAGGAGTGGGAGAAAAGTCTACAGGGCTGTTATTCCCTGAACCAGGGGGAGGAGGAAGGGGAAACGGCAGCATGTGGAGTCACTTCCTTCCCCGCCCCGCTCCAGTCAGAACTGGACACATAGGGGCTTTAGTGATGGCTCCCCGCTGCTTCTCCCGTGTGTGGGTGTGGGGAGCCCTGAGTCTTGCAGCCAAGAGGAAGGGAGGCCAGGGGCTGGATCCAGCTCACGGGCCATAGGTTCCCCATCGCTGCAGTAAATGTAGACTGTACAGGGAGAGAGGCCATCGAACGCTACACTGGATTATACTGTTGAGCCACTAGGCCCTGGGCTACACTAGAGAGTTATTTTGAAATAACCAGGGAAGCATCCAAACTACCACACCCGTTATTTTGAAATATGAGGTGGTTATTCCCTACTGCTTTCCTCGGGGAATAACACTCACTTTGAAATAGTAACTTCGAAATAGCGGTAGCGTGGACTCCCCGCTGCTGCTATTTTGAAATGAATGACTCCCCAGAGCCATTCGAACTAATTACCCCCCGGTGCTTGCCGGGGCTCTAAGTCGAGGTGGCGTGTCCACAGTAGCAGAGCCTGCCTCCGACTGATTGCCAGGTTCCCCCATTGTGGGGACACACGATTTTGGTTTGGTTGTTTTGGGAGTTGGCCATTCCCCCCTTTGCCCCTTCCTGTCCGTGATCCTGGCCCAGTGGGACAGTGAGGGGGAAGGGGAGCAGGCCTGGGCTGCCTCCAGACAGTGAAGGAAGCTGCTTCCCCCACAGCCTGGGGGTCCTGTTCTCCAGAGCCCTGAGCTCCTGGTCCTGCAGCTGGAACCTGCAGAGAGAGGTGATTGCGCTGACCTAGCAGGAGTCACTGCAAGTGATGTGTCTGTTAGAGTTAGGTGCAAAAGGCCAGGGAAAAGTAAATACCTGAGGGTATGTCTACACTACCACCCTGGTTCGAACTAGGGTGGTTAATGCAGGCATTCGAAGTTGCAAATAAAACCCGGGTTTTAAATATCCTGGGCTTCATTTGCATCTTGCCGGGCGCCGCCATTTTTAAATCCCCGTTAGCCTAATTCTAACTACCTACTCCGTGCCGCATGTAGCCACGGGCACGGAGTCCGCACTAATGGGGATTTAAAAATGGCGGCGCCCGGCAAGATGCAAATGAAGCCCGGGATATTTAAATCCCAGGCTTCATTTGCAACTTCGAATGCCTCCATTAGCCTCCCTAGTTCGAACCAGGGTGGCAGTGTAGACATAGGGAAGAAAGGCTGTCAGGGTATGTCTACACTGCCACCCTGGTTCGAACTAGGGAGGCTAATGGAGGCATTCGAAGTTGCAAATGAAGCCTGGGATTTAAATATCCCGGGCTTCATTTGCATCTTGCCGGGCGCCGCCATTTTTAAATCCCCATTAGTGCGGACTCCGTGCCCGTGGCTACATGCGGCACGGAGTAGGTAGTTAGAATTAGGCTAACGGGGATTTAAAAATGGCGGCGCCCGGCAAGATGCAAATGAAGCCCAGGATATTTAAATCCCGGGTTTTATTTGCAACTTCGAATGCCTCCATTAGCCTCCCTAGTTCGAACCAGGGTGGCAGTGTAGACATACCCTGACAGCCTTTCTTCCCTATCAGCTGAATGGAAAATGGGCCTCTGGACGCCTGAGTGGTGAGCACTTGAAACCAGCTCAGACTGTGGGTTACTATAGCTAAGCTGTCCTAACTCTCTTGCATACGTGTGTGTGCGCGATAAAAATCTAACGATCAGTGGGTTTAGCTAAAATCACTTATTTGGATTGATTATTGACCAGATGGGACTGCTATGTGCCCACTGATTTCTCTCACACAGCCAGGCGTGGGCCAGGTACATTACTACTGCTTTGTGTTCTCTGAAACCCACGGTAACACCTCCAGATCAGAGTGCTCCCCCAGCCTTAGCTTCAGGACTGCTGCCGTGCCAGGCTGCTGGTCACAATGTTCCCCACATCATTGGTCCCCATGAGCACAACACAAGTCAATTCCTGCGGTTCAGAAAAAGGTTCAGAAAAGGGCAACACAAATGATTTGGGGTTTGGAACGGGTCCCGTATGAAGAGAGATTAGAAAGACGGGGACTTTTCACCTTAGAAAAGAAGAGACTAAGGGGGAGATGATAGAGGTCTATAAAATCATGACTGATGTAGAAAAAGTGAATAAGGAAAAGTTATTTACTAATTCCCACAGTATAAGAACTAGGGGTCACCAAATGAAATGAATAGGCAGCGGGTTTAAAACAAACAAAAGGAAGTTTTTCTTCACTCAGTGCACAGTCAACCTGTGGAACTCCTTGCCAGAGGACATGGTGAAGACTAGGATTTTAACAGGGTTCAAAAAAGGGCTAAATAGATTCATGGAGGTTAGGTCCATCAATGGCTATTAGCCAGGATAGGTAGGAATGGTGTCCCTAGCCTCTGTTTGTCTGGAGATGGATGACAGGAGAGGAATTATGTGAAGATTACCTGTTGTGTTCCCTCCCTTTGGGGCATCTGGCGTTGGCAATTGTCGGCAGACAGGATACTGGGCTGGATGGACCTTTGGTCTGATCCGTCTGGCCATTCTTACGTATTTCTCCCCACTCACCTGTAACGCAAACCCAGCCCAGTAACTCTCACTCACCGGTGAATCTCTCCAGCATTTCCCTCATGTCAAGGCAGATTTTATACACGTTCTTCAGGGTAGGAGAAACGGCTTTTGGTGGCTGGAGTTTCACATACTCACTCCTATGAAGAAAACATCCCGGTATCATTCAGCTGCTCTGCACCCACATTGCTCATGGGAGCAGAAGGAGAAGCGGACATGGGAACTGACTTGATCAACGCGCTTTTCACATCCTGAAAGGAGAGAGACAGGAAGCTGGGTTAGCACTGGTGCGTAAATCCTGAGTGACTTTCTGTTCTCTACCAGATTTAATCCACAACTGTGAAAGTGGTGAGCACTTGAAACCAGCTCAGACTGTGGGTTACTATAGCTAGGGCCAGCCACCTCGGAGCAGGACGCGCGGCAGTGACCACTGATTTCAGGTGCTCCATCTACCCTGGCTGTGACTCTTGGCAGAGCTGGGTGTCATGTGATAACGGGGCAGACACGGGCAGCCTGAAGTGTGGTGAGCGCAGAATAAGGAGAGCTGTTGGAACACGGAAAGCAGCCGCAGCCCAAACATGCCTCTGTCTGTCCTTCAACCTCCCTGCAGAGCTTCCACCCAAACTGCCCTCAGCCTCCCTCCTGGCTGGCATCCTGTGGCGTGCCTAAGGAGACACCGCCCAGGGACTGTAGCTACACCCCAATATGCAGAGCACCAACGGTGATACTGCTGCAGTTGTGCCACGGTAGAGTCTCGGGTGGAGCTGCTCTGTGTCAACAGGGGGAGAGCTGGCTGGCTCCACATCATGCCCCAGATGCCTCCAGCTGCCAGCCAGAGAGGGTCTCACCCCTTAGTTCCATGCCATTCACTGAGAGCTCCCTTTGACTTGTGGGCACCCCCTGTGTCACACCAGAGCTTCAAGTCTCTGCTCCATCCCCACAGCCCTATCTGTAGGAACTGCCTCCTGCCAGCAGGACCCTGCCTCCACCTACACTGCTCTGTCTATCCCGTGTGGGCCTGCCCCTCTTCCTCCTTTCCCCTCCACCCCACCTGCACTAGCCTACTCCTGACTGCAAAGGCCAGTCCCCACCCACATCAGCTCTCGGCTGGGCAGGTGTACTCCTGCCTGCATAGCCTTCACCTCTATGAGCCTGCCCCTGCCACCTGCATGGACCCACTCCTTCCTCCAGGGCTCTGCCCCCACATTCAAAGTCCCAGCCCCTCCCCACCCACCTGTGTTGGCCTATCTTCACTGGCCAACCCTTTCTGCATCACTCCACCCCCACCCTCCCGGCATCTGCCTGTGCCCAGCTTCTCCTTCTCTCACTTTCACTGGGAAAAGCCACTTTTGGTGTTCAGAGTGCATCTATACTGCACCGTTGTTCCGGAGTAATGGCCATTACTCTGGAAAAGCAATACTAGCGCCCACACAGCAATTGCATTATTTCAAAAGAAAATCGAAATAAGGGAGGGCTTTCTTCTGACATTGGTAAACCTCATTCCACAAGAAATAACGCCTCTTTCAGAAGAGGGTGGCTGCATCTAGACTGGCAAGATTTTGCGCAAAAGCTCCTGCTTTTGCGCAAAAATCTTGCCACTTGTCTACACTGGCTGCGAGTATTTGCGCAAGAACACTGACCTTGTACTGTACAAAATCAGTGCTTCTTGCACAAATACTCTGATGCTCCCGCTCAGGGATAAGCCCTCTTGCGCAAGTACTCTTGAGCAAGAGGGCCAGTGTAGACAGGCAACATTAATTTCTTGTGCAAGAAAGCGTGATGGCTAAAATGGCCATCAGAGCTTTCTTGCACAAGAGAGCATCTACACTGACACGTATGCTTTTGCGCAAAATATGTGCTTTTGCACAATTGCATCTGTGCCAGTGTAGATGCTCTCTTGCGCAAATACTTTTAACAGAAAAACTTTTCCATTAAAAGTATTTGCGCAAAATCATGCCAGTCTAGACGTGGCCCACGTGTGTGGATGCTCCACTGCTGCTATGTCAAAATAACTCCTCACCAGGGCCATTCTAAGTTATTCCTTACCAGTGCCTCCTGGGGCTCTAAATTGAGATAGCACATCCACATTATGGGAGCCTGCCTCCAACTAATTTTGAGGCTTCCTTGCAGTGTGGATGTGCTATTTCGAAATAAGCTATCTTCCAGAAGGGATCTCCCGGAATAGCTTTTTCCAAAAGAAGCTTGCAGTGTAGACGTACCCTAAGTCCCTACCAGGCAAAGATGCCACTGTGTCTGCGTGTCCCTCAAACGCAGGCTGTTTGTGTCTGTGCTGACAAGGCCTCATAGAATCACAGAATCCTAGGGCTGGAAGAGACCTCAGGAGGTCATCGAGTCCAGCCCCCTGCCCAAGGCAGGACCAATCCCAACTAAATCAATGCAGCCAGGGCTCACGCTTTTACATGTGCAGGCCCACTGATGGGGCGGGCAGAGAGGGCAGTTGCTCTGGGGCTGGGGGTGTGTCATGATCATGAGGGTTAGCCAGCAGCCTGGGGACTAAGGGGTTAACTGCACCTGAGCCAGGTGGAGTGGCCAATAGGAATGTAGGTAGGAATTTCAAACTGGAACAAAGGAATTTTTGGGTTTTCTCCCTCCTTTGTCCTGGGCAGTTCCTCTCCAGCTACTGAGAGAGACAGACATGTCTCTCTCCAAGAAACCATTCTTCACTTTCTCTAAGTAGGGTAAAGTTTAGATAAATCTGTCCGGTTTTATTGTTTGGGAAGTGGGATCTGATGTCTGTGCACTTTTAAAAAATGTTTTGGCTTCCCTTTGTAATTAAGTTCTAGGCTCATGGTGGAGTTTCTCCATGGCTGCGTCTAGACTGGCAAGTTTTTCTGCAAAAGCAGCTGCTTCCAGTCTCCCCTTCCATCCCTGCAGCCTTAAACTCTTCGGTCCCTGATTAGCTCCCAGGAATGAGTGTCAAATCCCATCTCCAGGACGTGTCTGACAGTTTTCTGACACAAACACAAGTGAGGCTGGAGGGGGGAGATTTGCTGGGCCCCTGGGCAAGGTGGGCGAGGGAGGGGCAGCTCCATGCTCCTGGAATGGCTGGGGCCTCCCTCTGGCAGAAGGGGCAGGGCTGGGGGCCAGCAGACCTCAGCGCTGCCTTGAGTACGCTGCATCAGGGTTCCCAGCCTTAGTCCCCAGGCTGCTGGCTAACCCTTATGATCATGATCATTACCTGCAGCAGCGTAATGTCTGGTTGCTGACATTTCTCCTCCATCTCGGTGATGAGGTTGATCAGAGCAGCGTTTTGCATCGAGAGCTTCGTTATATTGTCCTGTAGTCTCCGCAGAGTCTCCTCCTCCTCCGCCGCCAGTCTCCGCAGTAGCAGCTGCTCCTCCGCATGCAGCACCCGGTGCAGTGTCTTAAACTGACCTGCGATCAACCGTCTCTGAGTCTCCACTGTGATCTTTAGTAACAAATGAAGACGGAACAAACCCTGGGAGCCAGGTCTGGTGCTTGCTCAGCTGAGCCTGCCTTGTGGATCAGGGAGCCAGGCTGCTGGTCATGGGCAGCAGGGATCATGAACTCACTTAGGGTACATCTACACTGTGTGGCTGTGTCTAGACTGGCAAGTTTTTCCGCAAAAGCAGCTGCTTTTGCAGAAAAACTTGCCAGCTGTCTACACTGGCTGCGTGAATTTCCGCAAGAACACTGACTTCCTACTGTCTGAAATCAGTGCTTCTTGTGGAAATACTATGCTGCTCCTGTTCAGGCAAAAGTCCCTTTTGCGCAAAGCTTTTGCACAAAATGGCCAGTGTAGACATCTCAGATTTGGCTTTTTTGCGCAAAAAAGCCCCGATCGCAGCTTTTTTGCGGAAAAGCGTGTCTAGATTGGCACGGACGCTTTTCCGCAAAAAGTGCTTTTGTGGAAAAGCATCCGTGCCAATCTAGACGCTCTTTTCCGCAAATGCTTTTAACGGAAAACTTTTCCATTAAAAGCATTTGCGGAAAATCATGCCAGTCTAGACGTAGCCTGTGTGTCTTCACAAGCCGCCCAGTATTTCAAAGTATTTTTCAAAATAGCGGGTGCGCTATTTCGGGATTCTGGTAACCCTTGTTCCATGAAGATTAAAGGATGTCAAACAGCCTATTTCAAAATTCGATCGAAATAAGAAAATCTTATTTTGAGTTTCAGGTGCTATGTAGGCGCACCTTTATTAGGTAGGGATAACAGCCTTGCTCAGGGGCTGTGGAGTATTCGAAAAGTAATTCTGACATGTAGACTGGGCTCATTGCTAAGCCTTATGCTGGGGTTACTTTTCAGCCCAGCCCATGCTAGTACAAGGTACTCCCACGAACTGCTGAAAACACTGAGCACTGGGGTAATTTGCAGAGGACGCCAAACTGCTCAAGATTGTTAAGACCAAAGCAGACTGTGAAGGGCTTCAAAAGGATCTCACCAAACTAAGTGACTAGGCAACAAAATGGCAAATGAAATGTAATGTTGATAAATGTAATAATGTTTTAATGTTGAAAAAATAATCCCAGCTATACATACAATATGATGGGAACTAATTTGGCTACAACTACTCAAGAAAGAGATCTTGGAGTTATTGTGGATAGTTCTCTGAAAACATCCACTCAGTGTGCAGCGGCAGTCAAAAAAGCAAACAATGTTCAGAATCATTAGAAAAAGAATAGAGAATAAAACAGA
Organism: Pelodiscus sinensis; assembly: GCF_049634645.1. Taxonomy (NCBI): domain Eukaryota; kingdom Metazoa; phylum Chordata; order Testudines; family Trionychidae; genus Pelodiscus; species Pelodiscus sinensis. Next base: position 2,924,058 of record NC_134742.1, read on the forward strand.
GAATAATTTACTGCCTCTATATAAAACCATGGTACCCCCACATCTTGAATGCTGCATACCTATGTGGTTGCCTCATCTCAAAAAATATCTCTTTGGAAAAAGTTCAGAAAAAGGCAACAAAAATGATGAGGTGTTTGGAATGGGTCCCATATGAGAACAGATTACTAAGTTTGTGAGTTTTCATCTTAGGGTGCATCTAGACAGCACCTTTCTGTCGGAATAAGATACGCAATTTGCGCTATGAGTCTAGGTCGAAAGAGCTTATTTTGAAATTTGGTGCTGTATAGTCTTGTGCTTATTGGATAATCGACTAGTTAACTAGTCACTTACATCTCTAGTCCTTATTGCTACCAGCATCATCTAGCACATGGGCTACATACGGGTGGGATGAGGCAATGGGTTCAGATGCAAACACTGTGCCCACTGCGGTAAATATGACCCATCTCCCTCCTGCTTCCAGAGAACCCTGGGATGAGTCCAGCCCATGAGCCAGGAGCTGTCCTTCCCCTCATGACTGCTGCCCTGGGATTCCCACCAGTTTCCGGCTCCTGGCACCATGTTACCATCCTGGGGCAAACAGCCAGAGCAGGTTGTAACTTCTCTGCAGCTTCACATCCCCAAGAACACTGCAGGAGGAAGAGCTCCAGGAGGAATAAATCCGACACCTACTAGCCACTCTGAGGTTTTCTTCTCCTCTTCTGATGCCAGCACCAGGGCCTCCTCCAGCTCCTGCCTCAGATGGCTCAGGGCTCTCTGAAGTTTCTCCTGCAGAGGTGTCACATGTGAATCGTGGGAGGAGGGTGAGAAATCACAGATAAGAGACAGACCAGTGCATTGTAGCCAGAAGGTGCAGCCTGGGGAATATTCTTGGGCAGGGACCCCTGGGAGGGAGGGAAATCCCCAGGAAGCAAGGTGGAGAATCTCAGCTGCAGGACTTTCCGTGCCGTTAGCTAGGATTGCACTGTCTTGCTAGCCTGACGGGTGGTGAGCCAAGCATGTGGGAACTGCTCGGTGCTCTGAGCAGCCAGAAATCAAATCCATGGGCCAGACAAGCGTGGAGTCAGCAATCGGAACTCGAGCAGAGAGACCCTCTTGCTTTATCGGCCTTGACAGCTGCGCCTGTCCTGCCTCAGAGAGCAGAAACAAGCAAGGCTGCGTGTGGAGAAGAGGAAGCCAGTCAAGCACTATATTAGAATGGGCCTGAGGGACACGTGTTTTATTTTCCTGGACTGCCCAGCAGAGTCCCGTATGGAGCCTCGATCTGCCAAGGCAAGATAGCGGGAGAGGAGCAGTTATACAATTCAGGAGTATTCATACTTAATTTAGTGCCCAGAGGCCTTGGCTCCACCGGGCTGGGCACATTACAAAGCTAGAAGGCCACATGGCCATTGCTCTGAAAAGACGGACCAATTACAGTTCATAGCTGGAGCATGTGCGTATTTTCCTCGGTATGCACATAGGAGTGGGGCTGATTTATTAAAAACTCCTGAGGAAGATGTTTTCAGGCACGGGGTGGGGGGCACGCACCAGGGGAAGAGAGCACTTTATGTAACTAACAGGATCCTTTCTGGAATGGGGAATTCACCTAGAATTGCCTAGTGGTCTAGTTCGGATGAGGAAAATCAGCAGCCTTTGCAGAAACAGCTTAAAACATTTCTCTGTGGTATCACCACTTGGAACTAGGTAGGGACTCTAGTCTCACGGCTGGGGTGGGTCAGGCTGTCCTCTAACCTGACGCTGGAAAGTGATATTTAAATATTTTCCTACAAGCAGCCGTGGGTGTCCATGGCTGAAGTGTGGATGCTGCAGGAGGCAGGGCCAGATGAAGCAGAGGCCCTATAAACTCAGGCCGAGGCCCCAGCTCCTGCAGTACATCAGGCTCCTGGCTTCCATTACAAGGGAATTGCCAAGGAAGCACTGGACACATTCCCTGAGCATGACACCTGCCTGAGCCTGCACAGAGCCTGGGCCAATTCTCCCTTCCACGTGTAGGGGGCATGGACACCAAGCCTTACTGCTCTGGGAGCCCAGCCAACACCTTCCCAGCAGGAGGATGTGGTTGTGGGGGGCAGAGGAGCAGCCCCTGTCTCCCCACCCCGTCAGAGTCACCCCGTTTGCTGGGGCAGCCTGTCCTTTTTCCTGTCTCTCTTGGAGGAGGTGGGAGGAGATCCCTGATGCAGGGCCTGTGGGCATAAGGGAGCTCTCTTCCCCTTGTGCTCCTGTATTGCTAGAGCCCCCAAGCTGCTCCCCCTACCTGCCAAAGAGGTTGCAGCAGACAGCCCTTGAGTGGGTGGCCCCTTCCAAAGCCACTGCCAGGGAAGGAGGGAGCCAGTGTCACGCAGGGCGCCATGACAGGGTGTGATGCCTGGGCCGCCCCAACCCCTCCCTGTGTGAAACACGCATTTCGGTAGCAAAGCTGGGAGAACGCCCTGGGCAGAGGCTGCAGGGCCCTTGGGCATCGTCTGGCTGATCCTAGGGGAGACTCTCCCCTCTCAGCTGCTACTCTCAGAGCTGCCTCAGGAGCTCGGGAGTGTCGCTGTAGGTTCAGGACACTGAGGCCAACCCCCACCCCAGCTGCCCTTAGTGCTCCCTAGGGCATGGGGGGGGGGGCTTAAAATGAGTGGAGACACCTAGCATCCGGGATCTGGCCCCTTCTTCCGTGTCCCTCCCCCCACTGCCTCATTTCCCACTCATCTCAGGGCAGCTCCCCATGTCCAATTCCCCTCCCCCACAGGCCCCACATCCCTGCCTTTGGGCCCCTCCTCAAATAGCCCTTCGCACAGAGCCCCCTCCCCCGCCCCACACACTGTGCTGGCTAACACCTCAGTGAGCTGTGGGTCCACAGAAAGTGCCCTGAGAATCTCATGCAATTCCTCCTTGATACTGCAAAGAGGCGAACAAGGCCCAACCCCAGTGTCTCAGCCAGCCCCTCGGGCCTCACCCACACCCTGGAAAGGGAAGGGAACAAGTCCTGGTTTCCCTCCACTCAGAAGCCCTAAGGGGGTGGTGGTCACCTCACGCTGAACACCCTGTCTCTCCCAGAGACAGAAGCGGTTGGCTCCACTCTACACGGCCCTGCTGTCAGGGGGCCGGGAAGCCAACTGGACCCCTCACTGTCCAGCCTAGCACTACCTGGATCGACCTCCCTTAAACCAGCTCAGTTCCCACTGGCCCCCAGCCGCTGGCTCTGGGGAGGAACACAATGGGGTCTTGCTGGGATTCCTTCAGGAACAGCATCTGTGATTCCTGTTAATCCCCATGCACTTGGGCCTCCCTATGTCCTTCCATGCGCGACCTAACTTACACTAACGAGGTTGCTGAGTTAGTCTGTAACAGGATAAACTTTAAAAAACCAACAAATGGTCTGGTAGCACTTTATAGACTAACAAAACATGTAGATGGGATCATGAGTTTTTGTGGGCACAACCCACTTCTTCAGATGAAGTGTCTAAGTGGGCTGTGCCCACGAAAGCTCGTGATACCATCTACATGTTTTGTTGGTCTATAAAGTGCTACCAGACTATTTGTTTTTTTTTAAGTTTATCCCAATTTACACAATCATACAGTTATCAGTAGGGCCCCTTTCTTGGCTGCTGTGTAACTGAACCAAAGTCTTGCTCACTAGATTGTAGGCCTTTTGCGGTTTTCATGTTACAGGCCTTTACTCAGGCCTGCTGACTCCATCTTCCCAGCCCTCAACTTACTACAATTCCTACCTTGTAACTCTGGGAAGCTTCTTCGACGGGGAGGACTGGGTGAGCCCGGTGAGCCCGGGACTCCCTGCAAACAACACAGATGGCCTCTCCGTCCTCCTCGCAGAAGAGCTGGAGCTTCTGCTGGTGCGTCTCACACAGATTCTCCTCCTGCGCTTTCCAGGGCTGTAACCTCAGTGTTTTGATACTCTCCACGATATCGGCCAGCTGCCTGTTGGGACGCAGTGTCTGTTGCTGGAAGGGGGCTCGGCACTGAGGACAGGGGAGCGCTGTGCCCAGTTCAGGCTCCCCTCGCTCACAGAACTGGGTGAGACAGGCTCGGCAGAAGTTGTGCCCGCATTCGATGGTCACTGGCTCCGTCAGATACTCCAGGCAGATGGAGCAAGTGGCTTCTTCTAACGCTGTCCCCAGGGGTGTCAGAGAGGCCATGGCTGCCTGTGTCTTGTGGACAGCTGGTCCCCTTGCTTCGTGGATTGGCTCTTTGTAGGCCTAGAATGAGCTGAGGAGGAGGGTGGAAAGGGGGGCTCCCACAGAGAAAGGAAAAGTGAATTGGGGAGATAAGAGAACAAATAAGAAAATACAATTGACCTTCCATACGTTACTGGAATAATCAGAACACAGAATTTAGAGCACTTGGTTTGTCAACATCAGCTCCTTACTGGAAGGAGGCCTCTGTCTGAGGAACAATTTGGCCAAATGTCTCTAAGTTGCACCATTAATACGCTGGCCCCAACATGGCCCAATACTTAAAACAATCTTAGTCTGCAGGGTTTTTTAAAGAGCTTTATCAGCTCTTAAAGGAAACTCCGCTGGTGCTGCACATCTTCCAACAGGTGCTCATCTCTGAAGAGGTCCATGGTGCTGTGCACTTGTTCGGGTGTATAATATAGGCATGGGGGGAGGGGGTCAGGGTGCAGGATTCAAGTGTGTGGGGAGGGCTCAGCATAGGGGGCTGAGAGGTTGGGGAGGCTGGAGCTGGGCTGCCCATTCCTCCAAGGTTCCTTGCAGGGGGTGGGACCAGCACTGGGCTGTCTGCCCCGCAAGGAAGCTGGTCACGAGAGAGAGAGAGAGAGAGAGAGAGAGTGTGTGTGTGTGTGTGTGTGTGGAGGGGGGGGGAGGAGCTGAGCTGGGCTGCCAGACCCCTGGCCAGCTGGAAGCTCTTTAAGGGAGGAAGGGCTGGGGCTGGGCTTCCCGGCTCCCTCAACTAGTGGGCAAGGGCGGGCAGCTGGGTCTGTGCTGCCCAGCGCTCCCAGCTCACTGGCCAGCAGCTCCAGGGGGATTGGCTTAGGAGCTATGTGGTCGACCTGGCCTCAGAGCTGCCGCTCCCAGCCACTGTGTGGGGCTCCAGCCCCTGCCTGAGTAGCCGCTGCTGCCACCCCCTACGTGGCGGCTACAGCTCCATCCTCTGCCGGGACCATCTGAGGAGCCACCATCACCTACCGTGTGGTGGCTCTGCCCACCACGCAGCCCGGCCAGTGGGCTGAGGCATCCCGCCTGCCATAGCTGGAACCGGGCTGGTGAGGCTGCCCCAGCAGGGACTGCCTCACTGCACCCCGGCTCCAGCCAGACCAAATAGGGGGCAGGGCAGTCCCCCCCCCCCCTTCCAGTCCAGCAGGAATGCGAGTGCTGCTGCGCGTGAGGTCGGGGGGGGGCATGTTTTGTGTGCAGCTGTGCAGCTTAGTGGGAACCCTGCTCCCCATGGGGAGCTCACAGCCTGGAACATGGCATGGACCCCCTGCTCAGACTCCCCCTCCCCCCCTCCCCAAAAGGTGGACCCTTCCTGAATCTCCCACTGTGAAACAGGAAGTGAGAACAAATTAGAGACCGGACAAGGGGCCTTGTGAATCACCCAAGGGTGGGGGGGGCGCTACTGGAAAATCTAACGGACTGAGCAGAGGAAGCGGGGGGGGGGGGGCTGTGCATCATGGGGGGAGGGGCGAGGTGTTTCAGGGGGTCTTTGGTCATGAGTGGCAAGGAAAGGGCTCCATATAGGCTATTCCCTCCCTGGCCTGTTCCCCTCTCCAGCTGTGGAAGGGGTTGGGGGGAGGGGACTTGGGGACCCCCTCAGCTCCAAGGGATCCTCTCATGACCCAGCCTCCCCTCGATCCCTGTTGCATGGGCAGGGTCCCCGTCTCCAGGGCACTGCTGCTGTCGCCTTTAATAGCACAACAGCGAGAGGGGGGTTGGGACTCCGCTGCGTCCTCCTGACCAGACGTGCAACGTTTAGCACCAGTCCTGCTCCCCGCCCTGCTCAGAGTTCACCTGGCGAGTCCCAGCGCTGCTGCCCTCCCTGAGCCCTTCCCCCTCCCAGCTCTGCTCCCCCGAGTGCCTGCAGGAGCTGATCCAGTTCTGGGAGAACCAACACCCTGGGATGGGGCTAGAGACCAAGTCTCCCCCAGCCAGAGGGGTGGGGGCAGCAGGGGGAGGAAGGAGACAGGGAGAGAGACTGGAAGGGCAGGAGGAGTAGTAAGTGGGGAGGAAGGATCCCAGCTCCCCAATCTGTCCAGCAACAGGGAATGGGAGGGGAGGTTTCAAGTCCCTCTGTGCAGATGCCCCAGGCATGAGGCTTGGGGGGGGGGGGGGGAGCTTCTTTCCTAGAGGGAACCTCACCCCTAGGGGCTCCATCTGCACAAACCTCACCCCCCGAGGACAAAAACTTCGGTGGTTCCAAACAAACCCAGAAGCGGAACCAGGTGCATCCCCTTGGTTATAGATGGGCCTGCCCAGCTGCTGTCCTACCCTGGGCCCCTGGCTCAGATGAGCCTGGCTGCCCCCCTCCTCCCTGATGTGGAGCAGAGATCCCTCCCCTTCGGGACGTGCAGGCAGCAGTGGGATCCCCCATCAGCCCTGGCCCAGCTGCACAGAAACAAATCGCTCTAGGGAGATTCTGAGACGCACAGGGCTCTGAATCGGTCTCCCCAGGGTGAGGGCCCTGTCCAGGCTCCAAACCTGAATGAAGAGCTGGCGGGGGAAGGGGCTGTCGCCTTACCGACTGTCTCTGGGCTCAGTGTCTCGCCAGGCTCTGGCTGTCCATGGGAGCTGCCAGGTCCCCCATGCGTCTCCTCAGCTCCGTGCCTCCCTGCGTGCCCTGGAGTGAGCAGCCCTGTGTTACATCTGCCCAAAGTGCCACCCATCATCATGGGGACCTGGGAAGAGAGACCCTCCCATGACCAGCCGCACCCACCTTGCCAGGGTGTGTCCTCCTCCACCCCGCTCTGCACAGAGCAGCTGCCGCAGAACGGGCCAAGGCCTCCTGCTCACACCTGCATGAACCAGGAAGAACAGGATTAATTTCACTTCCCTGTTCCCCTAAAAGTGCTGCCCTAACAGCGACTGGCCACTCCCCCTTCTGTACCTGCCAGCTGCCTCCTGCTGAGGGCAAAGCTCTGGAGTCATGGGGGACAAGGAGCCATGTCCCATCCTCATGTCAGCCGGTTCCCGTGCCACTGCCTCTCCTCAGCTCCAGCCAGGATCACGGGTGGTGGGTATCAGAGGTTGGGGGAGAGGGTCTGCATCTCCCTGTGATGGGCATCTGCCCTGCACTAGCCCTTTAAGGGTAAAATCTCAGCCCTGGCAAAGGGCTGAGCACAAAGCCCACAGCTGAGGCAAATATTACCAATTAGGGCCCAGCTGGGGGCTATATAAATAAGGGCTCCAGGAGGCGAGAGAAGATTGACTTTGCCCAGGTGAGAGAGCAAGGGGGACCTGGCTGCAAGGGAAGCTAGGAGCTTCCTAGGGCAGGGCAGGGCAGGGGAGCGGAGCGGAGCTCAGCTCTGATTTGTCCTCACTCCCAGGCTGCAGGGCCTGAGGCAAGGTCTAGTATACTGGCCTGCAGGGGGGCAATACTCCCCCTTTATTGAGAACACAATGGCAAAGCAGTTAGCATATATTTACATAGACAGGTATGTGCACACACAGGCTGGCTACATCTAGACTACATCCCTTTTTTGTAAAAGGGATGTAAATTAGATGTATTGCAATTGCTAATGAAGCGGGGATTTAAATCTCCCCTGCTTCATTAGCATAAAAATGGCTGCTGCTCTTTTTTCCCACATGGAGCTTTGCTGGAACAAAGCACCAGTCTAGATGCTGATCTTGTGGAAAATAAAGCCTTTTCTGGAAGGTCCCTTATCCCTCTTGAAATAAGGGACAAGAGATCTTTTGGAAAAGGCTTTATTTTCCCCAAGATCAGCATCTAGACAGGCGCTTTGTTCCGGCAAAGCTCCGTGCGGGGGGGGAAGTGGCAGCCATTTTTATGCTAATGGAGTGGGGGAGATTTAAATCTCCACTTCATTAGCAATGCGATACGTCGAATTTACATCCCTTTTATGAAAAAGGGATGTAGTCTAGACGTAGCCTTAATAGAAAAACTTTTCTGTTAAAAGTATTTCCGCAAAATCATGCCAGTCTAGATGCACCCGCTGTTATGAAGGCCAAAAGTAAGAGGGCTCAACAAAGAGCTAAATAAGTTCATGGAGGACAGGCCCGTCAGTGGAGGTTAACCAGGATGGGCAGGAATATATCCTGAGCTTCTGTCTGTTAGACGTTGGGAATGGGCGACAGGAGATGGATCGTTTGGTGATCCCCCGTTCACTCCCTCTGGGGCACCTGCATTGGCTGCTGCCGGCAGACAGGATACTGGCCTAGATGGGCCTTTGGTCTGACCCAGAATAGCTGTTCTTATGTTCTGCAACCAAAGGGATGAAGTCGGGAGGTCTGGGCAGAATTTGTGCAGGGGCCAAAGCATGTCCAGAGGAGCAAAAAACAAGGGAAGGGGAGGAATATATGGGCAAAATTAGAGACATGGGTGCAGGAGAGGTTTGGAGGTGCCCTGCCTGCACAGGGCAAAACCCAAAGATAGGGAGGGGGCTAAGGGGATCAAATTTACCACAAATGGGGTGAGCCATCTGCCCTGGTTGCCAAAATACGTTGTGGATGGCTTGGGATTGCTGGCAGGGCCATCCCAGCCCTTCCCCCCTAATGTTACACAACTCCACACTCATGGGCAGTGGGTGAAGGTAGGGCAGGGAGAAGCAAGCCTCAGCCCACCCCCACAGGAGCCAAGCTGCCCCCTAGCACCACAGGGAAGTGGGGTAGCACAGAGCCCCAGCCTCCCCTGCCCTGTAGCACAGGGACAGCCGGTGCTTGTGTGCATTAACACTCTGCTCTCAGTACATCTAGTTAGCGTTCTGGGGACAGAGTGTAGGCAAGGCCAGGCTGGCGGTTTGGGAAAGCAAAGACTCCCCTGCCTATGATACCCGCCACCTCTGCCCATGCTTACCTACAACAGCTCTTCTCCGTCTGCAGTGGCACAATCAGCTGCCCACAGAAGGCGCCCACAGGGTAATACAGCAACTGAGCAAGGATTTCGTGGCTTGCAGGAGCAGCTAAAACTTGGACCTGGGTGCCTATATCTGAGGGTGAGGTGCCTAAATCTCTTTGTGGAGCTGGATTCCAAATCACATACCAGGGCATTGGTCTTCTGATGATGCTACGTGCTTTAGAATATAATCAAACCATTATTTGTGGCGTTTGCCCTAGTGCACAGAAAAGCAGAAATACAAGACTTTTTAAAATCATTCTTGCAATGAGGTGTCCTGTGGCACCTGGCAATGTGAATTGGCTGGTACCGATACAGTCAGCTCAGCTGTGTCTGAAGAGAAGATCTGAATTGCCTCAAAGGACGATATAAGATGATTGCCAAGATCCCAGTTCCTGTTAGTTTACTTTCAAATTCAGCCTGTGCTGCAAGAGGAAATCAGAGGAAGTAGTTTTGAATAACAGCACTACAAATTATTTAAAAGCCTGGAAGAAAACAACAGTGATTATCATCCACACGCTCTTGTTTTGTAGCCAAAATCAACTGCACATTGATTAAATGACATAGTCCTTAAAATACAAGCTAGCCCCACAAACCAGATAAAGAGTTTAATTTTCAATAGACTTTATATATTTTTTATAGCGTGTAATAAACCATCTTTTTTTTTTCTGAGCTTGAGGGGTAACAGCACAAAGTTAAGAAATCTGAGGAGACTTGGTTTTGCTCTTTCTGAAACCCTCCATTGTGTATAGTCAAAGTACATTTCAGATCATTTCCCTAACAGTCCCACCAGTTTTTTACAGCTTGTTGATTTAGTTCTTGATTTTGTTCCAGCTTTATCCTGCACTTGGTGAAGGCAAAGGGAGATTTGTAACAAACAGACTTCCTGTATTTGGACTAAGAAAGAAATAACCCCACCCACCCTTCTTGTTGCTTCCTGTCTGTTCTCTCTGCAGTTTTCTACCTCTGACTGTACTTTTTGTTTCTGATACTTTCACAGGAAGTCTAATTAAAACCACAATCAATCAAACAGAATAATCCTTTGTGCATTTAAAATCAACAGTAATGAAATGTGCCCACAGCCAAAGCAGCTGTCACAGTATGTTGCGGAGTAGGGATGGAATGAATTGCTGAACGGGAGGTCAGAGTCCTGCATGAGATTAGCCAACAAGGAGGGGCAGTCTCCCCTTTTTGTGTGTATGCACTAAGTGCACTACAACACTGGAGGAATCTGTATGACACACCATATTTTTATCCTGTCAGCAAGTCAGTGTTGCCTTGAAGAGTTGCGGCCACGTTGTTGTGGAAGGGTGGCTCCCAAGGGTGAGTTTTATGAGGTGTGGCAACACTTCAAAATGCTACAGTGGCACCGGGTAGCAGCTCGGTGTAGACACAACCTGTGCTTCTGGGTAGAAGTTGCCTGCTGGCATAGGTCATTGGCTGCCCAAGAGGTGAAACCTACATTAGTGGAAGAATTCTGCCAACATAGTGCTGTCTACATGTGGTCTCAGACAAGCTTAACAATTTGGCCCAGGGAACAGCCTGCTGCTGCTGGCCTGTTCCATTTTAAATTATTTCTGTGAGCACTTTGCTGTTGTTTACAGCCCCACCCTTATTTGGTCTCTGAGTCCAAGCTCATTCCCATGCTCTCAGCTGGCTTTACATTACAAGCTAAGAAACACTCCACAAGTTATGACACTTTCAATATGTTGTTAACCTCGTTGAATTTAATAGGCCTGATCACATATTTAAAATTAAGTATGTGCTTAAGTGCTTTGTGGGAGCAAAGACTTTGGGTACATCTATACTGCATGCTTATTTTGAAATAATGTGTCTAAACTGCAGGGAATACTCAAAATTAGTTGGAGGAAGGTTTCCCTAATGTAGATGTGCTATCTCAATTTAGAGCCCCAGAAGGCATGGGGAGGAATAACTTAGAATGCACCTGGCTATTTTGAAAAAGCAACAGTGGAGTATCTTCGCACACCTTGTTTCAAAATAGCTATTTCAGAAGCGACATTAAACCTCGTAGAATGAAGTTTACAGAAGTCCGAATAAGCTGTCTTATTTTGAAATTATTATTGCTCGCATTGTTATTTCAAAATAACGCTAATTATATCAAAATAACGGTGCAGTGTAAATGCACCCTAAGAAACCAATAGGACAAGGACAAAGAAAGTGAAGTTTTCCTGAGAACAACACAGCATAGATTCTTAATAACTAGGTCCAGTGGAAAAAATTTCAATTGAAATTAGGGTTTCACAGAAAATTAAACTTTTCACTGCACGAAAGGTTCCCCAGAGAGCACAGGAAATTTCACCTCTGGGTTGAAACCAGAAATTTGTGGTTGAAAACTTTCAGGTATGTTGTGCTTCAGTTTTTGGATGGAAAGTCAACAATTTCTATGGGAAATGCAATCAAAATATTTTCATTTTAATTTTTTTATGGGGGGGGAGAAGGTGGGAGGAAGAGCAAACAGCAAAAGCAAACCCTTTCAGAGGAAAGATGGTGTCTTTTCTGAGCGTAACCCACGGGGGTGCAGGAACTATTTGTACAGGGGTGATGCTGTGAGCCAAACAATAAACCCTGTATATCAGGCCTACTCAACTTTGGAAGCCCCAGAGGCCACAATGATACTCACAGCACATGCGGAGGGCCACAACTTAAGTGTGGTTGCATAGACATGCAATTATATATGCAAATAGCTTCTTTTACACAATGCCCCAGCACTTCCGACACCTCCTCCCTGGGGGCTAGAAACACCGACACCCTGTACCCTTCTGCTCCAGCCAGCCTATCCGCTTGCATCTTTTAATGCTCACCCCTCCTGGGAGATGCCTCGCCATTGTAGAGTGTGTTCCCAGTGGAGGCTATGTCAAAGGGTCCCACCCACAGGCTGCGTGTTGAGCCCCACGTAAACCCAAACTGCACTGCGGGCTGCAAACAGGCCATGTGTTGAGTAGGCCTGCTGCATATACAGGAAATCACCTCAAGTCAGAGGATGTGACACCCTCCGCCCCCACCCACACTTAGTTCCAGAGCCCATGCCTCATGCACAGCACAGTGTGGTCCCATCACAGCTGGGGGTTTAGGGCACTATCAGGGATAAATGCTTCACAGTAAAATGTGCTCTGAACAAACACAAGATTCCAGTGACCTGCTGCAGAACTCTGAAACGTTAAGGGTTGATCCATCTACCACTGACAGGGGTTTCTGCCAGCCAAACAGAAGACTCCAGTGATGTTATTTCCTAACCGTTTTCTAGGACTTATACCAAATGGACAACAGCAGGAACTTGATCAAATCTTGCACCCAGGAAAGCTGGATTCTAGCACTTGCACAGACACATACATCACAAGAAGCTTAAGCTCACGGGAGAGGGATAGCTCAGTGGTTTGAGCACCGGCCTACTAAACCCAGCGTTGAGAGTTCAACCCTTCAGGGGACCATTTAGGGATCTGGGGTAAATCAGTCAGGGGTGGTACTTTGGCCATCCAGGAGACTGGACTCGATGACCTTTCAGGGTCCCTTCCAGTTCTAATGTTTTATGATTCCATCAAATGGAAGGAAACTGATCTCAGGGCATAGCTACACTACAAAGTTAAAAAGGCCTCAGCATGCAGCTACTGCAGTAATTACATCTCTATGCATTGCTCCCTATAGTAGCAGTACACACTCTCACCAGGAGTGCTTGCATCAACTGTACAGCGGTAGGGGAGGCTCTGAGACAGCTTCTGAAAGCCAGCAGCAGCAGTCAGTGTAACTCCATTCTATGCTGAAACTGCATCAACCTAATTACACACTATAGGGATATGAACCACTAGTTCATTATCTAATTACACTGTAGGGAAGGGATATGAACTACTAGTTGACTTTTCCATAAGCAAATGCTTATGGGATGGTCAACACACTAGCTGCTCTCCACCCCCACCCCACTGCTGAGAAAGAGGGGGTGGGGGAAAGGAGGGGATGCTTCAAAGTGGCAGCACTGAAATGCCTCAGGCCAGCAGGAGACTACACGAGTCGCCCCCAGGCTCTGGCCCAGTGCTCCCCACAGCGCTTTTCACCTTTGTAGCTGAACTTCAAAGGCAGAAGGGCCCTTATGGAGCCAGCCAGCCAATTCATCTAAATTTAGCATCCCTATTACATTGACTTTCTCTCTATACCCCACATGGTGGAGGATTTACATCAATACAGAGGGGCAGTTATATCAGTGAAAGCAAAATCTTAGTACACACACTTCCCTCGTTAGGTGGATGTAACCTGCCTTGCACCAGCCTAACTCTGTGGTGTGGACCAGATCTCCAGTTCCTACCAGACGGCCAGGATGGCCAATTGAAGCCAGTAACCCTACAACCCTAATATGGACACAGACCCTTCCCCCACAACATTGCCAGTGAAATAGTAAGAAGAGGGGACAGTGCATGTGTTATTTCAAAATACTTTTATTGTCAAGAATTGGGTGTGCGATTAGCAAGGTGCTCCGTGTGATCTTTGTGAATGAAAGATACCCTCAGCCTATGAGATGCGTGCAAGTGACTCCCAATGGAATCATTTCCCCTTGCTCAGGGACACAGTCTGAGGTGGGCTCCAGCCCCTCCGACCCGGAAGAAAGGGAAGATTGTCTCACCCTCGAAAGAGGCGGGGGCGAAAGTGTATAATGGTATCACGTCATCAGCATCGAAAAATTCCACCAGTCCCATGTCGTAGTCCAGAGAAATCCGAATCTTCTCCGGTTTCTTACTTAGGGACAGGGGTGTGACAGGGTTAGAGAGAGCCCAGAACTGACCCCACCACTGTCGCTCTATAACCCAGACCCCATCCTCAGGCTTAAGGCTCACCACTCCTTCCTTCGTCCTCACAGACTGTTTGGCAACCCCCACGGCCCAGCCCCCTTTGCTCCCAACTTCCACCCCCCAGTAATGTCTCCCCTGGGTGAATCCCTGGCAGGCCAGCACGCAGGGAGAATAACTAAATCCCTCAGAATAGCCAGGCTCCTCCTGGTCTTTGCCTTTGACTTCCAGCCTGACACGTTTCCCATCTGGAGATATGAGGAGGAAGGGATTTGCTGTGTGTGGGTCCAGGCTCAGCTGCTCTGTGGAGAGGAAGAGAATCCAAGCGTGAGGGACAGAGCTCAGCCCTGGGGGAGGGTTTGATCAGGCCAGGGACAGAATCTGCCCCAGATGCAGAGTGAATCAGTTTAGCTCCTCTCACTTGCCTGTGTCACTGGGGCAAGAAGGGCAGCTGGCCAACAGACTCATTTCTAACCCATATTTTAAAATGATCACAAATGTTATCCAAGTGTTTCACTTGCCACAGCACAGAATTCGCATACGCGTGTACCAAAAAGTCAATTTTGACCATTTTCAAATTAACTGAAAATTAATTCATCATAAAATCCTAACAAAGAAAAATGAAAATATTTTAGAAATATTTTTTGCAGAACTTCTCTACACCACCATTTTCCAAGGAGAAAAGATCTGCCACTATTTCTGCTTCTGCTTTCTCTGAAGTTGCAATCAGGGATCATTGCTAAGGGGAAAGAACAGCATGAGTGAGTGAGCGAGTGTGCGTATAGTCTTGAATTAAAAACAAATAAATAATCCGAGATGTCCTTAAAGGCAATGGGCAGGCTGAGGTCCCTCTGTCTTCATCCATGGAAGGAGCAACCAATCCCCTTTTCCATAGTGAAAATATCTGGAAACAAAGAGGCCTGCAAATGTAGGACAGAGGGGTGCATGGTCTGAGGCAGGGGTGTGCAATAATTTTTGATGGGGGGGCCACTCCAAGATTTTGGTAAGTGGTCAAAGGCCGCACTTCTGTGGAGGGGGTATGATGTCTGGGACAGAGGTTGGGTGCAGAAGGGAGCTCATGGTAGGGTACTGAGATGCAGGACAGGGTGTGGGACATGAGATGGAATTTGGGTGAAGGAGGGGGTTGTGATCTGGAGCAGGGGCTTGGGGTTATGGATGCAGGAGAGGTTTCTAGCCTGGAGGAGGGATGTAGGAGAGGTGCAGGGTCCAGGAGGGAGTTGTGACCTGGAGGAGGTGGGGAGAGGGGATACAGAGGGTTTGGATGGTGGCCTGGGGCAGGGGGTTGGGGTAGGGGAGCAGCTAGATACCAGAAGCAGGCTCTGGCTGGAAGGCGCTTACCTAGACCCTACACCTCTCCCAGCCAACAGCCCCACAGGAACTTGAGGCTCCTTGCCTGCCACTGCTCCAGGCTGGTCAATATGTCTGGCTGCTCCATGTGACTCTTTGCTCCAGGCAGCGGGAGGAGTAGGGGGCAGGCTTTGAGCACTGCCACAGTCCCCAGCAAAATTTCTCAGCTCCTATTGGCTGGAAACTGGCACTGTTTGGGTGTGTACCCTAAGAGCCATCCCTAGGGGAGAGTGAATCAAGTGGCTCCTCCAGGCCCTGTGGGCCAGCACCACTGGCTGGTGCATTCAGCCCTGGAAGTGACCGATCGATCAGTCCAGGAAGAAACATATTTATTGCTGCTTCCCTGGCAGGGGAAAGCCCATCCTGCCTGCAGGGCCCGAGCTGAGAGATGGGCTCAGAGGTGGACTAGCGCAATACAAAACGGTGAGTGGGGAGGGGAAGGGAGGGGAGGGAAGCTACATTCCCTTATAACCCATAACCCAGTGGTTAGGTGCTCCCTGGGGGCTGTAGGAGACCCTGGGTCAAAGGGATTACAACAGGGATCGCCCGTTTCCCAGGAAACTGCTCTAGGCAAGAGCCCCAGAACCTTGGTTGAAGCCGGGGCCCATCAAGTCCCTACTCCTTCAGGACCCTACTCCCCACCTTCGCTGCTCCCAGGGCCGGCCTTAGGGAAAATGACACCCTGGGCAAACTTGTGTTTTGGTGCCCTGACCCTTGCGGGCAAAGCCCCCCTCATTTCCCTGGCACCCATGGGTTCTCCAACCCCTGCACGTTCCTCTCACCTGTGTCCCCCACCCTATGCTTCCAGCCTGTCCTGCCACGCTGCCCTCCTGCCCTGTACCCTGCACCCCCTTTGCCTAGCAACACCCATGCCCAGTTGCCTCACCCTCTGGCTATGGTGGCTTGGGCATAGGCCCAGTTTGTCCAGCCCTAAGGCTGGCCCTGGCTGCTCCTCTTCCCCCAAGACCCCGGCTCGAGGATGGGGGAGCTGGGCTGTGTTACGAGCTCCCTATGCAACCTGAGCCACTATGGGAAGCCCCAAACTCTCCATCTGTTCTGGGCAGGGAGCTCTGAGAGGAACCTCAGGCTCATGTCACCATGAGCCACTATTTAAATCCTGCACCCTCACAGGGGGTTTCCCACATCCTGGCTGAGCACCAGATTGAAGCCTACAAGGGGCCTTTTCCTGCAGCCGTTCCACACCAAGCTAGGTGGTCTTAGAGCCTGCCTACCATATTGGGCCCCACAGACGAGATCGGCCGTCAGCCCTGGCTCCTGGCTTGCATGGGGGCTTAGCTGGGAGAAACCAGCACTGCCAGAACCCAGAGGCAGCAGCTCAGTCCCTTGGAGACTGTCACTGTGAAAACAGAGTCAGGGAATAAGTTCAGACACCTCCATTTAGGTAGCAGCCAGGCAGGGGGGTTGAAGATCACAGTGAAGCTAAAACTGGGATTTAGGTCTTGGTTTGTTACGTATGGAACTCCCTGGGCATGCAGCTTGGTTGGGTGGCAAATGCTGGGAATTCTGAGCAAGGAAACTGCCTGCAACAAAATGGCTGATGAAATTCAACCTAGAGAAGCATTTGCAGATTAGAAAGTGAGATTCCAACTGACTGTTTGGGAGTCTAAATTAGCTGTTTCCACTTAAGAAAGAGACCCTGACGTCATTGTGGATAGTTCTCTAAAGCAGGGTTGCTAACCCTCCAGGATTTTCCTGGGGTCTCCAGGGAATTAATGATTTATCTTTAATTCAAGATTATGCCATTTAACACAATTCAGGGAATATGTCCCTCAAAATGGTCAGCCCTACTCTGAAAACATCCAGTCACTGTGCAGCAGCAGTGAAAACAAACAAACAAACAAGCAAGCAAGCAATGGGAGAAGGGTTTTGGGCTTTGGTAAAATATGAACATTTTTTACCTGCTTTTCTAAGCCAATTTCTCCATCCTGTAATAAAAAATAATGAGAAATGAGAATTCCCCTGAAAGAACACTGTATTAGGAGGCATCACTATTACACAGAAGGAAATGTGGGGAGCAGAAAGCAAATCTGGTAAAAAATTGTGTGAATATTTTCTGCAATAAATATTTAACTGAAATGGTAATTTTTGAGTAAAAATGATGATTCCCACATGGGAACCAACATTTAGTTTATATATCACTCTGCACTTACATTTTTTTTAATTTAACAAATTTGAAACAATATTTTGTGCTGAAGTGTCAAACAATGATAATTTTAATTTTTTAATGAAAATATTGACATTTTAACATTTTTGTATCAAAACTTTTAGAACTTTAAAAATATATTTTTAAAAAATAATGGGAGCATATTTTTTGTTTGTTTGGAAACAAGCTTTCAAAAGGAAAAAATGCCCAGTAAAACTTCCAAATATCTCTAGCTAAAGTTCTAGTAAAAATGACCATGAAGTAATGTCAGAAACACATACATTTCATGAGCAGTTCTCTTTCAAAGGCTACACATTTAATTTACAGAAATGCCTGTATCATCACCATGCTTAAGCAGGGTATATCTTTAATATATCAAACTCTTTTATTAATGCTTCTCTCACTGCTGCCCATAGCAAATACTCAATTGTATCTGACAATTCAAAACACCATGAGAGAAGAGAAAGACCCCAGTGAATTTAATGGGCTCCGTAGCTAACCATTTGGAACGGATGTGATGCCATTATTGTTATTTTCAAAGATTTGAAACAGGAAACAAAGTTACTAACATTGATATTTTGATAACATGCTTTAAGTATTTATTGTTTGATTCCCAGAAATGTAACTTCCTGTCTTCAGTGCTTCTCATACTTACTAGAAAGCAAAGATTTAGGCATATGCAAAAAGTTCACTGGGACAAAAGCACATGCCTAAAACGAAGCAAATGTTTGTGGGCTGCCTTTAATAGGCAGAGACAAATATTTGCATACCTGCTTTTCTGAATCAGGCCCTTAGATTTTCCCACAGTTCATATGTTAAATCTCATGTCTTTATTAAGTTAGATGCTTAGGACCAAAAAGTAAGGCAGCTTGGTTATTTAGATTCAGCCTCTCTAGTTTAGTCACATATAACTTCTTGTAAGTTCCCATTCAATGTGAAATTTCACCTATTTAAAATTAAACCACCTCACAAATCCTTTTAAAAATTGAATTAATCACCAAATGAAATAAAAAACCCAAACAACCACACACATACACTGTCCCCCACCCCACCAAACCAGGCTGTTTGCAAAATATTGTGAGTGGAGAGGGAATAACACTTACTGCCTTCTTCATCCCTCTTCTCTAAAAGCAAGCAGAAATAAATACACATTAGTATGATGAATGCCACTGCATTTGCATTTCTTTTCCTGCAGGGAAAGGACTGTGCCCTTTCAGGTCAGAATGCAACTGTGGCTCTTCACATCTCCCCTAGGGGCTGGCCAAACAGCACCCAGCACCAGTTGCCCCAGGGATGGAGCTGGCGCCTCCATTAGGAAGGCAGGTTAAGGGATGCCCTGAAAGTAGAGAAGTGAGGTGAGTTTTGGAGTGCACTAGAGGATAGGGCATTGGCCTGAGGACCCCATGGTTATGGGTTCAAGCCCGGCCCTCACAGCCAGCACCAGTTTCCTCAGGGATGGAGTTGGCTCCCCACTGGTGCATCTGTCACATGCAAAACAAAGTGACTCTGCCATTTGCAAGAGGTGGAGCAGACCCAGGACCCACACCACCACCACAGTGGGGGAGAAACAGTCATGGTTTGGGTGCCTAAGTTTTAACAAGCCAAACGTGATGCTCCCAGTGCCTGATTTTCAGAGGCACTCAGTGACCTTTGACTTCAGCAGGCATGGGAATGCCTCAGCTCTTACAATCAGGCTCCAGGAGTCTCAGAGTACGCCCTCATCCAGAGCTAACTTGATTGACGGAGCCCTTTGGGGAGCCTGGCCCAGGTCTGTGGCCACAGGGCCACCAAGTCAAAACTTTTTGGGTCTTCACTACCGTGGCACTCATCCAAGTGCAACACCAGGACATCTGGGGACATAGCCCATGGTTCTCTGGGCTATGCGGACCTGAGCCACTCTGCAACTCTTTTCCAGTGACTTTTGGGACACCCGGGAGGGAATTATGGGAAGGAACTGGAGGGCTGTCAGCATTCTAGCAATTTAGTCTGAATCCTCAGGATAATACCAGCCTGAGCCAAATCACAGCCCTTGCTATAGGCTAGATCACTCCCTCAGCTGTGTGAGCTAGCCTGGTGGGAAAACGATCACTACACTCAGGAAGTGTGTGAATGGGGGACAAGGGTAGGAGCAACATCTGAATGAAAGCCAGGGCTACTCTGAAGCCATGACATACCCTCAGATTCATTACACAAACTCAGAGGCAGTTCCAGTCAGGTCTGATTCATGACAATTGGATTCTCATTTGTGTTGCACATTTCCACTTTCCACTGCTGTATTTTTGTTCTGGGTAGTCCCAGCCACTGAATTTTAAGTGTCTGCTTTGTCTTGTTCTTAAGAACTGGTAAAAGAACTAACAAAGGGAGCTGGGAAGCACAGTCCCATATTTAGGGTGTTGTAAATTTGGAACCCTTTGTTCAAGTCCAATTCTGCAGGAAAAAAACAATCACCCTCAGCTCTAGGGCTGTAAGTGTGTTGCTACCACTGTTTGGAGAGATTAAAGAGGGAAACAAAAACTGATGTTGCAATCATTTGAAAATAAAGCAACTACCTTAACTACAGAGCTCTCACCATCCCTCCAAAACATTACAACATGTTCCTATTATTAGGAGAGAGTCTCTTCATAGTGAATTTCCTTATTTAACAGATTACCTTTTGTTTTAAAGTAATAAAGTAAGCTGCAAATAACAAAAAACTCAATAACCAGGATGGTGCATGGTATGGTAATCCAGGGAGATAGCTTCGGGAAGATAGGCTCTATGGGGGAAAAAAAACAGAACTGGTGTTACACTTTGGAAGCAGAGAAAAAGGTCAAATGGTTTTTATTATAAGTATAAACACCCACAGTAGAAGATGGGTGAGACAAGAACTCAGAGATGGCCTTGTTACATTAGAGAAATGAATAGAAACTTACTTTAAAATGGTTCTAACCAAGGCAATTTAAACAGGGATAGATGGTATCTGTCACTAAGTGGGTCTGGCTTGATGCAGCGCTGTCATATGACATATAATAATTAATTAGAGTTTAAGTAAATAGTTTTTGATAAACCCTATAAAATATAAATCGTCCTCACAGAAAATAGAAGAATGGCCAGGCTGAGTCAGACCAAAAATCCATCTAGCCCAGTGTCCTGTCTGCTGACAGGGGCCAATGCAGGTACCCCAGGAGGAATGAACAGAATGGGGAATCACCAAGTGACACATCCCCTGGTGCCCATTCCCAGCTTCTGGCAAAGAGAGGCTCAGGACACCCTCTCTGCCCATCCTGGCTAACTGCCACTGATGGACCTAACATTCTGCCATGCATTTATCTAGCTCTTTTTTGATCCCTGTTATAGTCTTGGTCTTCCCATCTTCCAACAATCTTAACTGGATGGTTAAAAATATCAAAAGTAGCAGAACGTGATATAAAAAAAGATTTTGTAGATGCATGGTGTTCCCATGCCACAGCAGAGTGAGTTTGCTCTGGAATGGGCAATTATAAAAGTATTTTATATTTGCAAAATTTGTAAAAGACTGATTATAATGGGAGGATGTTTGTATACATCTTAATACTTACTGGATGGTCCTAAGGTTGCACAGACATTTTAACTTTGTTAACCAATTGTGGATGGTCACATTGCAGCTTGTAACTGACCTGCTATATTAATTGTTGATTTCTTTTCTTGTTTGAGGAGCGCGTCCCTAATGGAACAGGAGATGTTTGAGGTTTCCTTTACAATCACAGATGCTTCTATTTCAAACAGGCCATAATGCCTTCCAGATTTTGTTTCAGACAGTGACGGCACCCGACGTCCAGTAAGATCTTGCCAGAAAACTTGAGGCTTTGGGTACCACCCAGCTGATCGGCAGACGACTCGGATCCCTCCATCCTGGTAATCCTCCACAGAGATGAGAGGAGCAGAGCCGAGAGCTGCAGGAGAGAGGGATAAACCTGTTTTAATGTTATATTATGCAGTGTGATTATAGTCCTGTAGGTACCAGGAAATTAGAGAGAAGGCGAGTGAGGTAATAGCTTTTAAATGGGCCAACTTCTGCTGGGGAGAGAGACAAGCTTTCAATGTCACACAGAATGTCAAGGCTGGGAAACTCACTCAGGGCACGTTTATACTACAAAGATCGAAGCTGCCGCCGTCCATCTTTCAGGGTTTAAATTAGTGTTTCTACTTAAGACTGCTAATTCAAATAGAGAGGGGTGCTCCGGTCAATGCCGATAGCCCTGCTTCCACCAGGGTAAGGGAAGTTGAAGGGAGAGTGCACTCTCTTTGAGTTCCTGCAGCGAGGACAGAGCCAAAAGTTGAGTTAAGGTACTTTGAATACAGCTATACAATTAACGTAGCTGAAGTTGTGTGTCTTAATTCGACATTGTCCTGTAGTGTAGACACACCTTCAGTGTGTCACTGTTCAGTGCCACTTGAAATAAGGCATATCCACGACATGGGAAAATCAATCCAAGCTATGCCACTTGAGTTACATTAGTAGCGTAACTCTCAACCTCCCACACCACTGCTGGCACCAGCCCTGGCGCCACATACACCTTAGAGCTCTCTTTATAAGAGTGAGGATAGTCAGTGTCCGTGTTCAAATTCATTTTAGGGGTTAAATCACTGAGAAAGTACCCATGAGACATCTTCATTCACAATTTTCCAAGAGCTGTAGCAGCTGAGTGCGAGACAGGACAACGTCTCTGCTGATTTCATTAGATCAGTCAGCGGCCTTTATGATCAGGGACTATGGCTCATCTCTGCTGCTTCTCTAATAGCGAGTCCAGAGTAATTTTCTTCCTGCCTAATGAATCAGCCGAGAGGATTAAACTCTTGTCACCTCCCCTTTATTCGGCTCTGGTGAGGCCACACCAGGAATACTGTGTCCAGTTTTGGGCCCCCCACTATAGAAAGGATGTAGACACATTGGAAAGGGTCCCGCGGAGGGCAACCAAAATGATTAGGGGGCTGGAGCACATGACCTATGAGGAGATACAAAGGGATTTTGGTTTGTTTAGACTGCAGAAGAGAAGAGTGAGGGGGGTTTTGATAGCAGCCTTCAACTTCCTGAAGGGAGGTTCCAAAGAGGATGGAGAGAGGCTGTTCACAGTAGTGAGGGATGGCAGAACGAGGACCAATGGTCTCAAGTTACAGTGGGAGAGGTCCAGGTTGGATATTAGGAAAAATTATTTCCCTAGGAGGGTGCTGAAGCATTGGAATAGGTTACCTAGGGAGGTGACGGAATCTCCATTCCTAGTGGCTTGTAAATCCTGGCTTGACAAAGCCCTGGCTGGGATAATTGAGTTGGGGCTGGTCCTGCTTTGGGCAGGGGGCTGGACTTGATGACTCCTGAGGTCTCCGCCAACCCTAGGATTCTACGAATCTTGATTCACGTCCGGAGCCAAAGCCTACTGAAGATGTTAAACCTCCTGCGGGTTTCTATGGCCTTTTGATCAGTGCATATATGAAGGCAGAGGATGTGACTGTGATATGAAACACTGTCCTTCAGAGAAGCTGCACTAACTTTGCTTATTACCTTTGCCTGCCCATTCACTGTCTCTCTGACATCTCTGTTTCTCACGGCATTTGGGACACTGAGAAGACTGGGGCTGTCTGAAGGAGTGAAAGGCTATAACAATGCTGAATGGCCAGGAGAAGTCTTTGGAGTGGGCTGGGACAGCGAAGATTTTTTGGGTTGGGGGCCGCTGACTGATAGAAAAAAAAAATTAGTCGGGGGCCACACAAAAGTGAAAAGGAAAAAAAAAGGCATTGCTGTGGCCCCTGCCTAAGAAGCACATTCCCCTCACACACCAGAACCTGAGAGGGGGGCCTGAGCTAGTAGATTTTGTGGGCCATGCCTATGCTCTGGTATGCAGTCAGAAATGAGGGGTCCAGTGTATGGGAGGGAGCTACTGGGAAACAGGCCTCAGGGGCCAGATTCAGGCAAGCCAGTGCCAAATCCAGCTCCTGTGTTGTATATTCCCCTCCCTGCTTTGGAGGAATTGTGCTTTGTGGTGTGAGGATCATGCTGGCTCCTTAGCTGCTGCATCTTGAGGGACAGCAATCTCATGGATAGCCACTGTGGGGGATGTACCGCTTCCTCTCTTAGGTGAGGAAATAAAAGAGCAAAAAGACACTTTAAATTAAGAAAACACATGTGCAAAACTTCTGGCATAGTGGGCACTGGACTGTGAATGACAAAAAAGAGAAAACGCTATCAGGAAAGGAAGCACAAGCATAAGCTACTGACCTACTACCTGCAGTTCTAATATGGCATCTCCATAGAAGGCAGTTGACTGAAAATAACATCTGTATTGTCCCTCATCTGTGGGTGTGACTTTACGTAACATCAAGGCGACACGCCCATCTCGGATGCCGTCTCTCAGGAAATCTGTCCTTCCGGTGTATTCCGGCATCTGCTGCTCGTACTGGTCCTTCCCATAGTGATAGAGATGCACAGGTGAAGAGAAATCAGACCGGTACCATCTCACCTCCATGTCCTCGGCACTCATTGTGGGGGACAAGTGACAGGATAGCACCACGTCCTCCCCCACTATGGCAATGATAGGCTGGTCTGGTCCAGTGACTGTGAACTGAGCTGTGGAACATACCATGATAAAAGGAAAAATCGACTTTAAAAAAAAACAAAAACAAAACAACAACGTAGAATTTGATCTGACGGCTGTCGTCAGTCAGGCATTCCCAATGGGTTCCTGAAGGGAGGTTCCAAAGACGATGGAGAGAGGCTGTTCACAGTAGTGACAGATGGCAGAACAAGGAGCAATGGTCTCAAGTTATAGTGGGAGAGGTCTAGGTTGGATATTAGGAAAAACTATTTCCCTAGGAGGGTGGTGAAGCACTGGAATGGGTTACCTAGGGAAGTGGTGGAATCTCCATCCCTAGAGGTTTTTAAATCTCAGCTTGACGGGTTGATTGAGTTGGGGTTGGTCCTGCCTTGGGCAGGGGGCTGGACTTGATGACCTCCTGAGGTCTCTTCCAGCTCTATGATTCTATGACTGGTCTCCTGCTCCAGCAATGATAAACTTTTGGCTACTGTCTCCTCACTAACCCCGCACATTGCAAGCTGAATTTTCAATCCTTTCTGAAATCTACACACATAATCACAGCAGTTTAGAAATGACTTGTCAGGGCTTGGTGCTAATTTGTGCTCATTCTCTCAAGGGTTTCCTGGTTTAATTCCCTCCCCCCCAAAAAAAGACCTTGTCTTACAATCTCAATCATTTCTACAAGGCCTTTTTGCAGAGACAAAGGGGAAAAAACCAAACCAAACCCAGGAGGGAGGAGCCACCCAGAAGGAATACCAGTGGGGTTACACTTTGAAACGGAAACACTGAAATGCTAATAAGAGTTTCTCTCGGACTCAGAGCCAAGTGTGGTTTGCAGTCACTTGACAGCAGTGAGCAGACTCAGCCGGCCCTCAGGAACTGGTGGTGAACACAGAGTGTGCAGCCCTCAATTTAGTCAGTAGCTGTGCTCATGAGACAGCAGCAGATGCCAGAGGGGCAGTGAATGCCCATCTAAGAACTGTCCCTACTTCTCCCCTCTCCTCCCCCTCACTGCGATAGCTGTACTCGAGAGGGGCCTGAATGAATTCGGGAAGTGTTCCTAGTCTCATTTTCCCACTGGGCAGAGAGACACTCAGACTGGCCCAGCAAATAAATAGTTAGGCTAAAATGATATTGTTGTTAATTAGGCTGAACTGATCCTCAGGGTGTATAATTACTGTATAAGTGTATAGCTGTATGGGCCTTAAGAGCCACACAAGAAAATAGGCAAATGTAAGTAACAGCAGGGCGGGGGGGGGGGGACCCACTGAAAAGGTGGGGCTGCCTACCTGATTCCAAGGTGTGAATTGGTAAATGAACGAAGAAAAGGGTGAGGCCAGGCAGGGAGATAATTGCCTCTCTTCTGTGGTTCCCCAGCAATCTCATTGTTGTTGAAACTTGCAGACAAAACAAGAGAAAAAAACCCCAAACAGTGAGCACATGAAGGACTGCGTTATAACCAATCATCATTGGGCAGCACATACACAGCTCATGGGACGCTCTGCTTTGGAGATCCCAAGTCAAATGCCCTTGCACGGGTTGAGGGTTGAACCCCTCTAGTCTGTCACCCTCGGGACCTGACTGGTGCCAAATGAATTTTCCGAACCACAGGAGGTCAGTATTGTCTAGCACAATGTTTCCTAATTTTATTTGGCCACGAAACCCTTTTAAACACAAAAGAATTTTGTGGAACTGCTAATAACAGTCTTATATATGGAATTGAAAAAACAGACCACAAATAAGTAAGGATAATAATAAAAAAACGCTAAACAAGGTCATAAGATCAACACAAATGAAAATTGTTTTTAATACAATTCATGAATGCTTAAATATTAATTATTATTATTCTAAAATTATAAAATGTTATTGTAATGGAATTTTCTTGTGGAACCGTCATTTTCACTTCATGGAACCCCAGGGTTCTGCAGAACACCATTGGGAAACACTGGTCTAGCAGCATTACCAACACTTCCACTGCTTGCTGGGCTGTTAGAAGACATATAGGGGTACATTAGAACTACATCACAGCACAGAACCCTGAGAGCCAGGACTGGTGGCTGCAAACAAACTTTATGGGACCGTGGGAAACTTGGCCACCTCCACGAAAAGTGGACATCCAGCTAACTCAAATCATGCCAGACCATGGATGTTTCTGGATCAGAGTGTTCTGGACTAGAGAGGTTCAACCTGTAGCACTGTCAGCAACTGCAAACTCCCACAGTTGCTTAGAGAGGAACCTTAACACTGCAACGAGCAGGAGTTAGGGAAGCACTTGGGCCCAGATCCACACAGGCACTTAGGGGTGTTTATCCCAGATGTAGGTTCAAAGTCCCTGCAGTTGTGGGTCCTGACTTGTTTTCCCATTTCCCAGGTGGGTGCACTAATCTCTGGCCTACAGAATCGGGAGTTTTGGCCTCCAGCATATTAAACAGAAATGGAACAGCCTCAGTAGTTGAGGTTAAAGGAGGCCCATATCAGTCCAGGTGAGATCTAATCACTGGGCTAAAAGTTATAGGATGGACTCCTCCGCAGGCATTGTGCGAGGAAGTGGGCAGGGATGGAACACAGACATCACAAGATGTAACATAAGCTTGTACACCCCATGACTCCAGGAGAGGAGCACCCAACTGTAGATTTCAAGCAGAGACAAGCCCCTCCCTGCAGCCTCAGATTTTAGTTTATCATCCATTTACTATGTGGTGTTATGTCACGGGCATGCACAGGAATACACATTTGGCAGCTTGGGGGCAGAGGGCACTCTCTGTGCTCGGGTTCTACTCCGAGTCCCTGTTGACCAATAAGCAGTGTTCTCTCTAATTTTTTCACCTGGGTGCAGAATAAATTTTGTTATATGCACCAAAGCAAGTGCAGATGTGCACCACCAATATAAACACATGCTACCAGCTCTGGATGGCTATGGGTGCTCTGCTAAACAGTTGGGCGGCACCTAAATCTCTCCTGGGTGGCCGCTCAAGCGCTCATCTTACAGGCTACATCTACACTGGCATGATTTTCCGTTAAAAGGTTTTCCGTTAAAAGTATTTCCGGAAAAGCGCGTCTAGATTGGCAGGACGCTTTTCCAGAAAAGCACTTTTTCTGGAAAATCATCCATGGCCAATCTAGATGCGCTTTTCTGCAAAAAAAGCCCCGATCGTCATTTTTGCGATCGGGGTTTTCTTGCGAAAAACACTACTGTGCTGTCTACGCTGGCCCTTTTCCGGAACAGTTTTCCGGAAAAAGACTTTTGCCCGAAGGGAGCAGCATAGTTTTTCCAGAAAAGCACTGATGATTTTACATTAGATCGTCAGTGCTTTTCCGGAAATTCAAGCGGCCAGTGTAGACAGCTGGCAAGTTTTTCTGGAAAAGCGGCTGATTTTCTGGAATAACTTGCCAGTGTAGACACAGACACAGAGAACACTGCTAATACACTTTTTGTTTACTCGCTGGCTGCAGAGTTGGGGTGCAGGGCCCTCTGGCTTTCCCAGGGGTCCCTTCCAGGTAGAAGTGCACAGTGTGAACAGGGACACTGGGAACTCTGAGGTCAGACCCAGACAGTCTGTAGCCAGAGAAGCTCCCGGTCCTGAGCAGCATACCGAGGGGCGCTGTGCTACCCATCATCCTATCTGGCTTCATACAGAGCAGTTGCAGAGCGTGGGGCCTGAGATTCCCTAGACCCTAGGAATGGGTCACCTAGGGAAGTAGTGGAGTCTCCATCCCTAGAGATGTTTAAGTCTCGGCTTGACAAAGCCCTGGCCGGGTTGATTTAGTTGGAATTGTCCTGCCTAGAGCAGGGGGCTGGACTTGATGACCTTCGGAGGTCTCTTCCAGTTCTATGGTTCTATGATTCCCTTATACTCCGCACCTAAACTATGCGCCGCAGATTGGGGAGGTCCCAATTCCTCTCCAGGAAAAGAAAACTAGAAGTGGGGGAAGAGGAGAACACATCAATGTGGAACCAGTAGAACCCAAGTTTCCTGTCTCTGCAATAGTAGCAACAGGTGGGACGGGGTGGGCATCCCATAAAAGTCATCATGTACATTTCAGCTCTGTGAATGGAGGGGGTGCTGGTTCTCGGACAGAGTTTGAGTGCAGGAGGGTCCTCTGGAGAGGAGACTGAGGCGTAGGAGGGGGTGGAGGGTCTGGGAGGGAGCTTGGGTAGAAGAGGGAGCTCCGGGCTGGTGCAGAGGGTTGGGCTGCAGAAGGCAAAGGGTGCAGGGCCAAGGGGGAGTTTGGAGGCAGGAGGGGTTCTGACCTGGGGCAAGGGGTTGAGGTGTGGCAGGGGGGCGAGGTGCAGACTCTCACTGGGAGGCACTTGCCATAAGTGGCTATAGTGGCCCCACACACCACTCCCGGAAATAGCCAGCTGCTGGAAAGATGTCTCTATGAGCCTTTATGGGGGTCTCTGCACGCTGCACACAAGCTCCGCCCCCCGCAGGTCTCATTGTCTGATTTCTGGCCAATGGAGGCTGAAAGAATGGTGCGGAGGGTGGGGTCTACACACAGAGACCTGCTGCCTCCCTGCCCAGCAGGGCCCACAGAGACATGTTTGCCAGCAGCAGCTGGCCACTAACAGGAGCAGCACATGGGGCTGTAGCCGGCAGCCATCCTGCCTGAGCACCCTGCTGGGCTGTGGGACTTTTAGCCCTGGGAGGGTTATGGTGGGTCAGAGAGGAATGTTTGGTATCTGGATCCAGCACGGGGTGCATTTTGCCCACCCTGAGCAATGCTGGGGGGCTGTCATTCAGATTTCCCTTCACAGCTGGAGACATTTATCAGTGACAACCATGGGATGTGTGGATTTAAGTTTATATGTATGTCAATATCAAGAGCTATTTTTAAAATATATTTTATCTATCCTAACACCAGTACAATCCAATCAGGAAAGAAAACCAAACTCTAGAATAAAATTTCCACACCTCATCTCCCAAAAACCATAATCCACAATATTATAGCAATAGTGATAACTAAATGCATCCCTTTGTGTATTCCCCTGAGAACTTCATCTGTTGAGCATCTGTCCTCGTGCAAACTAATTCCACTGAGGAATTTTGGGGTTTGGGAGGGGGAGAAAAAAAAGGGTGGCTTGAACGAGGGAGAAAAAAAATGATATTGAGACAATCAGAATGAAGTTACCCCAGAGGGAAAATGGGGACTATGAACTCCAAAAAATAAGGAATATTTTTGCTCTCTGTTTGTACAGCATCTAAGAACATAAGACCAGCCAGACTGAATCAGATCAAAGATCTAGCTAGCTTAGTTTCCTGTCTTCCAACAGTGGCCAATGCAAGTGCCCCAGAGGGAGTGAACACAACAGGGAATCATCAAGTGATCCATCTTCTGTTGCCCACTCTCAGCTTCTGCCAAACGGGGACTAGCAACATCATTCCTACCCATCCTGGCTAATAAGTATTGATGGACCTAACCTCCATGAATTTATCTTGTTCTTTTTTGAACCCTGTTAACAGTCCTGGTCTTCACAACACCCTCTAGCAAGGAGTTCCACAAGTTGACTGTGTGATGCATAAAGAAGTAAAGAGACAGGCACCTTTCGGAGAGTGTACAGTAGCCAACACGGCCCACCATGGAGCCTGAATGTGTCTGGGGCTTTCCAGTGCTACAACAACAACAAGTAACCAAAGCTCACCTACCTAATGGATCCTGGGCAGACGTTTCCCAGAGTTTTCTCACTGGTGCTTATGGCAGTTCTTGGATCCTCATCTCTTTTCTCACATTGTTAATCATTCAGACCAACTTCTCCTCGGATATTTAACTAAAGGGTTTGGTTCAACTGTGCCTGACCAGAAGTGTCTCTCTTGATGCTTTGTCCCACTCAGAAAATCAATATGGAGAAGGAACAGGACAGTCTTTCAGTCTGTACAGAAGCGCGCACAATCCTGCCGGAAGGTAAGTTGACAGGGCAGCACCAGGCTACTTCCCAAGGAGCTTGGGTTCAGCCGATTATCCAACAGGCTATTTACCAGGCACCCCTCTTCAGATGAAGGTAAGAAGTTTAAGGAGCCTCTTCTGCTGTTCTTCAAACACCAACTGATGTCTTCTTTTTTAACTCTTTCTTCACCTCACTCCCAGAATGAAGTCTCTTACAGCAAACCCACCAAAAATAATCTTGCTGCTCATTGGTGTTTATGGTGAGTTTTTATTCCTCCAAAGTCTAAAGTTCAAAGCCCAGCCGGCTTCTGTTCTCACACACGAGTTGCTCTGTCACTGGAAAGAGACATTATAAAGCAATATGAGGATAATCAACTATAGTGTGATCTTGGCATAACACAACACATGTTGGAACTATTACAGTAACGTTGCCCCGTCGGCAGTTGCTCCCCAAGGCAGAGGATGCAGAGGCTGTGCTGCCAACCAGCAGCTGCTCCCCAGGGCTGGGGCACTTGCTCCCCCTTGTGGTCATTTGTGAGTATAACTGTCCCTGCTACCACACCACTTCCTTTCCATTTGACGTGAAATAATCCCATTCCAGGCACATCCCATTGTCTTGGCACAACCAAAACCCTGACCTTGCTGTAAGAGGAAGCTGCATACCGAATTTGGTGGTCCTAGCTCTTATCATTTAGGAGTTCTTAAACAAATGGACTCTCTGGCAGACAAACAGAAATACATACAAACTCTCTAAAATATTTAGTAGGAGATTACATCCCACGTCTAACACCAGCATTCCTCCAAATCAAACAGTGGTCCCCAAATTTTTGAAGGTAGCACACTCTCCCCCCCCCCCGTCCTTTGCCCATCCTCCTCCCCTTCCAGGAGTGGGGCCACAGCCAGGGCCTGATGCTGGGAATGGGGCCTGGTGCTAGGGATACAGCTGAGGGTAGGACCAAAGTAGAGCTGGGAGCAGATTGGAGATGGATGGTCTCTCCAACTTGCTCCCCCTCTCCCTCCCCATGGGGCTGGCCCAGGACCCATTCCACTATGCCCCACTTCCAGACTTTCCCTCATGCTCCACTACGGGAGCATGTCCCACAGTTTGGGGATGTCTGAAATAAAGGCAAATACAACACAAAGATGTGTCTCAGAAAAAATACACTGAACCAGGAAGAACTCCCACCGGAGCCCAAATATGGGAATAGGCAGAACAAGGAGGACAAAGAGCTCTTGCTCGGCTGGGGAGTTTTATGTGAAGAGACAGAAAGTTGTGCGTGTGATACCCTAGCACAGTCCCTCTACATCTCCAGAACTGCCAGCAAATAGGTCTGTCATAGTGGTCCTAAACCAGCCTCTGCCTCATTTGAATTCTCTGCTGTGCTCCGACTGCAGTTCCCCAACACACAAGGGCTACGTCTAGACTGGCATGTTTTTCGGAAATGCTTTTAACGGAAATGTTTAAAAGCATTTTCAGAACAGAGCATCTAGATTGGCATGGACGCTTTTCCACAAAAGCACTTTTTGCGGAAAAGCGTCCGTGGCCAATCTAGACGCACTTTTGCGCAAAAAGCCCCGATCGCCATTTTCACGATTAGGGCTTTTTTGCGCAAAACAAATCTCAGCTGTCTACACTGGCCCTTTTGCGCAAAAGTTTCCGGAAAAGCAGCTGATTTTCCAGAAAAACTGGCCAGTCTAGACACGGCCCAGGGACACAGCCCAATAAGTGAAATCCTATCTGTTAATGCTACCAACTACATGCATCTTCCCTGCCACTACCACAGCTCTGCCAGTAAGTTTTTTAGCACACTGGCAAGCAGCCTGGCTCAGTCCCAGCTCACACAGGTTTTTGGAGTTAACCCAGCTGTGGCTCTGCATTAAAAGTATTTTAGGAGCCAACAGCCAGGCAGCCCAGCTCAGTGCCAGTCTGTGCTGGTCCAGGAAGCTACCCCTGCTGTGGCTTTTGTCCCTTTTTAAATGCTTTTGACATGGACTAAGCAAATTTGTATAGCTAGTGCGGGCAGAGAGAAGGGCAATGGCTGTAACAGAACTGCTGAGCATGCTCAGTGCCCAGAAAATATCAGGAAGTATCACAATCTCTCAGGTAGGAGCTTTCTACATTACAGGTGCTCTTAAAATACACTGGTGCAGAGCCGCCCGGGGGGGAGGGGGGAAGTTGCCATTGCTGGCACAAGCCGGGACTGAGTGCTTGCAGTTGGACCCCTTATCAATTAATCATGTAGTTGACAAAACAAACTGCACACTTCTTAACATCCACTTCTTAGAGGGTCCAGAGAAGAGCAACAAGAATGATTAAAGGTCTAGAGAACATGACCTATGAAGGGAGGCTGAAAGAATTGGGTTTGTTTAGTTTAGAAAAGAGAAGACTGAGGGGGGACATGACAGCCATTTTCAGGTATCATGAGGAGGAGGGAGAAAACTTGTTCATCTTGGCCTCTGATGATAGAACAAGAAGCAATTGGCTTAAACTGTAGCAAGGGAGGTTTAGGTTGGACTTTAGGAAAAAATTCCTGTCAGGGTGGTCAAACATTGGAATAAATTGCCCAGGGAGGTTGTGGAATTCCCATCTCTGGAGAAATTTAAGAGTAGGTTAGATAAATGTCTATCAGGGATAGTCTAGACAGTATTTGGTCCTGCCATGAGGGCAAGGGACTGGACTCGATGACCTTTCGAGGTCCCTTCCAGTCCTAGTATTCTATGATTCTATCCCTACAACACACACAGCCCCTTTCTAGGCAGGCCACACACCTACATTTCCTTGGCAATCCTTGCAATCTGCCACCGGCGGATTCCCTCTGGACAGTTTCACTGCCCTGAGCTCAGGAACAAACTGTTTTCCTATCTGAAATGCCGTTATCTGGTTGGTAAAGTCGCTGCTGTAGAGGCTTCTGCAAACTCTGCAGGCTGGGCAACCTCAGGTGTTCAAAAAGAAGGAGTCGGCCCCTCCCTGCCCTGAAATAATCAAACAAGCCACCCCCAAACCATGAGATCCATAAAAGGAAGGGTATGCACGGAGGGAGGGGGGTGCCTTGGTGTCTGAACGCCCCCTGGCACCCCCGGCCCGAGCGTGGGACAGGGCGCTGCCCCTTCGCCCAGCTTCAGTCTGCAAAGCGAGTTTTGCTCCATTGCACAAATTCTCACCCCCCCCCCAGCAATTAACCTGGCCCCAATCCCACCGGCCCCTCCAGCCCCCCACGTCCGTTCCGCTCCCCCACTCTCACCTCTGCTCCTTGGGCATCACCTGGGGGCGCTGCGGGGCGTCCCCTCCCCGACCCGTGCAGCGCAGAAGCGGGTCAGACAAACCAGCCCCGGGGGAATCACGTGACTTCCAAGAACTCGCAGACGTTCCAAGACTTGGCTGGGGGCCACGACTCGCGCAGCCTTGGGGCTTTACAGAGCATGCGCCCTGGCGCTGCGCGTGGAGTGAGGGCAGCGGCCTTAGCCGCGGCGCCTGCGCCTGCGCAGCGCGCCCTAAGGAGCGAACTCTGAGACCAGCTGTTCGCGTCTGTACAGCCCGGTGCGTGCGGGCCGGGGGAGCCAGAGGATGCTGCGGGCACAGAGATGTGGGCGGCAAGAGGGGGTTGAGGGAGGATGCCGGGGGCAGGGGTTGCACTGGGGGGGAATCAGGCTGCCGTGAGGAGGGATCACGGGGCGCAGGGGAGCGAGGCGGGAGCGGAGGGAAGGGAATACTATTTCCCTTTGCAGAAGCTGCACTTTCCTTTGCTCCCCTCTTCTCTGCGTCCCTCCCCCAATGCAGCGCGATCCTCTTTGCACCGTGTCAATCTGTGTGACAGAGAATCGCAGCTCGTGTGCAGGCGCTGCTGGGAAGCTGGCGGGTCTGTACATTGCTCAAAACTCTCCAGCGCCCCTTGGCATTAGCGCTGGGCCATTTGCTCCCCTCCAAGGTCTCCAGCGGAGCCGCTTCTGTTAATACCAGTGCGTATTTCTATTGGCAGCTCAGACCCTCATTTGGTATTTCCCCCAGACCTCCGCGCTTTGGAGCTGCCACCTCAGCCCTAGTATAGGCCGCAGGAGCCCGGCTGGGGTGCTGCAGGGCGGAGCGTGTTCAGGCTCGGTAAGTGGGCTCCGTGCACTGCTGCTCTCTCCCACTGCCCCTCCCCATCCCTTTGGCAATGAGCCTGGTCTGGCGGGGAAGGTTGGGGTTTCTTCATCCACTCACCCCGGGCCCTCTGAGCTGGGGAGCTGGTACTGCAGCCTCATGGCTGCACCAGGATTCCTGCTGCATGGCGGGGGGGGGGGCTGAGTTCCCTCCCCCTTCCCACCCTACTGGGTGAACAGCAGCACAGTGACACGCTGACCAGGGGATTTCCCTGCTGCAAGGGGGTGTGAAGCCAGGTAACCATCCCCGCTCATGCCCAGACCCTCACCCCCCAATTCCCTTTGCTCACTCCCCTCTCCCCACCAAGACCCTGCACCTAGCTTGCTCTGACACTCCCTCCTGCCCAGACACCTTGCCCCCAAGCCCGTTTCTGCACCCTCCCTCCTGGCCAGTCACCCTACCCCCAGCCTGCTTCTGCACCCATACCTCCCACCCAGACCTTGTAACCTCTCCTCCTTCTGCACCCCATCTCCCACGGAGGTCCTGCACCCCATCCCTATCCCACACACTGGCAGCCCGGTCCCACACACTAAACCCCTCATTTTTTGTACCCACCCCAGACAGAGCCTACGAGGGTCCATAAAATCCACTAACTCCAGAACCTCAGAAAAGTAAATCTGGCCTGTAGGAAGCAGTGAACCTCAGAACATTCTTGTCATAAATAAAGGAAACATTGAAACCTTTTGTGTTGGACATAAATTAATATTTTACTTTATTTAAAATGAAGCTTGATAAACTAATATGAGAGTTAAAATGCTTCATCTGTTTAATAATTTAAATTAAACTGTTCTCCCCAGCTGTAGCACTAGAAAATGGCTCAGGTGTAATTATGTAATTAACAATGAGTTTCCACTAGCAACTGGTGGCCCACAGAAAGATTTACATTGAGCCGGGGGGGTTCACAGGCCACTGAAATAGAGGCACCCTCGGCTTCTCCCCCTAAGTTAATACAAGTTGGGTTAATGCAATTGCAGCATAGTTGCATGGCTGGGAGGTGCTTACCAGCAGACGCCTGAGACAGACGGTTCCACTTCAGGAATGGGGGAGGGGTGGCAGAAGGGGATGAGAAGGGAGAGAGAAGGCTTTCTACCCCTGCTCCCAGTTGGCTGAAAACCGAGAGATTGGTCAGTGGGAGCTAGGAGATTTTGCTGGGGGTGGGAACAGCATGAGAAGTCTGCTTCCTCTCTCTCAAGCCTTCCAGAATGGAGAACAGCTGGTTTTTTTAAGTGTTGAGCTGTACTCTATGAGGGTTGCAGTGAGGCAGCCATGGCCCAGATATTGTGGCTTGGTGGGCTGAATCCTCTTGCCCACCCTTTGTCTAGAACATCCACAGACAGAGTCTGAGGAGAATGGGGGTGTGGAAAGGATTAAAGCCCCCTTTGAAATGTCTCCAATTGTCCTCCCCTGACAGGCTGCAGAACACCCATGTCTTGCTCTAGCTCAGCCCATGGCCTGCAGAGCCAGGGAAAGGAAATGGCTGTGGTGGAGCCGGTGACCTTCGAGGAGGTGGCTGTGTATTTCTCTGAGGAGGAATGGGCTCTGCTGGACCCGGGTCAGAGAGCCCTCTACTGGGATGTGATGCAGGAGAATTATGAGGCTGTGAGCTGGCTGGGTAAGGATTCCTGTTCCCTCGGGTAACAGAAGCTGGGTGGGCTCTGGAGCAGCTGGGTTGGGTTTGGTTCAGGGTCCCTCATTGCCCCCTGCCTCTAATGTCAGGAATATCAGCCCCAATACTCTTGGTGACTGTGTGAGAGACTGTCCCCTCCATGCCCCCTCCCAGGGGAAGCAGGTTGAGGGACATAACAATGGTGTTGCTCTTCCCACAGCCAAGGTCTCCATGTGCTTCCCCACCATCTTGCCCATGTTGTATCTTGGCCGGAGGTGTCTGGAAGGGCCCAGGCAGGAATGGCAGGTACCAGAGTTGTGGGCCTGGGTCTGGCTGCTGTTAGTGCCTGCAGAGTGCCCCTTGTGCTAGTTTGCTGAGCCCCTGGAAGGAGGGCGCAGTTCCTGGAGTCCTTTCTTGCTGTGGCTGATCTGTGACATGCTGGTTCCTGCCAGCGAGAGGGGCTGGGTGCTGGGGCTGAGGGAGGGTGGATGAGGCAGTTCACGCTCTGTGAGCATTCTGTGGAGGAAGGGGAGGTCTGTAGTAGATAAACATGAGGAGAGCTCTTATGTTTCAGGCACTACACTTGGGAGACCTATGTTCAATTCCCTGCCCTGACTCAGCCTTCCTGTGTGACCTTAGGCAAGTCACTTATGTTAACCCCAAATGTGGACCCAAGGTTCTTCCCTATTTGCTTGTCTATAACCATACATGGATTATCAGTATAGCTGGCCCATGTGTGTAAAAGATGATATAGGAATTGCCAGGATATTACCAGCATGTTGTCTCTGACTGAAAAACATAAACAGCCTTAAAACAATAAAGAGAATTTTGATACACAGGCTAGATAAAGTTGCAATAAATGATGCACAGAGATATTTAATCTACTGCGTATTTGGGAGAGTGAGTTTGTGTGTCTGTCTGTTCAAGAACTCCTCTTAAACCATAAGAGATAGGACCACCAAATTCGATATGCTGCTTCATCGTGTCCTATCTTAAAGCAAGGTCAAAGTTTGGTTGTGCCAGGGAAGCAGGGTGTGCCTGGGATGGGATTGTGTCTCAGCAAATCATACAGAAAAGGGACAGACTCACAAGGCAGGTGAAAGGGCTGGGTGGAGTCTGGAGCATAACCAGGATCTGAAATAGCCACCAAGGATTCACTTAGCTGCTCATACAACTTCCCCGACTCCTTCTGGTTTAAGTAGAACAACCCAGCCAAAGAGCAGGGCGAGCTGAGCCCCCCCCCCCAGCCAGGAGCTTTGTGGACAGAGCTCTTGGGGAGCTAGAGATCTGCTGGGTCCTTTCTCTTCAAGTTCTAGTGACCTGCCATGTGTCTGCTGCAGCCTGAGCCCTGCCTGGGGGCCTCAGTGTCAGACCTGCCAGCCCTCACTGGAGTTCCCCTTCTGAGCAGTGTGTTCCTGTCCTGCCCTGGGATGGGGGGGAGGGAATGAGCCATGAGGAAGACTTAGCTGTACACTCGAGTGCAGCACAGCACTCAACTGCCAGGCAATGAGCTGGGCCGTTCCTGAGGCATGTGGGATGCACATTTACTGCAGGTGAGTGTGTCCTATGTGTGATCTTGTACCATCCAGAGCAAAGTCTCTGCAGGGGGGAGACGGAGCCTCTTTAGATAGGTGACTCAGATCCTGGCTGTGGAAGCCGTAGTGGCACAGACTTTAATGAACAAGAGCAGCACTTGGTTAATTCCTCCCCCGAGCAGGATTTCCAGTCTCCAAAATTCATGTCATTTCCTGGGTGGAGCAAGGGGAGGAGCTGCTGATCCCGGATCTCCAGGGTTGTGAGGAAGGGGAGATCATCAGCAATCAGCTATAATGACTCAGAAACCAGTTTCTGTGTCCTCATCACAGGTGTCACTTGTGCATTTTCATCAAGTCTAACTGGCCTTCAGGCTGTCTTCAACTCCAGTCAGAAGGTGGAGGGGGCGAGGAGGGGGGAGGGCGAAGGCTGTATTATGTCATCTTGGGAAGGGTTGTGAGGAAAGAGAATGAACTCCGCTCATGGTTATTCAACCTTTGCCACCATTATTTGGGGGTGTGCCCCCTTTTCTGTTCCCCTTTCAGAGTTTTCCTTTCAGCTCAGCACAGAAAATGACTCTTGTCTGATTTCTGTCTCTCTCCCAGCAGGCGATGGGACGCTAAGGGAAAGCAATGGGGAGAGACTTCAGCAGGAAGGACTGGAGCAAGTGGCTCCATGTGGAATGTTTTTGGGAAAATCTGGAGGACATGTTTCCCAGAGTCCTGAGCAGGGAGAGACCTGCGAAAGTCAGCATAGCCCAGAAAGGCAGCAAGGAAACCATCTGGTGCAGGGAGTGGGTAAATCCAGTCACAGGAACAGAAGGGTGAAAAGAAACACTGAAAACATTCTACAGAAAATCCCCCATCAACAACCACCCTATACTTGTAGTGACTGTGGGAAAATCTTCCAGTGGAGACAGGCTCTTAATTTACACCAGAGAATCCATACAGGGGAAAAACCCTTTAAGTGCTCTGACTGTGGGAAAAGCTTCATTCAGAGGTCATACCTTGTTAAACATAGGAGAATCCACACCGGGGAGAAGCCCTTCAGCTGCTCTGACTGTGGGAAAAGCTTCAGTCAGCAGGCAAATCTTATTAGTCATCAGAGAATTCACACAGGAGAGAAACCTTTCAACTGCTCTGACTGTGGGAAAAGCTTCAGTCAGAAGTCAGAGCTTGTTAGTCATAGGAGAATCCACACAGGAGAGAAGCCCTTCAGCTGCTCTGAGTGTGGGAAAAGCTTCACTCAGAAAGGACATCTCATTAAACATCAGAAAATCCATACCGGGGAGAAACCCTTCAGCTGCTCTGACTGTGGGAAAAGCTTCAGTCGTCGTTCAAATCTTATTATACATCAGAGAACCCACACTGGAGAGAAATATTTCAGCTGCTCTGACTGTGCGAAAAGCTTTCATGTGAGCTCACATCTGGTTACACATCAGAGAAACCCCACAGGAGAGAAACTGTTTGAATGTTCTGACTGTGGGAAAAGCTTCAGTCAGCGCTCAAACCTTAATAAACATCAAATAATGCATACAAGAGACACAGCCTATAACTGCTTTCACTGTGGAAAAGCTTCAATCAGAACACAAACCTCACTGAACATCAAAGAATCAACATAGGTGAGAAACCCTATGACCTGAGTCCCCTTTAAGCTGCATGGCCCTGTCACTGTGCAGCTATTTAGTAAGGGCCATGCAAGCGCTTAGGGCCGTGGTGGGGAGAGATGTCTCAGCCTCAGCCCAGGCCTGTCATGGCTGGAGGACAGTTGGCTATCCCATGTCCCAGGCTCCAGAGCTGCCATGGCAGGGAGAGGTGCCTCTCCTCCTCCTCAGAACACTACCTGGGTGGTGGTGGGGGAGGGCTGGGGGGAATCTTCTCTTCCATTGTAGCCCTTCAGTAGATAGCACTCAAACCTCTCATCCGTGGTGCACCTCAAAATCCATACTCCCAACTACAGCCCTCACATCTCTGCTCTCCCACTCTGTCCTAATCCTGCACCCCCTTCCCACAGAATGTTTGTTCTGTGCACCAATATGCTGTGTAATGCTTTCCCTTCATTTTGGTGTCCATAACAAATTCATTCTGTGTATGCGTGGGAAAAATTGAATGGAACACTGTGTATAACTGCCCTGAGTGACAGAGACACCTCAGTGAACATTTACACCCGTGGTCCCCAACACTGTGCTCGCGGGCACCATGGCACCCGCGGGGGCATTTGCATGCGCCCGCCAGGTGCTCGGGGCTGGCCTGGCCCTGGGCACATGGCGCATGGTGAGCGCCGGCCCCGGGCGCGCGGTGCTTGTGGGGGAGCGCCGGCCCCGAGCGCGCGGCGCTTGGTGGGGGGGGGCGCCGGCCCCGGGCGGCAGCGCGTGGCGGGGGGGGCGCCGGCCCCGGGCGGCAGCGCGTGGCGAGGGGGCGCGTGGCCGGGGGGGGGCGCCGGCCCTGGGCGCGCGGCTATGGGGGCGAGGCTGCCCCCGGGCATGCGGCTATGGGGGCGAGCCGCCCCCAGGCGCGCAATTGTCCCCGCCCCCTGGCGCCCGACGGGTGAATGGCCACGCCCTCTGGTGCCCAACAACCTCAAAAGGTTGGGGACCACTGATTTACACTCCATTGCACATCAGACATTTCACACAAGACTGAATCCCTATAACTGCTCTGACTGTAAGC
The DNA here is from genome assembly GCF_049634645.1 of Pelodiscus sinensis. Lineage (NCBI taxonomy): Eukaryota > Metazoa > Chordata > Testudines > Trionychidae > Pelodiscus > Pelodiscus sinensis. The sequence continues at coordinate 2,963,799 of NC_134742.1, forward strand.
AAAGATTCAATTAGAGCTGATATCTCATTGAACATCTGGCAGGAGGGAACCATGACAGATGTGTGAACAGAAAAAGCTTTAGTCAGTGCTCACACGTTCTGTCACATTAGAGATCTCAAATAGGAGAGACCCTATTGTAATATAACAGGATTGCTTTGAGGATCAAATCAGGTGAATTGCTTAGAGTCTGGGCTACTTACAGCTCAAGCCTGGGAATCCTCCAGTGTAAGACGTCAAACAAGGCACAAAGAGCATTTCTTTGTGTCACACTGGCCAGTAAATAGACACACAAGAAATTATCTTAGAAACGCCAGCTTCTCCTGTGCCATAACCAGCACCACACCTGACACATAGGAGAGGTTATGAAAATCCATCTCACCAAATCCGAGCATGTTCTTCTAACCTCAAAAGATCAACTCCATTCCCAGGTCAATTTATACCTTAGATCTTACCCAAAAGAGCACCCTGGGCCAGTCCTTTAGAATCTAACATAAGTGATTCTCAAACTATTGGTCCATGACCCACCCTGCTCAATGCAAACCTTTCCACCGACCATCAGCCAACAACCCGTGACAACAAAATGTCTTTGATTATCTTTAAATACTAACTTATTCATATTAGGGTCCTGGTGCATAAAACATACATAGGTGGCTGTAACATAAGGGGATGTATATAACCAGTAAGAAAGGAAATATTGTCAAATCATTAAACAGAATCGTTAAGTACTTTAACCTTCTCATGTTAGTGTAGCAAACTTCATTTTAAATAAAGTAAAATATTAATTTATGCCCAAAACAAAAGGTTTCAACATTGTCTTTATTTACAGCAGGGGTGGGAACCTTTATTGCAGTGGTCCCCAACGTGGTGCCCACGGGCACCATGGCGCCTGACGGGGCATTTATGTGCATCTGCCTAGTGACCAGGGCCGGCTCAAGCCATTCTTGCACCCTGGGCACCCGGCGCATGCGCGGCCCTTGCCCTGGGCGCGCTGTGCATGCATGGCCCCTGCCCCCGGGTGCCCGGCAGCCCCAAAAGGTTGGGGACCACTGCTTTATTGGGTCAGCGACCACTGTCCCACAGGAAAATCGGTCTGGGGCCACACAAAAGTTAGAGGGAAAAAATCTCTCAATGGTGTGGTCCCTATTTGAGATACCTCACTCCCCTCACACTCCAGCTCTATGGGGGGGGGGGGGAAGCAGAGATTCAGGGGGCCCAGGACAAGTAGAATTTATGGGGCCCCCTAGGATCTGAGGTGGGGCCAAAAATGAAGGGTTCAGTGTGCAGGAGTGAGATAGGGGTGGGGTGCAGGGTCTGGGGTGGGAGGTTGAGTGCAGAAGCGGGCATTTGGGTGGAAGGTGGAGTGCAGGAGCAGGCTGGGGTAGGGGTCTGTGCAGGAGATGGGGTGCAGGAACGGGCTAGGGGTGGGGGTCTGGATGGAAGGTAGGGTGCAGGAGCTGGCTGGGGTAGGGTCCAGGCAAGAGATGGGACGCAGGTAGAGGTGTGAAGTCTGGGCAGGAAGGAGAGTGCAGCTGCAGGGTGGGAGTCGGGACTCCCTCCCCAGCAGCACCAAGCAGTGAGTGCTGAGTGAAGGGGGTGGATGGAAGACCAATGGGGAGAAAGCTCCGTGGCCATGTAAAGAGCCAAGGGAAGAACCATGTAAAGAGTGGGGGCTCTGCCTTCCGCAAAAGCTTCTTGTTCAAGAGTGCGTCCACACTGCAAAAGTGCATTGAAAAAGCGACGCGCTTTTGCAAAGAGTGTCCAGACTGCATGGATGCTGTCTCGAAAGTAAGCCCAGATTGCTATACACAGAATGGCCACCAAGGCATCTGTGCTTTTTCCTCTTCCCTCTTCTTGTGCAAAAAAACTCTCTCCCCGTCCACACATGCCTTTTTGCAAAAGAGCTCTTTTGCAAAAAGACTTTCTCCTTGTAGAAAGAGGAAATATCAATTGTGCAAAAACTCTGTTCTTTCAATTTACTGTCAAGTTACTGTTAAAAGAACACGCTTGCAGTGTGTACACTGTGGCTACGTCTAGACTGGCATGATTTTCTGGAAATGCTTTTAACGGGAAAGCATTTTCCGAAAAGATCGTCTAGATTGGCACGGACGCTTTTCTGCAAAAGCTCTTTTTGTGGAAAAGCGTCCGTGTCAATCTAGACACGCTTTTGCGCAAAAAAAGCCCCAATCGCCATTTTAGCCATCAGGGCTTTTTTTGTGAAAACAGTACTGTGCTGTCTACACTGGCCCTCTTGCGCAAATGATTTGTGCAAGAGGGCTTTTGCCCGAACGGGAGCAGCACAGTATTTCCGCAAGAACACTGACAATCTTACATGAGATCGTCAGTGTTCTTTCGGAAATTCAAGCGGCCAGTGTAGACAGCTGGCAAGTATTTCCGCAAAAGCAGCTGATTTTGCGGAAAAACTGGCCAGTCTAGACACAGCCTGTGAGTTTTTGTGGAAAAACGGCCATTTTCCCACAAAAACTCTGTAGTGTAGACATAGCCTGTGATTTGAACTCAGATTGCAGGATTCAGACTCAACTGCCTAGGAAGATGCTGGAATCTCCCTCCATTGGGGGAGGTTTTTAATGAGCAGCTTAGAGACTGAACTGCCAGGACAGCCATGAATGCAGACTGTGCAGCCTCTCACACTTTCCCTCCAGGTTCAAGATGAAAGCGAGAGAAAGAAAGACAAAGGAAAGAGGCAGAACACTGGTGCTGCAAATAGTGATAGTGACAGCAAAACAGAGAGAACAGAGAAGTGCTACAAAGCCACTAGGAAAACAGCAGCAGCAGCGAGCAACTCTACTTGGCTATGTTTACATGGGCAGGTTCTTGCATAAGAATGGCCATTTTGTGCAAGAACCCGCAGAGCGTCCACACTGCCTGCCTGCTCTTGTGCAAGATTTACAGTACGGCGTCGGAAGAGAGGGCTTCTTGTGCAAGAGCTACACTCTTTTCTAACAAGTGTAAGCCCTATGGCTAAAATGGTCATCAGAGCTTTCTTGCACAAGAGAGCGCCCACACTGCCATGGGTGCTCTTGCACAAAAGCACATGGCAGTGTGCATGGCAGAACTCTTGTGCAAAACAGTTCTTGGGCAAAAAGCTTGCAGTGTTGACATAGCCTAAGAGCTGAAGTCACTGGTTTGGCCTGGCACCAGACCTGTTACAGCTGCATTCAGAAAGTTGTGGGTTCAAATCCCATAAGAGACACTTCAGCTGCTTCCTTATAACCAGAGCAGCTCCTACAATTTGTGGCCAAATGAGCCTGGGACCAGGGATTGTTACACTTACATCAGTCTTACTTATAAGACTAATCATTTATCTAAAACTCTTAACACTACTACTTAACAATACCTCTAAACAATTTCAGATAACAATACTTACATTTAACAGACACACAAACTACAACAATAACAACAACATATTTGGTATACGTTGCGCTCTACAGGAACTCGTTTGGTTCGGTGAGCGGGAGGTGGCCCTCACTTTCACACACACAGGGTGGGGGAAGTGGACACACATGGGGCGGGGGACAAGTGTCGCTCAGGCTGCTTGGGCTGGAAATCAAGCAGCGGTCCGTGCATGTGCAACCCTGTGCTGAGTTGCTGTGCGGCTCATGGAAGCAGGAGGCAGTCCCTGAGCATATTTGGGATCCTGCTCCCAGGCTCAGGGGAGGTCATGCACGTCCTGCCATGGGGTGGGGTGTGCCCCGCCTGGGATCAGGCTAGCCTTCTGCACACTCACCCTCTTGTCTAAGGCCTGCGGGAACAGTTGGTGCAGAAGGTGAGGACAGAGGGTTAGTGCCCGTCTCTCAGAATATTCTTGGGTAGTTGGAAGGGCGAGGACGCAGCAGCAGAGCGCTGTGTGTGCTGGTATCACATGTGACATCACAAAGCACTGACGCACACGGTGAGACACCCCCTCCCTGAGCAGCAGCAGGCTGGGAGGGCAGTGCACTGGGATGGAACAGGCTGCCAAGCTGTGTGAGGGGCGAGCCCCACTTCTGCAGTGCTGGAGCCTGGGGGGAGGGGTGGAATGGGGGTAAGGCAGAACCTGCGGTGCACTGGGCCCCACACCTGGAGCACTGGAGGGAGGCTGCCTCAGGTCCTCCTCGGGATGGCCCTGGCCAGCATCATCCTCAGGTCCTTGGTATTTTCTGTCAATTTCCCAGGCCAAAGTAGCTAACCCCTCACTCCTACTGAGCCTCTGCTGCTCCATGTGCTGCCTATCCTCCAGCTTTGCTTTGTCTCCCCACAGGAGAGCCCAGCCCTTTGCCCCTCCTCCATGCTCCTCCCCACAAAGCTGATTGGCTAGCAGAGAGTGCCACTCAAGGACACAATCACTTGGCTCCCTGGGAGTGACTGAGCAGACCAGTGGGAGGCACCAATAGAGCAGGTCCATGAGCTCAGCCCATGCTGGAGGCAGCCAGACAGCTTGAGGGGAGACAGAGCCTGGCAGGGCCAGGAGATGGGAAAGGGGCGAGGCAGAGAACAAAGACGGGAACAGAAAAGAGCATCCATGAATGTCACTGAGAGGTAGAGTTGGCAAAGTGGCAACAGCATTTTTCACCATAGCACCATAGCACTTCTGGAAAGGGGCAGCTGGACTCTCTTTTGCTCCTCCCCAGTTTTCACTTGCTTGTGTGTGAGCCCTTTACAAGGCACTTTGCTGGGGGGTAGGCTAGCCCAGCTGGTTGGCCTATGGTGCTAATTATGCCAAGGTGCTGTGTTCAAACCCCTTGCTGGGCACTGCAGGCTTTTGGCAAGGTGGCTTGTTCTCCTTTAGCTGCCTGCTCTGGGCAGGGAGGCCAGAACAAGAAACAGGCTGAGCAGCTTGCAGGGAGCAGGTAGGAGTCCTGGTGGAAGAAGGGACCAGCAGACACAGACCCTGTGCAGCCCCAGCCTGCTGGGAGGGGTCTCTGGCCAACTCCTTCCCTCAGCTCCCTCCTTCTCCTTGGGCCCTTCCCCAGGGGCAGGAAAAGATGCTCATGTCTTGCCCCCATTGTCACTAATCCACTCACCTGATGACACACATTCTTGCTGCTTGCAGTGTCCATCAGAGACAAGTGAGGGCCTCTGTCCTCCCTGGCCCTGGCTGCTGTTTCCCCTCCTGCTTAGCTGGCTGGCCCCAGGTAAAGTCACATGAGCCAAATGTGCCCCCATCAGCACATGAGCCTCAGCCCTTGTGAACACCCTATCCCCTAAGCCACTTCAGCACCCACTCCACCTCTGTTCCTTCAGAGGGAACCTTATCCTGCTTTCCAAATGTGCTCTCCAGGCGAACACCATATCCCCTATGTCAGTGTTTCCCAATTTCATTTGGCCCCGGAACCCTTTTAAACTTGGAAGAATTCTGAGGAACCCCTACAGCCGGGGGAAAATTTGTTGAGGAAAAAAAAAACACCACCACGCTGGCTCCTCTCTGTCACTCTTGGGGAAGAGGGGGGGGCAGAGAGAGTGATGGAGTTCTCACAGAACCCTTACTTTGTGGAGCCACAGGGTTCCATGGCACACCATTTGGGAAACACTGTCCTATGCCAACTCAAGAAACCACCCCACCTTCCTTGTGGCCCCTATCTAGGGCCAGCACTGGGTGGGCTTTAGCCAAGGAAGCAGCCACTCTGAGGAAGAGTTGGGAGGGAGGAGGGGCTAATCAGATTAATGTGATTTGTCAGTGCAAAGCAGGATAATGCAACAATCAAGGGCAGGAGCATCTCATGGGAAAGCTACATGCTCATATTGCCAAAGCCTGGGATTGAACCAGGGACCTTTAGATCTTCAGTCTAATGCTCTCCCAACTGAGCTACTTTGGCTACTGCAAACAGACTTGTAATTCTCTGTCTGGGATGTTTGGCAGCCATGCTGCACAAAATGGACATCATCAGGCACTGCCCAGGATGGCAAGACTGGCCATTCCACAGCATCCCTCTCTCTCAGCCCAGAGCCAAGTTTCTCTCTAAGCCAGGCCTGGGCAATATAGGGCCAGCGGGCTGGATCCAGCCCACCAAGCCACTGCTTGCTCTGCCCCCGCACACCACTGAGAAAAGGGACTGCTGGGCCATTTGTGTTTCACAGCTGTGGGGGAGGATATCGGAGGGGCTTCATGCGCTGTCCCTGCTCCTAGCACAATCCCATTGGCTGGTTCCTGGCAGCATGACGCACCATCCCCCCTCCACTCAGGTTCTTATTCACTGTTGCACATTTACCTTGAAGCCTGTCTGGGGGCAGGGCAGGGAGGGAGGCTGCCCTAGAAATGTGTTTGGCTTCTGGCCGGGAGTCAGCCAGGTAAGTCTCCCAGTCAGAGCCTGCCTCTGGCACCCTAGCCCCTCCCTTTTCTCAACCCACTGGCATCCCACATAAACCAAACCCTCTGTCCCCCTCCTGAACTCAGACCCCTCCTAGATCCTGCACCCCAATCCTCTTCCCCAGGTCACAATCCAAACCCCTGCAACTATTCCTGAACCCCAGTCCTGTGCCCCAACTCTCTCCCAGGCTCCACATGCCCTCCTGTACCCCAGTCTCTTACCCCAAGCTCCCGTCTGCACCCAACCCCCATCTCCTCCATTAATAGCATGGAAAAGTGCAGCCCTTGGAGTGGTTCCCCATCAAAAGTTATTGCCCATCCCTGCTCTAAACTGTGCTGCAGCCCAGCCCCACACCTGCTTAATGAGCCCTGCCCAGCCAGGGACTTGGGACTCTGCACACGGAGCTGCCACATCTCCTCCAGAGCCCTTAGGTTGGCACCAGTGAGGCCTGAGTCCAGACAGTTCCCAGTGGAGCCCAGGGAGGGCAGAGGGACTTGGGGGTGGGGCCGAGGGTTGTGCTGAAAGGCTGCAGGCACCGTTAGACCCTTTTGTCCTTCCCTGTCTCACCCCAGCACTGAGCAACACTCAGTGTCGGTCTGAGCATCCGTCCTGCTTTGGGACATGTCTCTGTGGCAAGAACCTGCCCAGGCGGCTCTCGCAGTGAGGCCCCTACCTGGCAGCACTGAGCAGTGAGAGCTGAGTGAAGCAGAGGCAGGAGCAGGGGGAAAAGGCTCCATGACTGTGTCAGAGGGAGGCTCTGCCCTGGCCAGTGGGGAATCGTTGCCTCTCCGAGGGGCCCAGATCTGGTGGGTCATTTCCCCAGGTTACTGAGTTGGGACTGGAGCTGCTTCTGTGTTGCCTCCTTCAGCAACAGAACTGAAGAAATGGATCTTGTGCCAGCCTGACTGTGCGCTGGACTAGTGCTGTGTGTGCGGCACCGAGCCTCCTGCAGGGCTGGCCACACGCAAGAGGAGAGGGGCAGTTCGAGTCATCCAGCTCTGCCCCTTCTGAAAGAGGCTTCTGTAAATTGCAGGTGCTGCCTTAGTGATGAGGGAGAGAGTGGGAAGGGGTCTCTAAGTAACCTGTTAGGTCACAGGTGTGATAAAAGATTTCAGTGAGGGGAGAGTAATGACTGCACAGTTCTCATGTGAAAACCTCAGGCTGGGAATCAAATAGAGCCAGTAGCAGTGAGAGTGCTGAATCCTAGCCGCTAGATCACTATGGAGACAAACATGTAAGTCAGGGCTCATCAGCATGTGGCCCACATCCCATTTGTTTGCAGCATGCGGTACAATTTTTGTTTACACAGGTCTCAAGACACGGCCCGCGGGCAGGATCCTTTGAACATGGCTCCACTGGGAACATGCTGCACAACAGCGATTCAATATAATGGTCTTCTGTTGAGATGCATTTTAGTAGCTAAATACCTGGACTGTCATTGCTCATTAAAAGTGCTGTCACATGGGTAGAAATCGAGTAAATATTGCATTTTATAAATATCAGCAGAACTGACTTAAATGGGGCCTGCGTGCTGTGTACTTTTGCCTTAATCTTTGTATTCATGCCTGTCAGTGTGAATGAAGCTATTTGCATATATTTGTGCATGTATATGCAACCACACTGAAGTTGCAGCCCTCTATGGATTTATCCAGATGTAATATGATATTCACTGTCTTATTATCAAGGCCTTTTAAAATAATTTCTAACATTCTATCTGCTGTTTTGATGCTGCTGTACGTGGAGTGGATGTTTTCAGAGATCTACCCAACTGACTTGTTTGGACATTCATTTTCACTTAGCATGTGTGTTACAAATTCATTATACTCATGGCTTTATGGCTAAAATCAGCACTCTCAGCAATTTTCAATTAAAAGGTAAATACCTCTCCTTTTCAGAGGCCTGTTTTAGGCCAAAGGTTAGTAACAAAATGCTTCTCCAAATTGTGGTATTGCAGGGAATCTTTCTGTAGCATACTTGTTATCATGTTTGTGTAACACACAAAAGCTCCCTGGTTCAAAACCAGGTCAAAATACAGGGTCTTCTCTCATTGTAATTTCCCCTTAGTGCTCTGGTAAGTACAGTTCCTTGTGCCTGGGATAAACTCAACTCTGATATCACTTAGGCTATGTCTACACTGCCCTTGAAATAAGATGTGCAATTTATGCTACACAAATGGCATACTTATTTCGAAATTTGGTGCTGTCTACACAGCACCAAATTTCAAAATAAAATGCTATTTTGAGACATCCTTTAACCCTCGTGGAATGAGGGCTACCAGGATGTTGAAATAGTGCATCTGTTATTTCAAAAAATATTTTGAAATAATGGGTGGCTTGTGAAGACACGGGGTAGCTATTTCGGGATAACTCTGGTATCCCGAAATAGCTTTGATGTGTAGACATACCCTGAGGGTGGTGACATCAGCTGAGAATGCGCCTTGGTACCAGCCTGGGAAGCAAGATGAGTCAGGCCAGGCACCTGTTGGAGGTTTGTGGCTTGGCCTCCCCTGCCCTCGGAGGCTGGCGTATGGAGGCGGCTCTTCCTGATGCCTCCCTTGTGCAACTAGCACAAGGAAGACATAAGGCAGGAATGGGGCAGAGGCGGAAAGCCAAGCTGAGGGAGGGAGGGGAGAAACTCAGCACCTTAGTGGGACTCAGTGGGGTGAGCAGAGCTCCCCCTTGTTCTGCCAAAGCCTGTGGGGTACAGCTGGCTGAAGGGAGGCAGAGTCCTATGTCTGTCTCAGGGCGTCCCGGGAATGGCTCCTTGCAGCCCAGTAGAAGAAAGGGGTTCTGGGAGAAAGGAAAACAAGCAAAGCTGGGTCCCAGTGGGCATGAGCCAGCGCCCCACTTTGGCTGAGCTGGGTGGGGGATGGTGGGTTTGAGAAGCTCCCTGTCAGCCTCTGTGGCTGCCCCAGGGTGTGATCTGTGGCTTTAGACATGGGAGTGGGGCTGGCTGTGGGCAACAGGGACCCACAAAGCCCCCAGCTGCCCTTGGGATGTTGAAATCTGAGGCAGCCATGCTAAATACGGCCTGTCAGAGACCAGACCCAATGTTAGTATCTGCCCGGGTGTTCTTATCAGAATCTCCTGTGTGTGTCTGTGCAGCCTTTGACTTTGGATTCTGGGTCTGTCTGTCTGTGGTACACAACTTGTGCTGTGTGTCTGGGCCACACTCACAGGCAGTGTGACAATGCTCTGCCTCGCCTGCTTGAGGGCTCCTCCTGCACCATAGAGAAAGCGAGGGACATGGTGTAGGGCTCAGCAGGGTGTGCAGGGGCAGGCCCATGCCCAGAGCTGAGACCGACAACATCCCTCCAGGAAGCACAGCCAGGCTCTCCACAAAGGAGCCAAACAAGGGCTCAGCCTCAGAGGCAAAGGATGTAGACACAATGGAGAAAGTTCAGCAGTGGGCAACCAAGATGGTGAGGGGGCTGGAGCACATGACTTATGAGGAGAGGCTGAGGGACTTGGGTTTGTTTAGTCTGCAGAAGAGAAGAGTGAGGGGGGATTTGGTAGCAGCCTTCAACTTCTTGAAGGGAGGTTCCAAAGAGGCTGATCTCAGCGGTGACAGATGGCAGAACAGGGAGCAATAGTCTCACGTTGCAGTGGGGAGGACTAGGTTGAACGTTAGGAAAAGCTATTTCCCGAGGAGGGTGGTGAACACTGGCATGGATTCCCTAGGGAGCTGGTGGAGTCTCCATCTTTAGAAGAGGTTAAGTCTCAGCCTGCCCGAGATGATTGAGTTGGGGTTGGACTTTATGAACTCCAGAGGATCCCTTCCAGCCCTATAATCCTACAGGCCTCTGCCAAAGGCTGGTATTGAAGTAGGGACCATTAGATCTTCAATTTAAGGCTCTCCCAACCGAGCTACTTCAGCAGCTGCTAGCCAAGCTCTGGGGCCCCCACTTCTCTTATTTTGCCAGTGGCCCTCCAAGGCAAGATGACTTTTGCCTGCCCCCCTCAGCTTGACTTGCTACTTTGCCCCATTCCTGCCTCCTTTCTCAGGCTGACCCAATGGCTGAAAGGGACTGCAGATGCTCATGGTGGGGAAGAAGATGGGCAACTAGACCCTGGTGGTAAGAGGGTCAAGGGTCCAACCCTCTCTGTGCCACTTGGCCTTGGATCCTGGCCACCCAGCATTCACTCTGATGAGACGATAATATGTGGAGGGGGAATTTTGACACCTCCCCTCATCTGGGCTGGAATCCCAGCTCCCACAGGGCTCACTGCAAGGGGAAATCCCTGAAGGGACTGAAAAAAACAATGCTCCAGGTGAGGCTTGAACTCACAACCTCAGCATGTCTGCTTCTGGTACTGCCTTATAAGTACTGTGCGCTGACCCATTGCGCCACTGGAGCAGCTGTTTAAGTCTCTTCTGCAAAGTCCTTAGATTGATAAAGTCAAGAACAAAGTGGAATTGCACAAGAGGGGGCAGAAGGCAAAAGCATTGATTCCCAAGGATTTGCAACTCACCAGCATCTCACCAGTAGGTTCCACTGGGAGCTGAACTCAGATTCAAAGTCCTGAGTGCTGCCCATTACACCCTGTGGCCTGTAATCAGTGCTTTCTCTGGGCACCTGTGACTCTTGGCTGGCAGAGATAAATAAGCTATTTGGAAATAGATTTGAAATAAGATGCACAATTTGCATAGCACAAATTGCAGATCTTATTTTGAGTTTAGGGTGCAGTGTAGACACACCCTCAGGGTGTGCCTATAATGCACTGAGGGTAAAAACACGATATGCAATTTGAGCTATGTAAATTACGTATCTCATTTTGAACTTATTTTGAAATAGCTTTGGCATCTACACAGCACCAAATTTCAAAATAACTTGTTATTCTGAAACGTCCCTTACTCCTCATGGAATGAGGTTTATAGGGATGTGGGAATAGTGAGCCCGTTAGATTTCAAAATAAGGGGCTTGCTGTTAAGACACGGGATAGCTATATCAGATACCTCCGTACCCTGAAATAGCACTGCAGTGTCGATGTAGCCTTACAGGCCCACAGGAGGGGGCTGGTTTGAAGCTGAACTTTCGGCTTTCTGCTCTTGGGACTCTCTGTTGAGGTGAGAAGAACCAGGTGGTGGGAGGCACCAGCACTCTAACAATGCACCCTAAGGGGGTGTCTGCAGGGCAAAGGAAACCCAGGCTGAGTAGAGACACGTGCAGAGCCCTTCCCAGGCATCAGGCCAGGATGTAGGCCAGGGACTCTGCACCTCCAGCCTCCTGCCTCCACCTCCTCCCTGCCCTCCTCACAGCCCTACCCCCCAACCTCCTCCCCAGTACTAGGCCAAACTTGCCAGGGCACAGAGGGGCCAGGAGGTTCCCTCTGAGTAATCTCAGCCCTCAGCACAAATTCAGCTGCAGGCTCACAGCTCTACTGCCCTTCTCCAAGCCTGCCTCCTTCTGCCCCCACTGAAACTTCCCCCTCTCTCTGGCATCTCCTGTGGGCATCCCGGCTCCAGCTGCCAGCTCCACAGGGCTACAACAGAGACTTTAGTCTGTTCCCAGCACTCCCCACTGCCCCCTTGCTCCGTGACTGGGAGCAACACCACATCCTGCCTGTCCCACAGGCCCTTCCACTGGTTGCCATCTTCCACCCACCCTCTCTCTGGTCCTTACACACAGGCTCTGGCTACATCTGGCTAGTTCTTCACCACATCACTGAGGTATGGCCCCTCCTGTCACAGCTCTCAGTTAAACTCCTCCAGGGTCTCTGCCCCTCACGCTGGGTCACTCCAGTGTTGCTGCCATGAGAATGGGCCCTTGTCTGGCTCTTGTCTGCTCAGGGTTTTTCAGGGGGAAGGTAACTTACATTTCTTACAGGTCCTGTCCTATCACAGTTCATCCCTCCGGGGCTTAGGCTGGGGGGCAAAGGGGCTGAGATACAACAGGACCTGAAAGAAAGTTAGGGGTGGGGTGGGGTGGGGTGCGGAGGGCTCAGAGCTAAGGATTGGGGGAGATGCAGGAGTTAATGCAGGAGGCTGGGGGTTGTATGAGTCAGAGCTGGGCTGGAGCAATTGGTCTGAATTCAATTTCCACTCAACACAACATCTGGCTCAGCTCTTCCACCCCAGCATGTGCTATGCTGCAAAGCAGAGAGAGGAGATGACAGGAGGGGGGCTCACTTGTGGGGCTCTGTGGTGCAATGTTGGACTTCTAAGATGTGGTGGTCTGTGTGAGCTATGCCAGTTATTCAAAGGTTGTGGGTTCAAATCCCACCAGAGCCACTTTAGCTGCTCGCTGATGACCAGGCCAGTTTTCACACATGAGCCAGCCCTTGAATGTGACCACAGGGGCCCAGAACAAGGGAAGAGAGACAGGGCTGAATACCAGGGGCTACAACTCTCTGTGTAACAGCCAGGCCTGCTTGCACCTTCCACACATGCAAGGAAGTGAAAATGGGACTCAGATAAAGGAAGTCCAGCTGCCTTCTGGGGCTGCTCCTTCCCAGAAGTGTTATAGTAAAAAATGCTGCTGCCACTTTGCCACCACCTCTACCCCTCTCTGACATTCATGGATGTTCTTTTTTGCTCCCCTGTTCCCATTTCCTATCTCACACCTTTCCTGTCCCCTTGCCCAGAGGGAGCCAATTCTGACAGTGTATTTCTAGTCCAGCCTAATTTGCTTCTCCCGGACAGATGATGACAAAGGTGAGAGGTGGCACAAAAAGATACCCCCCCGCACACTTTGCTACAGCTCACTATTCTCACCCTCTGACCAGGGCTCACTGGTTGGGCTGGGTTGGTCCTTGCTCCCACACCTTGCTGAGCTTTTGGACTCTCCACTTCAAATGGGGACACAAAAAATAGTGTACAAAATTTAAAAATATTGTAATTTGTAACAAGGTACATGTGATGTAGTGAGGATTGTGTTCACTGTTTGCTTTGTTATGCTTCATGTGTTTCCTACTGTCCTGTACTATTCTGTGGACAGGTTTACATATCTCGGCAGCACTCTATCGAAGGCAGCCAACATCGACGAGGAGGTGAATACTAGAATTGCCAGAGCCAGTGCAGCTTTTGGAAGGCTTCAACTTAATGTTTGGAATCGAAGAGGCATTAAGACTGAGACCAAGCTAAAAGTCTACTTGGCGGTCGTCTTGCCCACCCTCCTCTATGCTTGTGAGACCTGGACTATATATAGTCGTCATGCGAAAAAGCTGAATCACTTCCACCTGAACTGTCTACGGAAACTGCTGAAGATAAGATGGCAGTATAAAGTTCTAGATACTGATGTTCTTCTACAGGCTAATATAACAAGCATCCACACCATGCTTTGCAAGGTACAACTCAGATGGTCTGGCCATGTTGTGCGCATGTCCGATGATCGATTGCCCAAGAAGATGCTCTATGGTGAATTACAACATGGCAAGCGATCTCTTGGAGGTCAAAAGAAGAGATTCAAAGACACCCTTAAGGCCTCCCTTAATAACTGTATCATAGATCCTGGAAATTGGGAGAGTATTGCTGATGATCGTTCTACTTTGCGCAGACGAATACATGATGGTGCAATAGCCCATGAACAAAAGAGACTGCGTTATGCTGCAGAGAAACATCTTCTTCACAAGTTCAGAGCTGGTATCTTCTCTTCTTCCGGTCGGCAGTCCGATCTTCCATGTCCCACTGTGACCGTCAATTTCGGGCTCGGATTGGACTAATCAGCCATCTCCGAACCCACCCCCAACTAAACTGATGACACTGGGTGGTCCTCATTGACCTCGATGGATGAACAACACTGTTCTGTGGTAACCCCATGTGTGTGCCTCAGTTTCCCTGGGCACTGCACTGATACCCGGCTGGGGATGGGAAAGTTGGGTGTGCTCTCACTGAAGCTCCCACCGGTCTCCCCATCTTAGCATGTAAGCATCTTAGCATCTTAGCATAGAATCATAGAGCTGGAAGAGACCTCAGAAGGTTATCAAGTCCAGCCCCCAGCCCAAGGCAGGACCAATCCCAACTAAATCAACCCAGCCAGGGCTTTGTCAAGCTGAGACTTATACATCTCTAGGGATGGAGATTCCCCCACCTCCCTAGGGAACCCATTCCAGTGCTTCACCAGCCTCCTAGTGAAATAGTTTTTCCTAATATCCAACCTAGACCTCCCCCACTGTGACTTGAGACCATTGCTCCCTGTTCTGCTATCCATCACTACTTTCTCCAGCCTCTTTGGAACCTCTCTTCAAGAAGTTGAAGGCTGTTAACAAATCCCCCCTCACTCTTCTTTACTGCAGACTAAACAAACCCAAATCCCTCAGCCTCTCCTTGTAGGTCATGTGCTCTAGCCCCCAATCACTGTGGTCGCCCTCCACTGGACCCTCTCCAATGCATCCACATCCTTTCTATAGTGGGGGAGAGGGGCAGAACTAGATACAATACTCCAGATGTGGCCTCACCAGAGCCGAACAAAGGGGAATAATCACATCTCTGGATCTACTGGCAATGCTCCTCCTAATGCTGTGGTCACCAACCAGTAGATCGTGAGCTACCAGTAGATCTCTGGGGGTCTAAGAGTAGCTCTTGAGCCCTCTCTGAACTGTGCACCTGCGCAGTACATTTACATTAGTTTTCCTCATTTGAGGAGCAGCTACTCACTGAGCAACAACACAGGTGAGTAGCTGCGAGGAATGGTGGGAGTTGGGAGGTTGGGAAGGCTGAAACACCCCAGCCAGCTGACTGTGGCTTTCACAGCTGGAGCTAGGCACAGCCTCCCTGGGCTGAGCGCAGGGCAGCCGGGCTAGAGGGAAGAGAAGCAGCTGCCCAGCCAGCTGGCCATGGCGCTCAGCCAGGGTGCACCACGCTCCACGTGGGCTGGCGCAGAGGAGAAGCTGCCTGGCCAGCTGGCTGTGGCATTCAGCCCAGAGGAGGCTGAACCATGCTCCAGCTGATTGGGCAGCTTCCCCTCTGTGCCTGCCCACATGGAGCTTGGTGGCACCCTGGCTCAGCTGGCTGGGCAGCCGCTTTTCTTCGCTCCAGCCCGGCTGCCCTGCGGTCAGTCCAGAGGGAGCGCAGGTCAGAGGCTTCCCTCCGTGGCTGGTGTAGGGAACTCCCTGCCCCCAATCTTGTTCCCTCTCCTCTGCCCTAAACTTGTCCCCCACCCTCCTGGCCCCCTGTTCCCTCTCCCTTGCCCCCCCGACCCTGCTGCAGAAACCTGCCCCCCCCCGCAGAAACTTGTCCGCCGGCACGCTGCCCCCCCTGCAGAAACCAGTTCCTTCTGGCACCCTGTCTCCTACTACAGAAACCTGTCCCCCTGCTCCCCTCTGCAGAAACCTGTCCCCCCCAGCACCCTGTCCCCTGCTGCAGAAACCTGTCCTGGCACCCTGCCCCCTCTCCCCTGCCCTCACTGGCACCTTGTTCCCTGCTCCAGAACCCACTAGCACCCCTCCCCAGTACTGTGTCCCCTGCTCCCAAATGTATTTTCTATGGGTCAGTGACCCCTGACTCAAGGCAGGTTCCCTGCCATTCTCATAAATAAAGACAATGCAGAAACTTTTTGTGTTTAACATAGTATTCTATTTAAAAATGAAGCCTAGCCAACAAACCCCCAATTGGGGCCAAGCCCCCATCTGGCCACAACCACTCCTGCACTCCCCCTTCCCCAGACCTTAGATCTGAGCCTATCAAACACTGGAACCTCAGCCCCTCATATACCCCAACCCAAATTCCTGCACCCTCACATCCACAAGCCTGTGGCTTGCTTAGTATCACAACACTGCCCAGCCTGGAGCCCCCTCCCTGAGCCAGTGTCCCCTTCTCCACCTCCTCCTGCATCCAGATTTCCTTCCAGAGCTTGCACCTCTCACCCCTTCCCACACCCAAATCCCTCATTCCCACCCCAGAGCCTACACATCCTGTCTCAACACAGCAAGGGTCCAGCTAGACTGCAGGAGCTTTTCAGGATTCTGGGGATATCCCAAAAAAACCTCTTCTGCATCCAGGGTTGCGTTTGTTCTTCCGCTTCTTTAGTGGAAGAGCAAACAGGCTCTTTTGGTCAGCCCTATATTCCTCTTTCCACAAGGAATAAGGTGGCTTCCAAAAGAAGGGTTTTTTTTCTGACATTTGGTCCAGTGTAGACAGGCCAAATGTTGGAAAAACCTCTTCCTACAGAAGAATAAAAAAAAATAAGCAGCAGTATAAGGATTGGGGATAGCAAGTGATGGCGAGAAGGAGAATAGAGAGGGCGGGGCTTCAAGGAAGGGGCGGGGCGGTAGATCTTGGCTTGGTCTATCATTTAAAAAGTGATCTTGGGTGTAAAAAGGTTGGAGACCTCTGTCCTAATGCAACCTAATATGCCATTAGCCTTCTTGGCTACAAGGGCACACTGTTGACTCATATCCAGCTTCTCATCCACTGTAACCCCCAGGTCCTTTTCTGAAGAACTGCTACTTAGCCAGTTGGTCCCCAGCCTGTAACAATGCTTGGGATTCTTCTGTCCCAAGTGCAGGACTCTGCACTTGTCCTTGTTGAATCTCATCAGACAGCAATAGCTCAGGCTGTCCTGTAGCCTGAGCCTAGGTGGAAGGTAACACCTTTTGAAGCTAGCCAAACGAGGAGGCGGGGCTGCCAGCAGGGTTGGGACTGGCTGTGGAATGTGTGGGTCCTCTGGGCTGGCTGAGTATGCAGGGCTCTGGGTCCCTCTCTCCCCAAACTGGATTGTGCTGACTGCTTCTGGTTCCTGTGCTAACAACAAGTCTGTGCTGCACAATGCTCCTGTCAACAAATAAGCCGAGTTGCTGGCTGAGAGTCACGTCCTACTGCACATGGAGGTGCAGGGCCCAGAGACTCCCCCACACTCCGTGACAGTACAGAAACAAGAAGAGCTTCCCCCCCCTCCCAATATCAGAAACCGAAAAACATTTTTGGAGACAAAGTGATTAACAGCTTCTGACTGAAATGCACATGACAATCAAACTTCTCCAGCGCTCAGGTCTAATCCAGCTCAGTGTTTCCATGGGAACCAAAATCTTTCCCGTCAGACCCAGCCAGTCACAGAAATCCCCTTGCTCTTCAAAAAGACTTCTTGGTGCTTCTCAAGCCAGGCCCTACAGGGAGCCACCGGGGCAGGAACCAGCCCTTGGAGCTTGGCTTGCACCAGACCTGGCAGTTCCCACCACCTCTCACCTGAGAGGAAGTGACTCATTCTTCCTTCCTTCTTACCTTACTTCTCCATTCCTCTCAAAGGTTTCCTCTGCCTCAGGACCTGCCTCCTCAGTGCGCTGCATCTCTGCCACTGGGCTGGGAGTAGGCATCTCCACAGTCTTTGCCTTGGGCCGAGAAGTCTCTTTGGGACTGTTCCATTGATGGCGTTAGTCAGCCCAACAGCCCCCTGGCTCCCGAGGGGTAGCTTTACAAGTGCCCAGTGTCCATTGGTATTTCCTGGGGCTTTGTGTAGGGGGATTGGGCTTGGCCATCTTCTCCACAGGAAATGCTTCTTCTTTGTAACAGCAGCTCCCATGAGTTCATGGAACTACTCCTTCTCAGATTGGGAAAGGGACGACTAAGGGGTGATGTGGTAGAGGTTTATGTAAGGATGACAGAGGTGCAGAAAGTAAATAAGAAATTATTTTTTTCTCCTTCTCAAGAACCAGGCTGACAGAATGAAATTAGTAGGTAAAAAAAATTAAAAGTAAACAAAAAGGAAGCATTTTTGCACCCAACTCTTAGTCAACCAGTGGAACTCCTTGCCAGAAGATGCTGTAAAGGTGAAATCTACAAGAGGGTTAAAAAAGAACTGGATAAATTAATCCAGGAAAGGTCAATCAATGACTTTTAGCCAGGATGGGCAGGGATGGTGTTTGTTGCCAGTATTTGACAGACACTGACAATGAGGAACAGGGATGGGATCACTTGATAATTGTCTGTTCTGATAACAGCCTCTCTCCATCCTCTTTGGAACCTCCCTTCAGGAAGTTGAAGGCTGTTATCAAATCCCCCCTCACTCTCCTCTTCTGCAGACTAAATAAGCCCAAATCCCTCAGCCTCTCCTCGTAGGTCATCTGTTCCACCCCCTAATCATTTTGGTTGCCCTCTGCTGGGCCCTCTCCAATGAACATAAGAACATAAGAATGCATCCACATCCTTTCTATAGTGGGAGGCCCAGAATTGGACACAATATTCCAGATGTGGCATTAGAGGGGAATAAAAATAACTTCTCTAGATCTGCTGACAATCAGATCTTTTTTACTCTTGGTAATGAGGACAAGCATAGAAAGAGACCCTGTAGTGTTATAGGTGCTATAACCAGGGCTTGACAAGCAGCAGCAAGCCCCACTGTGCATGCACAGACCATGCTGCAGCACCAAAGGCAAGCAGCTTGCCAAGCCCTGTCTATAACATGTTTCAGTGATGACAGAGCAATGACAAGCAGTTTTCTTGGAGAAAGTGAGGCAGTTTTCTGTGAGTGGGAATTGAACCATGGCCACAGCACTGAGTGTGTTGGAGTCTAGCCACTAGACCACCAGGCACTCAAAAGTGATTCAACTATACGAGCCTTTCACAGGCCACTTTCTGTCCCCTTGAGGCCATGGGTCCATTCTCCATTGCCCAGAGGGTACAAGAACAGAAAACAAACAGAACACCAAAACAGCCAGACAGGGTGACACCAGTTGTTCATCTTGCTCAGGATCTTCTTTCATGACAGAAGCCAATTCCATTGCCCCAGAGGGAATCATGAGTACAGACGATTATCAGTTGAGCCCTCCCATCACCCCTTCCTAACCTCTGGCACACACGGGCCATATTTTGCTCAGGCCTGGCTTAAAGGGAACTTGGAATATAACAGGGGTGTCCGACCTTTTTAACCACAAGATCACTTTTTTAATTTAAGTGCAATGTAAGATTTACCTCAAACCCAAATACCCCAGCCTGGCTTCCTTCCCCACCTTTTCTGAGACCCCACCCCTGCTCCGAGGCCTCACCCTGCTCACTCCATTGCCTTCCTCCTCAGATTTCATTTACTTTCACCAGGCTGGTGTAGGGGTTTGGGGTGCAGGCTCTGGTCTTGAGCCAAGGGGTTCAGAGTTTGGGAGGGGACACCCTGAAGGTAGGGAGGTGAGGTGGGGTGGGCTCTGGAGAGGCCTAGGGCATGGGTGGCCAACCCATTACAGGCAAAGAGACAAAATAGTTGTCCATATAGCGCAAAGAGCCAGGGAAAAGTTGTCAAGGAGGGGTGGAAAAGCCCCCAGCCACATTTGGTAAAAAAAGGCTAAAAGCTTTTTGGCCACACCAGTCACCATCTTGAAAACACCATTTTGAATTGCTGCACCAGGGGGTTCCCCTGCCCTGGTGAACACAGGGAGCCGGGAGCCGTTTTCAGAGGTGCAGGGAGGAGGGGCTTCACGAGCCACACTTTTGAGAGGAGAAAAGCCTGTGGAAGCAAGGGATTCGTGTGCAGCCATCTTAGTCTTATTAACAAGAAAGCAAGAGTCAGGCTAATTCTGACTCTTGACAACTCGAGACCTGTAATAAGATGCTGCCTTCGCCTCGTTTTAGGAGATAAGGATAGAATGCTGACTCCAGCAGGGACCTTGGGATGTGGTAGCATCTGGGAGGAACTAAGATAACTGTTAGCCTTGTTATATGTAATGGGAAAGTATATAAATTGCTTCATAATTGCTTGTATTTTGAAGATCTGCCTGGCCGGGGCGGGGGTGTGGGTGTCTCTTCCCCCTGTCCAAATCAGGCTTCCCTTGCAATATTGCTAGATTAAACTGCCTCTGGCTACTTGTTGCTTACAAACGCAGAGCGAGGACAATGTTTTCTTCCACAAGCTGCATGCGGCTCACTCCCTGCAGGCTGGCCAGGGCTAGGGCATTTGCCTGGAGAGTACAGGGTTAGGGGCTCTAGCACCCCGCCCTGTTGCAAAAAGCCTCCAGCCCAAGCTATTACTTGATTTCACACATGGATTTTCTGGAAATACACTTGACTAAACTATAAGGTCCTGCCAACACATGACTTAGGGCAAGTCTACACTTGCACCCTCTTTCGAGAGAGGGATGCAAATGAAGACATTTGAAATTGCAAATGAAGCCAGGATTTAAATATCATGCACTTAATTTGCATATTCATGTTATGGTGCTATTTCGAAAAAAGAAACGCTGTCTAGACACGGTTATTTCGAAAGAAAACCCTTCTTTTGAAATAACCCTTATTCCTCCTACAACGAGGTTTACCAGTTATTTTGGAAGAAGAGTTTTCTTTTGAAATAACCGTATCTAGACAGCGTTTCTTTTTTTCAAAATAGCGTTATTTCGAAATAGTGCCATAACGCAAATATGCAAATGAAGCACGGGATATTTAAATCCAGGCTTCATTTGCAATTTTGAATGTCTACATTTGCATCCTTCTCTCAAAACAGGGTGCAAGTGTAGACTTATCCTCAGAGACTCACAAAAACCCTTCTGCTGACTGCATTGATCGGGGGAGGAGGGGAGAGAAGCGGTCTTCTAAATCACTTCATTACTGATGGTTTGTAAATAATTCCCTGAAGATTTGTAATTGTTTCAGCTGCATCGCCTTTTAAACTCCGCAACTGGTTGTAATCTTTGTAAAACCTTGCAACTTTGGAATCTTTCTAACTCTCAGCCACCTTACTTGTAACTTGCTCTAAACTGCATTCTCCTCCGATATGTGAGAGACAGAGAGAGAGAGAGAGTGTGATGAGTCATTAGACCCAGGGCCGGCCCACAACGTTTTGGCACCTGAGGCGGGGAGCTCAAATGATGCCCCCATGCTCCCTTGCTTGGGCCAAAACTTTGAAAGGTCTCAATTCGCATTCTTTCTGTTCTACTCCTCTCATGGTACTGCTCTGCTACCTACATATGCACCCACAGCAGACACAATTTTCTACACTCTGGGTCCTAGTGGCACCCCTTTCCCCACAGTCTGGCACCTGAGGCGGCTGCCTCAGTTTGCCTCATGGTAAGGCCAGTCCTGACCAGACCACTCAAGGAGACATTGCTAATCTGTGGGATCAAGCGAAGTCTGGGCATGCTCCCTGGTGACGAATATGGTAGGTATAAATGGTAAAATTTCAGAATGTAGAGGGGTAACTAGTGGTGTCTCCCAAGGGTCAGTCCTAGGACTAATCCTATTCAACTTATTCATAAATGATCTAGAGAATGGGGCAAGCAGTGAGGTAGCAAAGTTTGCGGATGATACTAAACTGTTTAAGATCGTCAAGACAGAAGCAGACTGTGAAGAACTTAAAAAAAATCTCACAAAACTGAGTGATTGGGCAACAAAATGGCAAATGAAGTTTAATGTGGATAAGTGTAAAGTAATGCACATTGGAAAAAATAACTCCAACTATACATATAATATGATGGGGGCTAATTTGGCTATGACAAATCAGGAAAGAGATCTTGGAGTTATCGTGGATAGTTCTGTGAAAATGTCCATACAGTGTGCAGCGGCGGGCAAAAAGGCAAATAGAATGTTAGGAATTATTAAGAAAGGAATAGAAAATAAGACACAGAATATTTTACTGCCCCTGTATAAAACTATGGTATGCCCACATCTTGAATACTGTGTACAGATGTGGTCTACTCACCTCAAAAAAGATATTTTGGCCTTGGAAAGGGTTCAGAAAAGGGCAACTAGAATGATCAGGAGTTTGGAACAGGTCCCATATGAGGAGAGGCTAAAGCGACTGGGACTTTTCAGTTTGGAAAAGAGGAGACTGATGGGGGGATATGATAGAGGTCTATAAAATCATGAGTGGTGTGGAGAGGGCAGATAAAGAAAAGTTATTCATTAGTTTCCATAATATAAAGACTAGAGGACACCAAATTAAATTAATGGGTAGCAGGTTTAAAACTAATGAGCGAAAGTTCTTCTCACACAGCACGTAGTCAACCTGTGGAACTCCTTGCCAGAGGAGCCTGTGAAGGCTAGGACTATAACTGAGTTTAAAGAGAAGCTAGATAAATTCAGGGAGGTTAGGTCCATAAAAGACTATTAGCCAGGGGGTAGAAATGGTGTCCCTGGCCGCTGTTTGTCAGAGGCTGGAGACGGATGGCATGAGACAAATCACTTGATCATTGTCTTCGGTCCACCCCCACCTGGCATTGGCCACTGTTGGCAGACAGGTGACTGGGCTAGATGGACCTTTGGTCTTATCCAGTACGGCCGTTCTTATGGTCTTATATGGATGAGTCACAGAAGTTCTACAGTGGCAATAAAAGGAGAGAGAATGTGACAGGAACCCTCTTTCTGAGAAGCTTCTCTTTCTGCAGTCAGAAGTTCTCTTTCTTTTCTGACCAGCTCCCCAGCCAGGATGAGCAGACAGACCCTTCAGAATCTACATGCTTTGGCTCCTTCTGCAACCCATTTGCCTGTGTAAGTGTGCGAGTGCCTGAGGGCAGGAATGACTGTGTGTGAATGAGTGAATAAAAGAAGGTGTGTGCGTGTGTGTTTGTGTGGGAGAGAGCTGGTTCCCCTTTAGTTTAAACCTTTAGTGGCAGCTCTATCCTCTTTAGTTTAACCATATAGCAGAGTGTTAAATCCATGCTAGTATAACCCTGGGTGGTCCCAGTGGGAATTTTTGAGGTAACACCACTCCCTTCCGCCCACGCTGGGAGTGGCTGGACAGCCAACACAGGCTGCCCCAGGGATGGAGCTGGGCCCTGCATGAGGAAGGCAGGATAAGGGACCCCCTGAAGGTAGGCAGGTAGGGTGGGTTCTGCAGTGGCTTAGGTACTTGCCCAAGGAGCACAGGGTGGTGAGCTCAAGTCCACTCCCAATCCCCCTGAACAGCTCAAAGCCCAACCCCACTCACCTTGGGAGCAGCCAACAGCAGATAAGGGACCCCCAGGAGGCAGGGTGGGCCCTGGAGCGGCCCAGGGCATACACATTCCCCTGGGGAGCATAGGGGGCCCCCAGCCAGACTGTCCTCCACCCACCCTAGGAGGGCCAACACAGGATAAGGGACCTTCCCTGAAGGTAGGGAGGCAGGGCAGACCCTGGAGTGGCCTAGGGGATACACACTTGCCTGGGGAACTGTGGGCTTGAGTTCCCCATTTCCCCCCCCCCCCCC
Source organism: Pelodiscus sinensis (assembly GCF_049634645.1). Classification (NCBI taxonomy): domain Eukaryota; kingdom Metazoa; phylum Chordata; order Testudines; family Trionychidae; genus Pelodiscus; species Pelodiscus sinensis. Next base: position 2,987,139 of record NC_134742.1, read on the forward strand.
CCCGGAGTAGCCAGACAGCTACCCCAGGGATGGAGCAGCAAAGCCAAGGCAGGCCTACTCCCATCCTGGCACCACCCCCAAAAGCAGATGGCATGAACAGCAATGGCTCCATGTGCTACCCCACAGTTTCTACAGGCCACAGTTTCCCATTTCTGATCAATGGGAGCTGCAGGCAAGGACAGTATGTGGAGACCCCTGCTCTGACTTTCTCAGGGGCTACAGGCCATGCCAGCCACCTCCAGGAGCATCAATTGGGATAATTATTCCAGACATGACCAGTTAGGCATTTTAGAATTCACTACTCAAATAATTAAGCATAAAAGAGGGAAATGGAAGTTATGAAATGCACAGACCAGTTACAAACCAAAATTAACCCACTTTGCAAGCAGTAAAAGTAGCAACAACCACCCCATGTACATGTTGGTCCAGTAGATGAGGGGGAAGGACAGTGTGTTTGTGAGTGACAGATTTACATGGCCACGCTCCTTTCATCCCCTTCTCTGTGTGGAGAGAGGGTACAGGAGTGGGGGAAAGAGGGATACCCTGACATCAGCACCCCCCTTTTCCCTTCCCTACACCCTGCACAGCAAGCAGGAGGCTCCCAAGGGCAGCTCTAAAGCAGAGGGCAGGAGCAGTGTGACAGTGGGTGGAGGGGCAACTGAAGGCCCAGCGCTTGATAGCTTCCCAGCCAAACCAGTCAGGATAACCTGTCTGAGGCTCCAAGATGTACTGGTAGATCCTGATCTGCTGGTTGGTGACCACTGCTTTAGCCCAAGATCAGTATCTGCATCCCCTCCCCCCACACTCCAAACCTCTGTCTCCAGCCTGATAAAAGTGAGTGAGGATAGGGGAGGGAGGATGGCATGAGCAGAGTCCAGGCCTCAGAGAAGTGGCAGAAAGGAAGCAGGGCAAGGTGGTTTGGGTTTCAAGTAGATCCTGGATTGCGCTTAAATTCAAAGAGTGATCTCATGCTTAAAAAAGCTGGAGACCACTGCCCCAGACCCTTAAGAAAAAAAAAAAAGAAAAAAACCCCACACCCTAAGGCTACATCTACTGGTGGCTTCTTGTGCAAGAACAGCTGTTCTTGTGCAAAAACTTGCCGGGTGTTTACACTGCCCGCATGTTCTTGCACAAGTAAATTTACAGTATAGCGTTGGAAAACAGGGCTTCTTCCGGAAGAGTTATTTCTCCCCCACGAGGAATAAGCTCTCCTATGCAAGACCTCTTCCAGAAGAAGGCAGTATAGACAGGCAACATGAATTTCTTGTGCAAGAAACCCCTATGGCTAAAATGGCCATTGGAGCTTTCTTGCGCAAGAGAGCGTCCACACAGCCATGGATGCTCTTGCGCAAAAGTACATCTCTTCCACAAAACCAAATGGCAGTTTAGACGCACTCTTGTGGAAGACCTTTTGCACAAGAATTCTTGCACAAAACAGTTCTTGTGCAAGAAGCCTGTAGTATAGATGTAGTCTAAGAGAATTTATTTTAAAAACCCTAGGGCTATGGCTACACTACAGGTTTTGCAGGAAGAGGCAATGCAAATGAAGCACAGATTAGCATTTTCTCACACTTCATATGCATAATGTCTTCTGGTCCCGGGAGAGACAGAAGGATCTTGTGCAAAAAGGGGTTTTTGCACAAAAAGGAAACGTTCACACTGAGGCTACGTCTAGACTGGCATGATTTTCCGTTAAAAGCATTTTCGGAAAAGAGCGTCTAGATTGGCACGGATGCTTTTCCGCAAAAGCACTTTTTGCTGAAAGTGTCCCTGGCCAATCTAGACGCGGTTTTGCGCAAAAAAGCCCTGATCGCCATTTTAGCCATCGGGGCTTTTTTGCACAAAACAGTACTGTGCTGTCTACACTGGCCCTCTTGCGCAAATGATTTGTGCAAGAGGGCTTTTGCCTGAACAGGAGCAGCACAGTATTTCCGCAAGAACATGGACAATCTTACATGAGATCGTCAGTGTTCTTGCGCAAATTCAAGCGGGCAGTGTAGAGAGCTGGCAAGTTTTTCCACAAAAGCAGCTGATTTTGCAGAAAAACTGGCCAGTCTAGACACAGCCTGCTTGTTTTTGCGCAAAAATGGTTTGGAAGAGATTATGAAAATGAAATACGAGAAAATGCTAATCCATGCTTCATTTGCATTGCCTCTTCCAGCAAAACGAGCACTGTAGCCATAGCCAGGGCCGGCTCGAGCCATTCCTGAGCACCAGGCAGCGGGTGCGCGATGCATGCACGGCTCCGCGCCTGGACACATGGCACACGCACGGCTTTGCCTACCGGTGCGCTGCGCACCTTATAGCTGCCATCGGGCGTGCAGTGCCCAATGGCAGCTCTAAGGGGCACCACGCAGCCCCTGGTCCCGGGCGTGTGGTGCCTGAGGGCAGCTCTAAGGGGCACCGCACGGCCGGTGCCGCTTACAGCTGCCATCAGGTGCCCCCCATAGCTTGGCACCCCAGGCAGCTGCCCGGCTAGCCCCCTGCTTAATCCGGCCTTGGCTGTAGCCTGGGTTTTGGCAATACAGAACAGTAGGATTGGCAGAGTGAAGAGCACCATTGGAATGTACTGTAACAACAGATGTAGCACACAGAGAAACTATGAAGATGAAATATGTGATTAAAACTCCGAGTAAAATTCTGAATATTTATATATGCAATAAATAAAGTAATAGAAAATAAAAGTGAGCACTTCTGTGCTTGCAGAATGGGGAGTTACTTAAATATATTTCTATAAGATTTCAAGTACAAAATCATTTTCAAAAGTATCTCAGCGCTTTCACCTTTAATCATCTGGCCTGAAGTGAATATTCAGGAAGGAAAATTTACCCAAGTGGCTGATGATGTGAAAAACCCTGAGGGCTAGGGTGACCCTATTTCCCGATGTTGAATGCTGGATTCCTGGTAAATTTGCTCATATTCAAGTGAACTCAAAGGTAACCAGTCAGAATTGAGCATAACTAAGATTAAGTTCCTGTTAAACAATTACTGCGCAGGGATGTAAAATTTTGATTATTTGGCTAATCAAAGAGCGGATACATCCACTATTTGATTAGCTTCCACCTTTGAACTGTAGCAAGAGCCCCAGGGTGAAAGTGCTGCGGGGAGCACAGGGCCAAAGGGAGCAGTTCTCTGCTGGCCCCGAGCTCCCTGTGGTGTTTCAGAGCGGCAGCACTGCATGGAGCCCAAGGTCTGGCCCCAGCCTCCACATGGCACTGCTGCTTTGAAGCACCACCTTCACCTCTTTCTGAAGCTTTAGGCGTCACAAGCCCACACTCTGGCAAGGTGCTGGGCAGTGACGGAGTGTTTTCATTGCTCAGCTGCTGTGAGGCTGCATGAAGGCAGCAGCGCTGGGCGAGTGGGAGCCAGGGCTCCGGGTGAGGCAGGAACTCACAGCCCCGGCACCGAGTGCTGCCCTGTCACACTATTGGGTGTCCCTCGGCCCGGCTCCACACGGCATTTCAATATTTGACATGTATAAGAGCCCCTGCACCCCTCTCCCTCCTGCAGAGCTGGGAGGAGCCGGCAGCAGCCACTGCTCTCCTGTGCCCTGCTCTGAAGGCAGCCGCCACAAACAGCAATGCAGTAGTAAGGGTAGCCATGCTTAGGGTTGCCAGGTGTCTGGTTTTTGCCCAGACAGTCTGTTATTTCTGGCCCCTGTCTGGTAACTCCCCACTCCCCCCCGAAAATACATGTCTGGTATTTTCTGTTTTTCTCCCATGGAAAGCTGGCAGGGACATTGTTTCCCTGCTGCATCTGGCATGGGGGGGAGGAGGGAAGCGAGGACTGCAGGGATTCTTAAAGGCACAGCAACCTTTTTTTGTGTTCTCTCTCTCTCTCTCTCTCTCTCTCTCTCTTTTTTTTTTTGCTCAACCAAGTTTTTTTCCTGCCATATTTGAGATTTTTGGTGAAAGCATCTGGCAAGCCTAGCCGTGCTGCAGCCCCCTCTGCAGTCACCTCTGTGACCCCTCCCCACTCCACACAGTTCCTTTTGGAAGTGGGACCCTACAATTACACCAGGACATTTCAGCTTAAGCTATCTGGTATCACGAAATTACCATTTTAAAAATCCCATGACCATGAAACTGACCAAAATAGCCCATGAAATTGGTAGGGCCCTATAGATGGTCCAATGGAAGAATTCTGTCCATCTAGCTATGGCCTCCCCCAGAGGTGGATTCACTGCACCAATGGGGAAAACCCCTTTTGTGATGAAAGCAGTGTCTGTGCTAGCCACTCAATCCCCAGTCCCTGGCTCTCCCTCTCCCAGACATTCAGCTGCTGCTGAGCTTCAAACTTCTCCCCTAAACCCAATTAATTGTGTCCTGCCACCCCACATCTGCCTGTCCCCAGCCCACCTGTAGGTTCTACCCCCTGCCCAAAGCACACATCTGCCCCTAAGAATCCTCATGCTCCTGCAGCCCCAGGGATCCTCCAGCCCATAGACACTAGGATGACTGTGGCTCAAGAAGCCCATTCTTCCATCCCCAGTGGGCTGTTTTCCCCTATGTCCCGGTGACACGGTGTGACCCAGGATCCCCAAAGTCCCCCAGGCCATAGCAGACAGTGGCAAACAGGCAGCACAAACCCTGGAGCCATGAGATCAGCATCTCTGCCTCGCTCACTCAGTGCTCCCTGGGGTGGACAGGCCAGAGGCTGCTCAGAACTGAGACCCATAGCAACCTGCAGGCTCACCAAGATGACAGGACAGACAGTTGACATGGAGATGGGATAGAGACTGAGGAGTGTGAGCCAGAGAGGCTGGTCTCAGGGCTCCCAGTGGAATAGCCAAACCTGCCCCTTCCCCAGATATTTCAGGGGCGCAGGCTGAGCTGGGATTCCCATCCCACCCAGAGCCAGGGTCGGATTCTCTCCCTGGGGAGGGAGCCCGGTGAAAAAGTGAAGATCAGGGCCTCATTAGCAACATCGATAAATATCACTTGCCCCTGGTCCCAGTCCAGACAAACCTGGATCCTCCTGGGGATCCGGGGCAGGGACAGGCGAGTCGCAGGGGAGGTGAGAGCCCAGAGCTGACCCCACAACCGCTGCACAGCCCAGATCTCCCCCTCAGGGCTGCGCCTGATCAGTCCCTTCCTCCTCACAGACTCTCTGGCCACCCCCACAGCCCAGCGCTCCCCACCCCCGACCTCCACCTCCCAGAAGTGTTGCCCCAAGGTGAGTCCCTCACGGCCCAGCACACACAGCTCAGAGTCAAATCTCTCCGGGTTGCTGGGCAGTGGCTGCCGCGTCCCTGCCCATCTCACATGTTTCCCATCCTCCGACAGGGCGAGCAGGGGATGGGCCGTGTCTGGATCCAGAGTCACAGTCGCTGGGGAGAGAGAATCAGAGCATGAGGGGCAGAGCTTGGCCCTGGGGCCATTTATCACCATCCCCAGCAGCCCTGCTCTGGTGGGGACAGGCCTGGGCCCCAGGGAGCCACCTCTGTCCTGGGCCCTGAGACTGAGCCGAGCTGTCACTGTAGTGCCTCAGCCTGGGCAATGGGACCCACTTCATTAGTTTCTCATTTGTTTGCAAAGGCCTCGGCCTCCTGCTCCCCCAGCTCGGGCTGCTCTATCCCCAGCGTGGAAGGGTTTAGTGAGGCAAGAACAGAGGAGCCAGGTGACCCCTTTAAACCTGTGTGGGATGATACCTCCCCTCTACTGCAGCCTCCACTCTCAGGCCAGGGTGCAGAGGGGAAGATGCAGCACGGGGGAAGAGCTGCCTCACCCCAGAGAGCAGGGGGTGGAATTGGGTGGGGCAGCTCCAGCCCAGAGAGAAGAGAGGAGCTTCTAGCATCACAGGGAGCGGCGCCAATGGGAGAGCCCAGCCCTGCCCAGAGGAAAGGCTGGATGGGGGAGAAGAGCGATGGGGAGCCCCCTGCACTGGGGTGAAGCAGAGGGATGGGGCAGCCTCAGGGCAGAGAGCTCCATGTGGGCGCTGCTCAGAGAGTGGGTTTCTGTGCAGCAGCCTGGGCAGGATCTCAGCCCCACTGCTGGCATCAGGCATCTTCGTGTGACGTCAACTTGGGATCCCCCCCCAGGGGTTCCGGAACCTGGGTAGAATTTGGCCAAGGGGAGAAGGATACAAGGTCCCACAACCTGTGAAGCTGCCACCTTCATGGCCCCGTCCCCTGGGTGCCTTGACCCCTGTGAAGAGACTCTGACCCTCCCCCTGGCCTGGGTGAATCCAGGAGGACAGAGTAGCCTCCAGCCCACATCCCAACTCCCCAGAAAGCCCACAAAGGGCTGGTGGAGGATCCAGGGCTCTTCAGGGAAGCCTGGTTCTGGCTCTTGACCTGGCCCGGGGACAGGGTCTTGGGGGAGAAGAGGACAGGGGCCAGTGCTGGGAAGAAGTTGGGGTGACAGGATAGGGCTCTGCTTCGTGACAGGGAGTTGATCAGCTGCTGCACTACATAGTGCAACTACTGCCTGCAAAGTTCCAGGCCTGCCGTTTGTGGGGTGAGTGTGGCCCCCTGCTTCTCAAACTAGAAGCAGAGACGGGTCAGGCCATCTAACTTTCTACAGTGGGCAGGGCACAGCTCTCTGGTCTCCCAATGCAGGGCCCCTGAGTCTTCTCACTGATCAATGGGTTAGTTTGAGGGCTGGGTATGTTGAGGTCATTGTGGGGTTGGTTGGTAACTTTAGCTACAATTGCAGGAAGATGCTTTCATTGGAATTTTCTCATCATTTGAAGACTATTTCCACTTGAAACCTCACCCTGTCTGAAAGCTCCCAGGTATTTTCCTCTTGCTCTCTTCAGTGCAGAGGGCAGCATGTCTGGTGAGGGAAGGGATAAGAGAGCTGAGATTTCAGGATTCCATATTGCCAACAACACCCCCAATCTTAACACATAGACCGGGTTTTCATTATAGCAGAGACACACTCAGCTATTTAATGTAAAAAAGGTCTGAAGCTTTTTACTTCCTCTTAGTCAGGCACCTCCCAGCAATGGAACCAATCTCCCTGCAGCCTCGCAGCCCCCCCAGGACAATCTATGAAGAGATTTGCTTTCTCCTTAACATCCCCTGAAACCTTCAGAGTCCACTGGGTTGGTCTCATTCACTTACTGCCTCTTGTCAAAACCTAGGCCTGGATCCTGCAGAGACTTGGGAAAAGTTACTCTGATGCCAACTTTGGTCCCTTTGCAAACTCTAAACATCCTACTAGTGTCAAAGTCCTGGCTGTAATGTTGAGCGGTGGGGTCTGTTTACAGAGAGCAGCACGACGGGGCCTCGTCCTCCATAGACAGCAACAGGAACAACAATAAAATCATTTTATCCCAGGGGAAACGGAGGCAGGGGAAGGTTGGCTCCATGGGCCAGATTCACCCTGTGCTAGCAAAAGCAGAGAGGGGAGGCCATTTGTGACCCACTGTTCAGTGGCTGCAGGGGCCAGTGCCGAGGTTGGCTCAGGCAGTTCTGACGCCAGCCAGAGTCACATCCCTGTTACAGGCCCCGTGTGCCTGGGCCAGGGCGCAGAGAGCCAGAGGCCCAACTTTACACTGACCATGTCCCTCTGTCCTGCCTGTACCCCCGCCTCTTCCCCTGCCCTCCCCACCCTTGTCAGGGACACGCCCCTTCCCCACCCTCCCCAGGCCCACCCCACCCCAGCCCTCTCAGGGACACACCTTGGGCCTGCAGTTGCTGGGGAGGAGGCACAAGAGGCTCCTGTGCTGGAGGGACCCCTCACCATGGGGGAGGGGCTTTCTCCTTCCATGCAGCCCCTTGGCCCAAACTGGCTGCCAGACAGGACCAGAGCTCAGTGCGGGGCTGGGACCAGCTCTAACCAGTGGCCTGTAATTAAGGGACTAGACTTTGGGAGTTCACTTTTAGGCCCCTGGGCCTGATTCTCAGCGGGCTGGGGCCCTTAGGGTTGCCAGGTGTCTGGTTTTGAACCAGACAGTCCAGAATTTGAGCTTTCTGTTTGGGGAAACAAATTGAGAAAATAGAAATAAGAAAATAGAAATGTCCAGTATTTTCTAAATAAGATGTAGATTGTGATGGAATATCAAGTGTGTCTGGGATTTTTGTTGAAACCATTTGGCAACCCTAGGGGCCCTGCTGCTCCCACTGACTCCACCTGCAGCTGTGGAGGCTGCACAGCCCTGGGGCACCTGTCCTGCAGCTCTCTAGTTCGAAGGGACACACACAGGTGCCCAAATGAAGGGATTTTGCTGAATTTGGGACTGAAGATTGACTTTTGGCAAAATCAGGAATTATCGTGAGACACCCTGCCACCTGGGCCCCGCTACATCTGCTCCATTTCTCTGCTTTGCACTAGTTATTGTATTGAATACTGAGAATTTAGTACAAGGGTCGCTTGTTATTCATAAGTTTGGACAACCCAAGACTGCCCATTTATGCTGAGTGACTTGGCTTTGCCCTGGTGAGCAGTCTGTTTGTCGCAAGGGAAGTGATACCAGAAGTGACTTTGTTATGAAGTGATTTGTTTAGCGGTTGCTCTGGGGGTCAGAGAGATGAATTGAACATGCAATGTGCTTACAGACACCATACACCCAAACTGCACGGTCACAAAGTGATTTGCAAAGTCCAAAACCACTGTGCTGAGAAAAGTGACAAAACGACCTATAGGTAATCACTGATTATAATCAATAAATTAGAAAGTAGAACAACATGAAAATAGTGTGGACAATAAAATCCCTGCTAATTAATAATTTACTGTGTATGTATTCTGTCAGTGATAAAAGATAGCTAATGTTGCTAGCACTCAAAGGTGATTAGAAAAGGATCCATAAATATATGATGCGGATGTGTATAGTATGCTTAATATTGTAAGCGGAAGACAGAGCTTCGTAGAGGAAATTCCCAGTGACTTGCCTACACCCCAGGAGAAGGGAACAGGTGAGTACTTCGTTCCATCAGCCACTGCTAATAGCAAGTATGCCCAGTGGCTGGTGACGGGATACCAGCCAGGGAGGGCTTTGAGTTAGACAATTCTTTGCCAAGTGTCTGGCAGCTGGGCCTTGTAAAATGCTCAGCATCCAACTGCCACCCTATCTCGTGTTGGGAAACAACTTTCCCCAGGTCAGACTGGCAGAGGCCATGAGGCATTTCACCTTCCTCTGCATTATGGTGCGCACGTCACTTGCAGATTTAAACTAGAGTAAATGTTAGCTTCTCTGTCTCTTGAAGTCCTTAAATCATTTGAGGGCTTCAGTCATTCACTCAGAGTTTGGAGGTCATTGCGGGGGTGGGTGGATGAGGTTCTGTGGCCTGCAACATTCAGGAAGTCAGATTGGCCTTAAAAATCTATGAGTCATTTCTTACTTTAATATTAAGTCCACTGGCAAGACATGACACAAATAAGGGGATAAATTAAGCAACCTGTGTGGCTTGGATCCCAAGAGTGTGGAATTCTTACCTCACAATTAAACAGATCCAGAATCTAATTATGAACCAATTGACGAGAGTCATTCTCCTCCCACATTCCCAGAAGCTTATCTTGATTTCCCTTCCTAGATCCTGATTTCCCTTCCTAGATCCTTTCTCGGTACCTTTGAACTTCCTCAGAGTCTTCATTAGAGCAACAGTTTTCTGGGAGAAATCACAGAGTTTGTTTTCCACTTCAGGAGAAATCTTCTCTGGCTGCTGGAATCTCCCCTTCTCACACCTGGACAAGAACAATTTGCATTTAGTGACTCAAGTGCTGGCTTGTGAGTTGCTGCTCCAATGGGCCTGGAGTTAGAATTTCTCTGCTTTTTCCAGCCTGAGAGCAGGTGCAGCACAGCCAATAGCCATGTAACATTCCCCTCAAAGGTCCCATTAATAGTCTTCACTTCTGGCCTGGAAAGACCAGCTCTGGGGACAAAAGGGGAACTGAGTCTCCACAGCCAACTCTCTCCTTGGCCTCCAGGCGCTGAGGGATGGGAGGTTCCCAGGTGAAGAGCTGTAAGAATCTGCCCATTAGGGACTAGACTGAGACACCAGCTCTGCCCTCCTCAGCCCATTCCACACAGGTCTCCAAACAGCCCTCAGATGGGAAAGACTCTTGGTCCCTGCTGCCCTGGGCTGAATGGTGCCCAGTAGTAACAGGCCCATGTTTCACCCCCACAGTCCTGAGGCAGCCAGTCCCTCAAAGGTGACAGCTCCAGGAAACTCTTGAGGTCAGACTGTGCCTCTGAATGGAGAATTCCAGAGTCTGCGGTGCAGGGATAAGACCTTTAGGCTAAAGTGGTTCAGGGAGATTTGTCCCCAGTCTGTGACCTTCCCCTCACATCTGGCTGTGGGGGCCCTGGGGAGATGTGGTGCAAACATCACCATTAATCTCTTCCCCAGTGCTGGAAAGCGTGAGGGAGAGTGAGAAAGAGACACTTACCTGCTCAATGTGCTTTTCACATCCTGGAGAGAGAGAGAGAGAGAGAGAGAGAAAAGCATCTAAGTCCCATCTGACACACACAAGGGGACTCATCCAACATGGAAGGGAATTTGTAAATATGTCAGACAGATTCCCTGCCCTGGCCCTAGGGCCACGGATCCCCTGAGCGTATGGGGCTTTGCCATGTCTAAGATCTCTGTGCCTGTAACTCTGCAAAGCACAACAGTCACTCATGTGTCAGCAATGCACATGCCGACTTCACCAAGATCGGAGGGTTGGACCCCAGCTCTTGTGATTCAGTGGGGAGCTGGGATGTTTCTCCCTCAGTCTCACCTGCAGGAATTCACTCGCTGGCTTCTGACACTTCCCCTCCAGCTCATCAATCCACTCGCTGAGACAGGAAATTTGCGTGGAGAGTTTCCTGACAGCCTCAGTCTGGAGACTTACGATCTCGTTGTCCAGCTTCTCCAGCTGGGCCAGCAGGAGTCGCTCTTGTTCCTCCAGGAACTGCCGCAGCTGCTGAAACTGAGCCACAATCTTCTGCCTCTTGGCTTGTGTCTGTTTCTGTGTGACAACAGGAAAAGGGCTGGTCAGGAACATGGATGGAGCCTGGGGCTCTTTCATGAGGAGCTGAGAGAGCAGCAGGGAGAAGCTCTCTGAAAGCCCTCAAGGACAGACATTAACTCATCCACTGAAACGTGCATGGCCAGTAGAAACAAAACCTAATTGTGGACATTCAGCTGGGCAGCATTTGACTCCCTCCTGAGCTGCGGCCCAAGTGCCCAGTTTACTAGGAACGCTGCTCAGCACCACACCGAGGCTATGTCTAGACTGCAAGCTACTTTCAGAAGCAGCTTTTCTGGAAGAGAACTTCTGAAAAAAATTCTTCTGAAAGAGCATGTCCACACTGCCAAAGCACATTGAAAAAGATCTGCTCTTTCGAAAAGTGGTGGGCGCTCTCTTGCATGTAAGCTGTGATTGCTATGGATGGAATAGCTACCAGGGCACCTGGGCTTTTTCCTCTTCTTTCGAAAGAGCTCCCTCTTCCCTGTCCACACATGCCTTTTTCTAAAAGAGCTTTTTGGAAAAAGGCTTCTTCCTTGTAGAAAGAGGTTTACCAATGTTGGAAAAACCTCTTGATTTGTTTCAAAAGAACATGATTGCACTGAAGACATAAGTGAAGTTTTTCCAAAAAAAATGGCCGTTTTTCCAGGAAAACTCTGTAGTGTAGATAGAGACAGAAACAGCAGGGGAGAAAAAAAGAAACAAAGATGCTAATGCGGGAGATGAGCAGACACAGCAAGCAGCCCTTCCCAGAGACACTAGGGGAGGATTTCTGGGAGAGCCGTAAGAGCTGGATATTAACTCACCCCCTGCAATGGAAGCTCAGGGCCTGTCAACACATGGCTCTAATCCAGCAATCTATGATCATGGAGAAACTCCGTATCTCACCATTCCAAGGCCACAGAGGAGTCCAGCCCCAGCCAGCCCTCCCACTGCCTGTCCCTGCCGGTCCATAACCACAGGCACCTACCAGATACTCCTGGCTTCTCCTCTCTCCCGTCGCTTTCCATCCCAGCAGCTTTTCTCTCTCTTCTCTCAGGGTCTTCAAATGGGCCTGGATTTTTCCCTGAAGAAACAGAAATAAGTTGGGAGGTTTCATCGTGGGAGCTGAGAGGGGTGTGGAATGGGGCATTTTCCCACTCAAACCCAAGGGACTTGGTCTCAGTCACTGTGTGACAACAGGGCCCACCAAGGAGGTGAAATGTTATTAATGCAGACTGGGAGTGTGAGACAACTTGTGACACATTCAGGTTCAGGTATTTTTGTAATTAGTGAGAGATCTCAATTATCACCAGCCTTTACTGGTATTTATGAATGGCTTGGTGGTACAGCCTGTAACGGGGCACTGGGGTCACATGAGAGGGGTAAAATCAATGATGCAAAACCCACTGATTCTGGTGGGAAAGAACTATTATAAAAGGAGAACGGGTTTGCTTTAAGAGCAGTGGTGTCCTGCCACGACTGGAGCATCAGCCCAGACCAATAGACCCCAGCTCCTCGGCCCATGATCAGTCCACAGACCATGGAATATAACATTGATATGAGAAAGAGACAGAGTGTGTGGCTGCGTCTAGGCTGGCATGATTTTGCTCAAATACTTTTAACGGAAAAGTTTTTCCGTTAAAAGTATTTCCGCAAAAGAGCGCCTAGATTGGCACGGATGCTTTTGCGCAAAAAGTGTTTTTGCGCAAAAGCATCCGTGCTCAGTATACATGCGCTTTTGTGCAAGAAAGCTCCGATGCCATTTTAGCCATCGGGCTTTCTTGTGCAAAAAATTAAGGTGCCTGTCTACACTGGCCCTCTTGCGCAAGTATTCTGGCCCTCTTGCGCACGTATTCTTGCGCAAGAGGGCTTATCCCTGAGCGGGAGCGTCAAAGTACTTGCGCAAGAAGCACTGAGTTCTTACATTAGAACGTCAGTGTTCTTGCGCAAATTCAAGCGGCCAGTGTAGACAGCTGGCAAATTTTTGTGCAAAAGTAACTTCTTTTGTGCAAAATCTTGCCAGTCTAGACACAGCCTCTCTCTGTGTGTGTGTGGGGGGGGGGGGGCGCGGGAGGGGGACTGGTGCAGCTCCCAGAAGCAGTGTACTGCTCAGGGCAGAGATGGTCCCTCACTGTGTTTTGTGCAGAGTCCAGATCCCATTTGGGGTCTGTCAAGGCTACTGTGATGCAAATACAAATAATAAATTCCATTAAACATTATTCTTTTAAAAACTAGAGATTGTAATTTCCCTATCTGCAGTCACACAGACTAGCCTGCAATTCTTGTGATTACACCTCACTGAGGTACGTCTACACTACAAAGTTAATTCCAACTAACAGATGTTAGTTCGAATTAACTTTGATAGGCACTACACAGGCAAACCGCTAATTCGAACTTAATTTGAACTAGCGGAGTGCTTAATTCGAACTAGGTAAACCTCATTCTATGAGAACTAACGCCTAGTTCGAATTAAGTAGTTCGAATTAAGGGCTGTGTAGCCACTTAATTCGAACTAATGGGAGGCTAGCCCTTCCCAGCTTGCCCTGGTGGCCACTCTGGGCACCACCAGGGAAACTCTTCTGTCCCTCTCCCGGCCCTGGAGCCCTTAAAGCAGGCATGTCCAAAGTCCGGCCCGCGGGCCAATTGCGGCCCGTGTTCTGGTTTAATACGGCCCCACAGGTAATTTGGCAATATCTATCTTTTAAGGCCCCCAACAAATCCATATGTATTGAGATGAATACATTGTAAAATCTCAGTTAATGTCAGTTGGTCTAAATCAGTTATAAATATATTTGGACACAACATGTATACTTGGTGTTATGTTCCTGTTCATATTTTTTAAAATTAAAAGTTGACAGACAACCTTTATTACCAATAATATGTAATGTACTTTACAATGTTCCTGACATATATTTCAGCTTCCTGGATTTTTTTTTCATCTGGCCTTCAGATATGAAAGGCAGAGTGATTTAACACCTGTTTAGATTGGTCATCCATGTGACGAAATGAAAAGTATGCCGTTTGCAATAAACTTTGCATAAAATAGTTAATTTGCATTTAATTTTAATGGTTCAAAGAATGTCAGGCAAAATGGTCGGCCCTCACGCATGTTCACTTCATCAAATCTGGCCCTCTTTGAAAAAAGTTTGGACTCCCCTGCCTTAAAGGGTCACAGTCTGGCTACGGTGCCCGTGCCAGGTACAAGCCTGCCAGCACCCAGCCAGCAGACCCTGCACCTGGCACAGCACGAGCCAGCCACTCGCTGCCATCCAGCTCTCCGCCTATTCCTGGGACCAGGCTGGCAGCTCCCAGGAGCATGCCCGGGGCCGCAAGAGGCGGGCGCCCGCCTGGTCTGGTGCGGAGATCGTGGACCTCATCCAGGTTTGGGGGGAAGCCTCCAACGTCCACGATCTCCACACTAGGCACAGGAAAGTGGCCGTCTAGGGCAGGATAGCTGCCAGCCTGGACACCCAGGAGCAGGTTTGCATGAAAATCAAGGTGGTCCAGTGAGACCCCCCTCCCCGACCCTGAGCCCTGAGCTTAGAACATAAAAACATAAGAACAACAGTACTGGGTCAGACCAAAGGTCCATCTAGCCCAGTAGCCTGTCTGCCGACAGTGGCCCACACTAGGTACCCTGGAGGGGATGGACTGAAGACAATGACCAAGCCATTTGTCTCGTGTGATCCATCTCCAGCCTTCCACAAACAGAGGCCAAGGACACCATTTCTACCCCCTGGCTAATACCACTCCATGGACCCAACCTCCATGACTTGATCTCACTTCTCTTTAAGCTCTGTTATAGTTCTAGCTTTCACAGCCTCCTGCAGCAAGGAGTTCCACAGGTTGACTCTTTGCTTTGTGAAGAAGAACTTTCTGTTATTAGTTTGAAGCCTGCTACCCATTCATTTCATTTGGTGTCCTCTAGTTCTTCTATTATAGGAACTAATGAAGAACTTTTCTTTATGCACCCTCTCCACACCACTCATGCTTTTATAGACCTCTATCATATCCCCCCTCAGTCTCCTCTTTTCTAAGCTGAAAAGTCCCAGTCTCTTTAGCCTCTCTTCATATGGGACCTGTTCCAAACCCCTCACCATTTTAGTTGCCCTCCCCTCTCTCACCCTCTCTCTTCCCCTCTCCCACCTCCTTTTCCTAGTCTCCCCGAGTTTGGCTCAATAAAGAGAGTTTCTATTTTTGACCACACATGTCCTTTATTTTGTACATCAGGAAGGGGGGCTAGGGAGGGCTAAGTGGAAGGAGATGAGGGAGCAATGGGGTACGAGCCCCTGATGGGGAGGACTGGGGTGGCTCTGCAGGCTCCTCGGGGTGGAAGCTCTCCTGCAGCCCCCCAATTGACCCTGGATGGCAGCCTGCGGCAAGTGCAGCTGGGCTGATGGCTGAGTGCTGTGATGTGCCAAGTGTGGGCACTCAGGGCACTCCAAGCCAGGATTGCTTTGCTGTCCCTCATCGAGTTAGACAAGCAAGCGGGGAACCCCTGAGAACTGTCTGTCCGGGGTGGGGGTCGGGTCCCTTTAAGCACAGCCCTCGGCTAGCCTGAGACAGCAGCTCCACGCTCTAAGTCCTAACCTGATGCCCTGCCGGCACTGCTTCCGGCCATCCTTAACCTCGGTTCAGGATCCACTCAATGTGGACATGCTAATTCGAATTAGCAAAATGCTAATTCGAACTAGTTTTTAGGTTTAGATGCACTAGATTGAATTAGCTTAGTTCGAGCTAACTAATTCGAATTAAGTTAGTTTGAATTAGTGCTGTAGTGTAGACATACCCTGAGGCTACGTCTACACTGGCCCCTTTTCCGAAAGTAGGAATAAGTAGGATTCAAAGTAGGAATAAGAGATCTCTGGAAAGGCGCTTTTTTCCGGAGGATCGGGGCCAGTGTAGACGCTCTTTTCCGGCTTTTCTAAAAGCCGGAAAAAAGCGGCGGACATTTTTATTTAAATGCCGCGGGGGATATTTAAATCCCCCACGGATTTCCCTATTACGACCTGTCAAATTAGCATGCCCCTTTCGGAAAAGGGGCCAGTGTAGACGTAGCCTGAGTGTTAGCACCTTCCCTCAGAAAAAAGTTCCCTCATTTCCCCTGTGGGAGCTGCATTTGAAAAGGACTCAGCATCTCAGATAAAATTTCCTCAAATCTGGTATTTTTCAATACTTAATATTTTGCCTCTTTTGTCACCTGGCCAGAGCATTTATTAAGGGAAATGTATAACACACCAGGAAGGCTTTAGTTGACTGAATCACACTAGGCCAGGGAACAGTCAGTGAAATTAGCCTGTAATTAACATCCAGACTTATTACCCATTACACGGGGCAGTGATTCCCTACCTTATACTCCTGGGCAGCCTCCTCTATGGGGAGCACAATGTGAGTGCGATGAGCCCGAGACTCTCTGCAGATCACACAAATGGGAGTTTGATCCTCCTCACAGAACAGCTTCAGTGCCTCCTGGTGCTCCCCACACACCACATTCCCTCCTATTTTCTGCTCTGCTTCCAAACTCAGCTGCTGGGCTATTTCCACCACTTCTGCCAGCTGCCTGTTGGGCTGGAGGTGTCTCTGCTGCACAGTTTCGCTGCACTGCAGGCAGGAGGTGGCTGGGCCGGGTCCCTTCCAGCACCGGCTGAGGCAAGCCCAGCAGAAATCATGCCCACATGCCAGAGTAACAGGAGCTGTGAAATACTCCAGACAGAGGGGACACGTTGCTTCCTCCCAGAGATCTTTCACAGGGCTTGCTGCAGCCATGGCTCCCTCTGCACTGGGGAAGAGGATGAGTTTCGATTTCCTGAGTTCAAGCTCTGCCCCGCCTCCAACAACAACTGGCTGTTCTCCTTCCTGGAGCTGACTCAGGCTGTTTGTTGGTGTGGTAAGGGCCGCTCTTACCCATGCCATCCCTAGGGCTATCCTTCTCTCTCCCAACTGTGGGGGTTGGGAGCAGGTCCCTGCAGTATAGCCACCACTCCTGGGACTCCCTCCTGTGCTGTTTTTGCTCTAACACAGATACAACACACTCTCAAACTATTTGCTCTCTGTTACTCCTGTACCTCTCCTCCCATCTTCTTTCTCACTCTCCCACCTCCAACTGTGGAGGCTTTTAAAGGCAGCTAACCAGCAGTGGAGTCAGCTGGCCTTAATCTGCCTGGGCCAGCTCCCTCCCAGCTGCCTCTAACTGTCCTGCAACCCTTTTAAACGGTCTTTCCCCCTTTTGCTGCTGCCTTTATCCCCCTCTGCAGCAGCTCTCTGGCCTGATCTGCTCACACTGTATTGGAAAGAGCCAATGGGAGATATCACAGCCTGGAGGTTTCAGTGAGAAATGTCCCACACTGGCTCTGGCATCTCTCCCTGGACTGGTGTGGAGGGTCCCTGGGGCATCACATGGATTCCCACATCCACCTGGATATACTGATCAGCTCTCAGAACTGTGTATGTGAGGAGAGAGAGTAAGACTTGTGCAGAATTCTTTGGCTGTGTCTAGACTGGCAAGTTTTTCCGGAAAATCAGCCACTTTTCTGGAAAAACTTGCTAGCTGTCTACACTGGCCGCTTGAATTTCCGCAAAAGCACTGACTTCCTACTGTAAGAAATCAGTGCTTCTTGCGGAAATACTATTCTGCTCCCTTTTGCACAAAAGGGCCAGTGTAGACAGCTCAGATGTGTTTTCCGCAAAAAAGCCCCGATCGCGAAAATGGCGATCGGGGCTTTTTTGCAGTAAACCATGTCTAGATTGGCACGGATGCTCTTCTGCAAAAAGTGCCCCAGAGGGAATTAACAGAAGAGGGAATCATCCAGTGATCCACCGCCTGTCGCCCATTCCCAGCATCTGACAAACAGAGGCCAGGGACACTTCAGCACTCAGCTTTGCAGGCAGAGCCGGTGCAAGGTACGGGTCAACTGGGCTATCGCCTGGGGTGACTCCACATATGCGCTGGATACCGGGGCTGCGCATGCATCACACTTCCGGGGGAGGCGCCATGCTCCTGGGGCCCAGGTCATGTGAATGGCTCCGGCCGGCCCTGTTTGCAGGATATTGGGGTATCTGTCAAAGTACCGTGGGATGAAGTGGGGGGCTTGCAGGGAGTACGTGGGGGGTTTTGCAGAGGGTGTGTGTGAGGAGCTCGCAGGGGGAGCTGTGGGGGGCTCGCAGAGGGTGTGTGTGGGGGCTCATGGAGGGAGCTGTGTGGAGGGCTCGCAGGGAAAGCTGTGGGGGGGCTCGCAGAGGGAGGTGTGGGGGGAGCTGTGTGTGGGGGCTCATGGGGGGAGCTGTAGGGGGTTCACAGAGGGTGTGGGACAAAAGCAGACTGTGAGGGACTCAAAAAAGATCTCACCAAACTGAGTGACTGGGCAACAAAATGGCAAATGAAATTTAATGTGGATAAGTGTAAAGTAATGCACATCGGGAAAAATAACCCCAACTATAGGTACATGATGGGGGCTAATTTGGTTATGACAAATCAGGAAAGAGATCTTGGAGTTATCATGGATAGTTCTCTGAAAACTTCCACACAGTGTGCAGCAGCAGTCAAAAAGGCAAATAGGATGCTAGGAATTATTAAGAAAATAAAACACAGAATATCTTACTGCCCCTGTATAAAGCTATGGTATACCCACATCTTGAATACTGTGTACAGATGTGGTCTCACCTCAAAAAAGATATTTTGGCCTTGGAAAGGGTTCAGAAAAGGGCAACTAAAATGATTAGGGGTTTGGAATGGGTCCCATATGAGGACAGGTTAAAGCGACTGGGACTTTTCAGTTTAGAAAAGAGGAGACTGAGGGGGGGATATGATAGAGGTATATAAAATCATGAGTGGTGTGGAGAGGACAGATAAAGAAAAGTTATTTATTAGTTCCCATAATAGAAGAACTAGAGGACACCAAATGAAATTAATGGGTAGCAGGATTAAAACTAATAAAAGGAAAGTTCTTCTTAGCACCGCGTGTTGTCAACCTGTGGAACTCCTTGCCAGAGGAGGCTGTGAAGGCTAGGACTATAATAGAGTTTAAAGAGAAGCTAGATAATTTCATGGAGGTTAGGTCCATAAAAGGCTATTAGCCAGGGGATAGAAATGGTGTCCCTGGCCTCTGTTTGTCAGAGGCTGGAGAGGGATGGCAGGAGACAAATCGCTTAATCAGTGTGTTCGGTCCACCCCATCTGGGGCACCTGGTGCTGGCCACTGTCAGCAGACAGGATACTGGGCTAGACGGACCTTTGGTCTGACCCAGTACAGCCGTTCTTATGGGGGATGGGAGGGGAGGTCAGGGCACATGCCAAGTTCTGTGGCCCCTGGTGCCCAAGCCCGGGGCTCCCACCGCCGCTTAACCCGCTTTCCGTCCCGCGCCACGAGCCTCCCCCAGCCCGGCCCTGGGAGGCGGGGCCCTGCAGTGGCTGGTGCAGAGCGAGAGGGGGAGGATCCCTGTCTCACACCAGACGCGGGGCCAGGTGAAGCCACGCCCGCCAGCAGGCAGCAGCGCGCAGGCGCGTCGCTGGGCTCAGTGGGGACACAGCTGCTCCGCCCTCCCTCCCGTGCTCTGATTGGTTCCTGGAGCCTTGGTCCCGCCCCTCCCGTTGTGAGGCCCTCCTCCTGCCCTCAGCGTCGCTGGGGCCGCCCTGTCACTCCCGGCTGACAGCTGAGCGGGGAACTCCCCCCGCCGCAGTCATCCAGGCCGTGAGAGCAAAGGGTGGGAAACTACGTCACGAAACGGGGGCGGGGCAATCAGACGCCTGTCTGGGCGTAACAGCCAGGGGAAACCCCGCGCGCGAGAGCCAGGGGCGGAGCAATTCACGTCACTGACGAGGTTTCAGCGGGGCTGGGCGAGCCACGGGAGGCGTTAGCGGTCAGAGAAGGGGGAGGAGCTGTCGGATCCTAATACGAAGAGGGCGGCTCTTAGCAACCGGGCCCCCGCATGCGCATGCGCCGTTCTGTCTGTGAGGCAGATCCGGCGCTTCCTGCTACTCCCCCCGCCCCCCTCAGTGACACGCGAATTCTGAGACCAGCTGTTGGTGTCGCTCCAGCCCGGTGTGTGCTGGGCGGGAGTCAGGGGGCTGCGGGATGGAGGATGCGGGGGGCTGGGACGGGAGGGGCAGGGGTTGCACTGCAGGGGTAGGGGGCGATGGGGGGGGATCAGTCTGGGAGGGGTCATGGGGCTGAGAGGAGCGAGACTGGAGCGGAGGGAAGATGTGGGGGGGGGGATACAATGTCCCTTTGCAGAAGCGGCACTTTCCTTCTCTCCCCGCTTCTTCGACTCGCTCCCCCAGCGCACGAGTGAGCACAGCAGCCCGTCTGCAGGCGCTGCGGGGAAGCTGGCGGGTCGGCGCGTTGTTCTATACTCTACAGCATTAGCGCTGGGCCCTCCAGGTCCCCAGCAGAGTCGCTGCTGTAAAAGCCCGTGTATTTCTGCTGGCAGCTAACACCCTCATTCGGTATTTTCCCCCAGAGCTCGGAGCTGTGTCTGCCTGGGGCTCGTTGCTTTTCCATGATCAGTCTCCTCCAGCTCCTGTTCTGTCCCTCATTTACTGACAGCACCTCATTGGGATCGCCAGAAAACAAGCTGCCCACCCAGCCCCAGAGCCACAGCCTACAGGTGGGGGGGCGTGCCCCTGGGGAAAAGGCAGGACTGGGTTGGGCAGGCACCAGCAGCTGTGGGGTGAGGCCAGAGTAGCTCCCTGCAAACCTGGGTTGCTCTGCCCATGTGCTGCTGTCCTTGCTCCTCCTTCCCGCAACCTGCTTGGGGCCTGGGGCAAATCATGGGGGGGGGAGGGAAGTCTGGGCAGGAGCCAAGCCAATCTCATGGGTGGAGGACATGTCACACAACTGGTGGCAGGGCCAGGAGAGGTGCCAAAGGGCAAAATCAGGGCAGACTGTGTGGCTACATCTAGACTGGCATGATTTTACGGAATTACAGCCTGTGTGTGTAATTTTAATACCAAGAAATCATTCAACACACTCTGTAGCTGGCAGTTTCAGCGGTCCCCTGGCCCAGTGTTTCTAATCTAGCCCTGCCTGCCTGTATCGCAGCTTCAGATTTGTGTTCTCTGGGTCCATGTGATGTCCAGGTTGACAGATTTCCTGGGATGGTGTCAAAACTTCTTCAGTTGCTTTTTATCCTTCAATGGGGGTGGCTTTTGCCAGCTGTTGTTTTTCTTCTCTACCCAGCACTGTAGGTGCTTGGGTAGATCTTGGATCCCAAATATTCACTGGGGGGGGGGGGGCGATTTGTAAACGTGAAGGCACCAAGATACTTTGGAAAACACTTTTGTAATTGAAAACATATTAAAAATCCTTTCTGTCAATATTTACCCATCCTGTCAACACAGAATGACACACTTTACTCTTCTATTATTTTATGTATTGCATAGATAAATGTTGAGTTTTCTGCTCACTTGTTATACTTCTATTTATATGTGTTAATGTCATAGATTTTGATATAGGCTACATACATGATACTTTTCAATAGTACTCTTCCTTCTGACAATGCTACTCTTCTATATTGCCAAAACCCAGGATTTTTAAAATGAACAATCCTTCTCTGCCTGGGTTGGGTCTCTAGCATAGCACTGACCTGGCCAGATTTGGCTTTTCCATTGTGTTTCTATGGGGCTACGTCTACACTGGCACCCTTTTCCGGAAATGCTTAAAACGGAACAGTTTTCCGTTATAAGTATTTCTGGAAAAAGCGCGTCTACATTGGCAGGATGCTTTCCCGGAAAAGCACGTTTTCGGAAAAGCGTCCGTGGCCAATGTAGATGCGCTTTTCTGGAAAAAAGCCCCAATCGTCATTTTCACGATTGGGGCTTTTTTGCAGAAAAGACTACTGTGCTTTCTACACTGGCCCTTTTCCAGAACAGTTTTTCCGGAAAAGGACTTTTGCCTGAACGGGAGCAGCATAGTTTTTCCGGAAAAATGCTGACAATTTTACAGTAGATAGTCAGTGCTTTTCCGGAAATTCAAGCGGCCAGTGTAGACAGCTGGCAAGTTATTCTGGAAAAGCGGCTGCTTTTCCGGAATAAGTGGCCCAGTGTAGACACAGCCTGGGAGAATAGCCAGTGTTTGCTCCACATTGGTAAAAAAGACATTTTCCTAGCACTGAAGACACAGGCTATAACACTGATTCAGTTGTGAAGATAAAAGTCTGATACCGATTGTGGGGCTAACGGTGCTACTGTCACAGATATTTGCATCTAAATGTCTGCATCTCTTTTCCCCCCACTCCCTATTTGTGTAGCTGTTACGGAAAAGCAGTGAAAACATTTAGAACTAAAGGAGTTAACAGGTTTTTACCCCCCATTTCCCACTGATTTATTCTCTTATGAAGTGTTTAGCTCTGTGGTATGTTGCTAAAGTGGTAAAATTAAAGTGCATGCCTTACAGCACCTTAACTCAGAGAAGTCGCAATATGGGGTTGGTTTCAAAAAATACTCAAGGCAGGACCAATCCCAACTAAATTAACCCAGCCAGGACGTTGTCAAGCCGAGACTTAAAAAACCTCTAGGGATGGAGATTCCACCACCCTTCTAGTGAAATAGTTTTTCCTAATATCCAACCTAGACCTCTCCCACTGTAACTTGAGACCATTGCTCCTTGTTCTGCCATCCGTCACTACTGTGAACAGCCTCTCTCCATCCTCTTTGGAACCTTCCTTCAGGAAGTTGAAGGCTGCTATCAAATCCCCCCTCACTCTTCGCTTCTGCAGACTAAACAAACCCAAGTCCCTCAGTCTCTCCTCATAGGTCATGCGCTCCTGCCACCTAATCATTTTGGTTGCCCTCCACTGGACCCTCTCCAATGCATCCACATTGTGAGGAGGAGGAAGGGGAGCAGAACTGGACACAATATTCCAGATGTGGCCTCACCAGAGCCGAATAAAGGGGAATAATCACTTCTCTGGATCTGCTGGCAGTACTCCTCCTAATGCACCCTAATATGCCATTAGCCTTCTTGGCTACAAGGGCATTCTGTTGAATCATATCCAACTTCTCATCCACTGTAATCCCCAGGTCCTTTTCTGCAGATCTGCTGCTTAGTCAAATCCCATTGTTACAGGCACAGTAATGTTGAAACTCCAGCCAGGTATTGAGAGAAATGAATATGGCTTTGGGATCTAACTTGTGTGTGCTGTTCATGGAATATCAAACATTTGCCCACAATGGCAGAGGCTAGCTTGTCTGTCACATAGAGCAGAGTCCGGGCAGAATGGAGGTGTGGAAAGGATTAAAGCTTCTTCTGAAATGTCTCCCATTGCCCTTCTCCCCCTGCCAGGCTGCAGAACACCCATGTCTGTCTCCAGCTCAGCCCCTGGCCTGCAGAGCCAGGGACAGGAAATGGCTGTGGTGGAACCGGTGACCTTCGAGGAGGTGGCTGTGTATTTCTCTGAGGAGGAATGGGCTCTGCTGGACCCGGGTCAGAGAGCCCTCTACAGGGATGTGATGCAGGAGAATTATGAGGCTGTGAGCTGGCTAGGTAAGTATTCCTGTCCCCGTGGGTATCAGAATCCGGGTGGGCTCTGGAGCAGCTGGGTTGGATTTGTTTCAGGGTCCCTTGTTGCCCCCCCCCCCATCTCCCAATGTCAGGAGTATCAGCCCAGTAATGCTGGCTCCTGTGTGAGAGGCTGTCCCTTCGATGCCCCCTCCTAGGGGAGCAGGTTCAGAGACATAACAATGGTGCTGTTCTTCCCACAGCCAAGTCTTAATATGCTTCCCCACCATCTTGCCCCTGCTGTGCCTTGGCCAGAGGTGTCACTGTAAGGGCCCAGGCAGGAACAGCAGTTACCAGAGTTGTGGGGCTGGGTGCGGCTGCTGTTAGTGCCTGCAGGGTCCCCCTTGTGCCAATGGACTGAGCCCCTGAAAGGAGGGTATGGTTCCCAGAGTAATTTCCTGGCTGTAGCTGATCTCTGTGAGAATGCTGGTTCCTGCTGGGTGCTAGGACTGTGGGAGGGTGAATGAGGCAGTTCATGCACTGCAAGTGTTATGTGCGGGTAGCTCTGTAGTAGACAAATGTGAGGAGAGCTCTTCTTGTATTTCAGGCACTGTACTTGATGTCAAGATATCTGTTTTCAATTCCCTGCCCTGACACAGACTTCCTGTGTGATCTTGGTCAAGTCACTTAGATTGTTTATGTCCAGTCCCCTGTCTTTGCAATAGCTATTATAGTATGCCCCTGTTTCACAGGTCAGGGGAAGGATAATACATTCAATAGGGGAGATGCTCTGCTCCATATACGTATCCAGACAGCACAGTGGAGTCCTGATTTGTACTGGAAATCCCAACTGCTGCTGTGAGCAGGAGCAGCCTGAAGCCAGCTGTGGCAGCTGGCGCCCCAGGCGGAAGGCGCAATCAGCGCCCCCACCTGCACGGCCGTCAGTGGCCGCGATGTCATCATTGGGCGCCCGGGCCAATGGCGCCCTAGGTGACCACCTAGTCTGCCTAGGCTCACGGGCCGCCCCTGGCTGTGAATGATAATCTCTGTTTCTTGTAGCAGCTGTAGTACCATTTGAATTGCTGCTAGCGCCACAGAGCGTCATTACGGCTGCTCAGGGTGGCTTTTTCTGGATCTCTGATGCCTGCTGCACTGGCAGAATGTGTGGCTTGCTCATGCAGCACAGATCATAGAACACTAGAACTGGAAGGGACCTTGAGAGGTCATCGAGTCCAGTCTCCTGCCCTCATGGCAGGACCAAGCACAGTTCCAACAGGTGTCTATCTAACCTGCTCTTAAATATCTCCAGAGACGGAGATTCCACAACCTCCCTAGGCAATTTATTCCAGTGTTTAACCATCCTGGCAGGTAGGAAGTTTCTCCTAATGTCCAGCCTAAATCTCCCTTGCTGCAGTTTTAAGCCTATTGCTTCTTGTCCTGTCATCACAGGCCAGGCGGAACAATTTTTCTCCTTCATTCTTGTGACACCCTTTTAGATACTTGAAAACCGCTATCATGTCTCCTCTCGGTTTTCTCTTTTCTAAACTAAACAATCCCATTTCTTTCAGTCTTCCCTTATAGGTCTTATTTTCTAGACCTTTAATTATTTTTGTTGCTCTTCTCTGGACCTTCTCCAATTTTTCCACTTCTTTCCTGAAATGTGGTGCCCAGAACTGAACACAATATTTCAACTGAGGCCTAATCAGCACAGAGTAGAATGGAAGAATGACTTCTCAAGTCTTGCTCACAACATTCCTTTTAATGCATCCCAGAATGATGTTTGCTTTATTGCAACAGTGTCACACTGCTGACTCATATTTAGCTTGTGGTCCACTATAACCCCTAGATTCCTTTCTGCAGTACTCCTTCCTAGATAGTCGCTTCCCATTCTGTACGGATGAAACTGATTGTTCCTTCCTAAGTGGAGTACTTTGCATTTGTCCTTCTTAAATTTCATCCTGTTTATAATCAGGGCTCGACAAATACAGTCTCCCGCTCGCCCGTGGCAAGTAGATTTTGCCAGCTGGCAAGTGCAGGGGCGGACTGGCCCGGTGGTCCATTGTAATGGGCTGGCCAAAGCCCGCACTACTGGTGGCGCGGCCCCATCCAATCCTCCAGCTGGCGGAGGAGCAGAGTGCTGCTGGGGAGAGGGAACTGCGGTGATTCTCAGTGCTGCATTGCCTGCGTGCAGCTGTGGTGCGAGGAGGCGGAGTGCTGGCAGACGCCAGGACTCTGGCGTGACGTGGCCCCGCTGATTTTAAAGGGGCGCAGCAGCTCGGCTCTGGCTGCGTGTCCTTGGCAGCTGGCTGCGGCGCGCGGCGGAGCCAGGCTCTGCTCTGCCGGCTCCAGTCCTGCCACGGCCCCAGCTCCTCGCCAGCGAGAGACCGCTCCCTGCCGACTGCCGGGCTCACTGCGCCCGCCCCGCGCCCCATCTGGCTCCTGCTGTCCATTCCCCACGCCGCCCCTGTACCCCGGATCCCCTGCTCTCCCTCTGGCTCTGCGCCACCCTTGCACCCCATGCTCTGCTACCCCCGATCCCTGCTCCACCCCAGTTCTGTGCTGCCCATTCCCGGCACTGCCCCTAGACCCTAATCCCTCTGCCCCTCCCGTTCCCCGCATCCCATTCCCCGTGCCTCCACTGCACCCCGCACACTGCTCCCCCCGATCCCTGTGTCCCTCTGCTTCTTTGCCTCCTATTCCCCGCTCCAACCCTGTCCCCCTGTCCCCCACTATTCCCTGCACCCCTCTGGCTCTGTGCTGTCCCTGCACCCTGTTTCCCCTGTGGGTTGGGAGTGAGGGGTGCTTGTCCATAGGGAGGGGATGGACAGAGCAGGGAAAAGGCTGCTGTGACCCAGTAGGGAGTGAAAGGGGGAGTTCACTTGAAGCGCCTTTGCCTTTATGGAAAAAAATGAATGAAAATGCTATTTGCTATTTATAGGGCTAAAATGATGGGATAAAAATGAAAACAAACAAACAAAAACTATTGCAAAATGCAAATGTGTAAAAGACAACAAAAAAGGGGGGGTGTTTTGCTTGGCCCTGGGGGAGGGGAAGTGGCTGGGCTAGACTGTGGAGAGGGGAGGGGAAAAATATGGGGCACCAAGGGACAGGGGTTCAGGAGAGACAAATCCCGGGGGGGCCAAGTGCAGACAATGAGGAAAAGGGCAGGAGGGAAGGTGTCAGTGGGAGGACGGGAACAGGGTGATGCTGGGAGAGGAGAGGGTAAGGGCATTGGGGGCTAGAGGGAGGTGCTGGGAGAAGGCTTGAAAGAAGGGGTGGGCATGAGGAAGGTGGGGATGGAGCAAGGCAGCTGTGAGGGCACAGGGGCAGTGAGGGAAGGGGGAGGAACCAGGAGGGTGCAGGTGCCAGTAGATTCTGGGGGTGAAGCAAAAGGGCAGACACCTGCAGGGGAGGGACCAGCATCAGAGGAGAGAGGCAGGGCAGGTGTGTAGAGGGAGGTGTTAGGAGAGGGGATGAGGAGGGGTAGCTCACTTGATCAGAGTGTGGCTACTGGAGGAGTGGGCACAGGGGGGAGAGAAGGGCTGGTGGAGGGGGGCAGGTCTCAGGAAGGCTGAGGGCAGAGAGAAGGGCAGGAATCAGGACAGCAGAGGAGGGTAAAGGGTTGGGGGGGCAGCAGGCACCAGGGAAGCTGATGGAGCAAGGGGAGGAGACATGGCAGCAGAGGGAAAAGGTAGAAGTTTATAAGATATTTATTAATAACTTGTGTGATATTTATTAAGAACATATTAATAATTACTGTTCTTATTCTCAGGGCTCGCCAAACCGCAGCGAGCTCCACTCGACAGCCGTGCTGTCCAGCAATCTGCGCATGCCCAGATCGTTCTGCACATGCGCAGATCGCCCGAACCCGACTCTTCCGGGTTGTATTCTACTCACCACAGGCGAGTAGATTACATAGTTTGTTGAGCCCTGCTTATTCTTATTAGGAATTTATGCCATTAAAAAAAACCCACTTTTTTGGGAGGGAGGGTGGTGAGTCCCTTTTTTGTCGGCGAGTAGGGTTTTCCATAATTTGTCACACCTTGTTTATAATGGTAACTGTAACAGCCCTAATTAAAGTGTGTTTCTATCTCTAGCAGTCTACCACATACTATTTCTCTATATATACACACCACATACAAATCATCCATATATATATAGTACCTGGTAGTGCTGCAAAGTTCAGTCATAAAACTACATTCCTCAGCCAAACTCCTGGGCCTAGCATTCCCAGGCCCACCATACAAAACTTAACACAATTGGCAAATAGAATCTATCAGTCATACGAGGGAATGTGAAAACTAAGGGATAAATGGGGCATAAATGTGTGAATGGAAAAATAAGGTGGCCACATAACAGTGTTTAGCCCACTGGGTCACCTTCAGTCCATGAATTATGCTTTCCTGGAACAATGGGTAAACATCCTCCCCATTAAAAATAAAAAGTGGGAGAATGTAGGAGAAAGAAAGAGTCTGAAGCTTGGGCCTGGTGCTTGAACCAAAGTAAGCAAGAGTTATACCATGAGTAATAGACAGGTTGTGTCAAAAGCAGATGTTTGCCTGCAAGTCAGTGTGTCTCAGCACTAGAACTGCTAGCATGGATAGAAGCACATCAAGTATGTAAATACATGCCACCAGGACAGTACAAAGACAACCAGCTGAGCACATAATAAAATAGTTTGAAACAAACAAGAGTGAAAGCATAACTACAGGTGGTGAAGGCTTTGGAGGAAAGTACAAGGCGAGGTACCAAATGTGTCATAAATGCGTAAGATGATATGTATCCTGTGTATCATAGATTGTTCATTTCTGACTATAAACATTGGGGTACCTCAACTTAATTCTTTGGCCAGCCTAGGGGGCGTTAGTGAAATCCATACGTAGGGGTTCAGAGACCATCTGGCAACCAACACCTATAAATATACTTCATTCGACAATAAACCTAACTCGAGTGCCTTCGTATCTTGTCTGAGTCTGTGGTCTTTGGGGACTCTTGTGAAGTCTATTATGCTAACTATCTGCCAGAGCTGGCATGATATACTGAGGGAACAAAGGAAAACTCACACAGCTGAATGTTTATCATCACTGATGGAGCAGAAGACCTGTCAGGATGCCACACCAGTGAATCCTGAATTCATTGTATTTGGTGTCCTGAACGACTATACTAGCTAGCAGGAGGGTCCCTCCTGGAAGCTGCTGCAGGACAGTGCAAGATGTGGGGAGGGAGGGAATCTGAGCACATGCTGTGCACGCTTTGCTGATCAGCTGGGCAGGGTGTGAATCTCTCTTGTGTGACCACACATGTGCACAGCTTATAGGGGGCAGAGGTGGAGGAGCACTCATTCCAAGCAAAGCCCCCAGCACTATGTGCTGAAAAGTACAGGGTCCAGATGGAGTTTCATGCCATATGAGCTGGTCTCATGCCATTGCCTGTTCTGATGAGCCATGGAAGATATCACCCACTATCTGGCTTGAAAGTCTGTTTGGTGGGGATGAGATATCTATGGCCCCTGGGTTTTGTTGCTGGACCATCAATCTGAATGGTTTATCTAATTCTTTGGGGTCTGATCCCATTTGGGGAGTGGTACTGTGGGAAGCTGGGCCCTAAACTGGACTCTCCTCAGACATGAAGAGGTTCAGTGCCTGTACTGCTTCTTGTTGGGGGCAGGGACCACAGCTTGGGGCCTTGGCTGGGGGAGACCAGCAGAGCTGGCCCAGCAGGACCAGGCAGGAAGGTGCCCCAGAGAGAGGGAAGGCGAGTGGCAGTGGCTATGTCAGCACCCTGGGAGGCACCCCCAAGGGGTTGTCTGTGACTGCACTGCATCACAGTAGTAATGGCACAGACCTTAATGAACAAGATCAGCACTTGGTTAATTGCTCCTTGAGCAGGATTTCCAGTCTACAAAGCTCATGTGATCTCCTGGGTGGAACGATGGAAGGAGCTTCAGATCCCAGATGTCCAGGTCTGTGAGGAAGAAAAGATTATCAGCAACACCCACACAGGTGAGCAATCAGCTAAACTGACTCAGAAACCAATTTCTATGTCCTCATAGCAGATGTCATTTGTGCATTTTCATCATGTCTAAGGGTGTGTCTAGACTACATGCCTCCTTCGACGGAGGCATGTAGATTAGCCAGATCGGAAGAGGGAAATGAAGCCGCGATTAAAATAATCGCGGCTTCATTTAAATTTAAATGGCTGCCCCGATCTGCCGATCAGCTGTTTGTCGGCAGATCGGGGGAGTCTGGACGCGATGCCCCGACAAAGAAGCCTTTCTTCATCGACACAGGTAAACCTGGTTTCACGAGGCTTACCTGTGTTGATGAAGAAAGGCTTCTTTGTCGGGGCATCGCGTCCAGACTCCCCCGATCTGCCGACAAACAGCTGATCGGCAGATCGGGGCAGCCATTTAAATTTAAATGAAGCCGCGATTATTTTAATCGCGGCTTCATTTCCCTGTTCCGATCTGGCTAATCTACATGCCTCCGTCGAAGGAGGCATGTAGTCTAGACACACCCTAACTGACCCGTCAGCCTGTCTTTAACTCCAGTTGGGGGGTGGAGGGTGGAGCAGGGGATGTTAGAGTCTCTCCTCTGGGGAAGGGTTATGAGGAAGGAAGATGAACTCAGCTCATCATATTCAGCCTTCCCAACCATTCTTTGGGTATATGACCCTTTTCTTTTCCCTTTCAGAGTTTTCCTTTCAGTTCAGCAGAGAGAATGGCTCTTATGTGGATTCTCTCTCTATCCCAGAAGGTGATGGGACACTGACTGAGAGCAAAGAGAGTTTTCAGCAGGAAGCACCAGAGCAAGTGGCTCCAAGTGGGATGTTATTGAGAAGATCTGAAGGACATGTTTCCCAGAGTCCTGAGCTGGGAGAGACGTGTGAGAGTCAGCGTAGCCCTGAGCAGCAACAGGGAAACCATCCAGGGGAGGGAGAGGGTAAATCCAGTCACTGGAGAAGAAGGGTGAAAAGAAACACAGCAACCATTCAACATAAAATTCCACAAGAACAAGCACCCTGCACTTGCAGCAACTGTGCAACTCTTATAGAACATCAAAGAACCCACACAGGAGAGAAAACCTTCAAATGCTTTGACTGCGGGAAAAGCTTCCGTGACAGTTCAAACCTTGTTAGACACCAGAGGGCCCACACAGGAGAGAAACCCTTTAAATGTGCTGACTGTGGGAAAAGCTTCAGTCAGAGGTCAGACCTTGTTAGACATAGGAGAATCCACACAGGTGAGAAACTCTTCAGCTGCTCTGACTGTGGGAAAAGCTGCAGTCTGTACTCAATGCTTATTATTCATCAGAGAAGCCACACAGGAGAGAAATCCTTTCACTGTTCCAACTGTGGGAAAAGCTTGTCAGCAGTCACATCTTGTTAGACATCAGAGAATCCACACAGGAGAGAAACATTTCAAGTGCTCTGACTGTGGGAAAAACTTCAGTGACAGGGTAGACCTTGTTAGACACAGGAGAAGCCATACAGGGGAGAAACCTTTCCACTGTTCAGACTGTGGGAAAAGCTTCAGTAACAGTTCAGCCCTTATTAAACATAGGCCAGTCCACACCGGGGAGAAACCCTTCAACTGCTCTGACTGTGGGAAAAGCTTTAGTGACAGGTCATACCTTGTTAAACATGGGAGAATCCACACAAGGGAGAAACCCTTCAGCTGCTCTGACTGTGGGAAAAGCTTTAGTGACAGGTCAGACCTTGTTAAACATGGGAGAATCCACACAGGGGAGAAACCCTTCAACTGCTCTGACTGTGGGAAAAGCTTCAGTAAGCACTCAGATCTAGTTAGACATCAGAGAATCCATATAGGGGAGAAACCCTATAACCTGAGTTCCCTTTAATCTGTTTGGCCATGTGGCTGTGCCACAGCCTATAAAATGCCGTGCAAGTACTTAGGGCTGTGGTGGACCTATGGCCTCTATCCACTGGTTTCAACCCCAGCTCAGACCTGCTATGGCCAGGCGACAATTGGCTATCCCCCAGCCCTATAGCCTGCATGGCAGGAAGAGATGTCCCCCACAGCAACACCTGAGCTGTGGGGAGAGCTGTTGAGAGCCTTCTCTTTGGATGTAGCCTTTCAGTGGCCTGCTCCTCAAACCTCTTCATTCTTGGAATCACACCCCAACTGGAGCCCTTACCCCTCCACACCTCAAAACTCTATTTCAGCCCTGAGCCTCTCACCGCTGGCCCCACCCCAGAGCCAGACCCTGCATCTCGGCTCACAAACTCTTTGCCCCAGACCTGAGCCACCTTCCTACAATCCAAATCCCTGAGCCCCACTCTTGCCATGTAAACTTTTTTCTGTGCATCAGTATGGAGATTATTTGTCACACATTCCCTCCATGTATGGGGGAAAATAGATGGAACGCTGTGTATAACTGCTCTGTGAGAAAAGCTTTAGTGAGTGGTCAGATCTTGTTAGACATAGGAAAATCCATACAGGAGAGAAACTATTCAGCTTCTCTGACCATGGAAAAAGCTTCAGTGAACGCTCACACCCTATCACACATCAGACAGTTCACTCAAAACTGAGCCCCTGTAACTGCTCTGACTGTGGGCAGAAGTTCAATCGGAACTCATACCTCTTTAAACATCAGTCAGAAGAAAAAGGTGAAAGCTGCAGTTTAAGCAGAGAAGCTTTAGTCAGTGCTCATATATTCTATCACATTGGAGAACCCAAAGATGAGAGACCCTATTGTAATGAAACAGGGTTTCTGGGGGCGCTGCTGAGAGGGTGAATTGCTTAAAGACAGCCAATGCCTGAGGCTCTTCCACCATAAAGCACACCAAACCAGTCACAAAGAGCACTTCTGTTTGCTGCACTGGCCAGCAAGAAGACACACAATCAATCCCTTTGGCTTCCCCTGCGCCAAAGCCAATACCACACCTCACACAGATGAAGGATATGAAAACCAATCTCACCAGTTCCGAACAGGTTCTCATGATACCAAAGGATTTGCCTCATTTCCAGATCAATTTATACCTTAGTTCCTACCTGAAAGAGCATGCTGTGCCAATCTTTTACAATCTAAAATCAAAAGATTCACTGATGAAGAAAGAAAGAAAGAAAGAAAATGTTGAGAAACAAATTACATACACCAATTACAAAGTTCCTGGTGCAGGCTTGTAGCAGAGATAGAATAAACTGCTATCTAAAACATCTCTGGAATACATCCTTTGTTAGGATCGGTCATCAGTCTTTTCGAGTGCAGTTCATAGCAAAGATGCTACTGAAATGATGAGCTAGGATGAAGACAAAGATGGAGGAATCTCTAGGGCCCATTTTATACCTTTGCTCATGTAGAGGGAATTCCATGATTCTTGCTGTATGAAAGTACCTCCCAAAATGGAGTTTGTCACATGACCAAGTCACCTGTCCATTCATGACTCAA
The DNA here is from genome assembly GCF_049634645.1 of Pelodiscus sinensis. NCBI lineage: Eukaryota > Metazoa > Chordata > Testudines > Trionychidae > Pelodiscus > Pelodiscus sinensis. The sequence continues at coordinate 3,019,862 of NC_134742.1, forward strand.
TCCTTTAAAAAAGCAGCCATGTCTGATCTGCTGGTCTGAAGGTACACAGCAAAGTTTTCAACTGTGGATAAGCACCACTTGAAGTGCATTGCCAGTCAAGTATTGCTATTCATTTGACTAACCATCCTTTCACAATAGGTGAGTGAAATGTGTCGATAATTTCCTAGAAACAAACGTGAAATACAAGGACAGAGCCAATACTCATAACTTCAAGTAAAAAATGATACATGTATATGAGTACAAAATTTCTTCTAAAGACAAAAGTGGAAAATTGGTTATCAAATTCATGATCCGTTTTTGTCAATGTTACGGTCAGATGATTTTTTAAAAGACATACATTTTACTATTTCAGATATTTTAATTTGAAATTTCATGGTGTTGTAATTGTAGAGGTCCTGACCAAAAAAGACATTGTGGGGTGTGGAGAGGTGTCACAAGGTTATTGTTGGAGGGGTTGTGGTATTGCTACTGTTCTGTGCTGCATTCAGAGCTGGGCACCTGGCCAGCAACCACCAGAAGTAAAGGTGCCAATACCATGACCCCTTTAAAATAAGCTACATAGTTGTCTCATGCAGGCATTGAGATCCTGCAGTTCTGCCTGTCTACAGCTTGGTTTGACAGGGTAACAAGTTTTGTGGATAGAGGAGAAGCAGTAGATGTGGTGTACCTAGATTTTGGTAAGGCACTTGTTATAGTCTCCCATTTACTGGGAGCATGGTGAAGCACTGGAATGGGCTACCTAGGGAGGTGGTGGAATCTCTATCCTTAGAGAGTTTTAACCTAAATGGAGCTACTGTGAGGTGCATAATTGGTTGGATACCCATTCCCAGAGACTGGGTGATTAAGCACTGGAATAAATTGCTTCAGGCAATTGAGAAATATGAATAGGAAGAGTGCTGGCCTTTTCTAAACATCCCAGCATTCAGCAACCAAAGGGTTAAACCTAGGAAGCTAGAAAGTGTTGGCAGGAAGCCAGGAAAACCAATAAGAAAAAAATATTGAAATTTGAATTGGAAGGGATACCTGCCTGCTGGTTTTTGTGTGTGTGAGTGAGAATGAGAGTTAGAGAGAAAGAGTCTTAAGCCTGGAGCTGGGGGAACAAGATTAATAGAACCAGGCAGAACTAGCATGCCTACAAAGAATACAGGGCATGGAAAATGATTGGACCTTGAACCATGGATATGTGAGTAGATAGGAAATGTCTATTTAGAAACAAACAAGTTATTTTCTTTGTTTTGTTGTTTGGTTAAAATCCATGTCGTTCCCCCCCCCCCCCCCCCCCCATATACTGTAACCTTAAGATGAATTCCAGGAATGAATTTCTATGTGTTTTTAATTTGTTCTTTTCTTGGTTACTTTAAGGCACCTAGCAATCAAATATGCTTATCAAGTATATATTTTTTATTTTGTTAATAAAATCACCTTTTTAAGGCCATGGTTTGATTATTGTGTCCTGGGAGGTAATAGGAGATCTGTGTATGCATGCCTAAGGCTGAGAGATTAGCTATCAGAGATTGCAGGGTTTTTTCCTCTTTTTTTCCCCCAAGCTTTCTTGTGGTAGAAGAGTGCTTCTTCCTGGGTTCAAAAAGAAAAAGTTTTTTTCTCACTTGGGTGGTGGCAGCTATCCCCCCAAGGCCATGGAATCTGTGACCTTGGGGAGCTTTTAAGCAGACAAGGTATTTTATGGTCACTTGCAGGCCCCCACTTGGATTTCGTCTGCACAGCTTCCCTCTTCCTCAAAATCCTATGCAAATGAAGCATGGATTAGCACATTGCCACACTTCATTTGCATAATTAATTGGGAGCCATTTTTGCACAAGAGGTTTTTGTGTAAAAAGGTGCCATCTACATAGCACCTTTTTGCACAAAACCCCCCTCTTGCACAAGAGCTGTTCTTCCTCATTTTTTCAGGAAGAACAGCTCTTGCACAAGAGTGACGTATTGCACAAAAATGTTCTGTGTAGACAACGCCTTTTTGTGCAAAAACTGTTCCTAATTAATTATGAATATGAAGCACTGCAAAATGCTAATCCAAACTTCATTTGCATAGGTTTTTGCAGAAGAGGGAAGCTGTGTAGACATAGCCTTGGAGTGCCACAGTGGGGAACAGCTCTGATGTATTGGTAGTGCTGGTGGGATCATTTTGAACCAGGAACACAGACCTCGGGATTTTAAAAGGACACATTTTTTCTTTTTCTTTTTTGCTGTTGGAAGTTTTGGGTTTTTTCCTTTGCTGCTTGAGAGTGAAAATGTTATGCTTAAATGAAGCACACAAGATCTTTTATAGGAGAAAAAGCAGTATGCTGCATTTATTGAGAATATAACAGTTGCATATGCTTTTCAATCACTCACACACACAAACACCACACACACTGTCCTGCCAGACAATGTCATAGTTACCACTCCAGAGTCTGTATCTATCTAGAGCGGGAGCCAGGCTCTGTCGGTCAATCGATCTGATGCTCCTGGAGTTAGTGGCAAGATGAACCCAAAGTTTCATAGCAAGGCACCCTGCCTTTATAATCCTCTCCTCTATGGATTTCACTGTGTCAGTCTGTGACCGGTTACTGTTATCTTGTTGATGTTAATCATTCCCAAAACATCTAGAAAGGCTCATCCTGTCCTGGATTGTTAATCAGTTGTTTTTAGGGATGTCTTCAGCTTTAGAGCTGACAGTCTGATCAATTCTTGACCATGGGTATGCAATAATGGTTTCTTTGATGCTGATGCGGCGAGGAGTCCTGTGACACCTTATAGACTAACTGAAGTGTAGGAGCATAAGCTTTCGTGGGCAAAGACCCACTTCGTCAGTTGCATCTGACGAAGTGGGTCTTTGCCCATGAAAGCTTATGCTCCTACACTTCAGTTAGTCTATAAGGTGCCACAGGACTCCTCGCCGCTTTTGCAGATTCAGACTAACACGGCTACCCCTCTGATATTTGATGCCGATATGTCTCTTTGCAGTCTATCTTTTACAGTTTGTCTTCACGCCACATTCTCCCCCTTCTCTCTTGACCATCTGACTCTAATGACCTTCAGACTGTATCATATTCATACAAACATTCTTTCACGGAGTTACAAACAGCAAAGTTTTATATTAAACAAAAGCAAACAGCATTGTAAATTGCCTTACTAAATTTTGTAATTAAAACAATTCACACTGAAGGCGCAGGCCTTCAACACTCCTCGAATCTCATTGACATAGACGCAATATGAGATCCTGTTTCTTTACTTACTAAACTTTAATATATATATTAAAACTCCGCTCACCAGCCACATGGTTCGGCGCACTGCGCATGTGCAAACTGTGCTGCGGCGCTGTGCTGGGCTATAATCTACTCGCTCATGGCACTGTATATATTTTGTGGAGCCCTGTGTGTATATATATATATTTTACTAATGGGCTTAATTTAAATGTAATAATATGTTACCTTACATTGCTACATTATTAAACCTAAAAATACAAATATAAAAAGGATAAAACTTTCAATCCTAACAAAAAGTCACAGAAGATTAAACCTGCAGAGCCAGAGTCCAAAACAAGCAGTTATTGGGAGCGGGGGCAAGTTTCTAGCTTTCGTGGCAATGGATAGCTAGGCTAAAGTAGGGCAGGAAAACAGCCCAATGATGTGTTTGTGATGGGACGGAGTAGCCCTGGAGTACCCCATCTTCCCTAAGTGACACTCCGAGGTGAAAACAGCCTCCGATCAGGGTGAGATAACAGCCTCCAGTAAAGACTCGTACAACAAGAGCCAGAAGAACATCTCTGTGAGGCCATATTGGGGCAGGAACTTGGGAGGGCAGGAGCAGAGGGAGGTGGCCATGTGTGACGGTGAGTCAGGACTCCCCCTGATCATGCAGCCCCGTAGCAGCAAGAGCAGACTCCTCCAGCCAGTAGAATAGAGAGGGGTTTATTGCTTTTCCAGGATACAGCACAGCCTAGATGTGACGTGGCTACAGGAGTCTGGGCCAGGATGCCTCAGACCCCTTGAGATGGCCTTTAGACTCCCAGCCTCCCTCCTTAGTCTCTCTCCTTCATGATTCCAGCCAGCAACTGCCTCCCTTCCAGACCCTGCCCCCAGCCAGGTGTTTGCCTCCCTTCCTTTGTCTGTCCCTCTGGGAAGAGCCTTGTTATCTGCTCAGGCTGGGCCTAGGTGTCTGGGCCAATTCACATGTGGGTGAGTCAGTGGGAATCACACATCACAGTGCAGGGGAACACCGGGTTACAGAGCAGACAGCGCCCCCACTACGTCACACCATGGCCCTCCACTACCACCGTCGTCAGGGTGGGAGAGTGTCCTTAAGGCAGGCAGACCTCTAACTAAGGGCGAGATGGAGTTCTACAGATGAGGCGTTTGGAAGTAGAGGAAAGGAAAAAGAAGAGGTGCTTTGAGCTGGAGAAAACTGAGAAGCTGGGCATTCTAGCTGCACTGACTAACCACCCTGCTCCAACTAATGCTCCCCAAACCAAGAAGTACCCAGTGTTCAAGGTGGGAGGTGATGCAGTGGCCACTTTAGTGAGTTTTGAAAGGGCCTGTCTGGGGTACAACATCCCCAAAGATATGGTGGAGCTGAGACCACAACTCAGTGATCTCTTAGCAGAAGTGGCAGCTGTCATGCCTGGGGAAAACACACATGATTATGAACTTTTTTAAACAAGAGGCTAGGATTAGGGTGGGGCTCACCGCCAAACATGCCTGTTGCTATTTCAGAGCCCAGAGGTGGAAACCAGACGTGACATTGCCCCAACATGCCTACTAGATTAAAAAAAAAAATGCATGGCTATCAGTAGCCCTCCTGGCTTTCTCATTAGCCTGCCTGCCTTATCAATGAGGTTGACCTGGAACATTGGTCTCTCCCCATTACACTCTGTCTGGAGACTGTTCCATTGACCATTCCCCTTCCTTTTGGGCTGAGGCTAGACAACCAACCCCCCCAAGCGGTGAGTTTTAGTGAAGGGCCAACAGTCCTCTAACACACAATAAAATAGCAATACCACTAACTGTAGCAGCTGTTACACGGCAGAGCCCCATTGGTCACATCAAACTGGGAAAGGCCCAGATCAGATCATCCAAAATCTGGATAATCAGGAGCATGGGGATGTGGGAAGCTGCAGCGGCTACATGAGGAGTCGCCTGCTTCTGACCCTGCGTGCGCTGTTCGGTGGGTTCACATGGGAAACTGCACAATGGAAGGGGGGGGAGAACGGGACTCTGCTGTAACCCCTCAGTATCTGTACTGACTCCAGGTGGTAGGGCACCTCATATTATACACTGCTGCTAGTGACACCCTCGCACGGATCCTCACAGCTCCCCAGCCACCCCTGCCATGAGACAGGCAGGAGAGGATTGTTACACCCAATGGCTAGAGGGAGAAACAAAGGCTGAGAAAGGCAAAGGGCTTTGTCTGGTGTCACACAGCCAGTCCGGGCCAGCACTGGGAACAGGACCCAGACGCTCTGACTTTCAAACTCATCATCACTCTGGAGTTTCACACCCTGACTGATCAGAATAAAGTGTCTCAAATGAGCTACAGACCTACAGCCCTGCCTAGGGATTGCTCAGCTAGTAGTTTAGAAGCACTGGGGCATCAGAGAGACTCAGGAACTGCTCAGAGACAATCAATGGCGAGAAGCAGAACAATTCCCCAAGCACATGATTGGTTCCAGCTCATTGACTGGGCCTTAAAGAGGACCACAAAGTCCTAAGTCTCCTCCCTGTCCCTAGCCTCCAGCTTAGCCAATCAGCACTGAGACTGAGAGGTGGACGTGTGAAAGTTCTTTCCCTAAATAGCCCAGGCATGGCTCAGGACACCCATAGGTATCGCTCTCAGAGCATCTGCCTGTTCCATCTCTCTGTTCCTCCCAACATGAGGGCTAGAGAGCAGCCCCCTCCCACCCATTGCTTTATTTCAAAAGAAAATCAAAATAACAGAGGGCTTTTTCTGATGTTGGTAAAGCTCATTCCACGAGGAATAACTCCTTTTCTGAAAAAGCTCTTTCGGAAGAGGTTGTGTGTGGATGCTGCACTGCTGCTATGTTAAAATAGCTCCTCCCCAGAGCCGTTCTCCCTAATGCCTCGTAGGGCTCTAAATCGAGGTAGCACATCCACATTAGGGGAGTCTGCCTTGGGCTAATTAGGAGGCTTCCATGTAGTGTGGACACGCTATTTTGAAATAAGCTATTCCAGAAGATATCTTCTGGAATAGCTTTTTCTGAAATAAGCTTGCAGTGTAGATGTACCCTTACCAACAGCTGTCTATGGCAAGGCTCGCAAACCACAGAGCAACTGTGGGCAGGGCAAGAGGCAGGGAAAAGATTCACTCTGGAGCATTTAAGGACAAGGAAGCAAGACATTTGGATTCCCAAGGATTTGCACAAAACCAACAGGTCCCACTGAGATTTGCACTTAGATTACAGGGTTCAGAGTCCTGAGTGTTGCCTATTACACCATGAGACTGGCAGTTATTTGCGCTACTGCAAGACTGCAGGGCAGCAAAGAGCAGGATTGGCAAGACAGCAGGTCAAGTGAGAATGGACCATGGAGCTAGGAGGGACCCAGGCAGGTAGAAGGGGGAAGTGGGGTTGCCATTCTTACCAAACTCTTCAGTGACACTCACTGGTAAAGATAAACTCTTCAGCAAGTTCCTGGCCTCTATAAAGCAGATGATCAGTGGTGTTCAGTGACAGGCAAAAAGTCAGAGGAGTTATGGGAAGAAAAGGAAAGAAGTAGCAGAGTAAAGTCTTGTCCCTCTCACACTTGGCACCAACTAGACTGAGCAGTTTTTCCTCACCTTGCTGGATACAGCATCCCATAAATACTGACCTAGAACAATGTTTCCTCCTCTCCCGCCCCCCTCAGGACATCATTGGTGACATTGTCATCATATGGACCCATGGGGAGAAGACCCTTGAAGAATTCCACTAGGGTTTGAACAATTCCCCCCAACCCCATACTCACACATGTCAACCTCAGCCTGGGCCTGCTTCTTGGACACGACAGTACCAATAACTGATGGTCACATAAACACCAGCCTATACCGGAAACCTACTGACCTCTCTTTTTACTTACGGGCCCTCCTGCTCCCATCCAGGACACATCACACAATCCATTGTTTGCAGCCCGGCCCTAAGATCCGATCGGCTCTGCTCCCATCCCGCAGACAGACCCACAGACCAGATCTTTATCAACCACTCTTAAATCTGAAACACCCCCCTGGGGACAGGAGGAGGCCTCCTGACAGAGCCAAATGAGCACCAAGAAGTCACCTGCCTCCAGACAGGCCCAACACAGAAAATATCAGAGCATCACTGGCCATCACCTGCAGCCCTCAGCTCAAACCCCTCCCATGCATCATTGGCACCAGGCTACCTAGCATGGAACACAGCCCCTCCCTCGCACAGGCCTTGGGAGACAGGCCAGTCCCTGCCTACAGAGAGCCCCCAGCCTAAGCAAATACTTGCACACCGCAGCACAGAGCTGCCAAGCCCCTCGGCAGGCTGGAGGCATACCACCTCACCCATGACATCACAATGTGCTTGTGCCTGTATAGACACACCCTTAGACATACACACTTGGAGTCTGGTACAAGTAACAATATTGAGCAAATTGTCCAAATCAGTGGGAATTTCCCTCTGGGGGAGGGATGGGCACACAACTGGCACTTACAGACTGTACCACCTTGTACCTGGTGGGGGGGCACAAAGGAGTTTACAAACTAGAACTTATGGACCCTGATGGAGTCTCTGCCCAGCTAGGCTGAATTGCCCTGTGTGGGATCTGATCCTTCCTCCAAGACACACCTGTCAGCAGGGGAACACAGTCAACCCTCCCCATCCCACATGGAGGCCCAGCCATGTGCCTACTGGTGGGGCATCCTGAGGGTGGGAAAACGAGCAGGGGGAATAGGACCTTCCTAGCCCAGCCTTCTTATAACTGCTCAGGTCACAACTTTTTATCCTAGGTGGGACTTGACCCCACAACTCCACCTTTGAGAAGCTAGTGCAATGTCTATTAGGCCACCAGGGTCAGATGCAAATGGTATAAGACAGAAATTCTCTCTTCCAAAGCCCCCCCCCCCCCTCCATTGGCTGGGCAGCCCCTGGCAGTGAGGCGGCTGGGCAGGTTGCTGGCAGAGCTGAGCAGAGGCTGGCAGCAGTGCAGGCTGGTCAGCTGCAGTCCCGGGAGAGCAGCTGGGGGAGCTCAGCTGTGGGCAATGGGCCAGTGTGTTCTGCTAACTGATGAGGTGGCTGTCCGGGTGGCCATGAGCCTGGGCCTCCTCAGAACCCCTCTAGCTGCCTGCATGGTATCCACAAGATTCAAATATATGAAGATTAGCTACAAACCCTGCTTTTCACCTCCAGCAGCCCAAAGGAAACCTTTGCCAGGCCCCCTTTTCTGTCCTCCTGGCCCCTAGCAATCAGCTAAAAGGAGAAAGGCCACTTCAGCTAGATGGTCCCATAGCAAGGGTGGAGCATGAACCCAAGGGGCAAGTAACATGCACCAGGGAACGTCCCCACCTGAGGTGGGCACAGAGGGGCTGCAGTGAACGTCTCTCCCTGCTACAGACCTGCTGGTCAGTCTGGGCTCCCAGATCATGATGTCGGAGGCAGCAGCATTTGACCTAGGAAACTCAGCCAGCTCTAGGGCTCCATATCCTGAGCAGAGACAGACACCCGCCTCCTCTGCCTGCACAGTAACCAGGGACCTCTCCCCACATGCTGAGCCCCTCTGGACTGCCCCACAGGCCCCAGGGACAGCTCAGCAAATGAGGATTCCTTTCTCCAGAACTGAACCAGGATTTTTAACTGACCAGGAACCAAACATGAATCATCATTTCCCCCTTACTCAGTGAATCTGAACGGAACTGGAGGAAATGGTCCCCAAGTACAACGTTTGATCAAGTAAAACACAAATTACTGTGATAGTGTAAGACAGGAAAGCCAGAGGACCCACGGGCGTGTGAGCGGGACCACAGCCAGCAGTACAAGGGGCAGCCCACAGGCACAGAAGGAAATGGGAGAGAAACTGTGACTGGGGGTAGGGGGGGGGCTGCTCCCTGGCCCCAGAATTTTACAGTAACTCTTCAAACAAAGGTAAAGGGAGCCAAATCCACTCTCCCCAGACAGGCTTCCTCCCCCTCCCCCCCCCACCTAGGATTACCAGGTAGTCTTAGAAAAAATACCGGACACACTTGATCGGGGGCAGAGGGGGCAAGCAGGACCTGGCCGGGAGAAAGGGGGTGGGGCCAGGAGGAAGCACAATGGGGCTGGTCGGGGGGGAGGTCGGGGGCAGTGGGGCTAGCCGGGGGAGATTGGGGTAGGAGATAGCCGGTGGAGCGGGGTTGGCTGGAGGAGATTAGGAGGAGGAGAACTGCCAGCAGGAAGCAGGGCTGGTGGGGAAGGGGTCAGGCAGAGCAGGGGCTGGCAGAGAATCGGCCTGCAGGTAGCAGGACTGACCCGGGCATGTGCAGACCCGGTGAAGCGAGTCTGGCTGCGGCTCCACCATGCACTTGACCAGTGCTCAGGAGCACAGACAGGGCTTCCCCTCCTCTTCAGACGGAACCAGAGGCTCCCTGCGCCGATCGTGGCCCCACCTCCCAGCCACGCCCCTGCCCCGACCAGGCTTCCGTCCGGTGCCCAGCCGGAAAACCAGAAAATACTGAACATTGCATATGTCTGGTATTTTCTGAATTTTTTTACCGGACAGAGGGCCCACAAACCAGACTGTCCAGTCATATACCGGACACCTGGCAACCCTACCCCCACCTGCCACACTACCAGGACCCATGCTCCAAATTCAGTGTCCCGCAGCAGCCAGCCCCAGAGCCCACTCTCAGCACCTCCCCCACACACCCAGAGGCTGTGCTGGGAACTGAACCATTCCAGGTGAGTTGCACTATAACATAAACCAAACACCGACTGTCACTGAACTCGCATCTACATGAAGCCAACCCCCAGTTCCACTGCCTGCCAGCCAAGGGCAGCAGTGACTCTGGTTTGATACTGACTCCTGGGCAAAAACCAGATCAGTACCAGATCAGCCCTGTTTGGTCAGGCCCCACAATGCTGAAAGTGTTTCCCTAGAACTGGTCAAACAAGCATTGGGGGGAGGGCTCTTCCCTCTAAGGCAGTGTTTCCCGATTTTATTTGGCCACAGAACCCTTTTAAAGTGGAAAGAATTTTGCGGAACCCTCATAACAATCTTGTATGTGGAGCTGAAAAGTAGACCACAAATAAATAAGGATAATAATAAACAAATGCTAAACAAGGTCATGAGAGCAACACAAATGAAAATTGTTTTCAATAAAATTCATAAATGCCTAAATAGTAATTATTATTTTTTAAATCATAAAATGTGAGTTAATGGAATTTTCTTGTGGAACCCACATTTCCACTTCCGCAGAACCCCAGAGTTCCAGGGAACACCATTTGGGAAACACCGCTCTAAGGGCTCAGAATTTACAAGGCAAATATCCCTGGGCAGTCCCTCCCACACAACCACCTCCCCCCCCCCCCGCCCTAGGGCTCCCAATTTAAAGTATAAAAATAGATTCCTCTCCCCCTCACCATGCTGGGTAGAGCAGCCCCTCCTCTTCCCCTACCCCATGGGCTGGGGGAGCTGCCAGTGTCTCTCTCACCATCCCCCTCCCTTTCCCTGCCCCCTGCCCCCTGGCTCTCCCCTCCCCACCCAGGGTGTGCTTGCTCCCAAATTACCCCTCCTGCCCCCCACAGCTCCTCTCCCACATCCTCTTTGCTTCCCTTCATCCCCCCTGCTCAGAGTGTCTCCCTTCCCAGCCCCAGAATTCTCCCCTGCCCCAATTCCTGTGTGTTCTCTCATCCCCCTTCCACACTCCACAGCCCCATGGTCCTACCCTCCTGCATCCCTGCTTTCCCCTCTCTTGACACCTGGCTCCCACAGCCCCCTCTCTGGTGCCTTCAGCCTCCCCACATGTGGCTGTCCCTCCTCCAGTCCTCCCTGCTCAAAGGCTGGGAGAGCACTCCCTGGGGGGAGGGGCAGTTCTCACCTTCTACCCAAGGGGAGGGGGGAGTGCCTGGGGGAAGGGCCCAGGAGGGTGCCCTGGCCTGAGTCCCTGCCTTTGGCCAGGCTGTGGGAGCAGGGCTGCTCTGCCCGGTGTCCCCTGGATCCTAGCACATGGGGCATATCGGGTTGGCTGGGGGTGTCTGGGTGTTACTGTCTGTGTAAAAGGGCCTGGACGATGAGTTACAAAGACACCCCCACTGGGGCACAACTTCAGTTACCAACCACCAACCATGGCACAGGGCTAGTCCACTGCCCCTAGCCCCCCACCTATGTCCGAAGTCCCAAGCAGGACAGCCCCCCCCCAGCTGTACCACCCCCAGCTGCTTGGTATACCTGGAGGCAGTCCCGCTGCTGCCTTGTGAACCCTCCCCAGCCATGTCACTGTCCCACCCCCACAGTCTCCCCTTCCTTGGGCCATTCCCAGTCCCCTGCCAAGCCACCCCATTGGACCCCCAACAATGCCCCTCTCGCCTTGCCCTGGGAGTGTGTTCCCAGTCCTCCCCCCTTCTGAGCCTGGCCCTAGGAGTATGTTCCCTAGACCCCTCCTTCACCCTAGGGCTGTGTCTACATTGGTACCCTTTTCCGGAAAAGGGATGCTAATGAGACACTTCGGAATTGCAAATGCCCCGGGGATTTAAATTTTCCCCGCGGCATTTGCATGAACATGGCTGCCGCTTTTTTCCAGCTCAGGGCTTTGCCGGAGAAAAGCGCCAGTCTAGACAGGTATCTTGCGGAAAATAAACCCTTTCCCAGAAGATCCCACTTTCAAGCACTTTGCATTTGTCTTTATTAAACCTCATCCTGTTTACCTCAGAAAGAGGCTCTGGTGGGATATGAACCCACAACCTTTGAATAACTGACCCAGCTCATATTGAGCACCACAGCTTAGAAGTCCAGCATACTTTCCATTGCACTACAGGCTAATGAGCCCCATATGGGCTGCCTGTTCACACTATTGAAGGCTTTCATAAAGTTTATGAAGTTGATATATAGTGGTGCTTGCCATTCAATGCATTGTTCTACAATGATCCGAAGTGTTACTATCTGGTCTGTGCAAGATCATCCTCTCCTAAAACCTGCCTGTTCTTCTCTTAGTTTGTGGTCTATGGCATCTTTTATTCATTCCAGAATTATATAAAAGCCATAATCTTCATAAATTAAAAAAAAATGAGGAAACCATACCAGAGATCAACAAACTGGAGTGAAACAGGCACTTCAGATTGTGCTAATTTACTTCTCAGTTCAGTTTAATTTTTAAAAGCTCGCAGGACATAATAGGGCAGTAGTGTTAAATACATGGCTGAGATGCTTATTTTTAGTGTGAAACTATTACTGTACTTTCAAAGTTTTGTTGTTGTTGTTGTTTTTAATTTGATGATTGTTCCTTGTCAAGTTCTCTGAAGATCTATGCACAGGCCATGAATTTTTTAAGTGACTAGAGACTTTTTTACTGGTTTTTAGTAAATGGTCTGTTAATATTTGTCATCTATTACTAATTTTCATTTGCCTGTTGTATATGTTTAAATCTGTATCCGAGTGCTGAATGTGAGCCAATCAGTAATCATTAACTGGTCATTAGTAGCAAAACAGCGAATTAGATATCTCTCTGTCTGTTATTCTACAACAGAACCATTTCACGGAATTTAGTATTATTAACCAGATGTGTACCCTGTTATTTTAAAAAGTCCATCTTCCTTTTGCTGGTGAGATGTTTAGCAGTGTCTGACATTTTCTTTTTAGTCTGCAGCATGTGGTAACCCTTTTTCAACATGGAAGGAAAATGTAAAAATAAGTGCAAATATGAAGAAGAACCCTGCAGAACCCACTTGTTATGCCCTTCCAGCATGACTTTTAACCATTAATAACTACTTTCTGAGAATGGTTATTCAGCCTGTTGTGCACCCACCTTGTAGTAGCCCCATCTAAGTTGTATTTGCCTAGTGTATTGATAAGATCATGCAATACCTTATCAAATGCCTTACTAAAGTCTAGGTATACCACATCCACCACTTCCCCCATATCCACAAGACTTGTTATCCTATCAAAGAAAGCTATCAAATTGGTTTCACATGATCTGTTCTTTACAAATCCATGCTGGCTGTTTCCTATCACCTTATTTTTTTCCAGAAGTTTGCAGATGAGTTACTCCTACTTTCCCATTGTTTGTAAAGATTCCCTTTTTGCATGGGAAGTCACCGGTCTGTCCCTACCCACTACTGCTAAGATTTAAGGACAAAAGTCTATCTGCATATGATTGCCCACATACTGAGGCCTCCCAGCAGCAGAAACACCCAGCAATTACAAATTTAAACCTGATAAACCAACCATTCCATACTCCTTTTGTCTAATTTTACCCACAAGCATGATACACACACCCAAAATAAGATGAACAAATGCAGTGGATTATGACAAACTTGATAGGTTACATGAAGCAATTTGTCCAAAGCACTTCTGAATTATGTGCATTTGTGTCCATTAGTCAATTCCATAAAACATGGTGTGTTGGGGGGTGGGGGGGAATGCGTCACACAGACCTGCTGCATCTCCTTCCCTGGCCAAAACCCAGCCCCAGCAGGGACCTGCTGTAAACGGGGGAGGGAGGGCTGGCCTGAGGCCCATGGCTTCAGCAGAAGAGGAAACCCTAGACACTGACCCTGACTCAGATTCAGCGCATGTATCCACAGCTACTCGCAGGCTTGCACTGAAACAACAGATGGGAACTAACCTCATTGAGTTACTGCAGTGACACCATGTGTGCAGAGGATCCTCGGCTTGGCTGTGTCTTGCTGAACATCTCACTGCTGCCTGGGACCAGCTGGGCTACAGAGGCTCCCTGGGGTAAGGTCAGAGGCAGCTGGTGTGTGGTAGAGACAAGGCATGAACAGGGAAGCAACTCACTAAGCAGCAGCAGCAGCAGCCCGTGAGCTGAAGGGAGGGTATGTCTACACCTGCAGCCTATTTCTAAATAAGGCAGCAAATGTAGGCATTTGGAATTGCAAATCAAGCCCGGGATTTAAATATCCCACACTTGATTTGCATCTTTCAAGCCGGGTGCCATTTTTGAAATTTACAATCCGGTTACGTCTACACTGGCATGATTTTCCGGAAATGCTTTTAACGGAAAAGTTTTCCGTTAAAAGCATTTTCGGAAAAGTACGTCTAGATTGTCAGGATGCTTTTCCGCAAAAGCACTTTTTGCGGAAAAGCGTCCATGGCCAATCTAGACGTGGTTTTCCGCAAAAAGGCCCTGAGCGTTATTTTCGCTATCAGGGCTTTTTTGCGGAAAACCCTACTGTGCTGTCTACACTGGCCCTTTTCCGGAACAGTTTTCCAGAAAAAGACTTTTGCCCGAATGGGGGCAGTATAGTTTTTCCGGAAAAGCACCGATGATTTTACATTAGATCGTCAGTGCTTTTCCGGAAATTCAAGCTGCCAGTGTAGACAGCTGGCAAGTTTTTCCGGAAAAGCGGCTGATTTTCCGGAATAAGTGTCCAGTGTAGACACAGCCTCCCAGAATAACTGACCAAGTCTACACATGTCAGTGAAATGGGTGTTCAAAATAAAGCCCTATTTCAAACTACCTGGTATTGCTCCTGCAATGAGGTTTAACAGGTAGTTCGAAATAGGGCTTTATTTCAAATGCCCATTTCTCTGCCGCGTATAGACATGGTCAGTTATTCCGGGATTGTAAATTTCAAAAATGGTGCCCAGCTGGGAAGATGCAAATCAAGCGTGGGATATTTAAATCCCAGGCTTGATTTGCAATTCCAGATGCTTACATTTGCAGGCCTATTCCGAAATAGGCTGCACGTGTAGACATACCCTGAGATTTCATGGTAATCCCAGTTTGGCAGTCTGAGGGTCACAGCCCAGCCCCTTCAAAACACCCACTAAGAGCTAAAAAGATTTTAGGTTTAAGTTTTATAAAACACCAGATGCAGAAGGGAAAGTAACAGTCTGACTCATTCCCCGTCATTCTAGCATCCTCAGTCTTTTCCTGTTTTCTCTTTGGGCCAGTCTGCGCCCATACTCATGGTGGGGCTGGTGCTGTTAGGGGAGAATATGAGCCAGGGTCCATGTCTGATCCTGGGGGAAGGCATGTCAGCTTAGAGAGCAGGGACACTGGGCACTGCTCAGCACACAGAGCTGCACATGCTGAAGTCCCCAGGTAGCAGTGACCTGCTTCTCTGCACAGGCTCTGTGCCACCGAACTCTCTGCAAATGTTCCCACCTGCACATCTGTTGCCCTAGGGCTAGATCCCAACTCAGCTGCCAGACAGTGTCTGGGGCCTCGCGTGGCTCTGATTGTAGGCACCGGGTGTTCTTTGGTGCAAACTTTAATTTAAGAACAATGGCCACATGTTGTTGCTGTGCCCTGAGCAGGGTAGAAACAAACAGCAGCCAGCAGCTTCCTTACTCCGAACCCCGCGTCTGTGCGGGCAGGGAACCCTGTCCCTGAAGCCTGCTCTGTCTGCCTGTATCCTGCCAGGCTCACACTCATAGCTGCTTCTTTTGGCCCTGGCCTCGCACACACCAAGCTGCCAGCCAGTCCTGCAGCCCCTGCATCCTCAGCCAGCACCAGGGGAACCCCTCTGAGACTTGCTCTACACAGAACACCAGGATCAACCGAGCAGTGTCACTCAGGGATGTGACACATTGGGCGTCCTGAGGGCCACAGCTAGATTGGTCTGACAGGAACCAACAGCACCCAGCAGTAGGGCTTGAACGTCCGAGGCAGCAAGTGGGGGCGAGGTAGCGCACCGGGGCAGCAGCCCCTGGAGAACGCTGCCCCCCCAAAAGCTATTTCCAGAGGGGTGGACCCCCAGGTAAGTGTGGCAACCCCCAAACATAACCCCCACATGCTCTTGTGGCACTCCACTCCCTCCACTCCACTCTCATCTTGGAAACCAGCTCTACAAGCCAAATATACAGAGAAGCCCAGTTCATCCTGGTTCATCCACAAATTCAATTCACATGCTAATGGACTCAGTCATGATACGGGATGGTAGGGACTCTACCTATTCAACAACCACTGAAGGTGCTAACAGCTCTCTGAGTCAAAATACAGGACTATGTAACACTTTAAAGACTAACAAGATGGTGTGTTTAAAGACTAACAAGACTAACAAGACGTAGTGGGGGTACTTGCTGGGCTGTGGTGACCTCTGCTGTCTGGAGCAAGACCCAGCAGGGAAAACCTCACTATGCAAATGTGATGCCAAACCTGTTGAACCAGACACCCCCCATGGAGAGGAACAAAGGAAGGGGGAATGCTGCCCTGGCTGGGGGGCAGGGCTGGAAGAGTGTTGGTTTAGTTGCTGTCTGGGAGCATGGAGGAGACAGCCTAGGGAAAGGGGCTGGAGTTTAGGGGCCCAGTCTCCCCCCATCTCAAGGGGGCCTGAGGCATCCTAGCCCAGCTCTGTGACCAGATTACATCTGTGCTGTGCTGTATCCTGGAGAGGCAATAAACTTCCTCTATTCCGCCGGCTGGTGCAGTCTGTTTGTGCCATTTCGGGGTGCAGGAGATGGGGGACCCCAACGCGCTGTCACAGATGGTTTATTAGATGATGAGCTTTCGTGGGCCAGATGAGGAAGTGGGTCTGGCCGACGAAAGCTCATCATCTAATAAACCGTCTTGTTAGTCTTTAAAGTGCTACACAGTCCTGTATTTTATTTCAGCTACACCAGACTAACACGGCTACATTTCTATCACAGCTGTCTGAGTGGTATCCTTCCTATTTTAGGACTCTATCTATTGACTTTGACTTTTATCTGCTTAAGTTTAAGTACCTGTTCTCCAGATACTTAATGATGCTCTTTCTCTCCCCCCCTTCCCCAATTCTATTTATTTTGAGTTTTCATATCCCCAATTCATAACTCCAGTCATCTGAAGAAGTGGGCTGTGCCCACGAAAGCTCATGGTCCCATCTGCATGTTTCATTAGTCTGTAAAGCGCTACCAGACCATGTGTTGTTTTTCTGTAACAGACTAAGTTAGCTATCCCCTGAAGCACCAAATTTTTTGGAAACCTGGCACTCCTGCACCCAATGCTTTCTGGGGTTGGATAGGGCAGAGACTGCACAGAGCAAAGACTGGCAGCAGCTTCCATGGTCACAGCAATGGCAAGACAGTTAGTCACAGGGAGATGGGATAGCGACTGGGATGGGGGGGATGCAGCCAGAGATTTCCTACATGTCTCAGGGGTGCAGGCTGAACAGGGATCCTGACCCCGTCCAGATCCAGGGTCGGATTCTCTCCTTAGGGAGGGAGCCTGGTGGGAAAGTGAAGATTGGGGCCTTGGTACCAGCATCGATAAATGTCACCTGCCCCCGGTCACAGTCCAGACAGACCCGGATCCTTCTGGGGAATCTGCACCGGGGCAGGGGAGTCACAGGGTCAGTGAGAGCCCAGATCTGCCACAACCACAGCTCCACAGCCCAGATCCCCTCCTCAGGGCTAAGATTGAATAGTCCCTTTCTCCTCACTGACTCTCTGGCCACCCCCACAGCCCCGTATCCTGCATACCCCACCTCCACCTCCCAGCAGTGTCTCCCTGAGGTGAATCCCTCGCAGCCCAGCACACACAGCTGAGTGTCAAATCTCTCCAGTTTGTTGGGCACTTGCTGCCACATGTAGCCATGTCTCCCTGAGGTGAATTCCTCACAGCCTCGCACAAGGAGCTGAGTGTCAAATATCTTAGTATGGTAGGGCAGTTGCCACGGGTATCCGTATATCACATGTTTCCGATCCACAGACAGGACAAGTCGGGGATGCGCCGTGTCTGGATCCAGAGACACAGTCACTGGGGGGAGAGAATCAGAGCGTGAGGGGCAGAGCTCAGCCCTGGGAGCAGCTGGGGCCATTTCTCACCCTCCCCAGCAGCCCTGTTCTGGCTGGGACAAGCCTGGGCTCAGGGAGCTGCCTCTGTCCTGGGCCCATGAGATTGAGCTGAGCTGTCACTGCAGCGCCTCAGCCTGGGCAATGGGACCCTGTATAAGGGTCCGAAAGCGGAAGGAGACACTTCCAGTCCTAGGCCCCGATAAGTACTTTATTATACGTCACTTGGATTCCCTCCCCCTTCAGTTACCAATTCAATATACTCCAGTTCAATGTCAATTACAACATCAGGGACACCCTGTCAATCGCACAGACAATACCGCTGTGGGCTAATAAATCATTATCAGGCTCGAGTTATGCCCTCCTCAGATGGGGTTCCTGACCCCGATGTAGACAATGAGTCCCGGTGGCGGCGTAGGGGGACCCGGGCCCACCCTCTCTCCTGGGTCCCAACCCAGGGCCCTACGGTAGGGACACCAGTCCCTGACTAGCGGACGGGGTTGTGGCCCCCAAACACGCCCACTCACGGGTTCCACGGCCCTGCCCTGGGCTGCTTCCTTCCCTGCCACTCATAGCTTCACCCCACTCACCGTTGGTGCACTCTCTGTTCCTTCCCCCCTTCCCCCGTGTCCAAACTCAATTTGAAGTTCCCTGCCAGCTTGGCAGGTGATGTCATCCATCGGCAGCGCCACCGCCATTTCCCCTGCCTCTACTGTGCCTGCCCCAGAAGCTCTCTTGCCTCCTGCCACGTCTTCCACTGGGGCGCCAGTTTCTCTGCCTGCAGCTTCCCCGCTGTCATGCATCTCCTGCAACCCTCTCCCTTGCAGACTCCACTGGAGCTCCCTAGCATGTGGGTTCCTTCACCCTGTCACAGACCCACGTCACTAGTTTCTCATTTCCTGGAACAGGATTCAGGTCCCCCTATTGGGGCTGCTCCGCTCCCAGAGGCACAGTAGGAAAAGTGTTAGAGGGGAGGGAATCTCCTTCAGGGATTTAAGTTGGTACCTGCCTGAGACAGGGTGAACCAGGCCTTGGGTCTAGACTAAGGCCATAGAAAATATCTCCAAAGAGGCTTCAGAGAAACCAACCAATCAGGGGCCAAAAAGACCTATAAGAAGAGCTATGTCTATACTGCTTCCTTCTTGTGCAAAAGTCTATGCAAATGAAGCCTGGATTAGCATATTGCCATGCTTCATTTAAATAATTAATTAGGAGCCATTTTTGTGCACACGGTTTTTGTGCAAAAAGGAGCTGTGTAGATGGCTCCTTTTTGTGCAAAATGCCCCCTTTTGTGCAAGAGCTGTTATTCCTGAAAAAAGTGAGCCTTTAAAAAGTGACAGCGCAGGCACATGCACTGGGTCAGACGGGGGCACTCATGAGAGGTGAGTGCCACCTGTTACACTGCCTCTCCTCCTCACTGAAAGAGGGAGAGTGTCCCCTTATCCAGAAAGCAACGGGAGAGCCCACCCAGCCCACAGCAAAGGCAGGAGGTTGGAGAAGAGGGGGAGGTGCCCTCTCTGCCATGGTAAAGGAGAGGAGTGTGTCAGCCCAGAGAACAGAGAGCTCTTTACTCATTCTTCCTGAAAAGCCTTGTGACTATCCAAACCTCAGCGTTAAGGGTGTGTGGGTGCTGCTGAGGGAGGGGGTTTCTGTTCAGCAGCATAAACATGAACTCAGCACCAAGGCTGGTTCCAGGATCATTTGTTTGACTTCACCATGGGATCTTCCCAGTACGTCATGATTCCATTTTTAGATGTTCATGCATCTTGGTCCATGTCAATGTGATTTTAACTTTAGCTGCAATCTCATGAAAATGTTTTCTGGAAAAGTTCTCATAATTTAACGACAGTCTCCACCCACAAACTCACCCGGTGTGAATGTGCTTAGGGATTCCCCATTTTGAGTCTCCAGTGCAGACGGCAGAGTGTCTGGAGGGGAAAAAGAGAGATGAGATGGCATTTCCTGGTTTTAGATTTCTCTGGCCCCCATGGGGGAGAGACCAAACTTTAGGCCATTCTGCTAAATTTGGGCCGCAGGCTTGTGACCTCAGGTGAGTCACAAATTACTGTGAGGTGTCCTCACATCTGTGCCCATTATCCCTGCTCAGATTCTACATTTTTCTATCTTTCATTCAATGGATTTGTCATCTAATTGTGACACACCCAGCCAGAGGCCTTCCCCTCCCACAGCCTCAGGGGCTCATCCCAATTTCCCCTCCTAGATCCCTTCTTGATACCTTCACACTCCCTTGGAGTCTCCATTGGAGCTACAGGTTTTTGGCAAAAGTCACAGTCTCAAATCCAGTTCAGGAGAAATCTTCACCAGCTGCTGCAGTGTCCCCGTCCCACACCTGGAGAGAAACAACGTCACATGGTGACACTGCATTGACTGGCTCAGTTCTGTCCGGTGAGTTGCTCCTCTGATGGGCTTGGAGTTAGAACCCTCCAGTTCTCCATGACCCTGAAACTTTTACCTCAAAAGCTCCCATTCATATTTTTCAGCTCTGGCCTGGAGAGACAAAAGAGGAATTGAGTCGCCATGGCCAACTCACTCCTTGGCCTCCAGGCCCTGAGGAACAGGAGGTTCCTGTTGCATAAA
This sequence comes from Pelodiscus sinensis, assembly GCF_049634645.1. NCBI lineage: Eukaryota > Metazoa > Chordata > Testudines > Trionychidae > Pelodiscus > Pelodiscus sinensis. Next base: position 3,040,339 of record NC_134742.1, read on the forward strand.
AAGCCCTCCGCCTTCATTTTACACATGCATTTTCTGAAACTAAACTCAACTGTAAGGTGTAAGGTTTTAAACTACAACTCATTGTGATCTTTGTCAAACCTTGCAACTTGCTGTAATCTTTGTAAAACTTTGTAACTCTCAAACTTACTATAAGCTGCAACTTCGTAACCTTTGTAACCCCCCGCCACTTTATAACTTGCTCTAAATTGCATTCTCCCCTCTGTGTGTGTGTTCTTATGTTTTTTATTTGAAGTTGCGATGCTAAGACTGGAGCACATGGTGATGAGATCACAGACTTGCTTTTGCTGGATAAAGGGAAGCCTGGGCATGCTCCCTGATGATGAGGTGAATGAGTCACAGGAGCCATTCAGATACTATATAAGGAGAGGGAGCACACATGAGAATCTCCTCTCTTTCTTTCCCTGCTCCTGAAAAACTCCTCTCTACAGCCAGTGTCTCTCCTCCAGACCGGTTTCCCTAGCCATGATGAGCAGACAGACCTTACAACCCATATGCCTATGTGAGTGCCTGAGGGCAGGAATGAATGTGTGAGAATGAGTGAATGAATGGAAGGGAGTGTGTGCTTGTGTCTGTGTGGGTATGTCTACACTACCCTCCTCGTTCGAACTAGCGGGGTAATGTAGGCATACCGCACTTGCAAATGAAGCCTGGGATTTGAATTTCCCGGGCTTCATTTGCATAAGCGGGGAGCCGCCATTTTTAAAACCCCGCTGGTTCGAACCCCGTGCAGCGTGGCTACACGGGGCTCGAACTAGGTAGTTTGAACTAGGCTTCCATGAGGTGTACCGGTAGTTCGGAATAGGAAGCCTAGGGGAGATGTGATGCCAACATCAGCTCCAAGCTCTTTCCCTGCGCTGTGCAGTGTAAGGGGGAGTGAGAGTCACCTACCTGCTCAAGGTGCTTCTGACGTCCTGGAGAGAGAGAACATAAGAACATAAGAACGGCCGTACTGGGTCAGACCAAAGGTCCATCTAGCCCAGTATCCTGTCTGCCGACAGTGGCCAGCACCAGGTGCCCCAGAGGGGGTGGACCGAAGACAATGATCAAGCGATTTGTCTCCTGCCATCCCTCTCCAGCCTCTGACAGACAGAGGCAAAGGACACCATTTTATCCCCTGGCTAATAGCCTTTTATGGACCTAACCTCCATGAATTTATCCAGCTTCTCTTTAAACTCTATTAGAGTCCTAGCCTTCACAAAGAAGAGAGAGAGAGAGAATTTCATTTCCACCAGACATCAGACACACACTTCAAATCCCATCTTTAATGTCAACATGTCTGTGATTCAGGTAAGAGCAATCACCATTCCCATGTCAGTAAGGTGCACACAGAGTTACTCCAGCATCTCTGACTGCTGGACTCCTGAACCCATGTCTTAAGAGCTTCCCTGTCTCAGCGGTGGGACCTCGAGTATTTCTCACTCAGTCTCAGATGCAGGAATTCACTGGCTGGCTACTGGCACTTCCCCTTCAGCTCACTGATAGCTCAGTGAGGCAGGAAATATCCAGTGAGAGTTTGGGAAGATACAGGCACAAAATATCACTGATCTCCTTGTGGGGCTTCCCCAGCCAGGCCAGCAGGAGTCACTCTTGTTCCTCCTGCAACAGCCACACTTGTGGTTAGCCAGCTGGGCCCTTTTAAACCAACAGGCCCAGGGGCAGGTGCCCCTTTTGACGTACTGAGCTGAGTAACGCAGTCACACTGGCTTCTTTGCAGCCTGGGACATGCCTGCTCACAATCAGGGTTGCCAGGTGTCCAGTTTTCTACTGGACAGTCCGGTATTTGAGCTTTCTGTTCGGGAAACAAATTGAGAACATAGAAATGTCTGGTGTTTTCTAAATAAGATGGAATGTAGATTGTGATGTCATGTCAAGTGTGTCCGCTATTTTTGTTGAAACCATCTGGCAACCCTACTCACATGGCACTAAGAGGGGAATGGTTTGCAAAAGATTTCAGCTCCTCTTTCACAGGAGTGGGCAAAAGGGTCTCCGCATGCCAGACCTGGCCCACTAAGTGGGTGGATCCAGACTGTGGAGGCCCTGCTGCTCCCCCGCCCCCAGCCCACTTACAGCCTGGGGTCAGGGAAGCACCCAAAACCTTCACCGCTCTGCCCCTGCCCTGTGAGCAGCGTTCGCTGCTTCAAAGTGCCACGCACTATTCACAGGCTGGGAGCAGAGCAGAGAAGGATTCTAACACTTCCCTGGGGGTAGGGGAGCATGTGAAGCCTCCTCCCACCCTGCCAGGAGCATGTGGCTTTTTGAAACACCAGGGATTACTCTCAGGGCAGGGGGAGAGCAGAGGAGGCTTTGTGCACTCCCCACCCCCAGGCCAATAAGGGCCTGGGGCCCGGAGAGCTGTGTGAAGCTTCCTTCGCCTTGCCCTGTGAGGATCCTAGCACCACTTCAAAGTGCTATGTGCTTCTCACCGGCTGTGGCTCTTTGGCCCCCCGGCCAGGCTGGAAGCTGGAGCTGTAGGCAGAGCCCATGGGGTGGGGACACAGGCAGGAGGCTGCTTTCAGGGGCCCATGGAGCATCCTCAGCTCCCCACTGATGCCCCAACATGCCTGGGTTTGCTGGGCTGCAGCTACCAGCCTGGTCAAGGGGCCAAACTTCGGCTGAAGCGCGGGAGGCAACGACCCCTTGGACCTCTCTGTCCGGTGCCCCTGTGTCCCGCACAGAAGAGCCTGGGCTGCTTTGCTCATGGTTAATGAGCCCCCTGCTAGTGGTGCCTGGCCTGCCAGGGGTGCTCTGGGGGCAGCTTGTCCCCTCCATTCTTGGCTGGGCAGCAGCAGGGACACGGTGTCCTTCAGCCCTGGGTGCCAGGAACATTCCTCCTAGAGTGCTCGACAGCCCAGCTCTCCCTAGTGAGCAGTGTGGGGCTGGCCGGCTGGGGCAGCAGCAGCACCAGGGCTCCCTGCACCTGCCCAGAGGAGGCACCTACAGGGCAGAGATTTGTCTGGAGCCAGAGAGCAGGGGAGAAAATCTGGAAAGAGGGAGATTCTGGGTCTCGGAGAGACCGAGTGTGAACAGGGAAGGTTGGAATTAACCCACATCCAGAGTGTGTCCTACCCTGTGTGTCCGGGCAGCCTCGTCCAGGAGCAGCACCAGGTGAGATCTTTGCTTCGGGGATCTCCAGCAAACCACACACACGGCTTCCCCGTCCTTCTCGCAGAAACGACTCAGAGTCTCTGAGCCTGGTTTGAGATCCCGCTGCCTCAGTTTTCCCGGGACATTTCAGAAGAAGGAGCAGGAGAAGTGTTTCAGCAGGTTCTGTCAAGCTGAAAAAGTGATGTTTATGGCCAATATTCTCAGCTGTATAATTTTGCAATGTAAAGGTCACAGCCCAGCCCTGATAAGAGCTGGAAAGAAGATTGTCATTTTAACCATCATAAAACTCCATAGACAGAAGTGAAAGTAACAATCCTACCCATCCCCCGCATGCCATGTGACGGGGTGCAGTCACAGAAGACCCCTTGGGGTATTTCCTGGGATGCTGAAAAGCCACTGACACTCACCTCTTTGCTCTCTGGGGCTCCTCTCCACTTGGTCCTGCTGGGCCAGTTCCCTGATCTCCCCCAGCAAGGTACCAAGCTGAGATCACTGCCCCGCCCCCCGACTAAGGGCAATATAGACACTGAATCCATTCAGGTCTGAGGAGAAAACAGTTTCAGGCCCAGCACCTGGGAAACCCATCCCCCAACTGGGATTAGAACCCCAAATAAACCATTCAGGCAAGCCCCCTTTAACAACAAAAGAAGGGTGTACACACTGATGGCTTCCCACAGCTAATAGTTATTTACACGGGGCCTGATAGTAAGTAAAAGTGATTTTAGGAGGGTAAGTAAAAAACTGTTCACAAAGTGTTCATATCTTCTTTTTGTGTTTGGCCCAACTGCTGAATTCGTGCGCAGCCGTAAGTATGGAACCTCCCTGTATTGTAGTGACATATTTGGCCTTGACTGGTCAGATGTCTTTCTCCACTAGTGGGGTCAACATGGCTGCTCCACTTACCACATACACCAAAGAAGAGCAGTGTGCAGTGATTCAATTTCTGTGGGCTGAAGGTATAAGAGGTGTGGAAACTCATTGAAGACTATCGGCACAGTACGGTGACAATGTTTTGCTGCAGTGAACAAATGGATTGACATGCTCAAAAATGACTGAAAAAGTGTTGTGTCACTGATGATGAACGATCAGGGTGCCCGTCCACCTCAACTACTGAAAGGAACATTGAACAAGTCCGCGCGCAGATTCTCGAAAACAGGAGGGTGACTGTCGATGAAGTGGCAAACCAATTGCAGATTAGTCCCAGTTCTGCCTATGAAATCATCCACCACAAACTTTGCTTCAGTAAAGTTTGTGCAAGGCGGGTTCCCAAACAACTCATGGAACAGCACAGACATAACTGTTTGGACATCTGTACCCGCCTTTTGAACCGGTAGCATGAGGAAGGTGACGTTTTTTGAGTTGCATTGTCACGGGTGATGAAACGTGGCTCCACCACTGTGAGCTGCAGAGCAAATGTCAGAGAGACCCCTCAAAGATGCTTTAAGAGGCCATCGTTTTGTCAGAAACCATGATTTGAAGGCGGCTTGCTGCCCGGCCGAAAACATTTTCTTCTGAAGGCATACAAAAGCTTGTGTGACACTGGACCAAGTGCATTGGAAAGCAGGGGAACTATGTTGAAAAATGATACACCTATGAGTTCTGTAGTGCTGTTACATTCTGGATACTTTTTGACTTACCCTCGCAGTAAGCACAAGCTGTAGCACTGAAGTTGTTGCCAGTGAAAACAGGCAAAGTAAATAGCAAATTTAAAATAACAGAAAACACAGAGCTCATTCTAACACTAAAATCTCAGTGAAAACTTTCCCTAAAACTATTCTTATTTCAGAAATTTAAAAAACAACAATGGTCCTATAGCACTTTCAGGCACATCTACACGACAAGACAAAAACAACAAGACGTCACTACAGGACAAAGTCAAATTAAGCTACACAACTTCAGCTATGTTAATTGAGTAGCTGAAGTTGAAGTATCTTAAATCAACCTTTGGCACTGTCCACATCACAGAAAGTTGAAGGGAGAACACTCTACCTTTGACTTCCCTTACTCCTCGTGGAAACAGGACTACCAGCATCGACCGGAGCGCCCCTCTCAGTTCAAATTAACGTGTCACTAGACCTTCTATTAGAGACTAACCAAAAATATATAGCTAGTATCATGAAGAAAGCATCATGAGCTTTTTGGGGGCACAACCACTTCTTCAGATGACAAATATGGAGCAAGAGGCACAGAGGTTTAAACATAAAGCAGAAAAATAGGGGGGAGAGGTAGGGGAAAACCCTGTCAATTAAAGTGTCCATGCTAAATGAGGCTAGTAGTGTGGGCTGTAAGGGTACGTCTACAGTGCACTCGAAAATCAAAATAAGATAACATATACCAGGGGTTCCCAAACTTTTTGACACTGGGACCAGTAAATCCATTCACAAGCTTTTGGAGGACTGGTAACATTTATTTGCATATTCATTAAGCAAATGATGAATATTCAAATAAGTAGTTTCTGGTCCTCCCAAAGCCCCCAGTTAGCAAAGCTTTTGATACAGTCACCTACAATATTTTTGCCAGCAAGTTAAGAGAATATGGATTGGATAAACGGACTGTAAGATGGATAGAAAGCTGGCTAGATCCGGCAGCTGATTTTCCCGTCCTCCTCCTCATATTCCCTGACCAGCTGCCCTCCTGCCCCCCCAGCTCCTGTCCAGCCCTGGTTCTGCCGCCTGCCCTCTCCGATCACCTCTGCCAGACAGCCCCACTGCCCCCAGCCCTGCTTCTGCCGCCCGCCTGCCCAGATCTCCATGGGACAGCCCCACTGCCCCCAGCCCTGCTTCTGCCGCCCGCCTGCCCAGATCTCCATGGGACAGCCCCACTGCCCCCAGCCCTGCTTTCGCCAGCTGCTCACTCACCTGCCTGGATCTTCGTGGGACAGCCCCACTACTTCCAGCCCTGCTTTCGCTGCTCACCTGCCCAGATCTCCGTGGGACAGACCCACTGCCCCCAACCCTGCTTCCCGGCAGCCGGTTCCCCCCCACACCTCCTCTCAGCCTGTTCCATTCTGCTTCCCTCCTGGCAGCCATGCTGAGGCCCGGTATTTTTTCCTGCGGCCCAGTACTGGCCCATAGTTTGGGAAACGCTGACATATGCAATTTGTGCTATGCGATCTTATTTGGATTTTATTTCAAAATAGACTATTGCAAAATTTGGCGTGTCTACACAGCGCCAATTTTTAAAATAAAGTACTTGATTAAAGTGTCAAATTTGAAGAGGAAGGCAGCATTCAAACCAAGGGACCAAAGTCCTTCCAGTGATTTGGAAATGACGAGAGATTTGACTTGAGTCAGCTATTTAGTTCATTGCTGCTCCAAGCCTGGACCAAGGATGTTGCAATTGTGTACATTTGGTTTCTGTGATTCTGTGACTCTCACCTCTATTTCTTTCTTGTATGAATACTGCTTTAGAGTTTAGATACCACTGGATTGGCAACAGCGTGATTTTAGGGTAAGATCTGAGTTATATAGTGACCAGGGCGTGTGGCCAGCCCTTTGGCTTTGGAAGAACCTGTTATTTGATGAGACTGGTTTTGATAACTACTGGTTCCTACAGCCAGGCTGTGTCTAGACCGCATCCCTTTTCCGTAAAAGGGATGCAAATTAGACACATCGCAATTGCAAATGAAGCGGGGATTTAAATCCCCCCTGCTTCATTTGCATAAAAATGGCTGCCGCTTTTTTTTTGGCTTGGAGCTTTGCTGGAAAAAAGCGCCAGTCTAGACACAGATATTTCAGAAAATAAAGCCTTTTCCGAAAGATCCTTTATCCCTTATTTTAAGAGGGATAAGGGATCTTTCGGAAAAGACTTTATTTTCCAAAAGATCCGCGTCTAGACTGGCGCTTTTTTCCGGAAACGCTCTGAGCCGGAAAAAAGCAGCAGCCATTTTTATGCAAATGAAGCAGGGGGGATTTAAATCCCCGCTTCATTTGCAATTGCAATGTGTCTAATTTGCATCCCTTTTATGGAAAAGGGATGCAATCTAGACACAGCCCCAGTGTGCTTGGTGGGGATATAAAAAATGCTGTGTAGACGTGGTTATTTTGAAAGAAATCCCTTCTTTTGAAATAACCCTTACTCCTCAATAAATGAGGTTTAACAGTTATTTTGAAGGAAGGGGTTTCTTTCAAAATAACCGTATCTACACAGTGTTTTTTATTTCAAAATAGGGTATTTTGAAATAGCAGCTGGACGCAATTATGCAAATGAAGCACAGGAAATTCAAATCCCTGCTTCATTTGCAATTTCGCTTGTCTGCATTTGCATTCCTCTCTCGGAAGGGGAATGCAATGTAGATGTACCCCAAGAGAATCCCTCGTAGGATTCCTTAGTAGCCAGTGTGGCAAAGCAGAAGTTCTCTTTGTGACTGGTTTGCTGTGCTTGTAAGTGGAGGATCACTTACAGCCTTGGGCAGTGACTGCCCAGTAGCCCAGCAGTTGACCCTGAATTAGACTCTCTCAGTGGTGTCCCACCAAAGCACAGCTTTGCACAAAAGGGATACAGGATTAATGAACTGGGGTTCTCGGAGGAAGCTGGGAGAGGAGGACCCAGGGACAGGGAAGTGCACATCCATCCCAATAGCCACTAGAAATGAGTGGCTAGCATATACGTGCCCTACACTGACTGAAATGATTTGTTCTATTTTTCTAGTTAACCCACCTTTCTGTGAGGCTGTAGCCATGTTCCTGCCAGAATTCCACTGTCTGCATGGGGGGCAGGTCGACGTAGCTGTGACAATCAAGACATGAATTTTTTCTCAGTCCTCAGTGGCATTACTGGGTTGATCTAAGTGTGGAGCAGGCCTCAGAAGAGTTTCCCTGGGAACACCAGGGCTGATGACTGGCTGGCAGCTGGTATGTGTGAGGCAGAGAGCCAAGGGAATTAGTCGTAAGTGCCAAGAACCTGAGAGACAGCTGGCTTCGGGCCCAGGGATCCCTGGAAAGCAAATGTGCAGTTCTTTGTGAAGACATTTCTAGGCATTTTCTTTCCATTGTATTCAGAAGACAGGAATTTGCAACTTTTTTTTTTCAAATAGTCAAGTTTGCTCCAAAGAAACCCCCCAACTCCTGCACTCAGTGTCTCCTGCCAGTGGCAGAACCGAGCGAGGCCCCAGACACTGGCTGGCAGCTGAGGCCAAAGAAAGCAGGATACAACCTGCCTGGGGATCTAGTCCTAGGGCAGCAGCCATGCAGGTGGGAGCCCAGCAGCACAGAGCCTGTGCAGAGAAGCAGGTCGCTGCTCCCTGGGGACTTCAGCACGTGTAACTCTGTGTGTGCTGAGCCGTCCCCAGTGTCCCTGCTCTCTGAAGCGATGCGCCTCCCCCCAGACATGGACCCTGGCTTGTATTTCCCCCTCAGCAGCACCCGCTCCCACCTGAGTATGGGCTCAGCATTGGATTAAGGAGACAATATGGCTGGAAGAAACTGGGGCAACTGGAATGGCGGGTGGGGGATGGGTAGGATTGTTACTTTCACTTTTGTCTAAAATGACAATCTTCTCTCCAGCTCTGCTGCTGTGCGAAAGGGCTGGGCTGTGACCTTTAAACTCCAAAGCCATACAGCTGAGAGTATTGGCTGTACAATCCCCCTGCAGCTCAAAGGGCTGCTGCTGATTAATGAGTTGCTGCCGGTTTCGTGTCTTGTTTCTGTCATGTGGTTCGATTTTTAGATCCAAGGGAAATCAGGACACTACAGTGAGACTTAACCACTTACTTATTTATTGCAGGCTTTAAGCAGTTAACATAGTTGTTCAAATTTTACAAGCCTTAAAAACAATTACTATTTAAATCTTATATACTATACATCCTAAAGCCGTGGTCACCAGCCAGTACATCGGGATCTATTGGTAGATCTTTGAGCTTCTGACAGGTGATATTAACTGGTCTGGCCAAGAGGTGATCAAGGGTGGACATATCAGCTGCTCCTCCCCCCACTGCTGTGCTTCTCCTGCCTTTTGCCTTGGAGCTATCCCTTCAGTACCCTTTTGGGGTACGTCTACACTAGCCCCCTAGTTCGAACTAGGAAGGCTAATGAGGGCGACCAAAATGGCTAATGAAGCGTGGGATTTAAATATCCCGTGCTTGATTAGCATATTCCCAGCCGGTTGCTATTTTGGAAACTGCCCATGTCTACACGCGGCAGAGAAGCACAACTCCGAGATAAACCCCTTTGTTTGAATTAACTGTTAAATCTCATTACTTCGGGCTAATCAGTTTCCAAAATGGTGACCAGCCGGGAATATGCTAATCAAGCGCGGGATATTTAAATCCCGCACTTCTTTAGCAATTTCGGTCACCCTCATTAGCCTCCCAACTACGAACTAGGGGCCTAGTGTACATAAGAACGGCCGTAGTGGGTCAGACCAAAGGTCCATCTAGCCCAGTATCCTGTCTACCGACAGTGGCCAGCACCAGGTGCCCCAGAGAGGGTGGACCGAAGACAATGATCAAGCGATTTGTCTCCTGCCATCCTTCTCCAGCCTCTGACAAACAGAGGCCAGGGACACCATTTTATCCCCTGGCTAATAGCCTTTTATGGACCTAACCTCCATGAAATTATCTAGCTTCTCTGGTAGAACATTTTTATGTATGTCTGAAAACTGTAGGTACTGGGGGGTACTTTTAATTTTTAAGGGGGGACTTTATAAAAAAAAGTTTGAGAAACACGGATCTAGATGGTACTGGGTCCTGCAGTGAGGGCAGGACACTGGACTCGATGACCTCTCGAGGTCCCTTCCAGTTCTAGTGTTCTGTGATTCTATGTTCCGTAAGGATAAAAGCTATCGAAATACATACACCACTATGGAAATGTGCTGTACAATGATTCACACCTGTGTGATACAGAAACATGACATACAAGTCAATACAAAACTCTGTAGCCAACAATGCTCACCCTGTCTGGCCACTAGATGTCACTGCTGCTGTGCCAGACAGTCACTGCTCAGTGTGTTTATGCCTCAGTCCTTGACCTATCAGCCATTAGAAATGAGCTAGGTTAGAGGTATTTTGTGGTGTTCAGGAACTCACATGGGAAGAAACTTATTATCAGAAAAGTTTTACAGCAGCTGGAAGGTACCAGTAGCTTGGGATACTTACTTATAAGGTTGCTTACAAAAAATACCGAACATGGAGGGGAAAAAATCAGTTGAACAAAAAAATACCCGAAACAATGGGACCAAAGCTGTTGAGCAAAAAAAATCACATTCCCTGCCTCCCCCGCCAGACTCGCCAGGGGAAGAATGTCCCAAGCAGCCTTCCATCTGAGACAAACAGAAAATATTTTCTGTTGTTTTTTTTACTAGACACCTGGCAATTCTACTTGCCTAGAGTAACTCTTGCCCTGTCCCACAGTCATTCTGTTCAAAACCCTCCTGGAAGTCAGGCCCATCAATGGCTATCAGGACTAGCCGATTATCCCCATTTTACGGATGGGGAACTAAGGCGCGGAGCGATTACAGTCAAAATTGTCAAATGTCCACTAATTTGGGATGCCTGAGATGAAACTCCCAGGCCCTGCTTTTCCAGTGGGCGAAGTGATTTTATAGCTTCAAAGCACAGCCCCAGCTGATTTCATCTGCAGCTGAGTGCTCAGCACCTTCTGCAAATCTGGTCCCAGTCAGGGTCTCACCTGCAGGACACACAAAACGAGGAGCACAGGATGAGGGACCCCGATGAACATTTTGCTTTAAGTGACTTGCCCACTGTCGCCCAGGAGCTCGGTGGCAGAGGCAGGGTAGAATCTCACTCTCCAGGATGTCATTCAGCTCAACCACAAGCTTGTCCTTTCGCTTCCAGTAGTCCCAACCACCAGGCATGGCCATGCCCAGACGCCACCCCCAGAGCACCTACTGTAGGCATGCTGGGGGCAGGGTGTTGCTGGCCCCAGCGCCTGCCCTCCCCATGCTCCGAGGCCAGGAAGGCTGGGGCCGTGTGCCGTTCCACCTCCTCATGGTGCTGTGGGAGGTGGGACCTGGACAGAAGGGGCAGGGCTGGTGGCTTTCCTCCCCCAGCCCTACCTTCACCCACTGCCCGTGCTGTAGTCCGGGGGGTGGGAACATTTTCTGTGTCGGGAGCTGCTGGCTCATAGAAAAGTTAGCCAGGGGCCGCACACAAGTGAGAAGCCAAAAGAAACCAAACCCTCACTGATGTGGCCTCCAACTGAGAAGCAGGAAGACACCCCCCCACATTCCCCTCGCACCCCAAAACCTAGGGCTGTGGCCTGGAGTCTGGAGCACCAGCGCAGGCTCTTCAATGTCAGGCCCCGAGTCTTAGGGGCAAGACAGTGGCCACATCTGGTTCCTGAGTCTTAGGTTCCCCACCCCTGCTGTAGTCCCTGGATCTCTGCACTGAAAATGGCTTCTATTCACTATGTGACCCTGATTCATCTCCAGAGCACGTTCCATGCTGTGGTCTGAGTGAGGCAGGGATCCTGTCTAAAAAACAGACTGTAATCATGTAATTACTTGTGTCAAAGGGGGCTAAATGAAGATGGCATTGCCCCACTTAAACCTTCCATTTCCTAGCTTCTGAGTAGCTCCATGGGGCAGTCGAAATAGCCTGTAACTGGAAAACCTTCAAAACCAAGAAATAGTCTAGCACAGCGTTTCTCAAGCTGTGGTACGAGGAACCTTAGGGGTACTTGAGAGAAGTCTGGGGGGTATGTCAACACCAGTGAAATTTGGAGAAAACTGAATTTTTGTTTTAAGTTTTACAGAACTTTATTATTTTTGTACTTTTTACACCCAAAAATGTCATCTCCCACCCAGCTATGATTAAGCTGTTTAAACAAATGTGTTGCAATGGTAGAAACAATTTTTGTGTGTCTGAAAACTGTAGGTACTGGGAGTACTTATAATTTTTTTTAGAGGGGTACTTCATAAAAAAAAAAGGTTGAGAAAGACTGGTCTAGCAGCACCTTAAAGACCAACAATACGGCTACGTCTACACTGGCCCCTTTTCCGGAAGGGGCATGTTAATTTCAGCTATCGTAGTAGGGAAATCCGCGGGGGATTTAAATATCCCCGCGGCATTTAAATAAAAATGTCCGCCGCTTTTTTCCGGCTTTTAGAAAAGCCGGAAAAGAGCGTCTACACTGGCCCCGATCCTCCGGAAAAAGCGCCCTTTTCCGGAGGCTCTTATTCCTCCTTCAAAGTAGGAATAAGAGCCTCCGGAAAAGGGCGCTTTTTCCGGAGGATCGGGGCCAGTGTAGACGCTCTTTTCCGGCTTTTCTAAAAGCCGGAAAAAAGCGGCGGACATTTTTATTTAAATGCCGCGGGGGATATTTAAATCCCCCGCGGATTTCCCTACTACGATAGCTGAAATTAACATGCCCCTTCCGGAAAAGGGGCCAGTGTAGACGAGCCCCAGATGTACACGGTGTCATGAGCTTTTAGTGGGCGCAACCCATTTCTTCAGATGAATGGAGTTAATAAAGGTCCAGTTCCAAAATAAATAAGGAAGGCGAAGTGGGGTAGGAAAGAAGTGGAAAAGGGGAAAAATAGTTAATTAGAAGGCTCATGTTAGAAGAAGCTGATAGGGACGGTGCAGATTGTTCTTAAGTGCCCGTTGTTTGGTTGTCTAAGTCACTATGTGGAAGGCCCGTGCGCTACCCAGGCAATGTCTTTATTCATACCTTTGTGATGGGTCCCAAACTCATAAATGAAGTTAAGTTCCAAGGCTTCCCTGGGTATTAGGCTTGTGGAATTGGCCTAAAACAACAAAGTGACTTGCAGATCCATCAATGAGTGCCCCAGGCAGGTTAAAGTGTTTTCCAACAGGTTTCTGTGTGTTGCCTTTTTGGATATCTGATTTGTGCCCATTAATTCTTTCCCCTTAGAGACTGTTGAGTCTGGCCAACATCCATGGCAAAGGGGCACTGCTGGCACAGATCACATTGGTGGAGGTGCAGTTAAATGAGCCTCTGATGTGGTGGCTGATGTGGTTGGGTCCAGTGATGAAATCGCTAGTTTAGATGTGTAGGCAGAGTTGGCTCCAGGGTTGATTGCAGACGGAGGTTCCTGGATGATTTGATTGAGGAATGCTGTGTGATTACTGGAAAGAATTTGTGTGAGGTTAGGGGGGTGTCCAAAGACAAAATTTACTGTTTTAGTTAAAGCAGCAAACGCAACACAACCCCTGTGATGTGGGCATCAATAGATTGGTTTTCAAGTGGATTATATATGTACAGCTTAATCTCACACAGGAAGGAGACTAAAGGGTATGTCTACACTTGCACCCTATTTCAAAACAGGGATGCAAATGCAGCAATTTGAAAATGCAAATGAAGCAGGGATTTAAATAGCCTGTGCTTCATTTGCATAATCTCATTATGGCAGTATTTCGAGTTAGCGCTATTTCAAATTAACAGATGCTATGTAGATGCGGTTATTTTGAGAGAAAACCCCTCTCTCAAAATAACTGTTAAACCTCGTTGTACGAGGAATAAAGGTTATTTCGAGAGAAGGGTTTTCTCTCAAAATAACAGCGTCTACACAACGTCTGTTAATTCAAAACAGCACTAACTTGAAATAGCGCCAGAACACGATTATGGAAATGAAGCATGGGATATTTAAATCCCAGCTTCATTTGCATTTTCAAATTGCTGCATTTGCATCCCTGTTTTGAAATAGGGTGCAAGTGTAAACATACCCTAAGTTATGCAATTGTAAGGCACCTTTTTCTTGTAACAATGCATCCACACTAGTGTTGTACTGGTATTCCTATATTGGTTATATACATCTCCAAAACTGAAATAGTTATCTATCATGTGTTTTAGAGGGTTTGTGTGCCTATCAATAGCTTTGTCAACACTGCAGGGTTTTTGCGCACAAAGCTTTTTGTAGAAGAGATCTCTTGGATGCTTGGACGCACATGGACGCTCTTGCACAGAAAGTTCTGATTGCCATTTACAGAATAGCCATCAGAGCACCTGTACTTTTTGTGATAGGCTCTTTTTGCACAAGAAACCCCTGTTGAGCATCCACTCACACCTTTTTGTGCAAGAACTCTTGCACAAAAAGGACTGAGGGTACGTCTACACTACAGCGCTAGTTCGAACTAACTTAGTTCGAATTAGTTAATTCGAACTAAGCTAGTTCGAACTAGCGCATCTAGAACTAAAAACTAGTTCGAACTAGCGTTTTGCTAGTTCGAACTAGCGCGTCCACACTGATTGGACGCAGGGGGGCATTTAAGGGCAGCTGAAACCGGTTCTGGCAGGGCATCAGGTCAGCAGTTGCTTTGTGTGGCTGCTGTCTGAGGCTATCTGAGGCTCGTGCTTAAAGGGACCCCCCCTGGACAGCCGGTTCTCAGCTTTTCCTGCTTGCTTGCCAACCTCGCCGAGGGACAGCAAAGCGTCGGTCTCTGTGCCCGTCTGTGTCGGTGCTTCCCTTCGGGGGGGCCGCCGCAGGTGGCAACATGGAGCCACGGCTCGCCCTGCACCTTCTGGTGCACGTTCTGGACTTGCTGCTGCAAGCCTGCCAGCAATGGCTCGAGGCTGCCTGGCACCACCTGGGGAACGTCAGCCCCCTGCCTCTCCGCCTGGCCGCCCTGGGGGCCGTGGAGGAGCCGCGGCGGCGCCCCGGCACCGGCGTGCCCCGCCGCATCTGGCGTCTGGACACCAGCAGCGACTGGTGGGACCGCATCGTCCTGGAGCACTGGGACGACCGACAGTGGACCCAGAACTTTAGGATGAGGAGGGACACCTTCCTGGAGCTCTGCGAGTGGCTCGCCCCTGCCCTGCAAAGAAGGGACACTCGCATGAGGCCCGCCATCCCCCTCCAGAAGCGGGTGGCCATCGCCCTCTGGAAGCTCTCCACGCCGGACAGCTACCGATCCGTCGGGAACCAGTTCGGCGTGGGGAGATCCACTGTCGGAGCAGTGCTCATGCAGGTACGGCGCTCGTCGGCCACCGAGCCGGGGGGGAGGGGGGCTGCGAGGAGGGGATGGGCCGCCCCAGGGACAAAGGGGGGGGCGGGAGGAGGCGAAAGCGCCCCGCACCGGAGGGGTCGGGCTGTCCCGGCCGTACTACACGCCGCCAGGGGGGTTGCTTCCGGGAGTGGGGCGCGGGGCACTGCCAGGGCACGCACGCTCCCAGCCACCCGGGCGCCCCACTGATTGACGCTTTGCTGTGTCTCTCTCCGCAGGTGGTCAAGGCCATCAACCGGGTGCTGCTCCGCAGGGTGGTCCGCCTCGCCGACCCGGATGCCGTCATCCGGGGATTCGGCGCCCTCGGCTTCCCCAACTGCGGGGGGGCCATCGACGGGACGCACATCCCCATCCGTGCCCCGGAACACCAGGCGTCCCGGTACGTGAACCGCAAGGGGTACTTCTCCGTCATCCTGCAGGCCGTATGTGACCACCGGGGACAGTTGACGGACATAAATGTGGGCTGGTCCGGCAAAGCACACGACGCCCGGGTGTACCGGAACTCCTCCGTGTGCCAGCGGCTGCAGGACGGGACCTTCTTCCCCGACCGCCACATCAGGGTCGGGGACGTGGACATGCCCGTCTGCCTGGTGGGGGATGCCGCCTACCCACTGCAGCCCTGGCTCATGAAGCCCTACACGGGGCACCTCAATCCCTCCCGCCAGGCCTTCAATAACAGGCTGAGCAGGGCCCGCATCGTGGTGGAGGGGGCCTTCGGGCGACTGAAAGCCCGCTTTCGATGCCTCCTCACCCGTCTGGACCTGGCCGAGCACAACATCCCTCCCGTGGTGGCGGCATGTTGTGTGCTCCACAATTTGTGTGAGCGGAAGGGGGAGGCTTTCTTGCCAGCCTGGATGGCTGAGGCTGACCGCATGGCTGGACACTACGGTCAGCCCCGCACCGCCGCCGTCCGGGAAGCCCAGCGGGGGGCCGTCCGGATCCGGGAAGCCCTGCGGGAGAGCTTCCAGGTGGAGGAGGAGGAGGACTGACCTCTCCCTGCATGCCCCACCGGGGCCTTCTTCCACCCTACCCCCCCCTTCCCCTTTCCCCTCCCTACCTACTGTCAAATAAAGACACCTGTTTTTCCAACAAAAACGTCTGTTTATTTCACAGAACTGGGGTGGGGGAGGGAGGAATGAAGGTGGGAGAAGGGAGGGGGAAACCTGGGACGAGGGAGCTGGAAGGGGAGGGGAGGGAAGGGAGGAAGGGAAAGGAAAGCTCAGGGGTGGGAGTCTGGGTGCCTCTCCCGTCTCGCCACACTGCGGGTCCGGGGGCGTCGGTGGGGAATGGTTGTGGAGGGGGGGGCAGAGAGGACAGGGGGTGTGGAGGAAGCAGGAGCGGAAGCAGGAGGAGCAGGAGGAGCAGGGGGAGCAAGAGGGGGAGCAAGAGGGGGAGCAGGGGGAGCAAGAGGGGGAGCAAGAGGGGGAGCAGGGGGAGCAAGAGGGGGAGCAAGAGGGGGAGCAGGGGGAGGAGGAAATGGAAAGCGGTCTAGCAGGCTCTGGAGGTGGCCTCGCAGGGCACGGCCCTGCTCCTCCAGGGCCTCCAGACTCCTCTGGCGCAGCCTGAGGTCCTCCTGGACCCAGTGGTCCTGGAGACGGAGCTGTCGGTCCAGGAACCGGAGATGCCGCCTCTGGTAGTCCTCCTGGTTCCTGGCTGTCCTGCTTGCCCGGGCGCGGGCGGCTGCTGCAGGCGGGGTGGTGCGCCCTGCAGTCCCCGGTGCTGCAGCTGTGGTGCAAGAAGACCAGCGGTCAATTACCCCAGGGGCCCAGGTGTGTGAAACCCAGCTCCCCTCTGCAAGGCCAGGGCCCCTGCAGGATCCCCAGCTGCTGCTCCGTAGTGGGCAAGGCCCAGGCGCACGGTCCCGGGGCTCCCTCTCGCCCCAGCCCCCCGTACACATAAGGGGAACACGAGGGTACTCACAGGTGGATGCCTCCCCGGCCTCTGATGATGCAGGCGAGCGGCTCTGTGGGGTGCCTCGGGGGTCCCGGGTCCTGGGAAGGCTGGCAGCAGGCTCCTGGCTCTCAGAGCCCTCTTCCTCCTCCTCGGTGTCCAGGAGCGGTCCCTCTGCCCCGGGGTCAATCACGTCCCGGGGGGCAGGGACGGCATGAGGCCCCAGGATGCGGTCCAGGGCATGGAAGTGGGGGCAGGCCTCCGGGTCAGCCCCTGGCAGGCAGGCCCGGGAGTAGGACTGCCGCAAGTCTTTAATCTTGCAGCGCACCTGCTCCCGGCTGCGCTGGTGGCCCCTGGCGGCCAGGCTGGCAGCCATGCGTCCATAGACGGCCGCGTTCCGGTGGCTAGTGCGGAGATCGTGGACATTTGAGGCTTCCCCCCAAACCTCGATGAGGTCCACGATCTCCGCACTTGACCAGGCGGGCGCCCGCCTTTTGCGCCCCCGGGCAGGCTCCCGGGAGCCGCCAGGCTGGTCGTGGGGAGCAGTGGAGGGCTGGGAGCCCTCGGATGGCTGGCTCATAGTGTGGCAGGTGCAGGCTGTGCAGGCACGGGTGCTTGCAGCCTTGCAACTGGCACAAAGTGAGTAGCCAGCCCGTGGCCCTTTAAGGGCTCCGGGGCCGGGAGGGGGGCAATAGAGTTTCCCTGGTGTTGGCCAGAGTGGCCACCAGGGAAACCTGGGAAGCCTTAGCCTCCCACTAGTTCGAACTAAAGGGCTACACAGCCCTTAGTTCGAACTAGCTAGTTCGAACTAGGCGTTAGTCCTCGTAAAATGAGGTTTACCTAGTTCGAACTAAGCGCTCCGTTAGTTCGAATTAAGTTCGAACTAACGGAGCGCTAGTGTAGCGCATAGGAAAGTTAGTTCGAACTAACGTCCGTTAGTTCGAACTAACTTTCTAGTGTAGACATACCCTTATTCCTCATGGGGAGAGGAATAACTCTACCAGCAAAAGCCCTCTGTCCTGATGATTTACTGTTTGGGTTTTTTTTGCACAAAAACGCACTTGAGGTGTAGACGCTCCGTGGGTTTTTGAGCAAAACCCCTGTAGTATAGACACAGCCAGTGTGTCCATCCATCTGTGAGTCTGTTTGTTCAAGAACTCCTAAACGGTAAGTGCTAGGGCCACTAAGTTCAGCACACAGCTTCCTCATATTATAACTTAAAGCCAAGTCAGGGTCTAGTTGTACCAGGACAATGGAATGTGCCTGGAATGGGATTGTTCCACCTCAAAGGGAAAGGGAGGGGTGTGAGAGCAGAGACAGATATATTCATGAATGACCAGCGAGGGGCAGCAAGCACCCCCAGCCCTACCACCTTGGGCTGCCCTCTGGGAACCAACCACCCACCCACCCTGCTTTGCAGCCCTCACCATTCCAGGTTGGTTCTGTGGAGCAGCCACCAGCTAGGCTGTGCTACCTCTGGCGCCCAGGGAGAAGCCACTGGAAGGGCCACAGAGCCCCCACTATCCTGGGCCAGCCCCAGAAAGAAGCTGACGGGCAGGCAGTGGCCCTCCCTGCCCCAGACTGAAGCCAGTGGGCAGACAGCATATTCCTTCCCAGCCTGAAGCCAGATAGTAGGCAGTGCAGCCCAGCCCTCCTCCCCAGCCCTGGGCTAAAGCCAGTGGCCAGACAGCACACACCACTCCCTACCCCAGGCAGAAGCCAGCGGGCAAGACCCACTGCTCTGGGCTGCCTGGGGGAGAAGCCAACAGGCAGGTATAATGGCCCCTGCCATCTCAGATTGGCAACACTGGGTAAGTCTTCTAGTACTGATATAGAACCTCTGTAGACCGAGCCTTAGTATTTCACACTTATGAAAATCCCACTCCTAATTAGTGCTAAGTGATTTGAAACATGTAAAGCACTAAGTACAATCACTATTCTACCTTGGTTATGGGCAGCTGGTATTTCTCTTCTGCAGCTGGATGGTTAGTATTGTGTAACCATCTTCAGCCTGCACCTTCTCTTACGGGTTTTGTCATTTAGCAAATGGTTAGAAAATAAGACAAGAACTAGATGGTCCAAGTCAAGGCATAGGCCCACAGCAGAAATGACACCTCCTCAGGGGTCTGTGTTGAGAAACCACACAGGAAGCTGAGATACGTGCACAGACACAAACCGGAAGACAATAATTTAATGTTTATGAGACTGGGCACCTCAGAACTTTACAACGAGGAAGATTATCTGGTGTGAAGTGAAAACAAAGTTAAACCAAAGAATCATCGATGCAGACCATGTTCTGAAACAAAGTATGGCCCCATCATTTATTTGCTTTTATTTGCTTTTATATGCGGGTATCTTGGGATCACTTCTCTTAGTTCCCATCTATCAAATGGGATTAATCTTCCTTTCTCTCATCATTTTGTCTATTCATATTGTAAAAACTATGGGCAAAAAACTTTTATTTTGTGTGTGTTATTCAAATTTTGTTCTTACATTTTTCAAGGGTACATTTCACAAAGGTATCTTTGTTTTTAAAAAGTTATATTCAGTCTTTGTGGGGGCAATAATATTTTCATTTTTCTCTAAAGGCTACATCTACACTGCAGCGCTATTTCGGGATACCGAGTTATCCCCAGGTAGCTGTCCAGCAGCTGAACAGCAAGCCCATGATTTTGAAATAGAATGGGTTCACTATTCCACCGTCCCTGTAAACATCATTCCCTGAGGAGTAAGGGATGTTTCAGAATAGTGGGTTATTTCAAAATGTGGTGGGTGCTGTGTAGACAGAGCCAAATTATGGAATAAGCAATTTTGAAATAAGATACTCAATTTGCGTAGCTCAAATTGCGTATCTTCTTCCAACCTTTGGTGCCGTGTAGACCATCGTGCACCTTAGCGGAAAGAGGTGTGGTGGGTGGGGTTCTGAAAAAGCAAGTTAGATTTTTTTTCTCACCAAAGTTCACAAAAAATCATTTTTTTCTCGAGCAAAAAGACTTTTAAAAACCCAGCATGAACTTGGGCTGTGAATATTATCATTTTGGTTGGAAAGTCACTTTTTATAGAAATCCTTTCAAAGAAAATGTTTTTGAACAGCTCTAATTCAAAGCAGCTTTGCAAACTGGCCACAAAACTTATGTCTGCAAACTTTGCATGCATTACTGTGCACAAGTAACTCACACTTTCCCAGCAGCATGTTGAATCTCTCTAGTGGCTGCACCTCAGAACAGGCATTAGCATCACATGTATTTAGAGCATGAAATTGTAGGTTCAATTCCTTCTGCCAGTGCTCCACCCACAAGAATTGTTTTATAATTACAAACCACATCTATGTGTACCACCTGCCATTTTGTACACAGCACATTTATTAACAACCGCAAATGTCTTATACACAAATAGTTGCATACAGAAAAAGTTTGGAAGTTTCAGTTAGTTTTTCTACATTTACTTTTCTGTGAGTTTTATCTGACTAATTATTGCAGGATCAGGCTGTCTGGTGTATTCATTCATCTGCCACTGAAATGCAGCTGTTCTGGGATGAACCATCTCACTTCTTTAACTGCAACGCTTTAGAACAAGAACTAAAGAAGAATAAATTTAAAAACCAAAACTGGTCTGGTAGCACTTTAAAAACTAACAAAACATGTAGATGGGATCATGAGCTTTCGTGGGCACAGCCCACTTCTTCAGATGACCGGAGTTTTGAGTTTAGGATGTGCAGACCCAAAATAAAAAGGGGAGAAAGGAGAAGGGGGAAAGAAGAAGGGGGTGGGAAACAAGGAACAGAGGTTATGAAAAAATCAAAAGGAAAAATAGGAAGGCTGACGGGTCATCAGTGAGCACCTGAAGATTGGGCAATTAAAACAAAGCAGATAAGGATAAAAGTCAATAGATGGGGGATTACTAACACAGGAATCTATACAAAGAGCTGTTTGCACCTTCATTGAATGTTAGGTTGGTAATGGTCCCTCATCCCTATTGAGTCAACTAGCATGAGAATTGAACTTGCAGATGAACTGTAATTCCAACACCTCTCTGTGTATTTGGCTGGTAGAGTTTGTTTGTGACAAGATGGCCACCTGGAGATCTTTGAAGAGCGATTAGGTAGATTGAAGTGCTCTCCAACAGGTTTGTGTATGTTCCCTTTACATATATCTGATTTATGTCCATTGATTCTTTCTAGTAGGGACTGTCCAGTCTGTCCAATATACATAGCAGTGGGCATTGCTGGCATTTGATGGCATAGATCAAATTACTGGATGTGCAGTTGAATGATCCCTTGATTTGTTGTTGTTGGCTCCAGTGATGAATTTGCTTGTATAGGTATGTGGGCAGAGTTGGCACCGCAGCTGATTGCAGGGCTGGGTTCCTGAAGGATTCTAATGTGGTTGTGTAACATGCTTACATAAAGAATTTGTTTCTGGTTGGGGGGTTGTCCATAAGCGAGACTAGGCTTTTCTCCCAAGGCCTCTGAGAGTGAGAGATCGTTTTCTAAAATGGGTTGCAGATTGTGTATAATGTGTTGGATGGGTTTGAGTTGTGGACTAGAGGTAATAACAAGGAGTATACTATAAGTATTCATAGTGCTAGAGATAGGTGGAGTTTGGTTTTGTTCCGGTGCTAATCAGACAACAAAATAAGGTAGGTTCTATATTTTTCCAAGATGACACCGATATTTAGGTCCTGGATATTTATTTAGTGACATTTAAAATTCCTTATCTGACTATAATGCTAACCCCTCATCATCGTCCACTCAAATTTCCCTCTATCTCTGTTCTTTCATTCAATATTTTCTGTTAGAGAGTGTTACAGCCCACACTAAGTTAAATATAGCCTTGCAAAGCACTCTGCTGTTTACACCTTTTCAAAGAAAGGAAACAGATATTTTCAGAAATTAAACTGTCCACTACAGACTGTTTCACATCTGAAGGCCCTCAGCTCCTCAGCTCAGCTTGCATTATTTTACAACACAAACAGTAAGCTTGAAAACCTAGTGGAGGAAAAACAAGGCATCTGAAGAACATCCTAATGCTGTTTGTTCATTGGGTTTAGTAGTTATTTGCAGAGAGGCCTTTGCAGTCTGTTACCTGCATAGTTCTGTTACCACATATTAATAAATAGTACAGCACCTGTGTTTGTTGCGTGCTTTTGCAAAGCCAGCAGACCAATGTTTTTTACCAACTGCATTGTTCAAGTTCACAAAATACATCTTCACAGGCTAAATAGCTCTTTGGGACAAATCGGACAAACCAGGCTATCTCTGCGCAAAAGAATAAATGGACACAAATCAGACATTAAGAATGGCAATTTACAAAAGCCAGTGGTGAAGTACTTTAACCTCCTGGAACACACAGTTTCTGACTTACAAGTTGCCATTTTTAGACAAAAAAAGCTTCAAAAATAGACTGCAGAGACACACTGCTGAGCTGGAATTCATATGCAAATTTGAAACCCTGAAACTAGGTTTAAACCAGGGCTACTCAACTTTGGAAGCCGCGGGGGCCACAATGATACTCACAGCACATGCCTCGGGCCTCAATTAAGTGTGGTTGCATATACATGCAAATATATATTCAAATATATACAAATAATTTCTTTCACACTGACAGGCTTGAATACAAAGATTAAGGCAAGACTACACAACATGCAGGCCCCATTTAAGTCGGTTCTGCTGATATTAATAAAATGCAATAATTACCTGATTTCCACTCATATGACGGCACTTTTAATGAACAATCATTCCTGAATCCAGGAATTTAACTACTAAAATGCATATCAACAGAAGACCATTATATTGGCTACTTTTTTGTTTTGGCTCCCTCCCGTGGGCCGGGTAATGAGCCCTGTGTAAACCCAAACTGCACCACAGGCTGCAAACAAACAGCCATGGCCCATGTGTTCAGTAGCCCTGGTTTAAACAGATACCTGGAGTGGTCCTCACATGATAATAGGTCATTTTCTTTTCAGGTACTCTCACCTTCTCACCGCTGTTGGAGATGAGCCACATCCGCTCGTATTTAATTGGCACTGGGGTCACACTCCCATCGCTGTTCTTTTCAGTTTAGCATCTGAGGAAGTGAGTTGTATCTCATGAGAGCTGATGCCCGAATACATTGGATCTGGACTTCTAACACTCCAGTCATCTGAAGAAGTGGGTTGCGCCCACAAAAGCTCATGATCTCATGTTTGTTAGTCTTTAAGGTGCTAGAAGACTATTTGTTGTTTTTTAAGTTTTTCCTGTTACAGACTCACGCGGCTGCCCCTCTGAAAGAGGAGGCTTTTCCATCATTTGATCCTGTTAAGATGGGACCAAATGGCAGAAAAGCCTCTTCCAGAAAAGCAATCAGAAAAAGCTATGCAAATTGCACTAGCTCTGTCAAATACACCAGTGTCTGTACCTTTAGGGCACCATCTTCTGTGGCCAGTGCTGAGATCTCCTCCAAAGCCCATGAGATGTGCTCTGCCATTCCCAGGGGAGAGTTCTGTTTCCTGAGCAGACTCTGCACACGGCAGACTTCTATCTCCTCCAAGGTCTTTCTATTCTCCATACCGATCATACTCTAGAGTTGCTCAAAACATTGGGCAAGGACAGTACATCTAAGGATGCTCTGGCACAGTGTTCACCACCATGGGCAGTACTGAGCCTCTTGGACTGCTCTAAGACCCTGTGGCCTCCTGCAGCTACACAGTCCAGAGGGACGTCATCTTCTGCAGCTCAGAATCTCAGTGTCCCTTCTCACTGAGCCCATAGGGCAAAAAACAAGGAAAGAATCCCCAGGTATTTCTTCCTCTTCTCCAGACGAGACCATCGTGAGTCAACATCACCTACTCATGAAGGCTTCAAGGTCTTTCAAGAACTCATGGCAGTGCAGGCAGAACCAATGCAAGGCAATACACACAAGAGATTGGATATCCTGTAGACTCCTGCCCTTCCCATTAATGCAGCTCTGTTGGAACCTGCCAAGACTCTTTGGCAGATACCAGCTTCTACTGCACCCACTGCCAAAGAAGTGGATTGGACAAGATCAAGTTCCCAATCAAGAGTGTGATTATTCCTCCACTCACCCAGACCCAGTTTCTCCAGTAGCCATGACAACAAATGAACATTCGAGGCATAGACTTATAGAACACTAGGACTGGAAGGGACCTTGAGAGGTCAGCAAGTCCAGTCCCCCACTCTCATGGAAGAACCAAGCACTGTCTAGATTAGTATTTCTTAAACTGTGTTCCATGGCACACCGGTGCGCCGCAAGGCAGTCGGAGGTGTGCCACGGAGAACAACAGAGTTCAAAATGGCTGCCCTTAAAGGGGCAATTGATCTTTTATTTTCTTCTTGATAACTTCCCTCCCAACCCCCCTTTTTTCTCAACAAAAACTCCTTGGTGTTTAAGAAACACTGATCTAGATCACCCCCCATCATCCTGCTGTCTGCTCTTAGGCAGGTGTATCCAGAGGCTACCCTGAAAGAAAAGGAGTTTAAGAGAATGGATTCGTATGGGACAAAGGCCTATATCATTGTAAGTCTTTAAGTTAAGGTGTAAATGATCAATTATTATTGCCAAATATGTTTTCTTAATTGGTCAGCAGTTTTCAAATTCAGATACACATTGCCAACAAACAAACAAACAAACAAACAAACAAACAAACAAACAAAAGGTTTGTGCAATAACTGGTGTTCTTCGAGATGGGTGTCCCTGTGGGTTCACAGATCCAGCCCCATGCTTGCCCATGGCCCGGGAGCCAGAGACATGCGAGCCATTTCAACTGCCTCTATTTAAAGGATTCGCACCCTCTATCCCAGGGGCTCCACCCCTTTCATCCACAGCCCCGCCCCTGCCCCTTTGAAGTGGTTTTGCTCAAAAATTATTGCCCACCTCTGATCTGTGGGATGATAACTACAGGAAGGTTCTACACTCTTGCACCTAGGTTTTGTGGCTGTAACCACTCTAGGGATCACTTTTCCGTTTTTGAGACACTGAGGGATTTCCCTACTTGGTATCTGTGCAGATGAAAACATGTGGGGAGTTTTCTGGCCGGAACTTTGAGGCTATTTATGGTGGATCGAGCCAGGGAGGCGGGTGCTTAAAACAGGTGGTGCAGGAGCCTGGCCTGGCATGAATGCAGTCTAGAGTTGCTCTTGTAAACTCTAATTGCTGAGTTGAGGCCAAGTGAGATTTTTACTTGTTTATTTGAAACTCTAGAGTCTAGAGTTTTGAACGGAGGCTTGTGCGATTTGTCTGAAGCACTGTTAGTTGCATCGATGGCACCACTATTAGACAGTCATCCAGATATGGAAAATTGCCACCAACTGCACCTTTGAAAATACTCTTGGGACTGCTGCT
This sequence comes from Pelodiscus sinensis, assembly GCF_049634645.1. Lineage (NCBI taxonomy): Eukaryota > Metazoa > Chordata > Testudines > Trionychidae > Pelodiscus > Pelodiscus sinensis. Next base: position 3,065,617 of record NC_134742.1, read on the forward strand.
AGGCCGAATGGTAGCACATGATATTGATAGCGTTTACCTCATAGATTGAAACATCGAAATTTCCTGTGCGCCGGGTGAATTGTGATGTGAAAAAAAGCATCTTGTAGGTCAAGAGATGACATCCAAATTCCTTTTCCCAGTGATGAGATTATTTTTGGTAGCGTAACCACTGTGAAGTGTTGCTTCCTTAAGAATTTGTTTAGGTGCCGTAAGTCTGAAATGGGCCTTCACCCCTCTGTCTTTTGGGGAGTTAAAAAGAAACAGGAATAGAATCTCTTTCCCCTGTGTTGAGCTGGTCCCTGCTCTAAGGCTCCTAGATGAAAGAGGTTGTGTATCTCCTCTGGTCATTGCTCCTTTGTTGGCGGCTGTATGTGGATAATCAAGAGCAGTGGTCCTGTTTCTTTTTGGGTTGTTGCCCATCCATCCCGCAGGTTTTGAGACTTGCTCTAGAATTGTTTAATGTGTGCAGTGTTGCATCCATAGTAGCAGAGAAGAGTTTTTGCCTTTCAAAATCCTCTACTGTTGTCTGTACCTCTTAGGAAACCGGGAGAGGTGCAGCCAAGATGCTCGATGCTTTACCCCAGCAGTTGCTAGTGATCTCCCTGTCTCCTTATCAGTTCCCATTCACTCTGACGTGTACACTCAGGGGCAGGTCTTCTTTCCCTTTTGTCTGTGGCTGATTTAAGGAGTTTTGTGATGTGAGAACCGCTGACATCAACTAAAAAGCTGTAAACTGTAAACAGGGATGCGTATATTTATAAATATATATTATTTATATTCAGGAGAAGACTGAGAGGGGACATGATAATAGGTTTCAAGTATCTAAAAGGGTGTCACAAGGAGAAGGGAGAAAAATTCTCCTTGGCCTCTGAGGATAGAACAAGAAGCAATAGGCTTAAATTGCGGCAAGGGAGGTTTAGGTTGGACATTAGGAAAAACTTCTCAACTGTCAGGGTGTTCAGGGTCTGTCCTTGTCATGGGCCCTGGGTATCTAAATAAGCATCTAAGGCTATGGGAAGAAAACCGGTCGACAATTCCATTCCTCTGGCTCGCTGGAATTCACAACCATAAGAGCAAAGCTCATCTGGGAAGGAGACAGAACGTTCTCTGCAACTATCAAGGCTGATTCCCCACTCTGGCATGATGAACGCAGAAGTGGGGGCCTGCAAAAGCACCCCAAAACCTTATCTCTACAGGTTTTGGTACAAAAACTTCCCCCAAAAATCCTAATACTCGGACTTTGGAGAATAAAAACTGCTGCTGCCAGCCAGGGGAGAGATCACTTGGGAAATCTCAGCCCTGAAGTAAAACCAGGACACAAAAATTAACCAATACCGGTTAATAAAAAAAAGAAACAAACTTTTATTATCAAAACAAAATCACAGTTACAAGCATAGTTGGAATGGCTAAATGGTAAGAGCCACCAATTAATATACTCATGAGAGATCCCCCCGTGGGGCCAAAACTTAGTTACAAAAGAGAGAAAAAACCATTTCTAACAGCACAGACATCAGATCCAAATTCCCAAACCAGAAAATTTATCTAGACTTTACCCTACTGACACATTATGCAGAGGATCATCTGATGAAGTGGGTCTTTGCCCACAAAAGCTTATGCTCCTACACTTCAGTTAGTCTATAAGGTGCCACAGGACTCCTCATCGATTATGCAGAGTCTTTTTCTTGGAGAGAGACATGTCTTCTTGTCTCCCTCAGTATCTAGAGAGCAAACTGGCTCAGAGACAAAGGAGGGAAAAGTTAAAAATTCCTTTGTCTCAGTTTGAAATCCCTACCTGCCTTACCATTGGCTGACCAGATCCTGGCTAGGTTAACGCCTTAGTCCCCAGGCTGCTGGCCAACCCTCATAGTTATGACAGAAATGAACATCCTGCAGAACTGAGGATCATCACAAACATCACCGTCTTCCACTCCAAGTGTAGGGCACATTTCCTTGACCTGACCATCTCTCATACAAACATTCATACCAGGTATATTATATGAAAAAAGCAAAACAAACCCTCCTACACCTTACCAAACCAAGACGCTTGCTCCAGTGCACATTTCTCCCTCTGGGGAGGTGATAGAGAACAAACATGTGACAGATGTTAGTCACATTGCCCAATGCACTGCTAGAAGTCTCAGGTACTTTGGTGACGATTGTGGTCTACGATCCTGCATAGACTAGAATAGAAATGTGCAGAGGGCAGACATACACATGAGATTGCTCTTAGGAGTAGACCTCCTGCTGTACGCTCACACCTTCCTCTGTACTTGCCATGGCTGCAGAAACAGTTTATGCTTATTTGAATATTCCTGGAGCTGGTTCCTCTTCAAGGCCACCACAAGGATCTCAGCACTTCAGTAAGTGGATTTCATTTCTAATTTTTGCCCCAATGTAGTACCTCTCATTTTACTTAGGACTCAATTTTTCTAAGGTATTTTTTGTTTGACTTGCAGCAGAGATAGCTCAGAGAAACGGTATCCAGAGTCAGGGAGCAGCTCTGTACTTTATGTATGGCAGGGCTTAGCTAATGGTAAATCCTTTACCGCTCTCTGCATATGGCAACTGGACTCTGTTAAAGGAAGAGAGTCCCCTTTAGTTTGTGAGTGCAGCATGTGCCAGAAAACTTCATAGCCTCTGAGTGTCTAAACATGAGAACATAAGTGCAAAAAGTACAGCTATGACACCCTTCCTACTTATTTCATATATATTTGGAGGGAGCCAGCAAACTGCTGAGGTAAAAGTACAAAGTGAGTGGGTCATAGTTAGGGGGCAGAGAGCAGTACATGGGGTGAGCCTGAGGAAGAGTGAGCTCAGGCAATGTGGGAGGCTCATCGAACAGCATTAATTGTTTTATTATAGAGAAGGCTAAAATCCACATAGGTGTGAAAGAAGAGATGACATTAGCAATTCAGTGGAGAGCCCAACTATATGTAGAGGGAGATGGAGACTGTGGCAGATGGTAGGTACTGGTGAAGGGAGGGGGGTTACTAACCCCTGTGTATGGTAGAAGTAAGGGGAGGGAAGCGTAGTATCTCTGAGGTATGTAGGAACCATGACCAGAGGAGAAGGAGAAGAAATGGAAAGAACCTGTCCAAAATGGGGTGGGTCGGTGGGAATGATAGGAGGAGTGAAGGGAACTTAATTGGCTACTGAAATGGATGCAAAACTAAGAAAGCTTTCGGGGGACAGAGAGGATGTGCTCTGCTTGAGTGCAGGAGAGATGGCAAGTTATTGCCCTGTAGCTCCACTAAAGCCTGGAGACTCAGGAACAACTTAAAAACAACTAATAGTCCTGCAGCAGCTTAGAGACTCACAAAATACGTCACTGGAATATTGAAAATGCAAAGAGTTATGTGGATATAGTGTAACTTAAAGATGTAAAATGAGTAGCATAATTTGTGATTACCCTCAAAATGAGTTTAAATCATTTACAAATATTGATAATTTGGAGACGGGGGGAAATATTTCAATATTAAATAGCTATTTTTAGAGTATGTTTTCCATAAGGACAGTAAGGCTACAGAGATACATGAGGGGTAACATTTTCAGTTCTTAAATGATGTAGGTGTTTCTAGAAAATCCCAGTGTAATAGAAAAAGTATTTCATCAAGTTGTATAGTAAGTGTGACATGCTATTGTCAAACATACTATATATTTACAGGATAAAGTTAAAAAACAACAAATGGTCTGGTAGCACTTTATAGACTAAAAACATGTAGAAATTTCATTAGTCTATAAAGTGCTACCACACCATTTGTCATTTTTAAACTTTATACTGTACAGACTAATTCAGCTATCCCCTGAAGCTTCTATATATTTGCAGTTATACATGTAATTATGCAATTATTCTGGCTTTCTTCATCTCCTAAATTTTCCTTTTTTAAGTATATTTACAAATGTGCCATACACTAACACCTTGTGAGCATAACTGAACTATTGTACAGCTTCTGAAATGCCTTCCTACAGAAGTACTTGATAGAATTTTATTAAGAGCTGATAGTTTCCAACAGATCTTGCTTTGGCATCTGTTTAAATCAAAGTAAAACCTAGCATAATATGTGGCTATCGAGTTACATTTAATTCTTGTTGTGAACCAACATGAAATTGTATCCATGCACTTTAGATATGTTCAGACAGGATTGGATATACTCTTAAAACATTAAAGAGTTCGATTCTGCTTGTTACATCAGTGTAAATCCAGAGCCACTCCACAGAAATCAATGAAGTTGCTCCAAATTTACACCAATGTATCCAAGAGCTGAATTTGATTGTAAATGACTTCTTGAGCTGCAGTTGTATCATTGTGTTATGTTGAAGCCTGGCACTGTGTTAATGATTGGACGCTTAAGCCCCAATCCTGTAATGTGATTGGATCTCATCCTGATGAGTGGATCTTTGTTTGTACCTGTATAGAATCCCATTGAAGTGAATGGGCGCAAGGGCTGACCCACACAGATGTCACTGCAGGACTGGGGCCTTAATTCATAGAGTCCAAGGCCAGAAGGGACCATTGTGATCATCTAGTCTGATGTCCTATATTATACAGAATTTGCCCAACGTAATTCCTAGAGAATCTTTCAAGGAAAAAAACATCCAGTCTTGCTTTTAAAATTCAGTGATCGAGAATCCACCATGACCCTGGGAAACAGTGTATTTTCAATCTTACAATCAAGCCTGCCAACAGGAGTGGAAAGCAGGGCCAAGGGCAGTTAACCCAGGATCCAGGGCCCTTTAAATTGCTACCAGATAGCCACATGGGGTGCTGAGGGTGGCACAGAAGGCTGGCTGCTCCAGCCCTGTTCCTTCCACCCACTCACCTTGTCCAGGGGCCTGGTGAGCCTGTGGGAACCCCTGCTTACAACTAAGGGCCTGAATCTCCAAATGCGTGTGGCTGGTGTGTAGCGTGGGAAGTCCCCAGACTTGACTCTGCAGATGGTGATGCAAAAGTTTAACTTCCTCCAGTGAGCCATTTTGCTGAAGCAACCACATGTACATGTTGCAAATTATACTGTGCTCAACTCTTTTCAGAATCAAGGCCTAAGGCTGAAATTAAAATTAACTGGTCTCCCACGCTGTTGTTAAAATCATGACATCACAGTATTGACTTTTCAGAATTAGAAGTGGAAGACGGATTCCAATATAAGGAGGAGTTTAATCTTTCCATTTCTTTTTCCTAAAAACCCTTCTCCTTTTAGCTTGAAATAATTTGTTAGTCCAAAACTACAAGGTTATTTTCCTTAGAAACTTTAAACACAATTTAAGAAGCGCTTTTAATATATGGACAGAAAACACAACCACCACCACCACCATTAACTATTCAACATTAAAACAAAAGGGAAAAAATATGTAACACTTTAAAGACTAACAAGATAGTTTATTAGGTGATGAGCTTTTGTGGGATAGACCCACTTAAAACTCATCACGTAATAAACTATCTTGCTAGTTTTTAAAGGACTACCTAATTTTTTCCCCTTTTGTTTCAGCAAGGTCAGACTAACACAACTACCTCTCTATTACTATTCAACATTAAGTAATATGAAATGTGTTATGTTGTGGTGCCAAGAGTTTCTAGATAAGAGCAGGGGTTTAAACTGGATGACTCCTGAGGTCTCTTCCAGCCCTAGGAGTCTATGATTCTAGGGGTCACTGTATTAGGTACTCAAAATGGATAGATAGAGCAGACAATATTTTTCACTTTTCAAAAATTCCTTCCATAGTTTTGTCCACTCAGAACTTCAGAAGAATTAGCTCTCTGAAGTTCACAGAAGTGAACTGAATGGGGTCTCTATGAAAAACCTCACAAAGATCCACTTTTAGGACCAGAAGGCCATAGTTTTTGCATTGACTCAGAATTAATTCTGGTTCCAACAAGCAGAAATGTAACTCTCCTGCCGTGAGGATAAACGTTATGAGTATCATCCATTTGTAACAAAAAGTGAGTTTCTAACCCTTTCCCTGGCCTGGAGAACATAATTTGAAAATGTAGAGTGAATTAGATTTTTGTTAATAAAAAAAAAACACAGAAGATTACCAAGATTATGGGACTTGATGACCTCTCGAGGTCCCTTCCAGTTCTAGTGTTCCATGATTCTATGAAAATCAAGATACTGAGCCATTGTAATGGCACCATCACTTCTGTGTGAATTTGGATGTTACCTTAGAGCAGTGGTTCTTAACCTTACTGCAGCCTACACCCCTTTGATTCTAAAAATACATTCTCGCACCACTATTTAAAAATCGTTGAAGTAGGTCAGTTCTTTAAGCCTCAGATATATCATAAAAATCTGGAATGTCTCGCACACGCAGAAAGGGCATCTTGCACCTCCGGGGGTGTGCACCCCGGGTTAAGAAACATGACCTTAGAGCAAGGGTGGGCATCAAGCGACCAGGTTTGTCAGGGTTAGCTCTTGGCAGGCCGCCAGGCACTTTATTTACCAGCACATCTGCAGGTAAATGAAACATCTGGTGGCCTGCAGGGGCTAACATCTGGCAAACCGTGTCCAGCCCTCAGGATGCTCACTGCCAAATAGAGGAATGGCTCTGTGTGTAGCTCACACCTGAGTAACTGAGACTAGACTCAGGCTCACTGGTTTCATTTCACAACGTAATTCTTGGGGAAATATCAAAGCAATACAATATTCTAGCTGGGATTTTAAAAGAAGCCCAAGGAGTTTCAGCCAACACGGAAGCTCCCCCAAGCTACTTTGAAAGTTGCAGCCATAGTAATTAGGGGAATAATAAATCTACCTGTATGGTCCTTCAGTGAATGCCAAGTACTCACTAGTGGATTTCACAGAAGACTGAATACAAAAATCAGCAATCAAAGGAGGCAACAGCCTATTTATCAGATGGAAATAGCAGTGGGAGGCCTGGGCAAACTGCCATTTTCAGCATTACCTCCTGCAAAAAGCAAAAAAAAAAAAAAAAAAAAAAAAAAAAAAAACCAAAACAAACAAACAAACAAAAAACCCCAAACCAACCCCAATTTTTTTATTGAAAAACAGTTTTAATGGAAATTCTCACCTGAATCATTTACAAACTAAGGCCCTGCAAACACTTACTTTTTTCTCACATAAACGATCCTTTTGAAGGCAATGAGACCACGTACATGCTTAAAGTTAAGTGCAGGCACAAATATTGTCACCTCTGTGTTTATTCTAATACCACATCTACCCTATGCCAGAAATTCAACTTAAGATACACAACTCTGCTACGAGAATTGCCTAGCTGGAGTCGATGTACCTTAAACCAAATTTCTGGGGGAGCCCCACTGCAGGAATTTGCTGTGAGAAACTCTCCCGTTGACTTCCCTTTTCTCCTCACGACTCCAAGGAACACTGGGGCTTGGGGGAAGTTGCACTCCACAACTCCTAGGAACACTAGGGTTGATGGGGATTCCCTCAGCATTCCATTTAGTGGGTTTTTACTAGACCCACTAAATCGAACCCTGGAAAATCCATCTCCAGAGCATTGATCTTCCCAGAAGTATAAACAAAGCCTCAGTACACATTGGACCCTGGCCTGTTTTCACAATGGGTATTTTCCTTGGGGTAATGTGTTTATTTACACTGTCTACACCAGACGGTGGAGCAGAAGTGGTCACAAATACAAACAAACCTCTCTTAGGCCATGTCTGCACTGTAGAGTTTTTTTCAGAAAAACAGACATTTTTCCAAAAAAACTGTAGTTACGTCCACACTGCAAGTGTGTTCTGTCAATAGTAAATTGACAGTCAACTGAAAGAACAGAGGGGTTTTCCAGCATTGATAATCCTCATTCTACAAGGGAGAAACCTTTTTGCGAAAAGGCATGTGCGGACGGGGAAGAGGGAGATCTTTCGAAAGAAGAGGAAAGAGGAAAAAGCACAGGTGCCCTGGTGGCCACTCCACGCATAGCAATGAGCAATCACAGCTTACATGCAAGAGAGCGTCCATTCAGTCTGAATACGCTCTTTTGAAAAAGCAGATCACTTTTTCGATGCACTTTGGCAGTGTGGACGCTGTCTTTCGGAAGAAGTTTTGTCGGAAGATCTCTTCCGGAAAAGCTTCTTCCGAAAGAAGCCTGTGGTCTAGATGTAGCCTTACAGGAATCTCAGCCCTGAAGCAACGCTGCTCCAAGATGTGACTCTAGTTAGGGAAATTAAGGCAGAAAGCACACTTCCCCACTGATGCAAGAACTCCCCCACAAAGAAACTGTCCCACAAAATGAGCAATAAGGTAAGTCTTCTTCAGAATGCTCAGACACTGAGAAAAGGAATTGAGCGGATTGTGTGTAACAGCACCACCTGGTGACATAGGGTCAAATTGTGTCAAAACAGAACAGGGACTTTAGAAGTTAGCGCATGGAGGAAGGGAGAGGGAGACCAAAGCGGGTGGTCACAGGAACACAAGCTGGCCCTGTGGGTTGACAATTTGGAGGCTTCATGGCTGTTTTAAAATGAAGTAACCTATATTAATGTATCATTAGCAGGCCACTTGCTTAGCTATTTGATCTGAGGAAGTGGGTCTGGCCCACGAAAGCTCATCATCTAATAAACCATCTTGTTAGTCTTTAAAGTGCTACATTGTCCTGCATTTTGCTTCAACTTGCTTAGCTGTTATTATTAGGCAGTTTACAGTGGGTGTCATGTTACCAGGGAACATAAGAAGGGATCTGAAGCAGGGCCAACCACGCATAAGAGATAATAAAGTGGAAAAAGGCATGATGATGCTTCTGGGAGGAAAAAACGAGTGAAAGAGGCTGCCATTGTTAAAGCTGCCCATAGTGTTATGTGCAGAGGAGTGGATGTCCCTTGGCAGAACGCTGCAATAGGCACCAAAGAAAAACAAGTTTCATTGTTATGTCTCACACTGAGGTCTTAGGGTGTTTCTCCAAACAATGTCTTTTATAGGTTCTCCTCCATGTCCCTGGTGGCATCATGTTGCTGTGGGGGCCGGATGGGCAGGGAACTTCTTCCTGACAATAGCTGTGATAGTGCTGGGGGTTTGGGGTAAGTAGTGCCCACCTATTTATCCATTTGGGTTTGATGCTGCACCATGAATTCTCTGCTCATCCCCAAATCTGAATGACATTCCCTTCCCGATTCCAGTTGGTTTGTGAATGAACTTGCAGGCATTGCCTCGCCACCAGGGGAAAATGTTCCAGGATCAACCTGCAGTGAAGAGGCGGATGCATGAAACTCGTGTGATGCAGCTACAGCAGATTCACTATTACATGTAGATGGGAAGACAGAAATGCATCATTCTATACTGTATAGTGAACGGGAGTCTCTCTTCCTCTGTTCTCTCTCTAGCTGTGATGGATATTACACTGTCTGATGATTTTACACCCAGCATAGTTGGTTTTTTTCATTGCCATAGAAGTGCTTTTCATTGATGCTGATGCTCTTTTGAAGTTTCCCAGTTGCGTGTCTCTTGTGAAGGACGGACCAGGGTGGCTCTGAATACATCCGAGAAGAGTGAAAGCAGAATCGTCAATTGCACTGAATGCAGCTCCAGCCTGGAGGATTTCCGGTCCCGCTTGAAATCAATTCTATGTGAACCCCAACATGGCAGCTTGGCAGGTAACCGCACTCCTACTGCCCCAGAGCTGTGAGTCACTCTTCCTTAAAGAGTTTGCAGCACGATCGCTGTGACTGAAAACCAGCCACCATAAGAAAAGAACCCTGAGCCTGAAACACAATAGACCAAATTCACATTCATACTGAGACCCCTTTGTGAACATTACTCCAGTGCTGTGATCTCCAAGCATTCAAAAACCATGAATGAGGCCCTAACAAGCCTGAGGCTGGTTTATTTTAGGAAAAGTATACCGCCTGGGTTGTTTCTAGTTGAATTCTGGTTTCTGTGCCTTTTGGTTGCACCTGGGTTGTGCTGTCAATTTTTTTTTTAATTATGAGGCTAAAAGCTTTCTTTAATGAAACTGAGTCTCCCACAATCCCATGACTCCAGGAGCTGGGGCTTAAAAGGAAATACCAAATTTCACGAGACGCCTGATAAAAACATGACACCTGGTAACATAACCCCCCTTCTCACTGTCATTTTGGCAAATGATGGGAGTCAATTTTCTTTTTTTTTAGTCTAAGTGTTCAGGACGCAGAAAGCTGATTCAACAACTAGAAAACTTCAGATGAAACAAGGGTCCTGTCAGAATTTTGTGTTGAAAAAAGGCAACTTTTTGTCAATCAACATTTCCCCTTTTCCTCTGTCTCATTTGCTGGGCGCCAGATAAATGCGGCGGCTGCCTTTTTCTGTGCCAGTAGGTACATTTCGTTCTCCCTGCTGTCTTGCTCCTCTTTGTGTATCTCCGTGTGTGTTTTATCCTGTGTTTGGATTGGTAGCTCTTTGAGGCAGAGCTCGACTTACTTCGTGCATCTATGTAACACCTAACCCAATGGTTGTGACCTCTCTGCCCTACTGTAATGTGAATTACTGATTATTGTTGAGAAGCTTCGGAAGGGTAGTCAAGTTAGTCTGAACTGGAAAAACTTTGGTTTGTGTTCAAACCAAAAGGATCAGAAGTCAGGGCCCTGCTATGCCAGGAGCTGTACAAAGAACACATCATAAAAGACCATCCCTGTTCCCAAAGAGCTTCAAATCAAAGTAAAATAAATACGAATTCTCAGCTGTTTGTGCAGAGGAGCAACAGTGACACCTAATGGTCAGAGTAATTCCCATTGCTAAGCGCACAAGCAGTTTTAATCTTTATCCTTACTATATATTAGAGAAAACTTTTCCTGAGGGGCGAGCTGTAGAACTCATTCCATAGGATGTTGTGATGGCCAAAACTGTCACTGGGCTCAAAAGAGAAATCAGTCCATCAATGACTGGGAGGGAAGATGCTCAGGGATGCAACCCCATCACTGGTGTGATGCAAAACCTCCGACTACCCGAAGCTGGGAGAGAAAGTTGGTTGGATCGCTTCATAATTGTCCTGTTCCATAAACTCCAGTATGGACCATTTTCAGAGACAGGATACTGAGCAAGATGAACAATGGTCTCACCCAATATGACAGCTCTTGTGTTCTTCATCATCCCTGAGGACCTTGCTTTTAGATCTCAGCTGAACCATGGCAGTAGCAGTGTTGTAGCACCTCCTACTGCCAGGCTGGGGCACTGGGTGCAGTCCTGCCTTTGTCCTATCCCAGTCTCAGGGTATGTCTACACTGCAGAGTTTTTCCAGAAAAACCGCTGTTTTTCCTGAAAAACAATACTTACGTCCACACTGCTATTGTAGTCTATCAACAGAAAGTCGAAAGAACGGAGGGTTTTTTCCGACGGCAGTAAACCTCATTCTATAAGGAAGAAGCCTTTTTCCGAAAAGGGCATGTGTAAACATGGAAGAAAGTAGGTTTTTTTTTGAAAGACGAGGCCTCCAGGAAGAAGTACAGGTGCCCTGGTGGCCACTCCATCCATAGTTATCACAACTGAAATGCACAATAGCGTCCAATGAATGTGGACGCTATCTTTGTGGATGCACATTGCTTTTTCGTTGATTTTTGCTGTGTAGACAGTCTCTTTTGAAAGAAGTTTTTCCGGAAGATCTCTTCTGGAAAAGCTTCTTCCAAAAGAAGCCTGCCATCTAGACGTAGGCTGGTAATCAGTATTATTTGTTTCCACATGGGAGACCCAAAGGAACTCAGAGTATAGGCTGAGCCTGTCTCTGTTCCGTTTTTCTGAGCTGATGTGACCAAACCTCACTGAACAATAGTTAATGCACCAATCCGGAGACAATCCCACCCAGAGATGCCTGCCTAGCACCCAGAATTTGTGACTGAGTTAGGCTGTGTCCAGACTCAGGGGTTTTTTCGGGAAAAGTAGCCTTTTCCCGAAAAAACTTCCCCTGCATCCAGACTCAAGCCGCGTTCTTTCGAAATAATTTTGAAAGAACGCGGCTTTTCTTTCGATGGCGGTAAACCTCGTTTCACGAGGAAGAACGCCTTCTTTCGAAAGTTCCTCTTTCGAAAGAAGGCGTTCTTCAATGTAAATAGGGCTTCCTCGAAAGAGAGCATCCAGACTCGCTGGGTGCTCTCTTTCGAAAAAGCGGATTGCTCTTTCGAAAGATCCGCCTGCAGTCTAGACGCGATCTTTCGAAAGAGGCTCTTTCGAAAGATGCTTTCGAAAGAGCCTCTTTCGAAAGAAGCCTGCAGTCTAGACATAGCCTTAGAGAAGATCTTTAGCAAGAGAGCAACTCTGTGTACAGGTTTTGAGTGAATTCTCTCCTCTCTGGCCTCCCAGCTCCCATCACTCCTTTACTACAGCGTGTCCTGTTGTTTACATGCGGGCCCCTGAGAAAAGCCCTGGTTAATACCATTAACTCTGAAAGTTTTACACGGCTCTAGGGGAAACTTCCGCAATATCCAGAACTACAGCTGATATACTGCAAATCTAGCTCATGAAACATGAAAAAAAATGTGATGTCCTTTGAAGAAAATATTCTTCCCCCTCTTTTCCAACAGGGGGAAATGTTAAGAGTAAGTATTGATTTACTCTCCACAACAGAATGAAATCCTCCCTCACTGCTCAAAAAAATCAGTGTTTCCATTTTGAGTCCCCTTCCCTGTCAAAAAAATGTTAAAAAAAGAAAATAAATACTTGAATTTTGGTCCAAATGGCATTTTCCATTAAAAACAGATTTGATCAAAAGTTTTCAGCCAGCTGCAGTTTGAATGTTTTGAATTGACGACACCTCTGTTGCCATCTCTCCCTCCAGGGGATGCCGGGTGCAAACTCTGCCCCAGGGACTGGCTGCTGCGTGGGGACCAGTGCTACTGGCTGTCCAAAGGGAGTAAAAACTGGGTTGAGAGCTGGGATGACTGCTTGGGGAAGAGCTCGCGACTGCTTGTGCTCCAGAGCCAGGAGGAGCTGGTAACACAGCACAGGGGCACTAGAAGATAACTATAACTTCTAGAAGGACGTTGCTCGGGTCCTTAATTCAAATAAGTTTTGTTTTGCCTTCATTTACACCATCGCTCTGGGCTGTGACTGGAGATAAGGGGGTGAGATGCAGGCTGCCCTGGTGAGAGAGGACAACCCCAGCCCTCTCTCACCACAGCAGCTTGGGGCCAGGTGAGAAACACCTCTCCATGGCTGGAGCAAGCAGAACAGGGCTCCTCTGGTCTGGGGGACCCCTTGGGGCTTTTCTTTTAATGGTGGGGCCTTCGGGACTCTGACGTGTGGGGCAGGGCCGTGGGCAGAAGAGGCAGGGCCAGAATGGGGGTTCACCTGTTGCCCATGCTCCTTCGCCATGTCTCCTGTTCCCCCAGTTGACCAAACTCCACACCGGGGCGGGTGGGGGTTTCTCCCCTGCTGAGCACCTGGCTGATGGGCACATGGCTTGGAACCAGAACCCCACCGCTGCCCGCCTCACACTGCCCAGCTGGCTCCTGCAGTTTTGTACCCTGAGCCCTGCCGGAGAGCTCAGCAGGGCTCCTTACACACCCTGCAGATCTCACTCTGCCCTGACTGATCTCAGACTGCTCTTGCAGCCCCTCCCGTCACCTGCCTCTTTCACCTGAACTTCTCCATCCAGGGGCACTTAGTCACAGGTGAAGCTGAACCCAGGGTGCCCTTAAAGGGCGAGTTAGCTCAGGTACCAGTAAGTTCTGCTGGGACTATGGGCAGAGCCAGGGAAGCCAAGAACAGGCATTTAACGGGCGCACTAAGAGAATCTGAGCATGTTACAGCAAATTCCCCCTCCCCCTCTGCTTGCCGCTCACAGGACGCCATACAGAATGTTACACAAGTTGCAAACTCTGTCTGGGTTGGATTTAAAGTGACACCCCCCAGGGAGAAATGGACCTGGACGGACAGCTCCCGGTTAGACCCAGCGCGGTGAGTGCTGCCTGTTTCCAGCTTGAGAAGTTTGGGGCAAGCGCTAGTGTGTAATTTGCTGATGTTACATGCCCAGAGTCTGTCTAAATGTAAAAGGCTGGCCTGAGTAGCTATGTCAGAGAAGGGCATTGTTGCTGTGCCAGCAAAGGCCCTAACGTCACTGCAGTTCTACCAACAGACGTGTGCTCCGAGCAGGGTAGCGTACGCGGTTCAGGGGCACTGGTATAAGCTGTAGCGGTAGAAGCACATAGCTATGGCAGTAACTGTGTCTACACTAGAGGGTTCCCACTGTAGCAGCACCAAAACACCTCCTAGTGTAGACAAGATGAAGGATGCTGATCTGGCCCCCATTTCTATAGTATCTAAGCACTTCACACTCTTTCCCGTGTCTATCTTCTCCCCCTGCTGCCATGCAGGACAGAGCTATTAGCCCCATGCTACAGGTGGAAAAACTGAGACACCATGACACTAACACTGTGACTCACAAGCATGTTTAGGTGCCTAGGGTCTCAGTTTTTCTGCTTCCAGTGTTGGGGGGATGGGGGGAGGAGGGTTTTTAAAAGAAAAGTCGAGATGTAGACGCTCAGGGTGGCCACTTCCAATGAACAAACACTAAAGCACCAGCCTGGTGAGATTCCACCTAGATTGCACCTTGCCAGAGACCTCCCAAACTCATCTCATCTCTTGGGCTGTCTTCCCACCTGCAGCTCTGCAGGGAGGTGACAGAGACAAAGGACAACAGAGCCAAGCTTTCCCACAGAGCCGGGGGAAGAGAGACCCACCTTTAGGCCTTTCCTTGTTGCAGGGAACCACACTGACACTGTCTTTAATTTTGTAGCTTCCCCATCTCAAGCTCTGCTGCTGACAGCAGCTGTGGGAGTATAAAAGGCAGCCGGATTCAGTGGGAGACGTGTGACGCTGAGTTCAAATGGATCTGCCAGAAAGAAGCTGCCGTGATATAAACCAGGGGCCGGCAACTTTTTCAAACCACAGACCCAAACAACATCCAAATTCAGATGTCATCTGTCAACTTTATGGCAGAGGGCTGGGGATGTGGGGTGCAGGAGTTTGGGGATGTAGGCATATGAGGGACTCATGGAAGGAGCTTCAGGTGTATGATGATATCCCGTTACTGGATTTTAAGGGAAGCAGCCAGATCACTGCTGCACCCATGGGGGGGGGGGGCATGTGAGGTGTCAAATAAAAGCTTATGTTCTACTGATTCTGTGTTTGCTACTCATGTACTTGTGTGATGCCTATATGTGGAGTTATGAATATGGACTCCGTGCTGATACTGGCCTGCACTGCCTGTTGTAAAGGGGGATTGTCCAATTAATGACTGTTAATTAGCACAGTCCTAAGGACAATGGCTCTCAAGGTGCCCAATACACACCTGAGGAATGCATCTGGGAACATGAAAACCAGCCATGGCATAATGGCTGCCAGCATGTGAAACACAGACAGGTCACTTGACCATGTGACCACTCTGACTTGGGAGACCAGGCATGGATATATAAGGCCATGAGGTGGTCTCCATCTCTTACAATTCTGCCACTGACCCCAGATGCAGCTTTGCAAGGGACAGAGAGCTGGGAAGGGTCACTGACCCATCCTGACAAAGGATGCACACCAGAGACTTTTAAGCTAGCAGTTTATAACATCTCTGCTGAGAGACTGCACCAAGAACCTGGTGATTGGTGCATATAATGTATTCTCCTTAAAAGCCTTTCTTCTCCACCTTTCCTTTCTTTTATTAATAAACCTTTATGTTGTGTCTTGTGCAAGGGTTCTTGTGCAAGAAGTCTTGCGCAAGAAAACATCCACTCTGCCATGTGCATGCTGTGGTTTTGTGCAAGAGCATCCATGGCAGTGTGGACACTCTCTTGAGCAAGAAAGCTCTGGTGGCCATTTTAGCTATAGGGCTTTCTTGCACAAGAAATCCCTGCCGAGCGTCCACACTGCCCTCTTGCGCAAGAGCAAGGGCACCAAAATGACTCAGGCCGGCTCTGCGTTCGGGGTAGATGAGATTGGGATCTATAATTATAACCCCTCATCCATGGGTTAGGCCCGGGGCTGATTGTGGAACAGGGAGAGCTGGGATGTCTGAGGGGTTTTGCTCTGAAGCTTTCTGCTGGCAGGATTGGCAGCTGAAGCACTCGGTGTGTCTGGTTTGTAGCCTATTTGGGAAGGGCCTCCAGTCAGGGGCTGTAAGGAACCTTGATTTTGAGCAATTCGCCCGGAGCAGACACTCTCAGCGTGCCCAGCCCTGGCCTGGTCCATTACAGATGGGCACAGGTTTTGGATGTGGGGGGGTGCAGGCATGTTATGGCAGGGGACTGTGGGTGCAGGAGTTTGGGGATGTGGGAGTAAGGGGGCGCAGGGAAGGAGGTTCAGTGGTATGATAGGTTTAAGGTTCGGGTGCTGGGGGTTCAGGAGTGTTATGAAACTGGTATTTTTGAAAAATATCATGATTTAAATAAAGCATGCACATTTTCCCTTTATTTAAAAAAAAAAAACCCACCCAAAACCTTAATTGAGTTAAGGACCCAAGCAACACTGGAGAAAGCTGCTTGTAGTCAATATTATTAACTCCACATTCAGTAAACCATAACCTTTCTAATTTGTACACCTGTGTCATTTCTGTTTCTGATTACCTAATGATAACTCAAGAGACCTCTCTTGCGTAAAATACATTTTCCTTATGCCATGTTAATATTATAAGTGTATTTCTATGAAGCATGTGAAGAAGGGCTCGTTTGGAGACTGGAAAAACATGGCTGGTTTAGTCTAACAAAATGAAGGCTGAGAAGAGATCTGACAGCGCTCCATAAATACAGTGGGGTGGGGGATTATTCAACAATTGGAAGTGTGAACAGCTCTTCTAGCTAAAGGATAGTCTAGATACAACAAATGGGTCTCACGTGATCAAGAGTAAGTTCAGACGAGATTAGCAGCAGGTTTCCTCCTCTTCAGCAGTTGGGAGTGGGGACACATCCACCCTCACTGGATTGGCCTAGTTAGTACTTATCCTACATTTGGTAAGGTAACTCCCTTCTTTTCATGTGCTAGTATATTTATGTCTGCCTCTGCAATTCCCACCCCATGCATCTGATGAAGTGCATCTTTGTCCATGAAAGCTGATGCTCGAATAAAAACGGTTGTCCTAACGGTGCCACAGGGGTCCTCATTGTTTTGCAGATACAGACTAACACGCCTACCCCTCTGGTATTTGTCATGGTGTCACAGACCAGCCCCTCGAGCGCTCCAGTCTGTATCACCAAACAGGCAAGGCTGCCTTTGTGATAGAGGGTCCCTTACAGTGAGAATCACAGCCGCGTTCAAGTGACGCCCCATCCCAACAGGTCCACTTACCCCAGGGGAACGGCACCTTAGCTCTCACACAAAAAGACAGCGTGTCTAGCCAATCTAATTATATACAAATTTATTAAAAACAGTTATTTACAATGTTACAGCAGGGAAATACATCTATTTAGAGATCTGTACATCTGTCTGCAAGTCCATTTGTTCAAGAACTCCTCCTAAACAGTAAGAACTGGGACCACCAAATTTGTTATGCAGCTTCCTTTGCTCCTAACTTAAATCAAGGTCGGGATTTGGTTGCGCCAAGGAAAGAGCAAGTGCCGGGAAGAGGACTGTTTTCCATAACATGGAAAGGGAGGGGCACAGACATGATACCGAGAGTGACCATTGGGGGCAGCGAGTGCAAGAGAGACTTATACTACAGAGTGACTACTGGGGGCAGCCACACCACTCCTGGGAGTGGCTAGCAGCCTCCAGACCAAGTAAATAGCACCGTACCCCAAATCCTTTTCAGCCCCCAGCCTTTGGCCACAGTGCTAGAGGGGGAGAGAAAAGGCCACTGGCAGCTGTGGGGGTAAAGAGGGTTGGGGCCCCTGGTGGTTGGGTCAGGGGAGGCCCTGCTGGCCAGGGAAGGGGTGGGGAGAACCTCCCTCCCCCCCACCAGATGGGATTCTACTCCCCTGGCAGGTGCAGAGCTCAAGCAGCATCTGGCAATAAAATGAGACATTGGGGGCAGGGGGAGGGTGACCCTGAGTTAAACGCCAGTTGGGTTTCCAAAAAGTGACCCACAAACATTCTTGCTAAAACCTTCCCTGAAGGGAAGCAAGAAGGTTCACCAGGCAGCTCTAACCCAGCCCATAACAATCTGAGCAGCACGTCGGAATATTTAATAGGTTCCAGACAGGACACCTATTTGGACAATGAAAAGGTTTCACTGTCCTAACAAGCCCCCATCATGTTAGAAGGCTGAGGCTGGCGTCGTGGCTCTTGGCTCAGATGTTGGAAAAGCATCGGGTTTGGTGCAGATCCAGCGCCTCTCATTGGTGCACCTCGAGCTGCTGACCCCGCTCTCGTCGTTCAGATACGCACAGTCACCTCCTCCTCGGATCCCAAACCTGCAGGGCAGAAGCCAGGGAGCAGGGTCAGGCAGGAGCTGGGTGTTTCCCGTCGGTCACAGACAGGGGGCGACACTCACACAGGGCAGGGAGCTGCCGCATTCACAACCCCTCATGGTTTTCCTGCCTGCACCAGCACCAGACATGCACACCCCCAGTGGAGAGGGACAGTCATAAAGGGGACAGAGCAAGGCCAGGTGAGGCTCCAAGATCAACTCACTTCCTTGGTGCCTTTATGCCAGAGAGATATTTTAGTTCCTGCTCCCCCTGACATTCAGCCAGGTTTGGTTGGGACCCAGCAGGTCCAACCTACCTAAACAACCCACCCAAACTGCCCTGGGTGGGGAAGGTTTCAGGTCAGTAGCCCAAGGGCTGGTAGCTCAGGCCCAGCACCACCCTATGAGGAGAAGTCCCAGGCAGACACCAGCCCGCACCCACCACTAACACACACGACCGAGCGCGCTCTGGCTGCTCCTACACCACTGGCTGGCAGCTCGGCCTGAACTCGGCATCTCACACACCAGAGACCCAGATCCCAGGGAACTCACACAAGGGGAGGGAGAGACTCACAGGTTGTTGAATTTGGAGCCATTGGCCCATTTCCAGGGCTGCTCCGGGTCCCGCTGGAGGCCGATCCAGTGATCAGGTTTGCCTTTGTAGCGGTGCATGAAAGCCTAGAGCAGTGGAGGGGGAGGGGGTGTCAGGGCCAGACCCTGCTGCTCCCCAGCTCTGCACAGGGAATCCCAGGGGCGCACAGAAAGGCTCTGAGTGTTCCCGGGGGGGACTGGGAATTTGCCTCTTCCCCTTGCCCAGCTCTGGGTAATTCAGTATTAACCCTTCCCCGCCAAACCCAGCTCCCCCAACCCTAACCCCCCCAGGGCTGGGGCCGCTCTTGGGAATTGCTGGGTCCAAGCTCCCTCAACCCCCAGTCCAGGCCAGGCTCTGTGTGAACCCCTCACCTGACAGGGCAGCTGGGCTCCCTCCAGCCCTTCCTGGGGAAGGAGAGTGACACACAATCTGCATGGGGGGGGGAGGCAGGACTGAGAATAGACACCCCCCCTTTTCAATCAGGTGAGGCCAGGGCCCCAATGAAAACTCCTCTCCTCAGCTGGCTGCTCTTTGCTCTAGAGAGGAGCCGCAGTGGCTGTGTTGAACTGAGTTCTCAGTCCCCCTGAATGCAGCTCAACAGGCCAAGAGCTGCCTGAGCCAGCTCAGCCTAGAGGGGAGTGTGGGGGGAGAAGGGGTGATCCCCAGGGTTACACCTGACACCAGAGGGGCCCTGGGCCCAGTCCAGCCGGGCAAGCAGCAGCTGGAAAGTCCATTGGCTCTGGGCTCCGAGCTGCTCCCCGCCCGCAGGGCAGAGCCCAGGCCTTGTTGTAGCAGCTGAGCCCAGGCTAGTGTATGGCAATCACAGTCTCTCACCATTTCCTGCAGGGTGTTGATCCCAGCCAGGGAGGCCCCCAGGGCAGAGCAGTGGCTCCAGCTGTCGGTCCAGTTCCCTTCGCCCTCGGAGAAATAGTAGCATTTCCCCTTGTAGCCGACCCAGCCGTGTGGGCAGCAGAGCAAAACAGGGGAGCCCAGAACAGCTGAGGGAGGCATAGCTCTCGGCACTGAGAATGAGACAGTAACATGTGGTGTGAGTGAGACCTGCCGCCCAGCCACGAGGGGGACATAGAGAAATTGGCCCCAGCACCCCCGGCTTCTGAGACACCTCAACTCCTGGCAGGGAACCAAGAGGATCCTGGGAATCCAGCCAGAGAGGAGCTTTACTTACCCCTGGTCTCACTCCACAAACAGTTCACACCAGAAAGCCCAGCATAGAGAGCTCAGTGCTACAAACAGAGGTGGGCAGAGAGCTACAGAAGGATGGGCAATTATCAGTGCACCAGCAGGGAGAGGATAATTAATGCATCAGTGGCCAACTTCTACCCCATTGGCCAGAAATGACCCATCTAAGCAGATGATTCGTTCCAGAGGGACCTTCAAACCACCTCTCTCACCCATATTGCTGGGAACTTCATGGACTTTGAAGTCTTTGTATGTATGTGACCACTTTACCATGTAACATCTCCTTGTTCTTGCTTATTATAAACCTTCTGTTTTAGACACTAAGGCTACATCTACACTGGCGTGTTCTTGTGCAAGAACATCCGTTCTTCCGCAGAGCGTCCACACTGCCCGCCCGCTCTTGTGCAAGAAGATTTATAGTAAAGAATGGGAAGAGAGGGCTTCTTGCGCAAGAGCTACACTCTTTTCTGACAAGTGTAAGCACAAGAGGGCAGTGTGGATGCACGGCAGGGGCTTCTTGCACAAGAAAGCCCTATGGCTAAAATGGCCATCAGATCTTTCTTGCGGAAGAGAGAGTCCACATTGCTGTGGATGCTCTTGCGCAAAACCACAGCTGGCACATGGCAGTGTGGACGTTTTCTTGTGCAAGACTTCTTGCCCAGGAACTCTTGTGCACATGTTCTTGCGCAAGAACCCACCAGTGTAGACATAGCCTAAAACCGTGTTTCCCAGTTTTATTTGGCCACGGAACCCCTAGAGTTGCCTTAAAAAAAAAAAAAAGGCCCCTGCCACGTTTCGTTGAGCAAAAAAAGAGGAAAAAAAAAACCTCGCCATGACTCTGTCTCTAACAGGGGGCAGGGGAGTGCCGGCTCTTCGCGGAACCCTTGCTTTCGCTTCACGGATCCCCAGGGTTCGCTGGAGCACCAATTGGGAAACACTGGCCTAAAAGATTAGCTGGCAGTGGGGTATTTTGGCTAAGATCCAAACCTACCCTGACATGGTAATGGGGCTGGTCCTTTGGGGCCAGAAGAACATTTTGTACATGCAAGCAGAATTTCAAATAACTTCAAATAACTGAATTGAAGCTACGTTCTGATTGGAACCAGAGAACTGGAATACAATAAAGGGGGCTGCATGATTTTTCTGCTTCTTGAGAAACCGTGTTGGAGAATAAGCAGCACAGTTTGTGGGTAACTGGGAAGTTTGACTTCAGTAAAAACAAGGAGTCCTTTGGAACCTTAAAGACTAACACATTTATTGGGGCATTTGTAAGTCTTTAAGGTGCTACTGGATTCCTTGTTGTTAGTGCTGAAACAGATTAACATGGCTACCACTCTGAAATTTAACTTCAGTGTTTCCCACCAGCCTTGGGAATATTTGCTTTCCCTTTTGCAGTGTGCCCTGATCCTGGCAATTCTAGTGAGGGCTACCTCAGCCACACCAGGTTACACCCTCCCGCCATTTTTGTGCACGTTACTTTTTTTGTTCCTCATTTTGTATCCTAACAAGTCTGTTGCTGGTTTTTAAGCCTTCTTTTGGGGCTGGGATTGGAACACTTTGTTTGGGAGAACATTAGCAGCCACAGCAGGGGTGCTGGATTGTGCACCAGGCATGTATATCCCTGGAGATTTCATAGTGCAGGGTGCTATATGCACTAGTGATCAAACACTGAACACAGCAGGACAGGCACTGCAGACAATGCTTCCTGGTACTGCTCAGTGTGTGATTTGCATCACAGGTTTCACAGAAAAGCTTAAATAACAAATAGTCTAGTAACACTTTACAGACTAACAGAACATTTAGGCTATGTCTACACTGCAGGCTTTTTGCGCAAGAACTGTTTTGCACAAGAGTTCTTGTGCAAGAGTGCGTCCACACTGCCATATGCTTTTGCACAAGAGTGTTCATGGCAGTGTGGACACTCTCTTGTGCAAGAAAGCTCTGCTGGCCATTTTAGCCATAGAGGTTTCTTATACAAGAAACCCCTGTTGCCCGTCCACACTACCCTCTTGTGCAAGAGAACTTATTCTTCGTGGGGAGAGGAAAAACTCTTGTGCAAAAAGCCCTCTTTTCTGACTCTGTACTGTAAATTTACTTGTGCAAGAACACACATGCAGCGTAGATGCTCTGCAAGTATCTGTGCATGAACAGCTGTTCTTGTGCAAAAAGCCTGAAGTATAGACGTAGCCGTAGACGGGAACATGAGTTTTCCTGGGCATGTGTTACTGAAATATGGTGTGAGGTTAGAAACACCGCCAGCCAGACTTTCAGGTACAACAGCAGAGCAGTTGGATGCTGTTTATGGCCCATAGTCCAGGAACCGTATACGATAGAGACTTCTCAGAACGAGCATGTAAATGGAGACCACTTGACTCAGTCATAGCAAAGGATCTTCCCAGCAATCTGGAAGACGCTATAAAGGAGGGGAAGTGACATCTCCACTTGGCCTCAACAGTTGGAAACACATCTGGATGTAAAAGACTGAACAACTGAGGTGGCCCTAGACTGGAGAGAAGAATTCCAGACTGTGTATTAAGTTACTCTGCCATCCTCCAGGGAGAAGCACTGTTTGATTCAAACCCTTTCAAGTTTACAAACCGATGGTGATTTTAGGCATCTGTCCAGGGCAAGACAATACAGCCCCGGGGTTCTAGTTTGGGAAGCTGGGAACTGGCTGGAACGAGGGACACAAGCAGGCCAGGCTGGTACCTCAGGACAACAGGCTGCAGGCATAGGGCCTAGTTCACTGCTGTATTCCCCTCCTGTCAATCACCTGCCTGCCATGCTCTCCTTCCCTTTCCCTTCCCTCTCTTCCATCTCCCCCCAGGTGTCAGTGACTATGTTTGGGACCCAACGATAGTCACTGAGACCCTATGTGTTCAGAGATGGGTTGTGGGGGGCTAATGTCAGTCAGTCAGTCCCTCACCCCACAGTGAGTGCCCAGGGCAGGGCCTGGGAGATAGCAGGAGGTGGCTCTGGGAGGAGCATCCCTCAGGAAGCCTCTGTCCCAGGGGCAGGTGCCAGACAGGCCAGGAGGAGACGCTGTGACAGTGGCAGCTTCGGGCGGTGGGAGGGGAGAGGGATGTGCAGAGAGGGGATGGGGAAGGCTGAGAACTCACCTGTCTGGACAATAACAGTGATGAGGAGACCAAAGATCACCACGACTCCGGCAACAACTCCCAGGGAGACAGCACTTTTATTGCACTTACTGCAAAACTCTGAAACAAAGGCCTGTTAGAGGGGGTCTGACACACCAGCCCAAACGTTCCCTGCCCAGCCACATGCCCAGTGCCGCGTGTGCCAGCCAGCCACTGGCAGCCAGGGATTGGGCCCTGGAGGGATCCAGCCCCTGCTGCCCACAGCTGATAGTCGGGGGATCACTGTGTGACATTTGTGGGCAGTTGCTGCTGCCACTGACAGTCTGGTCCCCCCTCACCCACTAGGTGTCTCTCCGGTCCCAGGCAGTGCCACCCCCTTACCTGGCTTCCCTCCCGTCTTCGGGTGCCCAGAGGAATCAACACTGCAGCACTCCTGCAGCGGCACTTGGTTCTCAGTGCACCCAGCTGCTGTCCCCATGGTCTCTTCACCACGCTGGGGACCCTGCAGCAGGGGCTGGGCTGGACTCTGTTGCTCTCTGGGTGGCGGGTTGATGTAGCAGCGGCTGGAAGCAGAGACGGGCCAAGCGGGAGAGGTCAGGGGAGGGGAGATTTGGGGTGTCTCAGTCCCAGCAGCCTGCCCCGGCCAGCAGCAGTGCCATGGTGATTAAACCCCTTAAATCCCATCTCTCTCTGTCCCCCAAGGGCTTGAGACCAGATCTGCTCTGGAAACCCCCTCCCCCCTGGGCCTGCCCACGCGTGACCTGCACCCACGGGATGCGGGGGGGGGGGGGACCAGAGCCCCTCTCCTCGCCCTGGCAGCAGGAGGGAGCTGAGACTCAAGGGGGCAGTAGCAGAGGGGGAACCAGGAGCCACATTTCCCATCGCACGCACAGGGGAGGGCTGATCCGGGCCGGGCCGCCCGGGCACGAGCGGAAAGAGACCGGGCGGGAGGGGAGCCCCGCAGCCCGCCTCTCCTTGCGCTGGGACCCGCCGCGAGCATCTCACCTGGCGCCGCAGCCGAGCGAAGCGGGACCCTCCCCAGGCGCCGGGCGCGGAGCTTCGCCCCCTAAAACCTGCCCCGCAGCTCAGCCCGAGCGCCAAAGTCCCAGTTCAAATCGCCCGCCCAATCCTCCCGCCATCCGCGCCGCGCCTATAGGGTGACGGGGGGCGGGCGGGGCGGTGAACGGCTCGTCCCCCAGCTGCTGCTCCGCCCCCTCTGCCGTGTCCCCGTGGGGGGCACAAGCCCTGCGCTCCCCCATCGCCGGGCCGGCCGGTTCCCCGCTCGGCACCAGAGCCCAGCACGGCCCCGCGCGGAGCGCCCCGCCTCGCCCCAGCCGGCTCTGTGGCCTCCCACCGCGGCGGGGAAACACGGAGCAAGCCCGCCCGCCCCTCGTGGCCGGGGCTGTCCGCTGCCTCCCCGCCCCTCGCTAGGACGGGCCGCCCCCTCCGGGCGCTGCTCGAGTCTCTCCTGGGCAGCAGCGTCTCCGCGCGGCGGCCCTTCCAATGGGCCCGGGGAGCTCCGGCCTCCGCTCCGCTCGGTTTCTGTCGCTTCTCTTCTCAGCCCGCTCCGAGCGTGGCCCCGAACTCTCCTGGCCGAGCTGGGCTGCGCCCCTGGGGCTTTTACAGCGCTCCAGGGGCGGGTGAGCAGGGCAGAGGCAAACTGCCAGTTCTGTCCTGCTGGGCACCTCGCCAGCCATAGAACCATAGAGCTGGAAGAAACCTCAGAAGGTCATCAAGTCCAGCCCCCTGCTCTAGGCAGGACCAATTCCAACTAAATCAACCCGGCCAGGGCTTTGTCAAGCCAAGATTTAAACACCTCTAGATTCATCGCGGTGGGATGAATAGTGATAGAAATGTAGCCGTGTTAGTCTGGGGTAGCTGAAGCAAAATGCAGGACAATGTAGCACTTTAAAGACTAACAAGATGGTTTATTAGATGATGAGCTTTCGTGGGCCAGACCCACTTCCTCAGATCAAATAGTGGAAGAAAATTGTCACAACCATATATACCAAAGGATACAATTAAAAAAACGAACACATATGAAAAGGACAAATCACATTTCAGAACAGGAGGGGGATGCGGGGGGAGGGGGGGAGGAAGGAAGGTAAGTGTCTGTGAATTGATGATATTAGAGGTGGGGAGAGTGGGATGTTTGTGAGTTAATGGTATTAGAGGTGATAATTGGGGAAGCTATCTTGATAATGGGTAAGATAGTTCAAGTGTTTGTTCATTCCTTTTTGGAGAGTGTCGAATTTTAACATGAATGCCAGTTCAGAGGATTCCCTTTCAAGTGCAGATGGAAAAGGTCTTAGTAGCAGAATGCAGGTGGTTAAGTCATTGAGAGAGTGTCCTTTCTGGTTAAAATGGCAAGAAACTGTTTTTTCTTTGTGATCATGTCTGATATCTGTTTTGTGGGCATTAATCCTTTGGCGAAGTGTCTGAGATGTTTGTCCAATGTACATAGCAGACGGACACTTTCGGCACATGATAGCATAAATTATATTTCTGGATGCGCAGGAATATGTGTTCTTGATCTTATAACTCACTTGGTTAGGTCCAATAATGGAATCAGCAGAATGAATATGTGGCCAATGGTTGAGAGATTTTGCTGGGGAGCAGGGCAGTCCCCACCCATACTCTGCTCCTGCTCCACCCAGGCCCTGCCTTCTCCTCTTTGCCAGACCTCCTCTCCATGGTCTCCCGTTCTCTGCTCACCCGTTGCAGCCAAATCCCTGAACCCAACTGTAGCAAAGGACATTTGAGCCTATTCCGAACTACCTAGTTCGTGCCGTGTGTAGCCGCAGGCACGGAGTCCGAACTAGCGGACATTTAAAAATGGCAGCACCTGGCAACATGCAAATGAAGCCCGGGAAATTCAAATCCCAGGCTTCATTTGCAAGTTCGTATGACTACATTAACCACCCTAGTTCGAACTAGGGTGGTAGTGTAGACATACCCAGAGATGTTAAGGTAAAGTTGTTTGTGTGTAAGCAGGAAGGAGAATGTTAAAGCAGAGGGCAATGGTTCCACTTAAGGGTGATAGTGGGACATTAACAGGAGATTGGTGAGAGTTAATAAGGAAATAGGGGACGTGACTGACCCCAACTAGCCTTGTCAGTTCACAGCCTTTTTCAATGCTTTGTTTCACTCTCCTTTTATCTGTATAAATAAGGTGGCTTGGGTTTGGGATGGGGTCTCATTTTTCTGGTTATATTAGCGAAGCGCTTTGCTAATAAAACAGAGTGGTCCACGAAATTGTGAGTCCTGAGTCTAACTTTGACAATCCTATCTCCACAGTGTGCGGGGAGGGGAGGGGCACAACAGGACTTCAGATGAAGGGAGTTTGCTGGCTGCTTTTAGGAGTGGTGCAGGGCTAGGGCAGGGATGAGCCTGCCTTAGCCCCACTGCACCACCAACCAGGAGCCACCTGAGGGAAGCAGTGTCCAGCTGAAGCCAGTTCTGAACCCCTGTCCCAGTCATGAGCCCCCCTCCTGCACCCCAAGACCGTGCCCCAGCTTTGAGCCCCCTGCACTCAAACTTCCTTACAGAGCCTGTAGCCTGAACCCCCTCCTGCACCCTGACCCACTGCTCAGCTCAGAGCTCAGCTCACACTTCAAATCCCTTAGCCCAACCCTCTGCTCCTGCCTGATGAAAGGGAGGGAGAATGGGGAGGGAGGAAGGGAGGACGGAGTGAACAGAGGCAGGGCCTCAGAGAAGGAGTGAGAAGGAAGTGGGGCCAAGGTATTTGGGTCTGAGGTCGATCTTACACTGCACAAATTGAAAAAAAAAAGTGATCTTGTGCTTAAAAAAGTTGGAGACCACTGAGATAGGAGGAGAGAGGTAGAGCACTAAGACCCAGGGGAAGCATTGCCTCCCCTTGCCTCAGATACCTGCTGCTCAGGACCCACATCCAAAGCAGGGAGCTACCAGCTGCTTAAAGCAGTGGCTTGGCCGACCAGATCTGGCCCACAGGATGCATCTTGCCCACCCTGCTCTACCCACTCACCAGTCTCTGACCCTGGCCAGCACCAGAGGAAGGAGCGAGACACCCTGCAGCTCTAGGATAACCCGTCCCTGGGGGAAGGTCCCTCCTGACCCCTGTTCTACCATTTCCTCCTTGGCCCTTCATCTTCTGCCCCTTTGGCCAGCTGCGTTTTTTTCATGTATCCCCCAATGCCTGGACTGGCTTCTCTTCCCCATGGCTCAAAGGAACCTCTCAATTCGCCTTCAGATCCCTCTTCACAGCCACGTCACTGGGCCAGCTCCCAGCACCGCCCTGTGCTCTACGGCTGCCTCTGGGCCCAACCTAGTCTTGGGTTTAATAATCTGCCCTTCCATGCTACACAGCACTGCGTGGGCCTCTTCTTGTTGTGACTTGTTACCGTCCCCTGTCCCTGTCCACATTCCCTGCAGCCCTGGCCTGCCCATCTCAGCTGTGGTGAGGCTGGTCTCTGGGACACAGGCGGAGTTCAGAGCGTGAGAGGGAAGAGCAGTGAATGTCAGCACCCTGCATGGACAGGAAGTGCTGAGCCGAGCCAGCACGGACAGGAAGTGCTGAGCCGAGCCAGCCCGGCTGTGCATCAGAGGATGCTGATGGTGTGAACAACCCCCTAGATACTAAGCAATTTCTTTACCAAAGACAATTTCCTGTGAGAGCCACTGGGTCACACTCATGCTTGTGTATTTGCTGGAGTGCCTAGAACCAATTTCCAGCAAGCTCTCTGGTTAGTTGCAATTCTTGCTAGAGTCACACTGACTGCACTGATTCCAAAAACCTCTCTATTGATCTGCCGGACTGTAGAAGCAAGCACTGGCCACACAATGCACAGTGTGATGCAGCTATTCTAGCAAATGAACGTAAGTCACTCACTGATATATAAACACTCAGAGGAAAAATCCCCAACCCACAAAACCACCTTAACTCTGCCCTCTTTGAGCCCTGCCCCAAAACGCCTCTAGCACACCTACCAACAGTCTGCCAACCCACACGCTACAGTCTATGCTGAGCACAAAGCCAGTGAGTGAGGTAGGAGTGAGAATTTTGGGGTCATGGATGATCAGCTGAAGATGACCTCCCAGTACGACACTGTGGCCAAATGAGCTAATGCATCTTGGAATGTATAAACAGGGGACTCTTGAATGGAAGCCAGGATATGGCTTTCGTGAGATCACTGCTGGGTTCCTGAGTCCAGTTTTGGTGTTCATAATCCAGCACAGATACTCATAAATTGGGGAGGGGTCAGAGAAGAGCCATGAAGAGGATTAAAAAACTGGAAAACATGGGTGAGCGCATGTGACAAGAACCAGCTGGAACTGAACCAGGAAGCTGCAGAGCTAGAAGTGTGAGCCCCCTGCAGTGTGCACAAGAAAGCCAGGGGTCGTGTGTGAGGCTGTCTTTGAATAATAGCAGGTCAGGGCCCCTTGGCTAGCCCTGCTGAAGTGGGTTTCAAACTGATGCAAGATCACCCTGCATCTACACCATTGGTCTCCCCAGTTGTTTCCATGGCAACATCCTCTGGGTACTGACCCACACCCTCTGCAGATCAGGCAGAGCTGGGGACACGGAACACACCTAGGCCAGTGATTTATACATGTTCACCTCTCCCCTCCCACTGCTGCCCCCTCAGTGCCCTGATGGGTTTGCTGAGTTTCCCAGAATGCACTGCTTCTGGGGCTGAGCGAAAAGTGTGGGATCAGTACCCAGAGGATGTTGCCATGGAAATGACTGAGGAGAGCACTGGTGTGGATGCAGGGTGAATTTGCATCAGTTTGAAACCCGCTTCAGCAGGGCTAGCCAAGGGGCCCTGACTCGCTAGTATTAGAAGCCATTCTGCCCAGCCAGTTCAGTTCTCAGCACAGTCCAGGGGAGGGAGGAGGACATAGAGGTAGTTAAGACCTTACATGCGCTGCTCAGTGCCTGCATTTCCTGTGTGGTTTCTATTGAAGAACAGCCAGTGCTTGCGGGATCCCTGAGCGGCACAGACTACTCCTGATGACCAGTTAACCTCCTTTCCCCACTCTGAGCCTCTGCTGGGAAATCAAACCAAGGACACACTTGGCCAATGGAGGATGAAGAGGGCTACACGGTATTAAACCTCTGGAAGCAGAGACAGTCAGGCTGCTCCTCTGCGAGAGGTGGAGCCCACGGTAAGTGACTGAGCATCCTCCCAGCGCGTCTGCTATCGCAACACAGTAGTTATAGAAAATGGCTTTAAAAAGACCCAAAGGAGGTGAAATTTACTGGGCGTTGGGCACCCAGCTCCACTGGGCAGCTCTGACAGTCCCAGCTGGGGCCTTTGCATGTTGCGGGTCAGAGAGGGGTTGAGGGAAAGTGTCCTGGGATGAACAGAAGACTCATGGAGTGAAGCACAACTCACTGAGGGTATGTCTACACTATGGGATAAGGTTGACTTAAGATACACAACTTCAGGTACATTGTGTAGCTAAAGTCGAAGTATCTTCACTCGAATTTTGGAGCTGTTCACACTGCAGGAAGTCAAAGCAAGAACACACTCCCTTTGACTTCCCTTACTCCTTGCAGAAGCAGGACTACCCGCATCGACAGGAGCACCCTCTCAGTCAGAATTAGCGTGTCTTCACTAGACCCACTAATTCAAGCCCCAGAACATCGACTGCAGCAGCTTTCATCTTCTCCGTAGTGTAGACGTACCCTGAAAGAGAGTGGATGTAAATACTCCTCCTATTTCCAATGGCACTGCTAAGGGCCTGACCTGGCAAGTACTTGTAGGTGTAGGATTTCCTACCGAGAATAGCATCATTTACTTCTGGCATGTGCTTCAGTATTGCACTGAGTAATTGCACAGAGGGAGTGTATCAGACCAACAGAGCACCCTGTAAATGTCAGGCCTTGGACAAATCCACAGGGGTGGTGTGTGACTGGCCACCGGTATGTTTTTCCCTCCCAGTCACTGAGTGCAAACAACTGGATAGGAGTGTGCTGCTGTGACAACAATGGAGAATGGGCTGTAGCTATATGATGAAATATCCTCAGGCAGGAGGTTTCCACAGCTTAGGATCTTGATCTAAAAATGAAGACTGATTTTCTACTTTCGATAAGGACAGATGATGTGGCACCAATTTAATGTGAATCTCAGTGGTCATGGCTGCTAATTCTTTTCTTCCTTTCCCAGCTAGGACTGGGGAAATACGGTATTAAATCTCCCCCAACATTGTATTTTTAACCACAACCACAGCAGTGTTTAGGCCCCTTTTGTGCTCACTTTCTGCAGCTATCTCAGCTATCAAGCTGTCAGGCAGGAGCAATTGCTTGGGAAATTATGAAATGCTTGGAAATGAGGATTTTAAGGGCAAATATTAGAGAAACCCCCAGAAAAGGGCACAGTCAGTTTCCAGTCTGAGGGGGAAGGGGATCTGTGGGAAGCAGGGGAGGAGAGAGGTCCAGAGCCATCAGGGGGTTCCTCACGGGAAGTGCAGGAGGGCACAAGCTAGCACAGAGTTTTTCATGATATGTGAAGTGGGGGCCACTTTGGGGAAAAAAATCCTCAATGTGAAAGCCACATCAACTGCTAAATGAGCACATTGCTTGCTGCTCCTCGCGGATGTAATGTTACAGAGCCACTTGTGTAGCTAAAACAAAACGATATCCCTTTACAAAATAAAAACTAAGAAAATACATGGAATTAAAAAGACAGCTATGGGAGTAAACTTGTTAAGAGATTAATACTGCAAAACTTACTTTGAAAACTGTAAGACTGTGTCTACACTGGCCAGTTTTTCCGGAAAATCAGCCACTTTTCTGGAAAAACTTGCCAGCTGTCTACACTGGCTGCTTGAATTTCCGCAAAAGCACTGACAATCTCATGTAAGATTGTCAGTGTTCTTGTGGAAATATTATGCTGCTCCCGTTTGGGCAAAAGTCCTTTTGCGCAAAGCTTTTGCGCAAAAGGGCCAGTGTAGACAGCTAAGATTTGTTTTCCGCAAAAAAGCCCCGATCGTGAAAATGGCGATCGGGGTTTTTTTGCGGAAAAGCGCGTCTAGATTGGCATGGACACTTTTCCGCAAAAAGTGCTTTTGTGGAAAAGCATCCGTGCCAATCTAGATGCTTTGTTCCGAAAATGCTTTTAACGGAAAACTTTTCCATTAAAAGCATTTCCGGAAACTCATGCCAGTCTAGACGTAGCCTAAGAGTGAAGTTCCTTCTTGACTGTTTCCATTCAGTATTTATAATTTCTCATCGCAAGCCTGATAAGGCTGCCCAAATGTTCATTGATCAATGTGTTCCTCTTTTTCCCCCCTCCCGCAGTGTTCAATGCTGAAAATGTTGATTTGGGAGGGGGTGCAAGCTCTGGGCGGGGACTGAGAGGTTCAGTGTGGGTGGGAGCTCCAGGGAGACTCTTGGGCAGAGGGTTGAGGTGCTGGAGAGGGTGAGGGGTGCAAGCTCTTGGGGTGAGTTTGGGTGCAGCAGGAGAGGGCTCTGCACTGGGGCACAGTGTTGTGCTGCAAGCAGGGCTATAGGGTGCTGGCTCGGGGAAGAGAGGTCAGGGCTGGTTCACAGGTATGGGGTGTAGGATGTTGTATGGGGTGCCAGCTCTGAGGGGGCTCAAGGCTGGGACAAGGGGTATGACGTATAGTAAAGGGTACAGAGGGCTGGCTTCGGGAGATTGGGGGTTGGAAGAGAAATGCTGATCCAGCATAGCTGGGCCTGCTGTACTCATGCTACTCCTCATCTTTATGTAGCAAAAGCTATTCAGAACCTGCCCATTGAAGGGCCCGGCACTTCCTTCAAGTGGCCCCGGCTCCACACCACTCCCAGAAGGGGTCAAAGCCCCACTGCAACCCCTGCGGGGCGGGGGCAGGTGGCCCTGGATGCTACCCCCAGAACTGTCCCATCCATAGGATTGTTTGGGGCAGTGGCCTCAGGCCCCGGGCTTTGGGGGTTCAGCCTGTTCCCCTCTGCTATCTCCAATCTGGGAAACTCCACTTCATCACAGTGGTGGGAAGCAGAGAGCCCCAGCCCTGGCCCCATTCTCACCCTGCTCTGCAAGCTCAGGGGAGCCGAGTGCAGCAGAGTTCCAGCCGCCACAATGAAAGGGACCAACCCACTGGGAGATGGCAGCAGAGAGGAGCAGGCTGTGGGTCCCTCGACTTCCTGCTGCTCCCCTCTGGGTTGGTGAGTGTGTGTGTGTGGGTGGGTGGGGAGTCCAACCCCTGCTGCCATCTTGCAGCAGCCCCCCACCTCCTGCCCAGGAAAATGCAGACACGGAAACAAACTTTCTGTCATTGTGCATCTGGGATGTGGGGGAAGGGCTGGCAGAGGGAGGCTCTGTCTGTGGGGGACAGACTGGCACTCAAACTACTCAGCAGGATTGCTCCACAGTGCACAGGTGAGACAAAATTTCCTACTTGAAATCGGGAATAAGGGATCTTCCAGAAAAGGGTTTATTTTCCGCAAGGTGCCTGTCTAGACTGGTGCTTTTCTCCGGCAAAGCCCCGAGCCGGAAAAAAGCAGCAGCCATGTTCATGCAAATGCCGCAGGGAAAATTTAAATCCCCGGGGCATTTGCAATTCCGAAGTGTCTCATTAGCATCCCTTTTCCGGAAAAGGGTGCCAATGTAGACACAGCCAGAGTGTGTTTTTCAAAGCTATTATTGTGATAGGTTTGATCACAG
Organism: Pelodiscus sinensis; assembly: GCF_049634645.1. Classification (NCBI taxonomy): domain Eukaryota; kingdom Metazoa; phylum Chordata; order Testudines; family Trionychidae; genus Pelodiscus; species Pelodiscus sinensis. The sequence continues at coordinate 3,098,424 of NC_134742.1, forward strand.
AAGTCCTCTTGGGCTATGACCCAGTGTGCTGATCATCACACCACCCTACCTGCCCTTTGGGGCTCCCCAACAGCCTGCTTTGTTGGGCCAGAAGCTTTGATCTCCCCCAGCCCAGGTACGGATTTGGGGTAACCACCCCCAGCAGAGCAACACAAATGCTGAAACAGCTCAGTTCTGGGAAGGCTCAGCTATGAGGCCTTTGAGAGCACCCAGGAAAACAGCCTCAAAGAGAGTCAAAACCCCAAATAAATTTAGCTTACCTCATGTTGAAGTTTTACACAAAGAAAGCTCATAAGGTCAGCCCCCTTTATCAATGATAGAGAGATATGCACGGTGGTTGGTTCACCCCAGGAGAAACTGGGAAGCTGTGATTTATAACAGACAGAAGTGAAGCAATAGTAAGGAAGAGAGGTGATTGAGGGTGGGCTGTGATTGTATGCCTAAAATGATGAGGAAACAAATCAAGAATTAAATTTTAACATAAAACGTCGACACTTTTCTTCCTTTAAGGATTCCCTTGAAAATGACTTGTATTTGAAATTTAACCAGACAAGTTATTTTACAAAACATGTATCATTAGAGTGTAACTTCTCTAGACACAATGAGATTACTGATCTAACAGCCCATCTAGACTACATGCGGCTTCCGAAATATTTTCTTCCATTTTTTTTCCTGAAAGAGGCTTTTCTGATATTTGCTCCAGCTACACGGGGCCAAATATTGGGAAAAACACCCTCTTTCAAAAGCCCCCTGCAAACCTCTTTTAGGAGAAATAAGGGGGCTTTCAAAAGAGGATTTTTCCCCCCTACATTTGGCCTCATGTAGCCAGGCCAAATATTGGAAAAACCTCTTCCAGGAAAAAAAACACAGAAGGAGATACACAAATTATTGTACAAAAAGACAGGCAAATGAGGCGCAGTGATGAATATTGCAGAACCTCATTTGCATATCTAATCAGCAGCCATTTTTGCAGAAGGGGCTTTTGCGCAAGAACGAGCTGTCTACACTTCTCCGTCTTGTGCAAAAAAACTCTCTTGCGCAGGAGCCGTTCTTCCTGAAAATAAGCGGCAGAACGGCTCCTGCGCAAGAGGGATGTTTTGCGCAAGATGGAACAGTGTAGATAGCTCCTTCTTGCGCAAAAGCCCATGCTGCAAAAATGGTGGCTCATTAGGTATGCAAATGAGGCACAGCAATATTCATCACCACACCTCATTTGCATATATTCTTGAGCAACAATGTGCAGTCTAGACATAGCCTAGCTAGAGACAGGGGTGAATGACATGAGCTTATTCTGTATGAGACTTTATAAGGGTAAGATGGATTTATCTAGAGCTTTGGCCTCTGGCGGGGCTGGGTATCTGAGTGCTGGAGAGAGGTAACACTTTGTGCTGTTCTCAGTTAATATCTGCATCTTTGGGGGTGCGGCCCGGAGCTGGTGTGCATGCTGTAACAGACCAGCATGTCTGACTCAATGAGCCAGGTATCGAGGGCCAAGCTGGCAGGAAAAAGAGGCTCGGTGGGGTCTCAGGACACCGGGTCACGACGTCAAGGGGGCGGAATCTGGCAGAGCTACGTTCTTTGTGTTTTGTCAAATCTACAGTGAAAATGTTCTTAAATCAAACATGTGCTAGGTGCGTATTTTCCCCCAAAGGTAAATGAGACCTACATACGACAGACCCAAGGACCCTCTCTCCTCTCCATGTGCAGGACTGGCCCGAATCCTGAGTTAACTGTGATTAATTGGCCGTGCTAATTATTACTAATAAATAATTATAGCAAGCAGGACACACCCACATTCACCACAGGGATTTCTTGCTGCATTTTGCAACACTCAGCAACCCCTAATCTTGTTGTGCAGAGATGAAAAAATAAGGAACATCTCTTGTCATGTGGGATTGTTGGGAAGCCTGCTTCTCTCTCTCTCTGGGACGTAAGTCAATAGAGGTGTAGCGAGGGTTTTATGCACTCAGGGACAAGGACAAAATTTGCGCCTCCTACCTCTGCCAGGCAGCAGGGCCCTGAACCTGGCGCATGGCTGAGCCCGATCCTGGGTGGGAGAGGTAGAGCTTATACCACATCTTTCCCCACCCCCTCCAGATTGGGGCAGGCCCCTGCATCCACTAACCTGCTGGCAGAAATGGAGGCAGGTCGGGCTGAGGGCAGAGAAGTGGGGAGGAGGCTCCAGACCGCAGCGGCAGGCAGAGGAGGAGCTGGCAAGCTGAGGGATGATGGGGGGACTGAAGGGGGGGGGGACTAAATTCACGCCCCCTAATGTGGCACCTGGGGGCAACTGCCCCCTGCCACCATTCCCTCGCTACCCCATTGTACATCATGCATCATCACATGTGAGTTAACTGTAATTAATCAACAGCCCGAGTTTAAAACTACTCCTGGTAGGTGAGAAGGACACAAATGCCCTCTGGAGGATGCGCCACAGGCTTCACAGGAAAGTTTGTTATTTTTCTTGCACCATGTGCTGAAGACTTTTCACCAAACATTGATTCCTACAGATCAGCCTCCGTGCCCCCGCTGGCATCGGCTCACTCTGGGGCTAGGAGCAGCTGGGATCCTCGTCCTGGTGGGAGCTGTGATAGTGATGGGCCTTTGGGGTAAGCACCTCCAAATGAATTCATGGGAAATGCCCCACCCGGAAATATCCCTTCTCCCACTTTTCTGATTCCTCTTATGACTAGTATCCCAGGGTATGTCTACACTACCACCCTAGTTCGAACTAGGGTGGTAAGGTAGGCAACCGGAGTTGCAAATGAAGCCCGGGATTTGAATTTCCCGGGCTTCATTTGCATAAAGCCGGGCGCCGCCATTTTTAAATGTCTGCTAGTGCGGACTCCGTGCCGCGCGGCTACACGCAGCACGGACTAGGTAGTTCGGACTAGGCTTCTTGTTACTCCTCGTTACTCCTCAGTTGCTTAAGAGCCTTTGGCAAGGGATCTTCGTCAAAGGCTTTCTGGAAATCTAAATACACTCTATCCACTGAAGCCCCCTTGTCCACATACATGGTGACTCCCTCTTAAAGAATTCTAGATTTAAAATGGTGTATGGAAGCCAAACCATCAGCATCATGTCCAGGAAGTTACTCTTACTCTTTGGGGGGGGGGGGGGGGTGTGTGTTAGTTCCCCCTAGTGGCCATGGAAGTACAGGCCATCCTCACTGTAAGTCCAAGATATGTTCCAAAAACCGTGGACTTACAGTGGAACAACTTCAAGTGGGGAATTATTTTATTACTAGCCAATTAGCCCATAATCAAATGGGATTTTCAGGTGTCTCCTCCACATCCTATTCCCTTTCTATCTCGGTCTTCTCTCCTGAGCCTCCGGTCTCTCATTCCATCTCTCTTTCTCCCCTCCTCCTACTGCCTTCCCCTCCCTGCTCTTCTCCGCCTCCTGTCTCTCTCTCCGTCTCTCTTTCTCTTCTGCCTCTCATTCTCTCACCTCCAGCCTCTCACTCCCTGTCTCTTCTCCTCCTGCACAGGGAGCACGGAGTCCAAACGGCTGTTTGCGCTGCTTGCTCCCGTGCGACAGCCCGGCTGAGCAGCTGCCTATGAGCTCCAGCTGCCCCCCTGCACCGTTTCCCTTCACCCCAGAACTGATCCTGCAGCCTCCCAGTTGTCCTCCAACTCTCCCTCCCCCTCGTTCCCCTGTCCTCCCCCTGTCCAGGGTCTGTTCACGGCCAGGGGGTGGGGCCTGGAGCCGCCGTTACGCCGCACATCACCGCCCCACCCCCCCTTTGCCTCCTGCCATGGCGCTCAGCTGACTTCTGCACCACTCAGCCGGGCCGCTGTATGGGAGCAAGCGGTGCATGTGGCCGTTTGGGCCCCACGCTCCCCATGCAGCACAGGGGTGCTGCATAGGGAGCACAGACCCCAATGGCCACGTGCACCACTTGCTCCCCTGCAGCAACCCAGCTGAGCTGCGCAGAAGTCAGCCGAGTGCCACGGTGGTAGGCAACCGCACCCCCCAGAGGGAACAGCCAGCATTTCAGCATTACAGACATTGGGCTACTATATATATATGATTTTCCTGCGACTGACTTCTATTTGTGCAAATTGAGGTGTTTTTTTTTGTGAAACTTGAGTGGGGAATGGGAGGGCTTAGAAAAAATTAATTCCTATGAGCCTCAACGATTTTAGTGTGCAACAGAAGCATGCCAGGGTGACATATAGCGGGGATGCCCTGTACCACATCACTGTTACACTTGACTCCTGGAGCATAAAATATGTAACTAGCAGTCTTGTGCCTCAGGGAACACACGGACAGGGGAGGTTATCGGGGCCCAGAGCTCAGTAGGATACATAGAAGGACAGGACTTTGATGTGGATAATGAGACCATTCTGAGTTAGCCCCTGGACACTACCCGGTATAAGAGGTACGAACCCTCCAGCTTCAGGCCGTGGGCCAGCCACTGACGGACAGAAGCGTCTTCCTGACTCCTCCAGCCAGGCCACTTTCTCTTGGAATGAGGGTGCGACCAACTAGAACATAGTCGAACCTTCCCTCTCTGGAAGCCCCTGACTGCATTTAGGGGACGTGTTCGCTGAGGCAGGCATTGCCACCGCTGCCCACTAGAGGGTGTCTAAGCTCCCACTGGGTGCTGGCAATTCTCCCAGCTCGGATGTTTCCTGCTAGTCTGATGGGATCTGGGCTGGGAGAGCCTGTGTTGCCCTTGGTGGCCCTGCTTGTTCTCCACAGATTCCAGGGAGGGGGCAAGCTCTCATCCTGGGTTCTCTTTTTTTTTTTTTGTTAAGGGGAAAAATCTAAGCTCTCTTCTCACCCCCCCTCTGCTGCCTCCCCGTGCCCTGACGGCTGGATCCGGCTCCAGGGGAAATTCTACTATTTTTCTAATTCTCAAGGGAACTGGAGCTACAGCCAGAGCTTTTGCTCCTCACATGCTGCCTCCCTGGCCGGGATTGAGAGTCCAGAAATGCTGGTGAGCAGCTCAGGTGCTTTGTGCCCAGCCCAGCGATCGCCGGCACCACAGGCCAGGCTGGGCCCAGCCCATGCAGGGCAGAGGGAGCCGGGTGCCTCCCTGGCTGGGTGGCTGGAGTCAGTGTGATTCTGGCAGCTGAACCCTGGCTGGGCTTTGGGCTCCAACCTCCCCGACCCTGCACCTGCTCAGAGCCCTGGTGGGAGACTCCTCGTGAGCAGAGCTAGTCTGGCTCAGTTGGCTCCGGGCCCATGGGCTGCAAGTGGTGAGACCCTGTCCAAGCCCCAGGATTCCCTCATGAGCAGCATGGAGAAAATCCAGCTCAAGTTGAGGCCTGCTCTATGCCCCCTGCCTTCAACCACCTTGCCCTGGAGGCAGGGTCTTTTTGCCCTCCGCCCACAGCTCCCTCTCTCCCTGGCCCTGCTGTGCCCCAAAAAGGGGCTGCTGGGCAGACAGTGACTGTGCAGCTCAATTCCTGCCACAGTCCTCCCAAAAAACAGGTCCAGGGAGGGGGGAGGGTTAATACCTCTCTACTCCTTTCACCCAAGAACAATGGAAGGGGCATCTAGAAACCCCCAGCTGCACTGGTGGGGGAGCAGCGGCACCGAGTCAAAGTCAAACACAGCTGATTTCTTGTATTGGGTTTCTAAGGCTTCCCTGCTGCCCTACCCAGGCAGACTGGACCACTGGATCGGCCTCTGGAAGGGCACAGACGGGGTCTGGCACTGGGCCAATGGGACCAAGTTCGACCATCAGTGAGTCTCTTTTTCTCTGCTTTCACTTCCCCTCCTGCCAGCTGGGGAGATGGGTGCAGGGAGGATTCCAGGGGGCTGTGAGTGCAGCAGCAACTCTCCCTCGCCTGGAGCATCTCCCTTGATCTGTGCCTGGCACACGCTGACTAACGCCTGTCGCCTCGGGCTTGCAGGTTTGGAATACAAGGAGGAGCCGACTGCGCGTACCTGGATGAAGATCTCAACGTCAGCAGCTCCAGCTGCAGCACCTGGAGAAAATGGATCTGCAGCAAACCTGATGCCCCACTGTAAGAAGAGGCATGTGTAGTGGGAGGGGAGGGGGGGGAACTAGACAGTTCAAGGACACTGGAGGTGAGAGGTGGGAAAACCTGTTCTGGTCCCCTTCAGCCAGGGCCGGATTAAGACTTTTAGAGGCCCTAAGCACTGAAAAGATTATGGTGCCCCCCCATATGTAATTCAAAATAAAAAACAATACTATATTGTAAAATCTTTGTGTGTGTGTGTGCCTCTGCTTTGCTGGCATCCTAAGCATGTGCTTAGTCTGCCTATTGGATAATCCAGCCCTGCCTCCATGCTGCATCCTGTTTCCTTGTATGCCCCATCACCTTGCCACCCTAAATTACGTGGATTCACTCTTCTGTGCTCCTTCCTTTGCAAGCCCTTTCCTAAACAACAGTCCCAGTGACACTTCCTTCCATGCAGGCTGTTCTCAGCCTGCTCCAGGCACAGCTAGAGTCTCTCCCCTGGAGGGCCAACCACCAGCAGCCGCTAGAGCTCCCTGCTAGATCCAAGCCCCAGCAGGCTCTCGGTAGCTGGCTCTAGCTTCCAGCAGCAGCTCCTGGACTGGAAAAGGCTCCACACCAGCTCTCTCCAAAATGGAGTCCACCAAGTCTTCCTGCACTGCCTGGAAGAGAGCAACACTTTCTTTTTCTCTCCCCCCCCCCCAAGGAATCATGGGAATTGCAGCCTCTAGGGGCAAACATGAAGCCTGTATGCAGCCCGATCAATTTTTTTTGCAGCCTGTGACTATGTTTATAAACTAAGTGTGGCCTGCCTGATTACATTGTTTATAAAGTAGATATGGAGCCATGGGACCTTCCAAGAAAAAAAACTCTCAAGTTGCATGTGTGCACGTAACCTAAGTTGCTATTAAGCTGCACACAGGCAATGCTGTGGCAGCACGTGATCTTGTACCAAGCTGTCACGTTATTTGATTTTAAGGGGAGCAGCCAGATCACTGCTGCACCCCTGAGGGAGTGTTTGTAACCAAAAGGTGGTACAAAGGGGGCCATGTGAGGTGTCAAACAAAAGCTCACTTTATACTGATTCTGTACATGCTCTTCATGTATCTGTATAATGTCTGTGTGGAGTTAGGAATATGTACCCTGTATGGAGACTGGAATTTTCTCTGTATGTGGTTGAGCAATGGGCTCAGCCTATGAACATGCTAATTAGCAAGGCTCCAGGGACAATAGGTCTCTTAAGTACCAGAGACCCCCCCTATGAAGAAATCTAGGGCCCTGGTCAGAGACCATGTGATTCTCACCAGCTTGGAAGAAGCCAGGCAGAGTATAAATATGCCACATGGCCAACTGTGACGGCACGTTGGGGGTCCCCCGTCTCCTGCACCCCGAAATGGCACAAACAGACTGCACCAGCCGGTGGAATAGAGGAAGTTTATTGCCTCTCCAGGATACAGCACAGCACAGATGTAATCTGGTCACAGAGCTGGGCTAGGATACCTCAGGCCCCCTTGAGATGGGGGAAGACTGGGCCCCTAAACTCCAGCCCCTTTCCCTAGGCTGTCTCCTCCATGCTCCCAGACAGCCACTAACCAACAACCTTCCAGCCCTGCCCCCCAGCCAGGACAGCATTCCACCTTCCTTTGTTCCTCTCCATGGGGGGTGTCTGGCCATACTGGTTTGCATAGTGACTCATCCTATTTTGCTGGGTCGTGGTACCCACGGCAGCCAGTGGGGGTTACCCCAGAGCCAGCCGCATAGAAACCAGCCAGGTTCCCCCACTACGTCACACCAACTCCATCTTGGTGCTCAGCTCAGCTCTTCATCCCAGAGGCAGCAGTGCAGTAATCAAAGAGCCGAAAGGAACTGTGGTTCCCTCCTGATGTAGGACGTACACCAAGGACTTTTAAGCCAGCAGTTATAACATCTCTGCTGCAGCCTGCATCGAGAACTGGGAGATTCAATGCACTTAACAACCTTGCTCTCATGCTTTTCTTTCTTGTAGTAAAAAACCTTTAGATTCTAAAGGATTGGCTCAGCATGATCTTGTGGGTAAGATCATTATTGAGTTTGGAACTGGGTGTGAAAGGTTGCCCTACTGTACTGAAGTCCATTGGCTTTCTTGTTTGAGAGTTTTGGAAACTATGAGAAGAAATTATTTTCATTGAAATGAAAGGACAAAACAGACTTAATAAAGATAACTGGGTACAAGCTATATCATTTTTGGTTGACATTAGCAAACATCTGTGTGACTTGAATTTAAAACTTCAAGGGAAGTGCTAGGTAGTGACTGCTATATATGGCAATATAAAAAGCTTTTATGACCAAACTTTGTCTTGGGAAACACAGTTTAAAAAAATATTTAACACATTTAATTACAGGTCAAGACCATAAAAGCAAACACCCTAGTTCACATTTTGCAAATTATGCATCAAATATTGTACTGCTGTGACATGAATTCAAGGAGATATTCCAGGATCAAATCATGTGAAGATAAGTAGTTCTTGTTTACAGCACCATTTCTTAATGATTTTCAAAAGGCTGAAGGAAATAAGCAAATGGAACTTACCATAATTCAGTGTGACTTTCTTAAAACACAAATATAATTACCTTGGCATTTTTTATTTCTCCAGCTGTGAGGCAATTTGTTGAAGTACATAAGTTTGTGTCAAAAATATTGTCAATGTTTGTGTAAGCAGGGGCTGAACTGCTGCTTGCTATCAGCCAGCTAAAAGGAGGGGTGGGTGTACCCACTACAGTTGTTTAGCTCTGCAAGGTAATTAACTGTTAACATGTAAATACTGCTCAGGAGAGAATCCGAGGTGTGGCTATGTAAAAATCCCATTCAGCCAGGGCTGATGGAAGGTCAGTGTTGGAATGGAATGTGGAGAATTGTATATAATTTGGGACTGTTGTGGGGGTAACTAATCATGCTACCCCTAAATGTGGGAACTGTAAAACATGCCACCAGTGCTTGCAGGAGAGACACCACCATCATGGTAAGAGGACTCGGAAGAACAAGCCTCCCCCCTTCCAGAGTTGAGTGAACTGAGCTGGGGGAAAGGGTTAAAAGGCTTAAGTCAGCCTGCTTCACACCTGCTAGGTGTGAACCTGGCCCAGCCTGGATCTTTTCCCATTTGTTTTAAGGTCAGACCTAAAGCAGGCTCTGAGGAGTCTTTTCTTTTGCTAGTCCAATGAAAGCTGGATTTATTTGGCAGGCCAGCTGGTGGCTAAAGAGTTGAAATCACTGGTTTGGATGAGAGCCAGACCTATTGCAGCCAGTGGTGTGGCATGGAGCAGAGATAGGCAAGGTGTGGCCATCAGTGGCGTGGTGTGGAGTGGGGGCAGTCAAGGTGCAGCCACAAGTGGTGTGGAGTGGTGGCAGGTGAGGAGCAGCCACCAGTGGTGGCAGCAGACAAGGAGAGGCAGCAGGTGCCCAGCGGAGCATCCAGAGGTGTGGGACAAGACAGCTGGTGGAGCGTGGAGGAGTCCGTATAAGATGCCCCCATCTATCCCTCTACCCAGGTTAGGAGGTGAAACCCTGCAGGTGAACTTTGGGACTCTGGGTGGCACAGACCAGGGACAAGAGACTTTTGGGGTGTCTGGAGATTCTTGGCTGGGGTGGGGGCTTGGCTCATGTTTGGGGTTATGAACTCTGTGGTATTTTCCCCAAGTTAATGCCGTATGACTTCTCTCTCTGTTTCATTAAATGTTTCTTTCCTACACTCAGACTCAGTGCTTGCGAGTGGGGAAGCATTGCCTCTCAGAGGCGCCCAGGGGTGCGTGAATTTCCCAGTTTACTGGGTGGGGGCTCGAGCCGGTTCTATGTGAGATGGACCCCAAGATATTGAACCCAGCCCTGGTTACTGCCAGGCCTACCCGGCAGAAGGGTTACATTTGGTAGCACATACTTATGTGAACTACTGTTTTCACTTATAAAATCCAACAAAACACCTGAAAGGTCAAAGGTAAGTGAACATTTATCAGCAGTAATTAAAGTAGCATCAGCTCAAAAGAGCAAACCAAAGATTGGAAAACTGGTATCACAAAAGCGGTGTTAGCTCTCTGGAAAGAATACTCATGACTGAAATGCTGCAGGTTTTAATTTGAAGTTGTTATGCTATTATATTTTATTCTTATGCAACTGTTGTATTTCTTTCTCAATGCTGAATAATAAAAAAGTGATTTAATATTTTTTATTTATTTCCAAATAAAATCACAAAATTATATTTATTGGTACAAAATGTGTCTTTTTTTGCAATCATATGAATAATTAGGATTATGCAAAATCTGAAACTTTATAGTCTGGTTAATCAAACAGGCTTCTGTGAATTTTATATACTTATTTTTCTTTCAACAAGTTCTCATAAATATAGAATAATTTATTAAAGTACTTTACATTTTGAACAACAGTTTCACACATTTTATGTACCAATAATTTATAAAATATTAAATATAAATTATCAATTAAATGATTATTTAATTTCAAGTCAGTCAAACAAGACCTGAAAAAATATTATAAAGTATACCTAAACATAATCTATAATAAATTACAACTTTCTGGTAGGGCCATGAAAGAAAATATACTTCTGTCAGTTTGTCTGTGCAGCCCTCAGTAGGCTTCAAGACCTCTGGGTACTAACACTACAATGTTAGTTCGAACTAACGGACGTTAGTTCGAACTAACATTCATAGGCGCTACACTAGCGCTCTGCTAGTTCGAATTTAAATCAAACTAGCGGAGCGCTTAGTTCGAACTAGGAAAACCTCATTTTACGAGGATTAAGCCTAGTTCGAACTTACTAGTTCGAATTAAGGGGTGTGTAGCCCTTAATTCAAACTAGTGGGAGGCTAGCCCTCCCCAGGTTTCCCTGGTGGCCACTCTGGCCAACACCAGGGAAACTCTATTGCCCCCCTCCCGGCCCCGGAGCCCTTAAAGGGGCACGGGCTGGCTACGGTGCCCGTGCCAGGTGCAAGTCTGCCAGCACCCAGCCAGAAGACCCTGCACCTTGCACGGCACAGAGCCACCCACCCAATGCCCCCCAGCCCACCCCCTCTTCCTGGGACCAGGTTGGCGGCTCCCGGGAGCTTGCCCGGGACCGCAAGAGGCGGGCACCTTCCTGGGCTAGTGCAGACATCGTGGACCTCGTCTACGATCTCCGCACTAGGCACAGGAAAATGGCCGTCTAGGGCAGGAGAGCTGCCAGCCTGGCCACCCAGGAGCAGGTGTGCATGAAAATCAAGGGGGTCCACTGAGACCCCTGACCCTGAGCCCTGAGCTTACAATGGCTGTCCTGGGTCAGACCAAAGGTCCATCTAGCCCAGTAGCCTGTCTGCCGACAGCAGCCAACACTAGGGACCCTGGAGGGGATGGACCGAAGACAGTGACCAAGCCATTTGTCTCGTGCCATCCCTCTCCAGCCTTCCACAAACTTTGGGCAGGGACACCACTCCTACCCCCTGGCTAAGACTACTCCAAGGACCCAACCTCCATGACTTGATCTCACTTCTAGTAGTAGCCTTCACAGCCTCCTGCAGCAAGGAGTTCCACAGGTTGACTATTTGCTTTGTGAAGAACAACTTTCTTTTACTAGTTTGAAGCCTGCTACCCGTTCCTTTCCTTTGGTGTCCTCTAGTCCTTCTTTATGGGAACTCATGAAGAACTTTTCTGAATGCACCCTCTCCACCCAACCCCTGCTTTTAGAGACCTCTATCCTGTCCCCGCTCCATCTCCTCTTTTCTAAGCTGAGCAGTCCCAGTCTCTGTAGCCTCTCTTCATCTGGGACCTGTTCCCAACTCCTGATCATGTTAGTTGCCCTCCCCTCTCCCAGCCTTTCTCTTCCCCTCTCCCACCTCCTTTTCCCAGTCTCCCCCAGTTTTGTTCAATAAAGACAGAGTCAATGTTGAAAGAAACGTTATCTTTATTTTGTACATCAGGAAGGGGGGCTAGGGAAGGGTAAGTGGAAGGAGGTGAGGGAGGAATGGGGTACGAGCCCCCGATGGGAAGGACTGGGCTGGCTCTGCGGGCTTCTGGGGGTGGAAGCTCTCCTGCAGCCCCCCGATTGCCCCCTCTCCCCAGATGACAGCCTGCGGCAAGTGCAGCCGGTCTGATGGCCGAGTGCTGTGATGTGCTGAGTGTGGGCACTCCGGGCACTCCAAGCCAGGACTGCTTTGCAAGTGGGGCACCCCTGAGAACTGTCTGTCCGGGGTGGGTGTCGGGACCCTTTAAGCGCAGCTCTCGGCTAGCCTGAGACAGCATCTCCACGCTCTAAGTCCTCCTCCGATGCCCTGCCGGCACTGCTTCCGGCCATCCTTAAGCCCTGTTCAGGGTCCACTCAATGTGGACTTGCTAGTTCAATTAGCAAAATGCTAATTCGAACTAGTTTTTAGTTCTAGACGCGTTAGTTCGAATTAGCTTAGTTCGAATTAACTAATTTGAACTAAGTTAGTTCAAATTAGCGCTGTAGTGTAGACATACCCTCTAGGGCTAAACTGTAGCACCAAAGACCCTACCAGTAACAGTCAGCAGCTCTTTAGTAAAAAGGGCCCACACGTAGAAAATATGGATAACAAAATCTACATGTTTTGTTAGACCATAAAGTGCTGCCAGACCATTGTTGATTTCTTCTGTAAAAGACGAAATTGGCTGGCTACTTCCTGAAGCTACTGTCTATATTGGGAAAGATTCTTTTACACAAATCCACTTTGATACTGCACTGCAGTTTTCAAAAGAAATCTCATCCGCTTTTAGCACCCCACAGTTGTTGTTCTCTTTAGGGAGATGTACTGCCTTGAACCTGAGAAAAAACACAAATCCGTTAGAATTGCTGAATAAGATTTTTAGCAGCTTTTCCTCAGACATGTCTCTCAGATTTCTTCCTTAGCCACTGAAATGTTCCTGCAGAGCCCTTATTGATAAAACTCTTCTTAGCCCATGACCCTGTAGTAGCAGCTGTTTGGCCTGGGTCTGCTTCTGGAAAATGACTCCTCCATATTACCAAACCCAGCCCACAGCATTAGCCCAACCACTGATAGAAGCTGTGGAATGAGTCTCAGGACTCCTCTCTGTGCAAGGACCTGTACCTAGCACAGAACACACCTTGCACCCAGACATCGCTTCTGCCATCACCATTAAGCAACAATCCTGCATCCCTGCTACACATCTTACATGGACCCAGAGGGTTATAAAAAAAAAAACCCCCACACCACTCACAGTGTTCGATTTACCACAGAGCCGTCCATCCAAACCAAATGCACCGAGGATGATGTAAAAGTGAGGTCAAGCCACATCTGGGGTGTGTCTTTGGTGATAGTTTGAATGAAAGCCTGTAAGTGACAGGGAAGAATGAAGGGACAGGGAAAGGAGGGTTCAGAGGTTAAGGTACTAGCTAGAGACTCAGGAACTGGTGTCCATTCACCACTCCATCTCAACTAAGGATGTAACAGTGTAGTCAATTAACCAGTTAATTGATAAGCAAAAGTTTATAGGTTAATGCTACAGACCAGGGGTTCTCAAACTTGGGATATCACAACACCCCTCTCAGTTGCTCATGACCCCCTCTAATTTGTTTGTGACCCCCCAGGGGGTCAGGACCCACAGTTTGGGAAACACTGCTATAGACTACACACATTACCCTCCCCCACCCCAGCCAGTACATTTTTTAGCAGGCTGGCCAGCAACCTGTCTCAGTCCTGGCTTGTGCTGGGTCTGGGACCTACCCGGCTGCAGCTATGCATTTAAAGTGTATTAGGAGCTGGGCAGGTAGACAGCCCGGCTCTGTTCTGGCTCATTACTTCAGACTCTACTCAAACAGGGGTTGCTGGAACCCCATGCTGCTGCCTCTATATCAGAGGCAAGAGCACAGGGCGACAGGCAGCCGGTCCATGAGGGGAGATGGTTTTTAAACTGGCTACCCTTCTGGACCAGCTTCCACCTGGCACCCCATGATGCTGCCTGTGATACAGAGGGAGTAGTCCAGGGTAGCAGGGGGCTCCTTGGGAGTGGAGCCAGAGCGCACTGGCTGCTGGCTCTGCCCCCGGGGACTATAGAATAGTCGAGAAACCAATAAGAATTCATGTGGTTAATCAACCCAAACAGCACAGCAGTGGTGTGTATCAATTGCAACCAGTGCTGCTCATATCTCCAGGAAAGTGTTATTTACCATCTCGGCCTGGTCCCGGATCGCCAGCAGTCGGGAGTCCCTCCTTGAACAGTCATTGCGGCTCTTGTTCCAGAGACTTTTATCTTTAGACACCCAGTAGCACTGGTCCCGGTGCAGCCGCCAGTCTTGGGGGCAGAGCTTGCACCCTGGTCCTTCTGGAGGGGAAAATGGAAATGCGTTAGAGATAAAAGTTCTGAACGTCAAACTCGTGCACAGCCTCAACATTCAGTAGCCCCATTGCCTGGGCTTGGTTTGAGGGCAGGCCCAATATTCAGGAAGCAGCAGATGCTGCAGGCCAGAGGGGGAGAGGGTGTAATAAGTGAAACTGAGTACCTCAACTCTAAAATTGCACTGGCTAATGTAGGTGAAGCTCAGCTAAAAAATTCTCCTTCTCTTCCTCCCTCTATACATTCCCAGGCACTAGGCAACAGCCATTAACTCTCTCATTCCAGTTGGTGTAATAGCTACAGGAGTGCTACTTCATGTCCATTCCAATCAGGTGCATACATGCGCATGTGCACAGAAGCCCAAAGATTTTTGCCTAGCAGTGACCACCAAGTCAGCCTGGGCAACCCTGGATTGGCGCCAATACGGCACTCGATATATCTCCCCGCTGACCAGCCAACCCCCAGTGTCGCTTTACTGCTTAATGAAGGCAGCTGGAGCAGCTCACTCTTGCTCTGCAAGTGCTCCTAGCAGGAATTCAAGCCTGTCATTGGTCAGATGTTAGTTAGCATTAGTAGTAGACTGTTCAAGGAAAGGGGGGGGGGAGGAGGAACTGCATTTCCTCCCCTTCCCTGGCTGGTGCATGCCTTGGTTCCCAAATTTTAAAGCTTGCCAGGCTCCGGGTAAAGCTTATACCAAAAAGCGACCCTCACATGGGGTGCATGAAGTGTTTGGGTGAAGGTGGCCAGAAAAAGCAGAGCTGCATCTGTATGAGTTTTCATCCACAAACACGGAAAGATCGAGAGCAGAGACCTAGAATCTTGCTCATAGAGGGAACTTTTGAGTCCCTGTCTGGTCAGCACTGCTCCATCAGCCCAGAGCGCTCTGGTGCTATCAATCCGTGATATGGCATCGAGTAGGGACTGGCACTGGCATGGCACCAACTGCAGGGGCAATAGGTGCAAGTCTGCCTCCCCCTTGCCTCAGATGCAACAGACACACGAGAGGGGCCAATCCGCTAGTCCTCCGAGGAAGCAGGCGGCCACTCCTAAGCACCAGCCACAGCTCCAGCAAGCTAAGATTGTATCCGCTGGCCCATCGACTCCTGCCCCACAAAGGGCCCAGTTGAGTCCGACCCACCGCCATTGCCCAGACCGTGACAGCCAGGGCATCGACTCATCTACGCTGGAGACATTCGAGGCAGCCCAAGAGTGGATTCAAATGATGGCGCCAGATCCTTCTACGGTTCCCAGTGCCATCACATGGTTGGCCCTTTCCACTACCACAATCAACATCCTCAGTGCAGCGCTGTCCAGTGCAGATGACTCACAAAGCCACGTCTTACAGGTCGTCAGTCCCACTGCTCGGCCCCACCCAGCATCATGCTGCCTTGGTCTTCAGCCCCAGAGACATGTCTGATGCAGACTCCCTACCACTCCAGAAGGTGTGGCTGCAGGAGACTGAGGTCTTGGCATCACCACCTGCCTCCATGAGGACAGTGGCCACCAGCCAGGAATCCGCTGCAGGGGCCCTTATGGGCCCCCTGGGCCTATTGCTAGGCCCAAGGTACCACCCAGGGTCCTAGAGCCAGATTGACTTGGGTGGGCTTGGTGTTGGAGTTCACCAAGACCACACGCCAGGAATGCTACCACTGCCATCGACACCCACTATTTGCATGGCACTGGCAGACATCAATGCGTCTACCTGCTCTTTGGCTCTTTAGTACACCTCGGCATCTACCTCAGCACCATTAGCGGGCACGGGCCTCCTGACAATGCTGACAGCCTTCAGCAACAGTAGCTCCAGCACCGATAGTTCCAGCACCGGGTGTTACAGCACCGCTGCCCAGTCCAGCATCATTGGCGGCTGCTTCAACATTGCTGGGTAACACTGAGGTACTGACTGCCAGCTCCAGTACCCTATGCAGCATTGGCATCCATGGGGCACCGGAACCTGCCCCTGCGCCAGCATCCAAAATGAACTGGCCGCCTCAGACATGAGGAGACACCCTAGGGATGGAGGGCAGTGATTCAGCCCAAACCCCATCCTCTCCTTGTTCTCGTCACCTGAGGAAGCGGTTCAAGGTTCCGCCATTGCACCGGCTCTGGAGGAGAGGGCCCTGCATCAGCTTTTATGCAAGGTGGCCCATGACTTGGTCATACGTGCAGAGGAGGTCCCCAAGGATACAGATCTAGTTGTGCATATCCTCACCTTCCTTCATTGCCCTCCCCATCAAAAAGACAATTTTGGACATGAGCAAGTCTCTTTGGTAGACCCCTGCCCCTTTGCATGAAATAATGACTTTCATTCCTCTTTGCCATAGGTTGCAATCTAAGGGGTATAAACATGTGTCCAGTTGTCCACCCCCAGATTCTGCTAATGGATGCCACTAACCAGAAATAGCACCAGGGGTTCCAGGAGCCTTCCCTAAAGAACAAAAGCCAAAAAGTTGGACCTGTTTGGGAGAAAAATGGGGAGTGGGGGCTATAACTTAGGGCTGAGCAGATGTAGGCCTTTATCAGCCCTACTGGCTGAATAGTCTATGTTTAGAGAGCTGTTACCACAGGACTCCCAGGAGGAGTTTACCTTCCTTTACCAGGGAAGTAAACTAGTTACAAGGACCTCGTTACAAGCAGCCCTCAATAGAGCTGATGTGGCGGCTTGTACTTTAGTCACAGGGGTGGCCATGAGAAGGAGCTCCTAGCTCCAAATGTTGGGCCTACATCATGAGGTCTGACAAACGCTGCAAGATTTGCCATCTGAAGGGTCCACGTTGTTTTCAGAAAGGATGGACAGAAGGCTTCACAGCTTAAAAGATTCAAGGGTGACTTTAATGTCTTAAGTTAAAAGCGCAGGAGATCTAGGTTGGAGATGAGGAAAACTACTTCCCTAGGAGGGTGGGGACGCATTGGGATAGGTTACTGGGAGGGGGTGGAATCTCCATCCCTAGAGGTATTTAACTCCCAAGCTTGACAAAGCCCTGGCTGGGATGATTGAGGTGGTTGGACTCTATGACTCCTGAGGTCTCTTCCAGCCATCGGATTCTATGATGCTAACGTCCTTGAGTATTCACACCCCAGCACCTCAGCGCAGGGATTTTGGGCCTCAACCACCACAACATTCCTTCCAGCCTTCAAAACATCAGGACTCTTTCCATAGAAGGAAACAGTGGCAAGAGAAGGCAAAACTCAGCCCTTGGCCAGAGCTCTGGCCAGTCCAAACCATCCCCCGGATCGAAGAAAACCTTTGAAGGAGTGCCCAGGGATGGCATACCAGCCCTCTTTGCCCCCAGATCCAGACAGGCTTACCTTTACTTCCTGACTATCCCCCTTCCACTGTGCTTGGTCCTGCATGACCTCACCATTGGGTGCTAAGCACAGGAGAGAAGGAATAGAGGAGGTTCCTCAGGAGTACAGGGGCTGGGGGCTTAACTCTTGGAATTTCCTAATACTGAAGGCCCAGGGCAGTCTCGTACCCATTCTCAATGTAGGGAACGCAACAAGTTCAGAAGCAGGTACGAGTTCCGCGGTATCATCCCAGCGGATCTCCTCCTGGATAGTCTCCTGTATCTTTGAACGCTATAGCCTTGTACATTTCCCCACACCAGCTATTACAGCACATTCCACCCATTCAGCCACGGATTTTCCCACTCACATCCCAACTCATGAGATGGTACCAATGTGTTCCTCATCCACACATTCCACAATCACCCAGCAGGCCAGAGATGATGCAGCCTTCGGAAGAGCAGTGCTTCCATCAGCTTGTGACACCGACCCAACCTCCTAAAGTCTAGACTAGTCAGTCCCCTGACTGGAATGCACATGAACAAAGCACTCAAAGAAGGAAAAATGGCTCCTCCCCTTTCGTAACTGTTGTTCTACAAGAGGTGTTGTTCGTATGCACTCCAATACTCTCCTCCTACCTCTCTGTCCAAGTAGCCAGCAAGAAGGAACCGGGGGACTGGCAGGTCAGCAAGACTATATATCAAATGCCATAAAGGGCCTACTCTGGGTGGTAGCTAGGCTGACCCGGCGGTTGCTGCTAGGCAAAAATCTCCTGGCTTCTGTGCACATACACATCTGAGTGGTAACTGATGAACACCACGTCTCAAAGAACATGTCCATTGCAAAGGTGAGTAACTGTTTTATACTACATTTTCTTTATATTTTAGAAATGTCTGTTCGTTCAAGAACTTCTCCTAAATGGTAAGAGCTAGGACCACCACATTTGATATGCAGCTTCCTTTTCTCCTAACTAAAGCAAGGTCAGGGGTTGGCTGTGCCAGGAAAACAGGAAATGCCTGGAATTTCCTAATTTGCCATAACATGGAAAGGGAAGGGCAGACACAAGAGATGCAATACTCATAGTCACCGCTGGGGGGGCAGCAAGCCTGCAGTAGAGCTCTATCCTGCAGAATTGGGGAGGGGGGAGAGGCAGGAGGCAGCCACACAACCATGGGATTGGCCAGCTGGGGGGCTGCCATCTTGCCTGCCAGCAGCCAAGATAAGTGGGGAGGAGGAGGAGAGAAACTCCCCATGGCTCTCCCCCAACCCCAAGATGGGCTGTGGGGAGGGACAAAACCCTACTGCTACCCCAGTAGGGGCCAGCCTCCTGCCCTGAAAAACCCAGTAAGTCTTTCGTTATAAAAATAAACTTTGAGTTGCAAAGTTGAAGTTGGAAATGCCATATTGTACTGAATAGCTTCACAGTCACCGAGTGTTTGGGGAGCCATAGGACACGAGACTCAATTAGATTTGTACACCAAAAGAGGAAGCTGCAATAGGGAAAAACAGGAGGTAACCATGCAGTAGAGACTGTAGCCCAAGACACTCACAAATGGAGGCTGAATGACAGTTGTGTGGGTAACTATAAATCTGGCACTTGCTAACTTTTGAGGACATGGCTTGTAACCTTCCTGTGCCCGAATCTCCTAATTTAAAAAAAAAAAAAATCAAACCACACAACAATTCTGTGACATGCAGCTGGAACAACTGTTCTATCCTGAATAGGGATATTAAATAGCAGTTTCTAAGCTAATCAAGTAGTCGATAAGGGGGTTCACTATTGCTCTGCTTTTCAGGGTCGGCTCTACTGTGAGACGAATGCCTCAGGTGCCAGACTGGGGCAGGGGGCCACTAGGACCCAGAGTGTAGAAAATTGGGTCTGCTGCTGGTGCAGATGTATTCTCTCTGCTCTAGATGCACAGAGATGGTGGAGTGCTGTGCTGGAGGAAGGAGGGCACAAGAGACCTTTCAAAGTTTTCCAGCCCTGCTGCTTTTTAAATAGTAAACCAGGCTCCTACTACATTCAAAGTTTTCCAGCCCTGCTGCTTTTTAAATAGTAAACCAGGCTCCTACTACATTCAAAGTTTTCCAGCCCTGCTGCTTTTTAAATAGTAAACCAGGCTCCTACTACATTCAAAGTTTTCCAGCCCTGCTGCTTTTTAAATAGTAAACCAGGCTCCTACTACATTTAAAAGGCAGAAGTGCAGCAGTCGGGACTAGGCACAAGCTGGGACTCCGCTATCCCAGTTTACGTAGTTTCCCTTCTGTGCCTTAGCCTCCCCATCGAGCAAGTGCTGAGGGAAACCAGATTTTAAGCCAGCTCCCCCCCTAACACCAGCTCTTGCTGCCTCTGATGCAGAGGCAGCAAGGGGAGGAGGAGGAAGCGACTAGTCAAATAGACTTGGCTATTCGATAAGCCCTAGGCTCATTGGGTAGTCAGCTCACTGCTTACGTCTATAAATCCTAAACCAGCAGCAGGGTTTGGATCCTGGGTCTGCAGTACCACACCTCACTGCAACTGCTCCAGCAACAGGAATCACTATTCTTGCAGTGAACAGGACAAGTCTGTTACGATGAGGGAAGGGAACAGGCCTGGGTGGTCCAAAGGAAGCCACCCAGCTCTCTTCCTCTGCAGCAGGAGCTTCTACCCCATGTGGTGTCTGTCCCCAGGAACAAGCAGCTGTCAGACCCCTGGAGCCAGAGGCTGGGTGAGGGGCAGCCTGGCCTTGCTCTTGCCCTCTCCTCAGCGTCATTTCCAACTGCTTCAGCGATGAAGTTGAAGTGAGAACTTCTCAAGACCCTGCCACCATGGTAACATTAGGGGCCCTAAACATGGGAGTTGCTGCCAGGTGCCCTGCAAGCAGTTTACAGAGTGAGATTTATGGCAGGCAGTGCAGTGACTGGTGTCATTATGTCAGCTGACCACTATACAGTGCTGCAATGCAAGGAGCGGCTGAGAGGAGGTACCTGCTGGCTTGTTGGGAGATGATTCACACATGAATTGTTTCAAGCGGGAATGGAGATCTGTTGGGTCACGGCTGCTCTTGGATCCACGGATGATTTGCTCCTTGGTACGGTTCTCCAGGGAATTCAGTGGCCCTCCGGTCTGAGAAACTTCAAAACAGCCCAAGCATGAATGGCAGTTGCAACACAGGGATTAGCAAACTGGGGAGGGGGCGGCGGTGTACAACAAGTTACACTCTGTAGTTCCTACATCCAGCTCTGGCCAAAGACGGAACACGATAGAGAGAGAGAAGCTCATTTCCTGCACAGCATCATGTGTCTCCCACTTTTCCCTGCACACTGATCAGTGAACACCACTGCAAGGAGGGGAATTCCCTCCCCCCAGCTCAATAAGCTTGTCCCAGTGACACTGTAACCTCACTTCCTGGGCAGCTGTGGGCCTAAGGAACTTGTCTGGGGTTAGGCAGGGAGCCTTGAAGAGCTTGGAATTGTATCCGGATCTCTTGGGTGCCAGCCACCAGGGCAGTGAGCACAGGACACGTGCTCTGTTCCCGACCCCCGTTACCTCTGTTGCTGCCTCTGTATGCCGGGAGTGTCTGCACACGGGTTTGTATCGAGGGAGAGGTACAGATCAATGTCCGAGCCTCACTGTTACTTGTCTGCAGCTCAGTACTCGGATGTTACTGGCCTGGCCTCGCCTGCCTTCCTCCCCCTTGGCTGCCCCCACAGCAGGATTGACAGGGGCTACACTGAACTTCTACACACCTAGGAAGTGACTGCAATGGCAACGGGACCCACAAGGCCTGGCAGGGCTCCCAGATGCCCCATTCAATGGATGGGGAGACAGAGAGAGAGGTACCTACAAATGGGACCCATTATAGTCAGCAGGCTAGACAGGGGCTGCCCAAGCCAGCCAGTAGGAGACAGTGACCAGTGGTGTGCCCTGCATCCCGCCCCTCTCACAGCTCAACACCTCAGCCCTGGAGCCAGGTACCTACACCAGCTCTTGGCAGAAGCAGGCACCTAACTCCCCTAAAAATGGCTGGGGGGAGGGGAGGAGAAAAGGCAGCCTCTGAGAAAAGCTTTAACCCCCCTGGCAGGGCTCTCGGCTGGATGTGGGGCTGCTTCCCCCTCCCTTTCCCTGGTGAGCAGAGATCAGAGAGCAGAGATGTTCCCATTGCTCGGGGGAGGGGTGCCCTAAGTAAGAGACCAGAGGGGCTCTGCTAAGTCACTACTGAATTAAATAACCGAAGTGGAACAACTTCCACAGGAAATACTGAGAGATCTCCCTGACCCCCCTCCAGAGCTCAGTGGCTGGGCCCTCCCCTGGTCAGACCCCATCTCACCTCAGGCAGAGGGGACTGGAACCAGGGTGTGTCACATCCCAGGTGGGGGCCCTAACCATAGGGGTAGGGATCTCCCCCCTCCCCCCCCCCACACACACCTGTTTCACAGAATCCAGCAGCCCAAGCCCACCTGCCAGATCCCGCCCCATGGATACAACAGGCCGAGGGCCAAGCAGCAGCACCTGCCCAGAGACAGACACTGAACCCCTGAGGGAATGTCTGTGACAAAACTGCCGACCCCAGGGGAGCTCAGGTGCCCCCAGGGCGCTTGAAACCGGGACTTTGGTGCCTTAGTGCCCCTTTGGGGAACTGGCCACGGTGCCTGGATCCCCCTTGCGCACACACAGAGAATGGGGACCTGCCTCACAGGACTGAGGAGAAATCTGTTCGCTCCTGTCGGACCTAAAGAAACCCAGAGACATTCATGGAGGATGGGTCCATCAGTGGCTCTTAGCCAGAATGGGCTGGGAGGGGGTCCCTGGCCTCTGTCTGCCAGGAGCTGGGAATGGGTGACAGGGAGGGATCACTGGATTCCCTGGTCTGTTCCCTCCCTCTGGGGCACCTGGGTTTGGCTGGCAGACAGGACCCTGGGCTGGATGGACCTTTGGTCTGACCCAGTCTGGCTGCTCTTATGAAAGACCCAAGAGCGACTCAGAGCCCAGGAGCAGGCACCCGGGCGCTGTGAGCAACAGAGGCAGAAAGCTCCATGCCCAGAGACTGAATCAGCAGAGGGTGGGAACTTACCTCCCAGAACCGCTGCTAAAGCAACAATGATGACCACCAGAGCCACAATTATGGTCCAGAGGACAGCTGGACGTTTCCATATTGCACATTTCCTGGAGCTGGAAGGAGCCCGATCACCTGGACAATAAAACCATTAATGAGACCAGAACTGTGCCTGCTTTCACCACAGATATTAACGCCCCACCCAGGCTGCGGAGGAGACTCTCACGCCCCAAATCACCCCTATGTGGATCAAGGGCAAACTCTGGCAAGAGACTGGCAGGCCGGGGAGAGTTCACCATAGAGGGGAGGGGAGCGAGACGGGGCAGGACAAGTCGTCTGTGCAATAACATCTGGGACCGAAAAGGTAGCTGGGAGCATTTATTGGTGAAGGTTTGGGCAGTTCCTGCTCGCCCCCTGGTGGCCTGGGGCGGCGCTCTGGGTGCGCCTCTCCTCGGTTTCCCTTGATTGGCAGCAGTAGGTTGGCTTCAATAGCCCAGGAAAAGGAGAAAACACTCATGAGCAAAGCAGAACGTCCCTTTTTAAAAAGGCTTCAGGACAGAAGCAATTAAAACAAGCAGCTCATACAGTCCCCACCACAGAACCCAGCAGTGCAGGGTGCCAGGTGGGAGCTGATCCATGAGGGGAACCAGTTTAAAAAAAAACCCCACTCCCCTCATGGACTCCGCCTGGTTCTCCTCCTGTTGCCCTGTGCTACTGCCTCTGATACAGAGGCACCAGTGCAGGGTGGCAGCAGCCCCTGTCCACGGGAGGGGCTGAGCTCCCAGACCCAGCACAAGCCAGAGCAGAGACGGGCTGCCTGCCTGCCCAGCTACTAATACACTTTCAATGCAGAGCTGCAGCATGGATAGGTCCAGGACTTGGCACAAGCTGGGACTGAGCCAGGTTCCTGGCCAATCTGCTAAAAAAAGTTACTGGCTGGGATGGGGGGAGGGAAACGAGTGTTGTCTATAGCATTTTACTTCTCAATTAACTGGTTAATCAACTCCCAACCAGACTAGGGATATACTAGTGTAGAGGAGTGGGGGAGAGAACAGGTGCAGTCTGCATCATTAACCGATAAGCTTTTGCTTATTGGTTAATAAACTACACTGATACATCCCTATTTCAGCTCCCTCTTCCTCTAAAAATAGCCCATGTCTGTAGTGGAAAAGGGCTGCTTTGATTGCACCCCAAGCTGTCCCACCTCTAGCCTGTCCCTTAAAGGGGTCGTTAGCCCCTTCCCTTCGCTCTGGTCTCACAACACAAGAACAAGGGGCCATTCAATGAGATCACAACACTGGGAAAAGAAACCATTCTCCAGCCACACAAAACTGACACCAGGAACTCAGGAAAGCGAACACATGGGCTGGGTAGCATGAGGTTTGCCGTCAATAACAACCAAAGGCTGGCTTGAAATGATAAGAGCTCCTCCACCACCTCACAGAGCGTGAATCCAGGGAACCGCTGTGGCTGTCCCATCCTAGCAAATACTCTCTCCCTAGGGCCCAGAGTCACACCTGAGGGCATGGTAAGTGCACTAGCAAAACAGAAGTGAACATGCTGCAGCTACGCCTGCTCCCTGCCGTGCACAAAGACAGGGCCCCGTACGTGGTCAGAGCGTGCACCCCACAGCACACTGCTGCTCAGGCACGGAGGGAGGGTCAGACCCTTCCACACAAACAGCAAGAACAGGAACCACCTGGGCATGAGCCAAGTGTTAAGGGGACAGAACACAGGCAATCCTAACACATACAGAACTGCCGCATACGACTGTAACTAGAAGTATGGAGCTGAGTCCCCTGGAGCAATACGGCCCCTGCTGCAGAGCTCAGGATGGGCTGGGGCAGTTGCAGACTCTCTGTATTGCGTGTAACTCAGAATCTCTCCCCAGCCTGTTCCTAGGCAGACAAGTTCCAACTACCTGGTTGTCCTCCGTTCTCTGAATCTCTGTTGCTGTCAGAGGACGACTGCTGCTCCAGCATCTGTTTTGCCTCCTTGGACTCCACCCCCTTCCCCATTTCTCCTCTCTCAGCAAGGCAGCAGTGGGTGCTGGGCTCCGATCAAGTCCCTCTCCCTGGCTGCTAGAAAGTGCTTCATGCAGAGGCTGCCGGGTCACTTCCAGCGTCCCTGGCTTCGGCACCGCTCTCAGCGGACCTAGAACCTGCAATGACACTGTCAGGACAACGTAAGGGTCGGTGTGTTCGTGCACGGCGTCCCATCCCCACGTCCAGCAGAACAGACTCTCGCCCTAAGCGCAGGCTGATACCTAACCCCCTCCCTCAACACCCCCCCTCTCCTCAGTGCACACCACTGGCTCCCCCTCTCTAGCCCCTCTGAGGCTCTGTCTGCACGTAAAGTAGAAGCAGCCATGGCAGCACTGTCAGCTGGAGGCACGGACACGGCACACACGCTGGCAGAGCTTTCCCAGTGCTCTGTATAAACTAGGGATGTTAAATAGCAGTTCACTGAACAGTTGCGTAACCTCATGACATTTTATCGGTTAGTCGACTGTTCGATAGTCCCCAGGGATGGGGATGGCAGCTGCTGTATCAAAGGCAGCAGCACAGGGTGCCAAGCGGGAGCTGGTCCACGAGGGGCACCAGTTTACAAACCAGCTCCCCTTACTGTCCAGCTGCCCGTTGCCCTGCGCTGCTGCTTCTGAGAAAGAGGCAGCAGCACGGGGTGGCAGCAGCCCCTGTCCAGGGGGGTCTGAGCGCCTGGACCCGGCGTGAGCCATAACTGAGCTGGGCTGCCTGCCCACCTGCCTCTTGATACACTCAAAATGCAGAGTTGAAATGGGGGTAGGTCCTGGACCCAGTATGAGCCAGGACTGAGCTGCCTGTCTGCTCTGCTCCTAATACACTTGAAATCCAGAGCTGCAGTAGGGGTAAGTCCCAGCCCCATTGCAAACCAGGACTGAGCCAGGCTGCTGGCCAGCCTGCTAAAAAATGCACTGGCAAGCGGTAGGGGGGAAAATGCGTGTGGTCTGTAGCATAAACCTATCAGCTTATGCTTATCAGTTAATCAACTGCACTATTACATCTCTAATGATAAACCACCTCCATGAAGGGAGCTAAGAGCGCTGGGAGCACGCCCCCCCGCCAACCTTTTCTCTCGCTCAGGCCTCATTAGGTCAATGTAAGGCAGCTTATGCTGGCCTGACTTCTCTAAGCATTGACACAAAAATGTAGCTTCCATGGATATAAGGGATTATGTCATTGAGGCCATAAACTACATCTAGTTAAGAGGCCCCATATAAAAAAAAGTTATTTTCACAGAAAGGACACTAAATATATAAACATGAAAGCTTTATGTTGGCATATATACAAAAGTGGAGTTGTAAAAATAGAATAAGACATCTTGCATTATACCGGTTTGCATTATAAACTAGTTTCGAATTAACATCTGTGATTTCTTAATTAGTAGATATGAAAACTTTCTAGCTACAGCAACACAGAAGCAGTGACAGTTACACAGACCAGCTTACTTAATGGAGGTAGTACCAACTGCACATCGTATTACAGTTTAACACTGATTTAAAAAAAGAAAAAAACATTTTCTTTTGTGATTTTTTTGGAGCGCAAAGCCACTGATGATGTCCTCAAAAATGTATCACTTTTGATGCATAGAATATTTTGGGCAGATGCTTTTCTTGCAGCATTGTTCTCTGCAGTGCATTCTGAATAGAGATCATTTTTGCAACTGAAATTCCTTCTGAGCAGTTTGTCTCAGTTAAACTTTAAAAAAAAGAAAAAAAAAACCCACAACCCTGTAGAGTTGTTTCTATATTAGAGAATCCTGACAATCTTAACTTGGAAGATGAAAGGACATTCAAGGAAAATTGTGCAGATAAAGATGGTTTAATAAAGCACTGCGAGGCCTGTATTTCCCCATCAAGGTTTACATTGACATCTTGAGGACAGCAGTGCTTCTGATGAAAAACTTTCATTTAGCTGTTTCTCAGAGGCATCTATAACAACATTCAACATTCCTGTGATGGGAAGAACACCTCAGCAGTCCAGCACCCTGGCATTTAATTTCAAAAAGGGGAATTACACAAAAATGAGGAGGTTAGTTAAACAGAAATTAAAAGGCACAGTGACTAGAGCCAAATCCCTGAAAGCTCCATGGAAATTTTTTAAAGACACCATAATAGAGGCCCAACTTAAATGTATACCCCAAATTAAAAAACATAGCAAGAGACCTAAAAAAGAATCACAGTGGCTTAACCACCATGTAAAAGAAGCAGTGAGGGACAAAAAGGTATCTTTTAAGAAGTGGAAGTCCAATCCTAGTGAGATAAATAGAAAGGAACATAAACACTGTCAAATATGAAATAGAAAATAAGACCTAGAATATCTTCCTGCCCCTGTATAAAACTATGGTATGCCCACATCTTGAATACTTTGTGCAGATGTGGTCTCCTCACCTCAGAAAAGATATTTTGGCCTTGGAAAGGGTTCAGAAAAGGGCAACTAAAATGATTAGGGGTTTGGAACGGGTCCCATATGAGGAGAGGTTAAAGCAACTGGGACTTTTCAGTTTAGAAAAGAGGAGACTGAGGGGGGATATGATAGAGGTCTATAAAATCATGAGTGGTGGAGAGGGCTGATAAAGAAAAGTTATTTATTAGTTCCCTAAATAGAAGAACTAGAGGACACCAAATGAAATTAATGGGGAGCAGGTTTAAAACTAATAAAAGAAAGTTCTTTTTCACACAGCGTGTAGTCAACCTGTGGAACTCCTTGCCAGAGGAGGCTGTGAAGGCTAGGACTATTATAGAGTTTAAAGAGAAGCTAGATAATTTCATGGAGGTTAGGTCCATAAAAGGCTATTAGCCAGGGGATAAAATGGTGTCCTTGGCCTCTGTTTGTCAGAGGCTGGAGAGAGATGGCAGGAGACAAATTGCTTGATCCTTGTCTTCGGTCCACCCTCTCTGGGGCACCTGGTGCTGGCCACTGTCGGTAGACAGGCTACTGGGCTCAATGGACCTTTGGTCTGACCCAGTATGGCCATTCTTATATTTTTATGTTCTTAGCTAAGTCAAGCAAAAATCAAAAATTATTTCCAACATTTTCATATAGGATTGCTCTTTCCTTCAAATTGGGTTCACTTGCATCCATTACAGGGTTACAGGATTCCACCCAAACTGTCTTGCAAAGGAAGTCTTTCAACAACTTCTTTTATCTGCAAATTTGCAATCTACATCAGACTCTTTAGATTGACATTCAATTTCATCAGAACTTTCACAGGCTTTTTTCGAGAACTGGGTAGAGTGTTGTGTAAAGTTTTGCACATGCACAAAGGGTTATTTGTGCATCCATCCTGTAGGGGGCTTGCTGGTTTTGTGGAACGGATTCAGAGGATTGCAAATATCAACTCTAATTCCTCCATTTTCTTGTGCAGCATACCAACGTCTCTCCGTGTATCACCTTTTCCTCTGCCGTCAGTGTGATGGGTCCCCCGCGCCATGCTTTTGTAAAATTCTCTTGTGGATACAAATATGCATCACTCAATGCTTTGGACAAAATACCTCCTGTATACAGCCTGTCATTGTTAATGTCTCAATCTGCTGGGTCTGTAGATCTTATTTTGGTGCATGTATCACTCTTAAAATTAGAGATATGGGGTAGGGAACGGTTACCAATCTAAAATGGGCAAATGGAAGCCATCAAGGGTGTTTCCCTCAATGTTTGAGTCATCACCTGTAAACAGTCTCCTTTGACCCTGAATCTAAGCAGTGGTTGGTCATAGGAAGTCACATGATCACCCAAACTGGTAGGGAGTGACCAAGTTTTCCATGGCAGGGAACAAGGTAGCAACAAAGAATTCCTGCCCAAAAGAAAGATTATTTAAGATGTAAAGTTTTCAGGCTCTTTGTCTTTGGCTAGCAGGTCACTCAAGAGAAGGAACCCCAGGGAAAAAAAAGATTCTCTCTGGCTTGGAGGTTTAGCTGAAATAACAGTTTTAGGATAAGTTTGCACTGAGCTTTAATCTGTTAGAACTAGCCATGTGTTTTCTGTTATTTTAAATCTGTAATTCACTGTCTGTTTGCACTTCCAACCACTTAAATCCTACTGCTTGTACTTAATAAAATCAATAGCACCATGGAGCCATTGCTGTACATGCCAGCTGCTTTCAGGAGTGGTGCAGGGCCAAGGCAGGAGTAAGATGCCTTAACCCCACTGCTCCACTACCCAGAAGTCATCTCAGCTAAACGTGTCCAGACAGAGCCTCCTTCCTGAACCCCTGCACCAGCCCTGAACCTCCTCCTGCACCCAACCTTCTGTCCCAGACACGAGTCCCTTGCTTGCACCCTGAACCCTCTCCTGCTTGCACCCTGCTCCTTCCTAGAGCTTGCACCTTGAACCCCCTCCTGGCCCCCAATCCTCCACCTTGAGCTAAGCCCAGAGCCCCTCCCACACTCCAAACACCTTGGTCCAAGACCAAAACCTGCACCCCAACCCCCTAGCCCAGAGTGGTGAAAGTGAGTGAGGATGAGGGGATAAGGGGGATGGAGTGAGCAGGGTGAGGCCTCAGAGAAGGAGTGGAGCAGGAAGGAAGTAGAGGCAAGGTGTTTGGGTTTGAGGTAGATATTACATTGCACTTAAATTGAAAAAGTGACCTTGTGGTTAGAAAGGTTGCAGACCTCTGCCTTAGAGACTAACAGAATGATTAGATCATGAGCTTTCCTGGGTAAAACCCACTTCATCAGGTAAGTGAGGAGGAAATATAAAGCCTGGAGTATACATAACCCAAAAAAACACAAACAAACAAACACCACACACACACAAAACAAACACACACCTCCTAAAAACAAAACCTGTCAACATAGGAGCAGTCATAATGAAGCTTTAATTAAGTCTGGGTGGATGTATATCACTGGTGATCACTAGGGATGATAAATATCGGTTAACTGATTAGTCAATTAACCTCACAAATTCTTATCCATTACTCAACTAATCTATAGTACCTGGGGGTAAGGCTGGCAGCCAGTGCAGTCCGGCCTCACCCCCCAGGAACCTCCCGCCACTCCACGTTGCCGTATCAGAGGCTGCAGTGCAGGGTGCCAGGCGGGAGCTGGTCTATGAGGGGAGCCAGTTTGAAAACCAGCTTTCCTCTCAGACCCATTGCCCCTTGCTGCTGCATCTGATTCAGAGGCAGCAGTGCAGGGTGGCAGCAGCCCCTACCTGGGGAAGGGGTTTGAGCTCCTGAACCCATCACAAGTTGGAACTGACCCACCTGGCTCCTAACACACTTTAAATGCAGAGCCACAGCAGAAGTAAGTCCTGGACCTGACACCAGCAAGGACTGAGTCGAGCTGCTGGTCAGCCTGTGAAAAAAATTTACTGGCAGGGGGGATGGGGAAGGGAGGCAGGAGAAACACGTGTTGTCTGTAACATTAGCTAATAAGCTTTGGCTTATTGGTTAATCGACTACACTATTACATCCTTAGTGAACACCTACAGCCACCAGCTCAAACCCCTCCAGCACATCACTGACAATCTACAACAGGGGTGGGGACCCTCAGGCCCAGGGGCTGGATGCAGACCCTGGCTTGCCTGGATCCAGCCCCCAAGACTCAGGAGTCCCCCCCCTCCCACAATCACTCCACCGTAGGGCTAGGGCACACAAGATCTCACATATGCGCATGTGTGGGCCCCCCCCACACTGATTTTTCTGTGGGTCAGTGGGCCCTGTCCCAAAAGAGGTTCCCTGCCCCTGCTCGACAAACTACCCTGGAAAACAATCCCTCACTCACGGGCCTTGGGAGACAGGCCAGTCCTCAACCGGTCCATGTAGTTAGTGGATTAGCCAATGGGGCCCATGCCCAGCGGCCCTAGGAAATGGACACCCAGGA
This sequence comes from Pelodiscus sinensis, assembly GCF_049634645.1. Lineage (NCBI taxonomy): Eukaryota > Metazoa > Chordata > Testudines > Trionychidae > Pelodiscus > Pelodiscus sinensis. The sequence continues at coordinate 3,128,868 of NC_134742.1, forward strand.
AAAAGGACACCCACACACCCATCCCGCTCTGCCCGGTGCTCTTGCCAGGGAGCAGGGACTTGCCCCTTTCTGGCTGCTTGGCATGCCTACTGGGGAGTAGGGCTGCTTTGTAAGCAGCAAGGCAGGAATTGGGGAGGGGGTCCTTCATGCTCCCGCTAGGAATCAGATTCTCTGTTTTCATTTTAAAATGCCCCTGAATGTCCTCTGCTTGGTGAGAAACACTCCCGATTGGAACCCAGGTACAGCGAGAGGCCCAGAAAGCCAAGACCCAAAGGGTAACTGAAGAAAACAGTATTTTGTTATTACCGTGCCAAACTTATGACACGAGTATTGGATCCCTGAACCCCACCCTCTCCAGTCCAGCCCACTTCTCCCCATGCCCCAGCCCTTCTGCATTCAGCCCAGACTATAGTCTATCTATTAGTCCTTTCGGCTCCTAATGGAGCATAAGGCATCCGCAGTCACTCTCCATCTCTTGGGAACCTTAGGGATAGTCTTTGATCCCATGTTAAGCCCTTTGAAATGTAAAATGACTAAGTGCAGATGCCCACAAGGCCAACCACAAAACATTCCCTAACCCTCCTCCCCCACTTTAACAATTGCTTACATTATCTAGAGCAGGCATGTCCAAAGTCCGGCCCGTGGGCCAATTGCGGCCCGTGTTCCGGTTTAATACGGCCCCACAGGTAATTTGGCAATATCTATCTTTTATGGCCCCCAACGAATCCATATGTATTGAGATGAATACATTGTAAAATCTCAGTTAATGTCAGTTGGTCTAAATCAGTTATAAATATATTTGGACACAACATATATACTTGGTGTTCTGTTCCTGTTCATATTTTTTGAACTTAAAAGTTGACAGACAACCTTTATTACCAATAATATGTAATGTACTTTACAATGTTCCTGACATATATTTCAGCTTCCTGGATTTTTTTTTTCATCTGGCCTTCAGATATGAAAGGCAGAGTGATTTAACACCTGTTTAGATTTGTCATCTATGTGACAAAATGAAAAGTATGCCGTTTGCAATAAACTTTGCATAAAATAGTTAATTTGCATTTAATTTTAATGGTTCAAAGAATGTCAGGCAAAATGGTCGGCCCTCACGCATGTTCACTTCATCAAATCTGGCCCTCTTTGAAAAAAGTTTGGACACCCCTGATCTAGAGCTAACAACTGATAACACAGTGCTCACTAGTGATAGAAATGTAGCCGTGTTAGTCTGGTGTAGCTGAAACAAAATACAGGACTATGTAGCACTTTGGTTGTGACTATTTTCTCCCACTATTTGATCTGAGGAAGTGGGTCTGGCCCACGAAAGCTCATCATCTAATAAACCATCTTGTTAATCTTTAAAGTGCTACATAGCCCTGTATTTTGTTACAGTGCTCGCTGTACTGTGAGACACAGGCATGCCCTCGCAGTGGCAGACAGGTTGCTCTCCTTGCTTTGATCTATTATCACTTTAAACTGGAAGCGGGAGAGCTGCAGTACCTTTAGCTGGACACAGGAACCTTTAAACACCAGATAGCCCCTGGACTGCAACAACAAGCCAACCCTTTGGATTCAAGTTAAAAAAAAGACAGATCCCAGCTCCTTTTCCTCCCCCCCACACCCGAAGCCTATAATTCAGCCCTGCCCTCTCCCATCCCCACCAGCCCAACCTTGCCCCTCCTGTCTCTCCCCCTACTGTGCCCAGCCATATCATCCGACATTCTCCCCTCCCTATCACCCTACTCAACCCCTCCCTTCTTCCCACCCTTTTGCCCCATGCAGCCCTGCTCTGTCCCTCCCCCTCCATACCAGCCAGCCCCACTTCTCCCCATATAATCCAGCCCTCCCCTCATGCAGTGCAGCTCAGCCCCTCTCCCCAAACCATACAACACCCTGCCCCCAACCCTTCCTGCCTCCCTCTCCATTATCATCCCTCTCCTCTTCCCCCTCATTTGGCAGTCCAGGGAGCATGAGGCACCACTAGGAATTCTGCCGCCTTCATCTCCCCATGGAATGGTCCCCAACCATCATCATAATTTTGGTATCGGCTGAACTGGGCCATGGCTCCTCTGAGTCTGCAGTGACTCACAACAACCCCCCTCCCACAAGGCAGTGGAGATGGGACCCAGGCATCCTGCTAAAAACTGCCTCCCCCCGCCGTGGGGTGATACGCACCTCAGAGCCTCCCTCCTTCCCAGGGAGCAGCTCCCACCCCACAAGGTGAGTACGAAAGGAGGAGAGGGAGCTGCCCCCCACCACTCTGAAAGTAGGGGGAAGAACCCCAGGATCTCCCTAGTGCAGGTAGGGAGGGAAAATGGGGGTTACTCCAACTTTGCTCCTCCCCAAAATAGAGGTGCCCCCTTGCAGAGCTCCCAGGATTAGTGCAGAAGAAGGGAGAATTAGGGGTGCCCCAGGGGTAGCTCCCCCAAAACCACACTGCCTCAGGATTACTACAAGAAGAGGGAAGGGGTCTGTAAAATCCTCCCCTGCCCCATCCCTCTTCTTCCACTGCCCCACAGACATGGGGCAGAGCGGCTCCCAGGCTGTGAGACCATTAGCGACTGGGGCCCAGCAACTCCCACCTGGATCCAGCCTGCACATCCCGGCTCGGTAATGTTCTGCTCCTTAATTCACAGCCCTTTCAGCTACACTCTGCTGTGTGCCAGTGCCCCACTTTGTAGTACACCACACAATAGAGCTTTCTAAGGGTCAGCCAGAGTGCCAAGGAGCTAATCTAATCACCAGGGGAGAAGACACAATCAAAAAGACTCATTTCACAGTCAGCTGGGATATTGTCTCAGTTTGACAGAGTGCCAAGCCACTTGTAACAGTGTGAATAAGAGCTGGGAAAGACTCCAACCCAAGAGTGTGTGGGGGGTGCCCTCACAGAGACAGGTGTGTAGCAACTCGCTGTCCCCCACCAGTGTGAAATAGGGTCCCAGCTGGACTGGAGTTTGAGGGGACGTTTATAATTTGGGGGCATTAGGGTGTGTAAGCAAACGTAAGCAGGCAGTGCAATCTTTAGTGGCAGTGGCAAATTCAATAGGCGTTTTCTACCTACATTCTGTGTGTTTGTGGAGTTTGATTCCCCACTACCTCAAGTGTCTGCTTAACTAATGCTATAAAGCATGGAATTATAAAGTTAATATCATATATATAGTAGCCCACTGTCTAAGTCTGTAATGCCAAAATGCTGGCTGTTCCCTCTGGGCGGCCCATGCTGCATGGGGAGAGCGGGGCCCAAACAGCCGCTTGCTCCCCGTGAAGGCCCGGCTGAGCGGCGCAGAAGTCAACCGAGTGCCAGAGTGGGAGGGGAAGGGGGGCAGGGCAGTGACGTGCCGCGTGACAGCGGCTCCAGGCCCCGCCCCCTGGCCATGAATGTCACCGCCCCGCCCCCCTTCGCCTTCTGACTTCCCCGCCACTCAGCCAGGCTGCCGCGTGGGAGCAAGCAGTGCAAGCGACCGTTTGGGTGTCGCACCCCCCATGCAGCATGGGGAGTGCGGAGCCCAAATGGCCATTTGGGCTCTGCGGTCCCCCAAGTGAGAAGCAGGAGGGGGAGGAGAAGTGAAAGAAAGAGAGGCAGGAGGTGGAGGAGAGCTGAGAGAGAGGGGGAGAGGCAGTAGGAAGAGGAAGAGAGAGAGACCGATGTGAAGGAGAGACCTGAAAATCCCATCTTATGATGGGTTAATTGGCTAGTTATTGAAATAATCCTGAATCTGACCTGGGCCCCATCACTCACTGGTCTATGCGTGATGGGCTCTCTCTCTCATGGAATATTCTGCCTTCCATGGCTTGATTTGACTTTCCTGGCACATTGCAAAGCTCATATGTGCTGGGAATGGGATTCCTGGCTAATGGAAAAGTGCACTTGGGGATTTTAAGGTGCCTTGAAAACTCAGGCTTTCTCCATTTATTAAGCAACTGAATCACCAGGCATGTGATTTTAAGATACTTTGTTATTTCTATCCACGCGGCCCAGATATGGTTGAGATTTATTTTCTAGAATATTGTGAGTGCAAGATTACTTCAGGTTTTCTATCGCACACATGACGGTGCTATTTAGGTAGTAATGATGGCTTTGAGGGGTGGGTTTTCTCGGTGAAATCAAAACATGCTCTGTCATACCAAGATCCCTCTTTGGTTTGATTGTCACTGCTTTGAAGTTGTGGCGGTAGAAACACCATCATACTGAGATTCCTGTATGTACTGCCTCTTCATACTCTCACCCATGGATAGAAAGTCCTCAGGTGACAGATCCCTGTCAGAATTATGAGCGTTGGGAACCACAGTCACACTCCTATGGCACTGTGGCATGAGGTTACATCAGGGATGTGGCTCCTTATCACCACATTTCCTTCATGTGGGTGTTTCCTTAAATCTGCAGTCTAGTCTGATCAGACTTCAAGCCCTTGGATCTGTACATTTATACTCAAGTATGTCTCTTCCCTGCAGAGTTAACCTGGGTCAATGGCATTGGGTCTGAGCAGCTGGTTGCACCTGTAATGTGTGAAATCAGCCACACTTCACAGCTGTATTCAAATCACTGTGTCCTCACTGGTGCAGCATCCCCTCGTGAGAGTGACTAGGACTTCTGGGTTCTTTGTGCTTCAGGGAGGGGAGCTGCACGAGGAGGTCTTCCCCAGCGAGTGTGAGGAGAACTTGTCCTCTCTGTTGGGTATATAGCGGGAACAGTGTGAAGCCACTGGAAGACTATCAGCATTGGCGTGGTATAGCCTGTATCGTCACTACAAAACAGGCATGTTACCAGACCAAGTGAAGTGAGCACCTAGGCTCTTGTCTACAGCCCCAGATGAGCCTACTAGCCTGGGTTTATAGCACCAAACTCAGATTGGGTGGGTGGGTGAGTCGTTGAAGCGATATGCGAGTAAAAGCTTAGTTAACTCTGCAGTGAAGATATATATGCCATCATATGCCAGCAATGCCCCTCTGCCATATACATCAGCCAAACTAGACAGTCCCTATGTAAAAGAATAAAGCAGTGGCCCTCAGCCTTTTGGGGCTGCCACGTGTCTGGGGCAGGAGGCTGCGCATGCGCCGGGCGTGCAAGAATGGTTCAGGCTGGCCCTGGTCAATAAGCAGGTGCATGTAAATGCACCGGTGGGCGCTATGGCACCCACGGGCATCACGTTGGGGACCACTGGAATAAAGGGACACCAATCAGATATCAGGAATGGTAACATTCAAAAACCTGTAGGAGAACACTTCAGTCTCCCTGGACACACAGTAGCAGATTTAAAATTAGCCATCCTACCACAAGCAGCAGAGAAAGAAGTGATGGAGGGAAAGAGAAGGAAGGGGGAAAAAAGGGTTGTTCATTACAGAATCCATAGCAAATGAGACTGATAGAGTGGGTTCTTAATACCCAGTGCTTTGGTTTTTACGTCACCAGGGTGTGGAAGGCAGCGGCTCATCCAGTTAAGGCTCTTGTTTAAACCTCTATTCAAGGGGTCATACTAGTAAATGGAGTCAAGTTCTGCAAACTTCTCTCTCCAGCTGGTATTTGAAATTGCCTTGTAATAATATTGTCATTTTTAGATCCATTAGTGAGTGCCTGGGCAAAATAACGTTAAACCAACTTTAATCCCACTGTGTGGGGGAGCGATCTTAAAACCCTGTTTATTTCTCTCCATCCCACCGTCAACCTGGGTATTCACTTCCCTAACTCCCACCTCCGAGAAGAGATCATTTTTAAACTACTCCTTGCACAGCGCTGTTTGTATAATCATACCGCCCCCACCCTATTCACAGGGCTTCAGAACAGTCTCTGCCGTTTATTAGTCATCGTCTCTCTGGCAGAAGCCAGCTCTCTCTCCCCTCAACAGTGCGCAGCTCTTCCCCACAGCCTCTGTGCTGTAGCAAAACAATTAGACAATCTCGACACCCGGAGGCCGGGCGACGTTTCCTGCGTATCCCGGCCGCTCACAGGAGCAGCTGGGGTAGAAGTTTGTTGCGAATCGGGCAGGGGGACACTTGCCCCGCAGCCCCTGTGAGCTCAGCCGAGCCTGCGGCACCCAGCGGGACGATGCAGGTGTCTGGGCGGGCGAGGGAGGTGCCGGGCACCCCGCTCCCCACAGACACTCCCTGCCTCCCGCTGGCCTCCCTCCAGCCGGCCGCGTGTTCGGCTGCCGGGCGAGTTAAAGGCTCCCCCGCCCCGGTGCCAAACAGCCCCAGCGGCCATGCCCGGCAGCAGCACCGCCTGCCCCGCAAGGGACCCGGGGCTCAGCCACCCCCATCCAGCGCGCGGCAGCCCAGCCGCAGCCCCGGGGAACAGAGGGGAGGGGGAGCCGCCGCCACTCACCGCGATCCGCTGCCGCCGCGCTCCCCGCGGCGATTGCGCGCAGAATCCGGAAACCGGTCTTATATATGGAAATCCTTCCGCCCTTGGCTTCGGCAACACTATTGACCCCAAGCAAGAAAACAGTCCCAAGCAAACTGTGTGGTGTGTGTGTGGGGGGGGGGGGGGGGGGGGGGGGAGAGGAGAATCAGGGAACAGCCGAGAGGGAGTTTATCGGTATCTACGCTACGTGCACAGCAGCATTTAACTCAGCCTGGCGGCCTGTCCTGGTCCTGCCCTCTCCACTGCCCGCACTCACCCCTTGGGTGGTATGTTGGGCTTAGATGAGACCCCCGAGCCAGTACTGGGCGGTGGAATGTCCCGCGCTGGGTCTGGCTGCACCGCACAGAACCCAGGTAGGGGCTCCATGCGCTTTGCAGTACCCCCCCCCCCTCCTCCCTTTGCAGCTTTTATCTGATAGAAGGGGGCGGGCAGAGAATTGACTAGTCCAGTGTTTCTCAGCCCGTGGTGCAAAGACACCCTTAGGGGTATGTGAGAGAAGTGTGGGGGGGAGGAGGGAGTACATCAGCACAACTGAAATTTGGAGAAAACTGAATTTATGTTTTACGTTTTTACAGTGTTTTATTGTTTTTGTACTTTTCACACCCAAAAATGTAATCACCCGCCTGGCTACCATTAAGTTGTTTAAACAAATGTGTTGCAATAGTAGAAAAAAAATGTGTGTCTGAAAACTGTAGGTACTGGGGGTCCTTCTATTTTTTTTTAGAAAGGGAGGGTACTTTATAAAAAAAGGGTGAGGAACACTGGACTAGTCAACTCAACTATCTGACAAGCATTTGCTTATCAGTAGGGATCGACAAATTATGGAAAATCCTACTCGCCAGAAAAAAGGGACTCACCACCCTCCCCCACAAAAAGTGTTTTTTTAATGGCATAAATTCCTAATAAGAATAAGAACAGTAATTACTAATAAGTTATTAATAAATATCACCCAGGTTATTAATACATATCTTATAAACCTCTACCTTTTCTCTCAGCTGCCATGTCTCCTCCCCTTGCTCCATCAGCTCCCCTGGTGCCTGCTGCCCCCCAACCCCTCACCCTCCTCTGCTGTCCTGACTCCTGCCCTTCTCACTGCCCTTAACCTTCCTGAGACCTGCCCCCCTCTGCCAGCCCTTCTCTCCCCCCTGTGCCCACTCCTCCAGTAGCCCCATTCTGATCATGTGAGCTACCCCTCATCATCCCCTCTCCTAATACCTCCCTCTACACACCTGCCCTGCCCTCCTCTGGTGCTGGTCCGTCCCCTGCAGGTGTCTGCCCTTCTGCTTCATCCACAGAATTCCTTGGCACTTGCACCCTCCTGATGCCTCCCCCTTCCCTCACTGCCCCTGCCCCCTTTGCTCTCTTTTTCCCTGATACCCACCCCCTCACCACCCTCTGCCCCCATCCCCCTCATGCCCCTGTGCCCTCACAGATGCCTTGCTCCATCCCCGCCTTCCTCATGCCCACCCCTTCTTTCAAGCCTTCTCCCAGCACCTCCCCTTCCCGCCCCCAATGCCCTTACCCTCTCCTCTCCCAGAATCACCCTGTCCCCCTCCCACTGAAACCTCCCCTCCTGCCCTTTTCCTCATTGTCTCCACTTGGCCCCCTGGCATTTGTCTCTCCTGCACCCCTGTCACTTGGTGCCTTCCTCTTTCTTCTTCTCCTGACCTCCTCCCCTCCCCTCAGCACAAGCCCCTTCTCCATATTTTTCCCCTCCTCTCCCCACAGCCCAGCCCAGCCCCTTCCCCTCCCCAGGGGCCAGCTCTAGGTTTTTTGCTGCCCCAAGCAAAACATTTTTTGCCTCCCCCCCCTTTGTTGTTGTCTTTTACACGTTTGCATTTTGCAATGGTTTTTTTTGGTTTGTTTTCTTTTTTGTCCCAGCATTTTAGCCCTATAAATAGCAAATAGCATTTTCATTCATTTTTCCATAAAGGCAAAGGCGCTTCAAGTAAACTCCTTCTTTCACTCGCTGCTGGGTCACAGCAGCCTTTTCCCTGGCCTGTCCAGCCCCTCCCTATGGGCAAGCACCCTTCACTCCCGACCCACAGGGGGAGCAGGGTGCAGGGACAGCACAGAGCCAGAGGGGTGCAGGGAACAGTGGGAGAATACGGGGGTGGTGCAGGGAACAGGAGGCACAGAGCCAGAGGGATGGAGGGATTGGGGGTAGCAGGGTGTGGTGGAGGCACAGAAAATGGGACACGGGAAATGGGAGGGGCAGAGGGATCGGGATCTAGGGGCAGTGCAGGGAACGGGCAGCACAGAGCTGGGGGGGCAGGGATCAGGGGGAGCAGGGTGTGGAGTGTAAGGGCAGTGCAGAGCCAAAGGGTCGCAGGGAAGAGGGAGAGCAGGAGGTCCGGGGTGCAGGGGAAGGGTGGGGAACGGACGGCACGGAGACAAAGTGGGGCTGGGGCCATGGCAGGACGGGAGCCGGCGGGGCGGGCCCTGGCTGTGCCGTGTGCCGCAGCCAGCTCCCAGGAACACGTGGCCAGAGCTGAGCTGCTGCAGCCCTTTAAAATCAGCAGGGCCAGGTCATGCCAGCGTCCTGGCATCCCACCCCGCCTCCTCGCGCCGCAGCTGCGAGCAGGCAGCCCAGTGGGAAGAATCATCGCACTTCCCCCTTCCCGGCGGTTCTGTGCTCCTCCACCGGCAGGTGGATCGGATGGGGCCGCACTGCCCACGGTGCGGGCTTCCGCCAGCCTCTCACAACAGCCCACCGGGCCATTCCGCCTCTGCACTCGCCAGCTGGAAAAATCTACTCTCCACGGGCGAGCGGATGAGTGCATTTGTTGAGCCCTGCTTATCAGATAATAAATTAGTCCTTAACATCCTTAGTGGGGACACAGCTGTATTTGTGTAAAAGTGCCTTAATAATCCAGAGTAACCTGTATGAATAGAAGTTTCAGGGGGTAGCCGAGTTAGTCTGTACAGGATAAACTTAAAAAACAACAAATGGTCTGGTAGCACGTTATAGACTAAAAAAACATGTAGACGGTATCATGAGTTTTTCTGGGCACGGCCCTCTTCTACAGATGACTGCATTGGTGGTAGAGTGGTGACAATAGCTGCCTTCCAGGAAGTTGGCCTGGGTTAGATTCCCAGCCAATGCAATGAGGTAAGGGAGTGCCCAATGCCCTGAGGGTGGTTTGAGGGGAGGGATAGCTCAGTGGTTTGAGTATTGACCTGCTTAAACATAAGATTGTGAGTTTAATTGATGAGGGACCATTCTCTCAATTGTGGATCTGGGGCAAATCAAGGATGGTGCTGGGTCCTGCCATGAGGGCAGGGGACTGGACTCAATGACCTCTCAAGATCCCTTCCAGTTCTAATGCTCTAGTTAGAATCCCCTTTATAGCAGCAGAACTGCATTCACACTAGAGGTTGTGCCAATGTAACGATACTGTGTCAGACCAATAAAGTTAAAGTGGTACAAAAACTTGGACTCGACCAGCCCCTGCCCTCACTTCCACAACCCCACCAGGCAATTTCTTCCAGTATTTAACCACCATGAAAGGTACTAAGTTTTTCCCAATGTCCAACCCAAACCTCCCTTGCTGCAGTTTAACCCCATTGCTTCGTGTCCTGTCCTCAGAGGCCAAGGAGAACAATTCTTCTCCCTCCCTTTGTAACACCCTTTTAGATACCTGAAAACCTCTATCATGTCCCCCTCTCAGTCTTCTCCTTTCCAAACTAAACAAGCCCAATTCTTTCAGTCTTTCCTCATAGCTCATGTTCTCGAGACCTTTAATCATTCTTGTTGCTCTTCTCTGGACCCTCTCCAATTTCTCCACATGTTTCTTGAAATGTGGTGCCCAGAACTGGACACAAGACTCCAACTGAGTCAGAAAGGAGCAGTCACCATCCCCCGATGGCCCAGCAGTGTTCCTCATAAACTGAATGCTTGGGCAGCCATCCAGGAAGAAGTAAGATGTTGCCCATCTAATTAGCAGAGCACCCACAATGCCCATAACCAGCAGTGTGTGTTTCTACCAGTGGTGCAAATCCGTGCATGCCTTGGTGCACACAACAAAATGTATTCTGCACAAAGATAGAAAAGATTCCCCACATCTGCCATAAATAAAATAAAAAACAAAACTATTGAAACTTTTTGTGTTGGACATAAATTCATATTTTATTTTAGTTAATCAAACAAATTTAAATTTCTCATATTAGTTTAAGCATTTAATCAGTTTAATAATTTAAATTAAACCAGCATTAGCAAAATGGCTCGGGTGTAATTATGTCATTAGTGGTGACTGTCTGTTAGTAAATGGTGGCCTGCGGAAAGGTTACATTGAGCCAGGTGGTCTATGGGCCAAAAACTTTGAGAACCGCTGCACTAGTTTGCACTTTTAAAAAAGTGGGAGTTTATAAGTCGAATTTAGTAATCTCTAAGTAGTTTCCTTGAGCAGACATGGACTAACAAAAACATATCTACAGATGGTATCATGAACTTTCACAGGCACAACCCTCTTCTACCGATGAATGGAGCCAGAGGACAGGAGCAGTTTCACTGGCAGCCAAAATATGTGGTGGGAACGGGGTGTGAAATGTGCATCCAGCTTTTCTCATGATAAAGAGAAGTCTTGCCAGGACAGGAGTCAGAAAAAGCCAGAATGGGGGTGCGATGGACTGGGCCAGGTCTGGGCACAGCTGAGGGCATCCGCTCAGGGCGAATAGCTCAAATTCGGGGCTCCTTACAGCCCCTAGATTAGAGACCTTCCCAAATAGGCCACAAACCAGTCCCACGGAGTACTTCAGCTGCCTGCCTGGCCAGCCAGAAGCCTCATGAGCAAAACCCCTCTGACACCCCAGCAATATCCGTGCCCCAGATGGCCCCAGGCCTGCCCACAGGTGAGGGGTCTTAAAGCCCAATCTCACCTACCCCCAACAAGTTCCAAGAAACCAGCCACAGATGCCAGGTCAATTTACACTCTGGATCTTACCCACAAATCACACTGAGCCAATCCTTTAGAATCTGAAATCTAAAGGTTTATTACTACCAGAAAGAAAAGCAGGAGAGTGAGGTTGTTAAAGTATCATACATTACTTGCATCAAATCTCCCAGTTCTCGATGCAGGCTCACAGCAGAGATGTTATAACTGCTGGCTTACAAGTCTTTGGTGAACATACTACATCAGGATGGGTCCACAGTTCTTTCCAGCTCGTGATTCCCTGCGAGGCCCCATCTGGGGTCAAGAGCAGATCTGAAGACCAAGTTGGAGTCGGCTACATGTCATATTTATATCCCCTCCTGGCTTCTTCCAAGCTTCCCTTAAACTCCGGTAACCTGACAGGGGGCTCTCTCAAAGCTAATTTGGACGATCCTGTTCCAAGCTCCCTTTTACGGCCCCTTCCTTTGCCTTTGTAAATGCGTCGGGTTTGCTGCAGACCCAGCGCTTCTCCCCGCTGCACCGCGAGCTGCTGGCCCCGTTCTCGTCATTCAGATACGCGCAGTCGCCTCCTCCTTGGATCTCGAACCTGCAGCACAGGAGCCAGGGAGCTGGTGTCAGGCAGGAGCTGGGTATTTCCGCCTACAACCCCATCTGTAACAGCCCCGACAGAGTCCCCTTCCTGCCCCCGCACCTGAGAACCCCCTCAGCGGATGGAGGCAGTGGGGCAGCCGGGCCAAGAGGTTCTAAGATGAACTGGCCGTGTACACTGGCGGAGGGGAAATTTCAACCCCAGTTGCTGCTCCCCATCCAGCTGGAGGTGGGATGGACCCCCAGCAGCCCAACCCCCTCCCCCAAAGCTGCCCTGGGTGCAGATTTCAGGGCTGAGGGCAACGCCAGCCTCACAGACACAGCAGCTGTTGTATGATCCCAGCACCACAGACCTGGAAACAGGACGGGATCTAGGAAACCCTCACGTGGCCATTCCCTGCCCAGGTCCTATCCTGGCTAGGGGGCATGTACCCAACAGCTTTGTGTCTGGCCAGGCTGGGGACTCCTCCTCTGCCCCAAACCACCAGCCTCTGGCTCCAGGGCGGCTGGGCTCGGTAGCAGAGAGGGGAGAACCCTGCCCCATCCCACTTAAGCAGATACCTGCCTACGGGGACTCGGCAGCATCACCCCAGCCGAGCTCTGAGTGGACGGCAAAGACGTCCCAGAGCCTTCTGCTGGGGTGGGTCCCCACGCAGCACAAACCAGGGTGAACACCCCCCGGGATGCTTGGGGCAGCTCCTCCTCAGCAGACGTAGGCCAGCATCACAGTGCTGATAACTCTCTGGGCTGGGGTCGGACATTTGCCTTGTCCAAGAGTTATTGGTCAAGGGTGGCAGGGCTGCACTCCAGGCCACGCCAAGGGCTGGATGCTCTGGGTACCGCCCCTTCTGGGAGCCCAGAAACGCACCCCCCCTTTGCCCAGGAGCCAGCGAAGGCTGCTCTGTGCACACCTGCCAGACTGAGCCCCACAGTGGCCTTGAGTGGTGGAGCGTGTCCCCCTCCTATTCTACGCAGCACTAAGCCATGAGGCAGAACATAGGCTAGCTCTCCTGTTCAGGTGGGACCCAGTGCTGCTCAAGTTCAACCTAGGAATGTGGCAGGGATACAACATCCCCCACCAGAACTCAGCAGCAGGGCTCTACGCGGCGAACCCAGCCAGCCTGCGCCACTCCCGGGCTGTTCTCAAGCACCGGCCCTCTCCATGGAGCCAGGCTGGGCAATCGCAGGTAACTCCGGTGTGCTAACTCACCCCGTAGGTCCTGCACCACACGGGCCGCAGGCAGGCCAGTCAGCACACGGCTGCAGCCCGAGCAACAGCCTCAGAGCCCCACAGAGAGTTACGAGAGACGTGAAATCCCATTTCAGCCACTAGCTGGTTAAACGTGTCACTGGTTAACTAGCAGCGGACTTGCCGGTGATTCCAAGCCCAGCTTTTCAGAGAAGCACCCTGGGGCTGGCAGCTTCCACCCAGACAGCTCAGTGGGGATGGGACAGTGGGGGAGGATGGGGGCATCCAAGGGCTGTCAGTCACCACGTACCCAAGTCCCAGGCAGACAGCAGCTTGTACCTATTGCTAATACACAAGCACCCCCCCCCCTTCCCCGAGCGCTCTCTGGATGCTCCCACAGCACTGGCTGGGGACTTGGCCTGAACTTGGTACCTCACACGCCGGGGACCCAAAGCCCAGGGCATGCATGGGGGAGGGGAGGGGACAGACTCACAGGTGGTTGAATTCGGTGCCGTTGGCCCATTTCCAGGGCTGTTCTGGATCCCTCCGGAGGCTGATCCAGTGGTGGGGTTTGCCTTTGTGGCGCAGCAGGAAAGCCTAGAACAGCGGAGGGGGAGGGGGTGTCGGGGCACGATCCTGCTGCTCCCCGACTTTGGGTGCACAGAGGGGTCTGAGTGTTCCCAGGGGGTGTCTGGGGATTTTCCCCTCCCCCTTGCCCAGCTCTGGGTAATTCAGTATTAACCCTCCCCCGCCCAAACCCAGCTCCACCCACCCCAACCTCCCCAGGGCTGGGGTTACTCTTGGGAGCTGCTGGGTCCAAACTTCCCCTACCCCACCCTCCAGGCTGGTCCAGGCTCTGTGTGAAACTCTCACCTGACATGGCAGCTGGGCTCTGTCCAGCCCTCCCCGGGGAAGGGAAGGGAAGGGAAGGGAAGAGCCCAGATGAACTGGACAGGGGATGCTAGAAGGGACCAGGCCTAAGAGGACCCCTCCCCCCACCCTCAGCTGGCTGCTATTTTCGCTACCCAGGAGCACTGGCTCTTCTAGACAAGATGGGGTCTCAGCCCCCTCCAGCCCTAGGCAGCCCAGCACACACCTGAGCCAGTCTAGCCCCAGAGGGGCGTCTCCTGGCTGATCCCCCTGGGTCATGGACACCAAAGGGGCCCTGGGCCCAGCCTGGCTGGGCATTCAGGATTGGAAAGTCCATTGGTTCTGGGCTCCGAGCTGCTCCCTGCCCGCAGGGCAGAGCCCAGGCCAGGCCAGAGCAACGAGTCTCTCACCATTTCCTGCAGGGTGTCGATTGCAGCCAGGGAGGCCCCCAGGGCAGAGCAGCGGCTCCGGCTGTCGGTCCAGTTCCCTTCGCCCTCGGAGAAATAGAAGCATTTCCCCTGGTAGCCCACCCAGCCGTCCGGGCAGCAGGGGTCCCGCTTAGCTGGAGAGCGGCCAGATAACGACACTGAAATGAGACCGGAACAGGTGGGGTGAGGGGACCTGCCCGTGGATGGGCAGAAATGATCCCGGCACCCCAGGCTGCTGAGACGCCTCTGACCCTGGCAGGTGCAGGGTGATGCCAAGAGGAGTTGGCTTAAAAGCTGGCTCCAGAGCTGCCTGCCCTCCCACCCCCTGCTCCCAGAGACAGCAGCACAGGGAGGGTGGGGGGTGCAGTCAGGATGCTGGAGCAGCCTCTGTGGGTGGTGGGCGCAGGCTCCCCTCACAGCCCGGCTCTGGCACCCCACACTGCTGCCTTGGATTGCGCTGGATGCTGGCCGTGCCCTGGGCAGTATTTTAGCAATTGTCTAACTGATCATTTGTTGCCACTACCAGATTACTCAAATAAATGTTCTGACATCCCTGTTCCAAACACCGTGTGAGTCTGGGATTTCCCCTCCTGCCCCCTCCCCATAATCACTCCTGCTCACACTCAGCCCCAGGGGAATCTGGCAGGGGGAGGAGTCTGCTGCAAACCCCTCCAGCCATTTTTGTCCACTTGCCCCAGCGACTCTGTAGCTGGTTTGAAGCCTTCCCCTGTGGCTGGGACACAGTCAGGTTTGGGGGCCATTAGCAGCTGGGGCAGGGGGATCCAAGGCCTGTATCCTCCGGAGAGGTCACCATGCAGGGTGCTGTTCGCACTAGCGCTGGCGCACGGCTGGAGTGGGGCAGGCCGTGCGTATGATACTTCCTGGTGCCGCTCAGCATGTGCTTTGTGTCACTGATCTTGGGGAGCTGCTTCAGGGGCACAATTTCAGGTTTCACACCCTGTACAGGCTGGAGGTGCACATGGGTGTATATGGCCCCCAGGAGAAAGGCTGCCAGGTCTGTGGGCCCCTTCCCGTACTGCCTGGGAGAGTCCGGGCACTGCAAGGAGCCATTCAGTTCCGGGAGCCTCTGACTGGTGCCATCCCCACCCGTGTTCTGGGCTCCCTGCACTCTCCAGAGTGGAGCCCCAAGCTCCCGGCTCTCACCTTATGCTGCGTGAGCCAACGCTGCCTGCAACAGGCCCGCTGAACTGGTGTGATAATGCTGAGCAATGCTCCCTGTAAGTGTGAGCGGAGCACTTGGGCGGCCACCCAGGGGAGATTCGGGTGTCCCCCTGCTGATGAGCGGAGCACCCACAGCAGGCAGTGTGTGTTGCTGCAGGTGGTGCACATCTGCACCTGCCTCAGTGCACAGAGCATTTATTCTGTGCACATATGGAAAAAATGAGAGAAAGCTCCGTCCGTGCAAACCCCTCGCATGGAGGTGCTGGAGCAGCAAGTGCCATTCTGGTCACATACTGCAGGGACCAGCCCTAGGGCAGGCCCCTTTCCACACCCCTGCAGTGTCCTGATGTTACCAATTTGCACCAATTCCATTTGATCAAAGAATCAACATTCCCAGGCTCCCTTCAGTCCCAGGCAGCACCTGCCAGCCCAGCCCTGGGCATGATGCAGGCAGGCCAGGCTGGTACCTCAGGGCAACAGGCTGCAGGCAGAGGGCCCAGCCCATCACTGCCCAGCACCCGCCCCATCAATCATCCCTCCCCAGTGACTGCATCTGGGCCTGGTGTCAGGCATGTGCTCAGAGATGGGCTGAGGGGGGGGAGGCTAGTGTCAGTCAGCCCCTCCCCCCACAGTGAGTGCCCAGGGCAGGACCTGGAGGGGGCAGGAGGCAGCTCTGGGAGGAGCATCCCCCAGGAAGCCTCTGTCCCAGGGGCAGGAGCCAGACAGGCCAGGAGGAGACACTGTGACTGGGGCAGCTGACTGTGACTGGGGGCTGAGACATGCAGAGAGGGGCAGGGGGGCAGGGGTGCTGAGAACTCACCTGCCAGAGCAATAACAGCGATGAGGAGACCTAAGGATGTGACTATGGCGACTCCGAGGGCGACTGTAGCTGGCTGGTAGATACGTGTCCTGGAGTTACCGTGATGCCCTGAACAGAGGGACCCGTCAGGCCAGGCCGCGAGGCCGCGTCTCACTCACAGCACCAGGCTGGGGCTGCCCTAGAACACGCCCCGTTCTGCCCCTCCCGCCAGAGAGGTGCCCAGGGCTCAGGCGGCAGAACAGCCCCTCCTGCTCAGCCCAGCCCAGCACCAGGCCAGTGAGCTCAGGGCACAGAGATAAGGGCCCACATGTTCCAGTGGCAGGAGCCCCCCTGCCCAGCGCCCATCCTCACACCCCGGGCACCATGCAGCCAAAGGGGGAGAAGAGCCAGGCCAAGAGGGGCCAGGTCTGTCACAAGGGGTCTGACCTACCAGCCCAAACGGCCCCTGCCCAGCCACATGCCCAGTGCTGGGTGTGCCAGCCAGCCCCTGGGAGCCAGTGAGCGTGGCCCTGAAAGCCCCAGGGAATCCAGCCCCTGCTGCCCACACATGGGTGGTGGGTTGGGGGGGAGAGGGCCATCTGTGTCAGGACAATGGAACCATCCCAGATGTAGGGAGGCAGGGCCCAGCCCCCTCGGTAGCCCCACCCTTTCCACCAGAGCCCCATCACCAGCCAGGAAGCCAAGTCGGGGGGGGAGGGGCATTTGAACCCACAATCCCACACTTTGGAGACTGAGCCATAGCCATTAGGCCAGTGGCAGACACACCCCACCTCCCTTCCTCCAGCAGCTTCCTTGTCACCCTGGGCCTCTCCACTTACCTGGGGCGGGGGCGTTGGCAGCAGCCCCAGGCCCATGTCCCTGCCCCCTCAGTACAGAAGCCGGATCCAGGGGTCCCCACAGCTGCCCTTGGGGCTGTTACCACAAAGTGGCTCTGGCTGGGGAGCAGGGCCTCAGAGCCAGGCCATGGCAAGAGTCACAGGGATGGGCAGCCACAGACCTTCTGCCAGGAAGCTGGGGGAGGGGGGGCAGGGATCATTGCAGGGGCTGCTCTCCCCCAACTCCCATGGCTCCCTGCAAGTTCCTGGGCTCCCTGTGGGGCTCCAGCTACCTGCCCTGAGGGGAAAAAGGGGAAGAGGCAGGGCCAGGGGCTGAAGACCAGGTGGCCTTGGCCCCACACCCAGCCCTTTGCAGCCCCAGGGTATCTCTCCAGCCCATCCCAGGCAGGAACGCCCCCTTACCTGGCTCCTCTCCCATCTCCAGGTGTCCATTGGCAACATGTGGCTTTTGCAGCGGCACCTGGCTCTCAGCATCTCCATCTGCTGGCTCCATGGTCTCTCAGCTGTGCTCAGGCTGGGGATGCTGCTGCAGGTGCTGGGCCGGGCTTAGCTCCTCTCTGGGTGATGGACCTGATGCAGCAGCAGCAGCAGCAGCAGCAGCAAAGTGCAGCCGGGTGGGTCCAGGCCCCGGCTCCCTCCCTGCTCCAGGCTCCCCAGCTGAGCTGGAAGCTGAGACAGAACAAGGGGGAACAGGTCAGGGGCAATGTTCCTTCTAATTCTTTTTCCATCCATGTGCAGAATCAATTTTGTTCTGCGCACCACAACATGTGGCACCATGTTTAGATGTGCACCACCAGCAGGAACAGATGCTGCCGGCTGTGGGCGCTCTGCCAATCAACTGGGCAGCATTGGAATCTCTCCTGGGTGGCCACTAGGGATGTAGAATTCTGTGCAATTTGTTAACCAGTCAAACGTTAAGTTTAACCAGTTAACTGATGAAAAGGGGGCAGGCAGGGCTGTTAGCTTGAGGGTCACTGAACTGGGAACATGCCCCCCCCCCATCACAGGCAGGGACTGCTCCAGTCTAGCTGCTTCCTGCCCCCGTTGTGGGAAAGCCATTTCCAGTCCCACGTGGGACAGGGGCTGGCAGCCCCATGGTGGGGCCCGGCAGGGCTGGAGTAGCCCTCTGCATATTCCAGGCTGCGGGCAGGGGACTGCTCCTGGGTGCCCATTAACCAGGACCTGGTTACCATCACTTATTAAGGGTGAGGCTTGTGGGTAACCAGTTTCCCATTCACATCACCAGTGACACCCAGCGCTCAGCTCACAGGGGCACTGCTCAGGAGTTGCAGGGTGGGGGAGGGGGAATTTGTGGTTTCTCTGTCCCTGCCCAGCATCCAACCCCAGCCAGTGGCAGTGCCATGGTGCTTGACCCCCCCCCCGGAACCCCCTCTCTCTCTCCCCCCACAGGGCTTCAGAGACCTGCTCTGCTCCATAACCCCCCCCCCCCCAACACCACTAGAATCCACCCACTGGTTGGACAGGAGAGAACCCCCCCCAGCTCCCCACACACACTCCTGCACTCGAGAGCAAGCTCCAAACCCACCAGGAGAGGAAGGGAGATGGGGTGGGGGAGCAGCAGCTACTCAAGCAGCAGAGAGGGGCAAACGGGGGACTGAGTAACATCAAGGCAATTAAATCACCAAGTCCAAAGCTGCGTTGTCACTGATCCATTTCAGTCAACCTGTCCTGTTACACTTTGCCTGGTTTCTAAGTGCACTCAGGGGTTGACAGTAGGGAGGTAACAGTGTAGTCCATTAACCAATCAGCAAAAGCCCCTTCCACTCCATTTCGCCAGTACATTTTGTAGCAGGCTGGCCAGCAGTCCGGCTAAGTCCCGGCTTGTGACAGATCAGTGACCTACCTGTGCTGCAGCTCTACATTTAAAGTGTACTAGGGGCCAGGCAGGCTGGCAGCATGGCTCAGATCTGACTCACGATGTGCCCAGGAGTTCAGACCTTACCCAGACAAGGACAGCTGCCACCCCACACTGCTGCCTCTGAATCAGAAGCAGCACCATGGGGCGACAGGCAGCCGGGTCCGCAAAGGGAGCAGTTTTTCAAACTGGCTCCCCTCGCTACTGCCTCTGATACAGAGAGCAGCACAGAGTGGCAGCGGGCTCCTTGGGAGTGGGGCTGGAGCGCACTGGCTGCCCCCCTATCCCTGGAGACTAAAGAATAAGAATTCATCCAGTTACATGACCAATCAATTAACCGATATTTAACATCCTTAGTTGACAGACCCATCACACCACCATGTACAAGCAGCCAAGGAAGTGTATAAACATCACTGACTGGGATGGCTAGGCTGCCCCCAATCTGTGGTAGGAGACAAAGAGGAGGAGGAGTTGCAAGGTAAAACATGATGGAATTCAAAGGCCTGTGCAAACATTAACGAATGATCAAGTCTTTGCACTTGCACAGAACTTATTCTCCTCAAGGGGCTTTGGGTGAGCTTGCTACAGCCTGTGCAGAGAGGACTGAATAACGGCTCCAGCAGCAATTCACACTCTGCTATGTGCACAGTAGCAGAGCTAGGAACAGAACCCAGGCATCCTGGGTTTTAACTGCTATACAGCTTTCTCCCACAATTAGGTTTAAAATGTGCTCTCACCACTCAATCACACTCCCCCAAGGTTCCCTCTCATTTTTTCCATCAATGTGCGAATTTTTGTCATTAATGTGTAGAATAAATTTTGTTCTGTGCACTGAGGTGTGTGCATATGTGCACCACAAGTAGAAACACAGAACCTAACCATGGGCCCTCTGCTAATCAGCTAGGCAGCACTGGAATCTCTTCTATGCAGTCCCACAAGCACCCAGACTATAGGGAACATTGCCTGGACTTCAGGGGATCATCCTTTTAGTCATGAAGCGGAAAACCAACAATGACTATTGGACAAGTCAAATTGTTTATTTACTCTCCAAATCTAAATAAGCCCTTCATCCCTTCGCCTGGGGAGTAAGAAAATACTGCCCTTGCCCAGCTCCTTAGGGCAAACAACTGGAAGAGAATCTCACCTTTCATTAAAAAAAAAAAATTAAGTGATATTTCCAGTAAGGATGAAAAGTGTAAATGGTTAACTGATGAGCTGCCTTTGGCTAGGGGAGGGAAGGGAAGGCAACTCCGCACCCTCTCCCTCCTGTTAACTACTAACAACTTCAGTTGTTAGGTGTTCACCTGAACACTCACATTTTAACATCCTTAGTCTCCAGCCTTTGTGGACACAGAAAAAGTCTGAAAACGTGACCTGGTTCCAACCTAAAGCCTGAGCAATCGGAAGGTGAAGGGGGGAGGGGAACTACAGAACTTGAAAAACTGTCTTTTAACCTCCCTGCCCCCACTCCTTTAGGGATGATTAAAATTAAGGACACCGAGCGACAACTCAGACCCTCTGCCCGCTCACTAGAGTACAAGGTTACACAAGTTTTACCGGCTCCAGTTCTACCCCCTGCTCCGCCACAGGGGATTACGGTTTAGGTGCCTGGCTCTGGGGCTGATCGGAGCTTTGGGGGGGGGGGGGGGGGGGGGGGGGGGGGGCTGCAGCCAGAGGGGCGGGCCGGGAGCTGAGATCTGCGCACCCGCCCGTCGCTTCTCGGGGCAGAGCGTGTCCGCGCTAGACTGAAGCTCTGCCCCGCCCGCACAGGGCTTGCGGGGCGATGCAGCGAGCGGGGACCCACGTGGAAAAGCGCAGCCGGAGCGCAACAGCGACGCGCCTGTTCCAGTCCCGGGCTCAGCCCGCGCCCGCTTTGCGATCGCCTCTCGCACAGACCCGGGGGGGGGGGGGGGGGGGACAGCTGGGACCGGGGGCCCCGAACCCCCCCCCAATTATCCGGGGGTTCGTGAGATTCCCCCCCCCCCCGCCATGGGATGAGTCCGCTGCCCCCCTCCCAGCTCCCACCCCTAGTTTCCAGCTTGCCCCCGATAGCGCCCTGCAGCCCGGGGCGGGCAGGTCCCCTTCTCCTCCCCCCCCCAGTGTCTCCCTTCGCCCGTCCGGTCTACGGCCCCCCCGGGCTCACCAGCCCCTCGCAGCGCGCACGGACTCAGCCCGGAGGGGGGGGTATTTTAAGCCATTAATAACAAAGTGGGGAGGCTGGGACCGCCCTGGAGCCTGATTTCCCGGGGGCTGAGAAGTTCTCCCTGCCCAGCTGCTGCTTGTGCCCTGGCACCTGTCAGTGGGGCTTGTCGCGCAGGGGGGAGGCGGCACATTGCAGTGATCGCCCCACAGAGCAGCAAACGGACCGGCCTGGCATCCTGCACCCCGACCCTCCCGAAAGGCCCCTGCCCAGCCCTGCCCCACACCAGGGATGTAAACAAGTCCTGGGCTACCCCACTACCCAATAAGCCTAAGCGAGGATGAGAGGCAGCAGGGGGCAGAGCCGGAGAGCCCAGCTAAAGCTGGTTACTCAAGGACCATCTCTGTGGCGCTGCCTCTTCCTCCCCCCCCCCCCCCCACACACTATCACAGGCAGCTGAAGAGCAGGGGATAGGGGAGGCTGCTCCCCCCATGGCCAGCCCAGGCAGCCACAAACATGGGCTCCTGGACCTGGCATGAGGTGTTACGGACCGGGCCGTGTCTGGGCACAGCTTAGGGCGTCCGCTCAGGGCGAATTGCTCAAATCCGGGGCTCTTTACAGTCCCCCTGACTGGCGACCTCTCCAAACAGGCCACAAACCAGTCCCACAGAGCGCTTCAGCAGCCTGCCTGAAGCCTCCCGAGCAAAACCCCTCCGACACCCCAGCAATATCCGTGCCCCAGATGGCCCCGGGCCTATACACAGGTGGGGGGTCCTAGCACCCAATCCCACCTACCCCGAACAAGTTCTGTCCGGTTCCAAGAAACCAGCCACAGATCCCTGGTCAATTTACCCTCTGGACCTTACCCACAAATCACGCTGGGCCAATCCTTTAGAATCTATATCTAAAGGTTTATTATTACAGGAAAGAAAAGCATGAGAGTAAGGTTATTAAAGTACAGTACGTTACATGCACCGAATCTCCCAGTTCTCGATGCAGGCTCTAGCAGAGATGTTGCAGCTGCTGGTTTAAAAGTTCTTATTGCACATCCTGCAATCAGGATGGGTTCACAGGTCTTCTGGGCTCTTCAATCCCTGCAATGCTGCCTCTGGGATGAAGTGCTGAGCTGAGAACCAAATGGCATCGACCGCATGGCCTCTTTATACTCCTTCCTGGCCTCTTCCTGTGTGCAGCAAGTCACCTGGTCAGAGGCCAATCTCTATGTTTCCTGCTGGCTGCCCTCAGGTGACAAATCCCATTCTTTGGGTGTGTCCATAGCCTATTGAGAGCCATTGTTCCACAGGGCTTTGCTACTCAGCCTGTCCATAGCCATGCTTAACCACATTCACAGAAATATTCAGCTTCCACACAGATTACAGATTCCTACCTACACACACACAGACATTATACACTCACATAAATAGCGTACATAAGATCAACAAACAATAATCTCCCATTCAATACCCCACATGGCTCCCCCCACACCAATTTCTGGGGCCAACACCCCCACCTAGGGGTGCAGCAGCGATCTGGCTGCTTCCCTCCAATTCAGCAACGTGACACCCCCAACGCAAAATTGATGCAGGAAGTGATGCCAGTAACATCACTGAGGGCATCACAGGCCTCCCCCATCAAAATGGTGGCGTGCCTCAGTTTCCCTTCTTACACAGGACCTTCTGGCTGGAACCCTTTTTGTCCTGTAAGAAGTTCCAAGACCAGTTACAAGTGTTAACCACGAAATAGCAACATCACAATGTCCCCTTACATACCGTCTGTCGTTTGGTACATCTCCAGACAGATTACATGGTATTTTCATAAGCTCATGCACACTGTATACCGTTACAATTCTCTGCAACAATAATACATTGGTTACAAGAATTAACATCAGTAACAAGAACAATCCTATACCAGGTGTATACTGAAATTCTTCGTCAGGCCCCTTCTCTGGCCCCACACCATTGCAGTTTTGGCCCCTCAGGTTTAAACTGCAAATCTTCTTGACCAAAGCAAGTCCTGCCCCTCCCCCTTGTCCTCTGGGCTCCAGGCCTGAAACCTCTGGCCTGACCAAGACAAAGGGCTGGCTGGGCGTGACTCCCTGGCTCACAATGGCCCTGGAATTCTCCCCCTTCCCCCACTCAGTGGGGTAACAGCAGTAAGCTGTAGACTCCCAAGTCTCTCCTCTGTCCCTCTCTAACCTCTGTTTTCCCATAGAACCAGATATCAGCTTCCCTGATAGACTATGAGTGTCCACCGTATCCAGAGATGGGAGCGTAACTGCCATCTCCTGCATCCTAGGGAGAGTGACCACACAGCTGTTCTGCTCTGCATACTTAGCTACCCAGCCCTTCTCCTGAATCTGAGACACTAAGTTCCCACTCTCCTCCTTCACCTGGGAACAATCCTGTCCCACACACACTGACTTCCCAGCAAGCTGGTCACACACAGTCATTGGGTTAACCGCCTGCTCCAATTCTCTGGATGTTCCTGCCTCCTCTGGAACAACCCTCAGTCCCTCCGAGACCTCTCCACCACCATCCACCCTGGGTTTCCCTAAACCCAAGTCAGTGGAGTCACTGCCAACAGACAAGTTCTGTCTGCCAGGCACTGCAACAAGTGCCTCACACAACAAGCTGCTGCCTTTTACAGGCAGAGCTTTCTCCTGAATGCCTTCTCCAAGCCAGGCATCGTCACCTCTCTCAGTTACTGCAAACTGCTTGCTACAAGCACTGCCAGGACTCTCCTCCCTATGAGCTCCCTTAAACAGCAGTTCACCCTTCCCTGGCTCTGCAGTAGCATTGCCCTGCTGAGCCCCAACCAATTCCTCCTGCACTTCCCTTACTCCCTGAGTTATCTCTGGCCCCTCTGGTGGATTCACAGACAATCCCCTCTCAGGCACACAGACAGACCCACAAGAGACAGGGTCGGAAGCACCTTCACTCCCTGTGCAACTCTCTAGATGGCTGTAAACGTCCACGCCATCATTAGGCACCAGAGTTAACACACCCTCATTCTCTCCTTGTGCCCGGGCTAAGGGGTCTCCCCCCTCTGCCAGCAACACAGCAGCATCAGGCACAATATCAGGGTCACCACTGTCCGGTCTCTGGGGTTCTGGTAAAACACTGACTGACTCTACCTGAGTCACCTCATCCCTCTCCCCAGCAGACACAAACCTTGGGCCACCCCCTTCCTGGGCCTTAGCCATATCCAGACCTAACTCTGGGACAACAACACTGCTCTCAGCCAACACAGGCTGTGGGGCATCTTCCTCAGACAAAGGAAGAAACTCTTCCCCACACACAGCCAGACAACCAGAGACAGCTTCTCCCTTGTCCCAACACCCCTGGCTAATCTCAGTCATACAGCTAGCCACTGGGACAGCTTCCTTTACTGCCCCACTGCTACTTCCACCAGCCAAATTGCCAGCTTGCACACACTGTGCTTCTTCACACAAATCACTTTCAGCTTGTGCAGGTTCAATTCCACAAACCTCACCAGCCACCAGCTCCTCAACTAAAACTTCACTCTGGCCAGCCACTCCAGGCTGCCCCAGAGAAACATTTCCCTGATTTCTGGGCTCTTCTTGCCCTGGTTCTGATTCCAGCCTCACCTCTGAGGCATCAGACTGGCCCTCACCCACAGGCTCACATATAGAGACACTTTCCCCTTGGTTACAGGGAGACTGACCAGCTCCAGGAAACTTTCCATACCCACATGCACCCCCTTCCCAAACCTCCCTGTTAGCTACAGGTAACACAGAAGGTTTGCATTCACACATGCTTTGGGGTTGGGTCATCACATCAGCTGGGTAAAATACGTCTGCCATATCATAAGCATACCCCATACCCACAGAGTTATACATTGAACCTTCAGGAGGATACAGTCTCTCTTGTTCTTTTAGTCTCTTAAGCTGGAGGTCAAGTCTAGCATTTTCCTCCTTGGCTAGGGCCATCTTCTTTGCATGCTCTGCCTCTTCCCTCCTCTGTCTCTCAGCATATTCTGCCTTTTTCTCCTCAAGTTCCCGATCCATCTCCTTCTGTCTCTTAGCAATTTCTTCATCTGCCTTCCGCCTTCTTTCAGCAGCCTCCTTGGCTTGCTTCTGATCCCTTTCATCCACATCTCTGGTTAGTAACAACACTACCAGATCTAGTTTAGAGGCCCTTTTCCTAAAGGCAATGCCTCTCCCCAAGCACAAATCCTTCAGAGCACTTTTGCTCAGACTCTCATATAGTTCCGGGATCATCGCAGCGGCTCTTTAATCAACCAAACTCTCAACACCAAAAATCAAATTTAGACAGCGTGGGGTCCTGATCCCAAAGCTCAATTGACCAAGATCTGTGGATCCTGCCGACTACGCCACTGTGACGGACCGGGCCGTGTCTGGGCACAGCTTAGGGCGTCCGCTCAGGGCGAATTGCTCAAATCCGGGGCTCTTTACAGTCCCCCTGACTGGCGACCTCTCCAAACAGGCCACAAACCAGTCTCACAGAGCACTTCAGCAGCCTGCCTGAAGCCTCCCGAGCAAAACCCCTCCGACACCCCAGCAATATCCGTGCCCCAGATGGCCCCGGGCCTATACACAGGTGGGGGGTCCTAGCACCCAATCCCACCTACCCCGAACAAGTTCTGTCCGGTTCCAAGAAACCAGCCACAGATCCCTGGTCAATTTACCCTCTGGACCTTACCCACAAATCACGCTGGGCCAATCCTTTAGAATCTATATCTAAAGGTTTATTATTACAGGAAAGAAAAGCATGAGAGTAAGGTTATTAAAGTACAATACGTTACATGCACCGAATCTCCCAGTTCTCGATGCAGGCTCTAGCAGAGATGTTGCAGCTGCTGGTTTAAAAGTTCTTATTGCACATCCTGCAATCAGGATGGGTTCACAGGTCTTCCGGGCTCTTCAATCCCTGCAATGCTGCCTCTGGGATGAAGTGCTGAGCTGAGAACCAAATGGCATCGACCGCATGGCCTCTTTATACTCCTTCCTGGCCTCTTCTTGTGTGCAGCAAGTCACCTGGTCAGAGGCCAATCTCTATGTTTCCTGCTGGCTGCCCTCAGGTGACAAATCCCATTCTTTGGGTGTGTCCATAGCCTATTGAGAGCCATTGTTCCACAGGGCTTTGCTACTCAGCCTGTCCATAGCCATGCTTAACCACATTCACAGAAATATTCAGCTTCCACACAGATTACAGATTCCTACCTACACACACACAGACAGTATACACTCACAGAAATAGCGTACATAAGATCAACAAACAATAATCTCCCATTCAATACCCCACATGGCTCCCCCCACACCAATTTCTGGGGCCAACACCCCCACCTAGGGGTGCAGCAGCGATCTGGCTGCTTCCCTCCAATTCAGCAACGTGACATGAGGGAAGGAGCCACCAGCGCTCAGGGCTCCAGTTTGCAGGTGATACCAAGCTGGGAGGGGTGGCAAGTGCTTTGGAGGAGAGGATCATAAGTCAAACTGATCTGGACAAACTGGAGATATGGTCAGAGGTAAATAGGATGAAGTTTCATAAGGACAAAGTGCTCCATTTAGGAAGGAACAATCCATTTCACACACACAGAATGGGAAGCAACTATCTAGGAAGGACTCCTGCAAAAAGAGATCTAGGGGTTGTAGTGGACCACAAGCTAAATAGGGGTCAACAGTGTGATGCTGTTGCAAAAAAAGCAAACATGATTCTGGGCTGCATGAACATGAGTGTTGTGAGCGAGACCCGAGAATTCATTCTTCCGCTCTTCTCTGCGCCGATTAGGCCTCAATTGTAGTATTATGTCCAGTTCTGGGCACCACATTTCAAAAAAGTTGTGGAGAAATTGGAGAAGGCCCAGAGAAGATGATTGGTCTACAAACATGAGTTAGGAGGGAAGACTGAAAGAACTGAGCTTGCTGAATTTGGAAAAGAGAAGACTGAGAGGGGCATCTTCGCAGTTTTCAAGTATCTAACGGGTGTTACAAGGAAGAGGGAGAAAAATTACTCTTCTTGGCCTCTGATGAGAGGACAAGAAACAATCACTTAATATTTCTGCTGAAGCACAAAGACAAACTGAAACTCTAAAATAGCAACAAATAATAATGACAAACCCAGGCAAAAGTGAGTTGAAAGGAAACCTTGTGACATCATTTGAAGTTTTTCCCCCTTTCATATTTGCAGGAGAATTACAATAGAGTAAGTTAAAGAGTAAGATTATGAAAAAGATCAAACGCTTAAAACCACAGATTATGTTGTGAAACTAACTCAATAATCAGTGCCAAAAAGTCACATTCGTTCTTAGTACCTCGACCCAGCCAAGGCATCTAAACGAGTGTTTCTTTAACCTCTGCTCAGAAAGTGGCAAATGTTGGCAATAGCCAAAACCAGCAATAAAATGTCTAGCTTCGAGCACACATTCAGGGGCAATTTTTCCTTCCCAAAGAAATATATTTGATATAGTCACTTCCCTAAGCCAGTGAGATCGTACACAAAGGGACAGGCTCGCTGTCACTAACTCCACCAATAAAACACACATTCCTGCAAACTCTTACACACCATTAACTTGAAGTCCATAAATTATCCCACTGATTTAAGTGATTGGGGCTAATCAGGTGAGTAAACCAAAGCACATCCAGCCCCCAGAGAAGAGCAACCAAAATGATGCAAGGTCTAGAAAACATGGAGCTGTGGAGGAAAACTGAAGGAACTGGGCTCGTTTAGTTTAGAGGCTATATCTACACTACATTTTTTTTTCAGAAAAGCATACGCAAATTGTGCTCCGCAATTTGCATGCCTTTCCCTGATACTGTTGTCAGAAGAGGCTTTTCCAAAATTTGGCCTGTCTATACTGGGCCAAATTTTGGAAAAACCTCCTCTTTCGGAAGATCCCTTCTTCCTCACGGAACGAGGAAGACAGGGCTTCCAAAAGAGTGCCTCTGCTCTTCTGCAAAAGAAAGTGGAAGAGCAGTCACGTTCCCTGGACACAGCAGAGATTTTTCAGGATATGGTATCCCAAAACCACTCTGCAGTCTAGGGCTACGTCTAGATTGCATCCCTTTTTCGGAAAAGGGATGCAAATTAGATGTATCGCAATTGCTGCCGCTTTTTTTCAGCACGGAGCTTTGCCGGAAAAAAGCGCCAGTCTAGACGCGGATCTTTTGGAAAATAAAGCCTTTTCCGAAAGATCCCTTATCCCTTATTTTAGGAGGGGGGTCATGCAAGGGAGGTTGACTGAAATTTGGATGAAGCTTTGCGATGGCAGGACAGAAAGCAGCCTAAGACAATCTAAACAAGTTACGCTGTGCTGATCCTACACAAGAGCAGCATAAGGACTTTTTTATAAGCACAGGAACTAATTTCAAAGTTAAGTAGATGAAGTGAAAGAGCCAATCTCACTGGAGGCTCCTGCAAAGACTCTCGCATACAGGCAGTCCCAGGGTTATGTACAAGATAGGGACTGTAGGTTTGTTCTTAAGTTGAATCTGTATGTAAGTCAGAACTGGCGTCCAGATTCAGCCGTTGCTGAAACTGATCAGTTTCAACAGCGGCTGAATCTGGACGCCAGTTCTGACTTACATACAGATTCAACTTAAGAACCCCAGGCATCCCCAAGTCAGCTGCTGCTGAAACTGATCAGTGGCTGATTCCAGGAAGCCCCGGGCAGGGGCTTCCTGTAGTCAGCCGCTGGTCAGTTTCAGCAGCAGCTGACTTGGGGACGCCTGGGGCAGAGCAGCTGGGGTGCTGCTGGGTTGGTCCAGTAGCACCAAGGAGCGGTGCTGCGGGACCAACCGTAAGCGCCCCACCTGCTCTACCACAGGCCCAGGGCTTTGCTCCACATCTCCCTGGTCTGCTGGGGGCGCACTAGCTGCGTCCCCCCCAGCACACCAGGGAGACACTGAGCAAAGCGGCGGAGGACCCAGGCGGGACCACGGCACTGATCTGGAAGTGCCACGGTCCCGCCCGGGTCCTCTGCGGCTTTGCTCAGCGTCTCCCTGGTCTGCAGACCCGGGAAACGCTGAGCAAAGCCGCGGAGGACTAGGGTGGGACCGCAGCACTGATCTGGCTCCTCTCCCCCCCCCCCCCCCCCAGCAGACCAGGGAGAGGCAGAGCGGCTTTTCTCGCCCCGGAGGACGGGGTGAGAAAATCCCCGTTCGTAACTGCGGATCCAATGTAAGTCGGATTCGCATAACTTGGGGACTGCCTGTATTTGATTTGAGGCTCTGTGGGCCCTCTCCTGGAAGGAAGTTTTGGCAGAATTGGGCCCTGTTAAAGCAAATCAGGACACTTGTGCTGAAGGGACATCTTGGTAAAAGGCCCTGGCCCAAGCCAAAGCATTTTGTGATGTGACAGTTGCCACAAAATCCTCAGCAGGGGCCTTGACCATGAACTCAACGCCCACCCCAGCTGCTGTGGTGGCAAGTAGGGTCAGGCTAGCTCCTAAACACCTTTTTTAAAAGCCAGCCCTTGATAAAGTCCCACCCTCCCCCGACTGAGCTCTGCCCATTCACCCCCACTCCCCCGTCCCTCCCATTCTCACCCTAACCCCACTGGGTTCTAACAAATGGCTTTTATCCTGATGCCTCAGATTTGGGTAAATGCAAAAAAATCGGTTTAAAAATGGTGCAAAAACTGGATCCAAGATCCAACCGCTGCTGTAGGACAAATTGGAGTTAAGCTCGTTCACAGGCGCTGTGAGCGGCTCCTCGCCCCCCGCCCCTCCCCCAAGCCTGCCCTTGGGGGCTGTCAAAAAAAACAACAGGGATGAGCTGTAACACTGGGATCTTTAGAATAACCCCCCTCTCCGCCCCAGCCCCAGCGCCCCCATTGCTGGGGGAAGGGGGGGTCAGTTGCCCAGGGCACTGCGGCGCGGGAAGATCGCAGCTCACCTCCTCCAGGGACACCGCGGCTGCAGCAGCCCGGGCAGATCAGGTCCCGGCTCCATCCCCCGCTCTGGGCGTAGCAGCTGAAGGGGAAGCCCGCGCGCTCCACGCACAGGCACTTCTCCTTCCATAGCTAGGGCAAGAAAACGCGCGAAAAAGCCGGGGGCGTGTCCTTCAGTAGCATAGTTCAGTTCGACTGGACAAAGCGTCAAGCTCCTGCCTGCATCGGCTGTTCCATTGAATGAACTTTCCCGAGAGGGCGGGACATTTGTGATGACACTGACCAGATTAGCATAAAGCGCGCCATATGGACAGTGCCCTTAGCTCACCCCTCCCACGCGTGCAGACATCCTGGGCCCAGCGCAGGGGGTTCCCCCCCCTCCCCCGCCCTGGGCGTAATTAACCTGCCCCCGAGAGGCCGCGTCTGTTGCATTTCACCCCCACGCGCTGCACCCAGCTGCTTTGCCCGGCTCTACCCACTCAGATCACGAGCTCCTGGAAGGGAGGCCCAGCGCGGGTTAGCAAGGAGAGGGGCAGCTGCCGGGGCTTCCCTAAGTGATTAGCTCGCCCAATGACAGTGTTCCTTAAAATAGCACCCCCCAAAATGTGTGGGGTCCCCCCCTCAGTGACAGTCTTCACAAGGCAGCTGGTGGAGTCTCTCTCCTGCCCTTGGTGGGTCGTTTTAGCCCCTCGGCGGCTGGGCTGCGGGATGCTGCTCTGAGGCCTGGAAGTTGGTGGGCAAGGAGAGACTGGAGGGTGAGTGGGGAGTGTGACCTCAGTTGTAGGGCACGAGGGGGGGAAAGGCACAGCCGACGCCGAGGCTGTGACCCACAGTTCAGTCCATTAGGGAGACACTGGGCTACTGATCTCCACTGCTTGGAACTTCTTCCGTTTCACTGCACCCATTCATAACAGGAAAAGATTAACAGTAATAGAGAGGTCGCCCTGTTAGTCTGATCTTGGTAAAACAAAAGGAAAAATTATGTAGCACTTTAAAGACTAACAAGATAGTTTATTAGGTGATGAGCTCTTGTGGGGCAGACCCACTTTGTCAGATTTCAGACACTGAGTAAAGCTCACAGCCCTGCCCACCTTGGCTCATTGCCACCCATGGGCCTGCCCTCCAGGGACTCAGCCGTGTCTTTTTTGCATCCAGCTACACTTTTGGCCTTCACCGCAATGACAGTGCCACAGGCTCATGTGTGAAAAATGTCTCCATTGGTTTGTATACAACCCGCTGCCTATTTATTTAATCAGTTGACTTCTGGATGTTGTATTGTGAGGAAGGCAAATAACATGTGGCTATTCATCTTTCCCACACCACTCACGATTAAAAGCATAAGAACGGCCAAACTGGGTCAGGCTAAACGTCCATCTAGCCTAGTGTCCTGTGTGCCCACAGTGGCCAATGCCAGGTGCCCTAGAGGGACTGAACAGAACAGGGAATCATCATGTGATCCCTCTTCTGTCTCTCATTCCCAGCCCCTGACAAACAGAGGCTCAGGACACCATTCCTACCCCTCCTGGCTAATAACCATCCTCCATGAATTTATCGTTATTTCTTGAACCATGCTAAAGTCCTGGTTTTCACAATATCCTCTGGCAAGGAGTTCCACAGGTTGACTGTGCGCTGCATGAAGAAATCCTGCCTATTGGTTTTGTGCCAAGCTCTGTCATAGCTCCTTTCAGGCTCTGTCTGTATTAGTGAGCTCAAATGGCCCAGCTGTACCAATGTTGCTGCCTCACTGTAAAAGCGCTTGTGTAGCCACTCTGTGCTGACAGCAGAGAGCTCTCCCACCAACATCACAGACCCGGCTCCACACGCCACAGTAGGTATGATGGTGGGAGGAGTTCTCCTGCTGACAGCCCTGTACACATGACCACTAGTGCGGGTGAAATTCACATCCATTCGGTGAGAGTTTTTTCCACACCCCCAAGCAACATAATTTTTGTCAACACAAGCAGTAGAAAAGACGTGGCTGAAGTCGCCTGTCTTTGTGACTCCATCACAGTATCAACTCACTGCATTTGAGATCCACTCTAACCCCTCACCCCCCAACTGCCCCCACTGATGTCCAGCTGCTCAAATTCCCTGGCCAGACATCCAGCCTCAGCCCTCCTCCCACCTCAGCAGAAAAGTCTCCCCCTTGCTCTCACACAGGTTGTGGAGCACACAGCAGGCCACCACCACAAAGGGGATGTTGCGCTCACCTAGGTTCAGGCAGGTGAGGAGACTCCTGAACCTCCCCTTTAAATGGCCAAATGCACAGTCGATGACCATGCAGCACCTGCTCAGCCTGGCACTGAAGTGCTCTGCGGTGGGTCCAGGCTGCCTGTGCAGGGCTTTGTGAGCCAGGGAGCAAGGGATAGGCCACATCACCCAGGATCGCTATGGGCACGTCCACTTCCCTGACTGACAGTGAGACCAGGGAAGAAAGTGCCGGCCTGCGCCTTTCAGAAGATGTGGTTGTCTTGTGCCTTTCCTGACCATCCCATATGGATGTTGTGATCCACAAGGGCCTGCAGCACCATGGAGAAGTCTCCCTTGATGGGGACACACTATCTCATTGCTTCTCAAAGTGCAGTCTGTGGACTGCCATGGCCGGAGCTCCCCTTCCCCTCCCCCTGCCCTATGTAGTGGGAAGCCCGCACTGCTGCTCCAGCCTTGCAGTTGGCATGTGGCCGCGAGTCTGCAGCTCCAGCTCGCAGGTGAAGCAACTCGCCCCTTCCCACCTGCGCGGGCCATGGACCTGCACATGGAAGAGCACTGCCGGCATGGAAAGAGTGGAGCGTCCCTCAGCTGGCCCTGTGGGGCAGGCAGCAGGTTGGGCTGCATGGAGCTCAGCCGGCGGGGGAGCTCGCGTGGTGCACGAGCAATCCCCCAGCAGCAAATTGGGCTGCACCACGGCAGGCAGTGGTGAGAGGAGGCGACACTGAGGCAGAGGAACCTGCACACACAGGAGGGGGGCTTTGCGCCCACTGGGACTCAATTTGTGGGAGGGGCTGAGCACTGGCTCAGCCCCCAAGGGTGCCAAGGACTGGACTTCTGCAGGCCCCCGTCCACTGCAGGGCTAGATACCCCAGGGCCACCTACCCACTTATCCCCCACCTTGCTGCACTGCTCTGCCCCTCCATTTCCCTGGCCCATCCCTGGCCATCTTGACCCAGCCCTATTCCCAGGAGCACCCTGCCCCCATCTCTCTGAACCCCCTCAACCACTCTGCCCCCCAGCTATAACCCCAAGCACTCCCTGCTCCCATCTTTCTACCCTCGGCCAGATACCCTACTCCCAACCTTCTTCTGCAACCTACTTCCCACCCAGACCTTGCACCCTCACCCCCTTATGCACCCGACCTCCCTCCTAGATCCTGCACCTCATCCTATCATACTTGCTGTCAGCCCTGTCCCACACACTGAGCCCCCTCATTTTCGGCCCACTCTAGAGCCTAAAGGGATTCATAAAATCCACTAACTCTGGCACCCCAGAAGAGTAAATCTAGCCTATGGGAAGCCCTGAACCTCAGTCTTCCCTGTTCCTTTAATTCTCTTCGCCCCGTGGTGCTGGAGTGCCAGAGGAGTGAGGTGTCTCCCTTGGGGGCCATATCAGTGAGGATTGGGTGAGTTTTGGAAGAGGTCTTTGGGGGGATTTTTTGCTTCTTCTTGCTTGTGTGGTCCCCCACTGAGATGGCTGTAGCTCAGTGGCCCTGACAAAAAAAAAAAAAAAGATTCCCTATATTGGCCATAATTTAAAAAACAAAACAAAACAAAAAACAAACACACAAACTTTTTCCTGTTGGATATAAATTCATATTTTAGTTTAAATGAAGTTTGATAAACTAACATGAGAAAATTAAAATGCTTAATCTGTTTATTAATTTAAATTAAACCTTTCTCCCTGGCTGCATCACTAGAAAAATCTCTCCGGTGTAATGATGTAATTAACAGAGAGTGTCCATTAGCAACTGGTGCTCCGTGGAAAGGTTCACATAGAGCCAGGTGATCCATGGGCTAAAAAGTTTGAGAACCACTGCCCTAGTTTGAATTTTTTTTTAAATTAAAAATTCATGAATTGAATTTAGTAATTTCAAAATAGTCCATGTCTGCTCTAGGAAACTAACAACAACATATCTACAGGAGGTATCATGAACTTGCATGGGCACAACCCACTTCTTCCGAGGAACGGAGCACGTGGACTGGAGCAGTTTCACTGGCAGACACAACACACGGCAGGGGTGCAGGACGAAATGTGCATCCAGCTTTTCTCTTCATAAAGAGCAGTCCTGCCAGGACAGGAGAGTCAGAGGATGCCCCGGGCTGCCTTTCCCAGGGCTAAGTTGGGTAACACTGTCATGAGCTCCCTTCCACGGCCGCTTCCTTTCCCTTTGTAAATGCGTCAGGTTTGCTGCAGACCCAGCACTTCTCCCCGCTGCACCGCGAGCTGCTGGCCCCGTTCTCGTCATTCAGATACGCGCAGTCGCCTCCACCTTGGATCTTGAACCTGCAGCACAGGAGCCAGGGAGCTGATGTCAGGCAGAAGCTGGGTGTTTCCGACTCCTCTCCCCCCCCCATGTCTGTAACAGCCCCTGGAGATTCCCCTTCCTGCCCCAGCACCCGGCCACGCACCCCAGCGGAAGGGGGCAGCAGGGCCAAGAGGTTCTAAGATGAACTGGCCTCCATGAAGCATCTATGCTGGGGGGAAATTTCAACCCCAGTTGCTGCTCCCCATCCAGCGGGAGTGGGATGGACCCCCAGCAGCCCAACCCCATCTCCCCAAACCGCTCTGGGTGCAGATTTCAGGGCTGAGGGCAACGCCAGCCCCACAAACACAGCAGCTGTTGTACCATCCCAGCACCACAGACCTGGAAACAGGACGGGATCTAGGAAACCCTCACGTGGCCATTCCCTGCCCAGGTCCTATCCTGGCTAGGGGGCATGTACCCAACAGCTTTGTGTCTGGCCAGGCTGGGGACTCCTCCTCTGCCCCAAACCACCAGCCTCTGGCTCCAGGGCGGCTGGGCTCGGTAGCAGAGAGGGGAGAACCCTGCCCCATCCCACTTAAGCAGATACCTGCCTACGGGGACTCGGCAGCATCACCCCAGCCGAGCTCTGACTGGACGGCAAAGACGCCCCAGAGCCTTCTGCTGGGGCAGGTCCCCACGCAGCACAAACCAGGGTGAACACCCCCCAGGATGCTTGGGGCAGCTCCTCCTCAGCAGACGTAGGCCAGCATCACAGTGCTGATAACTCTCTGGGCTGGGGTCGGACATTTGCCTGGTCCAAGAGTTATTGGTCAAGGTCGGGGGAGGGGGAGCTGCACTCCAGGCCACGCCGAGGGCTGGCTGCCCTGAGTCCCGCCACTGGGAGCATGGAGCCAGCCCTCCCCACTTTGCCCAGGTGCCAGCGGAGGCTGCTCTGTGCACACCTGCCAGTCCGGGCCCCACAGCGGCCTTGGGTGGAGGAGCACGTCCCCTTCCCGTGCCACGCAGCACCAAGCCGTGAGGCAGGAACAGGCCCCAGAGAACAGCTGCTGTGAAAACGGAGGCACCAAGCACGTTTCAGGCCCTATGGAGTTTAGAGGCGACTGGCTGAACATTCCTTCTGGGACTGGCACCTGATTGTGGGACACTGGAACCGCCCCCAGGGCAGTTAGGCACCTAAATCCCTTTGTGAATCCAGCCCCTCGGTGCTGTCACTCAAGAGGCTCGGGCTTTCATTGACGACCAGCCAGGCTTCAAACCCGGCTATTGACTCCAGCGGGGGTGTCCCTGTGACCTGTCTGGTTTTTAATGGCTTCTCTCTGCAGAGTAATTCATTTTCCTAGGTGTAAATCTACTAAGGGCGAGGGGTATGATTGGTTCGCTAATTCTGATACAGCAGGTTACAATTGGTTAGTAAAATAACTGGCTAAGGTAGCAAAGCAGGACTCAAGGGTCACTATAAACGGGAGTCCAAAAGGAAGTTCCCTGGGAGGGTGGGTGTGGGGGTGGGTGTGAGCAGTGGTGCTTTTCATGTGCATCTTACAAGCGAAACACTGGTTACGTGATGACACAGATTCCACTGACAGCAGAGCTCACAGAGAGGGGGGGGCAAAGACTCACAGGTTGTTGAATTCAGTGCCGTTGGCCCATTTCCAGGGCTGCCCCGGGTCCCTCCGGAGGCCGATCCAGTGGTGGAGTTTGCCTTTATGGCGCAGCAGGAAAGTCTAGAGCAGCGGAGGGGGGGTGGGTCAGGGCCCTGGGCAGGGAATCCCAGGTGCACACAGAGGGGCTCTGAGTGTTCCCAGGGGGTGGCTGGGGATTTTCCCCTCCCCCTTGCCCAGCTCTGTGTAATTCAGTATTAACCCTCCCGCCGCATGGCCGGGGCTGCTCTTGGGAATTACTGAGTCCTAAGCCCCACTTAGACCAGGCCAGGCTCTGTGCAAAACCCTCGCCTTCCGTTGCAGCTGGGCTCCCTCTAGTCCTCCCTGGGGCAGGGAAGAGCCCAGCTGATCCGAACAGGTGATGTTGGGAGGGACCAGGCCTAAGAGGACCCTCCCCCACCTCAGCTGGCTGCTCCTTCCTTTACCCTGGGGCACTGGCTCTTCCAGCCGCGCTGGGGTCTTAGCCCCCTCCAGCCCCAGGCAGCCCAGCAGACACTGGGCCAGGCCAGCCCCAGAGGGGCGTCTCCTGCTCAGAGGCCTGACAGTGGCTGATCCCCCCGCCCTGGCCCCGTCACTGACACCAGAGGGGCCCTGGGCCCAGCCCGGCTGGGCATTCAGGGCTGGAAAGTCCATTGGCTCTGAGCGGCTTCTCGCCCAGGCCCTGCTGCAGCCACTGAGCCCAGGCCAGGCCAGAGCGACGAGTCTCTCACCATTTCCTGCTCGTTGTCGATCCCAGTCAGGGAGGCCCCCAGGGCAGAGCAGTTGCTCCGGCTGTAGGTCCAGTTCCCTTCGCCCTCGGAG
Source organism: Pelodiscus sinensis (assembly GCF_049634645.1). NCBI lineage: Eukaryota > Metazoa > Chordata > Testudines > Trionychidae > Pelodiscus > Pelodiscus sinensis. The sequence goes on from NC_134742.1 coordinate 3,165,856, forward strand.
AAATAGAAGCATTTCCCCTGGTAGCCGACCCAGCTGTCTGGGCACCAGGGGCCCTGCACAGCTGGAGCGCACCCAGATAACAGCACTGAAATGAGACAGGAACAGGTGGGGTGAGGGGACCTGCCCATGGGTGGCAGAAATGATCCCGGCACCCCAGGCTGCTGAGACTCCTCTGACACCGGGCAGCCACTGTGGGCGTGGGAAAGAGGGAGCCAGGAGGACACTGGTAATCCAGCCCCACAGGGAGGGTTCTCTGACCCGATGGCACCGGGCCACTGTCTCAGTTCACACTCCACAGGGAGGCAGTTGACAATGGGCTCGTGTGTCTAAGCCCATAGGGCTGGGCCCAGGCTGTGGGTCAGAGCAGGGGGTGGGCAGGGAACTGCAGAGGGAGGGGCTGTTAGCAGGCCGGCAGCTGGCAGGCTGGGTAAGAGGCGGGTTCAGCAGGGTTGGCCAAGCCGGTTCCCTGAGGAGCTCTGCTCGCCTGGGCCACTGCCCCTTCCCTCCCCTGCTCTGTGCTGGGCTGCCCAGGAAGGGGCTGAGGGGAGGATGGGAACAAACTCCCTGCCCTTCGCCAGGTCGAGCGCCTGCAGCCCGGAGCTCCCAGCGCAGCCAGACGCAGGGCGAGGGAGACGCCTGGCGGGAGACGTTTTCCGGGCGGGAAGGGACATGCCCAGCCCGGGGGCAGGGACAGCTCAGAGCAGCCCAGCCACAAGGCCAATAGCGGCACATTCAGAGCCACACAAGGCAGCAGAGTAAGGCAATCAGGGACACCAAATGGCCACAGGGTGGCTGCAGCCTGATGCATTCCTTATACAGAGAGATTGCTTCCTGCTAATTCAGCATCCAGAGGAAAACTGAGGCCTCCCTGCAGTGTGGCCCTTGCAGTGCCGGAGGAAGGGTTACACGGGGGAGGGGAGGAGGGATAACTCACCCTCTGGAGCTTTTGGCAGGGTCAGAGCAGCAGGTGAAGAGCCAGAGGCAGGTTCTCAGGCTCACTATGGAGGGGTTGCTAAATTCTAGCCCATTCCAAACACCATGTGAGTTCGGGATTTCCCTCCCCACAACCACTCCTGCCCACTCTCAGCCTCCATAACTTGGCATGGGGAGGGGTCTGCCACAAACCCCTCCAGCCACCTTGTGCACTTGCTCCTTTGCACCACAGTGACTCTGTAGCTGGTTTTGAAGCCTTCCCCTGTGGCAGCAGAGATCAAAGAACGAATAGGTCGTGCACCGGCCTGCACACCCCTAATGATGTCATGGTGCTGGGTGCTGCATGTGCTGGTGCTCGCACGCGGAGGAAGCAGGGGGGGTAGTGCAGACACTGCTCCCTGGTGCGGCTCAGTGTGGGATTTGTGTCCCTCGTTCCAGGGAGCAGCTGCAGGTGTGCGGGGCACGATTTCACATTTCACACCTTGCACTGAGCTGCACATGGGCATATACAGGCCCCCAGGAGAAAGGCTGCCAGACCTGTGGGCCCCTTCTTGTACTTTCTGATGGGCCCGGGCACCACAAGGTCCAACTGGTGCCATTTCTACCATCTGGCCCCACTGCGCTCTGGGGCAGCCTGCACATGCCAGGGAGAGTAACCCCAAGCTCACAGATCTCATTTTACACTGTGAACCTATGCTGCTTGCACCAGGGCAGCTGGCTCTGGTAAGGATGGTGAAGCAGATACATCAGTGCAAACCCCTCGCACACACGTGCAAGAGCAGCATGTCCCACTCTGGTCACCTACTGCAGTGATCAGCACCAGGGCAAGCCCGCCGCACCCCGCCGCACACTTACAGTTGAATTGATGCAAATTGGTAACACATCAGTCAGTACCATCGGCACAGAGGAGTCCCAGTGCAGACAGACCTGGAGTCACCCCCTGCCAGCTGCTAAATCCTCCAGGGACCAGATCCCAGATCCCACACTCACCTGGTCACCAGTACACCCTCTCTGCACTAGCACTGTGGGGCCCTGCCCAGGTCACTCACTGGTGGGTGTCACACGGCGTTAGAGGGGGTGTCTGTGCTGGGCCCCATAGCTCATTCCAGTGACAGACAGCACCTGCCAGCCCGGCCCTGGGCATGACGCAGGGAGGCCAGGCTGGTACCTCAGGGTGACAGGCTGCAGGCAGAGGCCCAGCTCACTGCTGCCCTGTGCCCATCCTGTCAATCACCCATCCTCTGTAGAGGTGTGAATGACTGTTTGGGGCCCAGCGATAGTCACTGGGACCCCACATGCTCGGAGACTGGCTGGGGGGGGGGGACTAGTGTTAGTCAGACCCTCCCCACACAGCAAGTGCCATGGGCAGGGCCTAGGAGGTGGCTCTGGGAGAAGCATCCCTCAGGTACCCTCTGTCCCAGGGACAGGAGCCAGAGAGGCCAGGAGGAAACGCTATGACTGGGGCAGCTGTAGGGGGGGTGGGATGTGCAGGGGTGGGGGGCGAGGGAGCCGAGTTCTCACCTGCCAGGACAATGACAGCGATGAGAAGACCAGAGATCATGACTGCAACAGTAACTACCAGCCATCTGGAGTTGCATGTCAAGGAGTAACCGTGAGGCTCTGAAACAGAGGGACCCATCTCAATGACAGCAGCAGGCTGGGGCTGCCCTAGAACATGCCCCATTCTGTCCTCCCGCCTCACCCCAGATGCTCTAAGAGAGGTGCCCAGGGGCTCAGGCAAGCTGGGGCTGGCAGGACAGTCCCTCCCCCGGTTCTGCCAGCCAGGCCAGCCAGCTCAGGGCACAGAGATAAGGATCCATATGTTCTAGGGGCAGGAGCCCACCCACCCACCCAGTGCCGGTCCCTGTGGTCTCACCCAGGCAATACGTAGCCCGAGAAGGAGCCAGGCTGAGAGGGGCCAAGGCTGTCACAGGGGGTCTGACCCACCAGCCCAAACGGCCCCTGCCAGCCACACGTCCAGCCAGTCCCTGGGAGCCATGGATCGGGGCCCTGAGAGCCCCAGGGGATCCAACTCCTGCTGCGGTGGGTTTGGGGGGGCATCTGTGTCAGGGGCAGTGGAACCTTCCCAGATGTGGGGAGCCAGGGCCCCTCATTGGCCCCACCCTTTCCTCCAGAGCCCCATCACCAGCCAGGCAGCCGGGAAGGGGGGGGGGCGGGAATTTGAACCCACAATCTCACGCTCTGGAGGCTGAGCCATACCCATTAGGCCAGTGGAGGACCTACCCCACCGCCCTACCTCTAGCAGCTTCCTTGTCACCCTGGGCCTCTCCACTTATCTGGGGCGGGGGCATTGGGAGCAGCCCCTGCAGGCCCTGCCCCCCAGTGGAGAAGCCGGGTCCATGGCTCCCCACAGCTGCCCTTGGGACTGTTATCACAAACTGGCTCTGGCTGGGGAGCAGGGCCTCGGAGCCAGGCCATGGCAAGAGCCACGGTGATGGGCAACCACAGACCCTCCATCTGCTGTGGACAGGAAGATGGGGGGCGGGGCAGGGTGCAGGGATACAGGCCAGGCGCTGCTCTCACCTCCCCACCCAGCGGTTCCCTGCAACTGCCTGGGATCCCTGTGGGGCTCCAGCTGCCAGCCCTGACGGGAAAAGGGGGAAGAGGCAGGGCCAGAGGCTGAAGACAAGGAGGCCCTGGCCCCCACACATGGCCCTTTGGAGCCCCAGGCTGTCTCAGGGTCTCTCTCCAGCCCAGTCCCAGGCAGCGACACCCCGTTACCTGGCTCCCCTCCCCTCTTCTGGTGCAGTGTTTGCAGCGGCACTTGGCTCTCAATATCCCTATCTGTTGCTCCCATGGTCTGTCAGCCATGCTCGGGCTGGGGACGCTGCTGTAGGCGCTGGGCCGGGCTCGGCTCCTCTCTGGTGATGGGCCTGATTCAGGTGCAGCCGGGTGGGTTTCTTGCTCCGGACTGCCCAGTCGAGCTGGAAGCGGAGACAGAACAAGCAGGAGAGGTCAGGGACAATGTTTCCTCTAATTCTTTTTCCACCCATGTGTAGAATCAATTTTGTTCTGTGCACCACACAATGTGCAGATGTGCACTCCCAGCAGAAACAAATGCTGCCGGCTGTGGGCACTCTGCCAATCAGCTGGGCAGCATTGGAATCTCTCCTGGGATGTAAAATTCGGTGTAATTTGTTAACTGGTTAAACTTAATATTTGACTGGTTAACTGATGGGCAGGCAGGGTTGTTAGCTTGGGGGTCGCTGAACTGGGGCTCTCCCCCATCACGGGCAGGAACTGCTCCAGTTTAGCTGCTTCCTGCCCCCAGCGTGGGACAGCCATTTCCAGTCCCAAATGGGACAAGGGCTGGCAGCCCAGTGGCGGGGCCCAGCGTATTCCAGGCTGCGGACCAGGGACTGCTCCCGGGTACCTGATACGTATCACTTACTAAGGGTGAGGCTTATGGGTAACCAGTTTCCCATTCACATTGCTAGTGACACTCAGCTCACAGGGACATAAGAACATAAGAACATAAGAACGGCCGTACTGGGTCAGACCAAAGGTCCTTCCAGCCCAGTATCCTGTCTGCTGACAGTGGCCAGCACCAGGTGCCCCAGAGAGGGTGGACAGAAGACAACGATCAAGCAATTTGTCTCCTGCCATCTCTCTCCAGCCTCTGACGAACAGAGGCCAAGGACACCATTTTATCCCCTGGCTAATAGCCTTTTATGGACCTAACCTCCATGAAATTATCTAGCTTCTCTTTAAACTCTATTATAGTCCTAGCCTTCACAGCTTCCTCTGGCAAGGAGTTCCACAGGTTAACTACACGCTGTGTGAAGAACAACTTTCTTTTATTAGTTTTAAACCTGCTACCCATTAATTTCATTTGGTGTCCTCTAGTTCTTCTACTTAGGGAACTAATAAATAACTTTTCTTTATTGGCCCTCTCCACACCACTCATGATTTTATAGACCTCTATCATATCCCCCCTCAGTCTCCTCTTTTCTAAACTGAAAAGTCCCAGTCGCTTTAGCCTCTCCTCATATGGCCAGTGGAGGACCTACCCCACCTCCCTACCTCTAGCAGCTTTCTTGTCACCCTGGGCCTCTCCACTTATCTGGGGTGGGGGCATTGGGATCAGCCCCAGGTCTGCTCAGAGGGTTGTGAATGGGGGGGATTTGTGGTTTCTCAATCCCTGCCCAGCATCCAACCCCAGCCAGTGGCAGTGCCATGGTGACTGACCCCCCTGGAGTCCCCTCACTGTCTTCCCCCACAGGGCTTCAATGACCTGCTCTACTCCAGAACTGCCCTCCCCCCGCACGAGGATCTGCTCACTGGTGACTGGCGCCAACCTGTGGAGAGGAGAGAAATCCCTCCCCCCGCCCACACACACTCCTGCACTCAAGCTCAAGCAGCAAACCCACCAGGAGGAGAGGGAGATGGGGGGGGAGAGGGGGGAGGAAGCAGCAGCTACACAAGCAACAGAGAGGGGCAAACGGGGGACTGAGTAACATCAAGGCAATTAAAGCACTAGGTCCAAAGCCGCGTTGTCACTGATCCATTGCAGAGAACCTTGTCCGGTTACACTTTGGCTGGTTTCTAAATTCAAGGGCAGCATGCTCAGGGGTAGATAGTAGGGAGGTAATAATGTAGTCGATTAACCGATCAGCAAAACACCCTCCCCCTCCAGTACATTTTTTAGCAGGCTGGCCAGCAGTCCAGCGGTGTCACCTGCCCCTGTTGCAGCTCTGCATTTAAAGTGTATCGGCAGTCAGGCAGACTGGCAGCCCAGATCAGTTCTGGCTCATGCTGGGCCTGGGAGCTCAGACCTTCCCCGGACAGAGGCAACTGCCACCCCACACTGCTGCCTCTGTATCAAAGGCAGCAGCGCAGGGCGACAGGCAGCCGGGTCCGCAGAGGGAGCTGGTTTGTAAACCGGCTCCCCTCGCTGCTGCCTCTGATGCAGAGAGAGCAGCACAGAGCAGCAGCAGGCTCCTTGGGAACAGGGCTGGAGCCCACTGGCAGCCCCTGGAGACTATAGGATAAGAATTAATGCAACTACTTGACTATTCATTTAACTGAAATTTAACATCCTTAGTTGAAAGACCCATCACACCACCACCTACAAGCAGCCAAGCAAGTGTATAAACATCACTGACTCGGATGAGTAGGCTGCCCCCAACCTGCCATAGGAGATTAACGGTAGAAGGGTTTGCAAGGTAAAATGTGATGTAAGGAATTCAAAGGCCTGTGCAAACACTAACGAATGATCAAGTCTTTGCACTTGCACAGAATCTGTTCTTCAGAGATCAAGGGGCTTTGGGTGAGCTTGCTACAGCAATTAAGTCTCCAGCAGTAACTCTCACCATGCTATGTGCACATAGTCAGTAGCAGATGTAGGAATAAAACCGAGGCATCCTGGGTTTTAACTGCTATACAGCTTTCTCCCAGAATTAGGTTTAAAATGTGCTCTGACCATTAGATTGCACTCCCCCAAACTGGAACAAGATTTTTCCATCATTGTGTGGATTTGTCATGCACATATAGAATAAATTTGGTTCTGTGCACTGAGGCATGTACAAATGTGCACCACCAGTAGAAACAGAACCTAGTTTTGGGCCCTCTGCTAATCAGCTGGGCAGCACTGGAATCTCTCCTGTGCAGTCTCACAAGCACCCAGACCATAGGGAACACTGCCTGGGACTTCCAGGAGCCATCTTTTTAGTCACAAAGTGGAACAGTAACTCACCCACCACAACAACTACCGGACAAGCCAAATTGTTTATTTGCTCTCAAGCCTAAATAAGTCTTTCATCCCTTTGCCTGGGGAGAAAAAAAAAAGAAAAAAAAAGAAAAAACTGCCCCTGCCGGCTCCTTAGGGCAAAAAATTAGAAGAGAACCTTGACTTTAATTTTTTTTTAATTAAGCATTTTTCTAGTAGGGGTGTAAACATATCAATGGTTAAGGGATGAGCCAGGGCTACCTCTGGACAGGGGAGAGAAGGCAATTGTAGCCCCCTACCCCACACACATATAACTACTAAAAATATAAGTTGTTAGGTGTTTACTTGAACAGCCCAGTTTAACATCTTTAGTTCCCAGCCTTTGTGGCCACAAAAAAAGTTTGGAAATGTGACCCGGTTCCAACCTAAAGGCTGAGAAGTCACAAGGTGAAACGGGGCAAAAACTACAGAACTATAAGACCTTTTTTTGGAGTCCTGCCCCCTCCAGACTCTCTCTCTCACACTCACTTTTAGGAATGTTGAACAGGAACACCACAGAGAGGACAACTCAGACTCTCTGCGGGACACTTGGAGCGCACTCATTAGAGGGTAAGGTTACAGAGGCTCCCGGGTTCTACCCGCTCCAGTCCCGTTCTCCCTCCCTCAGCTCCGTGGCAGGGGGTTACGGTTTAGGTGCCTGGCTCCGGGGCTGATCGGAGCTGGGGCAGTTCAGTGTCGCTTGTGCCCCCCACCCCGAACCCGGCTGCATTCGCAGGTCCTGGCCCCACAGCGGCCTCTAGCGGGCCCGGGCGGAACTGCAGCCCCTTCGGAAAAGTGTGTCTGTGCCACAGTGAAACTCTGCTCGGCCGGGGCGGGGGGGGGGGGGGGGCAGATGGGGAGACTCCACCCCCCATTATCCTGGGGTCCGCGCGATCCCCTCCCGCCAGGGGGTGAGTCCGCTGCCTGCCCTCCTCCCCCGCTTGCGCCATGCAGCCCGGCGCGGAGCCCCTGTGTGTCCCCCCCCCGGCTCTCACCAGCCCCTCGACAGCGCGGAGGGACCCTGCGGATCCAGCGGGAGGCCGGCGGGCAGAGGCAGGTCCCAGGCCCGCTGTCGCTGCCAGCCCCGGGATTGGTGCTGCCCGGAGTAGGGGCGGGGGCCGCTGTGACACGGAGCCGGGCCGCCCTATGAGCGCGCAGCGCGGCAGCCTCGCAGGGCAGCGCCTGTTTTCCTGGACATGCCGCAGCTGCTGCGTCCCCTCCCTCGCCGCAATCCGCCTCTCCCTCCCGGCCGCGCCTGGCCGCTGGGTGGGTGGGTGAGCGGGCCTGGCTGCGTGGCAGTTTCCAGCCGTGGGACCCCCCCCAGCCCCCCACCTGCGTGTGTGTGTGTGTGTGGGGGGGGGGGGGAGGTTACTTTAATTCACTAATAACCAAAGTGGGGAGGCTGGGACCGCCCCGGAGTCTGACTTCCCGGGGGCTGAGTTGTTCTCCCTGCCCCTCGCACCAGGTGCTGCTTGTGCCCTCAGACCTGCCTGTCAGTGGGGGGGGGAGGTTACTTTAAGTAACTAATAACCAAAGTGGGGAGGCTGGGACCGCCCCGGAGTCTGACTTCCCGGGGGCTGAGTTGTTCTCCCTGCCCCTCGCACCAGGTGCTGCTTGTGCCCTCAGACCTGCCTGTCAGTGGGGGGGTGTTGCGCAGTTGGGAGGCAGCACATTGCAGTGACCACCACACAAAGCAGCAAACGGACCAGCCTGGCATCCCCCCCCCCCCCACTCCCTAAGGCCCCTGCCCAGCCCTGCCCCACATCGGGGATGTAAACAAGTCCTGGGCTACTCAATAAGCCTAAGCAAGTATGAGAGGCAGCAGAGGGCAGAGCCAGAGAGTGGTTACCCCAGAACTCTGCCCCCTCTATCAGACAGAGCAGGAGATAGGGGAGACTGCGGGGCAGCAACCCCAGCCCATGGCCAGCCCAGACTGCCACACAGTGGCTGCTGGATCTGGCATGAGCCAGGCTCAAGCAGTCCCAGTTCACACCAGTCTGGGATGCTGCTCCTCAGTATTTGAAATGTAGGAAGAGCCCAGTGGCTCTTATAACATTTAAAACGCAAAGCCGCCATGGTCCAGAGCTCAGTCCTGGCTCCATCCAGCTCCCACTGTGGCTCTGCAGAGGGCCCTCTTATCGACTACACAGTTAGCCAGATAACCACGATTTAACATCCTTCCTCCACACTGAAGCTCTGAACTTGGAGGAGAGGAATAAGAATGCCCTACTGGGTTAGACCAAAGGTCCATCTATCCCTGTATCCTGTCTCCTGACTGTGGCCAATGCCAGGTGCCCCAGAGGGAAGAAACGCAACAGGTAATCTTTACATGATCCCTCTCCTGTCATCCATTTCAAGACACCCAGAGGCTAGCGACATCATTCCTACCCATCCTGGTTAATATCTAAGGATAGACCTAACCTCCATGAATCTATCTAGCTCTTTTTCGAACCCTGTTAAAAATCCTAGTCTTCACAACATCCTCTGGCAAAGAGTTCCCCTAGTGGGGCTACTGTAAGTAGAGTGGTCATATTTCCCCATGCCTGATACAGGACGGGGGGCTGCCGGTAGGGTTGCCAGATGGTTGTAACAAAAATACGGAACACCACACCCCCCCCCCAAAAAAAAACTAGGAAAAAAATCTGTTGAAGGGAAAAAGGTGGGGAGGGGGGAGACCAAGGTTGTTGAGGAAAAAGGACTCAAACAGCATTAAAAGCCCTTTAAAATTTAGTGCAGGGATAGGAACAGGGGAGCAGTTAAGGACTAAGACCCAGGTGGAAGCATTGCTTCCCCTAGGTCTTTTGGCCGGCAGCCATTTTGTGCCGGTAGCCTTGGGGAACCAGGTAAGCTTGGGGGCTGGAGTCGGGAGGTTGGGGATGTTGTGAGCCGGGAGGTTGGGGATGTTGTGAGCCAGGGGAGGCCTCAAAGGGTGGGGGCGCAGGCCGGGCGCTGAGTGTGTGTAGGGTTGCCAGGTGCCCGGCATTTTAGTTTAGGTGTCCAGTATTCTCTGAATTTTTTTAACGAACAGGAGGTGAAAATACTGGACTGTCCGGGTGAATACCAGACACCTGGCAACCCTAGCTACCAGCACTTGGGGCTTCAGCCCCACTGGGGAAGGAGAGTCACTGGCACTCAGAGCTTCAGCCCCACTGGAGGATGGAAGGAGCCACCAGTGCTCGGGGCTCCAGTTTGCAGGTGATACCAAGCTGGGAGGGGTGGCAAGTGCTTTTGAGGACAGGGTCGTAATTCAAACTGACCTGGACAAACTGGAGTAATGGTCTGAGATCAATAGGATGAAGTTCAATAAGGACAAATGCAAAGTGCTCCACTTAGAAAGGAACAATCCATTTCACACATACAGAATGGGAAGTGACTGTCTAGGAATGAGCCCTGCAGAAGAGGATCTAGGAGTCATAGAGGACCACAAGCTAACTAGGGGTCAACAGTGTGATGCTGTTGCAGAAAAAGCAAACACGATTCTGGACTGCATGAACAGGAGTGTTGTGAGCGAGACCCGAGAGTGTTCTTCCACTCTACTCTGCGCTGATTAGGCCTCAGAGCATTGTGTCTAGTTCTGGCAACACATTTCAAAAGTTGTGAGAAATTGGAGAATGTCTAGAGAAGAGCAACAAAAATGATTCAAGGTCTACAAACATGAGCTAGGAGGGAAGACTGAAAGAACTGGGCTTGTTTAGTTTGGAAAAGAGAAGACAGAGGGGACATCATAGCAGTTTTCAAGTATCTAAAGGATGTTACAAGGAAGAGGGAGAACAATTATTCTCCTTGGCCTCTGGTGATAGGACAAGAAGCAAGAAGTGATCACTTAATATTTCGGCTGAAGCACAAAGACAAACTGAAAATCCAAAATAGCAACAAATAATAATCATAAACCCAGGCAAAAATGAGTTGAAAAGAAACCTTGTAACATCATTTTAAGATTTTCCCCCTTTCATATTTGCAGAAGAGATTACAATAGAGTAGGTTAAAGAGTAAGATTATTTACAAAATGGAATGCTTAAACACACAGATTATGTTGTGAAACTCTAACTCTCAATATGCAGTGCCAAAAAGTCAAAATCGTTCTTAGTACCTCGACCTATCCAGGGCTTCTAAATGACTATTTCTTAAACCTCTGCTCAGAAATTGGAAAATTTTGGCAATAGCCAAAACCAGCAATAAAATTCCTAGCTTCGAAGCACACATTCAGGGGCAATTTTTCCCTCCATATTTTGTATAGTCACTTCCCTAAGCCAAAGGGACAGGCTCAGGGTATGTCTACACTACCCCGCTAGTTCGAACTAGGGTGGTAATGTAGGCATACCGCACTTGCAAATGAAGCCCGGGATTTGAATTTCCCGGGCTTCATTTGCATAAGCCAGCTGGCGCCATTTTTAAATGCCGGCTTGTTCGAACCCCGTGCCGCGCGGCTACACGCGGCACGGGGTTCGAATAAGCCGGCATTTAAAAATGGCGCCGGCCGGCTTATGCAAATGAAGCCCGGGAAATTCAAATCCCGGGCTTCATTTGCAAGTGCGGTATGCCTACATTACCCCGCTAGTTCGAACTAGCGGGGTAGTGTAGACATACCCCCACTGTCATAAATCCTGCAAATTAAACGCCCATTTCTGCAAACTCTTGCACATAATTAACTTGAAGCCCATAAATTATCCCACTGATTTAATAATAGAGAGGTAGCCGTGTTAGTCTGCTCTTGCTAAAACAAAAGGAAAATCTATGTAGCACTTTAAAGACTAACATGATATTTTACTAGGTGATGAGCTTTCTGTGGGCCACACCCACTTCTTCTGAGTGGGGCTAATCAGGTGTGTAAACCAAAGCATATGCAACCCCAGAGAAGAGCAACCAAAATGATGAAAGGTCTAGAAACCATGGAGCTATGAAGGAAAACTGAAAGAACTGGGTTTAGTTTAGAAAAGAGAAGACTGAGGCTATGTCTACACCACACTTTTTTTTTTGTGGAAAAGTGTATGCAAACTGTGCTCCACAATATGCGAACCTTTTTCCAAAACTCTTATCAGAAAAGGCTTTTCCAAAATTTGGCCTGTCTACATTGAGGAAAACAGGGCTTCCGAAAGAGCGCCTCTGCGCTTCAGCAAAAAAAAAAAAAAAAAAAAAAAGCAGAAGAGCAGACGTGTTCCCTGGATGCAGCGGAGATTTTTCGGGATACCTCTGGTACTCCTAAAACACTCTGCAGTCTAGACGTACCCTGAGAGGGGACATGACAGCAGCTTTCACATGAAAGAGGGAGGAAAAAAAGAATAGATCTCAGACAACAGGACAAGAAGCAATGTGCTCAATTGCAGCAGGGGAGGTTTAAGCTGGATATCAGGAAAAGCTTCCTGTCAGGGTGGTTAAACACTGGAATAAATTGCCTAAGGAGGTTGTGGAGTCTCCATCACTGGAAATATTTAGGAGCAGGTTGGACAGGCACCTGTCAGGGATGGTCTAGACCAGGGGTTCCCAACCTTTTTCGGTCCCTGTGCCTCCTTGGCTTTTAGTAAACCTTCCCATATCCCCTATTCAATATGAAAGGAAAAATTCTAGATTCTAGAATCCACAACTTTTTTCACTAACACTAGTACTTTTGGAATATTTCAGTTAGGATCATCTAGTTATTTACCCCAAATATTCCCCGTACCGCCTTGACAAGCTTCTTATACCCTCTGGGGGTACGTGTACTCCAGGTTGTGAACCCCTGGTCTAGACGGTGCTGGTTCCTGCCCTGAGGGCAGGGGACTGGACTCAATGGCCTCTCCACATCCATTCCGGTTCTAGGGTTCTATGATTCTGACTTACCCAGCATTGCCTGGGTCCATCCCAGAGGCAGGGAGACCTTACAGGCCCATGCCTTGAGAAGTGGGGGGACCTGGCAGGGGGTCTGGGCTGGAGGGGGGTTGACCTGTAGGTTGGGAGGCCAGCCTGGGGCCAGAGGCTGGGGCCATACAACCCTCCCCCACCGGCACTCTCCAGGCCCAGTCCAGGGATAGGAGGGGAGGTGAGGCCATGCAAGCAGGCTGGCCACAGCAACATTGGGTAGCCTGGCAGTGCTGGTGTGGGGGCTGCCGGTGGTTGGGGAGCGTAAGCAAGAAGCAGCAACATTATCTCCCCTCAATGTGAGCAACCTTGTTTGTCTGAGGGAATGGCTGAAGTAGGACTGAATGGTCTTTGTAGACTCTAAAGCCTGACATTATTTTGTTTTTCAATGCAGGGGTTTTGGTTGTTTTTCTTTTTACATGGTTACATATTGCTATAACTTCAACTTTCATGATGAAGAAATTCCACTTCAGTACTTGTAATGGGGAAACTGAAAAATACTAGCTGTTGGTTTGTGCAATGCAAGTCTTTGTAATAAAAAATAAACAAAGTGAGCACAGTCCACTATGTATTGTAATTGAAATCAATATATTTAAAAATATAAAAAACCCAAAATATTTAAGTAAACAGTATTCAATTATTGTTTAGCAGTGAGATTAATCACATCATTAAAACTTATTTGTGATTAATCGCTTGACAATCCTAATTTTTATTGAAAAGCGATTGACTAAAATAGAATAATAGAACACCAGAGCTGGAAGGGACCTCGAGAGGTGGAGTCCAGTCCCTTTGCCTTCCTGGCAGGTCCAAACACTGAATAAATAATAACGTAAATAACAGCAGTAATATGGTCTGTGAGAGAAAGTCCGCAGATTTTATTTGTGTTTACTAAAGATACGTGCGATAGCATGGGAAGTATGTCTCATCTGTTACTGCAATGTTGGTGTCCGAACTATCGCGCTGTCTAATCTCCTCATTGTTCTAAATTTACATATAAACTCAAACGGGGCTTTAACTGGCATTTGCAGATTTTTTTTTTCCTTTATATACTAACTAGAAGATTTGTATCCAGTTTTGCTCTGTTCTTAACTTCAAATCAGGTTTGCTTTTGCTCTCTCAAATTTACAGTCAACATGTGACAAGCTTCAGCCAGCAGATGGCTCCCTACGTCACAAAATAAGAGCCCTGTGGTTTGGTCTGTAACTCAGTTAATTTCTGTTTTTCCTCACTTCAGTCACTGCTTGGGGGTGGAGCTGGGGAGGAGGGGTTCAGGCTGGGGCTGTCCAAGGGAGAGAGGAGATCTCAGCCCCCTTCTCTTTGCAGCAACTTGGGGCCACATGAAAAGCGCCTCTCTGTGGTCACTGCAGGTCCTGCAGGCACAATCAGAGAAAGGGTTCATGTCCCCATGCTGGGGCAGGTCCAGGTTAGTCTGACCCCTGCACTCCCCAGCCAGAGTGAGGAATGCAGCAAACTCTGCACTTTCCCCTGGCTCCCTGACCAAGGGGAGCAGCCAGCAATGTTCCCCTAGGATTGGGAGGGAAGTGTCAGCCCCCTCTGGCTCCCTAGAGGACAGCGGGGGGGGGGGGATGGGAGGTTTGGGGCTGCCTAGGACAGTCCTGATCCGGGGAGGGGCGCGTCCCCAGCCAGCCCCTTTCACCTGCTGGGTGATTCTGTCTCTTTCCTGTATGGTTTCCTGAGAAGCAACCCCATTCTGGGCATGGCACAACCAAACCTGACCCTGTATTAAGTTATGGTAAGAAGAAGCTGCCCACTGAATTCAGAGGTCCTTGCCTCTAAATGGCCCCCTCAAGGATTGAACTCACAACCCTAGGTTTAGCAGGCCAATGCTCAAACCACACTAAATACATTTGTTTTTTCACACTAAACAAGTCACACTGCACTGAGCCTAGGCAAGAGCAGCATAAGGACCGTTTTGTAAGCATGGGAACTGATTAACAAGTAAAATGCAAGTGAGGTAAAAGAGTCAATCTTACAGCTCCACTCCTGCAAAGACTCTCACATGCTTGCTCTGTGGGCTGCCTCCTGGGAGGAAGTTTTGGCAGAACTGGGCCTCCTACAGCCAGTTGGGACACTTGTGCTGAAGGGACATCTTGGTAAAATGCTTTTTTTAAAAGCCCCCAGCTCTTGATAAAGTCCCACCCTCCCCCAACACCCCCACCTGACTGAGCTCTGCCCATTCACCCCCACTCCCTCGTCCACCCCCCCCCCCCAATTCTCCTCCTAATCCCACTGGGCTCTAACAAACGGCTTGCAGGGGCGACTTTTATCCCGATGCCTCAGATTTGGGTAAATGCAAAAAAAATCGGTGTAAAAATGGTGCAAAAACTGGATCCAAGATCCAACTGCTGCTGTAGGACAAATCGGAGCTGAGCTCGTCACGCGCGCTGTGAGAGGCCCCCAAAGCCTGCCCTTGGGGGCTGTCAAAATAACAACAGGGCTGTAGCTGTAACACTGGGATCTTTAGAATAACCCCCCTGTCCGCCCCCCCACCAGCCCCAGCTCCAGCATCCCCATTGCTGCGGGGGAGGAGGGGGTCATTTGCCCAGGGCACTGCGGCGTGGGAAGATCGCAGCTCACCCCCACCAGGGACACCGCGGCTGCAGCAGCCCGGACAGATCACGTCCCGGCTCCATCCCCCGCTCTTGGCGCCTCAACTGAAGGGGGAGCCCGCGCGCTCCATGCACAGGCACGTCTCCTTCCAGGACTAAAGCAAGAAAACGCGCGAAAAAGCCTGGGGCGTGGCCTTTATTAGCCTACTGCTGCTCGATTGGACAAGACGTCAGGCGCCTGCCTGCATCAGCTGTTCCATTGATTGAACTTTCCCGGGAGGGCGGGACATTTGATATTATACTGAGCAGATTAGCATAAAGCGCGCCAAATCCCTGAAAGAGGACAAAGCCCTTAAGTCTCCCACCCACGCGTGCCGGGAGCAGACAGCCCGGGCCCAGTGCAGGGGGCAGCACCCGGCCAGCGAACCAGGGGATCGACCTTCAGTGTCTCGCCCCGCCCTGGGCGTAATTAACCTGTCACCAAGAGGCCGCCGCGCCTGTTGCATTTCACCCCCACGCGCTGCACCCAGCTGCTTTGCCCGGCTCTACCCATTCAGATCACGAGCTCCTGGAAGGGAGGCCCAGCGTGGGTTAGCAAGGAGAGGGGCAGCTAAGTGATTAGCTCGCCCAATGACGGTGTCCCTTAAAATAGCGCCCCCCCAATGTGTGGGGTCCCCCCTCAGTGACAGTCTTCACAGGGCAGCTAGTGGAGTCTCTCTCCTGCCCTTGGTGGGACGTTTTAGCCCCTCCGGTGGCTGCGCTGCGGGATGCTGCTCTGAGGCCTGGAAGTTGGTGGGCAAGGAGAAACTGGAGAGTGAGTGGGGAGTATGACCTAAGTTGTGGGGCACCAGGGGGGGAAAGGCACAGCTCAGGCCGAGGGTGTGACCCACAGTTCAGTCCATTAGGGAGACACTGGGCTACTGATCACTGCTTGGAACTGCTTCCCTTTCACTGCACCCATTAATAACAGGAAAAGATTAACAGTAATAGAGCGGTTGCCCTGTTAGTCTGATCTTGGTAAAACAAAAGGAAAAATGATGTAGCACTTTAAAGACTAACAAGATAGTTTATTAGGTGATGAGCTCTTGTGGGGCAGACCCACTTTGTCTGATTTCAGACACTGAGTAAAGCTCACAGCCCTGCCCACCTTGGCTCATTGCCACCCATGGGCCTGCCCTCCAGGGACTCAGCCGTGTCTTTTTCGCATCCAGCTACACTTTTGGCCTTCACCGCAATGACAGTGCCACCGGCTCATGTGTGAAAAATGTCTCCATTGGTTTGTATACAACCCGCTGCCTATTTATTTCATCAGGTGAGAGGGGTTGGTCGGTGGAAGGGGCAACGTTTTCTGATTGTCAAACCAGCTCCCAGCTACAGAAACTGCTTCGGACCCCCCGGGAAGTTACAGCCCGGCCTGCGGTCGGCTACACTGGCGCACTAGGCACCTGCAGGGCGCAGTTGACATCCCCCCGTCCAGCAGCGGCCAGGCCGGGTCCCTGTCTGGCGAGGCGGGTCTGGGAACCCGAGCAGAAACGAGCGAGTCCCGCCCCTTGCTGAAAGGCAGCAGCGGCTCCACCCCTCCCCCAGAAGCTCCCCAACCCAAGAGCTGCAGCGACACTGGGGCGCAGGCTGGCTCCAGGGTCCGCTCCGCGCTGGTGAGCGCTGGGGACCCGGGTTGGGGGGCAGGAGGGGGCGGGACTCGCCGCGCTCAGAGCCGGGCTGCGGGGCGCTCTGGGGGGCAGGGGAGGGGCTGGGAGACGCGCGGGGAGGGGGAGTCACCCCATGTCGGGGATCACGCGGACCCCAGGATAATGGCGGGGGGGGGGGATTTGCTTCTCCCCGGGGCCGGGCCCGAGCTGCCGGGAGCGGAGTCCGCTTGGGGCGGGCGTGGCCTGGGGGGCAGCCCCACGGGCAGGGGGTGAGGGAGGGGGCGACACACACAGCGCCCGGGGGCTGTGGCTGTATTGGGGGGCGGGGCGCCCTTTGCTCCCCCTGGGGCGGGCTGGGCGCCGCTCCGAGCTGGGTCCGGGCGGGCGGGTGCGAATGCGCTGCCCGGGGGCTGCCGCTCCAGCCACAGGAGCCCGGGTGAGCTAGAGCAGAACGGAACCAAGGGAGCAAAAACATGGCGGTGCTGCTGCGATCTGTGGTTTCTCCTGTAGTTTCCTGCGCTCACAGCCCGCCTCAGTGTTGCACACAGGAGGTGAGAGGTTGCAATTACATACACAAGAACGTAAGAACGGCCGTACTGAGTCAGACCAAAGGTCCATCCAGCCTAGTAGCTTGTCTGCCCACAGTGGCCAGTGCCAGGTGCCCTGAGCGGGTGGACTGAAGACAATGATCAAGCGATTTGTCTCCTGCCATCTCTCTCCAGCCTCTGACAAATAGAGGCCAGGGACACCATTCCTATCCCCTGGCTAATAGCATTCCATGGACCTAACCTCGATGAAATTATCTAGCTTCTCTTTAAACTCTGTTATAGTCCTAGCCTTCACAGCCTCCTTTGGCAAGGAGTTCCACAGGTTGACTGCACAGTGTGAAGAAGAAGGTTCTTTTATTAGTTTTAACCTGGCACCCATTAATTTCATTAGATGTCCTCTAGTTCTTCTATTATGGGAACAAGTAAATAATAACTTTTCTTTATTCACCCTTTCCACACCAATCATGATTTTATATACCTCTATCAAATCTATTCAATTTCTCCTCTTTTCCAAACTGAAAAGTCCCAATCTTTTTAGCCTCTTCTCATATGGGACCTATTCCAAACCCCTCATCGTTTTAGTTGCCCTTTTCTGAACCTTTTATAATGCCAAGATATCTTTTTTTAGGTGAGTAGACCACATCTTTACACAGTATTCAAGATGTGGGTATACCATAGATTTATATAGGGGTAGGAAGATACTCTTTGTCTTATTTTCGATTCCTTTTTTAATAATTGCTAACATCCTTTTTGACTGCCTCCACACACTGCATGGATATCTTCATAGAACTATCCATTATAACTCCAAGGTCTCTTTCCTGATTAGTTGTAGCTAAATTAGCCCCCATCATATTGTAAGTATAGTTGGGGTTATTTTTTCCTATGTGCATTACCTTACACTTATCCGCATTAAATTTCATTTGCCATTTTGTTGCCCAATCACTCAGTTTGGTGAGATCTTTTTGAAGTCCTTCACAGTCTGCTTTGGTCTTGACTATCTTGAACAGTTTAGTATCATCTGCAAACTTTGCCACCTCACTGCTCACCCCCTTCTCCAGATCACTTATGAATAAGTTGAACAGGATTGGTCCTAGGACTGACCCTTGGGAGACACCACTAGTTACCCCTCTCCATTCAGAAATTTTACCATTTATACCTATCCTTTGTTTCCTGTCTTTTAACCAGTTCTCAATCCATGAAAGGACTTTCCCTCTTATCCTATGACAACTTAATTTACATGAGAGCCTTTGATGAGGGACCTTATCAAAGACTTTCTGAAAATCTAAGTATACTATATCCATTGGATCCCCCTGTCCGCATGTTTGTTAACCCCTTCAAAGAACTCTAGCAGATTAGTAAAACATGATTTCCCTTTGCAGAAACCATGTTGACTTTTGCCCATCAAATTATGTTCTTCTATATGCCTGACAATTTTATTCTTTAATATTGTTTCAACTAATTTGCCTGATATTGACTTTAGACTTACCGGTCTGTAATTGTCAGGGTCACCTCCAAAGCCCTTTTTAAATATTGGTGTCATATTAGCTATCTTCCAGTTATTAGTTACGGAAGCTGATTTAAAGGATAGCTTACAAACTAGTGTTAATAGTTCTGCAATTTCCCATTTAAGTCCTTTCAGCATTTACTTCTGTGGAGAGGGGAATCTCTTCGACATACAATTTCCCTTGGGATGATGTGGAGGAGATAAATGGGACGGAGCAGTATGTTCCTTTCCCTCTTGCCCAAGTGAAGGGATTAAGGACCCATCCAGCTCGGGAGAGCAAATAAATAATTGACCATGTCCAGTGGTAGTCGCTGCTGTAGTTGTTGCTGGTCTGCATGTTGTGGTGGGCGAGTTACTGTTCCACTATGTGACTAGAAGAAGGATGGTCCCCAGGAGCACACATCTTAAACCCAGCTCTGAGAGAAAGCTGTGTAGCCTTTAAACCACACATGCCTGGATTCTGTTCCTACAGCTGCTACTGGCTGTGTGAACATGGCATGTGTTGTGTACTGTCTATACCTTAATTTGATCCTCTCTGTGATGACTGTAAGCAAGCTAACCCAAAACACCTTGAGATCTGTGGAGAACAGGTTCTGTGCAAGTGCAAAGAATCGATAGTCCATAGCAGTGGTCCCCAACGCGGTGCCCGTTGGTATCATGGCGCCTGCCAGGGCATTTATGTGCGCCCGCCGAGTGATCAGGGCCGGCCCAAGCAATTCTTGCACCCCAGGTGCACGGTGCATGCATGGCCCCACCCCCGGGTGCCCGGCAGCCCCAAAAGGTTGGGGACCACTGGTCCATAGGGTTTGCAAAGTCCGTGGAATTACGTAAATCTGCAAAAGTGACTAAGAGTCCAGTGGCACCTTTATAGGCTAACAGATTTATTGGAGCATAAGCTTTCATGGGCAAAGACCCACTTCATCAGATGCATGTAGTGGAAATGTCCAGAGGTAGATATAAATATGCAGACAAGAATAAGGCTAGAGATAATGAGGTGAATTCAATGAGGGAGGATGAGACCCACTTTTAGGAGCTGATCTGGAGGCGTGAACACCAAGAAAGGAGAAACTGCTTTTGTAGTTGGCCAGCCATTCACAGTCTTTGTTTAATCCTAAACTGATGGTGTCAAATTTGCAGATGAACTGTAGCTCAGCAGTTTCTCTTTGACGTTTGGTCTTGAAGTTTTTTTGCTGCAGGATGGCTACCTTTAAATGTGCTACTGTGTCCTGGGAGATTGAAGTGTTCCCCTACAGGTTTTTGTATATTACTATTCCTGATATCTGATTTGTGTCCGTTTATTATTTTCCGTAGGGACTGTCCAGTTTGGCCGATGTATATAGCAGAGGGCCAATGCTGGCACATGATGGCATATATTACCTTGGTAGCTGTGCATGTGGATGAACCAGTGATGTTGTGGCTAATCTGGTTAGGTCCTGTGATGGTGTCGCTGGTGTAGGTATGTGGCACTGAGATTTGTTGCATGGATTGGTTCCTGTACTTGATTGAGCTGCAGGATGCAGTGGCACCCAGTGGAGGCTCTCAGTATTGCACTAGGGTTTGCAAAGTCGCTGGGATGTGCTGTGTCACACCCACACCCAATGGAGACTCCCAGTATTGCAAGAAAATTAAAAAAAAACAACAACAAATAATATAGTACAATGTTTCTCAACCAGTGATACCAGAACCCTCAGGGGTAATTGAGAGAAGTCTGGGGGGTACATCAAAACAGCTGAAAATTGAATTTGTTTTATAGTGCTTTATTTTTGTACTTTTTACCCCCCAAAATTTCATTGCCCACCTAGCTACAATTAAGTTGTTTAAACAGATGCGTTGCAATGGCAGAAAAAAAATTTGTTTGCCTGAAAATGGTAGGTACTGAGGGGAGGTGTGTACTTGTATTATTTATTTATTTTTGGGAAAGAGGTACTTTATAAAAAAAGAAAAGGTTGAGACACTGATCTACTGACACCTTAGAGACTAACAAAACAAATTGTGGAAGATAACAAGCCTTCACTCTGTGTTTAAGCAACAAGTTGCCAGAGGCAGTTTATTCAAGCAATATTGCAAGGGAAGACATCCATAAGTGGATCTTCAAATACAAAACAATTAACCAATAAATATACCTTTCTGTTACATATAACATTAAACAATTACTTCCCTGCCCACTCAGTTCCCATCAGACACTGTCTTATCTCCAAGGTTCTCACTGAGGTCAGCATTCCACTCTTATCTTGGAGAGCGAGACAGAGAGGCGAAGGCAGCGTCTCTTCTAGCTCTTGGGTTAGCAGGAGTCAGTGAACCAGACTCTTGCTCTGCTACTGACAGACCCTGAAAGGGCCACCCAAAACCCCTCTCCCTTAGTCCTGCTTCCACACTCCCCGCTTTTGTGCTCTAGGCACAACTACTTCAAATCTCTATAATCATTAAACATTGTATTTCTGTTTTAACATCGAGAGGTCTGTTTTAACATCCTCACAGGTATGGATTGGTTGTAATGGTAATACAAGATTAGTATGAACATGAAAACTATTTCCATTAGTACATCCTCTATAACAACAATAAAATAATCCTACAATAAGCAAAAGCAATACAATCATTAATATCCCCGCAATAATTCTATAATGGGGTTGCTGCATAGCCTTAGTTACATAACATGATACATCATAATTAGTACACAGGAGGGATGTTCTATAGACTGTTTGGAAAGTATGTGCCTCAGTTTGATAGGTATTTTGGAGAACATGAATTTGACCCTGTAATTCAGAGATTTTCTGGACCTCTGGTATAATTGAAAGTAATTTTTGGAATCGGTCAGGTACTAGAGTAGTCCAATCAAGGGATATTTGGAATCTAAGTGTTGTTCGTAGGACCTTGTCTGCGGGCCAGTAAATGACATGATTTCCCATAACAGTGGTGAGATGAAAGTGCATGTCTTGTAAGGTGGTGGTGTTAACATGTACGCAGCTATCATGAGCTTTTGTGGGCACAGCCCACTTCTTCAGATGACAGGAGTGTTGAAAGTCCAGATGCAAGTTTTGTTAGTCTTTAAGGTGCTACTAGACTATTGGTTGTTTTTAAAATTTTTCCTGTTACAGACCCACACAGGTACCCCTCTGAAGCTTTTGAGTCAGAGAATGATGAAAATGGGCAGTACAGCTCCCCAGATGTGTGTCAGTGCATTAGGCTAAAGCAGTGGAACCTGTGAACAGAGCTTCTTTGTAACTTGGAACCAAACATTAGGGTTTTTCTTTCAAAAGTTGACAGCCAAACATGGATTTAACAGCTTAGACACTTTACAGTGCAGAAGCCACATGCTACATTTCACCATCTGAATTCCAAGCAAACAAGCACAGAAGCAGTTCCCCTATTTTGCCATCTCTCTTGAAACTCTTCCTTTCTGTTTTTAGAGGTTTACCTTTAACACAGTATTGGTGTTACTAACTGAGGTTCTGCTGTGTGTGCCATCTAGAAAAGCCCATGCAGAGAGATCATAAATAATGGAGAAGACCAAGGCTGCTGTATGGCTGGTGAGCTCTGCTGGCTGGCTGTAGGCCCTGTAAGTTACAGCTAGGGTTGCAGATCCCTTACAGAGCTCTTCCTGTCCTTGCGACAAGCCCCTCCTAATGTAACAGAGCTCTGGAAAAACTTAAACTAAGGATGTTAAAATGCAGTTAATTGACTAGTTGAGGAAATTTCCATTGGCTAGTAGATAGGCACTTCCACATTCCTCCTTTGAAATGTACAAAAGCCCCATGAGGAACTGTCCCTGAAATAACACAAAAATAATCAAGTGGCAGACTACTTAGTGCGGCGGTATAAGTTGGTGACAACAGTGGTAATACGCATGAGTGGATGAATAGACGTGGTCACAGTACTCCTCTGCTCACTCACGTGTTTATCTTTGTGTTTTAACAAACTGCAGCGACTCACGTTGCTAGAGATCTTGTGTTGCTAGATATCTAATCTGACATTGATGACCCAGCTCCAACAAAAATAATTGACTTTGCCACCACCACCTGAAATGCAATCCCCACCTTTTCCATTATTTTTAATGGGAAAACTGATCCTGCAAAACACGTTTTCACTTAGCATGAACATTTTCAGAAATGCATCTATAGTGTTAAATGAGGAATTACTGTACTAACAGTGACAGTAAGGCTCAGCCTGCCAATCAGTGCTTCTCCAGACTATTCATGGTTTGGGGCAGGCATGTCAAACTCAAAGCCTACTGAGGGCCGCACAACAAAAACTGATAGCTTTCAGGGCCACCCAGGGTTCCCAAATGTTTGATGAGCACAAAACAAACAAACAAAAAAACCCCCAAAACATTTAAGGTGCCAGGCAGAAGGCACCAATACCAGATACCTGGCTTTTAGGTATATTTTATAATATTATAATAATTTGATGTGTCCTTATTAAATTTGTCCTTATAATTTATTTGTCCTTATTTAAAAAAAAAAAAAAAGTAAATTAATTTTACATAATTTTTAATTTAAATATAAATGTAAGGCACTTTTAAATTGTGCATATGATACATAACTTGTTTTGTTGAAATAAAAAGTATAGACCATGGTTAATCAAATAGAACAGGCTTCTGTGAAAATTTCAGATACTTCGTAAGCTTGAGATTTTGCATAAAGATATTATTCAAGCAATTACAAAAAACGGATATATTTATTGATTATAAAATTTATATAATTTTTTTATTTGGGAATAAATAAATAAAAAACAAAATTTTAACAAAATATCCCTCCTCCGCTCCCCAGAGCCAGGCCCACCCAATCTAATGCCCCCTCCCCAAGCCAGACACACCCAAGCCTCTCCCCCCCAATACCTGGGTCCTGGAGTTGATGTTGTTGCCTGAGGCGCTGGGGTAGCGTGTGCACAGTGGCCTGCTGTGAGTTCCTGCTGGAGAGCCCAGAGCAGAGGGCCTAACCAGCCGTGAGCATGTGCGCAGAGCAGCCCAGCTAGGGTTGCCAGGTGTCTGGTATTCTACTGGACAGTCAGTTAATAATGTTCTGTTACTTCATTGGCAGGAACATTCCTGGGCCTATGGACACTGTGCAATGTCTGGTATTTTCTGTTTTCCAGCTGGGCGCCGGATGGAAGCTGGGCAGGGGAGTGGTTGGGAGGCGGGGTGCGATTGGCACTGGGAGTGATGGTTTGGGGAAGAGGGGAAGCCCTCTCCCTGCTCGTGCACGATCGACAAGCTCGCGTGGAGCCACAGCTGGACTTGCTTTGCCGGGACCATGTGCAGGACGGGCAAAAACCTGGGATCTGCAGGTGCCCGGGTCAGTCCTGCTTCCCACCGGCTGATTCACTTCCTGCCCCAAGGCTAGCCCCCCTCTGCCCGGCCCACCCTCCCCCAAACCCTGCTTTCTGCTGGCCAGTTCTCGTCCTCTCAATTTCCCTCAGCCAGCCCTGCTCCAGTTCCCCCCCTCCCACCCGCTGCCAGCCGTCCCTGATCAGCTCTGCTTCCCACCGGCCACCCCTCCACCGATCTCCCCTGACCTCCCCCCCTCCCTCCGACCAGCCCTGCTTCCTGCCTGCTGCCCCCGTCCCCTGATCTCCCCCGGCCAGCCCCGCTCCCATAGGCCGCCCCGTCCCAATATCCCCCAGCCAGCCCCGCTGCCCCCGACTTCCTCCCCTGCAACAGCTCTGCTTCCTGCCAGCCACCCCTCCCCCCCGATACACCCCCAGCTGCCCCCAACCCCTCTCCCGACCAGCTCTGCTTCTCCCTCCCCACTTCTGGCCAGTCCTGCTTCCCTTCCAATCAAATGTGTCCGGTATATTTTTTGAGACTATCTGGTAACCCTAGGCCCAGCTGGCTGTGAGCAGGCACTTGGCCATGTGCTCCAAGCATCCCCCACTTCATTCTTTTATAAAATGTTCTGGCGGGCTGCAAAAAATTTCGATCGGGCCACATGCAGCCCTCCAAACGCCAGTTTGACAAGCCTGGTTTGGGAATACAGTTACTTCATGTGCAGCACCTTGAAGCAAACAGCCCTTTTGTTCCAGGTGTCATCCAAAAACCTAGAATCCTTCCAGTTTGTCTGACTGGATCGCAGGGATGGGTGGGGGAGGTTCTGTGGCCTGTGATGGGCAGCAGGTCAGATTAGCTGCTCGTGATGGGCCCTGCCAGCTTTACAGTCTGCACTTTGCTAAATAATGTTCTGTTACTTCATTGGCAGGAACATTCCTGGGCCTATGGACAGTCTCTCCCTGCGCACTGACTGATCAGATGAGTATTATCCAGTCACTCACCTCTTCCTCCAGCAAACTGTTCCCAGCCTTGGCTCTCTCTAGGTTACTGTTGGTTCTTTAGAGGATCTTTCTGCTCTTTCCCCTCAGGTCCAGCTCCAAGATCAACTCACCATTTGTCCCAGTTAATGACAGTCGGTTTTGTCTGATTACTGAGGAGGATTCAGCTTCCCATCATCGACTGGGATGTCTGACAGTGAAGGAGGGGTCAGGAATCTCGGAACCAGATGTAAATCAGGTGAGTGGTTTCCCTTCCAAATGACCCCTGGGGATCTAGGCCTGGCTGCTCTGGGGAAGGTTACAAACCAGGTCACTTTGTAGCTCCCCTGTTCTCTGATGCTCTGAGAAACCTAAAAACTCAGGAGCCGGAAGGGAGCAAGGCCGAACTCCTCAGTGGTATTTAGGCACCCGACCCAAACTCTGGAGGGCTGTTTGATCCCAAGAGTCTGTCTGTAGAGAGAGAGGGGTTCCCCCTTGGGGTGGAGGTTCTCTGGCTTTGGGCTCCTCTCTCCATGGCTGCGTCTAGATTGGCATGATTTTCTGGAAATGCTTTTAATGGAAAAGTTTTCCGTTAAAAGCATTTGCGGAAAAGAGCGTCTAGATTGGCACGGACACTTTTCCGCAAAAGCACTTTTTGTGGAAAAGCATCCGTGGACAATCTAGACGCGCTTTTGCGCAAAAAAGCCCCGATCGCCATTTTCACGATCTGGGCTTTTTTGCGCAAAACAAATCTCAGCTGTCTACACTGGCCCTTTTGCGCAAAAGTTTTGTGCAAAAGGGACTTTTGTCCGAACGGGAGCAGCATAGTATTTCCGCAAAAAGCACTGATTTCTTACAGTAGGAAGTCAGTGCTTTTGTGGAAATTCAAGCGGCCAGTGTACACAGCTGGCAAGTTTTTCAGGAAAAGCGGCTGATTTTCCGGAAAAACTGGCCAGTCTAGACACAGCCCATGAGTATTTCTGAGCACAATGTGAAGCTACAATAGGTCTTAGAGTTTAGGGGTTCCCAGCCTTAGGGGGTTGGGACTGGGAGTCAAACGGTTGCATTCATACTGCCCTAAGTGAGAGCAGGGTCCCAGCAAGGTGGCAGGTCTTCAGGGTTGGGGGCCTGGTATGGAAAAGTTATGAATCTGTCCTGGCTAGTACCATGTATCTGCCCAAGTAATGGGAGATCAGGAGTGAGTCTGAGTAGGATTGATGAGGGCCAGATTAAGGCATAAACATGATCGCCCTGGTTAGGGCCTTGCTCCTGGAGACATGTGATGATCTCAGACTTCTTTTCTTAAAGTGTTGAGTCCTTGGGAAGACAAACTTGGAATTATAACCTGAGAGTGAGGGACACAGAAACATGTTCCTGAGTCTGCACAACGCCTGAGATCATCACTCTGAGATGGGGGAGCTGCCCCATGCTCCTCAAAGGAATGTTAACCCCAAGGTCTGCTGTTGGGGAGGCTTCCCCCTGCCATCAAAATCACTCCAGTCAGGGACCCTGCATGGGGCAAGAGGGCAGAATGCAGGAGGGGAGGTGCAGGAGCAGGACCCACAAGTAACAACACCGGCCCTGCACTGTCTCCTTGTCCCCTTTGCTTCTAAGCATGTTGGGAAGAAGGTGACACATGGACCCTGGAGTGGGGATTATGGACTCTGTGCACCCCGGAACCAAGGGGAGAAGCTGGGACGAGGACTGTGCCCAGGACGGGTGAAGAGCTCGTGGTGTTTCATTTTGATTTGCTTGCCCTGGAAGAGGGAGGGCACGTGTTGGTGCAGTGACTGTGAAGGACCAAAGAGAATTTACTGTGCAACTGCTGAGGGGAATGTACCCTAAACTGAGGAACAGGCTCACCAGATGCCAGGCCAGGTAAGGGCCTCATACAGAACTCAGTCTGTGACTGTTGTGAGTTTTTGATGCAGAGTTTTGTGTTGCTGTGGGAGGTGCTGGCGGTGCTGTTTGTTACCTAGAGCTCTTTGTGTTGTGAAGCTCTGACTTCACATGATGTTGTTCAGGTTGTTGTGACCGTGTTCCCCAAGTGCCCCAGTTGTGTGATGAGCACCTGTCATGTGTGGTTCTGTCTTTAAAGCTTTGTGTCAGGGAAGGGCAGACAAATAAGCAGTAGCAAATTTTTAAAGTGCTTCTACACAAATGCTAGGAGTCTGACTAATAAGATGGGTGAACTAGAGTACCTCGTACTAAAGGAGGAGATTGACATAATAGGCATCACTGAAACCTGGTGGAATGAGGAAAATCTGTGGGACACAATCATACCAGGATATAAAATATATCGAAAGGATAGAGCAGGCCGGGTGGGTGGCGGAGTGGCACTGTATGTGAAAGATGATGTGAATCAACATGTTCAATAGAATAGCTATGGATAGTAATTCCATGCTCCAATAATAAGAAATTAGCAGTAGGGATATATTACCGGCCACCTGACCAGGACAGCGATACTGACATTGAAATGCTGAGGGAGATTAGAGAGGCTACCAAAATAAAGAACTCTATAATAATGGGGGATTTTAATTACCCCCTTTGGCTACATCTAGACTGGCCCCTAATTCCGGAATAGTCATGCAAAGCAGGTAAGTCAGAATAGGGAAATCCGCGGGGGAGTTAAATATCCCCCGCGGGATTTAAATAAACATGGCCGCCGCTTTTTTTCCGGCTTGGGGAAATGCCGGAAAAAAGCATCTAGACTGGCGCGATCCTCCGGAATAAAGCCCTTTTCCGGAGGATCTCGTATTCCTACTTTCAAGTAGGACTGGATACATGTCACCTCAGGAAGAGAAGCGGAGATAACATTTATCAATGGCTTAAATGACTGCTTCTTGGAGCAGCTGGTGCAGGAACCCAGGGGAGAGGCAATTCTTGATTTAGTCCTGAGTGGAGTGCAGAATCAGGTCCAGGAGATAACCGTTACAGGATCACTTGGGAATAGTGACCATAATATAATAACATTCAACATTCCTGTGGTGGGAAGAACACCTCAGCAGTCCAGCACCCTGGCATTTAATTTCAAAAAGGGGAATTACACAAAAATGAGGAGGTTAGTTAAACAGAAATTAAAAGGCACAGTGACTAGTGCCAAATCCCTGAAAGCTGCATGGAAACTTTTTAAAGACACCATAATAGAGGCCCAACTTAAATGTATACCCCAAATTAAAAAATATAGCAAGAGACCTAAAAAAGAGTCACCGTGGCTTAACCACCATGTAAAAGAAGCAGAGAGGGACAAAAAGGTATCTTTTAAGAAGTGGAAGTCCAAACCTAGTGAGATAAATAGAAAGGAACATGAATACTGTCAAATCAAGTATAAAAATGTAATAAGAAAAGCAAAAAAAGATTTTGAGGAACAGCTAGCCAAAAACTCAAAAAGAAATAACAAAATGTTTAAGTACACTAGAAGCAGGAAGCCTGCTAAAAAACCTGTGGGTCCCCTAGATGATCAAACTATAAAAGGAGCAATCAACGATGATAAACCCATCAGCAAACTGATTTCTTTGCTTCAGTCTTCACGGCTGAGAACGTTGGGGAGATTCCCAGATCTGCACCGTCCTTTGTGGGTGATGAATCTGTGGAACTGTCCCTGATTGAAGTGTCATTAGAGGAGGTTTTGGAACAAATAGAAAAACGTAATGTTAACAAATCTCCGGGACCGGATGGCATTCATCCAAGGGTTCTAAAAGAACTCAAATGGGAAATTGCTGAACTATTATCTGTGGTTTGTAACCTATCCCTTAAATCGGCTTCCGTACCTAATGACTGGAAGGTAGCCAACATGACACCAATATTTAGAAAGGGCTCTAGAGGCGATCCTGGCAATTACAGACCGGTAAGTCTAACTTCAATACTGGGCAAATTAGTTGAAACAGTAGTAAAGAATAAAATTGTGAAGCATGTAGAAAAACATAATTTGTTGGACAAAAGTCAACATGGTTTCTGTAAAGGGAAATCCTGTCTTAACAAACATGCGGACAAGGGGGATCCAGTAGATATAGTATACTTAGATTTTCAGAAAGCCTTTGACAAGGTCCCTCACCAAAGGCTCTTGTGTAAATTACATGGCCATAGGATAAGAGGGAAGGTCCTTTCTTGGATTGAGAACTGGTTAAAAGACAGGAAACAAAGGGTAGAAATAAATGGTAAATTTTCAAAATGGAGAGGGGTAACTAGTGGTGTCCCCCAAGGGTCAGTCCTGGGACCAATCCTTTTCAACTTATTCATAAATGATCTGGAGAAAGGGGTAAGCAGTGAGGTGGTAAAGTTTGCGGATGATACCAAACTGTTTAGGATAGTCAAGACGGAAGCAGACTGTGAGGGACTCCAAAAATATCTCACCAAACTGAGTGATTGGGCAACAAAATGGCAAATGAAATTTAATGTGGATAAGTGTAAAGTAATGCACATCGGGAAAAATAACCCCAACTATGCATACAGTATGATGGAGACTAATTTGGCTGCAACAAATCAGGATAGAGATCTTGGCATTATCGTGGACAGTTCTCTGAAAACTTCCACACAGTGTGCAGCGGCGGTCAAAAAGGCAAATAGGATGCTAGGAATTATTAAGAAAGGGATAGAAAATAAGACCCTTTATAAAACTATGGATCGCCCACATCTTGAATACTGTGTACAGATGTAGTCTCCTCACCTCAAAAAAGATATTTTGGCTTTGGAAAGGGTTCAGAAAAGGGCAACTAAAATGATCAGGGGTTTGGAACGGGTCCCATATGAGGAGAGGTTAAAGCGATTGGGACTTTTCAGTTTAGAAAAGAGGAGACTGAGGGGGGGATATGATAGAGGTATATAAAATCATGAGTGGTGTGGAGAGGGCTGATAAAGAAAAGTTATTTATTAGTTCCCATAATAGAAGAACTAGAGGACACCAAATGAAATTAATGGGTAGCAGGTTTAAAACTAATAAAAGAAAGTTGTTCTTCACACAGCGTGTAGTCAACCTGTGGAACTTCTTGCCAGAGGAGGCTGTGAAGGCTAGGACTATAATAGAGTTTAAAGAGAAGCTAGATAATTTCATAGAGGTTAGGTCCATAAAAGGCTATTAGCCAGGGGATAAAATTGGTGTCCCTGGCCTCTGTTTGTCAGAGGCTGGAGAGGGATGGCAGGAGACAAATTGCTTGATCATTGTCTTTGGTCCACCCTTTTTGGGGCACCTGGTGCTGGCCACTGTCTGCAGACAGGATACTGGGCTAGATGGACCTTTGGTCTGACCCAGTACGGCCGTTCTTATGTTATGTGTTGCTGCCCATCCTTTATATAAATCAGGCTATTTTCCTTTCTCTGTTCCTCTCCCTAGAAGGATATAAACTGTTTTACTTAGTGTTCTACAGTGATGCTTCTCACAGTGTTACTTGGGCACTTTCTATGTTAAATTGATAGCTGAGCCCCTCCTGGGCTTCCCAGTGAGTCTGTCCCATCTTTGTGTTCAAGGTTTGGGGCCTGGTTGGCTGACTTGGATTGTCTTGAAGTTGGTGCATTAGAGTAGGTGGAAGTCTCAACAGTGTCATTTTTTTTAATGGTGAGATTTTGAAAAGGAAGGTTTGGCGGCCATCATAGGAACTGGGCGCCTCCCATGTAAAATCAGTCACAATTGTGAAGTCCCTAGTAGTCTTCATGAAGTCTGCAAGGCTTTTACCTGCTACCGTTTGGTGGATTGGGAGCAAAGGAGAAGCCTCCAGGAAGTACAGCACTGCAAGACTGGTCCCCCAGTCAGGGGAAGGAAAACGGCAGTGCACTGAGATATTTTAGACTCCGCTTTTTCCCATATGCAGGATCCTACGGGGAGACTCAAGGCTTTCTGCCCCTGCCTGTAGAAGGCTGGCGCTGGCACTAAAATCTTGGATGTTAGGAGGGGTGCATAAACTGTATTGCCAGCATTGGCTTCCTGCTGTGGGGAATGCTGGGAAAGCTGAGTTGTGGCTTCAGAATAGTCTTATTTGGCTCACCAGTCAGAGGTTACCAAATTCTGCTTTGGTGCCTTGAGGCTGAGCCATCTTGGCCGTGCTCTCTGTACAGACATGCTTTGTCCTTGGGAAAGAATATTCTGTTATGTCTGAGGAGCAAAGTTGAGTGGTATCTCATGGGGAAAAAAACAACATGGAATTGAGTGGCACCTTAAAGCATAAGCTTTCCTGAGGTGTAACTCACTTTGTGAGATGCATGAAGGGAAAGAGAGAGAACTAGATGGAAGGGGTACAGAGATGGGAGTGTTGCATCCAAGCTAGTTCAATCAGGGTGCACGTGGTTAAGAAAATAACACCTGAAGTAGAAAATGACTTATGGCAGGGGTCAGCTACCTATTGCTCATGAGGGAGACAAGTGGAACCAAAAATGGTTTTGTGTGCTGCCATTTTCCTTCCCCTGGGAATCCTTCCTGGAGGCTTTCTTCCAGCGAATGGGAGCAGCGGGAGGCTGGATCTCTGAGCCGAGCCTGAGGCAGGGAGTCGAGGTGCAGGAGGGGGTTCAGGATACAGGCTCTGTAAGGGAGTTTGGGTTCAGGGAGCTCAGGGCTAGGGTAGAGGCTTGGGGTGCAGGAGGGGGTACATGACGGAGACAGGGGTTTGTAGCTGGCTCCAGCTAGACACTGTTTACCTCAGGTGGCTCACCCCTGCCCTGGCCTTGCACCACTCCCAAAAAAGCATCCAGCAAACTCCCCCCCCCCCCCCCCCCCAGCCCTGCCATCTGTTCTGTGGAGACTGAATACAGGGTGGGAGAGACAGCACCTTGACATCAGTGCCCCCTCCTCTTCCTCTCCTGTTCTGCACAGTAAGAGGGAGGCTCCTGGGGGTGAAAGCAATCTCTAAGGCAAAGGGCAGGAGATGGCAGCTGAACTGCTGGCACTTGATAGCCTCTGGTCAAACCAGTCAAGATCACATGAGGGGCTCCAAGATCTACCGGTAGATCCTAAGTTACTGGTTGGTGACCACTGCCTTAAAGCTGTGTGTACATGCACAAGAGAGAGAGTGAAATGGGATCTTTTTTAGGTCCCAAAGTGAGAGCTGTTAGATACAGAGCTATCTTAAAAAAAAAAAAATCCTGGCATATATAAGCAACTAGCAGGTGAAGCCTATTGCTGACAGAACAAAGTGATTTTGCTTACATTACACTTAAAAGAAAGTTCAAGAAATTAAATATATGTATGTTTTTATTAATGAGCTTTCAAAAGGGAAGTAAAACAGTTTTTAAGTGGTTTGAAGTTAAAAACCTACATTATTCATTTTATTTAATAGTGTTATACATAGTAAATAAGAAGCTTCCGTTACTCTTTCCATAACACTTTTTTCCTGTTACAAATCATAAAATTCAAATTTTATGTGCACTAAAATGACAGTTGAATAGGCAATTTGACTTTTAATTTTGTTAGCACATTTTTATGGACTCTAATAATCTGTCATTACTTTTTTTTCATGTGGAAAACCAAAAATAATTATTTAAACTATTGTATCTCAAAAGTGGTCTGTGGACCCCCTCTGAGAGAGCTGATACCGGGTTTGTTTCCTGCAGCTCCCCTTGGCTGTAAATGGTGAACCACAACCAATGGGAGCCACGAGGCTCCTGGCTGCAGAGCCAGTAAGTAAAAAAAGCTCAATCTGTGGACCACTGTAAGAAATGATTTACACCATTCACCCAGCATATTCCAGTGATAAGTAGTGCATTCAGCTAATTTAAGTGTCAGGATTGTTTACACAAAATTTGGTATATGTAGGTAATTGGGAAGTATGACTTTATTTTGCACAAAGAAATCCACAAACTCACTCTTCAAATATATAATGGATGATTACAGTGATTGTTTTTAGAGCTTGGATCCTGCTTTGCTAGTTACCGTTATGACCTTTTGGAAATGGCTCTTTATTGTTGTTGACTAGAGCTGTAGATACTATCATGAGCAGTGTACATGGTTCACAGTTGGAAATTACTAAGAATAACTATAGGCCAAAATATTCAGAAGTTTGAAAATGAACTGAATGGAAACCTCTAAAAGCAGCCTGTTTTCTCCACAAAGTACTAGGCACCCCAGGCATCCTTTGAAAATCAGACTCCTTTAAGGTAAGATCCTTTTAAGGTATCTTGAGTTGGGCACCCAGATTCACTAGCCACCTCTGAAAATCTGAGCCATAGCCACAAGTGAGGCTTAAAATTGGCACATGAATTTTGGCCCATTAACATCTCACTCTATTCTCCTTTGTAAACTAGACCTGATTTTCACTCAGTCCTTGGCTTTATAGCAATAGATCTTTTTTCTTTCAGCTAATTCAGTCTTTCTGTCTTTTTCTGTCTTGATTAGGACACATTATAAACTCTTATCACCACTGTTCAACACTTGGGCTCACAGATCTCTGGAGGTGAAATGACAAATTCTTAACTTGTCTCTTTAAATAGCTGCATAACAGAAATGGACCCTCCTCATCCCTTGGCAGGCAAGCTGGAGAGCAAGCACTATGTCTTTTGAGGCATGTGCAATAATTAGGGATGTTAGATATCATGTAACTGAATAATAATGCAACTATGCATCACGTTTTAGTGGGTACATGACTATTTGATGGTGCCCAGGGCTGGAGCCAATGAACTCTTGGCCCCACTCTCAGGGAACCCCTTGCCAGCCTGTGCTGCAGTCTTTTTCCCCTTCAGGCAAAAGGTCAACCTGTGGAACTCCTTGCCAGAGAATGTTGTGAAGACTAGGAATTTAACAGGGTGCAAGAAAGAGCTAGATTAGGGGTGGGCAAAAGGGTCTCTGCTACCCTCAGGCCAATTAGGACCTGGGGGTGAGGGAAGCCTGCAAAGTTTGCTCCACCTTGCCAAGAATATGCAGTGCTTGGAAGCACCAGGTGCTCCTGACAGTCCTGGAGTAGGCTTTGTGCACTCCCCTGCCCCCAGGCCAATCAGGATCGGGGGGCAGAGGAGTGTGTGAAGTTTTCCCCACCCTGGCCATGCTCTGTGAGGAAAATGTGGCACTTAGAAGTGCCATGCTCTCCTGGCAGGGAGACTTTGTGAGCTCTTCAGACCCTGATTGGCTTGGGGGTGGGAGAGTGCACAAAGTCTTCTTCCGCCCTGCTGGGACCACCAGGCTTCTAAGTGCCACATGCTCCTCACAGGGCATGGCCAGGGCGGGGGAAACTTCAGAAATTTTTGAAATGGCCCTGGGCCACATCAGAAGGGGCACAGCCAGGATACTTCCAGGTTCCCCACCCCCAGACCATGATTATCTGGGAGTGGTGGAATGCCTTTGCCTGCCTACTCTCTCCTTCCTCCTAGGTGCCCATGCCCCACATTTTTGAAGAGGCCCCTGCCAATAACTTATTGCCTACCCTGAGCTAGATACATTCATGGAGGTTAGGTCCATCAATGGCTATTGGGCAGGGATGGTGGCCCTGGCCTCTGTTGTCAGGGGCTGGGAATGGGTGACAGGGGAGGGATCATGTGATGATTCCCTGTTTTGTTCACTCCCTCTGGGGCACCTGGCACTGGTCACCATTGGAGTAGAAGACACTGGGCTATATGGACCTGGCTCTTACTACATTTAAAATGCAGAAGCACAGCAACCAGCACAAACTGGGAATGCTCAGTTCTGCATAGTGCGGAGTCCAACAGCTCCTGTTTGTGGCAGACAGGGCTGGCTGTGGACAGGGGCTGCTTTGCAGCAGCCTCCTCTGAGGTAGGGTTGACAAGTGTCCAGTATTGACCCGGACAGTCTGATATTTTCACCTCGGCTGTGTCTAAACTGGCAAGTTTTTCCGTAAAAGCTTGCCAGCTGGCTACACTGGCCGCTTGAATTTCTGCAAGAACACTGACGTTCTAATGTAAGAAATCAGTGCTTCTTGCGGAAATACTGTGCTGCTCTCGTTTGGGCAAAAGTCCTTTTGCGCAAAAGCTTTTGCGCAGAAGGGCCAGTGTAGACAGCTCAGATTTGTTTTGTGCAAAAAAGCCCCGATCGCGAAAATGGCGATCGGAGCTTTTTTGCGCAAAAGCACGTCTAGATTGGCCACGGATGCTTTTGCGCAAAAGCATCCATGCCAATCTAGATGCTCTTTTCTGCAAATGCTTTTAACGGAAAAGCTTTTCTGTTAAAAGCATTTGCGGAAATTCATGCCAGTCTAGACATAGCCCTCCTGTCCGGTTTAAAAAAAAAATTCAGAAAATACCAGACACCTGAAATGTCCAGTATCTTCTGTTTTTTGCCAACTAGGATATGATAATCTTGAGTGCTTACCTGGTTCCACAGGGGAGCTGTCTGGCCTTGAGCAGGAAGACAAGATGGCAGATGGCTGCCAGCAGCCTGTTAGGGCCAAAAATCCTCAAAAGCATTTCTTAAAGGGGCCATGCTTTTTTTTTTTTTTTTAAATAACTCTCCAGGTCTCCCCCCCTCCCCCCCTTTTTTTTTTCCTCAACAGAATTTTTTTCCTGGTGGGAAAATTTTTTCTTTGGGGGGCGGGGGGTGTTCGGTATTTTTGGTTAAACCATTTGGCAACCCTAAATTCTGAGGCAGCCAGGAGGGGGGGCAGGTAGCACTGTGGAGACTATGCTGGGGGAGAACCAGCTGGCTTCTCCCAGCATCCCACCCTCTGAGAGGCAGCAAGGGAGGAGAAAGGAGGCCATACTCTTCTTGACTACCTGATAAGCTTTTGCATGGGGTCTGGGGAGGCCTTGGAGTGCCCCCCCACCGGCTGGGAGGAGGGAGCTGGATAGTGTGGCTTCTGCAGATGTGGGGGACAGATAAGAGGCCAGGGCTGAATGCTGGGAGGTGTTGGGGGGGAGGAGAGGAAAGGAGAGGCCAGGGCAGGTGCGGCCTCTGGCCCTGGGGGGAGGGAGGGATCCAGGCCCGTGTACCCCCCAGACATGGGCTGGTGAGCAAGGCTGTCCTTAGGCATACACAGAATAGGCAGTTGCCTAAGGAACCAGTATTTCTGGGGCACCACTCTGCCTGGATGGACGGGAAGCAGTGGAGCATGTATAAGCAGGGGCTGAACTACTGCTTGCTATCAGCCAGCTAAAAGGAGAACTGCCCTGGGGGATGGAGATGCTCATTCCAATTGTTTAGCTCTGCAAGATGATTAACCGTTAACCATACTGCAACTAATTTGGGGCAGTTGTAGGGGTCGCAGATCATGCTACCCCTAAATGTGGGAACTGTAAAATGCCACCAGTGCTTCCAGGAGAGACACCATCATTGTAAGAGGTCTCAGAAGAACAAGCCTCCCCCCCCCCCCAGAATTGAGTGAACTGAGTTAGGGTGGAAAGGGCTTGAGGGCTGTGTCAACCTGCTTCATGCCTCCGGGGGGGGGGGGGGGAGCTGTAAGACTGGCTCAACCTGCCCCTTGCCCTCTGCTTTAAGGACAGACCTAAAGCAGACTCCACAAGGAGTCTTTTTGCTAGTCCAGTGGAAGCTGGAATCTTTGCCAGCCTAGGTGATGGCTAAAGAGTTGAAATCACAGGTTTGGCCGGGAGCCAGACCCATTGCAGCCAGTGGAGCAGCTGGCAGGAATGACCGGCTGGTGGGAGCAGCTAGCAGACTACAGGGCTATGTCTATACTGGCAGCTTTTTGCGCAAGAACAGCTGTTCTTCCGCAAAAACTTGCTGGCTGTCTACACTGCACGAGTGTTCTTCCACAAGTAAATTTACAGTACAGCGTTGGAAAACGGGGCTTCTTCTGGAAGAGTTATTCCTCTCCTCATGAGGAATAATCTCTCTTGTGCAAGAACTCTTCCAGAAGAGGCCAGTGTAAACAGGCAACATGAATTTCTTGCGCAAGAAGCCCGTATAGTTAAAATGGCCATCAGAGCTTTCTTATGCAAGAGAGCATCTACACTGCCATGGATGCTCTTCTGCAAAAGCACATGGCAGTGTAGACACTCTTGTGGAAGAGTTTGCACAAGAACTCTTCCACAAAAGAGTTCTTGTGCAAGAAGCTGCCAGTGTAGACGTCGCGTAGCACACAGGTGGCCTAGCCTCAGGCTAAAGGAGAGGAGTCATCTGGATGATGTCAGGGTCTGCTCTGACTGGACAGAGCTGTAAGTGGGGCATCTGAAGTGGGGTATGGAGAAAGTTTGGGTAAGTGAACTCTGTTGTGGTATTTTCCCAAGATAATGCCATGTGATTTCTCTCTCTTTCATTAAAAGTTTATTTTCTTCACCCAGACTCTATGCTTGCAAGTGGGGAAGCATCGCCTTTCAGAGGTGCCCAAGGGCTGTGTGAATTTCCCAGGCTACTGGGTGGTGGCTCAAGCCAGTTCTGTATGAGATGGACCCTAGCCTATGTCTACACTGGCAGTTCTTGCGCAAGAACATCTTGTGCAAGGGTTCTCATGCAAGAACTCTTGCGCAAGAAAATGTCCACACTGTCATGTGCGAGCTATGCTTTTGTGCAAGAGCATCCATGGCCGTGTGTATGCTCTCTTGTGCAAGAAAGATCTGATGAGCATCCACACTGCCCTCTTCCGCAAGAGCCCCTGTGCAAGAGGGCTTCCACCTGTTAAAAAGGAGCACAGCTATTGTGCAAGAAGCCTTCTCTCACCATGCCAGCCTGTACATCTTCTTGTGCAAGAGAGTGTGGACGCTTTCCAGAAGAACAGCCATTTTTGTGCAATAACCCACCAGCATAGACATAGCCCAGCTATTGAACGTGGCCTGGATTGCTGCCAGGCCTACACGTGGCAGGGTTGCACATGTAACAGCAGGGCTGGGTCCTAGAGAGAGCCGCATGCACACTCTGAGGGAGGAGATTGGCTGGCTGCTGGGGTCTCTGGGAAGAGAAGGGGCGGGACTAGGGGTGGAAGAGCAAGTCAGGCAGTGGGGCAGCAGTTTAATAATCCTGCCTGGGGCACCATAAAGCCTAAGGGCGGCCCTGCTGGTGAGCATAGCATGTGACACTCACAAAGGAGCTGCTGTGGCTGCGGCTGGGCGCTTACAGCCCCGCGGGCTACACCCAGGGTGCCTGTGGGGCAGTAGACTCAACGGGGGGGGGGGGTGTAACGGGCACTGCTGCCTCCAAGCCCTGGGGGAACTGCAAAGCGGGGACCCGGCCTAGCGGCAGCGGCCCCCGCGGGAGATGCGAGTCAGGGCCCGGCGCAGCGGGGGAAGACCCGGAGCGGGGCGGCCCCAGCGGCCGCCCCGCTCCGTACACGTGGCGCTCGGGCCCGGCCCGGGCCGGATCCGGAGTCCCGCTCCGCGCTGCCGAGCGGCTGGTGAGCGCGTGGGGATCCGGGTTGGGGGGGCAAGGGGAGCCGCTCTGGGCTATAGGGAGCTATTGGGGACTAGGGGCTGGAAGACGTGCAGCGCGGGGGGGGGGGGGGCTGCTTGGGGTAGAGGACTCGCCCCATCTGCGGGCCCCAGGATAATGGGGGGATTTGCTTCTCCCCGGGGCTGGGACCGAGCTGACGGGAGCCGAGCTCCGCTTGGGGGGGGCGGCAGAAGGGAGGGGAGCCCGCGGCGGGGTGGGGCCGCTCCGAACCGGGCCTGGGCGAGCGGCGATTGCTGCCCGGGGGCTGCCCCAGCAAAGCGAGCCACGTGGCGGTGTCGCGCCGGCGGTTTTCTCAGCGCAACCCCCTCTCCGGACTGGGAGAAGTTTCACTTGAGCAGACATGCCCTCCGGGGGGCTGCAGTTCTGCCCGGGCCCGGCGGAGGATCTCAGAGCTCCCTGCCCACCCCTCTGGCTGCAGCCTCCTCCCGCCCCGGTCTGGCTGAGCCACTGAACCGCCTAGCTCCGATCAGCACCGGAGCCAGGCACCTAAACCTTAATCTCTCCCCCCGCGGAGAGAGGCTGAACTAGAGGCTGAGCCCATAAAACTTGGGAGCATTTTAAGGGAGAGTCTCCCCTACCTGTTTGCCCTAAGGAGCTGGGCTCCGGAAAACACCTTTCCTAAAATCAGAGCTGGCAATAGGGAGTGAGACTTTCCTGGCACATGGGGATTTAGAAACATCCTGATCTCTATTGCAGCCTAGAGGTATGACTGCACATAAAAGTTTTTTCAGGATATCCCAAAATGTCTGCCCCACATTTTTTAAACTCGTCTGCTATTTTGAAATATAGCGCACATGATATTTTGATGTCCCTGCAAACCTTGTTGCACAAGGGATAAGAGATGGCTCAAAGTAGTGTTTTATTCGAAATTTGTGCTGTGTGGACTCCACCAAATTTCATAATAGCCTTTTTCAAAATAGACTTGAAATAAGCTATGCAATTTGCATAATGCAAATTGTGTATCTTATATCAAGTTTAGGGCGCCGTATAGACACACCCTAGGTGACCCATCTGACTTTTACAGCCCTGTTTGAGCCCTCATCTTCCCTGAATAAGGGTTAAACCTCAGGACTGAGTCCGGATGCCTGGATTCTGTTCCTACAACTGATACTGACTCTGTGAATGTGGCAGGTGTTGGGATTCATCTGCCTCTGCCTTAATTCCATCCTCTCTGCCATGGTTGTAAGCAGGCTCAGTCAAAGACCCTAGAGATCTGTGAAGATAGACCATTAGGGTTTGCAAAGTCCTTGGAATTACATACATAAATCTGAACAAGCAACACCTGACTTATGATGCCCCTGCATTTACAACCATTTTTTTCATGTGAGACAGCTCCTAACTCCCCTCCCTGTTTATGTCCACAGCTTGCATTTATGACAGCATACGACACAGACTCCACAAGTCAACCCAAAACAGGAAACACACGGTCAGTCAGACTTGCCAGTTTCCAGCTGCTGCTTGAACTGTGTGCATCTGCTCCACATTGGCCTTTGGTTTTTAGTTATTTTTGTGCATTATTTAGTTTAGTTTTCCTCCATTTTCGTAGTCAAAATTGATATTTTTAGAGTATAAAATGGGTTTCCAGGAACAGAACCACCATTTATAACATTTGTGCCTATGGGAAATAAGGGTTCAACTTACAATGGTTCTCCAGGAGCCAATTAGTGAAGATGGGAAGTATAGCTCCCCAGGTTGTCACTCCATGCATTAGGCTAATACAGTGGAACCTGTGAGGTACCCCTTGTGAACAGAACTTGTTTGTAACTCAGAACCAAACATTAGGGTTGTTCTTTCAAAAGTTTAGAACCAACCATGGATTTAACAGTTTAGACACTTTAAATTGCAGAAGCCACATGCTGGTTTTTGCCATCTGAATTCCAAGCAAATAAGCACAGAAGCAGTTCTCTTAACTCGCCAGGTCTCCTTTGAAACTCCTCCTTTCCGTTGGTAGTAATTTATGTTTAACACAACATTGGTGTACTGATGTGCTACCAGAAGCAGTTACTAACTTGTACGATTGTAAGGAACTGCTGCTATAAGATACTATAAGCACGGTGCTACAGGTAGCAGTTACCTGGGGTGCTTTGTGTAGAACTGCTCCTTGTAGGACAGTGCTATTAGTGGCCGTTACTGATGAGCAGGTTTGTAAGAAATTGCTTTTATAAGATGTGCTACCAAATATAGCACAGGGAAGGGCAGGGGCTTCAGCCTCGCTACCCTAAATATTCCTTATGTAGCACATCATTGCAGGGAGCAGCTCCGAACAAGTTGCTCCCAGTTGCAATATGCTACTCCTGTTCCACAAAATGCAGTTACGTGCCCAGCACCGGCGGCACAGGAATGGGGTGAAATGGCCGAGAGGTTCATGCGGTGCAGCCTGGATCAGAGGTGCAGCCCCTAGCACTGGGCATGCAGCACAAGCTGGGTGATGCAGGAAGCAGAGTCCACATCCTGCTGTTGGCAGAATCTCTGCTCCTTTCAATCCAGGGGGCCATCCCTACCCACCTGGACCCTGCAAAATGCTGGGGTGAGAGGCTGCTGGGCACCAGCACAGGGAAATGACAAGGTGGGGCGCGGGGAAAGGGAGAGTGTCTGGGTCTCTGCCTGTCTCAGTTACAAGCCCACAGTTGCAGAGCCTAACTGGATTTGCTGCCTCATTACAGCACCACCTAATGGCTAAACTGCAGGCGGCCATAGGGGTGTGGGAATGCTGGGAGTCACTGGAGAGCGATTTTTTTTCCCCCCTACTCCTTCCCTTCATGTGCTCCAACTGGAAACACTGGAGGGGGTGGATATTGCAGCCCCCCTGCTGTGTTGCTGTCCCGAGGGATGTCTGGTCACTCCTGTAATAGGGAAGTGGTCCTGTCCCCCCCGACCTGTGAGAGCTTGCCACGCATGAGCAGGCCCCAGCGTGGGGCTCTGGGGCAGGTCCCATCTCTGAAGCCCTTGGAAGTAGTGGCGGGTGGGATTTAAGGGAGTTCAGTCACCATGGCATCACCTGGAGCTGGGGCCGAGACACCCTAAATACCCCCTCCTCCACCTCGATCTATCCTGCTTGGCTCATCTCAGCTTACAGTTCGGCCAGGGAGCCTGGAGCTGGGAAGGAGCTGGAACCTGGACCCGCCTGGCCACGCTTTGCTGCTGCTGCATCAGACCTGCCACACAGAGAGGAGCCGAGCCCGGCCCAGCACCTGCGGCCCAACTGCGGCTGAGAAATCATGGGGGCAACGGATGTGCGCCCTGAGAGCCAACCCCCGCTGCTGGAGCTGCATGTTGATGCCAATAGACACCTGGAGATGGAAGGGGAGACAGGTAATGGGGTGTCACTAACTGGGACTAGGCTGGAGAGAGAGACTGGGCCTGAAGGACCAGCCTCTCACTGGCAGCAACGGCCCAACCCACCTCTGCAGGCAGTAAGGCCCCAGTCCCTGGCTCCCAGCAACTGGCTGGCGCACACAGCGCTGGGCGTGTGACTGGGCAGGAGCCATTTGGGCTGTTGGGTAAAAACCCCCTGTGACAGCTCTGTTCCCCCCTTGTTCTGGCTCCTTCCTCTCCCACCTTCAGCTGCATGGTGCCCGGATGAGACCCCGTGTGCAGGGACAGGCGCTGGGCAGGGTGGGCACAGCCAGCACTGGACTGAGGGGGCAGAGCAGCTTGAGCTCTTGCCACTGGAACATGCGGGTCCTTATCTCTGTGTCCCTGAACTCACCGGCCTGGTGCTGGCCTGGCTGGCAGTAGTGGGGGAGCGCTGAGTTGAGGGGGGAGGGGCTGTTCTGTCAGCCCCAGCCTGCCTGAGCCCCTGGGAGCCTCTCCCAGAGCATCTGACAGGAGGCACGAGGGACAGAACGGAGTGTGTTTCAGGGCAGCCTGGGGCCTGGCCTTACAGATCCCTCTGTTTCAGAGCTACGCTGTAACTACAACAAATGTATAGTTGTCCTGGGAGTAACAGTCTTCGTTCTCCTCATCGCTGTTATTGTCCTGGCAGGTGAGTTCTCAGCCCTCCCTGCCCCCTCTCTGCACGTCCCACCCCCTGGAGCTGCCCCAGTCACAGCATCTCCTCCTGGCCGGTCTGGCTCCTGCCCCTGGGACAGAGGGTACCTGGGATGATGCTTCTCCTAGAGCCACCTCCTGCCCCTTCCCAGGCCCTGCACTGAGCACTTGCTGTGGGGGGGAGGGTCTTACTGATATTAGCCCCACCCCTCCCACGCAGCCCATCGCTGAGCACATGGGGTTCCAGTGGCTATCCCCAGGCCGCAGAAATAGTCACTGACACCTGGGTGGGGTGGGAGGGATAATTGATGGGGCGGGTGCAGGGCAGCAGTGAGCTGGGCCCTCTGCCTGCAGCCTGTCACCCTGAGGCACTAGCCTGCCCTGCCTGCGTCCCTGTGTTGTGCCCAGGGCTGGGCTGGCAGGTGCTGCCCCATCACTGAAATGAACTGTGGGGACCAGCATAGTCACCCCCATTAATGCTGTGTGACACCCACCAGTGAGTGACCTGGGCAGGGCCCCTCAGTGCTAGCAACTCCCTCTCCTGCACAAACAGGGCATGCTGGTGCCCAGGGCAGCTGATCCTGGTGAGTGTGGGCTCTGATCATGGGACCCCTGGAGAGTTTAGTGGCTGGCGTGGAGGGGGCAGAAGGTGACTCCAGGTCTGGCTGCACTGGGGATCCTCTGTGCCAATGCTCTTGATGAAAATTGGTAACATATCAGTCAGTTCAACTTTAAATGCACAGCTGTGGTGCAGATTGGGGCTTGCACTAGTGCCCCTCAGATCTGCAAGTAACCAGAGTGGGACGTGCTGCTCTGGCATATGTATGCGAGGGGTTTTCACTGATGTATCTGCCTCACTCTCCTTACACCACAGCCAGCTGCCCTGTTCCAGGTAATTTTGGCTCACACAGCGTAAGGTGGGATCTGTGTGCTTGGGTTTACTCTCCCTTGCATGTGCAGGCTGCCCCAGAACACAATGGAGTCAGATGGTAGAAATGACACAAAGTGGGATCCTGGAACTGAATGGCTCCTTGCCGTGCCTTGTCCCTGTGAGGCAGTACGGGAAGGGGCCCACGGGCCTGGCAGCCTTTCTCCTGGGGGCCTGTATACACCCATATCCCACTGCGTACAGGGAGTGAAATGTGAAATTGTGCCCTGCACAGCTGCAGCAGCTGCCTGGAACAAGGGATACAAATCCCACACTGACCTGCACCTGGGAACAGTGGCTGTACTGGCCGCCCTGCTCTGTCCAGGTGCAGGTGCCAGCACCTGGCACCGTGGCCTCTCCAGGGACATCCAGGCCTGGTACACGATTTGTTTGTTCTTAGACCCCTGCTACCCCAGCTGCCAGTGGCTTTAAAACCAGCTGGGATCACTGGTGTAAAGGAGCAAGTGCACTAAATGGCTGGAGGGGTTTGCAACAAACTCCTCCACATACCAAGTGCCCAAGGCTGAGAGTGGGCAGGAGTGATTCAGGGGAGGGGGCAGGAAGTGGGGAATTCCAAACTCATATGGTGTTAGTTAGTAAAGGGATAGAACTTAGCAACCCTCCCTAGTAACCATAAT
Source organism: Pelodiscus sinensis (assembly GCF_049634645.1). Taxonomy (NCBI): domain Eukaryota; kingdom Metazoa; phylum Chordata; order Testudines; family Trionychidae; genus Pelodiscus; species Pelodiscus sinensis. The sequence goes on from NC_134742.1 coordinate 3,209,686, forward strand.
AACCTGCCTCTGGCTCCTCACCTGCTGCTCTGAGTTGCCAGTAGCGCCTGGGGGTGAGTTATATGTCCTCGCCCCCTTGCCAGTGTGACCCTTCTTACGGCACTGCAAGGGTCACACTGCAGGGAAGCTTTAGTTTCTTTCTGGATGCTAAATTAGCAGGCAGCAATCTCTCTGCGTAGGGAAGGAATGCATTAGGAAGCAGCCACCCTGCGCTTCCCTCAATGACTTGCCTGCCTTGAGTTGCTTGTCTGGCCCATGATCTTGTGCCTGGGCTGCTCTGAGCTGTCTCTGCCCCCGGGCTGCGCGTGTCCCTTCCCACCCGGCAAACGTCTCCCTCGCCCTGCGTCTGGCTGCGCTGGGAGCTCCGGGCAACAGGTGCTTGGCCTGGCGAAGGGTAGGGAGTTTGTTCCCCCCCACCCGTCAGCCCCCTCCTGGGCAGCCCAGCGCAGAGCAGGGGAGGGGCAGTGGCCCAGGCCCCTCGGGGAACCTGCCTGGCCAATCCTGCAGAACCCGCCTCTTACCCAGCGTTGTTCTCCTGCCTGTTGCTGGCCTTGACAATTGCCCCTCCCCCTGCTGCCCCCTGCCCTCCTCTGCTCTGACCCACAGCCTGGGCCTGCCTCTCTGGCCTTTCAACTAGGAGCTGTTTGTCAGCTACTTCCTTGTTGAACCAGAGCCCAGACAGTGGTCCAAGGAAACCTTGGTGGCTGGATTTCCAGCATCCTTGTAGCTCGCTCAAGGTTGTGTCCTGTTCCTCCCTGCTTCACCTCCCTCCCGCCCCCTACCTCCCTCCCCTCCCCCCCCCAGCACCTGCCTCAGCTGCCTGAGGGTCAGGATCATTTCTCCCCATACACGGGCAGGTCCCCTCTCACTCACATGTTCCTTTCTCCTTTCAGTGGGGTTATCTGGCCACTCTCCAGCTGCGCGGGGCCCCTGCTGCCCGGATTGCTGGCTTGGCTACCAGGGGAAATGCTTCTATTTCTCCACGGCTGAGGGGAACTGGACCAACAGCCGGAGCCGCTGCTCTGCCCTGGGGGCCTCCCTGGCTGGGATTGACACCCTGCAGGAAATGGTGAGAGACTCGTCGCTCTGGCCTGGCCTGGGCTCTGCCCTGCATATGAAGAGCAGCCCAGGGCCAATGGACTTTCCAGCCACTGAATACCCGGCCTGGCTGGGCCCAGGGCCCCTCTGGTGTCAGTAACAGGGGGATCAGCCACTGTCAGGCCTCTCAGCAGGAGAAGCTCCTCTGGGGCTGGGCTGCCTGGGGTTGGAGGGGGCTGAGACCCCAGCACTGCTGGAAGAGCCAGTGCCCCTCGGTAGGGGAAGAGCAGCTAGCTGACATGGAGGAGGGGTCCTCTTAGGCCTGGCCCCTCCCAGCACTGATCATCTCTCTCCTGCCCCACAGAGGGCTAGAGGGAGCTCAGCTGCAATGTAAGGCAAGGTTTTCACACAGAGCTTGGCCCAGGTGGGGCTTAGGACCCAGCAGCTCCCAAAAGCAGCCACAGCCCTGGGGAGGTTGGGGTGGGGGGAGCTGGGTTTGGTGGGGGAGGGTTAATACAGAATTACCCAGAGCTGGGTGAGGAGGAGGGGCAAATCTGCAGCCCCCGTGTGTGCCCCTGGGATTCCCTGCCCAGAGCCGGAGAGCAGGAGGGTTGAGTCCTGACACTCCCTCCCCTCCCCTCCACTGTTCTAGGCTTTCCTGCTGCGGTATAAAGGCAAACCCTACCATTGGATCGGCCTCCGGAGGGACCCGGGGCAGCCCTGGAAATGGACCAATGGCACCAAATTCAACAACCTGTGAGTCTTTGCCTCCCATCTCTGTGAGCTCCCTGGGCTTTGGGTCCCTGATGTCTGAGGTGCCAGGTTCAAGCCGAGCCCCCAGTCAGTGCTTTGGAAGCAGCCAGAGAGCACTTGGGAGTGTGTGCGCTCGGAGTGTTAGGGACAGGTGCCAGCCAGTGTCTCCTCCTGTGAGACGGGCCAAAGTCTCCTTGTCTGTCTGGCTGTTATGAGGCTCTTGAATTTGTAAGGCAGCCTTTGGCAAGATCTCTCAGCAGAGGCTGTTAAGCAAGGTAAAGCTCTCAGGGGATAAGAGGTCCTGTAATGGATCAATAACTAGTTAAACCAGAAGTGGGCAAAATACAGTCCACAGCCCGATCCGGCCTGCCTAACATTTCTATCTGTCCTGCTAAAAGTCCTATAGTGTCGTGGGGGCTCAGAAGGGCGGGCTGGCTGCCGTGCTCTTACATCTCTCCTGGAAGCAGCTGGCTGTGGCTGGAATGTCTGTGTACAGTGCCCCCTGGCCAAGGTGGGGCCTTCAGCCTTCTTTTGGTTAAGGTAAACAAGCCAAGTTCCTTGAGTCTCTTTTCATAAGACAGGATTTCCATTCCTTGGATCATCCTAGTGGCCCTTCTTTGTACCGGTTCCAGTTTGAATTCATCCTTCTTAAACATGGGAGACCAGAACTGCACACAGTATTCCAAATGGGGTCTCACCAATGCTTTGTATAACGGCACTAACACCTCCTTATCACTACTGGAAATACCTCGCCTAATGCATCCCTAAACCATATTAGCATTGTTCACGGCCATGTCATGTTGACGGCTCATAGTCATCCTGTGATCAACCAGGACTCCGAGGTCCTTCTCCTCTTCCGTTACATCCAACTAATGTGCCCTCAGCTTATGACTAAAATTCTTGTTATTAATCCTTAAATGCATAACCTTCCACTTTTCACTATTAAATTTCATCCTATTACTATTACTCCAATGTACAAGATCATCCAGATCTTCCTGTATGATATCCCGATCCTTTTCTGAATTGGCAATACCTCCCAACTTTGTGTCATCCGCAAACTTGATTAGCACACTCCCACTTTTGGTGCCAAGGTCAGGAATAAAAAGATTAAATAATACTGGTCCCAAAATTGATCCCTGAGGAACTCTGCTAGTAACCTCTCTCCAGCCTGACAGTTCACCTTTCAGTATGACCCGCTGTAGTCTCCTCTTTAACCAGTTCCTTATCCACCTCTCAGTTTTCATATTGATCCCTATCTTTTCCAATTTAACCAATAATTCCCCATGTTGTACTGTATCAAATGCCTTACTGAAATTGAGGTAGATTAGATCCACTGCATTTGCTTTATCTAAAAAAATCTGTTACTTTCTCAAAAAAGGAGATCGGGTTGGTTTGGCACGATCTACGTTTTGTAAAACCATGTTGTAATTTTTCCCAATTGCCATTAGCCTCAATGTCCCTAACTACTTCTCCTTCAGAATTTTTTCCAAGACCTTGCATACTACAGGTGTCAAACTAACAGGCCTGTAGTTACTCGGGTCACTTTTTTTCCCTTTCTTAAAAATAGGAACTATATTAGCAATTCTCCAGTTAAATGGTACAACCCCTGGCTGTGTCTAGACTGGCCAGTTTTTCCGGAAAAACTTGCCAGCTGTCAACACTGGCTGCTTGAATTTCTGCAAAAGCACTGACTTCCTAGTGTAAGAAATCATAAAACCATAGAACTGGAAGAGACCTCAGAAGGTCATCAAGTCCAGACCCCTGCTTTAGGCAGGACCAATTTCAACTAAATCAACCCGGACAGGGCTTTGTCATGCCGAGACTTAAACACCTCTAGGGATGGAGACTCCACTACTTCCCTAGGTAACCCAGTCCAGCGCTTCACCACCCTCCTAGTGAAATAGTTTTTCCTAATATCCAATCTGGACCTCTCCCACCACAACTTGAGACCATTTCTCTTTGTTCTGCCATCTGTCACTCCTGAGAACAGCCTCTCTCCATCCTCTTTGGAACCTCCCTTCAGGAAGGTGAAGGCTGCTATCAAATCCCCCCTCACTCTTCGCTTCTGCAGACTAAACAGACCCAAGTCCCTCAGCCTCTCCTCACAAGTCATATGCTCCAGCCCCCTAATCATTTTGGTTGCCCTCCACTGGACCCTCTCCAATGTGTCCACATCCTTTTTGTAGTGGGGGGCCCAGACCTGGACACAGTACTCCAGATGTGGCCTCCCCAGAGCCGAATAAAGGGGAATAATGACATCTCTGGATCTGCTGGCAATGCTCCTCCTAATGCAACCTAATATGCCATTAGCCTTCTTGGCTACAAGGGCACACTGTTGACTCATATCCAGCTTCTCATCCACTGTAACCCCCAGGTCCTTTTCTGCAGAACTACTACTTAGCTGGTTGGTCCCCAGCCTGTAACAATGCTTGGGATTCTTCCGTCCCAAGTGCAGGACTCTGCACTTGTCCTTGTTGAACCTCATCAGATTTCTTGTAGCCCAATCCTCCAAGTTGTCTAAGTTACTCTGGACCCTATCTCTGCCCTTAAGCGTATCTACCTCTCCCCCCAGCTTAGTGTCATCCGCAAACTTGCTGAGGGCACAATCCATCCCCTCATCCAGGTCATTAATAAAGATATTGAACAAAACCGATCCTAGTACTGAACCTTGGGGTACTCGGCTAGAAACCGACCGCCATTCTGATGTTGAGCCGTTGATCACTACCCACTGGGCCTGGCCTTCTAGCCATATTTCGATCCATCTTACCATCCATTTATCTAATCCACATTCCCTTAACTTACTGGCAAGAATATTGTGGGAGACCGTATCAAAAGCCTTGCTAAAGTCAAGTGCTTCTTGCAGAAATGCTATTCTGCTCCCGTTCAGGCAAAAGTCCCTTTTGCGCAAAGCTTTTGCACAAAAGGGCCAGTGTAGACAGCTCAGATTTGTTTTCTGCAAAAAAGCCCAGATCACGAAAATGGCGATTGGGGCTTTTTTTGCAGAAAAGCACGTCTAAATTGGCACGGACGCTTTCCCGCAAAAAGTGCTTTTGCGGAAAAGTATCCGTGCCAATCTAGACGCTCTGTTCCAAAAATGCTTTTAACAGAAAACTTTTCCATTAAAAGCATTTCCGGAAAATCATGCCAGTCTAGACGCAGCCCCTGAGTTTAGAGAGTCATTAAACATTTTTGCTAATGGACTTGCAATTTCATGTGCCAGTTCCTTTAATATCCTTGGATGAAGATTATCTGGGCCCCCTGATTTACTCCCATTAAGCTGTTCGAGTTTGGCTTCTACCTCGCAATTGGTAATACTGTATCTACCTCCATATCCTTATTCCCATTTGTTATGTTGCCATTATCCCTAAGCTCTTCCTTAACCTCATTAAAGATATACTCTAACCTCAATAAGGTAGCTTTCTTTGCTGATCCCTCCCATCTTCCACTCCTTATATACTTTCTGCTTTTTCTTAATCACCTCCCTGAGATGCTTGCTCATCCAACTTGGTCTAAAACACCTGCCTATAAATTTTCCTCCCTTTCTTGGGATACAGGCTTCTGAAAATTTCTGCAACTTTAACCTAAAATAATCCCAGGCCTCATCCACTTTGAGTTCCATAAATTCTTTAGTTCAGTCCACTTCCCTAACTAATTTCCTTAATTTGTTAAAGTTAGCCCTTTTGAAATAAAAAACCCTAGTCTCAGATTTATTTTTGTTAATCCTGAATTAGCTCATGATCACTTGAACCAAGGTTGGTCCACTACAACCATTTCTTCTATGAGGTCCTCACTACTCACCAAAACCAAATCTAAAATGGCATCCCCCCTTGTTGGTTCAGCAACTACTTGATGAAGGAATTCATCATCTATTGCATCTAGGAAAATCTGAGCCCTATTATTATTACCAGTATTTGTTCTGTAGTCTATCTGGAAAGTTGAAGTTTCCCATGATTATGCAGTTTCCATTAGTATTTACTACTTTAAAAACATTAAAGAGGTCTCTGTCCATATTCAAATTAGATCCCGGTGGTTTATAGCACACCCCAAGCACTATCCCAGTGGAGGATCTAATAGTTTTCTTCCCCAATGTGATTTTTGCCCAGACAGACTTTGTCTTCTCCATTCCATCACTTTTTAATTCTTTGCAATCTATCTCATCACTGATATACAATGCGACTCCACCACCTTTATTTCTGTCTTTCCTAAACAGCACATACCCTTCAATACCTGTACTCCAGTCATGCCTAGTATTCCACCAAGTTTCTGTTATTCCTATAATATCTGGTTTCACTTCCTGGACCAGTAGCTCTAGTTCCTCCATCTTGTTACCTAGGCTTCTCGCATTGGTGTACAAACATCTTAACTTTTGCTGTTTGGCCTCATTCACATTGTTTATCCCATTGGCATGAACATTGTACCTCCTATATGACTTATTAGACTAGTATCCACTTTGCCTCCTTATGTCCATTATCCTACCCCCGGCTATCTCCTTTCTTACATCGTTTTCCTCCCTCTCAATGCTAAAATCCGGAGTAGAGATTACCTGGACATCTCCCAACCGTCTCTCCCAAATTCCTAGTTTAAAGCTCTCAATCAGTTGAGCCAGCCTCCATCCTAGAAGTCTATTCTCTCCCTACTTAGGTGAAGTCCATCCCTAGAGAACAGTCCTCTGTCCGTGAATGCCTCCTAGTGACCATACATCCCAAAGCCCTCCTTATAGCACCACTGCCTAAACCATCTATTGAGCATCATAATCCTGTTACACCTTAGTTGCCCTTCTCTAGGAACAGGCAGAATCCCACTGAAGATCACCTGAGCCTCAATTTCCTTAAGCGTCTTCCCCAGCCCAACATAGTCTCCCTTAATTCGTTCCAGCGAGAATCTAGCTGTATCATTTGTTCCTACATGAAGGATGATCAATGGATTCCTTCCCGCTCCCTTTAGGATCCTCTTCAATCTCAGTTCCACATCCTGTAGCTTAGCACCTGGCAGACAGCACACCCTTCTATTCTCTGGATCAGCTCTGGTTACAGGCCTGTCTATTCTTCTCAATAAGGAGTCCCCAATCACGTAGATCTGCCTTTTCCTGGTAACAGTGCAATTCTCCAGTTTATCCCTTTTTTCCTCTGGCTGTAAGTCCTTTCCATTCCTATCTTTCCTTGTAATCTTCTTCAACCCATCCTGTATCTTCCTGGTGCTCATTTTTGGTGTTGTCTCCATCAACTCTTCCTCTTTATGTATAGGACTAGCCACTCTTCTCTTCTTCCTTGCCGTTCCACCTTCAGTGGCCACCTGTTGTATCCTTTCTTAATTCTCCAACTCTCCATACCTGTTCTTGAGCTCTATTTCTCCTTCACTGGCCCATCTTTTCCTCTGACTGGTTCTCATAGTCACATGCTTCCACTGTCCATTTTCTTCACCCAGCAGTCCCCCCTCACAGGCCTTTGATCCTGCTTCGGTCTGCATGTCTAAGCTTTCCCCTTCAGCCACCTCATGCATTTGCTCCATCATCTGCTTGAACACCCTTCTAAACTCGACCAGAGTTTCCACTTGCATCTCCAATCCTGGATCTTTTCCTCCATCAGCTCTATCAGACGGCACTTCATACAAACGAAACTCCTTTCAGGTATCCTCTCCAGAATCATGTACATACCACAGCTGCCACATCCACTCAGTCTCCTTGTGTCCTCCACTGCTTGGGTCATGGCCACTGCTGCCTCTGTTTATCAACCTTCTCACCAAAATCCTGTTAGTCCAGCAAACAGAAAAAGAAAAACAAACCAAAACAGCCCCCCCCCGGCAAAAACAAACCCTAAACGAGTCCCACAATCCAAACTCCCACTCAAACTCCCGTTTACAGCTCTGTTTGCTGGCTTCTATGCTGCTGCCTGACTGGGTGGCTACCTTTATAGGACCCCTAATCAGCAAAGCCCCACCCCCTAATCAGGGCTCAGCTTCTCTCCCAGCACACTGCCCCTACAAACAATACAAATACAAAACCAAATACAAACTTCTCCTCCAACAGGACTCCCACTCAAACTCCCCTGTTTACAGCTCTGTTTACTGGCTTCTGTGCTGCTGCTGCTATCTGTGTAGGAGCTAGCTGTGGGGCATGGTAGCCCCAGGAGGCTCTAATTGTCTGACTGGCTTGAGCTGCCACTACATTCCCATTGCTACTGTTGTGCTAGCTCAGCCTGAGCTGCTCATAAGTCTGTGCCCTGTGGCTGGGAGCCACACTCCCTGCTGCGCTGCAGACATAGGGCAGCTGTCCTGAGCGCTCAGGGTATGTCTGCACTGCACAAAACATTTGCTGCAGCGAACCTCGGAGCCTGGGTCTAAAGCAGGGTTTCCCAATGTATGGGTCGCCATGACATTTCAAAAGGGCCACCAAGTGTCTCCCCAGCTGGCTCTACCCTATTTTTGAATTGCCCTGAGTCACCAAGTCTTCCTGAATTGTTAAAATGGGTCCCCATCTGGAAAAGGTTGGGAACTGCTGGTCTAAAGGCTCCAGCTTCAGTCTGTGGGGCTCAAACTAGCAGTGCAGACCTGTGGGCTCAAACCCTCTTCCCCCAGTGAATGATGCCTGCCTGAGCCAGCTGAAAGCCTGAGACACTAGCACTGAGGGGAATCATCCCAGGCATCTCAATGGGGTGTTAACCCTCAAACCCACTGCCCTTAGGGGGCCCACCTAGCAGAAGGCTCTTGGTGCATCTCTGCCGTCCCTGCAGAGCTCTGCTGGGGGGGTGCTGGTGCCTCCCCTCTGTCATATGATTGGGTGGGCGGAGGCTGGGTTCTCCCTTCACTGGGACACATCTTAGCTCATCCTGAGCCAGAGGAAGTTGGTGCTGGGGCAGGGAGATCCCAGCCTCCCAGAGCAGTGCTGGGCTGCCTAGCACCTGGGTAGTGAATAACCAGCATAGGACCATGGGGGAAGGGTTCACCTGTGAGCCTGGATCCTTCCCTCCACCCTGCCTGTTCCCAGGTGGACATGCAGACCCCTAGCTCTGATGGGAAGCTCAGTGTGATTGGCTGGGTCACACCACAGCCCCTGGGTTTGTGCTGCCAACTCAGCATTTTGCTCCCAGCACAGCATTTCCAGCCGGGCATCTGGCCTGAGAGCTGCTGTGAAGTGCCTGGCGAGCCTTGCCCCAGCTCTTCCCTGGGGCATCACTGCTGCTCCTTGCTGTGCTGCTGCTCCCCTGGAACCTGCACTTGGGGCAGTGTGGGGAGATTGGAGCTGATGGGGTCCATCCAACTGCAGCTGGAGCAGGAACTGAGGTTAGAATATCCAGCCTCTTTGGAGGTCAGTTCATCTTGGAACTTCTCCTGTCCATACTGCCCCCTTTCTAGCTGTTCCCTTTGGCTGGAAGCTGGGGTTGGGGCCTGCTGTTGGTGCAGGAAGGGGATCTGAGGGGCTATGAATGCAGCAGCTCCCTGCCTTGTGCGAGTGTCGTCCCCTGTCTGTGACCAACGGAAAATGCCCAGCTCCTGCCTGACACCTGCTCCCTGGCTTCTGCCCTGCAGGTTTGATATCAGGGCAGATGGTGACTGCGCGTATCTGAACAGTGAGAACGGGGTCAGCAGCTCACGATGCACCGGGGAGCGATACTGGATTTGCAGCAAACCTGATGTATTTACAGAGAAGATGGAGGCTCGTAACGGGAGTGTTGTAGAATTAGCTATGGGAAAGCTGGACTGATCTTTCTTCAGCATCACACCTGAGCCTTTCCCGAGTGTCAGGGGCTGCTCTGAGCCTCTCTGGGTGAAACCACAAAAGTCGTTTGCACATTTCGTCCTCTCCCCACGGCTGCCTGTTTTCCCTGCCAGTGGAACTGCTCAGATTGGCCTTTCCCACCTACCTCACCTGACACAGGGAGTCTGGATCTTCCTTGAGCTGAAAGCTGCAGCACCAGCCTCAACTTTCCCTGCCTGAGCGCCCCACACAAAAGTTTTTTCGCTTCAGTGAAGTCTTTGTGGAGCCTTTTAAAATACTCACCATTCCTATTCCATAGAGTGGGACAAAGCTGAACAGGAAATGGTGCTTCCCTTCCCTCCAGGATGTTTTTCAACATGAATTTCTCAGGATCACTTGTAATTGTGGTGAGCACCCAGCGGATTTTCAAGTTTATGGTTTAAACCAATTTCTCTTTGAGACTTTTTAATTTTTATAAAAGCCTAAAACATTAAACTGTTTTTTATCTATTTTCTGTGCACTTTACTGGCACCAGGCTGTAGATGGGGGTTAGAATCGCTGTGTCACTCCTAGTGGGTGATAATGATGGGCAGCATCCCATATTCACATCCTGCAGACTATTGTAATAATCTTTGTATCAAAGGTGCCTTGTGAAGTATCATTTGAAAGCTCACAACTTGCTGGTCTACAGGATCAGGGTGAAACATGTATAACAATATTCCATGTGAAGTTGTTAAACTCCAATCACGACTGATGTGTATTTTCCAGAGAAGTCTAATGAAAAGGAAACGTCTGTTTTTCCAAGACAAAGGGACAAGCTGATGCTTCTGGCCAAATGTCATCAAAGCTGCTGTGCCAATACCTCTCAAGTGGCTATTTGGCAAGGAAGGGGACAGGAATAAACCTGTCTGCATCGCAGCAAACATGGTAAATTGTATTTCATTAAGGCCAGATCTTTGCTATGTGGTAGAGTTCTGGCTCTTGTGAGTAAGAAGTAGCAAGTACTAGGTGTGATGCTAGTTGATATGTAGGACTGTACCAGTCCGAGTCAGCAGGCGGCCCTGCTGACTCACTCCACTGGCAACCGCCCCTAAAGTCTATGACCACTTGGGTGGCCATGGGCCTGGGTCAGGGTGGGGCAGCAACTGCATGCAGAGCCTATACCAGGTTGTGCAGCCATGGCCCTAGGTCAGGGCCGAGCAGCAAATACAACAGCGTATAACAGTTTGATTGCTCAGGCCTGGTTGCAGGCTGAGTTGGGGGTCAGCTCTCCTAGCTCAGCAGAGAGCCAACAAGAGCAGGGGATTTTCCCCTACAGAGGGAACCTGCCACTTCAAGTGAGGGAGTGGTGGGGGGAGGATGCAGGCCCACCCACTCTGCTGTGCCCCGGCCTAGGGTCCTAGCAGTGGCAGCCCAGGTGGCCACTCCGTCATCAGGGCTTCAAGCTGCAATGCACTGACCGGGTCAGTGCGCTAGTGGGAGTCGGAGCCGCAACGCGCTGCCCACTCGACCTCCATGGCGTCAGTCGATGAGGAGATGGCTTTCCCTAGGCCATTTCCTAATTCCCCCTGGGGGGGCCCTACCTGGCAGGACCACAACATCTTGGGGTCCTCCAAAGCTATCCCCTGAAGCTTCTATACATAATAGTTCCCCAGAGGGGGCATGTGAGGTGTGTACTGACATCCAGTGGCCCCTTGGTCATCACAATCGCTGTGAGATGTCTGTAGGGAGAACATGCCAGGAGTTCTGTGCCTGACTTTGGAAGATCCTGAAGTTAAGGCAGGTCCCCAAGAGGTTACACACTTTGGACATGCTCTGTTCAGGCAGGAGAGAACAGGTACCGGTCTCCTTCTCTGGCCCCATGTATACTGTAGAGCTCAGGCTAGATCCATATTTGCCTACTGAGCTGCTTGCAAACTGAAATTGTGAAATCTGAGCCGGAGAACCTACACTATAGGAAGAAACAAAAAGCGGGGGAGAGGAGCAGTTTAAGAAGAAAGACAAAGGGTTGGTCTGCTCTGGATTGGGAGTGAAAAAAGAGATCCTGGATCTCTCATCTCAGGCTGTGTCCAGACTCAGGGGTTTTTTCGAAAAAAGTAGCCTTTTTTCGAAAAAACCTCACCTGCGTCCAGACTCAAGCCGCGTTCTTTCGAAATTAAATCGAAAGAACACGGCTTTTCTTTCGATGGCGGTAAACCTCATTTCACGAGGAAGAACGCCTTCTTTCGAAAGTTCCTCTTTCGAAAGAAGGCGTTCTTCAATGTAAATAGGGCTTCTTCGAAAGAGAGCATCCAGACTCACTGGATGCTTTCTTTCGAAAAAGCAACGTGCAGTCTAGACGCTCTCTTTCGAAAGAGGCTTGCAGTCTAGACATAGCCTCAGTGGCAAACTGGAACCAGGCCTGTGTGTGGCAGGGTCACAGCATGAGCAGCTAGAAAATGTCCGGGTTTAAGGTGATCAGTGCTTAGTTGGGCAGGAGAGTATTTTATTAGCTGAGAGAGAGCCCCAGAGTATGTGTGATGATTTCCTGTGGATCCATTTGTTTCCAGTGTTTCTACCATTGCCAGTACGTGAACCTCTCTGCTGGGCTAAATCCACTGACATTCGAGGGCACCAGGGACGTTCACTCTAAGCAGTGAGTTGGAGTGGAGCAGGGAGCTGAGGGGGTGCTCATACAGCGGGGGCAGGAGCAGTATGACTTTGGAAGGAGCATCTGGGTGACCAGTGGGAGTGTCCCGTGGGCCAGGGGTGAGAAACTGCAGGGGATGTTCAAGAGACTCGGGATTCAGGGTGAGTCTATTGCTACCCTGCAGCGTGACCGCTGGATCTGCATGGCCTGGGGGGAGTGTGACTGTGAGGGGCACCCTGCTCAGAGCTCTGCCTAAAGAGACAGTTTCCCAACCTACCACCCTGAGCCTGAATCCAGGCTGCTGCATGTTACAGAGAGAAAAATACGGCTCCTTGGTCCCAGTATTTATACCACGGCAGCTTCTTTCTGGCAGATCCAGTTGAACTCAGCACCACACGTCTCCGAATGAAGCCGGCTGCCTTTTATGCTCCCACAGCTGTTCCCGTCCACAGGGCCGGAGACGGGGAAACTGCAGAATGGAAGTGAGTCCGTGTCACTGGGGTACCCCGGGTTGGGTCTTTCCTCCCTTCTCTCTGCTGGGGAGCTTGGCTCTGCTGTTGCCCTTCATCTGTCACGTCCCTGTGGCACGTCAGTCAAACCGACAGCCCAGGAGGGAAGTGGGTTAGGGGGTCTCTGGCAAGGAGCAAACTAGACTGAATCCCCTGGGGTCAGTGGAGGCCCTGTGACTTGGGTAAGTGGTGGCTGCAGGGCTGGTCCAGATGAATGGTGAGGGCTGGATTCACTAAGGGACTTAAGAGCCTAATGGCCCCTAGACTGGGGTGGGGAACCTTATTTGGGTTGGGGGCTGCAGAGGGGCAGCTGGAGTCCCAGCACGGACTCCCCAATGCTGGCAGAGGCTCTAAGCCTCAGAGGCCAGATACAGGCCACTTGGGGCTTTAGATTCCCCACCCGTCTTAGACTCACATCCCCCTGGGACTCACCAAATCCCAGCTCAGCTGCCACCAAACCCTGGAGGTGCCAGAACTCGCTCAGTGTTCACAGGGCTGGTTTCCTGAGCACCTGTGTGGCTGCCTCTTGGCATGTGCTGCCACCTCCTCTGGGTTGCCAGCGGCCTAAGCTCCAGCATGATGCTGTTCCTCTGCCAAACTCACCTGTGAGCCCTGAGCCAGCTGGCCCGTGTGACAGCCAGTACCCCTAGCTCACCCCTTTCACAGGACTCTGCCTTGTGAGGTTGAATTGGAAACTCAGCATTTGCTGATCCTCAGTGCCCTGTTAAAATGTGTGGCAACACTGCATGCAGAGTTATGATGGGCAGTGGGTGAACTCCAGTGGTGGGGTGTGATCAGGCTGCTAGGCTGCTCTGGCTCCCACTGCTGTGGTAAGTGCAAGGGAAGGAGGGATGACCTTGGTTGCTCCGAGGCCCCCTAGAGCTGCCCAGCTTGTGTAATGGCAGGGATGGAGCAGAGGCAAGGCTTGAGGGAAGGGGTGGTGGGTGGCAGGGTGTGCATAGAGTAGAAGCAAGGCCTGTGGCAGAGGTGGGGGGCTGCCCCAGGCCCTGCATCCCCCTACAGATGGCCCTGGAGCCAGATCAGCACATCAGGCCTTGTCCACACCAGGAGGTGTTTCTGGTGCAGATAAGTGGAGACCTCCTAGTGCAGATACTGCTTTAGCCACATGTAAGAGCTTCTTCCACCCCTGCAGCTTATGCCAGTGCCCCTAAGGCTCATGAACTGCCCTTCTAGCAGCCCAGCTACATTGGTAGAGTGGCTGCAGTACTAGGGCTTGTGATGGTGCAGCAGAAACGCCCTGAACCAATGTCACTGCTGGTAACACATCTAGGTACAGGCCAGGCCTTAAATGTGTATTTAACAGCAGCATGTCAGACAGAGGAAGCCTTTCCCAAATATCTCAAACAGGAAATACAAGGCAGCACTCACCGCACTGGGTCTAATGGGGAACCGTCCACCCAGGTCCATTTCCCCTTAGGGGGTGTCACTTTAAGTCCAATCCAGACAGGGTTCGTATCTTGTGTAACGTTCTGTAAGGAGTCCTGTGAGGGGCAAGCAGAGGGGGAGGCGTGAATAGGCTGTGAACAGGCTAAAATTCCCTTAGATCTCCTGTATTTATTATCTGCTCTTGGCTCTGTCCAGGCTGACAGCAGGAGAACCCATCCACACCTGAGCTAATTCACTCTCACGCCTAAGTGTACAGGGTCCTAGCCCAGGGGCAGGGGAATATGGCTCTCTGTACATGCATGGAGACAGCTGGCAGTGTGGGGCGGGAAGCTGTGGGGTTCAGGTTCCAAGCTGTATGTTCATCAGCTAGGTGCCCAGCAGGGGAGAAACCCCTAGTGTGAAATTTGACTGGGGGGAAAAGGAGAAATAGGGGAGGAGAAAAGGGGGGTGGAGAGAGCAAGAGCCAGGTTGGATAAACCCTGCACACGTCTCTCTCTAGCTGGAATGTTACGGGTCTGTGTTGTGAGTTACCAGCATCTCCTGGCTCTGGAGCACGAGCAGTCGTGAGCTCTTCCCCAAGCAGTCGTCCTGGCTCCCAGCCCAGGTGTTAGGCCCTTTTGACAGCCAATAGCACTTGTCCCCACGCAGCAGCCAGTCCCTGGGGCAGAGTTTGCACCCGGCGCCCCCTGCAGGGAGAGTTGGGAACAGAGGTGTGGTCAGTTCTGAACAGTCAGGCTGTGTCTCTACTACATGGCTCCGTCGATGGAGCCATGTAGTATAGACGTAGCCTCAGGCTGATGCAGCTGGTTAAAAAAAGTTCAAATCCCTTTTGAATTAGGGCAACCAGATGTCCCGTTGTGGATGTGCAGCCCCTTTGCTAAGCCTGGTCCTGGTTGTCCCCTTTTGGCAAAATGGGCATGTGTCCTGTTTCCTCTTTCAAGCTGATCAGTCGGCAGCAGCAAACGAGACCAATACCCCCCTCCTTCAAAAAGGTGGGGTGATGAGGAATGTGTGGTGGCAAGGGGGTAGCGGTCATGCCAGGGAGTCAGAGGGCAGGGTCCATGTTCCCCACAGATTTCTTTGTTTCCCTGCAAAAAATGACTTTCTGACAGGGAAGCAATGGGAAGCTGCAAGAGCAGTCACTGGCCATGATCTAGCTGCTCAGATGCATCCCTTCAGGCCCTTGGGCAGCTGGCAGAGAGGTAAAAATCATCATGGGGCTAAGGACACTCCAGTCAGTGGTTCCTACCCACAGCCAGACTCATCTGCTAGCCCTGGCTGGGCTGGAGGCAGGAGAGGACAGGACTTCCTCTTCCCCTGCAAGGAATTACTGGGGCTGTGTCAAAGCCACTTCAAAAAAAAAACTCAGCAACCTCCCTCAGCTACAGGTTTTTTAGCATCCTCCCCTGCTTCCTGTCCTTCCATCGTGCCTCAGCTGTAGGAGGAGGGGTCACTGTAGGAAAAGCTGCTTCCCCATCCACCCAACCCACACTGCATTTGGGCCTCCCACATCCAGACACCCTTGCCAAGCCTCACCCGGTGCATCCAGAACCTGCTTAGTCCTCCATACCCAAACCCCAACCCACTGAACCTCAGCCCCTGCATCTGCAGTCCTCTGCTCCCAGATCCCCTGTCTCTAGCCCCTTGGCAGCAAAGCTGTCCCTCACTGAGCTCTCTGCACTCAAAACCTCACTCTGATTCCCTGACCCTTACATAACCCCCAGCCCTCACATCACCCCTCAGTCCACACTCCCCAAACGGCCGCTTCCTGCTGCTGGCCCCCCCCACTGCAGCCCAGCTGAGCAATGCGGCAGGAGGGGAAGCGGGCGGGGCGGTGATGTGCTCGGCCAGGGGCTGCGCCTCTGTTGGGCCATGGCGGGGGTGCAAGTGGCGACAAGCATCCATTTGGGGAGCGTGGACCCCAAACTGCTGCTTGCTCCCCTGCCGCAGCCCAGCTGAGCGGCACAGCACTCAGCCGAGTGCCACAGCGGAAGGAGAAGGGGGGCAGGGAGAGACGGAGCGGAGAGAGAGGCAGGAGGAGAAGAGAAAGGGAGAGTGAGAGGCAGGAGTTGGGAGAAGTGAACGAAAGAGAGGGGGAGAGAGAGGCAGGAGGTGGAAGAGAGCTGAGAGAGGGGGAGGCAGTAGGAGGAGGAGAGTGAGAATGAGCGAGAGACCGGAGGCTCAGGAGAGAAGACCAATGTGGAGGAGAGACCTGAAAATCCTGTCTTATAGAGGGTTAATTGGCTAGTTTGATAGATCAAGCCAAACTTCAGAGGTGTGTCAGAGGAACCCTGATTCCTTGCTCACTCAGCCTTGCCTGGACAGTAAGACAGACTTGAGCCACAATGGACTGGTAATTATGCACCATCTGCAGGCTCTGTCTTGCTCTCTCTGTCTCTTTCCTAAAACTATTCACTGTGACACAAAGATCTCTTCTTTGAGTGATATTAGCTAATTTAGAGGCTGCCATTGTATAGTTGGGATTATTTTTCCCAGTGTGCATTGCCTTATCACTGTTGAATTTCATCTGCCATTTTGTTGCCAAGTTACCCATTTGTGAGAGATCCTTGAGTAACTCATTATAGCAGAGGTGGGAAATCATTTTTGATGAGGGGCCATTCCAAGATTTTGGAAAGTGGTCAAGGGGCACACTTACCTGTTATCTGTAGAGGGGGTGCAGGGTCTAGGATGGAGGTTCGACACAGAAGAGTGCATGGGGAAAGCGACTGGGGTGCAGGAGATGGTGTGAGGTTTGAGAGGGAGTTTGGGGGAAGAAGGGTCTTGTGACATGGGTCAGGGGATGAGGCGCAGGATCTAGGAGGATGTTTGGGTGCAGAAGAGGAATTTGGCCTGGGCGAAGTGTGTAGGAGGGAATACAGAGTCTGGGAGAGGGGTTGCAGAGGATTCGGATGGTGACCTGGGAGAGGGAGTTGGGGTGCCAGAGGCAGGCTCTGGCTGGGAGGTGCTCACCCAAGCCCTGCAGCACCCACAAAGCAGACTGGGCTCCCTGCCTGCTGCAACCCCAGATCATTGAAAACTGCAGCTGCTCCCTCTACATGGCTTTCAGGTCTCCAAGCTGAGGCTTGCGCTGTCCCCATCCCACAAGCCAATCTCTCAGCTTCTATTGGCTGAGTGTTTCTGGCCACTAGGAACTGAAGATTGGGCTGGGGGTGGGGTGATCACACAAAGCTTCCCTCTCCCTGTGGAGAAGAGAGACTCGCAGACTGCGCTTTAAACTGCCGCAGCTGCATGCCTGAGGGTCCTGGCAGGGGGGTCCATGGGCTGGATCTGGATATTGGGCCATATTTTGCCCAGAGCTGCCTTACAGTCAGGTTTGGATTTAATTATCTTGAATTATTCTGTATCATCTGCAGACTTTGTCATGTCACTGTTCACCCCCTTTTCCCAAATCAGTATGTTCAACAGCACCTGTCCCAGTACAGAGCCTTGGGGGGATGCTACAGTTACTGCTCTCCACTGTGAAAACTGACCGTTTATTCTTACCCTTCGTTTCCTCTCTTGCAACCAGTTACTGACCCATGAAAGCCCTCCCCCACTTATCCCAGGGCTACTTAGCTACCTTAAGAACTTTTGGTGAGGGATCTTTTCAAGAGACATTCAGAAAATCTCAGTGTGCTCTAGCCACTGGATCCCCTCTTTCACACATTTGTTGACTCCCCTGAGGAATTCCCTTTACAAAAGCCGTGTTGACTCTTTCCCTACAAATCATGTTTCTCCATGTGTCTGATCATTCTGCTTGTGACCCTGCACACCATAGGCTTTAGAGTGATGCTATGCCACAGGGTGTATTTTATGGAAGATTGGCCATGTGAGATGTCATTGGAAAGGTTCTGATTTACTGAATACAAATATCCTATTTTAGGCATTTATCATAAGAACAGCCAGACTGGGTCAAACCAAAGGTCCGTCCATCCATCCCAGTGTCCTGTTGGCCCACAGTGACCAATACCAAGTGCCCCAGAGGGAGTGAACAGAACAGGGAATCATCAAGTGATCTCTCCCCTATTATCCATTTCCAATCTCTGACAAACAGAGGCTAGGCCAGGGGTGGGCAAAAGGGCCTCTATGGGCCAGATCTAACTGGCCAAGTGGGTTGATCTTGTGCACAGAGGCCCTACCGCTCCCCCGCCCTCAGGCCAATTGGGGCCTAGGGGCGGGGGAGTGCGCAGCACTGGACTCTAAGTGCAGCGCGGCCAAGGGCAGGGAATGAGAGACTTTGTGTGCTCCCCCCGCCCCCAATCCCTGATTGGCCTGGGGGGGGGGGGAGAGTGCATGAAGTCTCCTCCCACCCTGAAAGCAGTAGGCAGTGCTTCTTAGAGTCAGTCTGATTGACCTGGGGGAGGGTGTGCAAAGTCTGCTCTCACCACCAGGGGTGCAGGCACCCTAAAGGGAACTGCCAGCTGTTCAGAACAGCTGACAGTTCTCAGCAGGGTGGGGCAAAGACTTCATATGCTCACCCACCCCCAGACCAATCAGGGTCTGTGGAAGGGAAGCATGGAAGTGTCCTGGCACTGCCCCTTCCACTTGAGGCCCTGCCCCTTCCAAGGTAGCCCGAGATCACTTCAAAAATTTCAGACATGGCCCCTGGTAAAAAATCATTGCCCACCTCTGGGCTAGGGACACCATTCCTATCCATCCTGGCTAAGAGCCAATGATGCACCTAGCCTCCAAGAATATATCTAGTTCTTTTTGCATCCTGTTATAGTCCTAGTCCTCACAACATCCTCTGGCAAGGAGTTCCACAGGTTGATTGTACATTGTGTGAAGAAAACCTTTCTTTTGTTTGTTTTAAACCTGCTGCCTATTCATTTCATTTGGTGACCACTAGTTTTTATACTATGGGAACAAGTAACTAACTTTTCCTTATTCACTTTTTCCACACGTGTCATGATTTTATAGATCTCTATCATATCCCCCGCTAGTCTCCTCTTTTCTAAAATGAAAAGTCCCAGTGTTTGTAATCTCTCTTCATATGGGACCAATTCCAAATTCCTAATAATTTTAGTTGCCCTTTTTTTTAACCTTTTTTTTTTTTTTTGATGAGGTGACCACATCTGTATTCAGAATTCAAGATGTGGGCGTACCATGGTTTTACAGAGAAGCAATAAGATATCTGTCTTATTCTCCATCTGTTTTTAAATGATTCCTAACATTGTTTGCTTTTTTGATTGCCACTGCACACAGAGTGGATGTTTTCAGAGAACTATCCACAATGACTCCAAGATCTCTCTTTCTTGCATGGTTATAGCTAAATTAGTCCCCAGCATATTGTATGTATAGTTGAGACTATTTTTTCCAATGTGCATTACTTTACATTTGTCAACATTAAATTTCATTTGCCATTTTATTGCCCCATGACTTTGTTTGATGGGATCTTTTTGAAGCTCTTCACAGTGGGCTTTGGTCTTAACGATATAGAGCAGTTTGGTATCATCTGCAGATTTTGCCACCCATTTTCCCCTTTCTCTAGATAATTTATGAATAAGTTGAATAGGATTGATTCTTGGGGGATATCACTAGTTATCCCTCTCCAGTCTGAAAACTGACTATTTACTCCTACCCTTTGTTTCCTGTCTTTTAACCAGTTCTCAGTCCATGAAAGGACCTTTCTTTTTATCCCAGGACAGCTTACTTTACTTCAGAGCTTTTGGTGAGGGACTGTGTCAAAGGCTTTTAGGAAATCTATGTATACTATATCCACTGAATCCACCTTGTCCACACGTTTGTTAACCCCTTCAAAGAACTCTAGTAGATTACCATTTTTGGATTTGAAGTTATTAATATTAACACCAAAAGAGTGGGGTGGGGTTTTTTGTTTTGCTTCTCACTTGTGTGTGGGCCCCTGACCACAAAAAGGTTCCCCACCTCTGTTGTAGCATCTGTAGCATCCTCAGGAAGACTCTCCAGGTTGGAGACAAGCTTCTCTTAAGACCTATTTTTTTTCCTTATGGCCCATTTCCCTGAACAAGGCCCTTCCTCACTCACTATATAGACTAAAAACAACCTGTCTAGTAGGTGTTCCCCAGGTGTAATGACATCTATTATTTATAATTTCAGCTACTAAAATGCATACAAATAGGATAATTATACTCAACAATCAGAACTTTTCCGATACCATTTCCTATGACAGAGATGGGTTATAATTTTTGGTGGGGGTCCACTCTAAGATTTTAGAATGTGGTCAAGAGCTGCGCTTTTTTGTGGAAGTGGCATGGGATCTGGGTTGGAGGTTGGGTACAGAAGGGTGCACGGGGTAAGGGACTGGGGTGCAGGAGTTGGTATGGGGTCTGAAAGGGTGTTTGGGTGAAGGAGGGGGTTGTGGTCGAGTCAGTGGATCGGGGTGCAGGGTCAGGGAGGGTGTTTGGGTGCAGGAGAGGATTCTGGCCTGGGGCAGGTGTGTAGGAGGGGGCACAGGGCCTGGCAGAGAGTTGTGACCTGGGGTAGGGAGGTGCAGAAGGTGTGGATGGTGACCTGGGAGAGGGTGTTGGGGTGTAGGAGGGGCTGGAGTGCCAGAGACAGGCTCTGGCTGGGAGGTGCTTAATAAGCATCTCCTGGGCAGGAGCCCTGCAGCACCCCCAAGACAGGCTGGGCTCCCAGCCTCCTGCAGCCCCTGACCACTTGAAAATGTAGACTGGGGCTGGGATTCTCAGCTCTAGGAGGGGGAAAAGCCTTGTGCTGTCCCAGTCCCCCAGGCCAATCTCTCAGCTCCTCTTTTGACTGGTTGTTTTCAGCCAATAGGAGCTGAGAGATTGGTTGGGGTCAGTTCCTATTGGCCAATTGTTTCCAGCCAATAAGAGCTGAGGATTGGGCTGGGGGCAGGGAGTTCACACAAAGCCTCCTTTTCCCTCCAGAGCAGAGAGGCACATGGGGAAGTCCTATGTTTAAAACAGCAGCTTCTGTGTAGCTAAGGATCCCAGCAGGGGGGGTCTGCAGGCTGGATGCAGTGGCTTGGTGGGCTGGAACCAGCCCATGAGATGTATCTTGCCCTGTCCTATGACTTATCTTGCACAAAATGCATCATAACTATGTCATAATCCTACCACAATATCATCATGTAGAATAGGGGGTGCAGAGTATCACACTATTTGTGATAGAAATACTAGTGACTTTCCCCAGTACTGAAGTTTCAGAGGGGGAGGCGAGTTAGTTTGTAACAGGAAAAACTTAAAACACAAGAAATAGTTTAGTAGCATTTTAAAGACTTTCATTATTCTTTGAAGTGTTACTAAACTATTTGTTATTTTTAAGTGTTTCTCACCAGCCAGTAATTTCCAGGATCCTGTCTGGTGCCCATTGTAAAGACGAACATTACACGAGCTACCTGCCAGTCACCGGCGCCTCCTGGATTCTGAGGGGGTCTAACCTCTTCAAACTCTAGCCTGGGGGAATACTGTGTGTCCTTCTAAGACATCTCCCGCAATTCCAACAGGCCATGGGATTTCTCCTTAGTCATTTCCCTATCACATTATAGAAACATAGAACAATAGAGCTGGAAGAGACCTCAGAAGGTCATCAGCCCCTTGCTCTAGGCAGGACCAATTCCAACTAAATCAACCCGGCCAGGGCTTTGTCAAGCCGACACTTAAACACCTCTAGGGATGAAGACTCCACTACTTCCCTAGGTAACCCATTCCAGTGCTTCACCACTTTCCCACTGAAATAGCTTTTCCTAATATCCAACCTGGACCTCTCCCACCACAACTTGAGACCATTGCTCCTTGTTCTGCCATCTGCTCTACTGAGAACAGCCTTTCTCCATCCTCTTTGGAACCTCCCTTCAGGAAGTTGAAGGCTGCTATCAAATCCCCCCTCACTCTTCGCTTCTGCAGACTAAACAGACCCAACTCCCTCAGCCTCTCCTCATAGGTCATATGCTCCAGCCCCTAATAATTTTGGTTGCCCTTTGCTGGATCCTCTCCAGTGCGTCCACATCCTTTTTGTAATGGGAGGCCCAGAACTGGACACAATATTCCAGATGTGGATTCCCCAGAGCCGAATAAAGGGGAATAATGACATCTCTGGATCTGCTGGCAATGCTCCTCCTAATGCAACCTAATATGCCATTAGCCTTCTTGGCTACAAGGGCACACTGTTGACTCATATCCAGCTTCACATCCACTGTAACCCCCAGGTTCTTTTCTGCAGAACTACTACTTAGCTGGTTGGTCCCCAGCCTATAACAATGCTTGGGATTCTTCCGTCCCAAGTGCAGGACTCTGCACTTGTCCTTGTTGAACCTCATCAGATTTCTTGTGGCCCAATCCTACAATTTGTCTAAGTCACTCTGGACCCTATCTCTGCCCTCATTGTATGCCAGTGTTATTCGCTGCTGGACAGCTGTTGTGTTTCACCCCAGAGGTGGCTGCATTTCAGTGGTCGGGAAATGATCCCTGTGAGTACAATATAGTTTGTTAAACCCTTTGTGATCCTACCTTGATAGAAACTGCATTATTGCACTCATTAAAACTGCCTGTTCTCCAGCAATGGGGAATTACTCTGGCCACTAGGTGTCACTGCTGCTCCTCCCCACAAACAGCTGAGAATTATTTCTTTTACTTAAAGATTGCAAACTTTCTGGGGCAGGCACTGTCAATGATGTGAGAGTGAAATAATCAGTGGTACAGAATGGTGTAGCCACAGCATTTACCTTTCACCCACCAATTGAGACCGACAGAAATTAAAACTGACTGGCTGTGTCTAGAATGGCAAGTTTTTCTGCAAAAGCAGCTGCTTTTGCAGAAAAACTTGCCAGCTGTCTACACTGGCCGCTTAATTTTGTGCAAAAGCACTAACTTTCTACTGTCTGAAATCAGTGCTTCTTGCACAAATACTGCTCCCGTTCGGGCAAAAGCCCTTTTCCGGAAATGCTTTTGTGCAAAAGGGCCAGTGTAGACAGCTGAAAATTGTTTTGCGCAAAAAAGCCCCAATGGCGAAAATGTCGATCGGGGCTTTATTGTGCAAAACCGTGTCTAGATTGGCACGGACGCTTTTTCGCAAAAAGTACTTTTGTGGAAAAGCGTCCGTGCCAATCTAGACACTCTTTGCTGCAAATGCTTTTAACAGAAAAACTTTTCCGTTAAAAGCATTTGCGGAAAATCATGCCAGTCTAGACGTAGCCACTGAGTGGCTTGGGGTGGATAGTACTGTAGCCAGACAGACTGCCCCCCCCCCATCTCATCCATCTTATTTGCCTCTCTGGAGCATACAGGGCAGAGAAGGAGCAGTAAAATCAGCATAGTCTATGCTGGCTCATCTGATCCTGAGAAGCTGAAAACATAGATATGAGGAGAGAGCGATTAAGGCAATAAGCTGGCCTTGAGGCTGCGAGAACTGCCACCGGCTGGCACCTATGTTGATTCGAACACACACACAGTCCCTGGGAGAGGAATTTCCCACTGAGAAAAGAATCCCCAGTAATTCCAATTTAGTTATCTCTCTTACAAGTGTAAATTAAGTTCACAACTCCCTTGTAAGAACTGGTCTCACAAAAGACAGACCAGCCCCATTTGGCATGACAGACAAGAAAGAGAAATACGTGACCCCATGAGTATAAAAGATAGGTCCAGCACACACTCACTTGTAGAGGGTAGAATGACACTCCCTGCTGGTCGGGTTAAGTGTTTGACCTCCCGAGGTTCTATGGGGATGCCCACCTCGTATTTTCGTCTTTCCTAGGAATTGAGGGACCGGCCCTGGCCTGACTTGCTGGAGTCGAGAGGCACAGAAGGGGGTAAAAATTGTACCTGGATGTGGTCCTCTGTCTTAAGTGTACACATAGAAAGAGTAAGCTGTTACATGGTACCATTATTTCTATTTTTCTATCTTTATCTTCTTTGTAACCATTTTTAAGATCTATATTTTGCTAGTAGTTAAGAAATAGAGCAATAGCCATTGTAACCATATGATTTATAAGCTTCTTTAATAAATCTGTAACTGTTTAAGTTTTAACCTGACTCCTTCAGTTGCTGTAATAGAACCAAGCACAATTTTAAAAGAACTTCAGCCTGTCATTAAGGGACAGATATAGGGAGCCCTGACCGTCGGCTGACAGAATTGGCGTAGTCGGCAGGATTGTGCTACTGGTTCACATACAGCAACATGAAGCCTGTCATGATAGACATGGATTTTAGCGGTATAGAGAAAGGGTTTGCCCAGGAAGGTTGGGGCAACCCAAAATGGGATAGAAAAATGTTAGAAAAGGATTGGGGAAATCCTGAGGAGTTGTGGGTGCAGTAAGTATAGAACTGCCTGCAAACTAAAGAATGGGACAAAGCCTGAGTCTGTGGAAAGGAGCCACTTTCCATTTAGCAAGGAAAACAGGATCAGGCCCAGACAAGCAGGCAGAAATGGAAAACAGGATCAGGCCCAGACAAGCAGGCAGGTAACAGATAAGATTGAAAGCCTTGTGGTAGAACTGAGAAAAAGGCAGTAAGTACTGAAAATCTAAATCCTTAAACATACTTAGAAGAGTAATATCTGAAACAAGGCCAGTTTTTATTTTAGAGATAAGAAAGTGTTTTAAGAAAAGAGAAATACAGAGAATTTAAACTCTGCAGAGAATGGAGAGAAATTGAGCAGTTGTGCAAATGCTAAAATGGTGTAGATAGAAAATTGTGGTTTCTTTACAGTCATTCTGAAGGAAAAATGGGCCCTTTTTCCAAAGGAATGTCTGTAAATAACCCAGGCAAATTTGACTCAAATGTGTACATTTGATTAGAGAGACTGCTAAAAGAACTCTAAAGGGAGGGGGTTCTATTGGAACTGAACTACCCCATTGAATAAAAAGGGAATGTAATTGTTGTATAGCTATGTAGAAATAGTGTAAGAAAGGTTCAGAGAGAATGTATGTGTATCTGTGTGTAGATATATATATATATATATATATATATATATATATATATAGTGTAAATAAATGAAGTTTTAAGGTCCAGTAATCTTGTTTGTTTGTAGGTTTAAAACAAATTGGTTTGGTTTACTTTCAGTAAGACCATTTCAGTCCAAGTTGTTTAATGAAGGTACAGGAAAACTGTAAGCATAAAGAAAGAGTTACACTCTATGCAAAGTTTAATGTGGCTAAGTAGTGTTGTAAACAAAGATTGCACATTTTCCTGTAACATGCCATGTACACTGTAGAATGAGTAAAAAAACTGCAAACAGATTAAATGCTGTGAAAGCTCTAAGAGCCACAACAGGTTGTGATTTCCTTTGTCGTGCAAATGCCCTAGCTGGCAGCACAAAGAAGCTTTGCAGGTAATAGCTAAGTATTATCAGCAAACTAACTGAGATCAGAAAGTTCAAATTGTAGTCCTCCAAAAAGAAAGAAAAAGGAGGTACTGGTATTGCTATTTTAGGCCCAATAAGAGGTTGGGTATACTAGAAAAGTTTAAATGTAAGCAGTCTTTTAAGAAGGCAGAGAGAAGACTGAGAAATTGGCATTTGTAAAAGATGTTACCCCTTTTGAACAAAATCTTGCAAAGGTTCGGGCATAGCCCTTGGTCTGATCAAGTGTTAATTGCTTGTCCATACAATTTCAGACCTAGAAGACAAATTGGCTAACTAACTGTGGATATGTAAACCCTTGGCTCCAATGGAGAGGGAAACAGCTGCAGCTTGTCTTCTATGGAAAACCTGTAATGAGGTGTTCTTCAAAATTGACTGAATAAGAATGCAAACATGAAACTGGAAAAATGTAAAAGCCTCTGCTGCAGAAGTGGAGAGGTAGAAATGCATGTCCCTCAGTACCCAGATGAGCTAGATTCCCTTAAGGATGGGTGCTGAGAGTTAAAGAAACTCTCAGATTTATTTTTTTTTCTTCCCTCAGGAATATGCTTAAGAAAAGGACCAGGAGGTATGAGGCTTAGTGAACAAGCTCACCCTCCTTACCAAATTAATAATAGACAAACATGTGTCATTGGAAAAAGTCATTTAGCAGGAATTAGGATGGACCATAAGAAGGGGAAGGCAAAAAGTTTGGAGCCCTATGGGCATAGTTGAAGGAATAAGGAAAATAGAGCAGACATTGGAAAGTTACTAGGAATGAGACATTTTCTTTGAAAGGACAAAGTAAGTGATTTGAGGGTATGTGACGATAAAAGGTGGACTCTGTGGGAGAGTGAAAAGAATTAAGTGATGGTTGTAATATGTGAAGGGAAATCTTGTTTTAAAAATGACACCTTGTTTCTTTGCAGCCTCTTAACAATGTGCAAACCATCTATGCAAAGAAACAATCAAATGTAAACATTTTGTCTATGGACACCTTTGTTAAATCTGCAAAGGAAAATTAGGGATTCTACTGAAACTTAATTGGTTAACTGCATAAAGAATGAGCTCTATATATTGTAACTCTGTTTTTGTGGGTTTCAAATGAACTAGTTTTATTTTGTTTTGGATAATGTCCGCTTGCTTAAAATTGCAAATAGATAAGGCACAAATTGGTTAGTGCTTCTGTTGGGCATTCAATTCTTTAAGGACATTTAACTTTCTAGAAACCAAATTATTAGTTTAGAAACTCAAGCTTTGAAACTTAACTGTCTCTTTCAAGGCTGAGTTGATGACACTTTTGGCTTGCTTTTAAATTCAACATTATATGTGAATACAGGCTGCCTGGCTATTTCAAAGGAAAGTGGACAGGGAAGACTGTTGCTGTTCCAGCAGACACATCCACTGTACTCCTGACCACAAACATAGAAGGAACAGCTCAGCTTGCAGAGCTGGCAGCAATCAAACTAGCTTGTGAGGCAGGGGCCAGTACCATCTACACTAACTCCTATGCCCGTGGTCCCCAACCTGGTGCCCGCGGGCGCCATGGCGCCCGCCGGGCTCTTTACATGCGCCCGCGGAGCCGTGGTCCCGGAGCCGTGGTCCCCAACCCGGGTGCCCCGGCCCCGGCCCCGGCCCCGGCCCCGGCCTTGGCCCCGCCCCCGGGGGCACTGCGCATGCCCTTGCCGGCTCCTGCACCGGCCTTAGCCCTGCCCCCGGGCGCGCGGCGCTTACGGGGGAGCGCCGGCCCCGGGCGCGCGGTGCTTACGGGGGGGGCGCCAGCCCCGGGCGCGTGGCTATGGGGGGGGCCCCGCCCCCAGGCATGCGGCTGGGGGGGGCCGCCCCCGGGCGGGCAAGTGTCCCCGCCCCCTGGTGCCCGGCGGGCGAACGGCCACGCCCCCTGGCGCCCGACAATCTGAAAAGGTTGGGGACCACTGTGCTGTGCTGTGCTGTATGGGCTGGAGCCACCCAGTGGATAACTAATTGGAAGAATAATAACTGCGAAATAGGAAAGCCTGTTTGGAGATTGGAATATTGGAAATGGATCTACTAGCATGCAACCCAACATGCCTTAAGCATAAGTCATGTGTCCAAAAGAAACAATACTCTAGCTGCACAGCTAAATAACCTAGCAGATGCAGCAGTACAAATATTTGCTGCCCAGGTGGATTGGGAACGCCTGTACATTTGGCTACATGAAACCTTGGGACACACAGAAAGTGATGAGCTGGTGCAGCAGGCACATGCCAGGGGGTGGCCTATCACCCACAAACAAGCCAAAGATCTGGTACAAGCTTGCACCCTATGTGCTGAACTCAAGGAAACATATAACAGAAGGGCAATGGTTTGCCAGACTAAGAGATGGAAAAGCACTATGGGCAACCTGGCAAGTAGATTATATTGGTACACTATCCACCAGTAAGCAAGGGTGGAAGTATGTTTTAACTGGAGTGGAAATTGTTTCAGGAATTGGTTTTGCTTACTCAACCCCAGTGGCAACAGGGTTGTTTACAGTCATGGGACTAAACCGCTTAATAGCCCTTGTCCCAACACCCCAGTTTGGGGACACAAACCCATTTACTGCACTCCTACAAGTCTGGACCACTGCAGACGCTGGGCTAACACCAATAACCATTACTGAGGCTTGGATTGTATCCAAGACCGGCGAACCTTATGTTTTATCACAGGAAACTGAGGCAATAGCCCTGAACAGTGCTCCAGTGGGATGGATCCCTCCCAATGCTGGTGTGGATCCGGGAAACCACCATGAACTTTTGTATATATATATATATATATATATATATATATATATATATACCGCTTGCTGTTGTAGCGCTTGCAACCACTGTTGTTAGTTACAGACTATTGAAATGAGACATGGCACTCCAACTCGCCATGGTCTTCTTCCTCATCCCAACTGCTACTGCTGTACCAGAACACCTTACTTGACTCCTCCACTGGACTGGGAATCGAGTTTGTCCCTCTCAGCCCAAATGACTGGTGAAACAAGAGTGACATCTTCAGATGGGGACCGGTATGGTTCGATGACAGCAACTACCGCAGCCCTCAAAAATAACTTTGGGGGGAGGCAAGGGAAATGGCAATGAACGGTATGAGATAAGACATGCTGTAACTAAGAATGTAAACAACTCATGGCTAAATTGGTTAGCCCACCAGCTAGAACTTTCCTTAACTCCTTTCCTACACTCTATTATGACCACTGTTTTAATTGTTTTGATTGTTGTACTCCTTTTCTGCATAACCCTATGTATTGTGCAATGCCTAGTTAATGTAGCTATCTCTTGTGTGCACATTCGATACACAGCACCAGGAAAGGTCCCTAGTCAATTCCTAGATCCTAAACCCTCTAATCAGGCCATTGGGTACTTTTTAAATTCCTCCAAGGTGGGCAAGAGGTGCTGGCAAGCCACCATCTTGCATTCCTGGGACGTGGTGTGTCGTATCAGGGGGTGGAATGTGGCCAGACAGACTGCCCCCCCCATCTCATCCATCTTATTTGCCTTCCTGAAGCATACAGGGCAGAGAAGGAGCAGTAAAATCAGCATAGTCTATGCTGGCTCATCTGATCCTGAGAAGCTGAAAACATAGATATGAGGAGAGAGCGATTAAGGCAATAAGCTGGCCTTGAGGCTGCGAGAACTGCCACCAGCTGGCACCTATGTTGATTTGAACACACACACAGTCCCTGGGAGAGCAATTTCCCACTGAGAAAAGAATCCCCAGTAATTCCAATTTAGTTATCTCTCTTACAAGTGTAAATTAAGTTCACAACTCCCTTGTAAGAACTGGTCTCACAAAAGACAGACCAGCCCCATTTGGCATGACAGACAAGAAAGAGAAATACGTGACCCAATGGGTATATAAGATGGGCCCAGCACACACTCACTTGGAGTGTCATTCTACCCTCTACCTGCTGGTCGGGTTAGGTGTTTGACCTCCCGAGGTTCTATGGGGACGCCCACCTCGTATTTTCGTCTTTCCTAGGAATTGAGTGACTGGCTCTGGCCTGACATGCTGGAGTCGAGAGGCACAGAAGGGGGTAAAAATTGTACCTGGATGTGGTCCTCTGTCTTAAGTGTACACATAGAAAGAGTAAGCTGTTACTTGGTACCATTATTTCTATTTTTCTATCTTTATCTTCTTTGTAACCATTTTTAAGATCTATATTTTGCTAGTAGTTAAGAAATAGAGCAATAGCCATTGTAACCATATGATTTATAAGCTTCTTTAATAAACCTGTAACTGTTTAAGTTTTAACCTGACTCCTTCAGTTGCTGTAATAGAACCAAGCACAATTTTAAAAGAACTTCAGCCTGTCATTAAGGGACAGATATAGGGAGCCCTGACCATCGGCTGACAAGTACATCACTGCTACTGCACCAAGAGTAATATAGTGTATTATAGTCTTCACATCAACTTACAAAAATCACTCTGCTGTCTGATCATTGTTTTCCTGCTGCAGTTATGAGGGGAGCTGACTAGCAAAAAGACAAATTGCCTTTTTTTCCAAAAAGAAATTCTTCACAGAACACATTTTGCATTGGAACGTTTCCAGGTTTTGTTGGAATAACCTTCTGTCTCCTGAACACTTTGACTTACAAATGGAAGTTTACTCCTATCATGACCCCCCCTTCATAGTGTCACATTAGCATCATGTACATCTGTCATGCTTTTATTACATGTCCTGTGAATTTTGCTGTTTTTTTTAAGCCCCTGGAGCCAGAGGATTAGGTGAGACTCTCAGTTTCACAAAGGAAAGCTCCTAGCCGCATCATTATAGAGAAAAACTTGACTGCAGGACCCAAGTGGCTCACTAGACAGCAAATATAAACAACCCAAACTGTATAATATTCCTAAAATAAACCAATTTCAGGCTTTTTAGGGCCTCACTCATGGTTTGTGAATGCTTGGGGAATCACAGAACTGGAGTAATGTAGATAGAGGGGGGGCCTGGCTAAATGAGAATTTGGTCCATTGTATTTCAGGCTCAGGGTCTCTTTCCTATGGTGGCTGGTTTCAGTCACAGCGACAGTGCTGCAAAATCTTTAAGGGAGAGTGACTCACGGCTCTGGGGCAGTAGGAGTGCAGTTACCTGCCAAGCTGACATGTTGGGGGTCACATAGAATGGATTTCAATTGAGACCGGAAATCCTCCAGGCTGGAGCTGCCTTCAGTACAATTGACGATTCCAGTCTCATTCTTATCAGATGTATTCGGAGCTCCTCTGCATTGTCTTTCACCAGAGACACGCAACTGGGAAACTTCAAAAGAGCAACACTGTCAAGGAGAATCATCTCTGTTGCAGCTATTTAGGGACTATTGTGTGAGCTGGGGGAGGGGTGTAAAATCATCTCACAGTGCAACATCCAGCCACTGCTGGATTAACACGGGGACCTTAGGGACTACGGCCCAAGGCCTTGGGCTAAAGCAGTGGTCCCCAACCATTTAAGGCTGCAAGGCGCCAGGGGGTGTGGCTGTTCATCCGCTGGGCGCCAGGGGACAGGGGGTGGGCCCCCCCGGGGTGGGCCCCCCCCTTCCCGGGTCCCTCTCCCCTCCCCTCCCCCCAAGCGCCTGCTTGCCCGGGGCTGGCGCCCCCCCCCTCCAAGCGCCGCGCACCCGGGGCCGGGGCCGGTGCTCCCCACATGCGCCGCGTGCCCAGAGTGCGGGTGGCCAATCCGCGGCACTCCCGGGGCTGGCGCTCACCCTGCCACTTACCCCAAACTCCCAGCGCTATCACAGCTACTGTCAGGACGATGTTCCCAGCCCATCCGGTCCCTACAGCGATGCGATGCCACCGGGGACATGGAGGGGAACCTGTAAGAGACATTGGTTGGAGAAACTCCACCAGCCTCCTGTGATCTGCACTGGCACTTCACTGTAACTGTCTGATTCAGGATTGTGAAATATCACATCCGCTCCCCTCCCCTAAGTGCAGCAAGTTACAGCACTGCAATGAGGCTGAAGCCCTGCTGAGCCCTGGGCAAGGTGGGAGTGCGGCTGTCCCTGGAAGGGGTGTGGCCAAGAGCAGAAGGGCAGGGCTGGGGCAGTCAGCCCTTAGCACTTCCCCCAGCCCGGCAGAGCACTGCTGTGGTGATCCCAAAGCAATTCACAGGGCCTGAGTCTCTGGCCACTGCCACAGTAGCAATGGGGGCACTTGGGAGCTCTGGGCCCCTTTGAATTTCTGGGCCCCATGGCAATTGCTCCCTTTGTCCCAAACCCCATGGGGGGGGCCTGCGGTGCTGTTAAGCGCCAGTGTGCAGCAGGCTACAGAACTGGGAGCGCTCAGAGTGGTTCACACAGGGTGCTGGGAGAGCTCTCTGCCTGCACTGGTGCCAGGGCCGTGGCAATGCCTTACACTGCTAAGTGTCCACAGAGCCCCGGTGTGAGAATTAGCAATGATGCTTGTTCTTCCCCAGTGCTCACTGCAGCATCCTGGGATGCCCACACCTCTGCACTAGGGGCAGTGTTAACAAGGGCAGCTTCTGTCACCCATTCTCCCAGAAGCACTTTTACACCTTTTTCTCTACTGTCCCCTATGAATGGATAGAACTCATCCTGTACAGCTGCTACTCTGCCCTGCTTCACATCCCTTCCTTTGGCCTCTATGTAACGTGGCGCTCCTGATTAACGCCTAGCATGGCTTCCAGCAGGCAAGGGGCTGACACACAGGGAGACAAAAGGGACAGACGGGAATCTTCTGTACTTTTTGTAAACTAAACAGAAACATCTTTACACCTAACTCAACCTATATTTTAAAATTATGTGCTCTAGAGTAAAGGCTAGAAACTAGTTTTTGTTACAAATGAAGCCTGAGACACTCTTGAAACCACTCACAGAGTTTCTAATTACGACAAGAGACTTAAATTTCTTCCTGTTGTAACAAATGTTAATTCTGAGTCAATTAAAAAATTGCATTCTTCTGTTCATAAAAGTGGATCTTTGAGTGTGGATTGTCACAGACACCTCATTCGAATCACTACTGTGAACTCTACAGAACTAATTATGCTGGGATTACACGTGGACACAAATAGTGGAAATAGTTTTTGAAAAGTGAAAATTTCATAGTAAATGATGGTAATTAATTAATAGTGGGGGTTGTGTTATCTGTCTTTGTTTTTAAATGGCTTGTTTATTGTATTTGACCTTAAATTTCTCAGGAAAATTATCTGGTCGTTTTAGACTATCATGAACTAATTCAGGCTGAAAGGAGAGGGGGTTTTTTAAACAAGGAAGTGAGAAAGTCAAGTTATCCTTATTTTGGAACTTAACTTCTAATTTATATTTAATATTGTGGCTTCAGAATTTTAACATCAGTTTATGTGACATGTTAATTTTAATTTCAGCTTTAGGCCCTGAATCTGTAAAGCCATGGTCACCAACCCATCAATCACGATTGACTGGTTGATCGGGAGGACTTGACCAGTCAATCATGAGGCATTCGGGCCTCCCCCCCAATTCTTCCCACCCCCAAGAAACCCCACTATCTATCTCCAGTGACAGTGGAGTTAGTGCCAGCTTCCCGCGTGGTGGACGGAAGTCCAGCAGCTGCGCGCCACTTACAGGATTTCCGGAAGTGCGCTAGCTGCTCCCCTCCCCAGGTCTGTGGCATACCGGGAACTTGTTGTGCAGGGGGAGGAGGGAGGAGTCCCCAGAGGATGTGGGCACCATGGCTTCCCTCCTCTGCAGGGGAGAGAGGAGTCGTTCTGAGAGGAGGCACACCCAGGGCTTCCCTCCTATGTGGGGGTGACCATGCTGAGGATTCCCTGTCCCCTGCCCTAACCAACACCCTGTCCCCTGTTCCCACTGGCACTCTGTCCCCTGCTCCTACTGGCATCCTGTCCCTTGTCACACAACCCTGTCCCCTGCCCCAGGACCCACAGGCACTCTGTCCCCACTCCAGCACAATGTTCCCTGCCCCCACTGGCACCCTGTTCCCTGCCCCAGCACCCACTATCACCCTTCCCCAGTACCATGTCACCTGCTCCCACATTAGTGAGGCTCTGGGGAGTTTGGGAGGAGATTTTTGTTTTGCATCTCACTTGTGTGGCCCCAACTGACTTTTCTGTGGGTCAGTGACTCCTGACTCAAAAAAAAGTTTCCCACCTTTCTCATAAATAAAAACAATGCTGAAACTTTTTGTGTTTGACATTTTTTATTTAAAAATAAAGTCTGGCCAACAAACCTCCAATTTGGGCCAAGCCCCCATCTGGCTGCAGCATCATAACACTCCTGCAGCATCATAACACTCTCTGAGCCAGCATCCCCTCCTCCACCTCCTCCTGTATCCAAATTCCCTCCCAGAGCTTGCACCTCTCACCCCTTATTCCCACCCCAGAGCCCACACATCCTGTCTCAACCCAGTAAGGGTATGGCTAAACTGCAGGGCTGCTTCTAGACTGGCATGATTTTCCGGAAATGCTTTTAACAGAAAAGTTTTCCGTTAAAAGCATTTTTGGAACAGAGCATCTAGATTGGCATGGATGCTTTTCCGCAAAAGCACTTTTTGTGGAAAAGAGTCCATGCCAATCTAGACGCGTTTTTCCACAAAAAAGCCCCGATGGCCATTTTCGCGATCGGGGCTTTTTTGAGCAAAACAAATCTGAGCTGTCTACACTGGCCCTTTTGCGCAAAAGCTTTGCACAAAAGTGACTTTTGCCTGAACGGGAGTAGAATAGTATTGACGCAAGAAGCACTGATTTCTTACAGGAGGAAGTCAGTGCTTTTGCGGAAATTCAAGTGGCCAGTGTGGACAGCTGGCAAGTTTTTCCGGAAAAGCAGCTTATTTTCCAGAAAAACTGGCCAGTCTAGACACAGCCCAGGAGTTTTTCCGGGATTCCAGAGGTATCCCACATCCAGGGACAAGTTTGTTCTTCTGCTTTTTTTAGCGGAAGAGCAAACATGCTCTTTTGGTGACCCCTGTATTCCTTGTTCCACGAGGAATAAGGGGGATTCCAAAAGAAGGGATTTTTCTGATATTTGGCCCAATCTGCACAGGCTATGTGTTGGAAAAATCTCTTCCTACAGAAGAATTTAAAAAAAAGCGGCAGTGTATCTGTACCCTGAGAGTGTATAAGAGCTGGGGATAGCAAGTGATGGAGAGGAGGAGAACAGAGGGTGCAGGGCTTCAAGGAAGGGGTGGGGCCTTAGGGGAAGGATGGGGCTGTAGATCTTGGCTTGTTCTGACAATTCAAAAGTGATCTTGAGTGTAAAAAGGTTGGAGACCATTGTTGCAAATATTTGAGCTCAGGTATAATGTGAAACCGGTGAGTGTCTGCTGCAGTGGGGAGTTTCGTTTGAGTGAAGCTAAACATGGACCTAAGTGTCTGCAGATTCAGGCCTTGGGAGGACCCACAGCACAAAGTTCTGCACCCTGGCCGCAAGTATTCGGAGGAGCAGGCCCTTTCTTGTAGGACTGGAAATACCAAGGCGACAAGTTTAAACTCAAGACTGGATGTTTTCTCAAGATCTGCTCTAGGAATTGTTTTGGGAAATTCTACTCAGCATGTCAGACTAGATGATCACAACGGTCCCTTCTGGCCTGGGACTCTGAATAAAGGCCCCAGTCCTGCAGTTGGATCTGCATGGGTCGGCCCCTGTGCCCAGTCACTTCAATTGGATTCTGTGCAGGTGTGAATGAAGGTCCATCCATAAGGAATCAGGTCAGATCACAGGACTGGGGTCTAAATTTCCATTCCTTAACACAGTGCCAGTCTTCAACATAACAAAATTATGTAACTCTGGCTCAGTAAACCATGTACAGTCAAATTCAGCTCTTAGGCTAGGTCTAGACTGCAAAGATAAATCAGAAAAAGAATTGCAATTTGTGGTACACAAATTGTGCATCTTTTTCTGATTTTCTGTCGAAAGAGGCTTTTTTGAAAATTTGGCATGTCCACATTGTCCCAAATTTCTGAGAAAGTGCGCTTTCAACACATCGTTTCTTCCTCCTAAAACAAGTTTTACAGGGAGGGTGAAAGATCATGTCTGCTTTTTAAAAAAATTTCCCAAAAAGTTGTGCTTGGTCACAGCATTGCTTTTCTGGGATATCAGCGATGTCCTGGAAATGCACTGCAGTCTAGACATACCCATAGATACAGAGCTGTGGGTTTGGAGCAACTTTACAGACCCCTAAGGCGTCACTCTGGATTTACACTGATGTAACAAGCAGAATCTAACTCCTGACACATTTTTCAAGAGTAGATCAGATCCTGTCTGAAAACAATTTCTAACACAGAGAGATACAATTATATGCCTGCTCACAACAAGAATTAAATTTAACTAGACAGCCATATACTACACTAGGATTGTTGTGATATTAACAGATACCACAGCAAGCTCTGTTGGAAAACATCAACCATTAACAAAATTCTGTCAGGCACTTCAGTAAGAAACCCCTTCAGAAGCTGTACAATAATTCAGTTATGTTCACAAGATGTACGTGTATATCAAGAATTTTTATAGCTATATTTAAAGAAGGACAATTTATGAGCTAAAGGAAGCAAAAATAATGGGCAGTATAAATATAATTGACGGAAATGACATATAATATGTTTAACTTATAAACTATCACATTTAATAAACAGCCTGATTAAATTTCTGTGTTATTAAAGTGAGATTTTTAGAAACACCTAAGCCACTAAGGCACTTCTGAAAATTTTATTTTCATGTAAATCTGTAGCCTTATGTACTTACGAAAATGTGCTCTAAAATAACTATTTAATATTTAAATTATTTTTCCCCACTCTCCAAAATACCATGATTTTAAACTCATTTAACAATTTTTCAGGGAAATCACAAATTGTTTATTTGCTTTAAGTTGAATTGTAACATGTTGATGACGTTGCACCCCATATTCTTCTTGGAAATATGCTTAGGAACAGGAATATTTCTAATTCAGATATGCTTTATGGAAAATACTGCGTGTAGCAGATCATTTTGAAAGTTTTTAACTGCTGACTGTGTTTATTCTATTTGTGAGCATGAATCACTCCTGTATTTGAGGTCAGAAATATGAAGCATAAATTTGTTTGAGACAATGAGTTGCAAATAGTCTTGTGTCTCTGAACCTCAACTATGGTTGGTTGCTAGAAACCATTTTCGATGTGGTTCTTTCCCACTCAGGGTGAGAAAAGTTTGAACCGAACACTAAGGATTCCCACATGGGGCAAAATCTATATGAAAGCATGAAACCAAACAATAGGAGCTGCTGCAAGATGCCAGGGCATCCCAGTTGCCACCCATGATGGCTCCTGGGAACATCTAAAACTGAAGAGGGGGAAGGATAAAACCCAAGCTGGGAGGCTGTCTAGCTTCTGAGAGAAGATGATTAGAACTAATGTTCGGGTCAGAATTTGCATATAATAAGTTTCTTAGTACATTAACCATAGCTACCATGTTATACTTAATAAATAAAATCACATTTGTTTATTAATAAATAAATGTTCTGGGGGTGGAGGGAGGACAGCAGCGGTGCCTCTCTCTCTTTCATTGATAAAGGGGGAGAACAACTTACAAGTTTATTCCATATAAACTTTATGCAGCATGAGACAGATTTATCTGGGGCTCTGCACCTGCTTGTTTTGTCAAGTCCCATCACCTGAGCCTTCCCAGGGCTGAGTGGATCTCAGTGTTTGTGTTGCTCTGCTGTGGGCTGTGACCCCCCAAATCTGTGCCTTTGCTAGGAGAAGCCGGAGGGCAGGTAGGGTGCCCCAGGGGGCAGGTAGGCAGGCCTAGTGGTAATTTCAGCACATCCAACTGAGAATCTCAAGAGGATCTCTGTATCTGAACCCATCACAATATTGTGTTTTATATTTTTAATATTCCTAAAACACCGATAACTCTTGAATGTCTCCATTTTGGCCACTGTCTTCTGACTTTCCATGCTTCATTTGAGCTACCCTGCAATCATTTCTCTGTCCTGGATCAGAAACAAAACACAATATCTCTGTCCTTGCAAAGCTTTCTTCTTTTGTGTCCACTTCAGCACCCAGTAGAAAAATCCCCTTCATTGCCTCTGTCATTCCCACTCATCCACCACCACCCCCTTTTGTTCCTCTTCTCTGATTCCATTTTCTACATTCCTCTGATACTGGGCTTCTCTCTCCCTCCTTATATCTCTACTGATGTTAGTAGACCCTCCTACTCGCCCCCATCATCTAGACCAAATGGCATCCAAGATGAGGAGCAACTTCAGTGCTCCCTCCCGCTCCCATTTCTTAAACCTTTGTGTATCTTAATATTTCACTGCATTGGTAGCCATTTCCCCCTGAGCCTGGTACCCCTTAAACTCAGTACCCCAGGTGATTGCAAGGGTCACTTGCCCCTAAATCTAGCCTTGCCCACAGTACCCACTATCTGCCACATTCTTCATGATCCTCTGCACATCACTGGCTCCCCCCTGCCTACTCTCAGATTCCACCTCTTTTCACAGAGGTAGGTGGATTTTAACCCGCTCTCTGATATAACAAATTCTATTCTGTGAGCAACCCACATTTCTTGTGGTCAGTCATTCTATCTCACACTCGCCCAATGCACTGCTCTCTGCCCACAACTCTAACCTTCCTACATACTGATACCTCAGTAGTTTGCTGGTATGTCCTGAAAATGTGAAATCAGTAGGAATGGTACCATATAAAGTCCAGATATCGCCTTGCACTTGTATTTGGAGGCTTAGATCGTCAGCAGCTAGGCAGTTTTCTGTAATATGGTGCACTAAAAGTAAAGGGCACTCTATTACCTTAATAAAAATCAGTTGCCAAATGCTGATAGTGGTAAAGGCTTTCCCATTAGCTAAATCCTACCATACATAATGCACAGATCTACTCCTTGGCCCTAGACAAAGTGTCTCTAAACTACCTGTGCTACAAGTTAAAAAAAACAAGCTTTAGAATGGACTGCCCATATTAGTGCAAAAATAAGAAACTAAATCACTTACTGAGGTTCCGAGATTGTTTTGGTGGCCTCGAAGAGGAACTGGCTCCAGGAATGTTTAAATCAGCATAAACTATTTTTCCAGCCATGGCAAGGAGAGAGGAAGATGTGAGCGTACAGCTGTACCTAAGAGCAGCCTCATGTGGACGTCTGTCCTCTGGTGAGCAGTAGCATATTTCTGTTCTTTTCTATGCCAGATCTTATGACATGCTCCTCACCATAATGTCTGAGAGACTTGTGTTAATGCCTCAGGCAATGGGACTAACATCGGTCACGTGTGTGTGTGTTCTCTCCTCACCTCCCCCCCAGAGGCAGAAATGTGCAACAGAATGTCTTGGTTTGGTAGTGTGTGGGGGTTTTTGTTGGTTTTTTTTTCATATAAATATACCTGTTGCTATGTGGCTAGAGATAGCAAGACAGCAAGGCCAAAGAAACGTGTCCTGCACTTGGAGCGGAAGATGGGGATGTATGTGATAATTCTTTGTTCTTTGGGAAGTTAATTCCAGGGAACATTCTGTCTCCTGCTGCTGCTGAGTGTTCCATTGTACCAGAGAAATGCATTTCACAACCACAGTCTTCAACCTAGAGCTTTAGGTGGCGATCCCTAGGCCATTGAGTGTATTGAAGACAAGGACAGTGGCTACATCTACATTACGATATAAGATTGAATTGTATGTCCCCACTTTGCAAGACAATTCAACACTGGTCAAAGTAGCCCATCCCTACCATCGACTTTGAGATCAATTTATTGTGTGTAGCTATTCCACAGACCCTGCACCCCTTTGCATTCTGGGTTAAGCTCCTGGTGAACGCTGGGACCAATACCATGCAGCAGGTGATTCTGGGTATATGCCATCAGTATCCCATAATGCGCTCATCTGTCCACTTCCCACTCCCTCAGACCACTTTATTGTAATGGCAAACATTCTTTTCATACCCCTTCTTTACCTGGCTACCCATGCAGATGCCATAGCAGTATGAGCATGGACTCCATGCTGGAGTTTGCTGCACATCAAACCATTAAGTAGTGATGCTACCCATCATGTGCTGTATGCTGGAGCATATCTACGTGATGTCCAGGATCCATCGGAATGTAAACAAAACGCAGGAGGCCATGAACATGACCTTATGTGAAACACTTGAGCTGAGTGAGTGTCAAATGCTGCTGACATTCGATCCTCTGGGAACAGTGGAACCCCAGTTCTGGTGCTGTCAGACATGCACAGACTGGTGGGACCCCATCATGATGCAGGGATGGGATGATCAGCAATGGCTGCAAAATTTCTATAGGCGCAAGGCCACTTTCATGGATTTTTGTGAATTGCTGTTGTGATCCAAGTGGCCAAGGCAATCAATATTATTCTGCTACAGCCTATGTCTAGACTGCAGACTTCTTTTGGAAAAAGCTTTGAAGTGGCCACCAGGCCACCTGTGCTTTTTCCTCTTTCCTCTTCTTTCGAAAGATCCCCCTCTTACTCATCCACACATGCCTTTTTCCACAAGAGTTTCTTCCTTGTAGAAAGAGGTTTACCAATGTCGGAAAAACCCCTCTGTTCTTTTGATATTTTTTGATCGGTCATTATCCGATTGGAGTGTGGACATGAGGTTTTTCAGAAAAATGGTCGTTTTTCTGAAAAAACTCTGTAGTGTAGACAATCCCATAGCAGGTAAAGACTCTGAGTAACATGGGGGATATAGTGAAGGACTTTTCTGCCACTCACCTTATCACATCTTGAAAGACCTTGAAGCCTTCATGGATAGACAATGTTGGCTCTAGTGTGATGGTCTCATCAGGAGAAAAGGAAGAAATACCTGGGGGCTCCACCCTTGCTGCTCCCTACTCCGTGAGAAGGGACATTGAGATTATATAGAGGAATGCCCTCCGGGGGCTACAGGAGCCAGAGAAAGTGATGTCCCTTTGGTTTGAATAGCTGACAGAAGGCCTTGGAGCAGTCCAAGAGGCACAGTACTGCCCATGAAGGTGAGGACCACAGAGGGGCATCGTTATAAGAATACCGGCTTTGCTCAATGCTTTCCGCAACCTTAGAGCATGATCTGTATGGAAACCTGAAAGACCTTGGAGGAGACAGAAGCCTGTCGTGTGCAGAGTCTGAAGAGGAAACAGAATTCTCCTCTGTGAATGGGGGAGCACTTCCTATGGCTTTGGTGGGTCTTGGCACTGGCGACACATGGCGGTGCCCCAAAAGAAGACACTGAAGAGTCCTACAGAGCCAGTGGAAGTAGATGAGGCAGGCGGAATGCCAAAAGGTGAGTCAATGCTGAATGCCAGTGGTGCTGAGGCGAGCTGCATTGTGGAGATGCCTAGTGCTACATGGAGACAGCAGAGCCTACACAGTTGAGGCAGTTGTGACTGTGATCGGACAGTGCACTTTCAGCAAAGGTGAGACTAGCCGAGGGAGACACAAATGCTTGTGATGTTGAAGGCACTGACACCAGAGGTGAGTGCCCAGCTGCCCAAGCTGGTACCAAACCAGATGGGGAGGGGTCAAAGATCTTTCCAGTAAAGGTGAAGGCACTGATCTTGATGACACCTCTTCTGAATCATTGGTGCTTATGACCAGGCCTCAGCTCAGCACCGGAGCACTTTTTAGTGCCTTTTTGTGAGGTGAAGAGCAAGACTTTAACAGTTAATCTGTCTCAGATAGTTCTGAGAGCTTTAAGGAGACCACAGGAGAGAAAGACAAATTATGTTTCACACCTACATGCTTTTTCCAGGCCAGGGCAGCTGAAGGGGCACCCCGCTCCCTGAAGTGATGGCGGACGGCCGCCTTGGCAGGACATGTCACTTTTTCAAGAAGATGGATTTTAAGGAGGAAATTCCTCTGCTTCTTCGTCCGCATTGGAAATTAGAAATGAGGCACAAGTAGAACATTTTTTCCTTATGTGTCTCTCAGCTAAGCTAATTAGGCAGCTTTTGTGCCTGTCATTTACAAGAATAGCAGCCCTGTATGTGGCATGTTATTGAAATCCTGGTGATTTCTTAATAGCTAATTTCCACTCCCCAAAACAGCTAACTGGCTAGCTAACCTATACTAGAAGCGAAGGTGAAAGCAAGCCATGCGCGCCAGTGCAGTAGTAAGGGAGTGGCAGGCTGGGGGCGGTGCTCTGATCCAGCCTCCTTACCCCTGTCTTCCCCACCCCAAAGAGGCTAGGTCAGGAGCAAAGCCTCTGGCACATGGGGCTGTCAGCAGAGCCCCCTGGTGTGTGGGGCTGGCAGCAGAGCCCCAGGCATACAGGGCCAGCAGCTGGGACCCAAGCATTAGACCAGTAGCCCAGAAGTTCTGCCACACTTCCTGAACCTCGTGTTCCCTTCCTGTGTCCATAGGTACAGCCCCCCCCCAGCCCCTTTTGACTGGGAACAGGAGTAGTGTGGGACAGGGTCACCAACTGGGCTTGCCCCAACTCCACATCTCAACCCCCATCCTGACTTCTGCTCTCCCCACACCTCCAGCCCCCTGCCCTGACTTGTCGATCCTCCTCCAATCCTGCGCACCCTTCACTCCACCCCACACTTACATTTCTTACAGTTACTGTCACATGGGAACCCGCTGCCCTGACCCCTTCCTCCCTCTTGGGAGGCTGTGATGCAACAGTACCTGTTGTATTATGTACGTTATGAGGAACTCCCTTTCTTAAAGGGAGCTAACCACAGCTCGTGAGCGACAGAGAACTCCCACTCTTGCCATGGGCAGTAAGAAGGATCTGAAAGGCGGTGACAGCTGCACTTACATTTACCATTGGCTCTGTGCACAAGGACAGCAGAGGTACAGGTGCTGACTAGTGATACTGCTGGCAAAAGTCTCTGCCTGGAGTGATTTAGGTGTACATGCACCTAGAGTGGAATATATCTATCTAACTCAATGAATCGAAGTGGAGCTAACTCTTTCAACGGCAAGTTCCATTCAGAGGGATTATTGCAATCAGCTCATAGTGTGTATAACATTAGCACCTGTCTCTTTAACAATTCCAAATGCTACCACAATATACGTGTTGCTGTTTAATTTTATGTGTCTCAGGAGATGCTACTGTGGAAGGAATGACTACAGGCAGAAGAACTGTGCCAAAAAGTGGTTTAATCTGTGATGATGTATTTTGTGAACATGTGGAGTACATATACAGAGCAAGGCTAAAGCTGAAATTAGCTACACAATCTGAATTACGTCAATTGCATAGCTCAAGTTGAAATAGCTTATTTCAGCTTTTGGCACTGACTGCACAGCACTAAGTCTGAGAAAGGACTCTTCCTCCAACTTCCCTTAATCCTTGTAAAATGAGGGTTACAGGAGTCAGAGTAAGGAGTCCTCCAGCTTGACAGTATTTTGACATTATGTTGAAATAACTGCTCGAGTGTAGATGCGGACTGTGTTATTTCACAATAACGCCAGTTATCCCAAAATAACGCTGCTGTGTAGACATGCCTGAGCAGAGCAGTTAGTGAAAAACACCAGTCTGCTGGCTTTGCAAAACCCTGCAGCAAACAAGGGTGCTATAATCCTGGTTAACAAGTTGTAACAGGTCCATGCAGTTAACAGAGAGCAAAGGCGTCTCTGCAAAACACAATGCCCTAACACCCAGTGACAAACCGTGTGCAGAGTCCGGATGGCCTTCAGATTTTCTTTTTCTCCACTTGGTTTTCAAGCTTACTCTGTTTATTGTAAAAGATGCAGCTGGGCTGACGAGCTGAGGGACATGAGGCGAGAGAGGTTTATAGTGGACAGTTTAAATCAGGGGTGGGAACCTCAGGCCCAGGGTGGGGGTGGATGCATCCCCCTGACTTGCCTGGACCTGGCCCCTGAGGTTCAGGCCTCCCCCCAGCATTGGAGAACCCACACTGGTGCTCCAGCCCTGCCACTGCCCCATGGCTAGGTGAGAGCACACACACAATCTACTAGGCTGGGCCCCCCTAGGCTCTGGTGTGTGAGGGGAATGTGGGGTGTGTCTTTCTCTTTCTCAGTCAGGGGCCAGGTCAGTGAGGGGTTGGGGTTTTTTTGCACTTCTCACTTGTGAGTGGCCCCCGACTGATTTTCCTGTGGATCAGCAGCCTCTCACCCCAAAAAGGTTCCCAGCCCCTAGTTTAATTGCTGAAACCTTCCATTTCCTTTCACTGAAAACAAATGAACAGCAGGGTACTTTGCACGGCTATATTTAACTCAGTGTGGGCTGCAACTCTCTCTAATGGAAAATACTGAATCAAAGAACAGGAATAGAGGGACAAAGTCAAGAAGTTCAAGCAGAAAACCAGAGGTTGAAGTTATCATAGCCAGATAAAGAATTGTAAATGTCAATCAAATAAATATCCAGCTCTTAGTCACCTTTAAAATTGGCATTACTGGGAAAAAGTTCGATGCACTTTATTTTGTTGTCTGCTTAGCACTGGAACAAAACAAAACTCCACCTACCTCTAGCACGATGATAACAGTATTCTTCTTTAGTTCTTGGTATAAAGTGTTGGTGTTAAACAGCTGATATGGTGCATCCCAGAACAGCTGCACTTCAGTGAAACCATACACCAGACAGCCTGAACCTGAAATAATTATTCAGATAAAACTCAAAAGTAAATGTAGACCTATGATTTCAAACTTCTAGACTTTTTTATGCACAAAATGCAATACATGCAAAGTGCAAAAGGCAAGTGCTCGTATTAATAAATGTATCACATAGAAAATGGCTGTACACACTGATGTGGCTTTTAAACTAATAGACTCAGATTCCTGTGTGCAACTCCAATGGGGCTCAGCAGGCTGCTATGGGTTGCCAGGCAGGAGCTGCCTGAGGCCGGCTGTGGCAGCTGGCACCCCAGGTAGAAGGCGCAATCGGTGCCCCCGCCTGCATGGCTGTCAATGGCCATGACGTCAGCATTGGGTGCCCAGGTGCCCTGTGATGTCATCATTGGGTGCCCCAGGCTGACCGCGCCCTAGGTGACCACCAAGTCTGCCTAGGCTCATGGGTCACCCCTGTTGCCAGGTGTCCATTTTTCACTCAAACAGTCTGTTATTTCTGGCCCCTGTTGGTTAAAATAAACCCAGAAAATACCGGACATGTAAAATATCCAGTATTTTCTGTTTTCCTTGGATGAAAGGCCAGCGGGGACACTGGGTTTTTTTTCCTGCCATGTTGGGGATTTTGGTGAAAGCAACTGGCAGGCCTAGCTGCTGTGGGTTACGTCTGCACAGTTATACATGGAATATTCACAGACATAAGTTTAGTGACCCATTTGCAAAGCTGCTTTGAACTAGAGCTGGTCAAAAAAATTAATGACAAGATTTTTCTATAGCAAGTGACTTTCCAACCAAACCGATAATATTCACAGAAACGGCTCATTGTGGGTGACTTATCCCACTCACTTTTTAGTCTCCCCGTCCACCATACTTCTTTCTACTGGGAGGAGGGTAAAAGTATTTTTCCCAAGGTGAGAATAAGATTCATTTTTGAAACATTTCCTTCAAAATGACAAATTTGAACACAACATTCTTATATTATGATTAGATATCAAGGTGCAGGGAGAGGCTCACCCCTATTTTACAGATGGTGAATGAAGAGGAGTGGTCCTAAGATACCTGCATTTAAAAGTGAACACAAAATAGGCCAGGGCTGGGAAAGAGAAGGCCTGGGGCTGAATCCAGCCCCTTAACACTTTGATCCTGCCTGCAGACTGGCCATTTTCTATTTATATCAGGATCCTATTGAAATGGCTCTG
Organism: Pelodiscus sinensis; assembly: GCF_049634645.1. Taxonomy (NCBI): domain Eukaryota; kingdom Metazoa; phylum Chordata; order Testudines; family Trionychidae; genus Pelodiscus; species Pelodiscus sinensis. Next base: position 3,254,663 of record NC_134742.1, read on the forward strand.
GGCTCCCGGTTGCGGTGCTGGGTGCCATGAGCTGCAAGCCTTTTAAATCACTGCTATTTAAAGGGCTTACAACTCATGGCCCCACTACTACAATGTTCCCTGGGAGCTGCCTGGGGTTGCTGCAGCTATTTAAAGGCACCAGTTAACAGCGCTATGCCAGCAGGGGCTGGACCACAAGCCCTTTAAATAGCTGCAGCAACCCTGGTTGGCTGTCAGGCAACGCAGTAACGGTGGGGCCAGGAGCCCAGAGACCTTTGCAATGTTTTTAATTCAAAGCCTCAGGCCCCGGACAACTCCAAGGGGAGACCATTCCCTGCCCCAGGCCCCACTCCTTCTGGGGAGGGGGCAGAGCCAGCCCGTGTTCACGTACCAAAATTCATTAAGTGGTTCCCTGTGAAAATTATTGCCCATTCTGAAATAGGGCCAGAGTTTGTTTCAGCACATGGCCTGCTTCTAGGATTCTTTGGTTTAACTCTGCTTTCTGTCCATACAATAGAATCTTCTGCATCTTCAAGTTCAGAGCTGTTTAATTGACACTTGAGCTATTGGCCTTCTGTCTATGCACGCATCTAAGCTTCCTGTGTGGTTTCTCAGCACAGACCCCTGAGGAGGTGTCATCTCTGCTGCAGGCCTATGCTCTAACTTGGACCCTCTCAGTACAGGTGCGGCTAGCACTTCTCTTACCACCTAATCATTTGCTAGGAGTCAGAACCCAAAACAGAAGGTGTAGGCTGAAGATGGTCACACAATACTATGTCTCCAGCTGGAGATGAGAAACATCAGTTGCCTACTTCAGGTGGATGCAAGATAGAATAATTATTGCACTTAGCACTTATCATTTTGCAATGCACTTACTACTAATCAGGGACTGGGAATTTCACAAGTGCCTCAGTGTCTGCAGCCATCCTTCTTCAAATAAAACTTCAAAACCAGATTGCAAAGAGAAACAGCAGAGCTGCAATTCATTTGCAAACGTAGCATGATCAAATTGGGAGGGAAGAAGGACTGAGACTGCGTCTACATTGGCAGACATAAAGCTCTGGTAGTTACAGCACTGCTTAGGGAGCGCGACAGTGAAAAATATGATTGGGTGTCCATACTGTCACCTGCCAGCGCATTAGCATGACTAGATTTGCTGCACTTGCAGTGCCTTTCAGAGCAGTGCATTCTGGGTGGCTATCCCACCGAGCACCTCTTCCTCTTCTGCCATAGAGGTTTGTAGGGAGGCTTGGGTCATGTTCCAATTCCCCGTGGTGCAGTGCTTCACATCCCAGCAACCCCATGCTTCTGTCAGCAGTTGGCACCATCTTTCAGTGGCTTCTGTACTTCACACTCTGCCTCCTAAGGGTGTGTGGGGCCAGATCCCCAGCTGTTGATGAAAATGCTGCTGGGTCCCACTAACACTTTACAAATGGCAGTCGAGTTGTTCCTGCAGCTGCAAAGTGACAATGAGGAGTCCAGGCAGTGTTTATATGACGTGACATTTCTTCTGACAGTCACAAAGGTCTGACCACAGTGGAACGTCACTTTTGCACTCGAGAAACAAGCACTGAGCAGTGGGATCCCATCGTCATGCAAACCTGGGATGACCAGCAGTAACTGCAGAATGGCCGGATGAGGAAAGCCACTTTTATGGGACTGTGTGCTCAGCTCACCCCCACCTTGTAGCATAAGGACAAGAAAATGAGAGCTGCCCTGCTGGCGGAGAAATGCGTGGTGATAGCACTTTGAAAGCTGGCTACTCCAAACAGCTTTCGCTCAGTCGCCAATCATTTCCAACTGGGAAAGCCGACTCTTAGGGTATGTCTACACTACCCCGCTAGTTCGAACTAGCGGGGTAATGTAGGCATACCGCACTTGCAAATGAAGCCCGGGATTTGAATTTCCCGGGCTTCATTTGCATAAGTGGGGAGCCGCCATTTTTAAATCCCCGCTGCTTCGAACCCCGTGCAGCGCGGCTACACAGGGCTCGAACTAGGTAGTTCGGACTAGGGTGCCTATTCCAAACTACCGGTACACCTCATTTCACGAGGAGTAACGGTAGTTCGGAATAGGAACCTAGTCCGAACTACCTAGTTCGAGCCCCATGTAGCCGCGCTGCACGGGGTTCGAAGCAGCGGGGATTTAAAAATGGCGGCTCCCCGCTTATGCAAATGAAGCCCGGGAAATTCAAATCCCGGGCTTCATTTGCAAGTGCGGTATGCCTACATTACCCTCCTAGTTTGAACTAGGAGGGTAGTGTAGACATACCCTTAGACTTGTGCTGATGGATGTGTGCAGGACCATTGATCCCATCCTGCTCCGAAAGACCGAGACTTTGGGCAACATTCATGAAATTGTGGCTGGGTTTGCATGGATGGGCTTCCCAAACTGTGTGCGTGGGGGCAATAGATGGCACGCACATTCCAGTTCTGGCACCACACCACCTAGCCTCTGAGAATTGTAAGCACAATTGGAATTTCTCCATGGTTCTGCAGGTGCTTATGGATCACCGTGGGCGTTGCACAGACATTAAAACAGGCTGGTCTGGAAAGGTTCACGACGCTCACATTTTTTGGAACACTGTCCTGTACAGGAAGCTGCAAGCGGGGACTTTCTTCCCGCATGAGAAGATCACTGGGGTGGGGGAGTGGAAAAGCCCATTGTGATGCTTGGAAACCCTGCCTACCCCTTAATGCTGTGGCTCATGAAACCATACATGGGAAACATGGACAGCAACAAGGTGTAGTTCGATAATAGGCTGAGCAGGTGAAAAATAACTGTGGTGTGTGTGTTTGGCCATTCGAAGACCCACTGGTGATGTTTGTACAGGAAGCTGAACTTGAACTTGGATGATGATAACATCCCTATGTTACAGTGTGATGCTGTTGCAAAAAAAGCCAACATGATTCTAGGATGCATTAACAGGTGTGTTGTGAGCAAGACATGAGAAGTCATTCTTCCGCTCTACTCTGTGCTGGTTAGGCCTCAGTTGGAGTATTGTGTCCAGTTCTGGAGCTTCAGGGGGTAGCCGAGTTAGTCTCTTACAGAAAAAAACAACAAAAAGACACCAAATGGTCTGGTAGAACTTTACAGACTAACAAAACACGTAGATGGTATCATGAGCTTTCATGGGCACCGTCCACTTCTTCAGATGACCGGAGTTATGAGTAGGGGATATAAAAACTTGAAATAAATAAGAGAAGGGAAAGGGAGGGAGGGGTAAGAGAATGAAGCTCTGTCTCCCTCCCCCTTTCCTTTTTTTTCTTGCGCTGGAGAATGGGTGCTAAACCTAAGCAGATAAAAATCAAAGTCAATAGATAGATTGCTGAGACAGGAAGGATACCACTCAGAGAGCTGTTAGGACCTTCAGTGGTAGAGTCCCCACCAGCTTAAATACCAATTGAGTCAAATAGCATAAGAATTGAGTTTGTGTATGTAATGTAATTCCAAACTTTCCCTGTGAATTTGGCTTGAGGAGCTGGCCTGTGACAAGATCGCCACCTTCAGATCTGTTAGATTATGGTTAGGTGAGCAGAAATGTTCTCCAATGAGCTTCTAGATATTCCCTTTCGCTGTGTCTACACTGGGCCACTTATTCCGGAAAAGCAGCCGCTTTTCCGGAATAAGCTGCGAGCTGTCTACACTGGCCGCTTGCTTTTCCGGAAAAGCAATGACGATCTACTGTAAAATTGTCAGTGTTTTTCCAGAAAAACTATGCTGCTCCCATTCGGGCAAAAGTCCTTTTCCGGAAAAACTGTTCTGGAAAAGGGCCAGTGTAGACAGCACAGTAGTCTTTTCTGCAAAAAAGCCCCAATCGCGAAAATGAAGTGCTTTTCCGGAAAAGCTTCCTGCCAATGTAGATGTGTTTTTTCCGGAAATACTTATAATGGAAAACTGTTCTGTTTTAAGCATTTCCGGAAAAGGGTGCCAGTGTAGACGTAGCCTTTATGTATATCCGATTTGTGTCCATTGATTCTTTCCTGCAGAGAATGTCCAGTTTGACCAATATATATAGCAGAGGGGCACTGCTGGCATTTGATAGCATAGATCAAATGACTAGAAGTGAAGTTAAATGATCCTTTGATTTTGTGGCTTATGTTGTTTGCTCCAGTGATAATTTCATCAGTGTAGATATGTGGGCAGAGTTGGCATCTTTTTTGGTTGCAGGGCCGGGTTCCTGGAGGCTTATGATGTGGTTGTGTGGCATGGTTACCAGAAATAATATGTTTCAGGTTAGGGGGTTGTCTGTAAGCAAGAATAGGTTTTTCTCCTAAGGCCTCAGAGTGAGGGATCATTTTCCAAGATGGGTTGTAGACTGTGTACAGGCAGTCCCCGGGTTACGTACAAGATAGGGACTGTAGGTTTGTTCTTAAGTTGAATCTGTATGTAAGTCGGAACTGGCGTCCAGATTCAGCCGCTGCTGAAACTGATCAGTTTCAACAGTGGCTGAATCTGGACGCCAGTTCTGACTTACATACAGATTCAACTTAAGAACCCCAGGCATCCCCAAGTCAGCTGCTGCTGAAACTGATCAGCGGCTGATTCCAGGAAGCCCGGGGCAGGGGCTTCCTGTAGTCAGCCACTGGTCATTTTCAGCAGCTGCTGACTAGGGGACACCTGGGGCAGAGCAGCTGGGGTGCTGCTGGGTTGGTCCAGTGGCACCCAGAGCGGCGCTACGGGACCAACCGGCAGCGCCCCAGCTGCTGTACCACAGGCGTCCGGAGCAAAGCCGCGGAGCACGGGGGCAGCGGGACAGCCCAGACGCGCCGTGGCTATCCTGCTGCCCTCGGGCTCCGTGGCTTTGCTCTGCTTTGCTCCCCGTCCCCCTGGTCTGCAGACCAGGGGGACGGGGAGCAAAGCGGCGGAACACGCGGGCAGCGGGACAGCCCAGACGCGCCGTGGCTATCCTGCTGCCCTCGGGCTCCGCGGCTTTGCTCTGCTCTGCTCCCCGTCCCCCAGGTCTGCAGACCAGGGGGAGGGGGAGTAGAGCAGAGCAGAGCGGCAGAACGCGCGGCCAGCTGACAGCCCAGACGCATCTGGGCTGTCATCTGGCCGCGTGCTCCGCTCTGCTCCCCCCCCCCCTGCAGATCAGGGGGAGGGGGAGCAGAGCGGAGCACAGCAGAGCGGCAGAACGCACGGCCAGCTGACAGCCCAGACGCATCTGGGCTGTCAGCTGGCCGCGTGCTCCGCTCTGCTCCCCCTCCCCCTGGTCTGCAGACCAGGGGGAGGGGGAGCAGAGCAGAGCGGAGCGGAGCAGAGCAGAGCGGCAGAACGCGCGGCCGCTTTGCTTCCTCTCCCTGGTCTGCTCGAGACCAGGGAGAGGAAGTGCCCCGTTCGTAACTGCGGATCCGACGTAAGTCGGATCCGCGTAACTCGGGGACTGCCTGTATAATGCATTGGAGGGGTCTGAGTTGTGGACTGTAGGTAACAACAAACAAGAGGAGTTCTGTTATTTTCTCTTTTGGGTCTGTCTTGAAGTAGTTCATGTCTGGATACTTTTTTGGCTCTGTCAATTTGTTTTTTCACTTCCCCAGGTGGGTTTTAGGAATGCTCTGTAAAGATCCTGTAGGTTATTGCCCGTCTGTGGGGTCGGAGCAAATCTGGTTATATCGTAGGGCTTGGCTGTATACAATAGTCTGAAAAAATGTGTCTGGGATGTGAGCTGGAAGCATGAAGGTAGTGTAGCAGTCAGTGGGTTTTCAATATAGGATGGCTGAAATTTGCCCATTATTTAATTGTACTTAGTGTCCAGGAAGTAGATTTCCCTTGTGGACTGGTCCAGGCTGAGATTGAGGGTTGGGTGGGAGTTGTTGAAATCCTTGTGGAATTCTTCAAGAGTCTTTTTTCTGTGGGTCCATATGATGAAGATGTCATCGATGTAGCGCAAGTAAAGTAGGGTGTTCGGGGGCAAGAGCTGAGGAAACATTGTTCAAGGTCAGCCATAAATATGTTGGTATATTGTGGTGCCATACAGGTGCCCATGGCTGTGCCGCTGATTTGGAGATAGACATTGTTTCTGAATTGGAAGTAGTTGTAGGTGAAGACAAAATCACAGAGCTCTGTGAGTTGTCTGTTCGCCTCCTGATCATAATCTGTCCTGTTCTTGATGACCACAGCACCTCCTTTGTCAGCTTCTTGGATTATGATGTTAGGGTTGGTTTTGAGGCTGTGAATAGCATTGTGTTCTGCGTGACTGAGGTTATATGTTATATGTTGTTGTTTGCTGATAATGTCAGCTCGAGCACGTTTGCGGAAGCAGTCGATGTAGAAATCCAGACTTCCGTTATGTCCTTGGTGGGGGTCCACATAGAAGCCTTCTTCTTGTGGGATTGGTGGGGGGAGTAGTGAGGTCAGTATGTTGTATATCGGTGTGTTGGAAATGTTCCTTCAGGCAGAAGTGGTGAAAATAGGATTCCAGATCCTCACCAAACTGAATCATGTTTGTGGCGGTAGTGTGGCAGAAGGAGAGTCCATGGGCTAGGACAGATTCTTCTGCTGTGCTGAGAGAGTGATTAGATAGGTTGATGATGTTGTTGGGTGAGTTGAGAGTATCTGTTATGAGAGATCCTGAGGCATGTAGCAGTTTGGGTAGTTTATTGTTCTTTTTCCTCTGAAGGGAGATGAAGTGGTCCTTGTAGGTGGTTTGTTGAATAGTAGTAAAGTCTTGAAGAGGTGAAATATGTGTGGAGGCTTGCTTTTTTATGATATTTCCTAATGTAGAGATCTCCTCCTTGATTTTCTTCTGTTTGTTGTAGAGAATGTTGATAAGGTGGTTCCTTAGTTTTTTTGTGAGGGTGTGGCATAATCTCTGGCTGTAAAGAAAGATGTCGAGAAATTGGAGAAGATTCAGAGAAGAGCAACAAGAATGATTAAAGGTCTAGAGAACATGACCTATGAAGGAAGATTGAAAGACTGGGCTTGTTTAGTTTGAAAAAGAGAAGACTGAGAGGGGACATGATAGCAGTTTTCAGGTATCTAAAAGGATGTCACAAGGAGGAGGGAGAAAACTTGTTCTTCCTGGCCTTTGAAGATAAAACAAGAAGCAATGGGCTTAAACTGCAGTGAGAGAGGTTTAGGCTGGACATTAGGAAAAAGTTCCTATCTATCATGGGGTATGTCTACACTAGCTTGTTAATTCGAGCTAGGTAGGCAAATCAGACGACCAGAGTTGCAAATGAAGCCCGGGATTTAAATATCCCAGGGTTTATTTGCATGTTCCCGTCCGGTCGCCATTTTTAAATTTCACTAGCCCGAACTCACTGCTGCGTGGCTACATGTGGCAGTGAAACATTAATTTGAACTAAGTCCTTAGTTCAAATTAACTGAGGAGTAACAGTTAATTCAAACTAAGGACTTAGTTCAAATTAACGTTTCACTGCTGTGTGTAGCCGCACGGCAGTGAGTTCGAGCTAGTGAAATTTAAAAATGGCGACCGGACGGGAACATGCAAATAAACCCTGGGATATTTAAATCCCGGGCTTCATTTGCAACTCTGGTCGTCTGATTTGCCTACCTAGCTTGAATTAATGAGCTAGTGTAGCATACCCTTAGTGTCCAAGTTATTAGTGCAGAAACTTACAAACATTCTCCTTTATATAGTAGATTTTATCCTTATGGAGCTCCAAATATTCTACATTTTATAACTAAATCACTGTACCAATGGTTGCTGCTCCACACCTTCCACTTCATACACTGCCTTTTAGCACCACCCAGCCCCCAGTGAAACATCCTGTTTATAATTTTGAGTTTCTTAAAGCCAGAAGAGACCATGTGATCACCAATCTGACCTCCTACATAACACAGGCCATGGGTCTTCACCTATTAATTCTTGCATCCTCTCCAAGTGTATTTGTATGACTGCTCCTCATGTTACTATAAGGGAAGTGAGTGTTCACACAAACACGCTTTTCCTTCAGTTGACTCTGGATGGATCTGGAGGGATCAGTCAGTGCCAAGATGACTGTTCAGCAAAGAGTTTACAAATCCTAGTGACTGGGACAAAGAAGAAATGGTGAATAGGTAACACAATTTGCTTCTGAAGACTAAGCTCACCACACACACCAGTGGCTCCTTCATCCCTCCCCCCACAAGCTCCCTGTGTGCCCCCTCCCACACTTTCTCCTCACTCTCTGCAACCTCGCTGCTTTCTCTCATACTAGAAGCCCTGTGACCCCTTATCCCCACTCCTGCCTTCCCTTAAGCCACAGGCTCTCCCCCCCCCCCCCCCCGCTCTGTCCCCTATACCATAGCACCCGTGGCATGGGAGCAGAATGCATGACCGTGTCCCCTCCTCCCCAAATAACCCCATCCCATACTTCCTTCTCCAGTCTGAATGGGGAGTCCAGCTTTCTCAAATCTCTTCTGTTGGGGGGGGTCTGCCATTTTGTATAATTAAATATTCACCAGGCCAAAAGAGACAGGTCCTGTGTTGTTTGCAGTGGGGCTGTCGCAGTGAAGGAGAGACAAGACAGGCAAGGAAATAGCTTTTATTGAACTAAACAATACAGACAAAAGCACCCCACCACCCATGGGCAAGTACTTCTCACGGCAATCACTTCATTTTGGTTCCTTTTGTCCTCGTCCTGGAAGGAAACTGCCGGACACCTTCCAAAGCCGAGCCTGGGTGCTTCCATTCATAACTCTGCTGCACACTGAACGCCAGGGACCAAACAAGGACTTTTACCCCAGGATGCTCATTTTCTTCGGGCTTGTGGTGGCCCATTTGTGGCTCCATCTCCTCTCAGTGCCAAGCATGGGATCCCCTAGGTTGTTCCCGAAGGCAGCAGCACAGAAGCTCTGGATTCAATTTCTCTCCTTCTCCATGAAGCTGAGAGAGGGTGTCCCTGGCTTTGTTGCCAGACGGCCACCTGCCCTTCAGCACTGTCACTCTGCGGAAGGCCACACCCTTTGTAAATGATCCCAAAGAGGGGAATTAGCAGTCTCCATTCAACATGGCCCATAGCAGAAGTCCAAATATAAATCCATAGAGCACTGTGACAAGGTGGGGCACCTTACCCCTTCGGTGCAGCCCCGCACCCCGCTGTCTGTCCCCCAGTCTGCGGTCTCGGGTTACCCCACTCATGCTCCTTCTAATGTCTTCAAGTCCGAGAGTAAGTGACCATCCCTGCCTTTGGGGTCCGTGGGGCTGATGTCCCGCCTGGGCTCACACCCCCAGTCCTCTAGCCGCAGGGCTTGGTTTTGCCGCCAATGTGCAGTCTGGAGCTCACACCCCCAGCCTGCCAGCCGTGGGGCTTGGATCCGCCATTCCCGCGGTAGGGGCACCTCCCAGCATCCCTGCTGCTCCCCCGGCCAGGGCGTCTGGCTTTCTTCCCAGTCCGGTGTCCACTTCGCCGCCTGTGGAGGTAGAGAGCAGAACCCGGTCCTGCCCTTCTTCCTCCCCTCTCCTCCTTAGCTCCTCCCTTTTAGCGGTGCTAGCCGGCATTACGCCCGACCCGGCGTCCACCCCGCCTGGCTCCCCCTGGGTTCCGGGTTCCGCCTTCTCAGGCCCGGCCCTCACGGTGCTTGTGCCCCCGGCGCTCCGTCCTCTGTCCGAGTAGGTGGGGCCGGAGCCTGCCCTCGGGCCTGCCTGGGCCACTGGTGAGCGGGCGGCCATGTGGGGGGCGACTTCTCTGCCTTGCGGGGAATCCGCTTCCACGTCACAAGCACAAACACATAAATAAACCTGTCTAGTAGAAACAGACTCCCACATCTACATTCCACCCTCAAGTCCACACACACATACATTTCTGTAATGCACTAGCACATGTACTCCCACGTGATTTATTTTTAATGTAGCTAGACTAAGGTGGGGGGAAATACATGATACACAGACTCTTCTGCAATCATTTATCAACATTCACTGTTTAAGAAATACATTTCTTTTAGAGTTCCATTTTCTTTTAAAAAATTATTATGAAATACACACATTTTATGTCATTTTTTGTGCACAAGCCAGCAAAAGGAATAAAAGTTAGAGTTAGTCTGCATATTTTATTCACACAGGAAGGCATGCATGCAGCAATACACACACCTACCTATACAAAGAGAGACAGTCTCTCACCCATATAAAAAGCCTTCATGTACTTGCCTACAGAGATGCTTTTTCGAGCACCAGAGGTGAGCTGAGGTCTGGTCATAATCACCAATGCTTCAGAAGAGGTATCATCAGGACCGGTGCTTTCATCTTTACTGGAAAGATCTTTGACCCCTCCCCATCAGGTTTAGTGGCAGCTGGGCACTCACCTCTGCTGTCAGTACCTCCGACATCACAAGCATTTCCGTTTCTCTCGGCTAGTCTCACCTTTGCTGAAAGTGCACTGTCTGATCACAGTCACAGCTGCCTCAACTATATAGGCCCTAGGTCTCCATGTAGCACTAGGCACCATCAGTTTCTGCTGCCTCCACAATGCAGCTCACCTCAGCACCATTGGCATTCAGCATCAACTCGCCTTTTGGCATTTCGGCTGCCTCATCCACTTCCACTGGCTCTGTTGGACACGTCAGTGTTGTGTTTTGGGGCACTGCCATGTGTCGCCAGTGCCAAGACCCACCAAAGCCATAGGAAGTGCTCCCCCATTCACAGAGAATTCTGTTTCCTTTTCAGACTCTGCACACGACAGGCTTCTGTCTCCTCCAAGGTCTTTCAGGTTTCCATACAGATCATGCTCTAAGGTTGCAGAAAGCATTGAGCAAAGCCGGTATTCTTATAACGATGCCCCTCTGTGGTCCTCACCTTCATGGGCAGTACTGTGCCTCTTGGACTGCTCCAAGGCCTTCTGTCAGCTATTCAAACCAAAGGGACATCACTTTCTCTGGCTCTTGTAGCCCCCGGAGGGCATTCCTCTATATAATCTCAATGTCCCTTCTCACGGAGTAGGGAGCAGCAAGGGTGGAGCCCCCAGGTATTTCTTCCTCTTCTCCTGATGAGACCATCACACTAGAGCCAACATTGCCTATCCATGAAGGCTTCAAGGTCTTTCAAGATGTGATTAAGTGAGTGGCAGAAAAGTCCTTCACTATATCCCCCATGTTACCCAGAGCCTTTATACTACAGAGTTTTTTCAGAAAAACAACCATTTTTCCAAAAAACCCTCAAGTCCACACTGCAATTGCGTTTTTTCAAAAAATATCGAAAGAACAGAGGGGTTTTTCTAATATTAGTAAATCTCTTTCTACGAGGAAGAAGCCTTTTTCTGAAAGAGCTCTTTCAGAAACAAGAGTGGGTGGATGGGTAAAAGGCAGTTCTTTCGAAAGAAGAGGAAAGAGGAAAAAACACAGCTGCCCTGGTTGCCACTGCACCCATAGTAATCACAGCTTACATGCAAGATAGCATCCACACTGGATGGACACTATGGGCATGTCTATAAAACATGGCTCCTTCAACGGAGCCATGTAGATTAGGGTGGTCACCATAGGGAAATGAAGCTGTGATTTAGATAATCACAGCTTCATTTAAATTTAAATGGCTGCCTGTTGGGAGGTACGCCCCTGACATCGGGTGCAGCCCCCTTCTCGGTCCTGGCCCTTATCTCAGGGCATATACAGTACTAGAGTCCCAGTACAAAGTCTAGGCCCCTCTCTCAGGGCATATACGGTACTAGAATCCAGCTACGTCTAGACTGGCATGATTTTCCACAAATGCTTTTAACGGAAAAGTTTTCTGTTAAAAGCATTTGTGGAAAAGAGCGTCTAGATTGGCACGGACGCCTTTCCGCAAAAGCACTTTTTGCGGAAAAGCGTCTGTGCCAATCTAGATGCGCTTTTGCGCAAAAAAGCCCCGATGGCCATTTTCACGATCGGGGCTTTTTTGCGCAAAACAAATCTGAGCTGCCTACACTGGCCCTTTTGTGCAAAAGCTGCTTTTGTGGAAAAACTTGCCAGTCTAGACACAGCCTCCCAGTACAAAGTCTAGGCCTCTCTCTCAGGGCATATACGGTACTAGAGGCCTAGCTCTGGGAAAAGACCTCTCCTTGCTGGGGTGATTTCCCAGGGTGTGGAAAGGGGCAGTAGGGGGACCCGGGCCCTCCCTCTCCACCGGGTCCCAGCCCAGGGCCCTGTAGATGGGGACCCTGGGTCCTGCCTGCTTGGTGGGAAATCCAGCCAATACACAGCAGGCTGCATTATGAATCCCTTGCCCTGGGCTGTTCCTACCCCCTTGGCACCCCTATGGTCTGTCCGCCTGAGCGTCGGGCCTTACCGAGCGTAGGTGGTCCAGTCCCTCAGGCGAAGTTGGCGGCTGGCTTCTCTCGCGGAGTCCAGGGCTGGCCCTCGCTCTGGTCTGAGCTGTTGCAGGAACACCGGGTTTGCGGCCTGGGCCCTTCTAACCTCCAGCTCCCTCTCCCTTTGCCGGACTCCCTCTTGCTTTATATGCTGGCTCTGCTGGGAGCATGCCCAGCAGGGCTGTAAGGGCGAGGCTCTTTCAGCCATCTGGTCCTGGGCTACTCCCAGTCCTTTAGTGCGGGGCCTGTTCGCCCCATCACACTGCTGCACTGTGCTGAACAGCTGTTTGTCGGCACAGCATGATAGTCTAGACGCTCCCCCGTCAACATCAAAGCCCTTTGTTGACCTCCCCGGTAAACCTCATCCCACGAGGCATAACGGGGAGGTGGACAAAGGGTTTTGATATTGATGGGGGAATGTCTAAACTATCGCGCTGTGCCAACAAACAGTTCATCGGCACAGCGCGACAGCCATTTACATTTAAATTAAATCGCGGCTTCATTTCCCTATGCTGACCACCCTAATCTACATGGCTCTGTCGATGGAGCCTAGTCTAGACATACCCTATCTGTTGAAAAAGCAGATTGCTTTTTTAATGCGCTTCCACAACATGGATACGCTCTTTTGGAATGAGTGTTTTTTGGAAAATCTCTTCAGGAAAAGCTTCTTCCAAAAGCAGTCTACAGTCTAGACATAGCCTATAGCAGAAGGATATTGATGGCCTTGGCTACTTGGATCACAACAGCAATTTACAAAGTTCCATGAAAGTGACCTTGTGCCTATAGACATTTTGTAGCCATTAATGATCATCCCATCTCTGCATCACGATGGGTCCCACCAGTCTGTGCATGTCTGACAGCACCAGAACTGGGGTTCCACTATTCCAGAGCATTAAATGTCGGCAGCATTAGACACTCACTCAGCTCAGGTGCATCACTTAAGATCATGTTCATGGCCTCCTGCAATTTGTCCACATTCCGATGGACCCTGGACATCATGTGGATATGCTCCAGCATACAGCACATGATGGGTAGCATCATTATCACAATGCTTTGATGTGCAGTGAACTCTAGCGTGGAGTCCATGCTCACACTGCCATGGAATCTGCATGGGTAGCCAGGTAAAGAAGGGGTGTGAAAAGAATGTTTGCCATTACAATAAAGTGGTCTGAGGGGGTAAGAAGTGAACAAACGAGCACATTCTGGGATATTTGTGGCACATACCCAGAACCAGATGATGCATGGTATTGGTCTCAGCGTCCAGCAGGAGCTTAACCCAGAATGCAAAAGGGTGCAGTTTCTGTGGGCTAGTTACACACAATGCATTGATCTCAAAGTTGATGGTAGACTCCCAACCGGGGCTGTGCTATTTCGACCAGTGTTGAATTATCTAGCGAAGTGGAGACATGCACCTTTGTCTTAACAAAATCAGGTGATAAGACACTGACCTTAATAACTTCAATCTAATCTCATAATGTAGATGTGGCCTCAATCCTTGTCTTCAAAGCACTCAGTGGCCTAGGCCCAAGGCATCTGAATCGCCATCTAAAACTCTAGGGTGAAGACTGTGGTTGTGAAATGCATTTCTCTGGTCCAACAGCACACTCAGCAGCAGCAGGAGACAGAACATTCCCTGGAATGAACTTCCCAAAGAACAAAGAATTATCACAAACGTCCCCATCTTCTGCTCCAAGTGCAGGACACGTTTCTCTTGCCTTCCTGTTTTGCTATCTCTAGCCACACAGCCACAGGTATATTTATATGAAAAAAAAACAACAACAAAAACCCCCACACACTACCAAACCAAGACATTCTGCTGCACATTTCTACCTCCGGGGGGGAGGTGAGGCGAGAACATACACGTGACCGATGTTAGTCCCACTGCCTGAGGCATTAACAAAAGTCCCTCAGACATTATGGTGAGGAGCATGTCATAAGATCTGGCATAGAAAAGAACAGAAATAGGCTACTGCTCACCAGAGGGCAGATGTCTACATGAGGCTGCTCTTAGGCACAGCTGTACGCTCACATCTTCCTCTCTCCTTGCCATGGCTGGAGAAATAGTTTATGCTGATTTAAACATTCCTGGAGCCAGTTCTTCTTCGAGGCCACCAAAACAATCTCGGAACCTCAGTAAGTGATTTAATTTCTTATTTTTGCACCAGTATGGGCAGTCTGTTCGAAGGGCTGTTTTTTTAACTTGTAGCACAGGTAGTTAGGGAAACTTTGTCAAGGGCCAAGGAGTAGATCTGTGCGTTATGTGTGGTAGGATTTAGCTAATGGGAAAGCCTTTACTGCTCCCAGCATTTGGCAACTGATTTTTGTTAAGGTAATAGAGTGCTCTTTAGTTTGTTAGTCAACATGTTACAGAAAACTTCCTAACTGCTGACCATCTAAGCCTGCAAATACAAGTGCAAGGCAATAGCTGCACTTTTTATGGTACCTTCCTACTGACTGCACATTTTCAGGACATACCAGCAAACTATTGAGGTATCAGTTCATAGTAAGAAGGTTAGAGTTGGGGGCAGAGAGCAGTGCATTGGGCGAGTGTGAGATAGAATGACTGACTCTACCAGGAATGTGGGAGGCTCACCGAATAGAATTTGTTATATATGAGAGAGGGTTAAAATCCACATACCTGAGAGAAGAGGTGGAATTGGAGAGTAGGCAGGGGGGAGCCAGTGATGTGCAGAGGATCATGAAGAATGTGGCAGATGGTGGGTACTGTGGGCAAGGCTAGATTTAGGGGCAAGTGACCCTTGCAATCACCTGGGGTACTGAGTTTAAGGGGTACCAGGCTCAGGGGGAAATGGCTACCAATGCAGTGAAATATTAAGATACACAAAGGTTTAAGAAATGGGAGGGGGAGGGAGCACTGAAGATGCTCCTTGCCTGGGGTGCCATTTGGTCTAGCTGATAGGGGCGAGCAGGACGGGTCTACTGACCTCGGTGGTGATATAAGGAGGGAGAGGGAAGCCCAGTATCAGAGGAATGTAGAAAATAGGAGCAGAGAAGAGGAGGAAAAGAGGGGGGTGGATGAATGAGAATGGCAGAGACAATGAAGGGGATTTTTCTACTGGGTGCTGAAGTGGACACAAAAGAAGAAAGCTTTGCAAGGACAGAGATTTTATGTTCTGTTTCTGATCCAGGGCAGAGAAATGATTGCAGTGTAGCTCAAATGAAGCATGGAAAGTCAGAAGACAGTGGCCAAAATGGAGACTGTTGAGTTATAGGTGTTTTAGGAATATTGAAACAAACGATATTGTGATGGGTTCGGACACAGAGATCCTCTTGAGATTGTCAGTTGCATGTGCTGAAATTACCACTAGGCATGCCTACCTGCCCCCTAGGCCACCCTACCTGCCCCCTGGTATCTCCTAGCAAAGGCACAGATTTGGGGGGTCACAGCCCACAGCAGAGCAACACAAATACTGGAATCAACTCAGCTGTGGGAAGGCTCAGTTGGTGGAACTTGAGAAAATAAGCAGGTGGAGAGCCCCAGCAGGACCAAAACCCCAGATACATTTGTTTCACTCTGCATAGAATGTATACAGAACGAGCTTACAAGTTGTTCTCCCCCTTTACCAGTGAAAGAGAAATATGCACAGCTGCTGTCCTCCCTCCACCCCTTAACTAACAAACGTGATTTTATTTATTAAGTATAAAATATAGGTTGCGAGTAATAGAACATAGAGCAAAAGAATTAACTAAGCAAAATAAAACAAAACATGGTAGCTAAACTTAATGTTCTAGGAAACTTATTACAGTAAAACTCCAATAGTCCAGCATCAAAAAGGCAAGAGCCTAGTGAATGAGCTTCAGAAAAAAATGAATCACAAGGTAACAGCGACAGCAGCTGAACTGAGCGAAAAGGGTTAAAAAGGGTTAAAAAAAATAAAACATTTCAGTATACTGTATACAGTATGTACAATAAAAAGGGTTAAGAACACTTTATATACAGTATATAATGTATTCAGTATATATATAACCAGCTTATAGTACTCCCTGATAGTCCGGCATATCTGATAATCCGGCACCACCTAGGACCCATAGGTTCCAGATTATTGGAAGTCTACTGTACATGCAATTTTTACCTGAACATTAGTTCTAATAATCTTTTCTCACAAGCTAGACAGCCTCCCAGCTTGGGTTTTATCCTTCATCTTGTTCAGTGTTAGATGTTTCATGAAGCCATCTAGGGTGTCCTGGTATCTTGCAGCAGCCCCTATTGTTTGGTTTCATGCCTTTCTATAGATTTTGCCTCATGCATGAATCCTTTGTGTTTGGTTCAAACTTTTCTCACCCTGAGTGGAAAAACACCACATCAGAAATGGTTTCCAGCAACTAACCATAGTTAACCAAGACTCTTCGCAACTCATTGTCTCAAATACCAGGCATTAAGATCCTTAAGTACCATTAATGGTCCTCACATCACAGGTCTAGATCAGTAAATAGATTTATGCTTCATATTTTTCACTTCAAACACAGGGATGATTCATGCACACAAATAGAATAGACACAGTCAGCAGTTTAGAACTTTTAAAACGATCTGCTACATGCAGTATTTTGCATAAATCCTATTTGAGTTAGAAATTTTCCTGTTCCTAAGCATGTTTCCATGAAGAATATGGGGTGCAACATCACAAACATGTTACAATTCAACTTAAAGCAAATAAACTGAGTATCATAAACAATTTGTGATTTCCCTGAAAAATTGTTCAATGAGTTTGAAATCATGGTATTTTGGAGACTGGGGAAAAATAATTTAAATATTAAAGTTATTTTTAGAGCACATCTTTCTTAAGTACATAAGGCTACAGATTTACATGAAAGTAAAATTTCCAGAAATGGCTTAGTGGCTTAGGTGTTTCTAAAAATCTCACTTTAATAATGCAAATATTTAATCAGGCTGTTTATTAAATGTGATATGTTATAAGTTAAACATATTATATGCCACTTCCATCAATTATATTTGTATATTGCTCATTATTTTTGCTTCCTTTAGCTCATAAATTTTCCTTCTTTAAATATAGCTATAAAAATTCTTGATATACATGTACATCTTGTGAACATAACTGAGTTATTGTACAGCTTCTGAATGGGTTTCTTACTGAAGTGCCTGACAGAATTTTGTTAATGGTTGATGTTTTCCAACAGAGTTAGCTGTGGTATCTGTTTATATCACAACAATCCGAGCTTAATATGTGGTTGTCTAGTTAAATTTAATTCTTGTTGTGAGCAGGCATATAATTGTTTCTGTCTGTGCTAGAAATTGTTTTCAGACAGGATCTGATCTACTCTTGAAAAATGTGTCAGGGGTTAGATTCTGCTTGTTACATCAGGGTAAATCCAGAGTGATGCCACAGAGGTCAGTGAAGTTGCTCCAGACCCACAGCTCTGTATCTATGGGTACGTCTAGACTGCAGCGCATTTCCAGGATACTGCCGATATTCCAGAAAAGCGATATTGTGTCCAACGAATGTGTCTGCTTTTTTGGAAAAAAATTTGAAACAGTATACATACTCTTTCTTCATCCCTATAAACCTTGTTTTAGGAGGAAGAAAGGATGTGTTGAAAGAGCACTTTTCTCAGAAATTTGGGGCCATGCAGAGACGCCAAATTTTTGGAAAAGCCTCTTTTGATTGAAAAGAGGAAAAAGATACGCAATTTGCATACTGCAAATTACGTTTCTTTTTCCGATTTATCTTTGCAGTCTTGACCTAGCCTAAGAGCTGAATTTGACTTTACATGGTTTACTGAGCCAGAGTTATATAATTTTGTTATGTTGAAGCCTGGCACTATGTTAAGGGATGGAAATTTAGGCCTCAGTCCTGTGATCTGACCTGATTCCTTATGGATGGACCTTCATTCACACCCATTGAAGTGAATGGGCACTTCAGTCTTGCCCATTGAAGTGACTGGGCACAAGGGCCCACCCTGTGGATCCAACTGCAGGACTGGGGCCTTTATTCAGAGTCCCAGGCCAGAAGGGACCACTGTGATCATCTAGTCTGACATGCTGAGTAGAATTTCCCAAAACAATTCCTAGAGCAGATCTTGAGAAAATATCCAGTCTTGAGTTTAAACTTGTCAGTGATGACGACTCCACTATGACCCTTGGTAACAAGGTATTTCCAGTCCTAAAACGAAGGGCCTGCTCCTTCAAAGGCTTGCAGCCAGGGTGCAGAATTTTGTGCTGTGGGTCCTCCCAAGACCTGAATCTGCAGACACATAGGTCCAGCTTTAACTTCACTCAAATGAATCACCCCACTGCAGCAGACACTGACAGGTTTCACATTACACCTGTGCTGAAATCTTTACAGGTTCAGGGCCGCAGGCTGAAATTAAAATTAACATGTCACATAAACCGATGTTAAAATTGTGAAGCCACAACATGAAATATAAATTAGAAGTTAAGTTCCGATATAAGGATAATTTTGACTTTCCCACTTCCTTGCTTTAAAAACCCCTGTCCTTTCAGCCTGAACTAGCTCATGATAGTCTAAAACTACCAGGAAAAAACAACAAATGGTCTGTTAGCACTTTATAGACTAACAAAACATGTAGATGGTGAAAGCTCATGATCTCATCTCCATTTTTTGTTAGTCTATAAAGTGCTACCAGACTATTTGTTGTTTTTTTTCTGTAACAGACTAAGGGTATGTCTACACTACAAAGTTAGTTCGAACTAATGGATGTTAGTTCGAACTAACTTTCATAGGCGCTACACTAGCGCTCCGTTAGTTCGAATTTAATTCGAACTAACGGAGCGCTTAGTTCGAACTAGGTAATCCTCATTCCACGAGGATTAAGCCTAGTTCGAATTTACTAGTTCGAATTAAGGGCTGTGTAGACCCTTAATTCGAACTAGTGGGAGGCTAGCCCTCCCCAGGTTTCCCTGGTGGCCACTCTGGCCAACACCAGGGAAACTCTTCTGCCCCCCTCCCGGCCCCGGACTCCTTAAAGGGGCACGGGCTGGCTACGGTGCCAATGCCAGGTGCAAGCCTGCCAGCACCCAGCCAGCAGACCCTGCACCTGGCACGGATTGAGCCACCCACCCGATGCCCCCTGGCCACCCAGGAGCAGGTGTGCACGAAAATCAAGGGGGTCCCCTGAGACCTCCGACCCTGAGCCCTGAGCTTACAATGGCCGTCCTGGGTCAGACCAAAGGTCCATCTAGCCCAGTAGCCTGTCTGCCGACAGCGGCCAACCCTAGCGACCCTGGAGGGGATGGACCGAAGACAGTGACCAAGCCATTTGTCTCGTGCCATCCCTCTCCAGACTTCCACAAACCTTGGGCAGGGACACCACTCCTACCCCCTGGCTAATAGCACTCCATGGACCCAACCTCCATGACTTGATCTCACTTCCCTTTAAACTCTGTTCTAGTTCTAGCCTTCACAGCCTCCTGCAGCAAGGAGTTCCACAGGTTGACTATTTGCTTTGTGAAGAACAACTTTCTGTTATTAGTTTGAAGCCTGCTACCCATTCCTTTCCTTTGGTGTCCTCTAGTTCTTCTTTATGGGAACTAATGAAGAACTTTTCTGTATGCACCCTCTCCACCCAACTCCTGCTTTTAGAGACCTCTATCATATCCCCCCTCCGTCTCCTCTTTTCTAAGCTGAAAAGTCCCAGTCTCTTTAGCCTCTCTTCATATGGGACCTGTTCCCAACCCCTGATCATTTTAGTTGCCCTCCCCTCTCCCACCCTCTCTCTTCCCCTCTCCCACCTCCTTTTCCCAGTCTCCCCCAGTTTTGTTCAATAAAGAGAGTTTCTATTTTTGACCACACGTTTTCTTTATTTTGTACATCAGGAAGGGGGGCTAGGGAAGGGTAAGTGGAAGGAGGTGAGGGAGGAATGGGGTACGAGCCCCCGATGGGGAGGACTGGGCTGGCTCTGCGGGCTTCTGTGGGTGGTAGCTCTCCTGCAGCCCCCCAATTGCCCTCTCTCCCCAGATGGCAGCCTGCGGCAAGTGCAGCCGGTCTGATGGCCAAGTGCTGTGATGTGCCCAGTGTGGGCACTCCGGGCAATCCAAGCCAGGACTGCTTTGCAAGCGGGGCATCCCTGAGAACTGTCTGTCCGGGGTGGGGGTCGGGTCCCTTTAAGCACAGCCCTTGGTTAGCCTGAGACAGCATCTCCACGCTCTAAGTCCTCCTCTGATGCCCTGCCGGCACTGCTTCCGGCCATCCTTAAACCTGGTTCAGGGTCCACTTAATGTGGACATGCTAGTTCGAATTAGCAAAACGCTAATTCGAACTAGTTTTTTAGTCTGGATCCGTTAGTTCGAATTAGCTTAGTTCGAATTAACTAATTCGAACTAAGTTAGTTCGAATGAACATTGTAGTGTAGACGTACCCTAACTCAGCTACTCCCTGAAGCTCCTAAAACTACCAGATAATTTTCCTGAGAAATGTTATAGTAAATAAAAGTAAAGTAGTTTTCCTGAGAAATTTAAGGTAAAATAGGATAAACAAGCCATTTTAAAACAAAGACAGAAAACACAACTCCCGCCATTAATTATTCAACAATAGTTACCAAATTTTCACTTTTCGAAAACTATTTCCACTATTTGTGTCCACGTGTAATCCCAGAATAATTAGTTCTGTAGAGTTCACAGTACTGATCCAAATGAGGTGTGTGTAACAATCCACACACAAAAATCCGCTTTTATGAACAGAAGAATGCAATTTTTTAATTGACTCAGAATTAACATTGGTCACAACAAGAAGAAATTTAAGTCTCTTGTAGTAATTAAAAACTGTGAGTGGTTTCAAGAGTGTCACAGGCTTCATTTGTAACAAAAATTAGTTTCTAGCCTTTACTCTAGTGCACATAATTTGAAAATATAGGTTGAATTAGGTGTAAAAATGTTTCTGTTCAGTTTACAAAAGGTACAGAAGATTCCCGGCTGTCCCATTTGTCTCCCCGTGTGTCAGCCCCTTGCCTGCTGGAGCCATGATAGTCATTTATCAGAACGGCCATGCTACAAGGAGGCCATAGGAAAAGATGTGAAGCAGGGCAGAGTAGCAGCTGTACACGATGATTTCTATCCATTCATAGGGGACAGTGGAGATACAGGTGTAAAAGTGCTTCTGGGAAAACAGGTGACAGAGGCTGCCCTTGTTAAAGCTGCCCCAGTGCTCTATGCAGAGGAGGGGAAGTCCCATGTCAGGAGGCTGCAACAGACTCTGGGGAAGAACAAGTCTCATTGATAATTCTCACACCGGGGCTCTGTGGGCACTTAGCAGTGTTAGCGCTGCCGTGGCACGAGTGCAGGCAGAGAGCTCTCCCAGCGCCCTGTGTGAACCAGTCTGTGTGCCCAGTTCTGTAGCCTGCTGCACACTGGCGCTTTACAGCACTGCAGGCCCCCCCACCCCAAGGAGTTGGAGAGATGGGGCAAAAGGAGCAGTTGCCATGCAGATTGGAGATTAAAAGGGACCTGGAGCTCCGAGGTGCCCCCATCGCTACTGCGGCAGTGGCAGTGGCCAGAGACTGGGCCCCTGTCAATTGCCACAGGAGCACCACAGCAATGCTCTTCCTGGCTGGGAGGGCTGGGGGAGGGGCTAAGGGCTGACTGCCCCCCCCCCACTCTTGACCACACCCCTTCCAGGGATGGAGCCGCAATTCACCTTGCCCAGGGCCCAGCAAGTCTTCAGCCCCACTGCAGTGCTGTAACTTGCAGAACTAGAGGTGTGGGGGGAGGGTGTGATTTTTCACCCTCCTTAATCAGTGACATGCCAGTGCCTACAACCTGGGGGCTGATGGAGTTTCTCCAAACAATGTCTCTTATAGGTTCCCCTCCATGTCCCCAGTGGCATCGCATCGCTGTAGGAGTCGGATGGGCTGGGAACATCGTCCTGACAGTAGCTGTGATAGCGCTGGGGGCTTGGGGTAAGTGGCACCCACCTATTTACCCATTTGGGCTTGATGCTGCACCACGAATTCTCTTCTCATCCTCATATCTGAGTGACGTTCTCATCCCAATTCCAGTCGGTGTGTGAACAAACGCGCAGGCATCGCCTCGCACCAGGGGAAAATGTCCCAGGAACAAGACAGAGCTAAGCCCTGGATGAATGAAACATGTGGGGTCCATCTCAGGCAGGTTCACTTTGACATGTGGGGGGGAAACAGGAATGCACCTGTGTGTTCAGTGAATGGGATTCCCTGTCCTCACAGCAGGGCTCAGGCAGGCTGAGGGGATGGTGCTGAGGGTGGAAGCAGCACATGGAGCAGCTCTCCCTCTCCCCTCAATCAAGCCACAGTGATGTCCAGCACCCAACAGCTTCCGGAATAGAGTGAGCCCATGGCAAGCTGGTACCCTGTTTAAGACCTGCTGTGCTGCTGGACTTTTAGTGACCCAGAACTGGAGAGATGGCAGCAGATTGACTGGCAGAGGCTCCAGGATTGAGCCATCAATCACCATTGGCGGGCTGGTGATGACTTGGATTTATTTTTGCAGAGCTCCCCTTAGCCCAAGGCCCTGGGCTACAGCCCCTAAGATACCTTTGTTAATCCAGCACTGGCTGGATTCTGCACTGTGTGATGATTTTACACCCCTCCCCCAGATCTCACAATTGTTTTATTAGTCCTTAAATAGCTGCCGCAGACGTGATTTTCTTTGACAGTGTTGTTCTTTTGAAGTTTCCCAGTTGCGTGTCTCTGGTGAAGGACAGAGCAGAGCAGCTCTGAACACTTCTGAGAAGAATGAAACCAGAATCGTCAGTAGCACTGAATGCAGTTCCTGCCTGGAGGATTTCCGATCTCGCTTGAAATCAATTCTAGGTGAACCCCAACATGGCAGTTCAGCAGGTACCCACGGCTCCTACTGTCCCAAATCCATGACTCACTCTCCCTTAATGAGTCTGCAGCATGATTGCTGTGACAGGAAACCAGTCATCATAGGAAAGGGACACTGAGCCTGAAATACAGTGTACCACATTCTCATTCATAGCAAGACCCCTTTATCCACATTACTCCAGTGCTGTGATTCCCAAGCATTCATAAACCACGAGTGAGGCCCTAAAAAGCATGAAACTGGTTTATTCTAGCAAAATTGTACAGTTTGGGTTGTTTCTATTTGCCATCTAGTGAGCCACTTGGGCCCTGCAGTCAAGCGTTTCTCAGTCATTATGAGGCTAGGAGCTTTCCTTCATGAAACTGAGAGTCTTACCTAATCCTCTGGCTCCAGGAGCTGGAGCTTGAAAGAAAACAGCAAACTTCATAGGACGCATGATAAAAACATGACAGATGGCAACACTGCTAATGTGACCATGTAAAGGAGGCTAATGATAAAGTAAACTTCCATTTGTTAGTCCCTTGGGTTGAGCTAGCAACACTCAACTGGCCATATAGCCACGTGTGGCTAGTGGCAAGTATGTTGGACTCCACTGTGTTAATCAAAGGGTTGGGGAAGCAGAAGGTTGGTTCAAGAAAACCTAGAAATGTTCAAATGCAAAACGTGTTCTGTGAAGAATTTCATTGTGAAAAAGGCCATTGTTTTGTCAGTCAGCTCCCTCATAACTGCAGCAGGAAAACAATGTTCATACAATAGGGTGATGTTTTAAAGTAGATGCAGAGCTTTTAAATGTGTTGTGATGCTGTAGATGCAGTAGCAGTGATGTAGTCTCCACCCCAAGCTCCTCTGTCAATTTTAATTTTTGTCAGTACCAATTGGTGGGTGCAAGGTGAATACTGTGGTTACTGCCTTCTCTACCAATGTGGTTGTTTCACAGTGCCTGCCCCAGAGAGTTTACAATCTTTAAGTAAACTAAATTCTCAGCTGTTTGCACAGAGGAGCAGCAGTGACATCTAGCGGTCATAGAATCATAGAACTGGAAGAGACCTCAGAAGGTCATCAAGTCCAGCCCCCTGCTCTAGGCAGGACCAATCCCAACTAAATCAACCCGGCCAGGGCTTTGTCAAGCCGAGACTTAAACACCTCTAGGGATGGAGACTCCACTACTTCCCTAAGTAACCCATTCCAGTGCTTCACCACCCTCCTAGTGAAATAGTTTTTCCTAATATCCAACCTGGACCTCTCCCACTACAACTTGAGACCATTGCTCCTTGTTCTGCCATCTGTCACTACTGAGAACAGCCTCTCTCCATCCTCTTTGGAACCTCCCTTCAGGAAGTTGAAGGCTGCTATCAAATCCCCCCTCACTCTTCGCTTCTGCAGACTAAACAGACCCAAGTCCCTCAGCCTCTCCTCATAAGTCATATGCTCCAGCCCCCTAATCATTTTGGTTGCCCTCTGCTGGACCCTCTCCAATGTGTCCACATCCTTTTTGTAGTGGGGGGCCCAGAACTGGACACAATACTCCAGATGCGGCCTCACCAAAGCCGAATAAAGGGGAATGATGACATCTCTGGATCTGCTGGCAATGCTCCTCTTAATGCAACATAATATGCCATTAGCCTTCTTGGCTACAAGGGCACACTGTTGACTCATATCTAGCTTCTCATCCACTGTAACCCCCAGGTCCTTTTCTGCAGAACTACTACTTAACCGGTTGGCTTGTAACTATGCTTGGGATTCTTCCGTCCCAAGTGCAGGACTCTATACTTGTCCTTGTTGAACCTCGTCAGATTTCTTGTGGCCCAATCCTCCAATTTGTCTAAGTCATTCTGGACCCTATCTCTATCCTTAAGGGTATCTACCTCTCCCCCCAGCTTAGTGTCATCCGCAAACTTGCTGAGGGTGCAAACCATCCCCTCATCCAGATAATTAATAAAGATATTGAACAAAACTGGTCCTAGAACCGAACCTTGGGGCACTCCGCTAGAAACCGACCGCCATCCTGACATCGAGCCATTGATCACTACCCGCTGGGCCTGGCCTTCTAGCCATCTTTCTATCCATCTTACCGTCCATTTATCCAATCCACAATCCCTTAACTTGCTGGCAAGAATATTGTGGGAGACCGTATCAAAAGCCTTGCTAAAGTCAAGGTATATAACATCCACTGACTTCCCCATGTCCACCGAGCCAGTTACTTCATCATAGAAGCTCATCAGATTGGTCAGGCACGACTTGCCCTTTGTGAATCCATGCTGACTATTCCTAATCACTTTCCTCTCATCCAAGTGCCTCAATATGGATTCCTTAAGGATCCCTTCCATGATTTTTCCAGGAACTGAGGTAAGACTGACCAGCCTATAGTTCCCTGGGTCGTCCTTCTTCCCTTTTTTGAAGATGGGCACTACATTTGCCTTTTTCCAGTCATCCGGGATTTCTCCCGATCTCCACGACTTTTCAAAGATAATAGCCAAAGGCTCCCCAATGACATTTGCCAACTCCCTCAGTACCCTTGGATGCACTAAGTCCGGACCCATGGATTTGTGTATGTTTAGCTTTTCTAAATAGTTCCTAACCTGTTCTTTACCCACCACGGGCTGTCCATCTTCGTCCCATCTTGCGTCACTTAGCGCAGAAGTCCAGGAGCTGACCTTGTCCGTGAATACAGAGGCAAAGAAAGCATTGAGTACTTCAGCTTTCCCCACATCATCTGTCACTAGGTTACCTCCTTCATCCATTAGGGGCCGCACACCCTCTCTGATCACCTTCTTCTTGTTAACATGCCTGTAGAAACCTTTCTTGTTATCCTTCACATCCTTAGCCAGTCGCAATTCCATTTGCGCTTTCGCCTTCCTGATAACCCCCCGGCATTCTCGAGCTATACCTTTAAAGTCCTCCCTGGTCATTTGTCCAAGTTTCCACTCTTTGTAAGCTTCCTTTTTGTGCTTAAGTTCACCAAGGATTTCCCCTGTAAGCCAGTCTGGTCTCCTACCATGTTTACCTCTCTTGCTACGCGTCGGGATGGTTTCTTTCTGTGCCTTCAATAAGGCTTCTTTAAAATACTGCCAGCTGTCCTGGACTCCTTTCCCCTTCATGTTAACGTCCCAGGGGATTCTGCCCATCAGATCTCGGAGGGAGTCAAAATCTGCTTTTTTGAAGTCCAAGGTGTGTATTTTACTACTCTCTTTTCTTCCTTTGGTCAGGATCCTGAAATCTACCATCTCATGATCACTGCTTCCCAGCTTGTCACCCACCTCCACTTCCCCTATTAGTTCCTCCCTGTTTGTGAGCAGAAGGTCAAGCTGCGCACGGCCCCTGGTTGGATCCTTCAGCACCTGTGTCAAGAAGTTATCCCCAACATTCTCCAAAAACTTCCTGGATTGCCTGTGTACTGCCGTATAGGTTTCCCAGCAGATGTCAGGGTGATTAAAGTCCCCCACAAGAATCAGGGCCTGCGATCTGGAAGCTTCGCTCAGTTGTCCGAAGAAAGCCTCATCTACCTCATCCACCTGATTCGGTGGCCTGTAGCAAACACCAACCACAACATCAAGGCTGTTGTTTGCTCCTTTAAACTTAACCCATAGACTCTCAATAGGTTTTTCTCCCTCTTTATACTGGAGTTCAGAGCAATCGTAGTGCTCTCTTACATATAGTGCAACTCCTCCTCCTTTTCTCCCCTGCCTGTTGTTCCTGAACAGTCTATACCCTTCCATGACAGCACTCCAGTCATGCGAGTCATCCCACCAAGTCTTTGTTATCCCAATTAAATCATATTTCTTGGTCTGGGCCAGGGCCTCCAGTTCTTCCTGTTTGTTGCCCAGGCTTCTCTCATTAGTGTACAAACACTTCAGGTAACCAGTTGATCATCCTATCTTCTCCATTCGAAACATGGGTCCTCCTTTCTTGCCCCTTCCTCTCTGAATTTCTTCCCGGTATCCGACTTTCCCACTCCCCTCAGGGTTTTGGTCACCGTCCCCCGATGAACATAGTTTAAAGTCCTCCTCACTAGGTTTGCGAGCCTGCCCACGAAGATGCTCCTTCCTCTCTTCGTTAGGTGGATCCCATCTCTTCCTAACAATCCTTGCGCCCGGAACAGAGTCCCATGGTCGAAGAAACCAAAGCCCTCTCTGCGACACCATCTGCACAACCACGCATTTACATCCTCAATTCGACGATCCCTGCCCAGTCCTTTCCCTTCAACAGGGAGGATGGAGGAGAATACCACTTGCGCTCCAAATTCTTGGATCCTTCTTCTGAGGGGGAAATCTCGCTCCCCTGGGGTACAGAGCCCCCATAAGGGTTTGAGGCCGGAGGTCAAATCAGTGAGGCAGGAAAGAAACTTAGAAGAGAAAACTTTATGATGCATGCATGCAGGCTGTCACTTCCAAGAGTGAAGCAGCCGCCCTGACAGACAGATTCAGGTATCCTATATACAGAATGCTTAGACAGTTCAGTTGTGGATTGTTCTTCTTTAACATATCAAAGTCTCAGCAGAAGTACTCTGAGACTTCTGTTCACCCCAGGAGTGCTAGAAGTAAGTTTTACAGTACAAAGCCACATGAGAATTTGAGTGGAGGAGTCTACAAGGCAAACGGTGACAAAGATAAGGGTTTACATGACAAATTGTGACAGACTAGGAGTATCCATGAATTTGAGATAGTCATTTGTAAGGGTCTTTGATTAGAGTTAATTTGATTTCTCTCTGTTACAGGGAGAGAGGCCTGGAAAACTTTTTAACCCTTACAGCAGTTTTCTTTTAGAAAGTTATGATTTCTGCACAGTCTCCCCTTAGACACAATTGGAGTTATTTGATTTTCCCCACACTTCCTAGCGCTACATAATCCGCAGTAACACGCTCAAGATCATTCTTGGCCATATCATTAGTTCCCACGTGCAGAAGCAGGAAGGGGTAGCGATCAGAAGGTTTGATCAGGTTGGTAAGCCTCTCAGTGACATCCTGAATGCGAGCTCCCGGTAAGCAGCACAC
The DNA here is from genome assembly GCF_049634645.1 of Pelodiscus sinensis. Lineage (NCBI taxonomy): Eukaryota > Metazoa > Chordata > Testudines > Trionychidae > Pelodiscus > Pelodiscus sinensis. The sequence goes on from NC_134742.1 coordinate 3,282,648, forward strand.
CTCTCGAGATTCCAGGTCCGGACGGCAGAGGGATGGCTCAGTCCCTCTTAGAAGGGAGTCCCCGACCACCACCACCCGTCGTTTCCTTTTGGGCGTGGTGGCCGTGGAACCCCCATCTGTAGGACTACGCATCCCATGCCTTCCAGTAGATGGTGTTCCCTTCTGGTTTCTTCCTTGTGAGGTCCCTTCCAGAGTACCTCCCATTGCTAGAGCACAAGCAGTATTAATGACAGTATAATAATAATGCAATTTCTATCAAGTTTGGATCACAGAGGTTATGTCTAGACTGCAGGCTTCTTTCAGAAGAAGCTTTTCCGGAAGAGCTCTTCCAAAAAAAATTTCTTCTGAAAGAGAGTGTCTACACAGCAAAGGCACATCACATCAAAAAAGCGAACGTTTTTTTTGACAGATAGAATCCACACTGAATGGACTCTCTCTTGCATTTCAACTGTGATTACTATGGACAGAGTGGCCACCAGGCCACCTGTGCTTTTTCCCCTTTCCTCTTCTTTCGGAAGAACTCCCTCTTCCCCGTCCACACACACCTTTTTTTGAAAGAGCTTTTTCAGAAAAAGGCTTCTTCCTTGTAGAAAGAGGTTTACCAATGTCAGGAACACCCCTCTGTTCTTTTGATTTTTTTTGAAAGAACACGATTGCAGTGAAGTTTTTTTTGGAAAAACAGACGTTTTTCTGAAAAAGCTCTGGTCTGTGTCTACATTGGCAAGATTTTGTGCAAAATCTTGCCACCTGTCTACACTGGCTCCGAGTATTTGCACAAGAACACTGATGTTGTAATATAAAAAAAATAAATAAAAAATCAGTGCTTTTTGTGTAAATACTCTGATGTTCCCGCTCAGGGATAAGCCCTCTTGTGCAAGTATTCTTGCACAAAAGGCCAGTGTAGACAGGCAACATTAATTTCTTGTGCAAGAAAGCCCGATGGCTAAAATGGCCATCGGAGCTTTCTTGTGCAAGAGAGCATCTACACTGGCATGGATACTTTTGCGCAAAAGCACATCTCTTGCGCAAAAGCACATGCCACTGTAGACACTCTTTTGCGCAAATACTTTTAACGGAAAAACTCTTCCATTAAAAGTATTTGCACAAAATCTTGCCAGTGTAGACACAGCCCTGCAGTGTAGACATACCCAAAGGATTTTACAAACTATGTAGTACTCACAGGAATCATTTCCCTGCTACTGAAATGTAGCCACCTCTGGGATGAAACTCAACAGCAGTTCAGGAGCACACAGCACTGCTATACAATGTGATGGGGAAATGACGGAAGAGGAATCCCATGGCTGGCTGGAATCATAGGAGGTGTCTTAGAAGGACACACTGTAGTCCCCCAGACTGGAATTTGAAGAGGTTAGACCCCCCCCAGTATTCAAGAAGACTCAGATGACTGGCAGGTAGCTGGTTAACTATAAGGTGCCCCGCTCCATAGTGCAGCCATGGAAGAGAGAATCCAGGATGGAACTGGCAGTGTCCTTATGCCAGGAACCAAGGGCCCTCTCTCCTTTGTTGTGGCCTAGACCAGTTGTCTCCACTGCCTGTCACCTGTTGAGCTCGCAAGCGCTGATGGGAGCACTGTGGCTGCCTGATTGACATTGCTCGTGGGAGCCAATCTCACAGACACAGGCCATCTGGGCAGGACGTGGCACGACGCGAAGCAGACAAAGCAATAGAAGCCTGCAGCAGAGGGCTGTTTTAAATGGGGAACATATTGATTCCAGCAGCTGCGATGGGCAGACCCGGTCAAGAGAGGCCCTGCCGTCCCTGCAACTGGATAAGTGGAGAGGGAGGTTGGGGGCTTCCCACACTGAATAGTAATGTGAGGCGGACACAGCCCAAGGTTCTTGTAGGGGGCAGGGCAGTAGACCAGTTTTCACCTACAAGGTGAGAGAGGCGGCTCATAGGGGAGCGCGTGCAACTCCGGAGGCCCCGTTCCTGGGCCTTATTGATGTCTCAGGAAGATTTTTCAGGTGTAACGGCCCCTCCTGGCCAGCCACTTGCCAGGGGTATACTCTAGCCCCATGGGCATGGCCTGGTAGTGTGTCGGAGCCTGGCAGCCAGCGGTTCGTGGCCTGGCACCAGTCTGCAGACTGGTGGTTGGGACCCTCTGCTCTATGCCAATATCTAAATTGTTGATGAAGATATTGAACAGAACCAGTCCCAAAACTGGCCCCTGTAAAGCCCCAATTGTTATGACTCTGGACCTTTAATAACTACTCTCTGAGGCTGTGGCTGAACTACACGCTTATTTTGGAATAAGTTATTTTGAAATAATAACACCTGAAATAATTATTTTGAAATAGCAGTATTCCTCTTCACGAGCAGGAGACATTATTGGTAGTGTGAAATAATTCGCCTTGTTATTTCAAAATAACTTCCTGGTGTAGATATGCCCTGAGAGTAGCCCCATCTAGGTTGCATTTCCCTAGTTCATTGATAAGAAGATCATGCAACATCATATCAATTACCTTATTGAAGTCTAGGTACACCACGTCCACCACTTCTCCCTAATCCACAGAGGGGGTTTTGCACAACTGGTATTCCTCTTTCTATGAAAAAGAAGCCTTTTTGCGAAAGTTCTTTTGCAAAAGGGCGTGTGTGGACAGGGAAAATGGGGGTTTTGCACAAAAAGTGGAAAGAGGATAAAGCAAAGGTGCCCTGGTAGCCATTCTGTGCATACCAATCAGTGCTTAGCTTCGAGAGTGTAGTTTGGACGCTCTCTTTCACAAAAGCACATTGCTTTTTTGATGCGCTTTTGCAGTGTGGACATGCTCTTGCACAAGAAGTTTTTGCAGAAGTTCTCTTTTGATAAAAGCTTCTTGCACAAGAAGCCTGCAGTCTAGACGTAGCCTGAGTGTCCCTGGAGGTCTGCCATTGGGCACAGGCTGGGTTCATCTGTGTTTAGCTTTTATGATCTGACATGGCCAAACACCGAGGAGCAACATTTGAATGTGCCAACCCAAAGATTCCCAGCCAGAGATTCCTGCCCAGAGCCCAGAACTTGTGACTGAGTGACAGCAGATCGTGAGCAGGAGAGCAACTCTGTGTAAAAGCCCAGCTCTGTCAGGCTACCGTGTGCCCTGCTGTTTGCATGTTGACCCTTGAGAAAAGCCCTCGCTATTACATGGAGTCTGAAGGCTTTTTATACCTCTGTAGGGGAAACCTCAGCAATGTCCAGATTTTGATTTTCCCTTCAAAACAGAATGAGACCCTCCCCCTCACTCCTATTAGTATTTCCATTTTGAATTCCTTTCCCCATCCAACATGAACAATGACACCCAAGATAGTTAAATGGCTAAAAATGGCATTTTTCCATTGAAATTAGGTGCCCAGATCTCCCCAGGGAACCCGTGAAACCGTGTGGAACTAGCCCAAACCCCGCTCTCTCTCTCGCTCAGGGTAAGGCTGGCATTACTGCTCAGTCAAACTCTGTCTGCCCCCCGCCCAAGCTCTTCCCTGCCTCTCTGCCATGACTCCCCTCCCCCATGTTCCTCTGCACCCCATCTTTTGGAAGGAGGAGGAATTGGTCTCATTTGCTGCTGCCAACTGATCAACTTGGAAAGAGGAAACAGGACAAACGGGCACTTTAGCCAAAAAAAATCAGAACACTCAGGACAGGGCTTAGAAAAGGGGCTGTCCCAGCCACAACAGGGTGTCTGGTTGCCCTCATTCAAAAGGAACTTTGAACATTTTTAAGCCAGCTACAGCCTGACTGTTCAGAACTGACGACACCTCTGTTCCCATCTCTGCCTCCAGGGGGCGCCGGGTGCAAACTCTGCCCCAGGGACTGGCTGCTGCGCGGGAATCAGTGCTACTGGCTGTCGAAAGGGAGTAAAAACTGGACTGGGAGTCGGGACGACTGCTGGGGGAAGAGCTCGCGACTGCTCGTGCTCCAGAGCCAGGAGGAGCTGGTAACACACCACTTAGGAGCAGCCACTAATATTTTTCTGTGGGTTCTCCAGCCCCAAAGCACCCACAGAGCCAGAGCCTATGCCTTGACTGGCCTTGGGCTGCCCATGTAGCCCCACCAAGCTGGGCTCCGGCTCACTTGCTTCCCTCACCTGAACCTCTCAGTCCAGGGGCTCCTACTCACAGGTGAGGCAGCCCATTCTGTCACCAAGGGCTGGGGCTGGTGTTACCAGGTCTGCACAGAAAGTCACATTCCCCTGCCCCTGCACTGGGACCTGCCCACTCAATGCTGATGGATTCTTCTGCTGGCACATAACAGAGCCAGAGCAGGAATTTAACAAGAGCGCTGTGGGAATTCCAGGCTGTTAGAGCCTATTCACCCTCTCCCTCTGCTTGCCCCTCACAGGACTCTTTACAGGATGTTACACAAGGGGGAAACTTTATCTGGATTGGACTTAAAGCGACACTCCCTGGGGGGACGTGGATCTGGGTGGACGGCTCCTGGTTAGACTCAGCGCGGTGAGTGCTGCCTGTCACTGCCTGTCAGAGATGTTTGGGAAACACTTCTGCTGTACGACATGCTGCTGTTAAATATGCTTCTGGCTCAGGCCTGGCCTGCACCTAGACATGTGACCAGCCTAGCCACCTTGGTTCAGGGTGTTTCTGCTGCGCCAGCACAAGCCCTAGTGCCCCGGCCTCTCTACCAGCATAGCTGAGCTGGTCGCAGGGCGGCTTGTGCTGACTGGGGGCTCTGGCACAAGCTGCTGTGGTGAAAGAAACACTGACATATGGCCAAGGCTGTGTCTGCACTAGGGGGTTTCCACTGTAACCGCCCCAGAAACACCTCCTGGTGTGGACAAGGCTCCAGGTGCTGCCCTCCCCCCATTGCCACAGTAGCTGAGCACCTCACAGCCTTCACTGTATTGATCCTCTCACACTCCAATGAGACAGGGCTGGGCTATTAGCCCCATGCTAAAGAGGGGGAAAACTGAGGCACACAGAGACTGCAGGATTCACCACGCTTTCAGGTGCCTGACAGTGACTGATTTCAAGGGGAGTTGGGTTGTGAGTCACACCCTAGTGACTTTCCCTGAGTGTCACAGTGAATTGACTCAGTTCAGCACCCTAACCACTGAACCAGCTTCCCTGTCAAATGGGAGGTTTGAGCTTTCCTGGGGTGCTGGCCCAACCAGAGGCAGGGGGGAGGAAAGTAGCCTGCTGGCTGGACTGTGGGTGAGCTGAGTGCTCTGACCAGGGGCTGGTTCCCTGCAGAGTGTTGGAGTGGGGCAGGGTAGTGGAGCTGTGGGGTGAAGGGATGAAGCAGAGAGAGGACAGCAAGGGAGGAGCATGTAAAGTGCTGATGGGTGGGCAGCAGAGGGAACGTGCAACTGGCTGCTGATTGTCTCAACTCACCAGCCACCGCAGCTCCCAGCCAGCACCATCCATAGAAGGGACGGGGTAGCCTGGATGACCAAGCTGGCAGGCATCAGGGGCTGGGCTGATGCACCAGCAGGAGGAGCGGCCAGGCCTGCACACTTCAGCTTTGCCCTCTGCCCCGCCCTCCAGCCTTACACCCCCACACCCATCATCATCTCCTAGCCCTGCACTCACTGCTGGTGGGTGGGCAGCTGGTGAGCAGGGATCTGGCCAGCAGCAGGATCTGCCAGTGCTAATGGGGGAGAGGGGCAATATAAAACATGGGACAATTTGCCCGTTTTAAAGAAAAAGTCAGGGCACCTGCAGGAGCGGTTACATACAGCGCTGTCCCTTTAACAACAGGACCTCTGGTCACCCTACCCCCAGCACATGTCTGAGCATGTGACTGTCCCAGTAGAAGAGATTTTACAACTCTCCCAGGAAGCTGGTGTCCTAGCTATGGGAAGGGGTGTCCTTCCCAAACTGCCTGATGAGGCTACATCCATGCTCCAACTCAGTCCCCTCCTCCCTGCTCCCAGATGGTGGGGGATGCTTTGACTGCCTAGCCCTGGACCTGGATGCTTGGTTGTGGGGGCTTCATGGGTGGATGCTCCAGCAGTTTCTGGGGCCTCACTGTCCCCAGAGCCTGAATCTCAGGTGCTCCAGGGTAGCTGGAGCCTGGGGTAGCTGGGGCCATGCTGCCTGACAATTCTGGGCTTGAGGGAAGTAAGCAGGGTCCAGAGGCCATGGGATTGAGGAGGGGGCTGGTGCTGGTGGTTTCAGAAGGGGTAGGGAAGGGGGAGTAGCCTGTGTTCTCAAGCTAGGAGTTCACCCACTGCCCTTCATAACTCTACATGCAACGTTGCCGCACATGTTAGTAGGACAATGATGATCAGCAAATTATGAGTTTTCAATTGACATGTCCCAAGTCAGGCTTTGTGCAGGCTTTTACATAGTCCTGTAAAAGGGGTGAGACTAGGGGGACAGACATTCATAGATGCTGACTCGCTCAAGGCCTGCAGATGAGTTAGGCAGAGGAATGGCATCAGGCTTGTTTATGCATCATGCTGGGCAGGCAGGCAGCAGCCTAGAGGGAGGTGGAAGCATGTGCTGAGAGACAGACACACAGGTGCTCAGGAAGCCTGACCGCTGAATATTCAATCACTGAGGGTATGTCTACACTACCACCCTAGTTCGAACTAGGGTGGTTAATGTAGTCATATGAACTTGCAAATGAAGCCCAGGATTTGAATTTCCCGGGCTTCATTTGCATGTTGCCGGGCGCCACCATGTAGTCCGAACACCGTGCCCGCAGCTACACGTGGCACGGACTAGGTAGCTCGGATTAGGCTTCCTATTCCGAACTAGGCGTACAGGTAGTTCGGAATAGGAAGTAGAACAGGTAGTTCTACAGGTAGTTCAGAATAGTTCGTGGAACGAGGAGTAACGGTAGTTCAGAATAGGAAGCCTAATCCGAGCTACCTAGTCGGTGCCGCGTGTAGCCACGGGCACGGAGTTCGGACTAGCCGGCATTTAAAAATGGCGGCGCCCGGCAACATGCAAATGAAGCCTGGGAAATTCAAATCCCGGGCTTCATTTGCAAGTTTGTATGACTACATTAACCACCCTAGTTCAAACTAGGGTGGTAGTGTAGACATACCCTGAGTGAGTTTTGGTGCCTCCAGGTTTTGGTGATTTCCAAGGAGCGTTGGGGGAGCCAAAAATGGGGGGACCAGGCTGGTTGTTTGGGAAGGTTAAAGAAGACCTTCCCCTACGTACCATACCCACCGCCCCTGCTCTGAGGCGAAGTGACAGAGATGAAGGGTGACAGCAGAGCCAACCTTCCCATTAGATTAGAGAGAGGGGTAGAAAACACAGTGACACGGACTCTCTTTCATTCTGCAGCTTTCCCGTTTCAGGCCCTGTGGAGGGAAACAGTTGCGGTCGGATGAAAGGCAGCCAGATTCATTCGGATACGTGTGGTGCTGAGTTCAAATGGATCTGCCAGAAAGAAGCTGCTGTGCTATAACCAGCTTCACAGGGATAGCCGAGTTAGTCTGTAACAGAAAAAACTTAAAAAACAACAACTGTTCTGGTAGCACTTAAAGACTAACAAAACATGTAGATGGGATCATGAGCTTTTGTGGGCACAGCCCACTTCTTCAGATGTGTGTGACAAGATAGTGTGCAAGCCATCTTCTATCCTGGTTCAGACCATTATCATAAGAATTAAACTTGTGAATTAAATTAAGTTCCAAACTGCCTCTCTGTATTTGGCCTGAAACAGAACTGTGACTTGGAGATCCATTACATGAATGGAGATTGCCTATCTCCTGGAACTGGAGAGGACCTTGAAAGGTCCAGTCTCCTGCCTTCACAGCTGCTTTTGCACAAAATCTTGCCGCCTGTTTTTGTGCAAAAACTGGCCGTGAGTATTTGCGCAAGAACACTGACCTTCTACTGTACAAAATCAGTGCTTCTTGCGCAAATACTCTGATGCTCCCGCTCAGGGATAAACCCTCTTGCACAAGTATTCTTGCGCAAGAGGGCCAGCGTAGACAGTAACGTTAATTTCTTGCACAAGAAAGCCCGATGGCAAAAATGGCGCAAAAGCATCCGTGCCAGTGTAGGCGCTCTCTTGCGCAAATACTTTTAACGGAAAAACTTTTCCGTTAAAAGTATTTGCACAAAATCATGCCAGTCTAGACGCAGCCCTCCAATGCATTATCCACAATCTGCAGCCTATCCTGGAAAATGACCCCTCACTCTCACAGGCTTTGGGGGCCAGGCCAATCCTCACCTACAGGCAATCCTCTAGCTGCTTTTGCGCAAAATCTTGCCAGTCTAGACGCAGCCAAGGGGTTTGAGTTGTGGACTGTAGGTGTCAAAAAGTGGAATTCTGTTGTTTTTTCTTCTTGGCCTGTCTTGAAGTAGTTCATGTCTGGGTACTCGTCTGGCTCAGTCGATCTGTCTTTTCGTGATCCTATCTACATGTTTTATTAGTCTTTAAGGTGTTACTGGACTATTTGTTTGTGCCTGTGAAATATTTTAAGGACCCCGAGTTCAGGCTCAGCCAGCTGGATTGTGGCTTTAGGCAGAGCCCTGGGAATCACTGGGACTCAGGTGCCTCTCACAGTCACAGCTTCTCCCCTTGGTCCTTTTTACTGGCTGGGTCCTTGGGGTCTGATTTACACCTGCCCTAAACCTGCAGTAAGTTACTGCCCTGTGCTGCTTCCCGGAGTACCCAGGGCTGCGAGCCAACTTGCCACCACCTGCTTTTTGCAGCAGCAGCCTGGTCTGTGCTTGCCAGGGGTCAGCTCCCCAACTGCACTGGCCCCACAGGCTCCCCCAGGCTGTGCAGACCCAGTTGTCACACTGCAGGTTAGTGATAGGCTTCCCTAACTCCTGCTTCTTGAACATCCCCCTGCAAGGTCCAGTCCCTGGGCCACAGGACACTCACACCAGTCACCCAGCTGCTGCTTTCAAAGTCCAACCTCTCCCCGCGCACCAGTGTATGAGCCCCCCCGCTCCGCTCTGACTCACTGCGCTTAGATTGAAAGTTCCTACAGCCTTAGATTGAAGGTTCTATCAAGTGGCAGTGGATTTAACCCAGCACAGAGGTTCAAGCACGGCAAGTAGAAATACCGGAAACAAATGGCTCCTGTCACAGCTCAGCTTCCCAACCTGACACTTCGAGTGTAAATGTGAACCTGTGAGAACCTGTCTCACTCCCAGGGGAAAAGTTGTCCAGTCTCAGTTTCCCTGAGACCCAAAAAGAAAAAGACTGATCGCTGCCACTACCAAGTGTCGCTAAAATATCAAATAAATCCTTTTCCAGGGAAGAAACCGCTTGGAACCCCTTCCCTGAGGCAAAGCTGTCCCCCCAGCCCCAACCTCTGGGTGCTTGGAACTGGGAAAAACAGACAGAGATAACCTGCAGAGAACAATGGGGCTCTGCTTCTCTCGGTTAATGTGGTTTCTCTTAGGCACGTAGGTATAAGGACACAAATCAACCGACAAAGGTTAACCAAAACAAACCAACAAACAAACCCACTTTTATTATTAAGAAAAGACTCCTGTTACAAGCATAGTAAATGACACATTTTAATGAATTCAAGGAGTCTGCTCTTGGGAGGGTCTGCTCTCTTGTTCTGTATCTGTGGAAAACTGTTGCTTGACTCCCAAAACAAAGGGGAAAAAAAACCATTTGAAATTCCTTATCTGCATTTCACTGGCTGAATTCCTAAAGTCCCCCACCCTCAGGTGCAGAGCTTCAGTTGGCTTAACCTTTTCCTCACTCTCCAGGTAAGTCACACACTCCCTTGCAGCTCCTATTCATTACAGCACCATAGAAAATAAAATGGTCATACCCATTCTAAATCAGTGTTCAATTAACAAGATATTCTCCTGCCCAGCCAAGCCATGCTCACCCTTAACCATGGCAGCATTTTACAGACGTTCATGCTGTGACATCTCCCCCACCCCCCACTTTATGAAATTGACTTAGAGATACAAATATGCATAACTGAAAGATGCTTTGGACAAAATAGTTCATATAACCTATCCATTTTAATGTCACAGTCTGCAGGATCCACATATCTTAGTTTGGTGTGTGTATCCCTCTTGTATGCAAAGTTAGAGTTTTTTGAGAGATGTTTCTGGGGGTGCTCCACAGCAGGTGACCTACCCAACTAGTAAGGTCTTACCAGGTAATTTTTTCCATGGAAGGGAGGGGAGAAGAATGTAGAAGTAGAATTCCCACCCAAATCTATTTAAGATGCAAATTTTTTAGGCTCTTTGTCTTTGGCTGACATGACATAATCAAGAGAATCTCTCCTGCCTACCAGGCTCTGGGCATCTGACATCCCATTATGCATCACAGACCAGCAAGAGGCTTTGTCAGCCCTGCCCTGTACCCCTGGGTGCCTGGCAATGCCTTGCTGCATTAGCTCTCACCTGGGTGGCTCAAACAGCCAGCCAGTTTGCAAGCCACATCCTGTGTGTCTGTAATTGGAGCTTGCTGGCCATATCTGGGTCACTCTCTGGCTTTCCCCAGCCTTGGTTACACTGCGGGGTGACCCCAACGCACTCCCAGTCCTGGATTTTCTGTTTAGCCCAGCACCCTCTTGGATGGGTATGAGAGATTAGGTCTGTTTTCCTTTTAAGGGAACAATACACAAAATGTGCCACCTAAAATGGAGTTATGTAGGGAAATAGAAACACACTGGATTGGATTAAACAATAACATAAGTATAGTAACCAAAGAGAAGAGGATTTTAAGGAGTATAAGCATAGGCAACAAAGGACGAGTTTTATCTGGTAGTCAAACTCAAACTATAGAGCAGGGCTACTCAACTTTGGAAGCCCTGGGTGCCACAGAACATGCTGAGGGCTGCAACTTATGTGTGGTTGCACAGACATGCAAATATATATGCAAATAGCTTTTCACACTGGGGGACATGACTACACAACACACAGGCCCCATTTAAGTCAGTTCCGCAGCTATTAATAAAATTCAATAGTTACTCCATTTCCACTCCATACCAGCACTTTTCATGAGCAATGACAGTCCAAGAATTTAACTACTAAAGCTCATATCAACAGAAGATCATTGTACTGACTCACCGTTGTGGATCATGTTCCCAGTGGAAGCCATTTTCAAAGAATCCCACCTGCAGACTGCGTAAACCCCGCGTAAACCCAAACTGCACCACAGGCCTCAAACAAACAGGCGGTGGGCTGAATGCATGTTGAGTAACCATGCTATAAAGAATTCAAAGACAAGTCCTTACACAATCCTTCCAAGCAGGGCCGGATTAAGGGGGGGAGCCAGCTATGCAGTTGGGGGCAAGGGAAGTACATTGCTGAGCAGTGCCACTGGCAGAGAAAACAGGCAGCAGTAATTAGTTAATATCTGTTACACCTGCTGGTGTGTACAGCAGCAACAAAGGTTCTTCATTAAAGTTGTAGGAGAATTCTTCATTGCTATTTCCATAACATAGCTTTTTTCTAGGTCTGGGTTGTTAGCCCTGAGCTGAACCCCTAACCTAGAGGACCAGTGAATCACACTTAGTCTGGTTTCTACCCTTCAACCTGTCCGGTATGGATGAGCCTAACAGGAGCACTAGGCTCTCACTAACATAGCTCTAGGGGTCACTGAGACACACAAGCCCCCCAACAAGGTAGCGATCCACTGGGGCAGTAGTGGTGAGAGGACAAAATGTGCAAACGGCTTTTCTGGCTTTCACCCAGAGAGGTTCAGACTAGCCCCTGACACTCTGGAAAGGCTCAGGTGTGATGCTGAAGAAAGATCAGTCCAGCTTTCCCAGGGCCAATTGTCCAACACTCCTGTTACGAGCCTCATCCGGCTGGAGTCTCCTTTGCTGCTGTAAATGTATCTGGTTTGCTGCAGATCCAGGGCAACTCACCAGAGCACCGTGAGCTGCTGACCCCGTTCTCATCATTCAGATACGCGCAGTTGCCATCTCCTCGGATCCCGAACCTGCAGAGCAGAAGCCAGGGAGCAGGGTCAGGCAGGAGGTGGGCATTTCCTGTCGGTCACAGACAGAGGGTGACACTCGCACAGGGCAGGGAGCTGCTGCATTCACAGCCCCTCAGCTCCCTTCCTGCACCAGCAGCAGGCCCCAGCCTTGATCTGAACCAAAGGGGACTGCTAGAAAGGGGGTGGTGGGGCAGCAGGGCCAAGCGAGGTTCTAAGAGGAACTTGCCTCCATGGAGCATTCATGTCAAGGGGATGTTTTAACCTCAGTTCCTGTTCCCCACCCAGCTGCCACAGATGCAGGTTCCAGGGAAGCAGCAGCAAGGCGAGGAGCTGCACTAATGCCACAGGCACTTCACATCAGCTCAGAGCTGGTCTTAGGGACACGTGAGCTGGGAGGTCAACCAGGGCTGCCATTTTCAAGGAGCCACCAACAGAGTTGGTTTTAGGAGCAGACCATGACCTCCTGAATCCTCCCCCAGGTTTCCCTGGTTATTCCCTGAACTTTTCTTTTTCTTTTTTTTTTCTTTTGCTTGACAAATTTTTGTCTGGTATTTTTTTTAAACCATCTGGCAATCCTACGGGTGAGCCGGGCAGTGCCGCAGGTCACCAGTTAGTTAAGACCAGCCCTGCAGGGCAGGATGTGCTGGGGAGGGCTAGAGAGAAATGCTGAGACTGCAGCACAAACCCTGGGGCCGCGATGTGACCCAGCCACTCACACTGAGCTTCCCATGAGAGCTGAAGGCCTGAACATCCCACCTGGGACCTGAACATCCCACCTGGCAACAGGGTGGGATCCAGGCTCCAGGCCCACAAACAAACCCTCCTGCATGATCCCATTCTCACTCCTCAATAGGCAGGTGCTAAGCTGGGAGGAGGCCCAGCAGCACTCTGGGCAGGCTGGGATCTCTCCACGCCCACAGTGCCTGCCTGTAGCTCTGGGTGGGCCAAGACATGTCCCAGAGAAGGGAGAACCCAGCCCCCCAGCTCCCACCCACCTGAGCAGGTGGCTGGGGGTGGGAGGGAGAGGCACCAGCAGCAGAGTTTTGCTGAGATGGCAATGGTGCACCCAGAGCCTGCTGCTGGTGTGGGGCCCCGAACGACAGTGGGTTTCAGGGTTTCAGGGTTAACACTAGGAATGTAAAATCCCATTCAGTTGGTTAACTGGTGAAATGTGTATTGTTTAACCAGTTAGCCTGAGAGGGGACAGGCAGGGCAGCAATCCAGACAAACAGGGCTGGAGCAGTCCATCCCCCACTTCCACTGTGGCAGGGTTGGAATGCCTCCCCACACTGCAGGCAGGGGCTGCTCCCACCATGGACAGGGACTACCAGCTCCTGGCCCCATGTGTGCTGGGAGCAGGCAGTCTCACTTGAGGTGATGCTTTCTGGGTAAGACCCATTCACAGGCTAGGTTCCCTGTGAGCTGCATGCACAGCTGTTTAATTAAATTAATGGAGATTGCCTATCTCCTAGAACTGGAAGGGACCTTGAAAAGTCATCCATCCCCTGCCTTCATAGCAGGACCAAGTACCATCCCTGACAAATTTTTGCCCCAAATGGCCTCTGCAAGGATTGAACTCACAACCCTGAGTTTTGCAGGCCTATGCTCAAACCACTGAGCTATCCCTCCACCCAAAAATAGGGGCCACACATCATTGGAGAATGTGGGTATCAATAAGGAGGAGGGAATAAGAGACTTGGGGGAAAAGTTGTAGGGGAGGGGAGTTTGGGAAGTCCCATCTTTGCCAGGAGAGGAGATAGAGGCAGAGGCCTAGCACTCTCTTCAAGCATCCTGGGCTGGGAAGGAAGGGGTGGGGGGAAGCTAACTCCATGGGGTAGGTGGGGAAAATAGGGGGCAGGTGGGTGCTGGCACTGGGGTGAGGTGGAAGTGGAGAGTTTGCTTGTTCTCTGTGTCCTGGGTGAGGTGGGGAGTTTGTGCTGTGTCCTGTCACTCCTAGCTAGGCTGCTGGTGCCTGTAAGAAAAACGAGATTTTATCCCAGCCCCTGGCTGAGCTTGAGGGAGCAAATTACACAAAGGTAGATGGGGAGGAGGTGGCGGGGAAAGGAGGTGGGTGGGTGCTGGCATCTGTGCAGGGAGGTGGAGGCAGGGGAAGTTTGTTTAGGGTGTCTTGACTCACTTGTTGCAGTCCAGAGGGCAGTCCTCTCTGTCTGTATGGGTTGAGGGGGAGAGCAGGCTGCATGTGGGAGGTGTCAGGACATTTGCATGATTACATTTCAAACAAAGTTTACATCGGTGTTAATGGCTTAAGGTAAGAAATGAAAAAGATTCTTTGAACAGTTTTTTGGAGTGTTGCAGGTGATTAAAACTCTGATCTGAATGATTTTTTAATTTCTATGGGTATGTCTACACTACTCCGCTAGTTCGAACTAGCGGGGTAATGTAGGCATACCGCACTTGCAAATGAAGCCCGGGATTTGAATTTCCCGGGCTTCATTTGCATAAGCCGGGCGCCGCCATTTTTAAATCCCGGCTGGTTCGAACCCTGTTCCGCGCGGCTACACGTGGCACGAACTATGTAGTTCGAACTAGGCTTCCTAGTTCCTAGTTCCTAGTTCCTAGAAGCCTAGTTCCTAGTTCGAACTACCTCCTCCATGAGGAGTAACGGTAGTTCGAACTAGGAAGCCTAGTTCGAACTACATAGTTTGTGCCGCGTGTAGCCGCGCGGAACAGGGTTCGAACCAGCTGGGATTTAAAAATGGCGGCGCCCGGCTTATGCAAATGAAGCCCGGGAAATTCAAATCCCGGGCTTCATTTGCAAGTGCGGTATGCCTACATTACCCTCCTAGTTCGAATTAGGAGGGTAGTGTAGACATACCCTATGTTACTAATTAATAGATGGCAAATTGTATTACATTAAGGCCAGATCTTTGCTATGTGGAAGAATTCTGGCTCTTGTGAGTCAGAAGTAGCAAGTACTAGGTGTGATTTTAGTTGTTTGTAAGATGAATCTTTATTTGCAAGCATCTGTCTACAAACCCTGAAGCCATGTGTTAATTTGCTGTAGGGCTTCTGCTCTTTGAGTTGGTGACATACACAAGATGAAAGTTTCAAACCAAAAAAACTTGTATCTGTTTTTACAGGTCTCCATTTTACTTGTTCTTATATAGCATGGATCCTAAATATTCCCCAAAGAAACTGTAGAAGCCTTAGTGAATGCCTTTTACTCTCCTTTCTAGTGTCAGTAAATACTGCTAGAGATGTAGCCGTGTTAGTCTGGGGTAGCTGAAGCAAAATGCAAGACAATGTAGCACTTTAAAGACTAACAAGATGGTTTATTAGATGATGAGCTTTCGTGGGCCAGACCCACTTCCTCAGATCAAAAAAATACTGCATTAGCATTTGCAAGGAGAGCATGACAATTTCTAGTAGATTCACAGATTTGTTTAGCATCTTAAAGCTGAGCTATATGTGGATAATATGCATTTTGGTATGTTTATTAAAGATGTTAAATATCAATTAATTTACGAGTCAAGTAGTTGATGGAATTGCCTATCGACTAGTCGAGTAATTGATGGAATTTCTTCATTCCTCCTTTAAAATGTACAAGGGCTCTTGTGCATTTCAAAGTGAAAGCTCCTGTGTGGAGCCCAGGATCAGCTCCCATTCTGAGAGCTGACAGTCAAGGATTCACACCCTGCTATTGGTTCAGGTGGATGTTGGTTATTTGATCCCACCCAGCTCCCCCAGAAATCAAGCTTAAGATGTTGTCTGGACCCATTTCTACCATACACCAGTTCCAATGGCAGCCCCAGGGGCTCAGCACATGTGATCATCAGACATATTCAATGTCACCACCTCGTTACAGATTCAGGAGCCTCATTACAGACAGATGGGGAGGCTTTGGCCCATTGCCCAGCAGAAGACCCTGGCTGGCACACGTCACTAACACCCTGAACACCCCCCCCCCCCCCGGAGGGCTCTCTGGCTGGCAGTTTGGGCTGAACTTGGTACCTCAGACACCGGAAACCCAAATCCCAGGGAACTCACGGGGGAGGGGAAGGAGAGACTCACAGGCGGTTGAATTCGGTGCCGTTGGTCCATTTCCAGCACTGCTCCGGGTCCCTCCAGAGGCCGATCCAGTGGTGGAGTTCGCCCTTGTAGCGCAGCATGAAACGCTAGAACAGCGGGGGAAAGAGGGAGGGAGTGTCAGGGCCTGATCCTGCTGCTCCCTGGTTCTGCACAGGGAATCCCAGGGGCACACAGAGGGGCTCTGAGTGTTTCCAGGGGTGTTTGGGGATTTGCCCCTCCCCCTTGCCCAGCTCTGGGTAATTCTGTATTAACCCTCCCCTGCCAAACCCAGCTCTCCCCACCTCAACCTCCTCAGGGCTGGGTCCCACCTCCCATACCAGGCCAGGCTTTGTGTGAAACCCTCGCCTGACAGGGCAGCTGGGCTCCCTCCAGCCCTCCATGGGAAAGGAGAGAGATGATCAGTGCAGGGGATGCTGGGAGGGGCCAGGCCTATGAGGACCCCTCCCCCACACTCAGCTGGCTGCTTTTTCCCTACCCAAGGGCACTGGCTCTTCCAGCCAAGCTGGGATCCCAGCCCCAGGCAGCCCAGCAGACACCTGGACCAGCCCAGCCCCAGAGGGGCATCTCCTGGTGAGAGGCCTAACAGTGGCTGGTCCTCCTGGTCACTGACACCAGAGGGGCTGAGTCCAGCCCAGCTGGACATTCAGGGGCTGGAAAGTCCATTGGCCCTGGGCTCCGAGCTGCTCCTCCCCCACAGGGCAGAGCCCAGATCCTGCAGCAGCTGCTGAGCCCAGGCCAGAGCGATGAGTCTCTCACCATTTCCTGCCGGGTGTCAATCCCAGCCAGGGAGGCCCCCAGGGCAGAGCAGCGGCTCCGGCTGTAGGTCCAGTTCCCTTCACTCTCTGAGAAATAGTAGCATTTCCCCTGGTACCAGACCCAGTCTTCCGGGCAGCAGGGGCCCCACTCAGCTGGAGAGTGTTCAGATAACATCACTGAAATGAGACCGGAACAAGTGGGGTGAGGGGGGACCTGCCCCTGGATGGGGAAAAATGATCCTCATACCCCCAGGCAACTGAGATACCTCTGACCCCAGGCAGCTGCTGGGAGGATGTGAGGAAGCCAGGGAGATGCTGGGAATCCAGCCCCCAAGCTCTCACTGGGCCACAGTCTCAGGAAGCTGCTGACAAACAGCTCCTGGTTCAAAGCCCATAGAGCTGGGCCCAGGCTGCAGGCCAGAGCAGGGGGTGGGCTGGGGGCCATAAGGGGAGGGGGCAGTTATCCGGAATGGCAGCAGGCAGGAGAGCGACGGTGGGTAAGAGGCGGGTTCAGCAGGGTTGTCCAGGCTGGTTCCCAGAGGAACTGAGGGGAGGGTGGGAACGAACTCCCTGCCCTTTGCCAGGCTGAACACAGATGTTCAACTGAGCAACAGATGCCAGGTGAATAATTATCATTGGAAGATGTGGGTTGTGCCCAGGAAAGCTCAAGATACCATCTATATTTTTTGTTAGTCTCTCAGGTGCTATGGGACCATTCTTTTTTTTAGACTATAGTGCAACACGGCTCCCCCTCTGAGGGTATGTCTACACTGCAGTGTATCTCTGGTGTCCTGAAATAGCTACCAAGGAACATGTCCGCTATTTTGAAATATTTTTCGAAATAATGGGCGTGGTATTTCGCCATCCCTGTAAACCTTATTGCATGAGGGATAAGGGATGGCTCAGAATAGCCCTTTATTTTGAAATTTGGCACCAAAGTTTTATTTCGAAATAAAATTGAAATAAAATACACAATTAGCGCACATTGTGGATGTTATTTCAATTTTAGAGTGCAGTGTAGACGCACCTGAGAGGAAAGTGCAGTAAGTGTCAGTCAGGGACATGAAATGGCCACAAGGTGGCACCAGAACAAGCCTTGAAGCTGACTGATCAATTGACAGTTGATGCTCTTCTGTAGAAATATCTCAGAGGAGCTGCCGTATTCATTTTTAACTTTAAAATCAAAGATGGGTCCTGTGGTGCCTTAAGGGCCCTACACGGAAGGCTGTTATTTTGAAATAGTGTTGAAATACTGTCAAGCTGGAGGACTTCTTACTCTGACTCCTGTAACCCCCAGGCTACATCTACACTGGCATCCCTTCCGGAAAAGGGATGCTAATGTAGCACGTCGGAATTGCAAATTCCGCGGGGGATTTAAATATCCCCCGCGGGATTTGCATTTACATGGCTGCCGCTTTTTTCCGGCTTGGAGATAAGCCGGAGAAAAACGCCAGGCTAGACGGGATTCTCCAGAAAATAAGCCCTTTTCCGGAGGATCCCTTATTCCTACTTTCAGTGCCAGAGAGCGGCAGTGAGGTCACCCATAACTCACTATCAGGAACTATTGGCAGCAGGTGAACACACAGAGGTTTATGTCCAGCAGAGCTGGAAACCCAAGATCACAGATCCCACCTGCCACTCTGGGAGCTGCCCATTCCCAGAACCGGCCGGTGCAGGAGGGAACTGGTAGCCCACTGGGAGCAGGGCAGCTGACACTGGTGTAAAGATGGTGAGGCAGTTACATCCGTGCAAACCCCTCGCACGGATGTGCCAGAGCAATGTGTCCTGCTCTGCTCACTTACTGCAGTGACTGACATCAGGGCAAGTCCTCTTCTGCACCACTGCTGCCCATTTGCCTTAGCAGCCTGCACCCATTCAATGCATGGATAACCTCACATTGCCACAGAGGACTCCTCATGTGGAACAACCTGGATTCACCCCCCCTCTGCCAGCTGCTGAACCTTCCTGGGGGCCAGTGCTCAGATCCCAGAGCATCAAGGGGCAGGCAGAGGGCCCACTCACTGCTGCCCTGCACTCAACCTGTTAATCACCCCCTCCCTGCATGTCACTGGGACCCCACGTGCTCAGAGATGGGTGTGGGGGGGCTAATGTCAATCAGATCCACCCACCACAGTGAGTGCCCAGGGCAGGGTGGTTCTGGCAGGAGGTGGCTTTGGAAGGATCATCCTCCAGGAAGCCTCTGTCCCAGGGGCAGGAGCCAGACAGGCCAGGAGGAGACGCTGTGACTGGAGCAACTCCAGGGGGTGGGACATGCATAGAGGTGGGGGGACAAGAACTCACCTGCCAGGACAATAACAGCAATGAGGAAAACTAAGCACAGGACTCCGAGGGCGACTGTTCTTGTTTTGTAGTTACAGTGAGGTTCTGAAACAGAGAGACCTGTCAGGGCCATGAGGCCACATCTCACTGACAGCATCAGGCTGGTGAGCTCAGGGGCACAGAGATAAGGACCTGTATGTTCCAGTGGCAGGAGCTCAAGTTGCCCCTGTACTCAGCTCCTATCCCTGAATCCGGGGGCCTCACCTGGACAATAAACAGCAGAAGGAGAAGGAGCCAGGCTGAGAGGGGCCAGGGCTGTCCCAGGGGGTCTGACCCACTGTGACGACATGTTGGGGAGCCCCTAACCCTGCACCCTCATCCGCAGCCAGATGTGACTCTGCCAGCCAGCAGATTAGAAAGGGTTTATTGCTTCTCAGATACAGCGCAACCTAGGCTCAACGTTGACCTAGAAGCCAGTGCTGACAGCCTTAGTCCTCTTGGGGGAAAGTGGTTCACAGGCCTCTGACCCCCCCCCCCCCCCCACTCACTAGTCTTAGTCTGCTCTTCATGTTTTCCCCAGCCAAGACTGCTCCTTTTCCCGGCCACTGGTCACTCATGTGCCCCAGGCAGCCACACCCCTTCCTTTGTTCAAACTCCTTCCCCTGGCCAGGTGTGAAGTGGCTGGGCCTTTGCCTGCCTGCCACAGACAGGCCCAGTCTCTGCAGAGCAGCACAGGGCAGTAGGGGTCACACACAACACAGCACAGCAACCAGTGACTGCAAAACCAGAGTGAATCCAGCGCCACAAGAGTGGACAGCCCCCTCCACTACATCACACCCACCAGCCCAAACAGCCCCTACCCACCCACATGCCCAGCACTGTGTGTGCCAGCCAGTCGCTGGGAGCCAGGGCTGGGGCTTGGAGAACCCCAGGGGACCCAGTCCCTGCTGCCCACAGATGGGGGTGGGGCCATTGCTGCTGCCCATTGAGAGCCTGGGCCCAATGGGTCACTCTGTGTCTCTCCAGCCCAATCCCAGGAAGTGACGCCCCATTACCTAGCTTTCCTCCCCTCTCTAGATGCCTATGGGCATTAACACGTGGCTCCTGCAGTGGCACGTGGCTCTCAGCACGCCCATCTGCTGGCCCCATGGTCTCTCAGCCACGCTCGGGCTGGAGACGCTGCCACAGGTGTTGGGCCGGGCTTGGCTCCTCTCTGGGTGGCAGGTCCGATGCAGGAGCAGCGAAGTGCAGCCAGGTGGGTCCTGGCCCTGAAGCCCTCCCTGCTCTGGACTTCCTGGCTGAGCTGGAAGCCAAGACAGGCCAAGCTGGACAGATAAGGAGTGGATGCGCTCCCGGCTGTCCTCTCCCCCTGCTCCCTTTTCTCCCCCTGGCCGCAGTGGCCAACACAAGCTGAGACTCCAGTTTTCGTTGTAAAGACAAGAGAGGGCTCATTAAAGCTTTGTGTTGATGACTGGGTGTTACACAGAGTCACAATTCGAAATCGATTCATTAATGAGAGCAGTTTGACCTGGTCACTCTCCTCCCAAGAACAAGAAATGGCAGATATAGTGTCTCATAAGGCCGAATACCTGCAAACAACTGAGAAAACTCCCTCTATGATTATAATGGCACCCAACTTCATCCGTGGCAGTTCCCGTCTGGAAACCCAGTGACCCCCTTCCCCACTCAGATCCACAAAACTCTGGAGAATGCTGGTGCCCACCAGGGTCAGAGTCCAAGATGGGTTCCTCTACCATAAGAATCTCCCTCCCTCAGTGGTCACTCGATAACGAATAGGACGTCTTCCTGTCACCCTCCTATTTGTGGATCTGTAGATGACTGACCAGCCCTTTTCTGGTGCCGCAGGTCTTATTGCAGAAGGGGCAGGTGCTGGTTGCTATTGCAAGGACTTGGGGCAGTTTTTGCTGCTCTTTTCTCCTTCTCCTCCTCTCCTGGTCTGAGCTGCGGTGGGACCTCTCAAATTGCACCACCCCCTCACAGATTACTGCTTTCCACTGGAGACGGTCCTGAGCAAGGTTCTCCCAAGTGCTGACACCAATGCTGGAGTTTTTCACGTTTGCCTTCAACATGTCCTTAAATCTCTTCCTTTGGCCCCCAACGTGCCTCCGTCCTTTCTTCAGCTCCAAAAAGAGAATCTGTTTTGGGAGGTGCTGATCAGGCATCTGGACCACATGATCAGTCCAGCGAAGTTGTTGGTAGATGATGCTAGCTTCAATGCTGGGCATGCTTGACTCTTCCAGGACACTAGTGTTCATGCGTCTGTCTTCCCAAGGATTCTCCTGAGGCAAAATTGATGATATTGGTCAAGTGCCTTCAGGTGACATTTATATGTTGTCCAGGTTTCACATATGTACAGCAGTGTTGTAACAACCACTGCACAGCACACAAGGAGCTTTTGTCTTGGCACTGATGTCCCGATTCTCAAAGACCTTTCTTCTCAGGTGGGCGAAAGCAAAGCTTGTGCAGCTCAGGTGATCCTGGATTTCTGCATCAATGTCAACTCTGGTGAAGAGATGACTTCCAAGGTACTGCAGATGCTCTACGTTTTCCTGCAGTTCTCCATTGACTTCAATAGATGGTACATGAGATTGTCCCATTGGCGAGGGTTGATGGTGCACCTTGGTCTTTTGATGTTCAGTGTGAGGCTGATTCTCGTGCACTTCGCTTAAGATGGTCTAAAGAGCTATGGGGGAGAAGAGCAGCGACTACATTGTCATTTGTGTATTGGAGCTCCATGATCAAAGTTGTGGAGGTCTTGCTTTTGGCCTTCAGTCTCCTGAGGTTGAAAAGTTTCCCATTTGTTCTGTAGGATCTTTGTTGGTTCATTCTGGATGGCAAACCCTACTCCATGAATTCAGTATTCTTCCTTTGGTTTTTTTGGGGGAACCTGCACTACCCTGCCTTGGCAATAACTGGTGATGTCTGCCTTGTCCAAAGTGTGGATTTCTGGCCTGTTTCAAGTTTGGTGCACCAAAGCATGCAGGCAGAGCCTGAGAGTCAGGAATTGTTTTGCATAACAATGCAGATTAAGAATGGCACGTAAGACCACGTCTAGATCACAGGACAAGCAACGTTGTACAGGTAGACCCTGACCTACGAACGAGTTATGTACCAAACACTTGTTTGTAACTCGATCTGTTTGCAAGTCAGACCCCATTCATTTAAATGGGACTGCGCTGTTCATAAGTGCGGATCACACATTCGTAAGTCGGGGACTGGCTGTAATGCGCTTAATGGAAGGTTGGTCATAAGTGCGGATGGTTGTAAGTCGATGCATTTGTAAGTTGGGGACCACCTGTGCTGGTACTTGTTTCTGATAAGCAAAAAGAACAGGTGCAGCCATGAAACTGTCAACTGCGCACATAGCAGCAACATCCTGAGAAGCAGGATGTACCCCAAATAGGGACATTGGGCATTTTACATATCCTATACAATACATAATCAATTAGTAAATATTATTAGGATGACCAAGTCTGTCTTTGCTACAAATTGGGTGTAGTAAGAACAATCGATGGAAGGGAAGGGCAGGATTGACCCACATGTTCTGCTTGATGTAACGAGAAGTGATTAGGCCCTTCACACCGGAGGCCCAGCGCGGTGTTCATTGCATGGGAAGAAATGGAACCACGACCTTCTGCCTGGTACTGTAGGTAGCATAGAGGTGAAGTGTAAGTGAATTAGGCGTTATTATTGTATTATAGTAGATCTTTTAATAATTGCTTTTGCTTGCTGTGTGCTGTATTAATTGCTTTAGTATTTAAGGTTTAAATTGTATAGTCATTGTTCTTAAGGTTTGTAAGACAGTAACAACTGTATTAACTGCTTAAAGCTTGCAATAAATAAGAAAGTGGTTAAGTAGCCCTCAAGTGTACTGTTTTCCCTTGGGTCTAAAATAAATCAAAACACACGACAGGGTTCCTTTCCAGAAAAAGGTGGCCTCTCCACCTTCTTCTCTTATCTGTTCTTTTTCTGGTCTACAACTTTCTGCCAGGGCAGCTATGTTGATGTTAAATCATTAGAGCTCGCAGATGATAATTGCTGCGTGTCTTTCAGGTCATCCATTGTCTGGATTGTCCATTAAAGTGCAAATATTCCAGGTTCCAAAATTTAACCTTCAATTTTGACTGTATAGAGGTGAACTCACTGGACGCAGTTATCCAGTTGGGGGGTTATGTTTAGGGCATCTTCTCTAGCCCCCTCCCCATATGGAGTGAGCAGAGCAGATCCTAAATAGGGTTGCTCAGTCATATATGCAGCTGCTGGACTGTTCTACCACCTTGATCCTTAAAACAGAATGACTGAAACACACGTTCACCGCCTATGTGCTTGTCCATGATTAAAATCCTCTGGATTTCACAATCCTGCTCCTGTCGCCATTCACCATTCACTGTAGAGGTTAATCTTAGGAGAGAAGTGCGCATAGGAAGATGCTTGCGCATGACTTCTTTTAACATGGGGGTACTGTGGCACTACAGACACCACATGATCCTTGATGGATAGAAGGCCCAGGTCCAATGGCATGGAATCCATGATGTTTGGAAGTCTCCTATTCACTGCAGCCTTCATCCCCATTCACAAATGTTGTAGCATATTGCTATCCTTTGCCTGTTCTGCCATTGAGGACTTTTAGGATCCTTCTTCCTCTGGTTCCTTCCCCTTGACCTTGCCTCCATGGGTGACCCTACCAGGAGTAAAAGACTCCCCCACAACAAGGTGACAATCCAGAGGGTGAGACCATAAAAATGGCTACAACCTGTTAGGGTATCTAAATCAATAGATTATTAAATGGCATCATCACAAACCCCATCACACAGGACACTTTGACCAACTCAACAACTGCAATTGGCCTGCAGCCTAAACAAGAAAAGTTTACTCCTGAGGGAATTCTGCACTGAAAAATTAAAAATTCTTCATACAATATTATAAAATTCTGCAAAATTCTTCACTTTTTTATCAAAATAATCAATTCAGGTTAAACTTCTCTAGTCTGGCATTCTCTGGTCCAGCAATATCCATGGTCCCACATTATTTTAGTTATCTGGGTATCCACTTATCATGGGTATGGCTAAGTTTCCTGCAGTCCCATAAAGTGTGTTTGCAGCCACTAGTCTGGCGCTCAGTTATTTGTGCTGTGATTTAGCTCTAAGGGTACGTCTACACTACAGGCTTCTGTCGACAGAAGTTTTGTCGACAGATACTGTCGACAAAACTTCTGTCGACAAAGAGCGTCTAGACTACATTGAGTTCTGTCGACAAAGCAAGCTGCTTTGTCGACATGGTAGTGTAGACGCAAAGGACAGTTTACATGCAATAACACCTTCTGTCGACAGAAACTCTGTCGACAGAAGGTGTTATGCCTCGTAAAATGAGGTTTACCAGCATCGACAAAACTGCTGAGTTCTGTCGATGTTATGTCGACAGAACTCAGCGGTAGTGTAGACGCAGGTATAGTTTTGTCGACAAAAGTCCACTTTTGTCGACAAAACTCTGTAGTCTAGACACACCCTAATTTACCACTAAATGCCTTCTAAGTGCCCAGTAAGCAATGGAAGAGTTGGTAATGCTGCTAGACAATACTGACCTCCCATGGTTCAGCAAATTCTCTGGTGCAGCACCGGTCAGGTCCTGAGGATATAGGACTAGAGAAGTTCAACCTGCATAATAAGCTGGTTTCAGTTATTTTGGTAATTTACTTAAACGATCATACAATGGATGGAGAATGGGAGTGGGTAACATTGGGGGAAACCACCAAGCCTCCTCTGTCTAATAGTGATGTAGCTAACAGTGACCTTTTACTTTTGTTGTTATTAGTCAACACATTTGATGCTCAGGGCTACATCACAGGCAACTGAAGAGTAAGAGGGGGCTGGGGACTCAAACTCACAATTGATATTGTCTACTGACCATCCTCATTGAGATAGGACATTTTTTCAGTCCAAAAATTTAGACCAGATCTAACCATTAAAGTATCAGATGCATTTATAATTCCACTGTCCTTTACAATAAGGCCCCTTTACACCTTTCTGGCAATGTGAAAGATCCTTAACATTTTGACACCTGTTTTATACTCCTGAGGGAATTCACTAAGACTAATGGGAACAATATCCCTGCCACCGCTACTGCATGGAAAATGCTTTCTTCTTCCTAGAAAATATTTTTCAGCTTCATGGATTGCCATCAAGTATTGTGCTGTACTATCATGAGAAGATCAATGCTGCAGTGATCAATCTTCTGGGGGTTGATTTAGCAGGTCTAGTAAAGAGCTGCTAAATCGAACACTGAGCGCACCCCCATCAGTGCCAGTACTCACTGTCGTGATGAGTAAGAGAAGTCCATGGGAGCATTTCTCCCATAGACCTCTTGATGTGAAGATGGCGCCAAGCTCAGATTAAGGTACGTTACCTCCAGCTACATTATTTATATAACTGGAGTTGAGCACCTCAAGCCAACCACGTGCCTGTAGTGTATGCCTGGCCCATGGTTCTTACTAATTCTGGTGGAAATTTCTAAAATTTCTTCTCTCAACTGCCTACCATCCATGCACAAAGCCTCAGGTTAATACTCTACAGGAGGAAGATCTTATTGTTCTGCTCTTTATTCCTCTCTCCCTCTCCATGAGAAATGCCTTCAAAACATATGTGGCTGTTTTCTAGTGAGTCAATTACATTTTAAGACCTCCTCCCATTTTTGGTGGCTGTAGCTCTGAGCATGCAATTTACTATGGCTCTGTCTGCACTGCCAATTGAACGACAAAACTTTTGTCAGCCATGGGTGCTTTAAAAAAGCATATATGTACTCTGTGAGAGAAAAGTTTTGCTGTGGCAAGTGGTGGTGTGAATGGCTCATTGTCGGCAGGAGCACTCTCCTGTCCACATCCGGAACTCCTCTTGTAAGTTTTATGCACAGAAGTGCCAACAAACAGCATTTACACCACCCGGCTTTTCATGACAGGACCGTGTCACTAAAAGCTGTGTAAAGTAGACAAAGCTTTGGACACTTCAGGTCACCTTGAGCTGCTCAGAATTGGGATGGTCACTGCTACCCCAGGGCAACTGTGCAGAAAATCCTCCCACTCCCTTACACTATTTCTCTGCCAGGAAGCAGGGCCACATTATGACTTTCGTGGGCCCTAGTCACTTTTGCCTTTGTGGGCCCCTTCCTCCATAAAAAAAAATATTAAAAATTATTTTTGATATAACTTTAAATACTTCAACATTTTTTTTTCTGTTTTAGGCAACATTTAATAGATTTTCATGGGCCCTAAAAGTTTCATTTTTTTCTGATGTGAGAAAAAAATTAAAACATTTTCTTTGACCCTAAAAGTTCATTTTTTTCTTCTGATTTTAAAAGAAATTAAAACATTTTTGTGGGCCCCTAAAAGACAACTGACTTGCCCTTCCTACAACATATTACAAATATACCCTGAAATTTGTCAGAGATTAAAAAGACAAACAAACAATGACTGACATTTTTATTCCTAAATTTAATTTAATTTAATTTAATTTAATTTAATTTAATTTAATTTAATTTAATTTAATTTAGGTACCTTCTGCATGTCCAATTGTCACAATCTGGCAGGCAATGGAAAACAGGTTTCTTTTTTTAAAGAAAGTGAATATGGAAGAAAGTTATTTTCAAATGTCATTTCCTACATTTGGGTTCAACTTTAGGGGTTAGGCAGGAACAGGTGAGCTGAGAGGGGGAGGGAAGAGAAGAGGGAGACAGTGGGGATGGGGCAGGGCCTGGGGCAGAGAAGGGATGGCATATGGGCAGGACCATAGGTTGGGAGGCATCTTTACCTCCTGCTCATCCTCGCCGCCCTGCAATCCACCTACCTCAGCCTGATTACCAATCCCACCCCTTCCCCGAAAAAATCTACCTGCCCCAGACTGGCTCTCTTCCAACAAATACATTTTCTGCCTGTCCTAACCCTCTCCACCCAGACCGGAGCAGAGAGCGGCTCACTGCCCCATCCCGAGGGGCCCCAGCATCGCTTACCGACCTGAGCATGCAAAGCTGCAGCAAAACCACAAAACAAACAGACGAAACCTCCTGGATGAAATGACTTATCATGGGGGATGGGGCAGCAGTGTTGTATGTTCAAGGCAGGAAACGTTTTAGGCTCCAGCTCCTCCCCCTAGCCAAACTCTACACCTTTTTAAGCGCGAGATCACTTTTTGAATTTAAGGGAAATTCAAGATCTACCTGAAACCCAAATACCCTTGTCCTGCCTCCTTCCATCCCCTTCTCCAAGGCCCCGTTCCTGTTCACTCCATCCTCCCTCCCTCCCCCATCCTCCTTCACTTTCACCAGGCGGGCGCAGGAGGTTGGGGGTCAGCTTACTCCCAGCCTCTTAGCCTCCCCACGAGGAGTAACGGTAGTTCGAATTAGAAAGCCTAATTCGAACTACCTAGTTCGTGCCACGTGTAGCCGCGCGCACGGAGTCCGCACTACCGGGGATTTAGAAATGGCGGCGCCTGGCAAGATGCAAATGAAGCCCGGGATATTTAAATCCCGGGCTTCATTTGCAACTCCGGTCAAACTAGGGTGATAGTGTAGACATACCCCCAGACTGTGGTAAATGGTGGAAGGGGGTTAAGTGTCCACAACCTAAGAACAGCCAGACTGGGTCAGGCCAGAGGCCCATCCAGCCCAGCGTCCTGTCTGTCGACAGCAGTCAATGCCGGATGCCCCAGAGGGAGTGACCAGGACAGGGAATCATCCAATGATCCCTTCCCTGTTGCTCATTCTCAGCTGCTGGCAAACAGAGGCCAGAGACCCCTCCCTGTCCATCCTGGCCACTAGTCTCTGATGGACCGATTCCTCCTTAGGATAATTCCTTAGGCTTCTTATGCCTAGTGCTGGCTCTGCTCCCCCAGTGCCTGCCCCACCCCCAAACTGCTTCCTTAGGGGTTGTCTACACATAAACACTGAAGGGTTTGGGCCTCTCACTGCTGTGTGTATGTGGTCTGGTGTCACACTAAACTTGCGTCTGCGACTGGATGGCTTGCTCACTTGCTCCTCATACACATACTTGTGACCACGCTTCTAATAAAACAAACCCACCCCACATCCTGCTTCTCGGTGTGAATGTGTGTGATCTCTGCAAGTTTCTCTTCTCTCCTCTTGATGAGTTTCTGTGGCCCTGAGCCAGGATGAAAGGCTTGCAGTGCAGAGACTCAGCTGAGGAGACACTTAGGGGGTGGGTGGGTAGGAGAATTTTGGAGGGACAGACAGAGCCCCATTTTAGGAGGTAGGAGAAATGGGGAGAGGTGCCGGGGAGAGGAAGGAGGAGGGGTGGTAGGCTGGGTCTGGGATTTCCTGCAGTTCCCTTTGTAAGGGCCTGCTAGTGAAAAAAGGTCAAAACACCCCCCTTCCCCCCTGTCCTGGAGCAGGGCAAGAGCCCAGATCTCCTGGGGCACAGGCTGAGGAGAGCCCTGCATGGATCATATCTGACAGTGTGTGTGGGGAAGAGTGAGCAGGGACAGAACTAGGTGGTTGGGGGCGACCTGCCTTCTGCTTTTCTGGCTCTCAGCCCTGGTTCTCAGTCCTTGGTGTGTTAGCTTGTATCTACACTTGCAAAGCTGCTGCAGCAGCAGGGAGAGGAGACCGCTTTCTGCTCAGAAGCCTCATCTGCTTGACTTATGCTGCAGCCTCTCCCTCCTCCTCCTCCTCCCCCTTCCTCCCCACTCTGCCTCTGACAGAGAAATAGCCACATTCTCAGACAAAAGGCAGAAAACCAGGGCTTATAATTAATCAAAATCTTACCCTATTAAATAATTGAGACGTATGCAGAAATAGCCTTGTGCTTTAATATAGGGTTGGAGGGGGGTTTCCCTCCCACCATTCTCCCCTCCACACAGCTAGTATGGGGCAGGCTTAGAAGGATTTGATTTTTATAGGTATATGTGGGCAAACATCACTTTCAATGTGCACACACCAACTGGTAACATAATTCTAGCAACGATAACAGAAATTTACAAAGAGGCTCAGTTGGAAGCATGTTGCCTGGGAACTTACTTGACTTGATTTGATTGAATTTGTCCATTTTTGACATGTGGTGTCAACAGATAGTGTGTGAACAATTAACACTGAATCTTAATATCTCCTGGCATTAAACAATTTATCTGACCTCCCTCCTGAATTTCCCATAATTTAAAATGTAAACAAATGTCATGCAACTGTGAAAATCTGAATGGATGAAAATATAAACGCTTAAAGAAACATCAGGATCTGCCAAAACTATACAAATAATTAAAATAAATAATTCTTTCAAGAGGCACTCTTAACCAGTTGGTTTCTGAGCCCCACGAGTGGAAATACTTCTTATTTTCAAGCTTTTTCTGTATCCACATGAACTAGAAATTTAGTTGTTTTTTTTCCCTTAAATGACAGCAAATTTCTCTCAGGACGCTGTAACTCAGCAATGGACAACCAAGGATAGCAAGTGGGCTGCATGAGCAGGACTCCTTCATCTCAGTGGGCTGCAAGACTGTTGTAACCAAGGCGGTCTCCTGAGAGAGGGTAGTTTGCTAACTGCGCTTGCAGCCCTAGAATTTGCAGGCTGTACCGGGGGAACCATAGCAGCACTGTGACAGGATGCAGGGGAAACATACGTCTCTCGCAGCCAGTGTCGTGTACAGTCAGCACCCATTGCGTTTCACGTGCTCCTGCTTTATGTGTGTGTCACTTTAGTAACAGCAGTGGTATGGAAACCAGAGGGATATGGCAACACTAGGCACGGGCAATGGTGAACAAAATACCTCGTGGGCCACACTTAGAACCCTGAGGGGCTGCATCTAGGCTATAGATTGTCCACCGCTGCTAAAGCTTCTCATTCTCCCTGGGTACGTCTACACTACAGCGCTAATTCGAACTAACTTAGTTCGAATTAGTTAATTCGAACTAAGCTAATTCGAACTAACGCGTCTAGAACTAAAAACTAGTTCGAACTAGCATTTTGCTAATTCGAACTAGCACGTCCACACTGATTGGACGTAGGGGGGCATTTAAGGGCAGCTGAAACCGGTTCTGGCAGGGCATCAGGTCAGTAGTTGCTTTGTGTGGCTGCTGTCTGAGGCTATCTGAGGCTCGTGCTTAAAGGGACCCCCCCGGACAGCCGGTTCTCAGCTTTTCCTGCTTGCTTGCCAACCTCGCCGAGGGACAGCAAAGCGTTGGTCTCTGTGCCCGTCTGTGTCGGTGCTTCCCTTCGGGGACGCCGCCGCATGTGGCAACATGGAGCCAGAGCTCACCCTGCACCTTCTGGTGCACTTTCTGGACTTGCTGCTGCAAGCCTGCCACCAATGGCTCGAGGCTGCCTGGCACCTCCTGGTGCACGTCAGCCCCCTGCCTCTCCGCCTGGCCGCCCTGGGGGCCGTGGAGGAGCCGCGGCGGCGCCCCGGCACCGGCGTGCCCCGCCGCGTCTGGCGTCTGGACACCAGCAGCGACTGGTGGGACCGCATCGTCCTGGAGCGCTGGGAGGACTGACAGTGGACCCAGAACTCAGGATGAGGAGGGACACCTTCCTGGAGCTCTGCGAGTGGCTCGCCCCTGCCCTGCGCAGAAGGGACACTCGCATGAGGCCCGCCATCCCCCTCCAGAAGCGGGTGGCCATCGCCCTCTGGAAGCTCTCCACGCCGGACAGCTACCGATCCGTCGGGAACCAGTTCGGCGTGGGGAGATCCACCGTCGGAGCGGTGCTCATGCAGGTATGGCACTCGTCGGCCACCGAGCCGGGGGGGAGGAGGGCTGCGAGGAGGGGATGGGCCGCCCCAGGGACAAAGGGGGGGCGGGAGGAGGCGAAAGCGCTCCGCACCGGAGGGGTCGGTCTGTCCTGGCCGTACTACACGCCGCCAGGGGGGTTGCTACCAGGAGTGGGGCGCGGGGCACTGCCAGGGCACGAACGCTCCCAGCCACCCGGGCGCCCCACTGATTGGCGCTTTGCTGTGTCTCTCTCCGCAGGTGGTCAAGGCCATCAACCGGGTGCTGCTCCGCAGGGTGGTCCGCCTCGCCGACCCGGACGCCATCATCCGGGGATTCGGCGCCCTCGGCTTCCCCAACTGCGGGGGGGCCATCGACGGGACGCACATCCCCATCCATGCCCCGGAACACCAGGCGTCCCGGTACGTCACCCGCAAGGGGTACTTCTCCGTGATCCTGCAGGCCGTGTGTGACCACCAGGGCCAGTTCACGGACATTAATGTGGGCTGGTCCGGCAAAGCACACGACGCCCGGGTGTACCGCAACTTCTCCGTGTGCCAGCGGCTGCAGGACGGGACCTTCTTCCCCGACCGCCACATCAGGGTCATGGACATGCCCGTGTGCCTGGTGGGGGATGCCGCCTACCCATCCCTACAACATCCCTCCCGTGGTGGCAGCATGTTGTGTGCTCCACAATTTATGTGAGAGAAAGGGGGAGGCTTTCCTGCCAGCCTGGATGGCTGAGGCTGACCGCATGGCTGGCCACTACGGTCAGCCCCTCACCACCGCCATCCGGGAAGCCCAGCGGGGGGCCGTCCGGATCCGGGAAGCCCTGCGGGAGAGCTTCCTGGTGGAGGAGGACGACTGACCTCTCCCTGTATGCCCCACTGGGGCCTTCTTCCACCCTACCCCCCTTCCTCTTTCCCCTCCCTACCTACTGTAAAATAAAGACACCTGTTTTTGAAACAAAAACGTCTGTTTATTTAACATAACTGGGGTGGGGGAAGGGAGGAATGAGGGTGGGAGAGGGGAGGGGGAAACCTGGGACGAGGGAGCTGGAAGGGAAGGGGAGGGAAGGGAGGAAGGGAAAGGAAAGCTCAGGGGTGGGAGTCCGGCTGCCTCTCCCGTCTCGCCACACTGCGGGTCCGGGGGCGTCGGTGGGAAATGGTTGTGGGGGGGGGGGCAGGAGGGACAGGGGGTGTGGAGGAAGCAGGAGCGGAAGCAGGAGCGGGAGCAGGAGGGGGAGCAGGAGGAGCAGGGGGAGCAGGAGGAGCAGGGGGAGCAGGGGGAGCAGCAGGAAGAGGAAATGGGAAGCAGTCGAGCAGGCTCTAGAGGTGGCCTCGCAGGGCACGGCCTCCAGACTCCTCCGGCGCAGCCTCAGGTCCTCCTGGACCCAGTGGTCCTGGGTGTGGAGCTGGTGATCCATGAACCGGAGGTGCCGCCTTTGGTACTCCTCCTCGTTCCTGGCTCTCCTGCTTGCCCGGGCACGGGCAGCTGCTGCAGGCGGTGTGGTGCGCCCTGCAGGCCCAGGTGCTGCAGCTGTGGTGCAACAAGACCAGCGGTCAATTACCCCAGGGGCCCAGGTGTGTGAAACCCAGCTCCCCTCTGCAAGGCCAGGGCCCCTGCAGGATCCCCAGCTGCTGCTCCTTGGTGGGCAAGGCCCAGGCGCACGGTCCCGGGGCTCCCTCTCACCCCAGCCCCCCGTACACATAAGGGGAACACGAGGGTACTCACATGTGGACGCCACCCCGGCCTCGGACGACACAGGTGAGCGTCTCTGTGGGGTATCTCGGGGGTCCCGGGTCCCGGGCAGGCTGGCGGCAGGCTCCTGGCTCTCAGAGCCCTCTTCCTCCTCCTCCGTCTCCTGGAGCGGTCCCTCTGCCCCAGGGTCTATCACGTCCCAGGGGGCAGGGACGGCATGAGCCCCCAGGAGGCGGTCCAGGGCGTGGAAGTGGGGGCAGGCCTCCGGGTCGGCTCCTGGCTGGCAGGCCCGGGAGTAGGACTGCCGCAGATCTTTAATCTTGCAGCGCACCTGCTCCCGGTTGCGCTGGTGGCCCCTGGCAGCCAGGCTGGCAGCCATGCGGCCGTAGAGAGCCGCGTTCCTGTGGCTAGTGCGGAGATCATGGACATTGGAGGCTTCCCCCCAAACCTCGATGAGGTCCACGATCTCCGCACTTGACCAAGCGGGCGCCCGCCTTTTGCGCCCCCAAGCAGGCATCCTGGGAGCCGCCAGGCTGGTCCTGGGGAGCAGTGGAGGGCTGGGTGTCCTCGAGTGGCTGGCTCATAGTGTGGCAGGTGCAGGGTCTGCTGGCACGGGTGCTGGCAGCCTTGCAACTGGCACAAACTGTGTAGCCAGCCCGTGGCCCTTTAAGGGCTCCGGGGCCGGGAGGGGGCAATAGAGTTTCCCTGGTGTTGGCCAGAGTGGCCACCAGGGAAACCTGGGAAGCCTTAGCCTCCCACTAGTTCGAATTAAGGGTCTACACAGCCCTTAATTCGAACTAGCTAGTTCGAACTAGGCTTAATCCTCGTAAAATGAGGTTTACCTAGTTCGAACTAAGCGCTCCGTTAGTTCGAATTAAGTTCGAATTAGCGGAGCGCTAGTGTAGCGCCTATGAAAGTTAGTTCGAACTAACGTCCGTTAGTTCGAACTAACTTTGTAGTGTAGACATACCCCCTGAGTGTTGTATCCTTTCTATGCTGTCCCCTAGTGACTGGAAAAATTCAGCCCTCCGAGGCAGCCATTTCCTAAAGAGCCTCCATTTTGTCTGCCCTTCCATCATAGGGTTGTCAGGATTGTCCTAGGGTCCTCAGGAATTTAATGATTAATATCTAAATAAAGATTTAATGTCATGTGATGAAACTGCCAGGATTAGGTCCAACCCAGACTGGTGACTCTGTTCCACAAGCCAACACGCCCTGCCCCCTTCCAGAGAAGCAGGCCACTGACAAAGAGGCATCCGGGCTAGAAATGTAAAGATGTGTGTAGTTATGGTTCATGCTGGGACTTAACCTGAGCTGGGAATGAGCCGGCCTGCCTGTGGGGGCAGGAGCTGGTGCGCGGAGAGCTGCCTGCCTCTCTCCCCACCTCCATGCTACTGCCTGTGTATCATGAATTAATCTTCATGATTACCCATGTCCCTCCCTTCCCGCTGCTCATGCTGCTGCTTCAGTATCATCAGTTAATCTTCACAGTTACACACAGGGTTTGCCCCTCCCCCTCCCGCTGCTGCCTCTGTCTCAGAAGCAGCAGTGTGGTGGAAGGGGCTCTGCTTGTAACTGTGTACACTATCGCAACCTTAATCAGAGCCTGGAACTTAAACCACAGGCGGGTCCCTTCAGGTAACACAGTGGGGCAGGACAAGAATTTAGCTCAGCCCTGAGTCCATAAAGCCTGCATGTGTAACACTAGTGAGTGGGCACCGAGTGTCACCATCTGTTCTGATCAGGTGGCTATGTGAGTATGTTACAGCCAGAGGCTGACTGTTAGCTCAAACTGTAGCAGCCCATGCTGTTAGTGATGCAGGTGCAGGCCCATATTTGGCTCCCAGTGTGTTAGCCAAGGAGTTGCTATTGCACAGCAAACAGAATGTCCCAAGTTTAAATTTTCAGAACAACCTAGGGGATTTAGATTCCTAATGCTTTGGATTGCAGAAGTGCCTAGATGACCCAACTGGGATAAAGGCCTATTGTGCATTCATCTGCCTTTATTTTCAATGGAAGTTGTGTCCAAGTCCCAAAGCTGTAAAGAAGCAGGAGGTGTTTAAAAATCCTGGACTGTGGGGTTTGGTTTGGTTTTTTTGAAGCAGGGAGCATCTGGTGCTGGATCTTTTGTTTCTTATTATGGCAAAAAGATCCCACTGGCCCCTGCTTTCTCCACAGCACAGAGCCTTTGTGGGTCAGGAAACCACTTAGAAATGCTACTTCGGATGAACTGTGTCAGAAGGAAAGCAGTAAGGAGCGGAATTTCTCACCCTCTAGTTCTGAGGGAGGGAGGGGCAAAGTATCAACCAAGAGCATTACAAAGTATGACTAATTGCTGAGTTGTATGTTGCTCTGGCACACTTACTATTTCATTTCAGGTGATTAAAAGCAAGATGGTTTTCAGGCATGAGCACTGGGGCTCTAGGGTTAAATGCCCACATCTGGAAGGGGAGGGAGGCCTAATGGTTAGGGCTGACCGGAAGTGTTGTACAGTGGCTAAAGCAGGGCAATGAGTCAGCATTCCAGGTTCTAGGCCCAGTCCTGCTTCTGTTACCACAGCTGGCTAGTGATGGTTGCTTCCACCTTGGAGAAATGGATGTAGGCACGTTCCCCCTGCTCAAAGCGGAGCAGGAATAATCCGTCGGGCTTGTAAAACCTGTGGGACTCCTAGGTTGTGTCTATACTACATGGCTCAGTCAACAGAGCCATGTAAACTAGTTTACCCAGCATGGGCAAAAAAGCAGGGATTTAAATATCCCCAGCTTCATTAAAATAAACATGGCTGCCACACTGTGCCGATGATCAGCTGATCCGGCAGAGCACAGCAGTTTACGTGGATCTGTCGGCAAAGGCTTCCACATACATACATCAGCTGATCGTCAGCACAGCGTGGTGACCATGTTTATTTTAATGAAGCAGGGATTATTTAAATCCCCGCTTCTTTGCCTATGCCGGGTAAACTAGTTTATGTGGCTCCATCGACAGAGCCATGTAGTCTAGACAAAGCCCTAGAATGAAGCTGCATCAATCAAGATAAGGATGAACAAAGGGGATGCAATCCTGGGTGGTGCTGACACCTTGTGGAGACAGAACAACACAGCAGGCTCTTAGAAAACAGGTGGTTCATTAGGAACTGCCCATGATCTGTGCCACTAGCAGCAGTGCTGTTTGCAGGCCCAGCTGCTGCAGTAGGGAAAAGGCAGAGAGCGTGCTGATTCTGTCTGGTTTCACTGGGTTATGTTCCCTTCAATCTGTACGTATGTGGACTTATGTTTGCACACAGCCTAGGGCTAAATCCTTATTAATGAACTTGACCGACACTTGGAGCAGAATGTGGAGGGCAGGGCGATAGAATGCTCAGACATTGCATGCTCTGTTACTTTTGTATTTTACCAGCAAGATAGGCATATCTAGAGAGGAAACAGGACAGCCTGCTTGGATTTTCTGAGCTTCATTTGGAACCTTAGAAGGCCTTTGCAAATGGGCTGGGAACTAGTAGAGGCTCTGGAGCACAGGCATTAGGTACCAGTGGCTACTTCTAATGCTGACCCTGGCACATAGCCACAACCTGAATAATTTGGATCCTTAGTCATGCTTAACTAGTAAGCTTAGCACAGTGACTCTCTAGGGGTACATCTACACTGGAGGTGTTTTTTTTTACGGAGGTATCCCTGAAAAATTCTGCTGTGTCCAAGGAATGTGTTTGCTCTTCCACTTTTTTTTTTTGCGGTAGAGCAAATGCGTTCTTCCAGGGAGCCCTGTATACCTCATTCTATGAGGAATAAAGGCTCCACCAAAAGAGGAAGCTTTTCCACCATTTGGGCTAAATGGTGGAAAAGCCTCTTCTGGAAAAGCGATTGGAACAAGCTATAGTGTAGACCTAGCCAAATTTTCCAAGACTACGGCACTCCTTTCAGGAGGCTGATTTGTCTCACGGTGCACCCTCCCCCCTCAATTTCACCTCACATAAAAAATGACTTGCTTACAAAACCAGATACTTTTGTGTTTTCTGGATCACAGCCACTAGTACTGAAATGGCTGGCTCTCATTTCTACACAAATAAACCAAGTAGGTGGGATATTAGGAAAAAGCCTTTCCCTAGGAGGGTGGTGAAGCACTGGGACGGGTTCCCTAGGGAGGGGGTGGAATCCCTAGAGGTTTTTAAGTCCCAGCTTGGCAAAGCCCTGGCTGAGATGATTAAATTGGGGTTGGTCCAGCCTTGGGCAGGGGGCTGGACTTGATGCCTCCTGAGGTCTCTGCCAGCCCTGGGATTCTATGATTATACATATTGGCCTTCCATGGCAGCATATAGTCTATAGACAGAGCTGTATAAACAAGTCAGCATGTGACATTTTTGTGTGTACAGGTTGGACGTCCCTGGGCCAGCACCCTTGTTCCAAACAAGGGAGTTTACCAGACTGGGGTTGTTAATTCCTGCTGCTATCATGGCTGGACTCCCAGATTAAGCTGTCAATCCTCCCCCCCATTCCCCACCCCCTCACTCCCAACCCTGGCTGCTGGCCCCCGGTACTGGCTTCTCTTCTCTGAACCTCTCTAGTGTTGCACTATCCTTTTGGAGATGAGCTGACCAGAGCTGCACACTCCAGGCAAGGCCGCACCATGGAATTATAGGACACTTACCGTGTTCTCTACCCCATGCCGCACACTGCCCAGCGTCTTTGCTTTTCTGACAGCTGAAGGGAGACCCCTGCTCAGCGTGTGGCTGTGGTCAGAAAAGCAAAGAGAGCCATCGAGTTAGCAGGGACCGCAAAGGGCCAAGGGGCAGGATTGTGGTGTCTAAACCGTTCAAGGCAGATGGCTCCAGCCTCCTTTGGAAAACCTCCAGGGAAGAAGCTCCCACAACCTCCCTACACAGTCTGCTCCATTGTCCTACTGTTCTTGCTGTTAGGAAATTTTTCTTGAGATTGAACCTAAATCTGCCAGGCTGCACTTTGAACCTAGGCCCTGTTCCTGAGCAGACACAGAATCCCTGTAAAGTGGGATGCGGGGGGGGGGGGGGGGGGGGGGGGGAAGGAAGGAAGGTAAGTGTCTGTGTATTAATTATATTAGAGGTGGAGAGAGTTAGATGTCTGGAGCTAATGGTATTAGAGGTGATAATTGGGGAAGCTATCTTGGTAATGGGTAAGATAGTTAGAGTCTTTGTTCATTCCTTCCCGGAGAGTGTCAAATTTTAACATGAATGACAGTTCAGAGGATTCCCTTTCAAGTGCAGATGTAAAAGGTCTTTGTAGCAGAATGCAGGTGGTTAAGTCATTGAGAGAGTAGCCTTTCTGGTTAAAATGGCAAGAAACTGTTTTTTCTTTGTGATCTTGTCTGATATCTGTTTTGTGGGCATTAATCCTTTGGCGAAGTGTCTGAGATGTTTGTCCAATGTACATAGCAGATGGACACTTTTGGCACATGATAGCATAAATTATATTTCTGGATGCGCAGGAATATGTGTTCTTGATCTTATAACTCACTTGGTTAGGTCCAATAATGGTATCAGCAGAATGAATATGTGGACAAAGCTGGCAACGGGGTTTGTTGCAAGGGAAGGTACCAGGGTTGGTATTAGTGTGGTATGTCCTGTGGTTGTTGGTAAGAATCATCTTGAGGTTAGGTGGTTGTCTATAGGAGACTATGGGTCTGTCTCCCAGGGTACGTCTACTCTACAGCGCTAGTTCGAACTAACTTAGTTCGAATTAGTTAATTCGAACTAAGCTAATTCGAACTAACGCGTCTAGAACTAAAAACTAGTTCGAATTAGCGTTTTGCTAATTCGAACTAGCAAGTCCACGTTGAGTGGACTCTGAACAGGGCTTAAGGATGGCCGGAAGCAGTGCTGGCAGGGCATAAGAGGAGGACTTAGAGCATGGAGATGCTGTCTCAGGCTAGCCGAGGGCTGTGCTTAAAGGGTCCCGACCCCCACCCCGGACACACAGTTCTAAGGGGTGCCCCGCTTGCAAAGAAGTTCTGGCTTGGAGTGCCCGGAGTACCCACACTGGGCACATCACACCACTCGGCCATCAGCCCGGCTGCACTTGCCGCAGGCTGCCATCTGGGGAGAGGGGGTAATTGGGGGGCTGCAGGATAGCTTCCACCCCCAGAAGCCCGCAGAGCCAGCCCAGTCCTCCCCATCGGGGGCTCGTACCCCATTCCTCCCTCACCTCCTTCCACTTACCCTTCCCTAGCCCCCCTTCTTATTGATGTACAAAATAAAGATAACGTTTCTTCCAACATTGATTCTGTCTTTATTGAACAAAACTGGGGGGAGACTGGGAAAAGGAGGTGGGAGAGGGGAAGAGAAAGGCTGGGAGAAGGGAGGGCAACTAACATGATCAGGGGTTGGGAACAGGTCCCATATGAAGAGAGGCTACAGAGACTGGGACTGCTCAGCTTAGAAAAGAGGAGACGGAGGGGGGACAGGATAGAGGTCTCTAAAAGCAGGGGTTGGGTGGAGAGGGTGCATTCAGAAAAGTTCTTCCTGAGTTCCCATAAAGAAGGACTAGAGGACACCAAAGGAAAGGAATGGGTAGCAGGCTTCAAACTAGTAACAGAAAGTTGTTCTTCTTCACAAAGCAAATAGTTAACCTGCAGAACTCCTTGCTGCAGGAGG
The DNA here is from genome assembly GCF_049634645.1 of Pelodiscus sinensis. NCBI lineage: Eukaryota > Metazoa > Chordata > Testudines > Trionychidae > Pelodiscus > Pelodiscus sinensis. Next base: position 3,321,616 of record NC_134742.1, read on the forward strand.
CTGTGAAGGCTACAACTAGAACAGAGTTTAAAGGGAAGTGAGATCAAGTCATGGAGGTTGGGTCCATGGAGTGGTCTTAGCCAGGGGGTACGAGTGGTGTCCCTGCCCAAGGTTTGTGGAAGGCTGGAGAGGGATGGCACGGGACAAATGGCTTGGTCACTGTCTTCGGTCCATCCCCTCCAGGGTCCCTAGGGTTGGCCGCTGTCAGCAGACAGGCTACTGGGCTAGATGGACCTTTGGTCTGACCCAGGACGGCCATTGTAAGCTCAGGGCTCAGGGTCGGGGGTCTCAGTGGACCCCCTTGATTTTCATGCACACCTGCTCCTGGGTGGCCAGGCTGGCAGCTCTCCTGCCCTAGACGGCCACTTTCCTGTGCCTAGTGCGGAGATCGTGGACAAGGGCCACGATGTCCGCACTAGCCCAGGAAGGTGCCCGCCTCTTGCGGTCCAGGGCAAGCTCCCGGGAGCCGCCAGCCTGGTCCCGGGAAGAGGGGATGGGCTGGGGGACATCGGGTGGGTGGCTCTGTGCTGTGCCAGGTGCAGGGTCTGCTGGCTGGGTGCTGGCAGGCTTGCACCTGGCACGGGCACCGTAGCCAGCCCGTGCCCCTTTAAGGGCTCCGGGGCCGGGAGGGGGGCATAGAGTTTCCCTGGTGTTGGCCAGAGTGGCCACCAGGGAAAGCTGGGGAGGGCTAGCCTCCCACTAGTTCGAATTAAGGGGCTACACACCCCTTAATTCAAACTAGCTAGTTCGAACTAGGCTTAATCCTCGTAAAATGAGGTTTACCTAGTTTGAACTAAGCGCTCCGCTAGTTCGATTCAAATTCGAACTAGCGGAGCGCTAGTGTAGCGCCTATTAAAGTTAGTTCGAACTAACATCCGTTAGTTCGAACTAACTTTGTAGTGTAGACATACCCCCAGAGCCTCTTGGAGTATGGTATCCTGTTCCAGTATAGGCTGTAGTTTATTGATAATGTGTTGGACAGGTTTAAGTTGGGAGCTGTAGGTGATGACAAGTGGTGTTCTATTGCTGGTTTTCTTGGGTCTGTCTTGAAGTAGATGGTTTCTAGGTATTCGTCTGGCTCTTTCAATTTGCTTTTTTATTTCTCCGGGTGGGTAGTTGAGGTTTATAAATGCTTGGTAGAGATCCTGAAGCTTCTGGTTTCTGTCAGTGGGATTAGAGCAGATGTGGTTGTATCGAAGGGCTTGGCTATAGACGATCCATCTAACACGGCTACATTTCGATTACTATACTGGCATGGATACTCTTGTGCAAAAGCACATCTCTTGCGCAAACACATATGCCCGTGTAGACGCTCTCTTCTGGAAGAGCTTTTGCACAAGATCATGCCAGTGTAGACATAGCCTTGGAGTCTTGTCTCCAATTCTGGGCACCATGTTTCAGGAATGAATTGGAGAAATTGGAGAAGGCCTGGAGAAGAGCAACAAAAATGCGGAACAGTTTAGAAAACATGAGAGTGAAAGAACTGGGCTTGTTTAGCCTGGAAAGGAGAAGACTGAGAGGAGACCTGAGAGCGGTTTTCACGTACCTAAAAGGGTGTCACAAGGAGGAGGGAGACAAACTGTTCCCCTTGGCCTCTGAGGACAGGACAAGGAGCAATGGGCTGAAACTGCAGCAAGGGAGGTTTAGGCTGGACATTAGGAAAATGTTTCTGCCTGTTGGGAAAACTTCCTGTCAGTGTTGTGAAACACTGGAACAAATTGCCTGGGGAGGTTGCGGAATCTCCATCACTGGGGATATTCCAGAGCAGGTTGCACAGACACCTGTCAGGGATGATCTAGACGGAGCTGGGTCCTGCCGTGAGGGCAGGGAACTGGACTCGATGGCTTCTCAATGTCCCTTCCCATTCTACTGTTCTGTGATTCACAGACCAGACGGATCAGTCCCAGACCAGCAGGGCTTGCGGGGGAGGTGTGTGTGTGTCGGCAGGAGGGGGAGTGATCAAGCTGTTTCTCTACCTACCTATCTCTGGGCAGTTCCCGAGTCTCTCTCAGGGCCAGGGCTGCTCACACACTTGCTGGCGGTGCCCATGAGCAGTGGTTGGGCTGTGGCTGGTTGTACAGCTCTGGGCTCTGATTGTCCAAGTGTCCCAAGGTGCTGGCTGGGGGCAGGACACCAGCCGTGTGCGGGGAGGGGACGGTGATGCCACAAAGGCCTGTGGGAGGAGGAAGCTGGGGGAGGGGCCTGAGCTCATGGAGATCCCCTGACATCAGCTGCAAGGCAGGGCAGCCTCAGAAACACCCCCCAGCCCTTTCTGGCTGTGTGGGAGCCCCCCAAAGCTCTGAGACGGACCCCTCGGGGGGGTGACCTGGGCCAGCCGTTGGGACGTCCCCTGAGACCTCTCGGCCACCCCCCTCTCCCAGTCTCACTGCTGATTGGCTGAGCAGGGGGCCATGGCGAGGGAGGAGGTTTCCCAGTTTCCCAGCGGTGACCCTGGCTCCTCTTCCTTTGCAGGCTCCGCACGGCGGGGTCTGGCCTCGGGCCGGCCCTGCGGGGGGACCTGCGGGCAGAGCCCCACACGGGCGCTCAGACAGCGGGGAGGTGAGCATGGGAAAGCAGGGGGAGGCTGTTTTCCTTCAGCGCTGGGGGTGGGGGGGCGGGAAAGGGGAGACTGGGGACCCTTGGGCAGGGCTGTGTTGGGCCCTTCCTCCTTCAGGGGCAGGGTTGGGAGATGGCCTGCCTGGCTCTGGGAACAGGAGCCTCAAATCCCGCCGCCCCCCACCAACTTCCCCCTCCCCCACTATGGGATCCATCCACATTGCCCTAGTCTGGAGAGACAAGGCCCTTCCCAAGAGCCAGGCCCCATGGATCCGACTCGCTCCCCTGAGCACCAGGGCCCAGCCCCGGGGATGGGGATGGGGGCTCCTTGGCACAGCCTGGGCACGGGTCTATTGACCTGCCCCCCCTCTCTCTCCCCAGCGCGTCAGCTCCTGCATCGCGCCCAGAGTGTCCCAAGGGAGCCAAGGCCCCAGGGAGCAGCAGAGCCCGGTTGTAATTGCCCCCCCGCACCCAGCATGGGAGGTGAGTGACCTCTGAGCCTCTCTGGCCCCGGGGTGAGCAGGCGGCTCCCACAGGCCGCAGGGCCGGCAGTGGCAGGGCTGCAGGCTGGGAGTCACCCCTGGGGAGGGCAGAGTCAGAGCCCGGCCTGAGCCAGACTTGGGCCCAGCTCGTCTTCTCCTGGCTCAGGGGAGACCCGGGGACGATAAGGACCCATGTTCCAGCCCGGGCTCCAGCCAGGTTCCTTTCTGGCCCTGGGCCCCTCCTAGTCCCCTGGTAGGGTTACCAGATGGGTTTGAAAAACCTCCCAGACACACGTGATCTCAGAACGGGAAGGGGGGACTGGCTGGGAGGGGAGTGAGGCTGGGATGGGGCTGGAGGAACGGTGCTGGCGCGGGGAGATCGGGGGCAGGGGACCGGCCAGCGGGAAGCAGGGCTGGCTCGGAGGAGGTCGGGAGGAGCAGGGCTGACGGGGGGGAGGGAGAACTGGGAGCGGGGAGGGGAGGGAAGGGACCAGCCGGCGGGAAGCAGGGACCTAGCTGGGATGGAGTTGGGGGAGCGGGTCTGGCCAAGGGGGGAGGGGCCAGTGGGGAGCGGGGCTGGCCTGGGCACATGCAGATCCCGGGGCGCTGCCTGTCCCATGCACAGTCCCGACGAAACACGAGCGAGTCCGGCCCCAGGATTCCCTCTCTCCCCGGACCCGCCCCCCTCCTCTCTGCTGTGCAGCTACGTACGGCCCGGCTGGTACTGTCCAGTCCAAAACCAGATGGGACTGCAAGTCCCCATGGGGGTCCCTGCCCACCGCCCTGTGCCCTAGGAGCTGGGGGTCCCGTTAGCTCCTCTCCCCAGTGGCTCCTGCAGAGGGACGTGGGGAGGGAGGCGACTGGCCCAGGGGGGTTGGGAGCAGGACACTGATGGGCCCCGTCTCCTCCCTTCCATCCCAGCTCAGCACAGCCCCCAGTAGGGATCTTAGGGCCAAGCTGGGATGGTACCTCGGATGTCCAGCCAAGGACACCGGCCGGCCGGCCAGGGAGGGGCCTGACACCTCTGCCCACTGCTGCTGCACCAGAGGTGAGGGAACCCGCTGGGCAACGGGCCCCTGGAGCAGAGACACCGGCAGACGCCAGGCTGGGGGCGCTGCAGAAATGACCCCGCCCAGGCTCCCACCTGCAATGGGAGTAGGGTTACCAGGTGGGTTAAAAAAAATATCGGACACACTTGATCTCAGATGAGGGTGGGGGGATGGGACGGGACGGGAGGCAGGCAGGGCTGGCGGAGAGGGGAGGGCGGGGGCAGTGCGGCCAGTGGGAAGCAGGCCTGACTAGGGAGGGGCGTGGCAGGTCAGGGGCAGCAGGGTTGGATGGGGGAGATGGGGTGGGGGAACCAGCCGGCGGGAAGCAGGGTTGGGGCGAGGGCAGCGGGGCTGGCTGGGAGGGGGCTGGAGGGAGCGAATCGGCTGGCGGGGAGCAGGACGTAGCCGGGCATGTGCAGATCCCATGGCGCTGCCTGTTCCACGCATGGTCCTGGCGCAGCGCCAGTGAGTTCTGCTGCGGCTCCACTAGGCGCTTGCCCAGCGCTCAGGAGCACAGACGGGGCTTCCCCTCCCCCCCAGGCGTCACTCCAACCAGAGGCTCCCAGCGCCGATCGCGCCCCCCTCCCAGCCACTCTCTGCGCCCCCCCCCCCCCCGGCAAGGCACCCGTCAGGCACCCAGCCGGAAAACCAGAAAATACCAGACATTGCTCATGCCCGGTATGTTTTGACTGTTCTTATCGGGCAGAGGGCCCAGAAACCGTCCCGTCCGGTAGGACACTGGACACCTGGCAACCCTGAATGGGAGCCTGGTCACAACACACCAAAGCCTCTGGGACCGGCCCTATGGGAGAGTGAGTCTGCCTCTCCCCTCCCCTCCCCCGCCCTGCTCCATGTAGGACCAGCCCCTCCCCAGACACCAAGGCGCCCGCTCTTCTGTGGGGCCAGGGATGTGGCCCACTGGGACCCAGCCCCAGCCAGGGCGATGGGGCAGCTGGATGCTGTGAGGGGGCAGCGGGAATCGGGGGGGAGGGAGGAGGTAGCAGCTCCTGCAATGATAGGTCAGAGGGGCCCTAGAGAGGCGCCGCCCAGGCCCAAGCTCCCACTGACCCCCTGGGTTCCGGGGCCCCGCGTCTGACAGGCCCTTGCTGTCTTGGGACAGGAGGAGCCCGGACATGGGGATGCGCCATCTCCCCCCCGCCCCCACAGACTCCAGGTGCTCGTAGCTTGGCAGGGGCTGCTCCAGGGCAGGCAACAGCTGCGGGGAGGGAGCCACCAGCGGGAGTCAGAGCATCAGTCGGAGCTTTTCCTGCTCATCCTGGGACTAGAGCCACGGACATGACCCGGCCCTGGGCTAGGCTGGGCACCAGGATAGAAGGAAGAGCTGCCCCTCCCCGCCCCCCCGTGGGGCATTGAACCACCCCTCCCCCATCTCCTGTCCCTGGACAGGGACCTGCACAACCCAGTGAGTCAGGACCAGCTTATGGACTGTAGCCATTGGGCTGCACTGCCCTGACTAAAGGGGCAAGGTACTGACTATGGCCATTGGGCCACACTGCCCTTAGAAAAGGGGCAAAATGCTGACTCTGGCCATTGGGCCAAACTGCCCTGAGAAAAGGGGCCTCTTACAGACTCCAGCCACTAGGCCACCCTGCCCTAAGGCAAGCTCTGCCAGAGGGAAGCTGGGAGCCTGCAGGCTTTGTGGCAGGAGAAGCTGCTGTCACCTCGGAACCAGGCGCGGGCTGGACCCAGTGACCCGACGGAGACGATTCCAGCCCAGGGACGGGGCGTGTCACGGCGCAGACTGAAGACTAAACAACCCGCCAAGCAGTCAGGACCAGGCGAGATCACACACGGGACCAGGGCAGCAGAGGAGGAAACCGGCCGGCCAGGGCAGAGAGGGACCTGCTGAACCTCGGGGACCTGCTGAAACTGGATCAGACTAAAGGGCCTCCCCGTCGCACCACTTCCCCCAGACCCGAGCTCGGGCTGCCGGTGCCCTTCAGCCAGGAAGCCGGGCACAGAAGCCACAGCAAGCACGGCACCTTGCAGCCCTGCCCTGGGCTTTTGTGGCCTGTCCAGGCCCTTCCCGGAGAGACTCCCATCCAGTGCAGATCCCTACGGCAGGGGTGGGGAACCTAAGGCGCGGAGACTGGATGCAGCCCCGGCTTGCGGGGATCCGGCACCTGAAGGTCGGGGCTCCCCCCTGCATTGGGGGTCCATGCTGGGAAGGAGAGGGGGGCTGTTTCTCACTTGTGTGCACCCCCCCCATGGATTTCTCTGTGGGTCAGTAGCCCCGACCCAGCAAAGGTTCCCCACCCCTGCTCTGTAGGGGGTAAAGGTCCCTGGGAACCTGACTAGGGCCCCACCCATTTCACAGCCAGGAAACGTGCAACATGGGGGGTGGGGAGATGGCGAGGGGAGTCTGAGCTCCCCACGTGGCGAGGGGCCTGGGGCACCGGCTGCTCGCCTGACCCGGCCAGGATGGGACAGGAGTTGTCCTGCCCCAACACGGGCACTCTCGGAGGGGGCAGATCAGAGCCACCCTGAGGGGCAGGGAGAAGTGAGGGTGAAACGGCTCTAGCCCTGCTCCGCAGGCTGCTGGGAAGTGAAATTGGCACTCTTGGGACGCCCCCGCCCGCACTGCACACAATCCTAGTTTGGGCCAGGAGGGAAGCACCTTGAACTTATCCAGGCCAGACTTCACTATGAAGGCAGACTTTTCCCTCACATCCACGTCTAGGGGAATCTGCCAGTACCCCATGTCAGATCCAGAGTACTTATAAACTTCACCCTCCTCCCCCACCGTGTCTAACAGATCCTCTTCTGGGGGTGGGGAAAGGGTGATAACATTCCGCTTCCTATAGTCCACAGAGAACCTCATGGTCCTGTCCTTTTTAGGCACCATCACAATAGGGGATGCCCAGGGGCTTGAGGGTTTGGTGATTATGCCCATTGCCAACATGTTTTCCACCCCCTGAAGCTGCCTCTGCATCTCTCCCTTGGGCCTGTAGGCTCTTCTAGGCCCTGTCATGTGGATAGAGCCTCAGCCTGTTGGAGAATGTTCCCTGGTGATGCTTCAGCAGCACCAGCAAATCCTTCCTTTGGAAGGGAGTCAAGCCCTCCCCCATCTCTATGCTCTCAAGAGGCATCAGCCAGCATATCCACCAAAGGGACTGACATGGCCTCCTCCTCAGCACAACAGAGCATGTGCACGTTTACCTCCCTCTTCGGGTACACTTTCATCCTGTTAACATGCACCGTCTGCACACGCCCCGGCTACGGGCCTTCCTCACATCATAGGTCACTTCATTCACCCTTTCCTGGTAAAGGCCTCCCCAATGACAGATAGAGGCTGTTGGGGGGCCTTGATAAGCCCCCTTGGCCCCTTACGCTTCTGGCACAACTCACAGTGTCTGCAATATTCCCTCACTGACCTGAACATGCGAGGCCAATAGAGGTTCTGCTCTGGCCTGTCACAAGTTTTGCCTATGCCCAGATGCCCTGCAAACGGACCGCCATGAGCCAACTTCAACGATTCCTCGTGATACACTTCAGGCACCACCATCTGCCTGCGAGTTGCTGCCTGGGAACCTTCCTCCCCTGGGCGGGCTCCCTGTACAACAGCCCATCTTGCATGAGAAACTTGCCTCTCTCTTCACTAGTGGGGGCTTGATTCTGAGCGTCATTCCTGGCTCTCTCTCAACCCATCTCCAGACTCGAAGACTAAGTGTTACACCCTCCAAAATAAACCACTTCTGGGAACACCTAGAGCTCATTCCACAAGAGCTGTTGCAGCATCCACAGCTTTCCTCCCCAGGGTTTCCCTCAGAGACATCTGCCATGCGACCACATGCTCTGCCAATGATACTTTTATGAAGCACTATGCACTCTCCCAGCAATTAACTAATAATACCCCACTAGACTCAGCAGTACTCCCAACAGCTGTTAAACCATGTCTCTGAGACCCGCCTTCCAAGTGCTCGCGGTACTGCTACAAAGTCACCAACAGTGAAGTGCCATGCATGGGGACATCACTCGAAGAAGTTACTTGTCTGGTGCAGTAACAATGGTTCTTTGAGATGTGTGCCCTGTGGGTGCTCCACTGACTGCCCTCCTCCCTGCTTTGGAGTCTCCCTCTTTAATTGTGTTTTTCAGATGCTCTGGTGGAGTCAAGTAACTGGTGGGAGCTGGGCTGCGCACATGAGCAGAAGGGTGTGAATGGCAGGAGGCGCCCACCATGCAGCAAGGTCCAGCTGATTACTGCTGGGCTACGTCTACACTGGCCCCTTTTCCGGATAGGGCATGTTAATTTCACCTATCGTAGTAGGGAAATCCGCGGGGGATTTAAATATCCCCCGCGGCATTTAAATAAAAATGTCCGCCGCTCTTTTCCGGCTTTTAAAAAAGCCGGAAAAGAGCGTCTACACTGGCCCCGATCCTCCGGAAAAAGCGCCCTTTTCCAGAGGCTCTTATTCCTACTTCGAAGCCGGAAAAAAGCGGCGGACATTTTTATTTAAATGCCGCGGGGGATATTTAAATCCCCCGCGGATTTCCCTACTATGATAGGTGAAATTAACATGCCCCTTCCGGAAAAGGGGCCAGTGTAGACGAGCCCCTAATGAAAACTCCGATTTATGGTGCCAGGATGATCCGACACCAACAGCGGAGCATCCCCAGGGACACTCTTCTGGAAAAACTGTGGTTACTGCGCCAGGTGAGTGACTTCCTCTTTTCAATCTGTTCCCATCACTTTGCTCTCTGGTGTGTTCTCACTCTGAGAGCTGGGCTGGAAATGGATTTTGGGAACGAAAGGCAGGGGCCGCTTTGCTGTTGTTGTGGGCGGGGGAGGGGTTGTTTACCATTGGTTTATTATATTCAGCAAAAGCAGGGAGAAGATTCCCTCGGAAATCCCGCCTGGATTCCGGCCCCCGGGCCACTGAGCACGTGTCGGTGCAGACACGCGTGGGGTGCGGCAGGGCAGGGCGGAGTCTCTCAAGAGGAGACTCCAGGCTCCCCGCGTGACAGGCTGGAAATGCAGCGAGTTGCGGCCCTGCCCTGGGTCGTGGCCGGGGGGAAGGGGCGGGGAGCCGGGGCTGCCTGCCCCGCGGGAGCCGAGCGCAGCGAGCAGGGGGCACCGCCCCCCTAGTGTCTGTGTCAGGGCAGGACGTGTTTGAAAGTTCCACTGTCACTTTCACTTTCCGCCCAGCGCCCCGCTGCCTTGGCCGGAGGGAGCCGGGGCTGCGTCCCCGGGGAGCGAGGGGTTCGAACGCTCCCTTGTCCCCCGGTGACTCCGGAGCAAACGCCGCGCGAGGACCCTGCGGGCCTGGGAGCGCCCCGGCGGGAGCGGAGCAGCGGGACTCGGGCCCGGCCCAGCGGCATGTAGCGCCCCGGGGCAGGGAGTCCGGCCGCGCCCGGCGGCTCCAGCCCGGTACGTGCTGCCCCCGGGCGGGGTTGGTCGAGCCTGGGAGCGCGCGGGGCGCGGGCAGATGGTTGGAAACACCCGGCGGGGGCCACCCCGCGAGTACTGGCCCCGCTCCTGCGGGACCGGCCCGGGGTGCCCCCTTCGCAGAGATCTCCGGTCCCATCCCCCGCGGGGTGTCCCGGGGTGTCCCTCTGCCCGCCGGCTGGGTTGGGAAATTCTGCCTTTTGCGTATTATTCAAGACCAGGCGCCCGCTCCTGTTCTCCGGAGCGACCTGCGACAAACCCCGACAGATATTTCGGAGACAGGCCACTTGCTGCACGAAGTCTGGCTTCCCGCCCGCTCTCGCTGCGCTTTTCCGCCTCTTGCCGGGGGGGTGAATCCTCTTGGGTTTGTAAAGCCCAATAGAGTCCTACTGGGAACCAGCCAGGGCAGCAAACCGCAGCTGGTTCCTTCTGCACGTGCCTGAAGCTGATCTTGTGCTCCAGGGTGTCACTGGCGCGGGGGGGGGGGGACGGCGACTCCAGGCTACACTGAAAAAGGGAAATGTGTTACACGGTGTGAAACGGATCGATTCCTCTTTCGTGACAAGCCACTGGCGTTGCAATATCCTGAGGAAACCTATGGGAGGAGAGCGATTCAGAACTGGTAGAGTTGGCTGGGAAATTACATGTTATGGTTGGTTTGGTTTGAATCATGTATTATGGAACAGGAAATATTTTGGTTTTTCTTTCTTTCAGTTTTCATTTTGCTCCCCTTTCTCCTTTGAGAGAGGATGTGGTGAATAAATATTTGTATTTCTCCTGAGTAGGTGTTCTCAATTTGAATAAATTAATTATTTTCCATTTAGTATCGATTTCATTGAAAAATCAGTGTTAATGAATTCTAGAAGCAAAATGTGGTTTGGGGGCATGGACAGGGAGAAACAGGGAGAAAGGGGTGAGGTAAAAAGTTTGGGGGTAGTTTAACTGGCTTTGAGCTCCCTACTGTAGACAGCGTTCGAGTGCCCCTGCAGACAACACAAGACCAGACTATACCTCTGGTGATCATATTACCTGCTGCTCCCCCCATAGCCCTCATCCCCCCAGCTCTTGTCCTTCTCACTCTCCCCAGCCCTTCTCTTCCCCCTGTGAAATGAATGAATGGAGATACCTATCTCCTAGATCTGGAAGGGACCATCCATATCTTTATTAATGACCTGGATGAGGGGTTGGATTGCACCCTCAGCAAGTTTGCAGATGACACTAAGCTGGGGGGAGAGGTAGATACGCTTAAGGGCAGAGATAGGGTCCAGAGTGACTTAGACAAATTGGAGGATTGGGCCACTAGAAATCTCATGAGATTCAACAAAGACAAGTGTAGAGTCCTGCACTTGGGATGGAAGAATCCCAAGCATAGTTACAGGCTGGGGACCAACCGGTTAAGTAGTAGTTCTGCAGAAAAGGACCTGGGGATTACAGTGGATGAGAAGCTAGATATGAGTCAACAGTGTGCCCTTGTAGCCAAGAAGGCTAATGGCATATTAGGATGCATTAAGAGGAGCATTGCCAGCAGATCCAGAGATGTCATTATTCCCCTTTATTCAGCTTTGGTGAGGCCACATCTGGAGTACTGTGTCCAGTTCTGGGCCCCCCACTACAAAAAGGATGTGGACGCATTGGAGAGGGTCCAGCGGAGGGCAACCAAAATGATTAGGGGTCTGGAGCATATGACCTACGAGGAGAGGCTGAGGGACTTGGGTCTGTTTAGTCTGCAGAAGCGAAGAGTAAGGGGGGACTTGATAGCAGCCTTCAACTTCCTGAAGGGAGGTTCCAAAGAGGATGGGGAGAGGCTGTTCTCAGTAGTGACAGATGGCAGAACAAGGAGCAAAGGTCTCAAGTTGTGGTGGGAGAGGTCCAGGTTGGATATTAGGAAAAACTATTTTACTAGGAGGGTAGTGAAGCATTGGAATGGGTTACCTAGGGAATGGGTTACCTAGGGAAGTAGTGGAGTCTCCATCCCTAGAGGTGTTTAAGTCTCGGCTTGACAAAACCTTGGCCGGGTTGATTTTGTTGGGATTGGTCCTGCCTAGAGCGGAGGGCTGGACTTGACGACCTTCTGAGGTCTCTTCCAGTTCTATGATTCTATGATAAGGGGATGGTTGGATGAAATAACATGATCTTGGTAACTAATTGACCATTCATTATAGGGAACTTTCTGGGTGTCTGGCTGGTGAGTCTTACCCACATGCTCAGGGTTTAGCTGATCGCCATATTTGGGGTCAGGAAGGAATTTTCCTCCAGGGTAGATTGACAGAGGCCCTGGAGGTTTTTCGCCTTCCTCTGTAGCACTGGGCACAGATCACAGCTGAAGGACTCTCTGCATGTTGGGGCCTTCAAAGTATTTGAAGGCTTCAATATCTGAGACATAGGTGAGAGGATTATTCTAAGAGGGGTGGGCGAGATTCTGTGGCCTGCGCTGTGCAGGGGGTCAGACTAGATGATCATAATGGTCCCTTCTGACCTTAAAGTCTATGAGTTAAAGTCTATGAGACCTTGAAAGGTCCTGGAGTCCAGTCCCCTGCCTTCACAGCAGGACCAAGTACCATCCCTGACAGATTTTGCCTCAGATCCCTAAATGTCCTCCTTTAGGATTGAGCTCACAACCTTTAGTTTAGCAAGCTAATGCACCAACCACTGAGCTATCCCTCCCCCATTCCTTCACCTAGCACCTCCCTCTGCCCACCTGCCCTGCCTCTTCCCTCCTGTGTCCTTCTACTTCACCCCCTTAATCCCCTGGCACCTGCACCTTCCCTTACCCTGCACTTTCCTGTTACCTCTCTGTCCCTGCCCTCTTTGTCCCCTTTCTTCCTGGTGCCCACCCACTCACCACCCTCTGCCCCAGTTCTCCTCACACCCCTCTGCGCCCTCTCACATGACTTGCTCCATCCCCTGCCATCCTCATGCCCACCCTTCCTTTCAACCCCTCCTCTCTGGGCACCCACTCCTCCCCTCCCCTCTTCCTTTCTCTTGCCCCCATTGTCTCTCTCCTCTCCTCTCCTAGCTTCATGCTGTCCTCTCCCTACTCCCATTCCCACTGACACCTCCCCTCCCCTTTCCCCTGCCCTTTTCCTCATTGTCTCCTCTTGGTCCCTGGCATTTGTCTCTCCTTCACCCTGTCCCTTGGTGCCTGCCCCTTTCTTCTCCTGCCCTGCCCCTCTCCACTCCGCACAAGCCCCTTCCTCTCCTTGCCCTCCTTCCACTTAGTACTCCCCCTGCCCCTTTTCTCACCTTCTGCCTTCCATGTGCAAAGCAGTTTGTGGGGCTGGAGCTGGGCTGTGCAGAGCAGGCCTTACCATGAGGTGCCAGACTGTGGGGGGGAACCACTAGGACCCAGACTGTAGAAAATTGTGTCTGCTGCTGGTGCATATGTATTGACTTTGCTTTAGATTCACAGAGATGGTGAAGTGCTGTGCTGGAGGAAGGAGGGCACAAGAGACATAACAGGCAGGCAGGAGAAAAGCAGGCATGGGGGTGTCATTTGAGCTCCCCGCCTCAGGGGCCAAAATGTTGTGGACCGGCCCTGGGGCTGCGATGCTATTACTGCAGTCTCAGTCCCAGCTGCTCCTGGTGTGGGACTGTGTGCTGAGACTGGAGCAGAGGCCACCCGTGGTGCTATTTTTAGTATTGCGGTCTTGGTCCCCACTGGCTGCCTGGCTCCAGCTGGATTCAAGCGGCAGCTGCAGGAGGCCCATTCTGGTGAGGCTGACCCAGCTGGAACACACATTGTGTGGCTGCCACTTGAGTCCAGCTGGAACTGGGGTTGCTCATGGGGACTGGGACCTGGGTATTAAAAAATAGCACCACAGGTGGCCTCTGCTGAACCTGCCACGCTCAAGCATGCCCCACCCCACGGCAACCCAGCTCTCAAGACAGCCCGGAGGAGAAGGAGGCAGTGTCATCGGACCCCACATAGCAAAGGCAGTTCAGTGGGGGGAGGGAGGGTAGGTGGAGAGGAAGGGGCCATGCACCCTTGGAAGCTGGTTCAGCTGCCCTACCCACCCTGCTGGAGGGGAGGGAAAGGAGGCTGTTGCGTGTGGCAGAGTGCAGTGACTGCAGAGCTAGTGCACCCAGAGACAGTTTCTACGCTAAGAAGAAATTTCAAAATCACTACATTCGACTTAATAACTCCTGATTTTACAACATCAAAATAGCGTGTTCCCACTGCAGGGCGTCCCCCCTGTACACCCAAGATATGTTCCAAAACACGGGGGTGTAGAGCAAAACAACGTAAAGCAGGGATATTTTTTCCCACAGCTGACTTCCATGTGCACATATTGGTCTCTTTTTTTCTGCATGACATAAGAGCGGGGAATGGGAGGATGTATAATGCAACACTTCCTACAAGGGTCAACGACATTAGTGCGGAACTGATATATACTAGGGAGACGTATAGCAGGAATGCCCTGTACGGGGAAGCCTCAAAAATAGTCCGAAGCATGCTCTATTAATGAGGACATGAGACCTCGACTTAGAGCCCCAGGAAGCCGTAGGGAGTAACTAGTTCAAATTCCTCTGAGGAGCAGTTATTTTGAAATAATGACACTGGAGCATCCACACTAATGCTATTTTGAAATAGCTATTTCAAAATTAACGCTATTCCCCAAGGAAAGCAGGAGTCCAGATTTTGAAATAAGCGGCCCATTATTTTGAAAGAAGGGATTTGTTAGGGTGGATGTTCCACCTATAAATTCAACCTAAGGGGGGTTATTTTGACATAAAGCCCTAGTGCAGGCCAGGGCTAAGTGCCTTGCCTGTGTGGACACCTTGAATGTTACAGTGCTGGGGGCTGATTTACTGCACAGTGACTTGCCAGTGTAGCAGTGGCCTTAATGCTAGTGAGTGTCCTGCTCACTGTGGTCAGTTTTTGTTTTCTCCTTCCTGTTGTCTAGATCAAGTTTCAGAGAAGATGAAGGTTCCCTCCATCTGCCAGAGTGCCAGAGCCAGCTCCCCTCTGTCTGGTTTTCTTGTTTTCTTCCTGACTTGTTATGTCCGCAGCATGGAATCAGGTAGGACTCTGCGCTGGGGCTGCTGTTTCTTAGAGGGTTTATTTAAGTCCCGGAAGTGTCTTAACAAGATGCACAACTCGGAGTCAGTGGAACTTTTCCCAGGGTGTGTCTACACTGCACCGGTATTTCGAAATAACATTGTGGGCCTCTGCACAGCCATTCCTTTCTTTCAAAATAGTTTCAAAATAATGGGCGGCTTATTCCATGAGGAATAACACCTCATTCCATGAGGAATAACACCTCTTCCGCAATAGCTATTTCGAAATAAGGCCCGTGTAGATGCTCCACTGATGCTTTTTCAAAATAGCCCCTCCCCAGGGCCTTTCTAAATTATTCCTCCCCAGTACCTCCTGGAGCTCTAAATTGAGATAGTGTGTCTACATTAAAGGAGCCTGCCTTCGACTAGTTTTGAGGCTTCTCTGCAGCGTAGACATGCTATTTTGAAATAAGCGTGCAGTGCAGAAGTACCCACAGTGTGTAAACATACACTGAGCTTGCTGTGTTAAGTGGGGGGGGAGGGATGGTCCTGCAACTGTGGGGAACTCTCCTGGCTTCTGTACTATCCCAGTGAAATGGGATAGTGACAGGATCTGAGTCCTCATTCCAACGTCTTTACCCAGGGTCTGTCTACACTGGGAAGTTATTGCAAAACAACCCCCCTTATTTCAAAATAATGAGGCAAGCGTCCTCACGACCAACCCTGTTTTTTTGAAATAACAACACCTGCTTGGGAAGAGGAAAAGGCTTATTTCAAATAGTTATTTGGGGAATTAATTATTATTTCGAAGTAACTTGGCAGGGAAGACACAGCCCCAGCGACCTCCTCGACCTCAAGGGCTCCACTTCCATTTTCCTTGTGGCAGAGTCCTTGGAACTCAGAAATGCTGGGCCCAGGGTTCTTGCGGGACTAAATCTAAGGTGGGAGCTGAGTTGTCCTCACTCCACGGTGCTGTCTCTGCACCGGGCACTGGGGAATGTTAAAGGAAATCCCGTCAGCTTGCTCCTGGCTGTGCCACAGGGATGCCGTGGGTCGGACACTTGCTGTGGAGGTGGCCACATGCCCACAGGCTCCAGGTGGCAGAAATCTCCCGGGCATTAGCTCTCAGTTGGGGTCTCCCTCCAGCCCGGCCTTCAAGGCCCATTGGCTGGTGGCATCTCCTTGTGCCGGCTCTCTTCCCAGTAGCTCCAGGGAATACAAACTACAGCAAATAGGACCAGTTTTGTGTGTGCCACTGACTAAATGGACAAGATCTTCTCTCTGAGCTTTTCTCTCTTCTCTCCTGGGACATTCCACAGCACAGTTTACAGTGGTGGGACCTGACCGGCCTGTCATGGCCGTGGTGGGGGAGGAGATCGTGTTACCCTGTCACCTGGCCCCCAGGATGAGCGCTGAGAACATGGAGGTGACTTGGTACCGGTCCGAGCTCTCCCCATTCGTCCATCGCTGTAGCAATGGACAGGACCAGTATGGGGAGCAGATGCCAGAATACCAGGGGAGGACAGAGCTCTTGAAAGATGGTCTAACCCATGGGAATGTTGCCTTGAAAATTCTCCATGTCAGACTCTCGGATGAAGGGCGGTACAGCTGTTCTGTTCAAGATGGCCTCTTTCTTGAAGAAGCCATCCTGGAACTAATGGTGGCAGGTCAGTAGCGTGTGTCTCTTGGGGATGGTGCTGAATGAGTCGAAAGATTTGAGCATTTTACCCACGGTTGGTTGCCGAGGTGGCTCACTTACTTGTACCAAATGTGGAGGCAAGTGGAGAAGGTGCCCCTGGATTATTACTCCTTCTTCATCAAGAGTCATCTCACCCTTTCACCTAACACTTCCTGGGTGTGGTAAACGGGACAAAACAGGGACACAAAACCCGATTTCCCATGGTCATACGATTAAATCTAACACCCAGGAATGACTTTTTGTTTCCTGAGATAATTGACCAATATGAAAATACCCTTCTGTGGGGGGGCGATGGCCCCACGCTGGCTGGGAAGGGTCAGTGCAGGCTGGAGGGGCCTGGGCAGAACCCTGGCCCATTGTGGGGAGGGGTTTGAAAGAGCCGAGCAGGGTGCAGCTTGCGGGGACAGCCCTATAGAGAGAGAGCTGCCCGCAGAGAGAGTCAGTGAGGGCCTGGCCAAGGAGGGTGCAGGGCCTGGTTCCCTCAGAGAAGGCACCATCAGCAGAGCAGGGCTGGGCAGGCCCCGGGGGGCTAGAGAGGGAGGTTCCCGCCTGATCCCTGCCCAGCTGTGGCCTTGCTACAAGCAGGACCAGATTACGAGTAGGCTAGCTGGGAAGAACCTTACACACAACGGAGTCGTGAGAGCTGGGTCCCGGCTCACTGTGTAATGTGGGTGCCTCTGGGCGTGTGTTTTTCAGATCCCTTTTTCCCGAAGGTGAATCCCTGGATGGTGTCTC
Source organism: Pelodiscus sinensis (assembly GCF_049634645.1). Taxonomy (NCBI): domain Eukaryota; kingdom Metazoa; phylum Chordata; order Testudines; family Trionychidae; genus Pelodiscus; species Pelodiscus sinensis. Next base: position 3,338,542 of record NC_134742.1, read on the forward strand.
TGGGAGTGACCCTGGTGGTTTTGCTGGGCTCCTTTGCCCTGAGTGTTTATCTCTTCAGAATCAAAGGTAAATGTTGGAGCAGGAAATACAGGGACGTTCACAAGGGATTTCCTTCGAAGCCGCGCGCACAGGGACAGATCTGACACTTGGCCCGGCATGACGGGAGCTTAGAACTGCCCCGCCCCCAGCAGCACAGGGCTGGAAATGCCACTGAGGTTCCCCTCTGTCTGTGGACTGATCGTCGGCAGCAGCCCCTGGCTGCAGGCTCAGGAGACGTCTCCCCAGGACCTGACGGCAGCGCTGGAGGACGGAGTGAAAAGCTCAGTCCACTGCCCTGGGCCATCCCCACCCACTTTTGCAGCAGGGCCTATTGCACCAGCTGGGCCTCCCCACCCAATGCCACAGCAAGGAGCCAGGGAGCCCAGGCCTGGGGCTAAGGAGGTTTCATTCCCCTCACTCCCCTGTGTGGGTGAGTTGTGCCAGACACGGGCTTGTCAAAGTGCAGCTGCGGGGGAGGGGGGAGGTTGCACACAGAAACACAGGAGGGATGGGATTGGAAGGAGAAGGAAATTAGCCAGTGGGGCTGGACCAGAGAGCCAGATCACAGCAGGTATCTGCATCCTGCTCCGTCTTTCCTCTCCCCGTTCTCCATGGTCGCTCCCGTCTGGCTCTGGTCTCCCTTTGTTATGCTTATAAGAAGCACAGGGATCTTTTTCAGGGGAGAAGGCAACACATTGTGTTTATTAAGAAGGCAGCAGAGAAGCAGTTAGCATATGCTTTCTGAAGACACACACAGAGTCCTACAGATGTTCCATAGTTACTAGTCCATCGTGGCTCAAGTCAGTCTTACTGACCAGGCAAGGCTGACTGAGCGAGGAGTCGGATTTTCGATCGCGATTCACAGCTCCTCTGAGGCTCAGCTTGCAGGACTGAACCCAGAGTTCCATGGCAAGAGTTTCCCTTCTTATCCATGACAGTTCCCATTGGAGTTTGTGGGTTTTGCAGTGTCCTGCTGCTTAGGAGGTGTTAATCTGTGTTCCTTTGATAGTGATTGTCAGGGTTCTAGCCATTGACTCTCACTCTTGGGGGGGTCTCTGCCTGTCTCCAGGGTTTGTCAATGCTGCTAATTCAATTCATCCTCAAGAAAAAATGCATGTTTCAAAGTTTCTACTTCTTCTTGATCACCTGGGCCTCTGTGCTGGCCTCACTCACTCATCCTCCATTCACACCAAACAATTGTACAGAGTTTCAGACAAGATCAATAGTGACTAGGGGTACAACTTAATTTCAATACTAACAGAGAGCAAGGCCTTGCAGTAACATTATTTAATTATGAGAGACAAAGAGAACTTATAAGCAAGTCATTACATCAAATCATTATGCTCATACTTATGATCTTATAACCAAGATTAAATATGCATTTTTGCTACACCTTCCCACATGGCCCTGGCAAGCCCAGTTTCTATACTTAAAATAATTTTTTGCTCATCAAGTGCCATGCAGCCTTGTGCTGCACTAGTGCTCCTTGAGGAGCAGCCAGTGGGTTAGTAAATGAATCTGTTCTCTGATGAGGAGAAGCACTTAGAGCCATTTAGTAAGTCTCCTTCTCCCTCTGGTTTTTTTTTTTTTTTTTTTTTTTGATCTGAGGAAGTGGGTCTGGCCCACGAAAGCTCATCATCTAATAAACCATCTTGTTAGTCTTTAAAGTGCTACATTGTCCTGCATTTTGCTTCAACTACCCCAGACTAACACGGCTACATTTCAATCACTATTTCCATACATGACATTTTTGTACATGGTCATGTCCTTGTAGCAGCATGGGGGAGGGGGTGGGGATGGTGTTTCCTGGTTCTTTTGGCAGATTTGCTATTCACATTTTTTAAAACAGGGGGAGCTTAAGGACACATCTGTGCTGACCAAACACTTGACGCTCTGGAGGTCGACCTTCTGGCCTTTGATTTAGCAGGTCTAGTATAGACGCATAAATCAAATGATGAAGGCAGCCCCTGCCAGCACCAGGTGCTCCTCCTTTTGTGAGAACAAAGGGAAAGGGATGGAAGGGATGGAAGCATTTCTTCTCGTCAGCCTCCCCCAGTGTGACCTCCACCAAGGCTTGGGGTAAGCCGACCCTCCAAGTCTAGTGTAGACCAGGCCTACCTGTGAGAAATTGCATGTCAGAGAGCAATGACCAAACCTCACCAGCAAGAGAAAAAAAAGGGAAGTTTGTCTAGAAATGACCTCTTAGGTCAGATGGTTCTGCTGGTATAAGTCAAAATAACTCTGTTGAAATTAGTGGAACTAGACTAATTTCCACAAGCCCAGGCCCACAAAGGGACTTGGTTCTTCTTTGGGCCATGTCCCTGTGGGTGCTCCACTGTTGGTGACCGGTCACCCCTGGATGAGTAACTTCCTTTTAGCCACCAGTCAGGTTGCAATCCTGCTGTAAATCTCAGTGTTCCTCCTGCTGGGTCTAAGCTCATTCAAGATGGTTTCATCTCCCCCCACCTCAATGAGCTCCAAGATCTTCTGGACTCTCCAGGATGGTGCTCTCTGTACCCCTGGAAACTGGAACCCGGCGGAGCAGAAGTACTCGCGGTCATTGCAGTGTCCGATGGAATGTTGGCGGCCACATTCCACTTTTTCTGGGACTTTGCTGAGTTCAATAGGAGAGCAGTAGTGATAGCCAGTGTTTGGCTGCGTGTGTTTTCATAGGCTCCCTCAGATTGTGCCAGCTCTACACAGGTAGCTAGTGCAATAGACTTCATGAGAGCCCCCAAAGACCACAGACTCAGATAAAATACAAAGGCACCTGAGTCAGGTTTATTGACAAATGAAGAACATTAATAGTCATCAGTAGCCGGATAGCCTCTGAGGCCCTATGCATTTGTACTCAGGACAAAGGACTCAGCTCAGTCAACAATATGGATTTTACTGTTGCCCCCTAGGCTGGAGAAGGAGTTAAGTCAAGGTACCCCAACATTTATAGGTGGAGACAAACAATCTATGGTACACGCTGAATGAATCATCTTGTGCATTAATGGCACGTTTGGTACGTCTCCTTGGACTTTCCTCCAAAGCATCCCTACTCACCCTCCCTTGTCATGCTCTCCCTCCTGTTGTTTCAAACTATAGTATCATGTGCTAAGTTGGAGTGTCCTTGTACTGTCCTGGTGGAATGTATGTACACACTCCATGGGCTTTTATCAGTGCTAGCGGCTCTAGTGCTGACAGACACTAATATCCAGGCAAACATCTGCTTTTCACATGACCTGTCTGTTACTCAGGGTATGTCTACACTAGCCCCCTAGTTTGAACTAGGGTGGCTAATGTAGGCATTCGAAGTTGCAAATCAAGCCCGGGATTTAAATATTCCGGGCTTGATTTGCATCTTTCCATCCAACCGTCATTTTTAAATCCCCTTAGTTTGAACTAACTGCCCACAGCTACACACGACAGTCTAAAGTTAATCCGAACTAAGTTCTTAGTTCGGAATAACTGTTAGACCTCATTCCACAAATGCCTACATTAGCCACCCTCGTTCGAACTAGGGGGCTAGTGTAGACATGCCCTCGGAGTATAACTCTTGCTACCTTTGGTTCAGGCATCAAGCCCCTGCTTCAGGCTCTTTCTTTCTCCTAAACCCTCCTCCTTCCCAGTGTATTTGGGGAACTAGTAAAGGTATTTTTAAAAGCAGTCAGGTTAGTCTGTTTCAACAAAAAGGAGTCTGGTGGCACTTTGAAGACTAACAAATTAATGCGTGGTGGCTCTGAGTGTGATCCTGGTGGTTTGGTTTTGTAGCATTGGTCTCACCATTTATTTGTTTAAAATGAAAGGTGAGTATCAGAGGGAGAGTTTATCAATAGCAGGGAATGGCAGAAGGGTGTGTGTGGAGAGGAATAGAACAGGAGAACAGAGTCTGGGGAAATAGAACTGAATGAGCAAATCTGATGATAGCAAATCCATCTGTTTGCTGCAATGTCCCTCCTCTCCCACCCCGGCTAGTTCACATGGGAATACCACTGTCTGTCTCTGGTCGTAGGCTTTAGGACTACAAATCTCTTTTGCTGTTAAATTGTAGCTCACCCCAGCAATACAGAGATAGGCCCCCTGTGGTACATCAGGAAATAAACACATTTGTCCCTCAGTTAGGTAATAAAAAAAATCCCAATTCTCACATAACTCTTATTCGGTGTTGGTGAGGCCACATCTGGAGTATTGTGTCCAGTTCTGGGCCTCCCACTACACAAAGGATGTGGATGCATTGGGGAGGATCCAGTGGAGGGCAACCAAAATGATTAGGGGGCTGGAGCATATGACCTATGAGGAGAGGCTGAGGGAGTTGGGTCTGTTTAGTCTGCAGAAGAGAAGAGTGAGGGGGGATTTGAGAGCAGCCTTCAACTCCCTAAAGGGGGGTTCCTAAGAGGCTGGAAAGAGGCTGTTCTCTGTGGTAGCAGATGGCACAACGAGGAGCAATGGGCTCACGTTGCAGTAGGGGAGGTGTAGGCTCGATATTGTGAAAAACTATTTCCCGGGGAGAGTAGGGAAGCACTGGGATGGGTTTCCCTAGGGAGGAGGTGGAATCTCTGTCCCTAAAGGTGTTTAAGTCCCGGCTTGACAAAGCTCTGGCTGGGATGATGGAGTTGGGGTTAGTCCTGCTTTGGGCAGCTGCATGGACTTGATGCCTCCTGAGGTCTGTGCCAGCCCTGGGATTCTATGAACTCAGATACAGCTGTCTGGGCCTAGGTGAACTTCCTCCAGCAGGGATATCTGCTGAATGTCCAAGGAAAGCTGACATCTTTCCTAATGGATTGTTCACTATAGGATGTCGCTTCTAACACTGTTCAATGGAGCAAGGGGCTGATAATTGCTGAGGGTATGTGTACACTGCAAAGTTAATTCGAAATAACAGCCGTTATTTCTAATTAACTTTAATAGCGTCTATATACAGGCAAACCACTATTTCGAAATTAATTTGAAATAGCGGAGCACTTAATTTGAATTTGGTAAACCTCATTCTACAAGGAGTAACACCAAATTCGAAATAGCTATTTTGAATTAAGTGCTGTGTAGACACTTAATTCGAAATAGGGGGCCTCCAGCCCTTCCCAGGGAGCCCTGGTGGCCACTCTGGGCACAACCAGGAAAACTTACTCTCCTCTCTCCCAGCCCCGGAGCCATTAAAGGGGTAGACCCTGGCCACAGTGCCTGTGCCAGCTCCAAGCCTGCCAGCCCAGAGCCAGCAGTGGCCACCAGGGCCCGTGACCCAGTGGCCCCAAACCATGATCCAGCAAGTCACTGACAGGCAGCCCTCCACCGCTCCCCAGGACCAGTCTGCCAGCTCCCAGGAGCCTGACAGGGGCTGGAGAAGGCAGGCGCCTTCCTGGTCCAGAGTGGAGATCATGGACCTTATTCAGGTTTGGGGGGGGATGCCCACAACATCCATGATCTCCGCACTAGATGGAGGAACGTGGCCATCTATGGCAGGATAGCTGCCAGCCTGGCCACCAAAGGGCACATGTGAACCCAGGAGCAGATTGCGTGAAAATCAAGTTGGTCCAGCCAGACCCCCAAGCCTGGGCCCTGAGCTTCCCCTCCCCCTTCTTTCCCTTGTTCCCCCTTCCAGCTCCCTCCTCCTAGGTTTCCCCCTCCCCTCTCCCACCCTCTCTCTTCCCTTCTCCCACCTCCTTTTCCCAGTCTCCCCAGAGATTCATCCCCCTCCAGTTTTGTTCAATAAACCCAGTTTCTATTTTTGAACATGCGTGTATTTTGTTTGACATCAGGAAGGGAAGCTAGGGAGGGGTAAGTGGAAGGAGGTGAGGGAGGAATGCGGCACGAGCCCCCGATGGGGAGGACCGGGGAGGCTCTGAGGGCAACTCGGGGTGGATGCTCTCCCGCAGGGCCTCCTGGATCCTGACAGCCCCCTGATGGACCCCCCGGATGGCAGCCTGCCGCAAGTGCAGCCGGGCTGATGGCAATGACCCCACGAGATGCACCAGTGTGCTCAGGGGCAGCTCTGGCTCCATGTGGCCGAGTGCTGTGGTGTCCCAAGTGAGGGCACTTCAAGACAGGACTGCTTTGCTGTCCCTCATCGAGGTAGACAAGCAAGCGGGGAACCTTGAGAACTGTCTGTCTGGGGTGGGGGTCAGGTCCCTTTAAGCACGGAGCTCAGTTAGCCTCAAGCAGCAGCCCCACACACTAAGTCCTAACCTGATGCCCTGCTGGCACTGATTCCGGCCAGCCTTAACTTTGGTTCAGGGTTCATTCAGTGCGGACGCGCTATTTCAAAATAGGTTTTGTGTGTAGATGCGTTAATTTGAATTAGCTTAATTCAAATTAACTATTTCGAATTAAGTTAGTTTGAATTAATGCTGTAGTGTAGACATACCCTTACATTTCTTTCTGTACTTTTCAGGGAAACTTACTGGAGAAGTGGGTAAGTTTCAAATGGCCTTTGTACACTCCGGGGCCCAGGTGTGGGTATGCGGGAGCCACACACCCTTGCAATGGCTTGTATGGGGGCGGGGTATATGCAGGAGCTGCGTGGGCTCAGGTGGGGGAAGGTGGGTTCACATGGGAGCCATGGGGGCTCTGGTGCAGGGAGGGGCGCAGGAGCCATGTGGCATTGTGAGGACTGGGGTGGCGGGGAAGATGCGTGCGGGAGCCCCAGAGCCTTGTGGAGGTTCTGGTGGGGGAAGGGGTGTGCAGGACCTGTGCAGCGTCACTGGTGGTCCAGGGTCTAGGGGTGCATTGGAGCCACTCAGCCTTTCCCTTCGCTGTGGGGAGCCGGAGCTGTGTGGCCTCCCCTCTCCCAGCCAGAGGGAGAGTGCTGGGCACTGTGTCCCTCCCCACGCCTTCCCTCCCTGCCAGAGGGAGAGGGGTGCACACTAAACTGCCTCCCCTCACTCTCCCTCCCAGCTACAAGGAGAGGGCTGGGCGCTGTACTCCTCCCCTTGACCACAGTTCCTGCCAGAGGGAGAGGGCTCAGCCCTGCACCCCCTTCCATTCACCTCCCTCCCAGCCAATGGGAGAGGTCCGGGCTACAAATGCAATGTTTGACCAAGTTACACAACTGCCCGTATTGTTATTGGTTTCTCTGGTTGGCCTCGCTGTTTAAAATGAAAGGTGAGTATCAGAGGGAGAGTTTATCGACATGGGGGATGGCAGACGGGTGTGTGTGTGGAGGGGGGTAGAACAGGAGAGCGGAGTCTGGGGAAATAGAACTGAACGAGAGACTCTGATCATAGCAAATCCATCTGTTTTCTGCAACATCCTTCCTCTCCCGCCCCAGGTAGTTCTCAGGGGGTTACCACTGTCTGTCTCTGGTCCTAGGCTTTAGGCCTGGCCTCTCATATCTGTACTACACATCTCTTTTGCTATTAAAGTGTAGCTCATCCCAGCCATACAGAGATAGGCCCTAGGGACAGGCCCCCATGGTAAATCAGTGAAAATCACATTTGTTCCTCAGGTGATAAAAATAACCCCATACTCACTTAACTCTTATTCGGTGTTGGTGAGGCCACATCTGGAGTATTGCGTCCAGTTCTGGGCTCCCCACTACAGAAAGGCTGGGGACACATTGGAGAGGGCAACCAAAATGATTCAGGGGCTGGAGCACATGACCTATGGGGAGAGGCTAAGGGATTTGGGCTTGTTTAGTCTGCAGAAGAAAGAGTGAAGAGGGATTTGAGAGCAGCCTTCAACTTCCTGAAGGGGGGTTCCAAAGAGGCTGGAGAGAGGCTGTTCTCAGTGGTAGTAGATGGCAGAATGAGGAGCAATGGTCTCAGGATACAGTGGGGGAGGTGTAGGTTGAATATAGTGAAAAACTATTTCCCTAGGCGGGTGGGGAAGCACTGGGATGGGTTCCCTAGGGAGGGGGTGGAATCTCTATCCCTAGGGGTGTTTCAGTCTCAGCTTGACAAAGCCCTGGCTGGGATGATTGAGTCAGGGTTGGTCCTGTTTTGGGCAGGGACTGGACCGGATGCCTCCTGAGGTCTCTGCCAGCCCTGGGGTTCTATGAATTCAGACACACCCGTCCCGGCCCAGGTGAACTTCCTCCAGCAGGGATATCTGCTGAATGTCCAAAGGAAGCCGACATCTTTCCCAATGGATTGTGTCACTATAAAAGATGTCGCTTCTAACACCGTTCAATGGCGCAAGGGGCTGATAAACATTGACCTTTATTTCTGTGCTTTTCAGGGAAAGTTACTGGAGAAGTGGGTAAGTTTCACATGGCCTTTTTCCACTCGGGGCCCCGGGTGGGGGTCATGAGGGAGCCTGAAACAAAATACAGGACTACGCAGCACTTTAAAGACTAACAAGATGGTTTATTAGATTATGAGCTTTCGTGGGCCAGACCCACTTCCTCAGATCAAATGTGGAAGAAAATAGTCACAACCATATATACCAAAGGATACAATTAAAAAAAAGAACACATATGAAAAGGACAAATCAAATTTCAGAACAGAAGGGGGATGCGGCGGGGGGGGGGAAGGTAAATGTCTGTGAGCTAATGGTATTAGAGGTGATAATTGGGGAAGCTATCTTTGTAATGGGTAAGATAACTGAGGTCGGTGAGACCGACGTGTAGAGTGTCGAGTTTTAGCATGAATGACAGTTCAGAGGATTCCCTTTCAAGTGCAAATTTAAAAGGCTTCTGAAGCAGGATGCAGGTAATTAAGTCGTTGAGACAGTGTCCTTTCTGGTTGAAATGGCAAGAAACTGTTTTTTCTTTGTGATCCTGTCTAATATCTGTTTTGTGGGCATTGATCCTTTGGCGAAGTGTCTGAGACGTTTGTCCAATGTACATAGCAGACGGACACTTTCAGCACATGGTAGCATAAATTATATTTCTGGATGCACAGGAATATGTGTTCCTGATCTTATAACTCACTTAGTTAGGTCCAATAATGGTATCAGCAGAGTGAATATGTGGACAAAGCTGGCAATGGGGTTTGTTGCAAGGGAAGGTACCGGGGTTGGTATTAGTGTGGTATGTCCTGTGGTTGTTGGTAAGAATCATCTTGAGGTCAGGTGGTTGTCTATAGGAGACTCACAACCTTGCAAGGGCTCGTGTGGGGGAGGGGTGTGTGCAAGAGCTGTGTGGGCTTAGGCGGGGGGAAGTGGGAGCAGGTGGGAGCCCTGGGGGCTTGGGTGCAGGGAGGGGGCACAGGAGTCGTGTGGCCTTTTGAGGACTAAGGAACGGGGAGGACCCTTACGGGAGCCCCAGAACCTCATGGAGATGCTGGTGGGGGAGGGGGTGCACAGGACATGTGAGGTGTCACCGGGTGGTCTGGGGGTAGGGAGTGTGTTGGAGCCACACAGACTTGTCTCTCATTGGCGGGGAGCCGGAGCTGCACCGCCTCCCCCGTCCCAGCCATAGGGAGAGGGCTGGGCGCTGTGCCCCTCCCCCTTCCTCCCATCTATTAAAGAGTAGCTCATCCCAGCCATACAGAGATAGGCCCTAGGGTAGGTCTACACTACATGGCTCCGTCAACTGGGCCATGTAGATGAGGGTTATAGACATAGCAAAATGTCTGCTGCGCCGTGCCGATCAGCTGTTTGGCGGCTCAGCGGGGTAGTCTGGACGCTCGGCAGTTGACATCAAAAGCCTTTGTCGACCGCCCCATTATGCCTCATGGGATGAGGTTTACCAGGTTAAAAATAAGTACCGGGGTAAGAAAAATAACCCCATACTCACATAACTCTTATTCGGTGTTGGTGAGGCCACATCTGGAGTATTGCGTCCAGTTCTGGGTGCCCCGCTACAGACAGGCTGGGGACCCATTGGAGAGGGTCCAGCGGAGAGCAACCAAAATGATGTGGGGGCTGTAGCACGTGACCTATGAGGTGAGGCTGAGGAATTTTAGGCTTGTTTAGTCTGCAGAAGAGAAGAGTGAGGGGGGATTTGAGAGCTGCCTTCAACTTCCTGCAGAGGGGTTCCAAAGAGGATGGAGAGAGGCTGGTCTCAGTGATGGCAGGTGGCAGAACAAGGAGCAATGGTCTCAAGTTACAGTGGGGGAGGTCTAGGTTGGAAATTAGGAAAAACTATTTCCCTAGGCTGGTGGGGAAGCTCTGGGCTGGGTTCCCTGGGGAGGTGGTGGAATCTCCCTCCCTAAAGGTGTTTAAGTCCTGGCTTGACCAAGCCCTGGCTGGGATGATGGAGTTGGGTTGGTCCTGCTTTGAGCAGGAGGCTTGATCTGATGCCTCCTGAGGTCTCTGCCAGCCCTGGGATTCTATGAACTCAGACCCAGCCATCCAGACCCAGGAGAACTTCCTCCAGAAGGGATATCGTCTGAATGTCCAAAGAAAGCCGACATCTTTCCTAATGGATTGTGTAACTATAGGATGTCGCCTATAACACTGTTTAATGGAGCAAGGGGCTGATAATCATTTATCTTTATTTCTGTACTTTTCAGGGAAACATACTGGAGAGGCTGGTAAGTTTCAAATGGCCTTTTTCTACCTGGGGTTCTGGGTGGGAGTCAGGCGGGAGCCGCACATCCTTGCAAGGGCTCGTGTGGGGAGAGGTGTGTGCAGGAGCTGCATGGACTAAGGTGGGGGAAGGTGAGGCTTCCCCTGGAGTCCTGGGGGCTCAGGTGCTAGAGAGGAGGATGCAGGTGCCACATGGCCTTTCAAGGACTGGGGTGGCGTGGAAGACATATGCAGAAGCTCCAGAGCCTCATGAGGTTCGAGTGGGGAGAGGGGTGCACAGGACATGTGCAGCATCACTGGTGGTCTGGGGGTAGGGAGTGCATTGGAGCCTCACAGCCTTGCCTCTTGCTGGCAGGGGGCTGGAGCAGCATGGCCTCCCCTGTCCCAGCCTCCGTCTGGCCCAACCCTCCCCAGCAGCGGGAGTGGAGAGAGCCAGCCAGCCACGACCTCTGTTCGGCCCACCCTTCTCCCCTTGTTGGTCGGAGGGGGGAGAGCTGGGACAGGGCAAGGATGCTATGCCTCAGTTCGCTCTCCCCAGGGCCAGGCCGGGCTGCCTACCCCTGAGGGGCAGGTGGGTGAGTGTAGGAAGCAGGGGGTAGGTAGCCCCTTTAAATTGAAACATAAATTAGGATGAGACTTAGCCTCACAGCTCAGTATCTGGCACAGAGCTGGATCAGCATGAGGACTGTGCATTGTTCTCATTAAGGGACCAGTGTGTGATTTTATCAGATATTAAATAAGAAATTGGGATGAGAGCAAATCTGATCACTTTTGCCCCAGTTAATATGAAACAGTTACCTATAGAAAATGGAGGTTTGTTGATGACCCAAGTGTTAGGGATTCATACAATGAAAACGCCCCTTTTAATCTGCAGTATCTGAAAATATTCTTCAGTAATTAGTGCTTCCATCTGTGTCTTTATTTTGTTTCCCTAGAGAAACATCTTAGCACAATTGGTAAGTTCGATTTTTGTCCAATGCAGCCTTTTCTGTGCACTGTTGGGCTGTTTCATTGACTAGAAGATTTCCCCAGCCTTGCTCGGGTCCTTAATTGAAATAATTTGTGTTTTTTTCATTGAAACCCGAGCTCTGGGGTGGGGCTGGGATGAGGGGTTCAGTTTGCAGGCTGCCCTGGGAGAGAACAGTCTGTGTCATTGCAACAATTTGGGGTCAAGTGAGAAGCATCATGGCTGCTACAGCTGCAATGGGCACCGATGGGGGAGAGTGCATGTTCCCCAACTGGAAGACAGACAGACAGACAGATAGACCAACTCTTGTAAATATACAGGGCATAGCTGTCCCTTTGTCCCCCCTGCCCCACAGTGCCCCAATGGGTTATAACTGTCCCAGTCCCCATCTCTGGCCCCTTGCTGCCCCCCTGTGGTCATTCTGCAGTAGAACCGTCCCTGCTATCAGAGCCCTCCCTTTCCGTTTGATGAGAAACAATCACACCCCAGACACACCCCATTACCTGACCCTGCTTTCAGTTATGGGAAGAGGAAGCTGCTACCAAATGTGGTGGTCCTGGCTCTTTCCATTTAGGAACAAGCAGACTCACAGACAGACACGCAAAGTCTCTCAGGGTGTGTCTAGACTACATGGCTCCGTCGACGGAGCCATGTAAACTAGTTTACCCGGCATAGGCAACGAAGCAGGGATTTAAATAATCCCCGCTTCATTCAAATAAACATGGCCACCGCGCTGTGCTGACAATCAGCTGATCCGGCACAGCGGGCAGTCTAGACGCTCCGCGGTTGACAAGGGAAGCCTTTGTCGACCGCTCCGGTATGCCTCGTGAAATTATTTAAATCCCCGCTTCTTTGCCTATGCCGAATACACTCATTTACATGGCTCTGTCGACGGAGCCATGTAGTCTAGACGCACCCTCAAATATTTGGTAGATGATGATGACTAAAGAGACATCAACTGGAAAATCACATGAAATCTCAGTGATGATACTTCAGCATCCGCACTCCCTGAATTTGCCACCTGGAAAACCCATGTTAATCTGCCTGGGTTAACTCTCTCGTGGCTTTGCCACATGGCCCAGTAGTGTCTATTGTGTCGGGCTGTCACTACATAGAGGGGCTGAAAGAGGATGTTTGGGCCAGGCCTGCCAACAGGGGAGACATAGGGGGCTGTAGCCCCGGCCCCAGAGGTCCTGGTCGCCGCCGTTACCACAGAAGCAGCAGTGGCTGCAGCCCCAGGCCCTTTAAATCAGCACCAGAGTGCTGTGCGGCATGCTCCAGGTGGCTCTGAGGACTGCCTGGAGTGCTGGTGAGGAGGGTCTAGCTGCCTTCAGCCTCGCTCCTTCCATCTGAGGCCTTGTCCCTTCCAAGAGCACAAAGCCTAGCCCCCTAACCCCGCTTATCTGAGGGTCCCATCAACCTAGGAAAAACCAATGGACAATAATAGTAAAACTCAGGTTTTTAATATTGGTAGTTTTGTTGAGTGAGGCAGTTGGTCTCACATTTCTATTGTGAGTGAAAGATGATTCGTATTTCTTAAATAAAAAATTGTTACACCAATCATAGTAAACCAAGCCAGGCCTGTGTGCCTGAAGATGAGACTGGCTGGGGGCAATGCCGGTTAACAACGTTTTCTGGTGAATAGAGTGCCGGATAACAAAAATTTCACTGTAGTTACTGTTTTAGAGTTTATCTAATTAGGGTTTTTTTTTGTTTTTAAAGAAACTTTGTTTGATTGTTCAGCGTCTCTCCACTGAGTGAGAGATGCAGGGGGGCTTCACAATGCCTGGCTCACCAGGTTTTAAAAAGTGCTCTCTTTGCCAGGAGGCCATGCCAGCCTCTGATGGCCATTCAGTTTGTGTTCATTGTTTGGGTGAGGCCAGTTCTCATCCTCCCCTGATGAAGTGGTTTTTCCAGGGAATATGTCTCCACCAGATGACCTGAAACAATTTCAGGAGCAATTCAAGCGAGTTGTGGAGACTCAGGAGGTCCATCTAGCTGAGGTACAGGGCAAACAGTATCCCCTACTGAAGAACCTGCACTCTCAACAATGATTAAAAATCGCTCTTCCTATTGAGGAAGCGATCATGGAGGCCGCAGAAGACATTTGGCAGATCCCAACCTCTGCAGCGCCAACTAGTAAGCGGGCCGATAAAAAATATTTTGTGCCCTCCAAAAGCTTCGAATTTTTATTCAGTCACCCACAAGTGAATTCTCTCGTGGTTGATGTGACTCACCACAAATCCAAGACGCCACAATACAGAAACACTGGGACAGACAAGGACATTAACAATTAGATATCTTTGTCAGGAAAGATTATTCATCAGCCACTCTACTCCTTTGCATCACAAATTATGCCGCCCTGCTCTCAAATCACAACTTCAATAATTACTCCAACTTGACAGAACTTGTTCAATACCTCCCTGACTCTAAGAGACCCCTCTTAAAATCTGTGGTACAGGAGGGTCACACATCAACTAGAGCAGGGTTACAGATCACCCTAGATGTGGCAGACACAGCCGCACATTCCACAGCTACGGCGATTGCTATGAGAAGGTCATCTTGACTGGTCTTGGACGGAGTTCCCAAAGAATTTCAGAGTAAAGTGGAGGACCTCCCATTCAAGAAGCAGAAGCTTTTTGCACACCAGGAAGAACTCGCTTACAACCTTTGGTATCCTGGGTATGTATACCTCTCCGTATAAGCACAAGAGGCACTACCCCTATCAAAGGGTATGTCTACACTACAGCACTAATTCGAACTAACTTAATTCGAATTAGTTAATTCGAACTAAGCTAATTCGAACTAGTGCATCTAGACCTAAAAACTAGTTCGAATTAGCATTTTGCTAATTCGAACTAGCATGTCCATATTGAGTGGACCCTGAACCGAGGTTAAGGATGGCCGGAAGCAGTGCTGGCAGGGCATCAGATTAGCACTTAGAGCGTGGAGCTGCTGTCTCAGGGTAGCCGAGGGCTGTCCTTAAAGAGACTCGACCCCCACCCCAGACAGACAGTTCTCAGGGGTTCCCCACTCGCTTGTCTAACTCGATGAGGGACAGCAAAGGAGTCCTGGCTTGGAGTGCCCTGAGTGCCCACACTCAGCACATCACAGCTCTCGGCCATCAGCCCGGCTGCACTTGCCGCAGGCTGCCATCTGAGGGGGAGAGTCAATCGGGGGGCTGCAGGAGAGCTTCAACCCCAAGGAGCCCGCAGAGCCACCCCAGTCCTCCCCATTGGGGGATCGTACCTGTGACGTAGTGGGGGTACTTGCTGGGCTGTGGTGACCCCTGCTGTCTGGAGCAAGACCCAGCAGGGAAAACCTCACTATGCAAAGGTGATGCCAAACTTGTTGAACCAGACACCCCCCATGGAGAGGAACAAAGGAAGGTGGAATGGTGCCCTGCCTGGGGGGCAGGGCTGGAAGGGAGTTAGTTAGTTGGTGGCTGTCTGGGAGCATGGAGGAGATGGCCTAGGGAAAGGGGCTGGAGTTTAGGGGCCCAGTCTCCCCCATCTCAAGGAGGCCTGAGGCATCCTAGCCCAGCTCTGTGACCAGATTACATCTGTGCTGTGCTGTATCCTGGAGAGGCAATAAACTTCCTCTATTCCACCGGCTGGTGCAGTCTGTTTGTGCCATTTCGGGGTGCAGGAGACGGGGGACCCCCAACGCGCCGTCACACTACCCCATTCCTCCCTCACCTTCTTCCACTTACCCCTCCCTAGCCCCTCTTCCTGATGTACAAAATAAAGGACACGTGTGTTCAAAAATAGAAACTCTCTTTATTGAACAAAACTGGGGGAGACTGGGAAAAGGAGGTGGGAGAGGGGAATAGAGAGGGTGGGAGAGGGGAGGGCAACTAAAATGATCAGGGGTTTGGAACAGGTCCCATATGAAGAGAGGCTAAAGAGACTGGGACTTTTCAGCTTAGAAAAGAGGAGACTGAGGGGGGATATGATAGAGGTCTATAAAAGCATGAGTGGTGTGGAGAAGGCGCATAAAGAAAAGTTCTTCATTAGTTCCCATAATAGAAGGACTAGAGGACACCAAATGAAATTAATGGGTAGCAGGCTTCAAACTAATAACAGAAAGTTGTTCTTCACAAAGCAAATAGTCAACCAGTAGAACTCCTTGCTGCAGGAGGCTGTGAAGACTAGAACTATAACAGAGTTTAAAGAAAAGTTAGATAAATTCATGGAGGCTGGGTCCATGGAGTGGTATTAGCCGGGGGTAGAAATGGTTTCCCTGGCCTCTGTTTGTGGAAGGCTGGAGATGGATGGTACAAGACAAATGGCTTGGTCATTGTCTTCGGTCCATCCCCTCCAGGGTACCTAGTGTTGGCTGCTGTCAGCAGACAGGCTACTGGGCTAGATGGACCTTTGGTCTGACCCAGTACATCCGTTCTAAGCTCAGGGCTCAGGGTCGGGGGTCTCACTGAACCACCTTGATTTTCATGCAATCCTGCTCCTGGGTGGCCAGGCTGGCAGCTATCCTGCCCTAGACGGCCACTTTCCTGTGCCTAGTGTGAAGGTCGTGGATGAGGTCCACGATCATGTCCGCAGTAGACCAGGCGGGTGCCGGCCCCTTGCGGCCCTGGGCAGGCTCCTGGGAGCCGCCATCCTGGTCCCGGGAAGTGGCAGAGGGCTGGGTGGCAGCGGGTGGCTGGTTCGTACTGTGCCAGGTGCAGGGTCTGCTGGCTGAGTGCTGGCAGGCTTGCACCTGGCACGGGCACCATAGCCAGCCCGTGCCCCTTTAAGGGCTCCAGGGCCAGGAGGGGGCAGAAGAGTTTCCCTGGTGGTGCCCAGAGTGGCCACCAGTGAAAGGTGGGGAGGGCTAGCCTCCCACTAGTTCGAATTAAGTGGCTACACAGCCCTTAATTCGAACTACTTATTTCGAACTAGGCATTAGGCCTCATACAATGACATTTACCTAGTTCAAATTAAGCGCACCGCTAGTTCGAATTAAGCGCACCGCTAGTTTGAATTAAGTTCGAACTAGCGGTTTGCATGTGTAGCGCCTATCAAAGTTAATTCGAACTAACGTCTGTTAGTTTGAATTAACTGTGTAGTGTAGACATACCCAGAGGAGGTATGATTATCCATTCTAAAGAGAGCAGCACTGTGCCTACGACCAGTCTTGCCCAAAACAACGTCTACAGCACAGACGCGCTCAGTCAATTCATGCAACCAATCGGTCTGCAGCGAAACACCAGATTTGACTTTTTGGTCGAGGGCATGTAAGCAGCTCGTGTTGTCGAGCCACAACGTCAGGTCCCTCTCCTGTTTCTTCATCGCCTATGGCTATTCTGCAATCAACAAGCCACCATAACATCGGACCGATGGGTCTTGGAAGTTGTGGCATCCGGCTTCACAATCCCTTTCATATCCATTCCTCTCACCACCCCACCATCTCCGTTCCTTTTCAGGGACGCATCTCACGAGGATCTCTTAAAACAGGAAGTCCATCGCCTCCTATCTATTGGGGCCACAGAGAGAGTTCCAAGACAGCTCAGAGCAATAGGCTTCTACTCCCGTTATTTCCTCACTCAGAAGAAAACAGGAGGATGGATACCCATTCTCGATCTGAGGAAGCTGAATCACCACCTCCAGAAACAGTGGTTCAAAATGGTGACCCTCTCTACCATTATACCATCCCTAAACAATGAAGATTGGTTTGCAGCCCTTGAATTTCAAGATGCTTATTTCTACATTGCTATCCATCCAGCACACAGAGGATTCCTTTGCTTTGTTGTTGGCAACAATCATTTCCAATATCGAGTGTTACTATTTGGCCTCACATCTGCTCCCAGGGTTTTCGCAAAAACTCTTTCAGTATTGGCGTCGCAGAGAAGTCACGATCTTCCCTTACCTCGACGACTGCCTCATAAAAGGTCGATCACAGAAAGAAACATTCCATATGGTCACACTAGCCAGGCTTTCAACTTCCTCGGCCTTATCATAAACAAACAGAAGTCCATGGTGGAGCCGACACAGGCCATAAATTTCATAGGGGCATGACTCTAATCTATCGCGGCTCGGGCATACTTACCTGTGGAATGATTCCAGGCAATACAAGATCTAATTACCATTCTGAGGCATGCCCCTGCTGTGTCGGTGCTCACTTGGCTGCAACTGATGGGGCACATGGCTGCCACCACGTTCATGGTTCAGCACGTAAGACTACATTTTCACTGCCTTCAGCATTGGCTGGCATCAGTGTATATCCCGACAAAACACAGCATTCACAAGACAGTAGCTCCTCTAACCCATGTTCGCAGATCCCTACTGTGGTGGACCAAACCAAATAATCTCATGGCGAGTGTCCCATTCCACTGACCTCAACCGTTGAATCAGCTGACCACAGATGCCTCCCTCACCGGTTGGGGTGCCCATATGAATGGCATGACAGTCCAGGGCAGGTGATCAACAACAGAATTGGCTCTTCACATAAATCTTCTCAAGCTCAGAGAAGTCTTCCATGCATGCAGACACTTCCATGTCCACATAACTGGGACAACCATCATAATATGACCGACAACATCACAACAATGTCTTATGTAAATCAGCAGAGAGGGGCACGCTCCCAGTTGCTTTGTGTGGAAGCAATCCAGCTATGGAACTGGTGTATTCAAAATGACATCACCTTAATAGCATCTTACTTACCTGGCACGGGCAATGCTGTTGCAGACTCGCTGAGCAGACATTTCCTTCACGATCACGAGTGGGAGATTCACATGGACATCCTTTGGTGCATCTTCCACCTCTGGGGATCTCTGCGAATAGACCTATTCACCACCTACAACAACACAAAGTATCACCACTATTGTTCCAGAGCAGGCATTGGGAAGGAATCACTGGGAGATGCATTCCTGATCAGCTGGAAGATTCCCCTAATCTATTATCAGAGGGGTAGCCATGTTAGTCTGAATCTGTAAAAGCGGCAAGGAGTCCTGTGGCACCTTAGGGTATGTCTACACTAGCTCGTTAGTTCGAGCTAGGTAGGCAAATGAGGGCAACCGGGGTTGCAAATGAAGCCCGGGATTTAAATATCCCGGGCTTCATTTGCATGTTCCCGGGCGCCGCCATTTTTAAATCCCCCTTAGTCCAAACTCCGTGCATGCGGCTACACGCGGCACGGAGTAGGTAGTTCAAATTAGGATATCTTATTTGAACTACCGTTACTCCTCGTGGAACCTCAAGGTGTACCGGTAGTTCGAATTAGAGATCCTAATTCGAACTACCTACTCTGTGCTGCATGTAGCCGCGGGCACGGAGTTCAGACTAAGGGGGATTTAAAAATAGCGGTGCCCGGGAACATGCAAATGAAGCCCGGGATATTTAAATCCCGGGCTTCATTTGCAACCCCGGTTGCCCTCATTTACCTACCTAGCTCAAACTAATGAGCTAGTGTAGACATACCCTTATAGACTAACCGAAGCGTTGGAGCATAAGCTTTCGTGGGCAAAGACCCCCTTCGTCTACATGCATCAGACAAAGTGGGTCTTTGCCCACGAAAGCTTATGCTCCAATGCTTCGGTTAGTCTATAAGGTGCCACAGGACTCCTCGCCACTTTGCCCTTAAACTATGTGTTTCCCCCAACTGTGCTCATACCCTCAGTTCTAGAGAAAATCAACACAGATTCAGCATGAGTGATTCTCAGAGCTCCAGCATGGGGAAGACAATCATGGTACCTATTCCTGTGCCAAATGTCCTTACAACCACCTTACTCTCTTCCTCCCCACCAGACCTGCTTTCTCAGAACTGCAGCTTTTTCCTTCATCCAAGACCAGAGACCCTATATTTAACAGCATGGCTCCTAGCTGGTTCAAAACATCTGAAGATCTCTGCTCGGAGCAAGTAAAGGCAATCTTAATACATAGTAGAAGGGAGTCTACCTGAAGGACTTACCTAGCTAAGTGGCGGAGATTTGTGACCTGGTGTGCCGATAACCAGCTCTGGAGCTTGGTGACAGCTTTTCATCCCTTGACTTTACAGGATGCATACTTCCATATACCCATATTACTGGCTCACAGATGTTTTCTCCATTTACCCTACGTTCATGACATTACCAGTATATGGTCCTACCCTTCAGACTCTTCACAGCACCCAGAGTATTTTCCAAGGTGTTATCAGTGGTCACTGCTCATCTCACAAAATGTGGAGTCAGTATCTACCCTTACTTGGCTGACTGCCTACAAGAACCAGACACGATTCCCATCATCACACTCATGTGGTCCTAAGCTGTTTCCGCTTTCTAAGACCTCTTGTAAACCATGGCAAGTCAATGCTCAGTGCCTATCCAATCCATCCAATTTATTGGTGCCCATCTCAATTTTATCACAGCCAGGGTCTCTCTACCTACCAACAGATTCATCCACATCAGCCAACTAGCACATTTCCTCCGCAAGATGCCATCAATCTCGGCCCATGACTGCCTACAACTTCTAGGTCACATGGCATTGTGCAACCTGGTGGTTCCCAATGCAAGACTACGAGATGTCTCCAAGGCTGGCTCCAACTCAAATACAAGCCACATGTGCACCAGATGACCAGAATATTATCACTCCTACACGCAGTGAAGGCATCATTATAATGGGGGACAAAATTATCCAACCTCTGCACAGGCATACCCTTTCAAAGCCCAGGACTTACAGTAGTCATCACCACAGATGCCTCTCTCACTGGATGGGGAGCACACATGAAACGACCGACAGCACAAAGCCTAATGACCTCAGCAGATCAAACCACACATCAGTGTCCTCAAACTTAGGCCAGTATGACTAGCATGCCAAAAATTACTTCCCCATACCACGAGAATTCATATCGGAATATATACGGACCATATGGGATGTATATTCTGCATAAACAGGCAAGGAAGTGCTCGATCACAAACTCTTTGCAAGCAAGCCATCACACTTTGGAACTGGTTCCTAGCCTGAGAATTTGCATAAGAGCATGCCATCTCCCTTGGGCCCTCAATACAACAGTAGGGGTGTGTCTAGCTACATGCCTCCGTCGACGGAGGCATGTAGATTAGACAGATCAGCAGAGGGAAATGAAGCTGCGATTTAAATAATCACGGCTTCATTTAAATTTACATGGCTGCCGAGCTGAGCCGACAAACAGCTGATCAGCTGTTTGTCGGCTCAGCGCGCTAGTCTGGACGCTCCCCTGCCGACATCAAAGCCCTTTGTCGGCAGCCCCGTTATTCCTCGTGGGATGAGGTTTACCGGGGCTGCCGACAAAGGGCTTTGATGTCGGCAGGGTAGTATCCAGACTAGCGTGCTGAGCCGACAAACAGCTGATCAGCTTTTTGTCGGCTCAGCGTGCTAGCCATGTAAATTTAAATGAAGCCGCGATTATTTAAATCGCGGCTTCATTTCCCTCTGCCGATCTGTCTAATCTACATGCCTCTGTCGACGGAGGCATGTAGTCTAGAGACACCCTAGATGCCCTCAGCATAGCTCTACCCCGGGATCAGGAGTGGGAGCTCAATTACACAGTTCTGAGGAACATATTCAAACAACGGGGTTATCCACACATAAACCTATTTGCCAACAAGGCCAACAAAAACATTCCCAATGCATTGCTCCAAAGCGGGCATGGGGAAGCAATCCCCCAGGGATGCTCTCATCTTCAAGTATGACACCACACCCTTGCTTTATGCGTTTCCTCCCTTTTCCCTCCTCAACAGAGTCCTCATAAAGACATGAAAGGACAAAGCAAAAATCATCCTCATTTCACGAGGAGTAACGGTAGTTCGAACTAGGAAGCCTAGTTTGAACTACCTAGTTCGTGCCCCGTGTAGCCGTGCTGCACGGGGTTCGAACGAGCGGGGTTTTAAAAATGGCGGCACCCCGCTTATGCAAATGAAGCCCGGGAAATTCAAATCCCGGGCTTCATTTGCAAGTGCGGTATGCCTACATTACCCCGCTAGTTTGAACTAGCGGGGTAGTGTAGACATACCCTTATAGTTCTAGCCTTCACAGCCTCCTGCAGCAAGGAGTTCCACAGGTTGACTATTTGCTTTGTGAAGAACAACTTTCTGTTATTAGTTTGAAGCCTGCTACCCATTCATTTCATTTGGTGTCCTCTAGTCCTTCTATTATGGGAACTAATGAAGAACTTTTCTGTATGCACCCTCTCCACACCACTCATGTTTTTAGAGACCTCTATCCTATCCCCCCTCAGTCTCCTCTTTCCTAAGCTGAAAAGTCCCAGTCTCTTTAGCTTCTCTTCATATAGGATCTGTTCCAAACACCTGATCATTTTAGTTGCCCTCTCCTCTCCCACCCACTCTCTTCCCCTCTCCCACGTCCTTTTCCCAGTCTCCCTGAGTTTTGTTCAATAAAGAGAGTTTCTATTTTTGAACACACATGTCCTTTATTTTGTACATCAGGAAGGGGGGCTAGGGAGGGGTAAGTGGAAGGTATGGGGTACGAGCCCCTGATGTGGAGGACTGGGGTGGCTCTGCGGGCTCCTCGGGGTGGAAGATCTCCTGCAGCCCCCCGATTGTCCCACCCCGGATGGTAGCCTGCGGCAAGTGCAGCCGGGCTGATGGCCGAGTGCTGTGATGTGCCAAGTGCGGGCACTCAGGGAACTCCAAGACAGGACTGCTTTGCTGTCCCTCATCGAGTTAGACAAGCGAGCGGGGAACCCCAGAGATCCGTCTGTCCGGGGTGGGGGTCGGGTCCCTTTAAGCACAGCCCTCGGCTAGCCAGAGACAGCAGCTCCACGCTCTAAGTCCTAATCTGATGCCCTGCCGGCACTGCTTCCGGCCATCCTTAACCTCGGTTCAGGGTCCACTCAGTGTGGACATGCTAGTTCAAATTAGCAAAACTCTAATTCGAACTAGTTTTTAGGTCTAGATGCACTACTTCGAATGAGCTTAGTTCGAATTAACTAATTCGAATTTAGTTAGTTCAGATTAGTACTGTAGTGTAGACATACCCTAAGTGTCATTCTCCTTCTCCCTACGTGTAAACCCTGTTGTGCTAAGGTGTGTCCTCACCACGGGGCTGTATTGCTGATGGGTTTGGGTTTTTTGTCATTTTTATAATTTAACTTTACAAATTAATGATGGTCTCAGAATAAGCATGAGAATTCTCACACCAAAAGGTCACTTCAGAGAGTGTGCTGAGCTACCACAATGTGCTGCTATTTGAATAGAAGTGGAGCCTTAACCTTAGTTCTGAAAAGGAAATGAAATAAAATGAAATAACAACATGGAAATCATCCTTTGGTCAAGATGTATGAAGAGGGGAGGAGGGTTCTATGACTAGAAATCAAAGAAACAGCAAGTGCTCAAAGACTAGTGTAAGAAACCCTCCCCCCCATACTTGTACGTTTTTTAGAATAACCCCTGTAACTACATGATTCAGTGGCAGGCGTCATTGTTTTCCACAAAAGCAGAAACTTGCTTTAAATAGGTTTTCTTGGCTCGTTTGTAAGTGTAACATGTTTGCAAGTAGAGTTTGATTGTAACTTCGTAGGACTCGTTCCACAGGCAGTGGAGCTGTTTGAAATACAAAACAACCCAACCGCAAGGCTTATGCAGTGTGTGTGTAGCTGTGGGGGTTTTTCTCATTTATTCGACATTTCTAGTAGAATTTGTACCTTCCAATTTCTGCACCGTGTCACTCTGTACAATGTTGAATCCTGTGTATGTAGCGGGGTGGGCAGATTTTTCGGCCTGTGGCCACATCAAAATACGGAAATTGTAGGGGTGGCCAGGCAGGGAAGGAAACAGCCAGGCATGGCTCAGGCCTTGCCCCATTTGACCCCCTGTTCTCCAGCTCCCTACTGCCCCCCCAAGACTGCCTACCCCAATCCAACCCCCATTGCTCCTTGGCCAGGCCACCCCACCCCCGGACGCCTGTCCTATGTCCAATTCCCCCTCCCTCCGCTCTCTGCCCCATGACTGCACCACCCAGAGCACGAGGCTTGGTGGCACCACAGCTGTGCTGCCTGGACACAGCTTCTGTCACCCTGCCAGTGGCGTAAAGAGAAGGGACTGTGCGGGAAGGGAAATAAGCGATGGGGCTGAGGACGCAGCTCAGGGCCAGATAGAAGGGCCGGCAGGGCAGATGGGGCCCATGGGCCGTGGGTTGCTGTTTCTGAGATCGAGCGTCTGCTCCCATCACTCTCAGCTGGGTTTCTCTGCTTGGTTTCAGGCTGGAGAGGAGTTGCATTCCCTACAGGAGAAGGTAACTGACGTTAATGGTTTGTGAGTGTTCAGATGTCCCCTCCCATGTGACAATGCGGCTCCTTTGCCATCACGGTGGGAGCAGGCTGGGGCCTGAGATTTCAGGGCGTCAGCCCCAGCAGCTGCAGTTCAAAGATGCCGTCAAGTCACGACTCTTCTGCCAGGTGGTTTTGGCAGCAACCAGGGACAAGTTCAATATCCAGGGTCCCTTTTAACAACACCTCACAGAGCCGGCTTGATCCCTCCCCAGTAACCTGGGAAAACGACGCCCCCCGCAGCCTAGGCCCTGTGAGCCAGGGTGGGCTGGCCCGGGGCAGCGGCGGGTTTCTCTGGGCTGGGCTGCTCTGCCCTAGGAGGCAGCACGTCCCCCCGGTCTGAGCGTAACAAAAGACATTTGTGAAAAGGGAAGAGGCACCGAGCAGTAACCTGGGGAAACACCACAAACCCATTGCGCAGCTGCAGCCCCTCGCACGCGCCCACCCCTGGTCCCTGGCCGTGTCCCTGGCCTCAGCCTTGGCAGCACCGACCCAGAGTCTCTTCCCCATGGGCGCCCCCCCCAGAGGGAGAGAGGGGCAGTCGGTGACGTCTCTGCTGCTGCCTGCCCCTGCCACCCGTCCCCTACCCATCCTCTGTCCCTGCCCCCTGCTGCTGCAACCTGCCCCCTCCTCCTGTCCTCTGCCCACTGGGCTTCCTCCTTCTGCTCGCTGCTCAGAGCTGCCTCTGCGACACCCTGGCCTGACATCGCATAAGAACATAGACCAGCCAGACTGGATCAGACCAAAGGCCCATCTAACCCAGTGTCCTGTCTGCCAATAGAGGCCAGTCTCTGGTGCCCCAGAGGGAGGGAATCACAACAGGAAATCATCAAGTGATCCCTCCCCTGTCTCCCACCTCCAGAAACACAGAGGCTAGGGACACCATTGCGACCCAGCCTAGCTAATAGCAATTTATGGACCTCACCTCCATGAATCTATCTAGCTCTTTTTTGAACCCTGTTAAACTTCTAGCCTTCACCACATCCTCTGGCAAGGAGTTCCACTGAGTGAAGAAAAACTTCCTTTTGTTTGTTTTCAGCCTGCTTCCTATTAATTTCATTTGGTGACCCCTAGTTCTTATATTGTGGGAACAACTAAATAACATTTCCTTATTCGCTTTTTCCACACCCGACATGATTTTACAGACCTCTATCATATCCCTCCTTAGTCTCCTCTTTTCTAAGCTGAACAGTCCCAGTCTTTTTCATCTTTCTTCATATGGGACCCATTCCAAATCCCGAATCATTTTTGTTGTCCTTCTCTGAACCTTTTCCAATGCCAATATAGCTTTTTTTGAGATGAGGCAACCAAATCTGCACACACTGTTCAAGATGTGGGCGTACCACGGTTTTAGATAGAGGCAATATGATATTCTCTGTCTTATTCTTTATCCCTTTTGGAATGATTCCTAACATTTTGTTTGCTTTTTCGGCTGCCGCTGCACACTGCATGGTCCTCTTCAGAGAATTATCCACTGTGACTCCAAGATCTCTTTCCTGATTAGCTGTAACTAAATTAGCCCCCATCATATAGTATGTACAGTTGGGATTATTTTTTCCAGTGTGCATTACTTAACAGTTATCAACATAACATTTAATTTGCCATTTTCTTGCCAAATCTTGATCCCTTCTCTCTGCCACGGCCCCTCCCTGCCGGGGGGTGAGCTGCCCCTTGGGCTGGGCCGAGACCTCAGGGCTGCTCCCCACTCAGAGCCGGGCGCCCCTGGAGGCAGGAGAGTCCCTGAGTCACTGCCCAGCTGGGGCAGATTCTGTCTCTGACACCTTCAACCCTCCCCAGGGCCGAGCTCTGCCCCTCACGCTCTGATTCTCCCCCAGCCAACGTGACTCTGGATCCAGACACGGCGCATCCCCAGCTCGTCCTGTCGGAGGATGGGAAACATGTGAGCTGGGAAAGGACAAGGCAGCCACTGACTGACACCCCGGAGAGATATGACTTTTGGGAATGTGTGCTGGGCCGAGAGGGCTTCACCTCAGAGAGACATTGCTGGGAGGTGAAAGTGGGGGGCGGGCGATGGGCTGTGGGGGTGGCCACAGAGTCTGTGAGCAGGAAGGGAGGGGTCAGCCTAAGCCCCAAGGGTGGGATCTGGGCTGTGGGGCGGTGGGGGGGTCAGTTCTGGGCTCTCACTGACCCTGAGACCCCCCTGCCCCTGGGCCCCCCCAGCAGGATCCGGGTTTGTCTGGACTGTGACCAGGAGCAGGTGACATTTATCGATGCTGAAACCGAGGCTCCGATCTTCACTTTCCCGCCGGGCTCCCTCCCTGGGGAGAGAATCCGACCCTGGATCTGGGTGTGGGACACAGACACTGAGCTCCGACTGTCTCCCTGACACCAGCCCCTCTGGCCTCACACACCCCAGTCTGTGTGACCCTGGAGGACTCTCCTGTACCCCGCACCTGGCTCCTCCTCTCTATACCCCAGAAACTCCTATCCCTCCCTCCCTGCAGCTCCACTTACGGGAGGTGGAAGGACCCTACTGCAGCCCCAGGAGCAGACAGGCCCTGAAGGGCAGAGCTGGGGGCTGGGGCAGGGGGAGAGCAGAGTTCAGATCCAGTCACACAAATCGACCAACCCAGTGGCTCTGCCCCGCCCTAGCCCTCCGGCTGCCTTGGGGACTCTGGGGCAAGCTGGGCTCAGGAAAGCAGCCGGCCCTGGCTCCTCAAGCTGCTGCCTGCTGGGAACTTTGCTTTCCCCGGCAGAGCTGGAGACAAGGAGTGAGCTCCAGGTGGGGGCTGGGCTATTGCAACGCTGAACGGCGCTGCCTGGAATTGTAGCTGCCCAGAAAATCCCTGGCACGACGCTGCGAGCCCCCAGCCTGAGTGACGGGGGATGGGAGTGTCTGGGACAAGCCAGCAGGCCCGGCAGGGAGCTGCCTGAGCTAGTCTATGGGGGGCGCTGACCAGGGAACATCAGAGCAGCCAGACTGGCTCAGACCAAAGGCCCGTCCACCCCAGTGTCCTGTCGGCCCACAGTGGCCAGTGCCAGGTGCCCCAGAGGGAGGGAACAGAACAGGGAACATCTAGTGACCCCTCCCCTGTCGCCCATTTCCAGCCCCTGGCAAACAGAGTCCAGGGTCCCCATCCCTACCCATCCTGGCAAATAAGTATTGAAGAACCGAACCTCCATGAATTTATCCAGCTCTTACTTAAACCCCTTAAAGTTGCGTCTCCACTGCAGGGCTCAACTCAACATAAGCTACACAAAGTGAGCTACGTCAACTGTGTATCTTATTTTGAAATTGGGAACGTCTACACAGCACTTATTTTGAAATGGAGCTCTCGTCCTCCAACTTCCCTTATTCCTCGTACAATAAATGTGGCCATATTTTGTCACAATTTCGAAATAAATACCTGCTGTGTAGTTGCGGACTAAGTTATTTTGAAATAAAGTTGCAGCGTTGACGTACTCTTAAAGTGCTGGTCTTCACAACATCCTCTGGCAAGGAGTTCCACAGGGTGATTGTGCGCTGTGTCAAGAAAATCTTCCTTTTGTTTGTCTTAATCCTGCTACCTATGCATTTAATTTGGTGACTCTTTGTTCTTAGGTTACTAGCCAATTAGCCCGTCATAAGAATGGATTTTCAGGTCTCTCCTCTATGTCCTATTCCCTTTCTATCTTGCTCTTCTTTCCTAAGCCTCCGGTCTCTCTCTCCGTCTCTCTCTCTCTCCTCCTCTTACTGCCTCCCCCTGTCCCTCTCTCCGCTCTCTTCCACCTCCTGCCTCTCTCCATCTCTCTTTCTCTTCTCCCCCTTCTGCCTCTCATGCTCTCTCTGCTCTCCTCCATGCTCCTCCGCCCCCCTCTCTGTCTCCGTCGGGGATGCACACTTCTCGACCCCCTTCGCTTCCCGCTGTGGCACTCGGCTGACTTCTACGCTGCCACCCCCATGCTGCATGGGGACTGCAGAGCCTAAACGGCCGTTTTCGCTGCTTGCTCCCGTGCGGTGGCCCGTCTGAGTGCCGCAGAAGTCAGCCGAGTGCCATGGCGGAAGGCGAAGGACATTACAGAGGCAACAGTGCCGCCCAGTGGCAACAGAAAATATTATTTCTGCATTACAGAAGCACAGCGTTACGCTCTGGAGCAAAATGCAGGACAATGTAGCACTTTAAAGACTAACAAGATGGTTTATTAGATGATGAGCTTTCGTGGGCCAGACCCACTTCCTCAGATCAAATAGTGGAAGAAAGTAGTCACAACCATATATACCAAAGGATACAATTTAAAAAAAATGAACAAATATGAAAAGGACAAATCACATTGCAGAACAGCAGGGGGATGCGGGGGGGTGGGAAGGGGGAGGAAGGAAGGTAAGTGTCTGTGAATTGCTGATATTAAAGGTAGGGAGAGTGGGATGACAGACATTAGGCTTTTATATATATGATGGGAACAAGTAAATAACTTTTCCTTATTCACTTTTTCCACACCCATCATGATTTTACAGACCTCTATCCTATCCCCCTTTCATCTCTTTTCTTTGCTGAAAACTCTTTTTCATCTCTCTTCTTATGGGACCTGTTCCAAACCCCGACTCATTTTTGGTGCCCTTTTCTGACCCAGAGCTGGGACATTTGCTCAACCTCCTGTATTCATTCTGGAGTAGTACTGTCCCTGCCATCACACCCATCCCTTTGCATCTGATGAGAATCAGTCACATTCCACAAACATCCCATTATCCTGGCACAACCAAACTCTGACCTTGCTCTAAGGTAGGATCAGAGAAAGTTGCATGCCACATATGGTGGGTCTGGCTCTTACCATTTAGGAAGAGTACTTGAACAAACAGACTCAGAAAGAGACAGACAGACATGCAAACTCTCTCAAATATAGAGTGGGTTTCTGTTTTGTGAAGTAAGTTACAAACTTCTGCAAATCCAGCAGTAGGGGGAGCATCTTTCTCTGTCGTCCCTGCTACATAACAACTCTGTGTACAGCGGGGAATCATTTTGCCTCTGCCATGTAGGAAGAAAAGAAATGAGGGTATGTCTACACTACAGCGCTAATTCGAACTAACTTAGTTCGAATTAGTTAATTCGAACTAAGCTAATTCGCACTAACGCGTCTAGAACTAAAAACTAGTTTGAATTAGCATTTTGCTAATTCGAACTAGCACGTCCACACTGATTGGATGCAGGGGGGCATTTAAGGGCAGCTGAAACAGGTTTTGGCAGGGCATCAGGTCTGTAGTTGCTTTGTGTGGCTGCTGTCTGAGGCTATCTGAGGCTCGAGCTTAAAGGGAGCCCCCTGGACAGCCGGTTCTCAGCTTTTCCTGCTTCCTTGCCAACCTTGCCAAGGGACAGCAAAGCGTTGGTCTCTGTGCCCGTCTGTGTCGGTGCTTCCCTTCGGGGGGGACCGCCGCAGGTGGCAACATGGAGCCACAGCTCGCCCTGCACCTTCTGGTGCACTTTCTGGACTTGCTGCTGCAAGCCTGCCACCAATGGCTCGAGGCTGCCTGGCACCACCTGGTGCACGTCAGCCCCCTGCCTCTCCGCCTGGCCGCCCTGGGGGCCGTGGAGGAGCCGCGGCGGCGCCCCGGCACCGGCGTGCCCCGCCGCGTCTGGCGTCTGGACACCAGCACCGACTGGTGGGACTGCATCGTCCTGGAGTGCTGGGAGGACCGACAGTGGACCCAGGACTTCAGGATGAGGAGGGACACCTTCCTGGAGCTCTGCGAGTGGCTCGCCCCTGCCCTGCGCAGAAGAGACACTCGCATGAGGCCCGGCATCCCCCTCCAGAAGCGGGTGGCCATCGCCCTATGGAAGCTCTCCACGCCGGACAGCTACCGATCCGTCGGGAACCAGTTCGGCGTGGGGAGATCCACCGTCGGAGCGGTGCTCATGCAGGTATGGCACTCGTTGGCCACCGAGCCGTGGGGGAGGGGGGCTGCGAGGAGGGGATGGGCTGCCCCAGGGACAAAGGGGGGGGGGCGGGCGGAGGCGACAGCGCCCCGCACCG
This sequence comes from Pelodiscus sinensis, assembly GCF_049634645.1. Lineage (NCBI taxonomy): Eukaryota > Metazoa > Chordata > Testudines > Trionychidae > Pelodiscus > Pelodiscus sinensis. The sequence goes on from NC_134742.1 coordinate 3,368,144, forward strand.
GAGGGGTCGGTCTGTCCCGGCCGTACTACACGCCGCCAGGGGGGTTGCTACCGGGAGTGGGGCGTGGGCCACTGCCAGGGCACGAACGCTCCCAGCCACCCGGGTGCCCCACTGATTGGCGCTTTGCTGTGTCTCTCTCCGCAGGTGGTCAAGGCCATCAACCGGGTGCTGCTCCGCAGGGTGGTCCGCCTCGCCAACCCGGACACTGTCATCCGGGGATTCGGCACCCTCGGCTTCCCCAACTGCAGGGGGGCCATTGACGGGATGCACATCCCCATCCGTGCCCCGGAACACCAGGCATCCCGGTACGTCAACCGCAAGGGGTACTTCTCCATGATCCTGCAGGCCGTGTGTGACCACCGGGGACAGTTCACGGACATTAATGTGGGCTGGTCCGGCAAAGCACACGATGCCCGGGTGTACCGCAACTCCTCCGTGTGCCAGCGGCTGCAGGCCGGGACCTTCTTCCCCGACCGCCACATCAGGGTCGGGGACGTGGACATGCCCATGTGCCTGGTGGGGGATGCCTCCTACCCACTGCAGCCGTGGCTCATGAAGCCCTACACGGGGCACCTCAATCCCTCCCGCCAGACCTTCAATGCCAGGCTGACCTGGGCCCGCATCGTGGTGGAGGGGGCCTTCGGGCGACTGAAAGCCCGCTTTCGATGCCTTCTCACCCGTCTGGACCTGGCCGAGCACAACATCCCTCCCGTGGTGGCAGCATGTTGTGTGCTCCACAATTTGTGTGAGCGGAAGGGGGAGGCTTTCCTGCCAGCTGAGGCTGACCGCATGGCTGGACACTACGGTCAGCCCTGCACCGCCGCCATCCGGGAAGCCCAGCGGGGGGCCGTCCGGATCCGGGAAGCCCTGCGGGAGAGCTTCCTGGTGGAGGAGGAGGACTGACCTCTCCCTTGCATGCCCCACTGGGGCCTTCTTCCACCCTACCCCCCTTCCCCTTTCCCCTCCCTACCTACTGTGAAATAAAGACACCTGTTTTTCAAACAAAAACGTATGTTTATTTAACATAAGTGGGGTGGGGAGAGGGAGGGGAGAGGGTGGGAGAGGGGAGGGGGAAACCTGGGATGAGGGAGCTGGAAGGGGAGGGAAGGGAGGAAGGGAAAGGAAAGCTCAGTGGTGGGAGTCCGGCTGCCTCTCCCGTCTCGCCACACTGTGGGTCTGGGGGCGTCGGTGGGAAATGGTTGTGGAGGGGGGGGGGCCAGGAGGGACAGGGGGTGTGGAGGAAGCAGGAGCGGAAGCAGGAGCGGGAGCAGGAGCGGGAGCAGGAGGGGGAGCAGGAGGAGAAAGGGGAGCAGGGGGATGAGGAAATGGGAAGCGGTCGAGCAGGCTCTGGAGGTGGCCTCGCAGGGCACGGCCCTGCTCCTCCAGGGCCTCCAGACTCCTCCGGCGCAGCCTCAGGTCCTCCTGGACCCAGTGGTCCTGGGTGCGGAGCTGGTGGTCCATGAACCGGAGGTGCCGCCTTTGGTACTCCTCCTCGTTCCTGGCTCTCCTGCTTGCCCGGGCGCGGGCGGCTGCTGCAGGCGGGGTGGTGCGCCCTGCAGGCCCAGTGCTGCAGCTGTGGTGCAACAAGACTAGCGGTCAATTACCCCAGGGGCCCAGGTGTGTGAAACCCAGCTCCCCTCTGCAAGGCCAGGGCCCCTGCAGGATCCCCAGCTGCTGCTCCTTGGTGGGCAAGGCCCAGGCGCACGGTCCCGGGGCTCCCTCTCGCCCCAGCCCCCCGTACACATAAGGGGAACACGAGGGTACTCACATGTGGACGCCTCCCCAGCCTCGGATGACACAGGTGAGCAGCTCTGTGGGGTGCCTCGGGGGTCCCGGGTCCTGGGCAGGCTGGCGGCAGGCTCCTGGCTCTCAGAGCCCTCCTTCTCCTCCTCCGTCTCCAGGAGCGGGCCCTCTGCCCTGGGGTCTATCATGTCCCGGGGGGCAGGGACGGCATGAGCCCCCAGGAGGCGGTCCAGGGCATGGAAGTGGGGGCAGGCCTCCGGGTCGGCCCCTGGCTGGCAGGCCCGGGAGTAGGACTGCCGCAGGTCCTTAATTTTGCAGTGGACCTGCTCCCGGCTGCGCTGGTGGCCCCTGGCGGCCAGGCTGGCAGCCATGCAGCCGTAGACAGCCGCGTTCCTGTGGCTAGTGCGGAGATCGTGGACATTGGAGGCTTCCCCCCAAACCTCGATGAGGTCCACGATCTCCGCACTTGAGCAAGCGGGCGCCCACCTTTTGCGCCCCCGTGCAGGCTCCTGGGAGCCGCCAGGCTGGTCCTGGGGAGCAGTGGAGGGCTGGGTGTCCTCGGGTGGCTGGCTCATGGTGTAGCAGGTGCAGGGTCTGCTGGCACGGGTGCTGGCAGCCTTGCAACTGGCACAAACTGTGTAGCCAGCCCGTGGCCCTTTAAGGGCTCCGGGGCCGGGAGGGGGGCAATAGAGTTTCCCTGGTGTTGGCCAGAGTGGCCACCAGGGAAACCTGGGAAGCCTTAGCCTCCCACTAGTTCAAATTAAGGGTCTACACAGCCCTTAATTCGAACTAGCTAGTTCGAACTAGGCTTAATCCTCGTAAAATGAGGTTTACCTAGTTCGAACTAAGCGCTCCGTTAGTTTGAATTAAGTTCGAACTAACGGAGCGCTAGTGTAGCGCCTAGGAAAGTTAATTCGAACTAACGGACGTTAGTTCGAACTAACTTTGTAGTGTAGACATACCCCTGAGTGATAAAAACCCAAGACTATTTCTCCTAAATACACCCACAGTTTCTCATTCATTTTATTTTTCCCCGCTGATTGAATTCTAGCAATGTCTGCCCTGACCTACCTTTTTTTTTTGAAAGTGGATTTTGCAGGGATGGGGCAAAATGAGACTCATGACGAGCCACATGGTTAAGTTCAGTGAAAGGGTGTTCTAATGCCAGAATAAGAAAGAATTGAAAACTACCCTCCTCGCAGGTCCCTGGGGGGAAGGGCGCCGGGGGCCAGTCACAAGTGGTGTTACCTCACGGTGTCCACACTGCCACCAGCGCTGGGGCCAGAGCCCAGCAAGCTCTACACCCCTCGTCATGGTGGTTTACCCAGATTGCAGCGACTGCAGAGCCAGTGAGCCCAGAGACCGTGTCTACACTAGGGAACGCTTTCAACATCACTAAATCCGACTTAATAACTCCCGACGTTACAACATCAAAATAGCGTGTTCCCACTTCAGGGCATGCCCGCTGTACACCCAAGATACATTCCAAAAAAGGTGGATGGACAGCAAAATGACGTAAAGCGGGGATATTTTTTCCCTGCGGCTGACTTCCATTTGCATGAATTGGTCTTTTTTTTTTTTTTTTTTTTCACAACGTAAGAGCGGGGAATGGGCCGACGTATAACACAACAGTTCCTACAAGTGTCAACAACACTAGTGAGGAACTGATGCAGACTGGGGAGATGTATAGCAGGGATGGCTCATATGGAGAAGACTCAAAAGTAGTCCAAGGCAGGCTCCATTAATGAGGAACGGCTGCCTTGACATAGAGCCCCGGGAAGCCTTGGGGAGTAATTAGTTCGAATGACTCTGGGGGAGTTTAACACAAGCCATTACTGGCAGGGTGTTCCCACGTCCGCCTGCTGCACCCGACGTGTAGCCTGGGCAGTGCGTAGCCGGCACGGCTCTCCCATTGGCCGTTGGGAAGGGCGCGGGTGTCACTCCGCTAGGGGCTGTGGGCGGGAGGGGGAGGCAGAGGACAGGTGGGGTGGAGTAAAGCAGCCCCCTGCCTCCTCCTTCTGACTGCTCCATCCCAGCACAGGGCCAGGGACCCCAGTGAGCCAAAGGATTCAGGGGGGGTGTCCTTCAGCCTGGAGCTGAGTCCAGTTTCTCAGGTCCAGTTCAGTCACTCCCATGGCTCGCCCAGGTACCAAACCCAGGTCAATGACCCCCCCCCCCACCGCAAGTTCTCACATTCCTCTGTCCGCAGGCCCCGAAACCTGCCTCTTTGCAGCTGCTCCCCTGGCAAAGGCTGCAGGTCTGGTTTCTGCCTCTGGGCTGGGGAGGGAGGGGCCGCAGCCAGGGCCTGTGCAGCACGACAGAAACAAGCAGCAGCCCAGAATTTCATGTACGCGCGGCAGAAACCGCAGCCAGGCGCAACAAATGAGGGATTCAGTTACTGTCGTTACACCTGCCCCAGAGAAACCTGTACAGACGTAGGCAAATCATTCTCCCCGGCCTCCTGTCTGCTTTATCCACCCGCACTGCGGTCCTGGGGGGAGTGCCCCGCTCCCAGAGGTCCTGCAATACTGGGCCGATGCGCCCTGGGGCTGGGGCAAGCTCCCTGTCCCAGCCCGTCACACAAAAAATCATTTTCACACCCCGTTCGCACAGGGAGACCCCACCAGCAGGTACACAGGTCAGAACAGACACTGGATCTTAGCCCCAACCACACGAGAGTGCTACCGTAACACAGCAAATAGCCCCGCACTCGTCCCTTTTGTAGCCCAACGACTAGCCCCGCACTCATCCCTCTCGCAGCCGAGCGCACATTCGCACACGTGGGACGGTCCGAGGTCCCTGGGCGAGGCTGCGGGGGCCGGTGAGTCCGGGCGCCCTTTCGGAGCGGGCGCGTCATCTCCCAGCAGAGCCGGTTCTGTGCGTGGCCCCACCCACCCCTGCACTCAATGAGCATTTCCTGGGAATAAGATGGGAGCCCCCCCGTCTGACCATCCCCCCCCCTTGACAGCGGGATAGTGCGTGCACCAGCCCCTCCCCCTCCAAAGTGTGGGGGGGAGTGATGCGAGCTCCTCTGCTCCTTCGGGGTCGGGCTCAGTCCTGGGCCAGGCTGGGGCCCTGTTGCGGGGGGGGGGGGCACATTTCATTTTTGGCCCCCGGCGCAGGAGAACCTCGCGACGCCCTTGCTCCAGGAGGCGGTGCCGGGGACGGACACACCGAGGGGGCGGGCGCAGCGCAGCGCAGCCGGGGGATGTGGAGCACTCTGGTTCGCAGCGTGGGAGGGGGCGAGGCAGGGGGCAAGAGTCCACGAAGGCGGAGCCGGGGCTGGAGATGTGGAGCGGCCAGGGAGCAGCTCAGCCCGGACCATCCGCATTGGCGCACCAGAGCGGAGATGCCTTCTGCGTGACCATAACTGCACAGATCGTGGAAACGGCTCTTCCCCCCCGCTTTTCTTGGCCTGGAATTTTTGAATCTTTTTTTAGTTTTTTCTTCTACATTCTATTCTTCACATTTCTAATCTGTTAATTTTTTACTTTTACCTCATTCTACAAGGACTAATGCCTAGTTCAAATTAAGTAGTTCGAATTAAGGGCTGTGTAGCCACTTAATTCGAACTAATGGGAGGCTAGCCCTCCCCAGCTTGCCCTGATGGCCACTCTGGCCAACACCAGGGAAACTTGTCTGCCCCCCTCCCGGCCCCAGAGCCCTTAAAGGGGCACGGGCTGGCTACGATGCCCATGCCAGGTGCAAGCCTGCCAGCACCCAGCCAGCAGACCCTACACCTGGCATGGCACGAACCAGCCACCCACTGCCATCCAGCTCTCCCCCTCTTCCTGGGACCAGGCCGGCAGCACCCAGGAGCCTGCTCGGGGCCGCAGGAGGTGGGCGCCCGCCTGGTATAGTGTGGAGATCGTGGACCTCATCCAGGTTTGGGGGGAAGCCTCCAACATCCATGACCTCCGCACTAGGCACAAGAAAGTGGCCGTCTAGGGCAGGAGAGCTGCCAGCCTGGCCACCCAGGAGCAGGTTTGCATGAAAATCAAGGTGGTCCAGTGAGACCCCCAACCCTGAGCCCTGAGCTTAGAACATAAAAACATGAGAATGGCCGTACTGGGTCAGACCAAAGGTCCATCTAGCCCAGTAGCCTGTCCGCCGACAGCGGCCCGCACTAGGTACCCTGGAGGGGATGGATTCAAGACAATGACCAAGCCATTTGTCTCGTGCCATCCCTCTCCAGCCTTCCACAAACTTTGGGCAGGGACACCACTCCTACCCCCTGGCTAAGACTAGTCCATGGACCCAACCTCCATGACTTGATCTCACTTCCCTTTAAACTCTGTTCTAGTTGTAGCCTTCACAGCCTCCTGCAGCAAGGAGTTCCACAGGTTGACTATTTGCTTTGTGAAGAACAATGTTCTGTTATTAGTTTGAAGCCTGCTACCCATTCATTTCATTTGGTGTCCTCTAGTCCTTCTGTTATGGGAAACTAATGAAGAACTTTGCTTTATGCACCCTCTCCACATCACTCATGCTTTTAGAAACCTCTATCATATCCCCCCTCAGTCTCCTCTTTTCTAAGCTGAAAAGTCCCAGTCTCTTTAGCTTCTCTTCATATGGGACCTGTTCCAAACCCCTGATCATTTTAGTTGCCTTCCCCTCTCCCAGCCTCTCTCTTCCCCTCTCCCACCTCCTTTTCCCAGTCTCCTCGAATTTTGTTCAAGAAAGAGAGTTTCTATTTTTGAACACGTGTCCTTTTTGTACATCAGGAATGGGGGCTAGGGAGGGGTAAGTGGAAGTAGGTGAGGGAGGAAAGGGGTACGAGCCCCCGATGGGGAGGACTGGGGTGGCTCTGCGGGCTCCTCGGGTGGAAGCTCTCCTGCAGCCCCCCGATTGACACTCCACCCGCCGGATGGCAGCCTGTGGCAAGTGCAGCTGGGCTGATGGCCGAGTGCTGTGATGTGCTGAGTGTGGGCATTCAGGGCACTCCAAGCCAGGACTGCTTTGCTGTCCCTCATTGAGTTAGACAAGCGAACAGGGAACCCCTGAGAACTGTCTGTCCGAGGTGGGGTTTGGGTCCCTTTAAGCACAGCCCTCAGCTAGCCTGAGGCAGCAGCTCCACTCTCTAAGTCCTAATCTGATGCCCTGCCGGCACTGCTTCCTGCCATCCTTAACCCCGTTTCAGCGTCCACTCAATGTGGACATGCTAGTTCGAATTAGGGAAACGCTAATTCGAACTAGTTTTTAGGTCTAGATGCACTAGTTCGAATTAGCTTAGTTCGAATTAGTGCTGTAGACATACCCTTACTTTTTTACGTTTGTGGCTAGGACCGGAAGGGTTTTCCTGAATAAGGGCCACACTTGGAAGCACAGAAATTCCAGGGAGTGTTTAGGTTTTACAACATGAATTAATGAATTAACCTGCCTAACTGCTCTTTGGATTATTTCCAGCTCCATGTGCAGGTTGGGGAATGAGGCAGCCTGGACAGCCCATAGCACAGTAAAAAATAAAATCAAAACAAAACCAGACAATATTCCTCTTGCAGCTTGTAGCCCAGCAACCAGCCCCACACTTGCTCCTCTCACAGCCTGTAGTACAAAAAAGAGCCCCACACTGGTCCCTTTTGCAGCCTGTAGCCCAGCGAATAGCCCTGCACTCGTCCCTATCGCAGCCAGTAGCGCACCCAAGAGCGCATTTGCACACATTTGACAGTCCAAGGTTCCTGGGCGTGGCTGCAGAGGGCTGTGAGTCCGGTGCTGTTTTGGGGCAGGTGACACATCTCAAATCAGAGCCGGTTCTGTGTGTGGCCCGGCCTAACCCTGAACTCAATGAACATTTCTTGGAAAGAAGATGGGAGCCTCTGCCCCCACCAGGCTGACTATCCTCCATCTTTGACAGTGGGATAGTGCATGCGCCCCCCCCCCCCTCCCAGGTGGAGTGTGTGGAGGAACACATGGCAGAAGCTCCCCTCTGCTCCAGGGTCAGGCTCAGCCGTGGGCCAAGTTGTGGCCCTGTCATGAGGGGGCGGGGTGCAAATTTTACTCCAACTCCTGTAACCCTCCATTGATGAGGGGAAAGGGAAGTCAGAGGGGAAAGGGAAGTCCACATGTTCCTTTACTCAGATATCCATTTTCCCCCACTCCATGTGGTTCTGTACACTCTCCCCTTCTGACTAGTGTATCTGTGCTCTCACCCAGCCATTCGCCTGTCCCTATGTAGTGCTGCACCTCTCCCCTCCCCATGGCCCTGCACCTCCCACCCATTCAGCCCCTGCTCTACTCTTCCCTCCCCCACTAGCCCTTATGCCTCCATGTACCCCCAGCAGCCTCACTCTGCCTGTCTCCCCATCACCCCTGTCTCCTAGCCTGGCCTGGCAGGTGCTGTGAACAACACTCCACAGGCTCCTTCTCTTCCCTTGCTGGTCAGGAGCCGCTGGGTTATGGCCACAGCACCCTCTGGTGGTGGAGAAAAGGTGGAACTGCATGTGCAGTAGTGCAGAATTTCCCCAGGATCCTACAAGTTAGTAAGAGAGCAATTCTGTTTGTTAAGACTCAGAGCAAAGCGTTTGTGTATTTAATACTTCACAACTACTATGAGCTTCCAGAGAGCGTTAAACTGTAGGGCTACGTCTAGAATATGAGCCTCTTTCGAAAGAGAGCATCTAGACTGCAACCACTTGTTTTGAAAAAGCAAGCCACTTTTTCGAAAGAGAGTATCCAGGGGCTACGTCTACACCGGCATGATTTTCCGAAAATGCTTTTAACGGAAAAGTTTTCTGTTAAAAGCATTTTTGGAAAAGAACGTCTAGATTGGCACGGACACTTTTCCTCAAAAGCACTTTTTGCGGAAAAGCGTCTGTGCCAATCTAGATGCGTTTTTGCGCAAAAAAGCCCCGATCACCATTTTTGCAATCAGGGCTTTTTTGCAGAAAACAAATCTCAGCTGTCTACACTGGCCCTTTTGTGCAAAAGTTTTGCGCAAAAGGGACTTTTGCCCGAAGGGGAGCAGCATAGTATTTCCGCAAAAAGCACTGATTTCTTACAGTAGGAAGTCAGTGCTTTTGCGGAAATTTAAGCGGCCAGTGTAGACAGCTGGCAAGTTTTTCTGGAAAAGCGGCTGATTTTCCAGAAAAACTGGTCAGTCTAGACCCAGTCAGGCAGTCTGGATACTCTTTCGAAAAAGCCTTGTTTGCATTCAAGAGCGCGTCTTTTTGAAAGAGCACTTTTGAAAAAAGGTAATCTTCCTCGTAAAATGAGGTTTTTCACAGTCAAAACACTGCCATGTTCTTTCGATTTAATTTCAAAAGAACGTGGCTGCAGTCTATCTTGAGCAGTTTGGTATCATCTGCAAATGTTGCCACCTCAGTGTTTCCCCTTTCTCTTGATCATTTTTAAATAAATTGAACAGGTTTGATCCCAGTACAGACCTTTGGGGGACCCCACTAGTTACCGCTCTTCACTCTGAAAATTTACCATTAATTCCTACCCTTTGTTTCCTGTCTTTTAACCAGTTCTTAATCTATGAAAGGATCTTCCCTCTTGTCCCATGACAACTTATGTTACTTAAGAGCTTTTGGTGAGGGACCTTATCAAAGGCTTTCTGGAAATCTAAGTATACTATATCCACGGGATCCCCCTTGTCCATATCTTTGTTGACTCCCTCAAAGAACTCTAGCAGATTAGAAAGGCAAGATTTTCCTTTACAGAACCCATGTTGATTTTCTCCCTACAAATTATGTTAATCGGGGGCTGTGTCTAGACTGGCAAGTTTTTCCGCAAAATCATCTGCTTTTGCGGAAAAACTTGCCAGCTGTCTACACTGGCTGCTTGAATTTCCGCAAAAGCACTGACGATCTCATGTAAGAGAAATGGAAATACTCTCATGGAAATACTATGCTGCTCCCATTCGGGCAAAAGTCTTTTTCCGAAAAACTTTTGCGCAAAAGGGCCAGTGTAGACAGCTGAGATTTGTTTTCTGCAAAAAAGCCCCGATCATGAAAATGGCAATTGGGGCTTTTTTGCGGAAAACCGCGTCTAGATTGGCCACGGTCGCTTTTCTACAAAAAGTGCTTTTGCGGAAAAGTGTTCTGCCAATCTAGACGTGCTTTTCCGAAAATGCTTCCGTTAAAAGCATTTCCGGAAAATCATTCCAGTGTAGACGTAGCCAGAATGTTCTTTCATTTAAAAGACAATATACAACAACGATGTTTGCAATACATGTGCTCCAGACAAAATAAAACAAACTTAGAACACAAAACACAACTTATGTTCTGACAGTAGAACCATGGTTTTTTCTTCTGTTGCTCTTCAGCTGGTACCAGCACTTTCTGATGTTCTGAAAGATAAAAGAACATTTTCCTACCCCCATGAGGGTGGCACATTATATCTCTTGTAATCCTTTTTACTTTACAAGTATTTTGCTGACTTCTTTATTAGACTGCTGTTACCTAATAATTACTTAAGCTTTTATTTTGTAAATCAGCTTCTGAGGGATTGGGTAAATTACTTCCATTCTCAATTATTAAGTTAAAGGTGGTATGCCTTAATTTTCCTCTTATACCACAGAGCAGGTTTTTAGTCTGTCTGTTGTGAAGCTTCAAATTTATTTACAGGTAGTAACTGTATATACTGCTATAGTGATTTTCCTTAGCACAAGGTGTTGGCTAGTTACCATTCCAGCAAGCCTAAAAGGCTTTCTTTCTGAGAAAGTATCATGTACAGCGTTAGCACTACATTTATTTCCATGTTATCAGTAACATTAGCATTAAATTTCTTTCAAGTAGGGGCTTATGAATATTTTGTTATGTACCATATCTTTTATATGGACAATTTACTACAGAGGACAATGCATGTTATATCCTCTTGAAAATTTTGAATAACAGGCCCTTTTTATTCTTTTACTATTATTTACAGAAGATTCAAACTGTTCATTAACAGCCAAGGAATTCACTCACACTTGCTTTCAGATTCAAAGTTATGAGCAACCCAAAGACTTAGCCTTGAAAGAGAGACAGTGAAATTTCAGAGTTCTGCTTTTAGATCACACAGCAAAAATACAAACACATTGTGGTGTCTCTTGGAAGTGAATGAGATATTTTACAGGTTTTATGTAGCTATTAGCATAACAGTTTGCTTCTTAGAACCACCTTTAACAGTAAATGCCCCAAGACAAGCAGCACTAGTTATTGGTGTTTTGTCTGTTTGCAATTTTAAGTGAGAGGGCATTATTTAAAACAAAGTAAAACCAATTCATTTGAAACCTACCAAACAAATTTACAATGTATTCCCTGTTATGCATTTAACCAGTCATGTTTAATAGAACCCCTTAATTTCCATTTAGAAAATTTCCACACAGAAACAAGGAGTCCTTTTATAGCAGGTTTTCTTTAACACATTAGGACAATTGCTTGATTCCTCCCATACTCGACAGAATCAACTCCTCACCTTCTCATGCCCTTAATTACTTGCTTTGTTCCTCAATGAAAACTTTCCTTGTTCCAGTAATTTAACTTTCCCAATGCCTGTACTACCCCTTTCCTTATTCTTCTGCTATGCCCACACAAGGCCCAAGACTTTTACTCCCCTCTTTCACATGCTTATTTCATTTTTATTGTCTATATACCTGAACCTGCTTTTCTGCTGAATGGCGCCTTTTCAGGGACACAGATTTTGTCCATTACTAATTTAGCAAGAAGGATGGGCTCTTCAATTAGCCAGAAACTTTCTGACCTACCCCCTTGCGGCACAGCAATGATCTGGCTGCTCCCCTTAAAATTCAATAATGTGACAGCATCATACTAGTGACTCCCACAACAGCCCCTAACTGCTCCCGGAGGGGATGCTCAGAAGAAGGCACCAGGAACCGCAGTGGCTGGTCCAGCTGCCCCCATAACACGGGGTGGGGTCGTGATTTCCTGACTGAGGGTATGAACTGCATCAATGCTGAGTCCTGTGCCCTGCCCATGCAAACACTAACTGCCCATCTGAGCCCCACAGACAGAGCCCCCTTCAATCAGCCCCTCCCCACATCCCTGACTAACTGCCAGTCTGTGCCTCACCCACACAATTTGGTCAGGGATGGAGAGAGGGGTTCAGGAGCTCATGATAAAATGGTGCCTGCATCGTTGTTGTGTGTATTTGTGTCTCAAGTGGCGCTGGCGTCTCCCTGTTCATAGCTTAGGCTCCTTTTGTTATTAACAGAGGCCGTATTGATACGACATTGAGAGCCTTTAGTTGGGGTTGGTCCTGCTTTGGGCTGGGGGCTGGACTCAATGACTGTTGAGGGCTCTGCCAGCCCAGGGATCCTATGATCCTACGAGCCTTGGTGGGCAGCAGCAAGTGTGATGCTTTCCAGACTGTTGATCTGGGTTCAATTTCCAGCCAGCCCAGTCCCTTTTCAGGTCTCCTGATTTTCAGCCTGGAAAGAGATGGAATTTTTTTAACATGAGGGTAATTTCCCACTGGGGTGCCTTACTCAGGACTGCTACTGGCAGTGTTTAGGGGTTTATGGCCCTACCCCGGAGCATAGAGGGCCCCACAAAATCTACTAGTCCAGGCCCCACTCATCTCTGGTGTGCAAGGTGAATGTGGATGGGATTTCTTTTGTGCAGCCCCTGACTGATTTTTCTGTGGTTCAGCAGTCCACAACCCGAAAAAGGCTCCTCACCCCTGAAATCAACAGAAATGTGTGTAAGGCCCTGGATCCTGAAAGATGTTGGGGGCACTGCTGCAGGTTTTCCTGCCCTTCTGGTGCTGCTTTGAGTTGGTGAGGCCTGGTCTATGGGGCTGAGCTTCCGGTGAGGAGCTCCGTGAGAGAGGGGGACACTGGGAAGGCTGAAAGAGAGAGGTTTGTGGAAGGTTTCTTGAAGACTGGAGTGGCTACCAAGTGTGGGGTGTAACTGTTTGATGATAATCCAGATGGGTTCCTGCCTGGGGTGGGGGTGCCATTGCTGGGTTTTTCCATTTTCTGTACTGACGTATTTGAGAAGTGATAGTTAAGAGGTCAGCAATGGTGAGGTGGTGAACTCATGATCAGAAGTGGAACTTCAATGCTGTTTCTGTTTCTGGGTGACCCAAAGAACCCAAATATGAGTTCAGAGATTTCAGATCCTAGCCTAGAATGCAGGGGATGGTGATTTGTGGTAAGTAACTTCTTCTAAATATCCTGTTGTTTCCACATTCACACACTTTAGCTGATGTGTGATTGCTCATGTCCATGGCTCCTTGCTCGTCACTTTCAGACCTTAAAATGACCTTTCTTCAGAGCTTGCTAGTTTAAAACCAAAGATGAAAATAGTCCAACCATCCCATTTAAGGGGAGAGGAACACTCTCATGCAGCAGTGTGACGGACTGGGCCGGTCTGGGCACAGCTGAGGGCGTCCACTCAGGGCGAATTGCTCAAATTCAGGGCTCCTTACAGCCCCTAGACTGGTGACCTTTCCAAATAGGCCACAAACCAGTCCCACAGAGCGCTTCAGCTGCCTGCCTGAAGCCTCACGAGCAAAACCCCTCCAACACCCCAGCAATATCCATGCCTCATACACAGGTGGGGGGTCTTAGCACCCAATCCCACCTACCCTGAACAAGTTCTGTCCGGTTCCAAGACACCAGCCACAGATCCCTGGTCAATTTGCCCTCTGGACCTTACCCATAAATCACACTGAGCCAATCCTTTAGCATCTAACATCTAAAGGTTTATTACTACAATAAAGAAAAGTATGCGAGTAAGGTTGTTAAAGGATAGTACATTACATGCATTGAATCTCCCAGTTCTCGATGCAGGCTCTAGCAGAGATGTTACAGCTGCTGGCTTAAAAGTCCTTGTTGCGCATCCTAGGATCAGGATGGGTCTACAGTTCTTTCTGGCTCTTCAATCCCTGCATTGCTGCCTCTGGGATGAAGTGCTGAGCTGAGTACCAAGATGGAGTCAACCACATGGACTCTTTATACATCCTTCCTGGTCTCTTCTTGGCTGCAGCAGCTCACCTGGCCAGTGGCCTATCCCTGTGTTCCCTGCTGGCAGCCCTCAGGTGTCAGCCCTCATTCTTTAGGTGTGTCCTTGGCCCACTGAGTACCATTGTCCCACAGGGCCTCGCTAATTAGCATGTCCATAGGCCGGGCTCTGCCCAATGCTCAACCACATGCAGAGAAATATTCAGTATCCACACAGATTACAGATTCCTAACTACACACACAGACATTATACAATCACATGACTAGAGTACCTAGGATTAGCAGACAGTGAGCTTCTATTCAACACCCCACATGGCCCCCTTTTATACTATTTTTGGGGCCAAGACCACCACCTATGGGTGCAGCAGTGATCTGGCTGCTTCCCTCAAATTCGGTAATGGGACAAGCGGAGAAACATGGGGAGAAGCTTTGTGCTGTGTTATGTATCATAGCACATGCAGAGAGGCACAGATGAGATGTTAGGTTAACCCCACATGAAGACTCTTGCCGGAAGATGTCATGGCTCACAGGCTTAGCGGCTTCACCAGATGTTGCTGAGTGTGTTGTGGTCACTGGAGCATGTTCAGTAACAGAAAAGGAGAAAATTCTCATGGGAAACAGATTCCTACGTTAAGGACTAGTTGACTATCTAATAAGGAAATGCTTATCGGATAGTTAGTCGACTAGTCATCTAGTTGATTCCCCTCTCCCCCCCCCGCCTCTATCAGCAAAGGGGGGGGGGGAGAGGGAATACTTCAACGTGGTAGCGCTGCACAGCTGAGCCTGGGATCAGCTGTGCGACTCTGCCGTGCGTGGACTCCCCAGCTGATTCTGGGCTCCAGGGTGGCATTTCTGTGGAATCCAGGATCAGCTGGGGAGTCCCCAGCTGACCCCAGGGTCTAGGGAAATGCTGTGTGGAACTGCGGTCAGTCCCCACTTGACCCCAGCTCCACATGGCATTTCTAATCGGCAGTGCAGCATGGAGTCCAGGGTCAGCAGGAGACACTGACCCTGAGTTCCATGCTGTGCTTCCACTTTGAAATGCACAAGAGCCCCTGCTGGGGACTCTTGTACATTTCAAAACTGGCATGCTGCCTGCAGCTTGGAGTCACCAGGACTTCCCACTGGCCCAGGGCTGCATGTCCACATTCCCTTTGAAATGTATAAGATCCCCACTGCAGAAGTGCCTATCGAGTAGTCGATGAAAATTCCATCAACTACTTGACTAGTAAATGAACCGTCACTTAACATTCTTACTGTGAGTAACTGCCCAGATCCTCTGCTCCTCCTCAGACCTCCACCACCAGCCTAGGTATGAGGAATCAGGACCATTTCTAGGCTAGTTTCATTATTTCCCTTGGGGAGGGGAGAGGCTGACTCATGAAAAGCCCCACAGGGGCCACTGACACAGGGGGGCAGCTCAGGCTGGATCTCAGGGCTTCCCCAGCCTGTGTCAAGCTCTGCCCCAACCCCTGTAGCCACTGACTAGGGGAGTCCTAAACTTCTCTCTCTCTCTCCCTCCAGCACAAGAATGAATCTGGCCCCTTGAGCCAACCGGCCCCTGCCTCAGTGCCCCCATCTACAATGTTGTAGAGGGCCCCATTGTGCTGAGCTCTGCATAGACACTGAGTAACTAGCCCCAAGAAGCTCACAGGTCAGGACCTGCACCTGGCTAGAGTCAAAGTTCCAATCACGGCAAAGGAACCAAAGTGTGAAATGCTGCTTTGCAGAGAGGCCTGAGCAGGGTCTAGGTTTGGAGACTCTGCAATGGGAGAATGAGAGAATGAGGATGTGGGAGGAGAGGCGGAAGTGGACAAGCACTGGAAATCTTCCCCAGAGACTATTTCTCAATATAGTCATGAGGTTTACAGATTGTTGATTCCAGGAACCAGAAGTGCAGAGTGTTTGATTCATTTTTTCAGGCCTCTTTAGAAGGATCAATGGGCCTGTTTCCCACTGAAATAACGTGAACATTATTCTGTCGGTTAACAGTAGTGAATGTCTCAGAACAAAATCTCATTTGTCCTTTTATTCCCTCTAGACCAGTGGTTCCCAAACTTTTCGGTATCATGCCCCCTTTCTGATTTTTGAGAAACCCTCATGCCCCTCCAGGGGGTCACACCCTCCCAGTTTGGGAACCCATGCTCTAGACACTCTGCCCTGTGAAATGGAGAAGAACAGCAGATGATCTCTGGCATCACAGAGAAAGGGTGATGTTTCAAGGGGTGTTTATATTGAAATTAAGAGAAAATTCCCATGGAAAGGTCTTCATTAAAGAAATATGAAGGCATAGTCAAAGACACTAATAACCAGAAATACTGTCTCCAAACACCCAAACACGTTATCTTAGCCCAGTGGTCTCCAACCTTTTTACACCCAAGATCACTTTTTAAATGACAGACCAAGCCAAGATCTACAACCCCGCCCCTTCCTTGAAGCCCCGCCCTCTCTATTCTCCTCGGGTATGTCTACACTACAAAGTTAGTTCGAAATAACGGTCGTTAGTTCGAACTAACTTTCATAGGCGCTACACTAGCGCTCCGTTAGTTCGAATTTAATTCGAACTAACGGAGCGCTTAGCTCGAACTAGGAAAACCTCATTCCACGAGGATTAAGCCTAATTTGAACAAGCTAGTTCGAATTAAGGGGTGTGTAGCCCCTTAATTCGAACTAGTGGGAGGCTAGCCCTCCCCAGGTTTCCCTGGTGGCCACTCTGGCCAACACCAGGGAAACTCTACTGCCCCCCTCCCGGCCCCGGACCCCTTAAAGGGGCACGGGCTGGCTACGGTGCCCGTGCCGGGTGCAAGCCTGCCAGCACCCAGCCAGCAGACCCTGCACCTGGCACAGATCGAGCCACCCACCCGATGCCCCCCAGCCCTCCCCCTCTTCCCGGGACCAGGCTGGCGGCTCCCGGGAGCTTGCCCAGGACCGCAAGAGGCGGGCACCCGCCTGGGCTAGTGCAGACATCGTGGACCTCATCCATGAACTCCGCACTAGGCACAGGAAAGTGGCCATCTAGGGCAGGAGAGCTGCCAGCCTGGCCACCCAGGAGCAGGTTTGCATGAAAATCAAGGGGGTCCACTGAGACCCCCGACCCTGAGCCCTGAGCTTACAGTGGCCGTCCTGGGTCAGACCAAAGGTCCATCTAGCCCAGTAGCCTGTCTGCCGACAGCGGCCAACCCTAGGGACCCTGGAGGGGATGGACTGAAGACAATGTCCAAGCCATTTGTCTCGTGCCATCCCTCTCCAGCCTTTCACAAACCTTGGGCAGGGACACCACTCCTACCCCCTGGCTAATACCACTCCATGGACCCAACCTCCAAGACTTGATCTCACTTCCCTTTAAACTCTGTTCCAGTTCTAGCCTTCACAGCCTCCTGCAGCAAGGAGTTCCACAGGTTGACTCTTTGCTTTGTGAAGAACAACTTTCTGTTACTAGTTTGAAGCCTGCTACCCATTCCTTTCCTTTGGTGTCCTCTAGTCCTTCTTTATGGGAACTAATGAAGAACTTTTCTGTATGTACCGTCTCCACCCAACTCCTGCTTTTAGAGACCTCTATCCTGTCCCCCCTCCGTCTCCTCTTTTCTAAGATGAAAAGTCCCAGTCTCTTTAGCCTCTCTTCATATGGGACCTGTTCCCAACCCCTGATCATTTTAGTTGCCCTCCCCTCTCCCAGCCTCTCTCTTCCCCCTCCCACATCCTTTTCCCAGTCTCCCCCAGTTTTGTTCAATAAAGACAGATTCCATTTTGGAAGACACGTTATCTTTATTTTGTACATCAAGAAGAGGGGCTAGGAAAGGGTAAGTGGAAGGAGGTGAGGGAGGAATGGGGTACGAGCCCCCGATGGGAAGGACTGGGCTGGCTCTGCGGGCTTCTGGGTGTGGAAGCTCTCCTGCAGCCCCCCAATTGTCCCCTCTCCCCAGATGGCAGCCTGCGGCAAGTGCAGCCGGGCTGATGGCCGAGTGCTGTGATGTGCCGAGTGTGGGCATTTAGGGCAATCCAAGCCAGGACTGATTTGCCAGCGGGGCACCCCTGAGAACTGTCTGTCTGGGGTGGGGTTCGGGACCCTTTAAGCACAGCCCTCGGCTAGCCTGAGATAGCATCTCCACGCTTTAAGTCCTCCTCTGATGCCCTGCCGGCACTGCTTCTGGCCATCCTTAAGCCCAGTTCAGGGTCCACTTAATGTGGACGCGCTAGTTCGAATTAGCAAAGCGCTAATTCGAACTAGTTTTTAGTTCTAGATGCGTTAGTTCGAATTAGCTTAGTTTGAATTAACTAATTCGAACTAAGTTAGTTCGAATTAGCGCTGTAGTGTAGACATACTCCTCCTCTCCATCACTTGCTATCCCCAATCCTTATACTGCTACTTTAAAAAAAATTCCCACCATTCCTCGCAGCTACTCATCTGTGCTGTTGCTCGGTGAGTAGCTGCTCCTCAAATGAGGAAATCTAATGTGTAACCCTTCTGCCAGGCCGAGTAAATAGCAGCAAGGGCCGGGTTCAGTATCTAGGGGTCTCCTCCCAACGAGGTAATACAACACCGGCTCGAGCCCCTACCCAGTGACCTGGGAAATCTTACATACACCTCTGGGTGCCTCAAAAGAGGCAATTCTTCCCCTCTCCTGGGAAATCTTACATACACCTCTGGGTGCCTCAAAAGAGGCAATTCTTCCCCTCTCGCAAGCACAGAGCCTCAGTATATTAGCAAACCTTTAATAACATGAGGTAATCGACATCTGCATTAAATTGGGGAAACACCACAACTCGGATTTACCGACCAAACAACGAGCAAAGGCCCTCCCCCCAGCCACAAATCTCCCCAATGTCCCAAAAGTCCAACACCCCAAAAGTCTCAGCCCTGGGTCAGTGCCACCCGAGGGTTCACAGGGTTTCACCATCCCAACCTGGAGGGGTGGGGATCGATGCACCTTACATGGTCTGGTGGTGGCTCCGCCGATGGCTCCGCCTCTCCGTGGGGTTCTGCCGCCGCCGATGGCTCCGCCTCTCCGCGGGGTTCTGCCGCCGCCATCAACGCCACACTCAGGTGAGCCGCCTCCACTGTCCGCTCCCCTGCCGTCAACGTGAGCCGCCTCCACTGTCCGGTTCCGCAAATCCACCAACCGTCTCGGCTCCGGGCTGCCAGCTGGTTGCTCCTGCTGCTGCTCCTACCAGCCATAGGTTGCCCCCGTCAGCTGCCCGCACGCGCAGGTCGCCCTGCCAGCTGCGTCTACTGTCCGCCTGCGCTTTCTGGTTGTCCCTTGCAAACTGCTCTGCTAGTAGCCCAGCACCAGCTCCCCTCAGCAACAGTGGTTTCAGCTCTTGTCTGCAGCGCAGCACAGGGCTCTCCCACAGCTCTCATTCACAGCACAGCACACAGTGATTTCTGCTCATAACAGAGGAGCCTTAGCACTAGTGCTCCACTGGCCCACAGTGAAGCTAACTCTACAGCTCACAACTAGACTCCTAATGGAATCTAAATTAACTCTGATATGCCACAGTGGAGAGAGGAGGGGGTGCAATCAGTGTTGTTTAGACCCTTAAACAGGGCCCCACCACCAGGTACAAAGATCTACCCCCAACCTCTCTCAAATTGACTGGGTTTGGAACCCATGCCCCTTGTCTAGCAAGTGCTACTTAGTTTATGGCGAATCCCTCTGGCATAAACAGTTCCACCATTCCATTGTCCTTGATTCGCATAATCAGGGTAACAACACTTTTATCCCCCCTGCCTTAATAACAGAGAGACTGGGGCTCCCACAGTGGCCAAAGTGACGATTTGGGCTGCTGTGAGCACATACTAGACAGGGTGGGTGTGTCTATGCAAATTGGGCTCAGCCCCTGAAGTCTCTTTGCACCACTTGCCACAGTTGGCCACTAGATGTCAGGATAGAGTTTACCCTGACCCTGCTTACAAATGTAAATGTACTGCGCAGGCGCACTGTACAGAGAGGGCTCAAGAGCTACTCCTAGAGCCTCCGAGATCTACCAGTAGATCGCGATCTACTGGTTGGTGACCACGGTCTTAGCCCATATGAGTCCCAGATGTTTATTAACATTTTCTGTATGCATCTGTCCCTCTGTCTTTTTGACTATGTCTATACTACGAGTTTTCTTGGCAAAAATATGCTAATGAGAGACTCACTTGCATGAGTCATGATCTCATTTGAATATTTTTTGCAGATCTGTTTTTGTGCTAGGAGTTTTTGTGCAAAAGCAAGCAGTGAGGACATTTTCTTTTTGTGCAAAACTCTCTTTTTTCTGAAAGTTCCTTATGCCCCAAAAAAGGAGGTATACCAATCTTGTGAGAAAAGGGTTTTTTGAGCAAAAAGAAAATGTCCACACTGCTTGTTTTTGCACAAAAACCCCTAGCGCAAAAACGGATCAGAAGAAAATATGCAAATGAGATTGTGACTCATGCAAATAAGTCCCTCATTAGCATATTTTTGCAGTGTAAACTCGTAGTGTAGACATAGCCTTTATGAATAATAAATAAAACACCCTTATGTAAGTTAAAATATTCAAGGCTATTTAAAGATGAATCCAATAATCACCTCCATCAGTACTGGTTCAGTTTTGGTGGCTTTCTTAGTAGGGACAGATTATTAGGCTGGGACACCAAAAAATTCCCAACATGTCTACCACAGAATGGTCCTGCATGGCCAGTGATTGTGTGGTCACCAAAAGCTTTGGCTGTGTTATATGACCACTACTGATGGCTAGAAACTGAAGAGGCATCTGGACCAGGTTAAGGACTTAGCTAGAGATTAATCTGAGCGATGTTCAGTATGCAAGGAGGCCATGTCCCTTTGGGATTTGTTATGACAGTATGTTCATTCAGAACAGGGATGTCATTAGAAATATAACAGCGTGAAATCTCATCTTCTCCCTTGCACTTCCCAGATGTCCCACCTTCTCAACTGGAGAGAAGAAGGGGGAACCCATCATATCACATAGAGATGGTAAAACTCCAGGGTAAGATTTTCTTTATAGAAAGAGAAAATTCCCATGGAAGCATGGTAGTGAATGTGTAGATAAAGTAACAAGTCAAATACACCCCTCTAGCAATAAACACGCCATGCACTGAGGAGATCCCAAGTTAAAGTCAATTCTGAGTAATAACTACTATCCTGACACCAGCCACACTGTTCAGTTCATGCTCATGATCAGGAATAGAAACATTTTCACTGTTCAGTATCCAGACACCCCTAACTCTGCTCTCCATTCTGTGAGGCTTTCACACATCTGCTGCATATTAAATCCAGAGGAATGAGTGGAGTAAGGGAGTCTGCCTCTTGGTTCTTCTTCAGCATCCTCCCATTCCCTTGGGCTGAGCTCTTTCTAGCTTTTCCCTCCAAACTGGTCATGTCTTCGTGGGTTAGCAAATGGCTTTCCCTCCAGTGAAGCCATGGCCTTTAGTCTCTAGGGGGCAGGGAGGGGCTACCTCACACAGTACCACCTCCTCCTCCTTACTCTCTGGCCTGGAGTGGCTGCTCCCCAATGCCACCTCGTCCCTTCTTCTCCCAGGACAAGGCAGGGAGGAACAGCTGGGGGAAGAGGATTCCCAGGGTGGTTAAATCTGTTTCCAGCCTCCTTACAACATCCTCCCAGTAGAGTCAGACTCTCTCCTCTGTCTCTCTACGGATCTGTTTCTGGGAGTCACAGAGGAATCAGCCAGGTGTCCACTCCAGCGGCTCCCTGGGATGCAGGATTCCCCAACTGGAAAGGAGCCGCTGTGGAGTGTGAGAAACACTCTGATTCTCTCTCTCCCCAGCGACTGTCACTCTGATTCCAGACATGGCTCATCCTATTCCTATTATCCACAAGAGAATTTTTATGATGATAATCAGATGTTAAAAATTAATTACTATTTGTGATGTTTATTGCAGTTTACAAAAACAAACCAACAAGAGGACCCCAAGAAGAAGAGTCCCTTCAAAATCCTTACTGTATTTTGGTCACTTGGGTTACATGGACATTTTCCTGTTCTTCTACTGTCACCTCTGTTTGAGCAGGAATGGGGCTGGTTTTTTTTAGAGAAGACTAATCTGCCCTCATTGGAAGGATTAAAATGATGACAGCTTCTCATTTCTTCTAGCACTTGCAGTTTCAAAATCAGTCATTTTCATCTGAAAGAGAAAAGCAGATGTACCAGTTTGGAACAAAAAGAATTTCTTAAAACTGTAAGGAAAAGCTACAGTAAAACTCTTCAACTATTTTACAGCTAGATGTAGCTGTGCAAATTGATACAGTTACCTGATGAGGATTTTGGAAGGCTGGGTCACACCTTAAAAACTTCTCAAATCAGGTAAGTGAATCTTGGCTGCTTGAAAACCATTGAACTAAAGGACTTATATTAACCTTAAGAGCTATTATTATTAATTATTATTATTATTTGGCATGGGCAGTTAATACAAAGATTAGGTAATCCCATGAGAATTTATTTTACTTTTTATGTTACATGTACATGCATAATACATTCCAGATCAGTTTTCTAGTGCTGTAACACCATTTGATGTAGCCATTCATTGAGATTGTTATTGTATTTTATTCAGGAGCACTGGGCCAGATCCCACACCAGTGAATGCAAAGGAAGATTTGTAGCAAAAAAACATCCTGTATTTAGCATACTGAAAGAAACCCAGACACCATTACTGTAGTTAGAGCTCCGTGCAGATATAAAATGTATCTGCATCTTCATCTGCAAAACTGAGCAGTAGATATCCACATCCACAGATACGGATACCTGCGGCTATGAAGTGGATATCCATGGATTTGCAGGACCCTAATGATAGTTTCCTGCCTGCTGCCACTATTTTCCTTGCTTTTTCCTGGGGTGGCAGAGGGTGCACTGAATCCTCTTGTTCTGAGAGCCTCAAGGGGGAAAAAAAGTCGTATTATAGGCAGAATCAAACAGAAAAGTGCCTCTCACTTATTTTAAAATCCACAGAAATCAAGTATGTGCCTTAAGTGAAGCAACTTGTTTAAATATGTTGTTGAATAGGGATGGACTTAATTGCTGAATTGGGGGCAGAAACTTCAAGGGCTGTGTCTACATTGGCAAGATTTTTCGCAAAAGCAGGTGCTTTTGCGCAAAATCTTGCCACCTGTCTACACTGGCCGCGTGTACTTGAGCAAGAAAACTGACATTCTAATGTAGGAAATCAGTGCTTCTTGCGCAAATACTCTGATGCTCCCGCTCAGGGATAAGCCCTCTTGCGCAGCTGTTCTTGCGCAAGAGGCCAGTGTAAACAGGCAAACTTAATTTCTTGCACAAGAAAGCCCAATGGCTAAAATGGCCATCGGAGCTTTCTCGTGCAAGAGAGTGTCTACAATGGCATGGATGCTTTTGCGCAAAAGCACATCTCTTGTGCAAAGGCACATGGCAGTGTAGACGCTCTCTTGTGCAAATACTTTAATGCAAAAACTCTTGTGTTAAAAGTATTTGCGCAAAATCATGCCAGAGTAGATGTAGCCTAAGTGTTTAGACATCTACACATGTAATTTGGTGTGGGTTTATGTGTGTCTGCGTGCACTGATCGGCAGAAGCTAATGAGAGATCGATTCATTAAATAGAGATCAGCACAAAAGGAGTTGGACATTGTCAGGTCTAGCCTTAAGAAAAATCAGAAGCTTCAGGGGATAGCTGTGGGTATGTCTATACTACCCCCCTAGTTCGAACTAGGGGGGGTAATGTAGTCATATGGAGTTGCAAATGAAGCCCGGGATTTGAATTTCCCGGGCTTCATTTGTATAAAGCCAGCCGGCGCCATTTTTAAATGCCGGCTAGGTCGGACCCCGTGCCGCGCAGCTACACGCGGCACGGACTAGCTAGTTCGGATTAGGCTTCCTATCTGAACTAGCTGTACACCTCGTGGAACCCCCCCTCCCCCTTCTGACCTTCTGTGCTCTTCCCTGCCAGTATGTCCCGAGCTTCCGGGGTGGTAGGTGGTATGTGACCTCCCTGCACTGGCCCTATACTCGGTGCATGCATCACCCTTGGTGGGGTCAGCTTCCAGCATTTCCCTTGTGCCTACCTGTCCCATGCTATTGGACTCAGCATCTTTTCCCCCCACATGCTGACCACCACTTCCCCTGGCTTCACACCAGTGGCGCCGTAGTGTTCCAGTGCAAACCATTTCCCTGGGCCCATGATTGGAGTTTGGGGCCTCGCTGCCCCATCACAACATACAAGAATCATACATGCACAGAGATAGAATATACATATTGGCTGTGTCTAGACTGGCAAGTTTTTCGGCAAAATCATCTGACTTTACGGAAAAACTTGCCAGCTGTCTACACTGGCCGCTTGAATTTCCACAAGAACACTGACGATCTCATGTAAGATCGTCAGTGTTCTTGCGGAAATACTGTGCTGCTCCCATTCGAGCAAAAGCCCTCTTGTGCAAATCATTTGCGCAAGAGGGCCAGTGTAAACAGCACAGTACTGTTTTCCGCAAAAAAGCCCCAATCGCGAAAATGGCGATCGGGGCTTTTTTGCGAAAAACTGCGTCTAGATTGGCTATGGACGCTTTTCCGCAAAAAGTGCTTTTGCAGAAAAGTGTCCTGCCAATCTAGATGCGATTTTTCCGAAAATGCTTTTAACAGAAAACTTTTCTTTTAAAAGCATTTCTGGACAATCATGCCAGTGTAGCCGTAGCCATTCAGAAAACTGATACTTTAAAAATGGCCTGTCACATGGTGCATTTTGCCTAAAGCATCTTTGAAATATGTATATTCATAAGTCAGTTTTCATAAAGCATGCTGGGGTCTGGAAGCCAGGCCAGCAGCCACAGTGGAAGAGAGGTGAGCGGGGTGATCTATGGTCCTGCCTTTCAGAAAGCTTCCATGACACAATTATGAGAGGGGCAATGGTGCAAACAGATTTTCCCACTGCAGAAAACAAGTTTTGTTTTCAGGATAAGTCTGCAGGAGTGGCTAAAAATAGAAATGATTGTTCACCATCACTTGTCAACAAAATTATATATTTTTTCTTTTTAAAAGTTTCATATTTGTCCATGACTTAGCTCAAAACATTTTTTTCATAAAACAGCTTGAATGAAATAAAAGCTCTTTTTTGTTTCTTTGTTTATGTTTTTGACTACCAGCAAAACAGCTGTTGATCTGGAACAGAAGCCCAGAGATCTCCCAGAAGCCATGGCCACACCGACTCCTGCACGGGAAATCCAAGAGGAATCCAAATGTCCCATCTGCCTGGACTATCTCACAGACCCAGTGAGCACAGACTGTGGACACAGCTTCTGCCGAGGCTGCATCACTCAGTACTGTGAGGCGCACACACAAAGGGACTATGACTCTTTGTACTGCCCCAGCTGCAGAACCCAAATCCAGAAAGAGGCCCTCCGGAATAACTATCAGCTCGCAAATATCGTGGAAAAACTCAGACAACTGGATTTCAGCCCAGGCAATGAGAATCCATGTGGGAGACACGGCAAAGCCCTGGATCTGTTCTGCGAGGAGGACTGGGAGGCCGTGTGTGTGGTTTGCTGGAGATCCCCAGAGCACAAATCTCACCGGGTGCTGCTCCCAGAGGAGGCTGCCCAGCCATACAAGGTAGGACACTCTGGATGAGGGCTAATTCCATCCTTCCCTTTTCAGACTCAGTCTCTCTGAGCCCCAGAATCTCCCCATTTCCCAGATTTTCCCCCTGATCTCTGGGTCTGTCCCCTGCAGCTCCTTCCTCTGGGCAGGTGCAGGGATCCCCAAGCACTCATGGCACCCAGCCCCCTGCCGTACATGCAGGGGCTGGACTTGAAGACCACTCAGGGCTCCGTCCAGAGCTGTGATTCTACCCCTAGGGAGAGGTGGGCCCCACAGCCCTGCGAGAGGCACTTTCCCCCACACAGGATTGAATCAAGATGTGTCTGTGCTGCTGCCAGGCTGGGAAAGGAGGGAATGAGCTGCTCCCATCACAGCCCTGAAGGCCCAGGCACGGCCCCCAGTAACGACAAACAACAACAGGGAATCCTCAGGCCAGACAGGCGGCTGGTGACAGACACAGAAACAGTGTCCAGAGGCAGCAAAGGGATCAGGAGGGTGCACAGGGAGCGCCAGGAGGCTCTGAAATTGTTCCATGAAGATGATCAGAGTTCTGCCTGTCTGGCTTGGCATCTGTTCCCGGGCTCATCGCACTCACACGGTGGTTCCCAGAGAGGAAGCTGCCCAGGAATACTTAGGGCTAAGTTGCTGTTCAGTCTAATGAGTAATAACTTTAGATTGTAATTACTGGTTAATGGCATCACCAGTTGCCCCACACAGATGTAACCGTGTCATATGGGTAAATCACAGAATCTCAAGGCTGGCAGAGACCCCAGGAGCCATTCCCTGGGAGTCGCTGTAACAACACAAGGGAAGGGCAGACGGTAGAGAAGATACATGGCAGAATGCAGGAGCTAATCTCTTAGCATGAAAGAACATTTGTCCAATACAACAGGCATGTGTTAGTTACAAGGCAAAAAGTATCCTTTAAGCCAGGGGTCTCCAACCTTTTTAAGCATGAGATCACTTTTTGAATTTAAGTGCCACCCAAGATCTACCTCAAGCCCATATATCCTTGCCCCACCTCCTTTGGGCTCCTTGCCCCACCTCTTTCTGAGGCCCCGCCTCTGCTCACTGCATCCTCCCTCCCCACTTTCATTAATTTTCATCAGGCTTGGGCAGAGGGTTGGCATGCAGGTTCTGGTCTTGGGTTAAGAGATTCAGAGCATGAAGAGCTCTGAGCAGAGCTTGGGGCAGGCTGTTGGGGTTCTAGGTGCTGGCCCTGGGAAGGTGTTTGGATGCAGGGAGCTCAGGGCTAGGGCAGGGGCTTGAGGTACAGGAGGTGGTTCGTGACTTGGGTAGGAGTTCAGGCTGTGGGCAGTGGGGCTAAGGCAGGCTCACCCCTGTCCTGGCCCTGCACCACTCCCAAAAGCAGCCAGCAAACATTCTGTATCCCTAGTCCTGTTGTGCCCCCTCTCTGCTCTGTGGGGACAGGATACAGGGAGGAGAAGGGGGCACCATGACATTAGCGCCTCCTCTCCCTCCCCTGCCCAGCACAACCTGGAGGCTCCTGGGGGAACAGCTCCAAGGCAAAGGGCCAGAGATGCATATCAGTGGGAGAAGGAGTAGCTGAAGTGCTGGCACTTGATAGCCACATGGCCAAACCAGTTAGGATCCTCTGTCAGAGATTCCAAGATCTACCAGTAGATCCCAATTGACTGGTTGGTCACCACTGCTTTAAACAGTCTTAATGCAGCAGATACAGCACAGAGGTCTTAAGGGAGCAGCTGGACTCAGTTTGTTGGCAGGCATGGGGCTCTCTCTATTGACTCTGCTTTGAAAACACGGTGGCTGCAGACTAGGGCCTGTGTGTACAAAGGGGCCCAGAGTGGCATGGAGACTGGGAGGGAGTCTCATGGTCCCCATGGCTGTGTCTAGACTGCATCCCTTTTCCGTAAAAGGGATGCAAATTAGACACATCGCAATTGCAAATGAAGCAGGGATTTTTGAAAAAAGCGCCAGTCTAGACGGGGATCTTTTGGAAAATAAAGCCTTTTCTGAAAGATCCCTTATTCCTTTTAAGAGGAATAAGGGATCTTTCAGAAAAGGCTTTATTTTCCAAAAGATCCACGTCTAGACTGGCGTTTTTTTCCGGCAAAGCCCCGAGATGGAAAAAAGCGGCAGCCGTGTTTATGCAAATGAAAGGGGGGATTTATATCCCCGCTTCATTTGCAATTGCGATGTGTCTAATTTGCATCCCTTTTACGGAAACGGGATGCAGTCTAGACACAGCCAACGTGTTCAGGTCCAGGAAAGAGTCTGTTCCCCAGAGCTGAGCTCTGTGAAAGTCCCAAAGCTCGGCTCTCTCGCTGACAGGTAGAAGATATCACCTCCCCAAGGAGTCTGTCTAGGGAGACTGATGATTGTCTTGCAGTTTGGGTGGAAAAACACCCCCTACAAATAGTCACCACTGCAAAATAAAACCACAAACTCATTTCTGTTGTACAGGAAAAGCTCCAGGCCCATGTGGAGACTCTGAGGGAAAGGAGAGCGAAGCTGCTGAGGTTAAAGGAGACCAGTGAGCAGAGAAGCCAGCAGTATCTGGTAGGTGTCTGTCATTTTTCACCAGCTGGGAGACAGGTAGGGCTTAGGGTTATTTATAGTTAGGTTTCTCTGTGGCCTTGGTGAATGTGGGTTTATGTGAGTTTCTCCATTCTCATGGGATAGTGTGTGAGTCGCAAATATTCTCTTTCTGTAAAAAATGGAAGATGCATTTCAGTGAATAAATTAATTTCTATTCACTGTGATGTTCACAAACAACTTCTCCCAAATGCGACGCGCACTCGGGGGCGGCACTGCACATGGACCGCGCGCTCGGGGCTTGGAGCGCAAGAATGTGCCACATGCCTGGGAGTGGGGCCCTCTTAGGCACGCGGGCCCCCCCTTAGGCGCGGGGCCCAATTTGGGGGAATCGGCTTAAAGCCGGCCCTGGATATTGAGAGCAAAGCTGTAAAAAAGTCCTCCCCTTGTGATGACAACATATAGTCAAGCATCCAGTTATGAAGGATCAAAGGTTTTGAACCCCAGTCAGGGGAGCTGATACTCTTGACAGCCCACTAAGCAAGGTGGGGGGGAGGCAGCTCCATGCTCCTGGAAGGGGTGGAGCCTCAGAAGGAAGGGGTAGGGATGCCCCCTGCACTTTGGTGGAGATTTAAAGGGTCTGGAGGTCTGGGTGCCACTGTTGTAGTTTCCCCTTTGGCCTCCCGTTGGAGGGTGTGATGGGGTGTATTTGCCCTGCACTGGTCAAGGGGAGGCTCACCAGGCCTACTGGGCTGAGAAGGCCCCTCCCACGCAGCCCTACTGGGCATGCTCCAACTGCAGGCCCAGTATAAAGGCCAGAGGAGCAGCTCAGTTGGTCCTGGCCTCCGGAGGGGCAGGAGCTCTTGTGGGAGCACAGGAGCAGCTGCCCTTGTGGTCAGAGCCCAAACCGCCACCCCCAGCTGGAGCTGCAGCCACAACCACCACGCGGACACTGTCCCTCCAGTTGCAGCCTCCGCTCCAGCGTCCTCCCACACAGGTGGGGACTGTGCCAGTCAGCAGAGGAGGGTAGGAAGCAGCCCAGGGCGGGGAGCAGGAGGAGTCCTGGACCGAGCCAGTGATGGAAGCCGCCAACCACTGATAGGGCCCTGGGTGGGGCTTGGTGGAGAGGGAGGGCCTGGGCCCCCCTACTACAAACCCTTACGCCCCAACAAAGAGCATTAGAGATTCGGCCACTGGGACATACTGACCCTGGGAAGCTCAGCTTCGGATTGCACCAGACGTTTGGATGCTGAAAGTGACCTGGGACAGTCCCATATTTAAGGGCTGTTCCCAGTGTTCTGACTTTGTCCCATATTTCCCTAGAGCAGCCAGCACTCAGCAGGGTTTCGGTGAGCACACGAGCCAATTTTCTGTGGTCCTTTCCCTCACAGAGCAGGGAGCCTGTGCTGCAGCTGCCAGATGGGAAAGGGAAGGGGTGGGAAAGGCACATGCGAGTCCTTGGGGCTGCTCCTACTCAGCCTGGGGCTGCAGCTCCTGGGAGTTAAGGAAGATGCGAGGGCAGGATGGGAGGGGTTAAAGGTTGCACTGAGGGGGCATGGGGCAATACAGGGGGGTCAGACTGTAGGAACAGGGAGAATCATGGGGCTGAGGGGAATGAAGCTGGAACAGAGAGAAGATGTGAGGGGAGGCTGGAGCTCTGGGGAGTGAGGTGTCTCAGGATACATCTAGACACAGTTTTGTTTCAGAAAAAGCTGCACAAAATGTGCCCCATATTCTGTATTTCCTTTTTCCCGATTCTTTTGTCAGAAGAGGCTTTGCCGACATTTGGCCAGTCTAGACTGGGCCAAATGTTGGGAAAAAACCCCTTTTCAGAAGCCCCCTTATTCCTCATAGAAGGAGGAATGCAGGGGCTTCTGAAAAAGCACGTTTGCTCTTCCCCCCAAAAGTGGAAGAACAAATGTGTTCCCTGGATGCAGAACCTCTGATATCCCAGAAAAACTGTACAGTGTAGATGTACCCTCATTTGGAGGTCACATCAGTAAGGGCTGAGGATTTTTTGGAAGAAGTTTTTTGCTTCTCACCTGTGTGGTCTCCAGCTGATTTTTCTGTGGATCAGTGATCCCCTCCCATACATAGAGGCATTGAAACTTTTTGTGTTGGACATAAGTTAATATTTAACTTTATTTAAAATGAATTTTGATAAACTAACATATACAATTTAAAATGCTTCATCTGTTTCATTTAAATTGAACCGTTCTCCCTCGCTGCAGCTGGTTCAGAAAATATGGTCACTGTACCCAGCCTGGCCCTGCCTCCCCTCTTCCCCCAGCACACAGATCTGTGAATAGATTAAATCATGGCATGTCTCTTCTGAAAGGCGGCCAACCCCAGTGGGAAAACTGGTGCTCAGGGCTTCAGCCACTGAAACTGAGTGCTGGTGGCTCCCCTCCAACTCTTCCCCATGGGGCTGGATCCCTGATTCCCTCCTTCCCCACCCCTGTTACAGGGCTGAAGCCTTGAGTTGTGCACACACACACACACACACACACACACACACACACACACACACACACTCTGCAGAGCTGAAGCCCCAAGTGCCCCCTTGCCACTGCACAGCTGAAGCCCCAAGTGCTGCCCCTCCACTACCCTTCACAGGGCTGAAGCCCCAAGTGCCAGCAGCACCCCCTCTTGGTGTCCCATATTTGGCATGGGAAAATCTGGTCACCCTATGGATGCGTGATAGTTAGATACACTTCAAGGAGTCATGGGACGTGTTACAAACAACTGAGTTTCTTCCCTGTCTGCTGCTGGGCTGGTCTCGGACCCTGGCTTGGCCCTGGTGTTACCAGGTTTGGCCTGGGGCACTGCTGCCTGTCTCTGACTCTGGCTTGTCATGTCACCTGGTAGCCTGAATCTGACCTCAGTCCTGCCCCCACATGGCTCCAGACACTGACTCTGGCTCGGCCTTTGTCATGACTCTGGCTCTTAGTTATGGCCACAGCCCTTAGTAAGATCCTGACTCAGGCTTTGGGTCTGACTCAGGCTTTAGATCCTGACCTCCAGCCGCAGCTCTAGGTCTGACAGCTCAGCCCTGGTCCCTGCACAGATGTCTTAGAAATTGTCTCTCTTGCCAGACTGTGTTAAGGGCCTTAAGGCTCCATTACTGCCCCCGACCAGCCCTTTTCCTGTTTTCACACAGAAACAGACACAAGCCGAGCAGCGGAAGATTGTGACCGAGTTTCAGCAGCTGCGGCAGTTCCTGGAGGAGCAAGAGCGACTCCTGCTGGCCCAGCTGCAGAAGCTGGATGAGGAGCTTGTGAAGCACCAGACCGAGAATGACAGGAAACTCTTGGAGCAGATTTCCCATCTCAGCGAGCTGATCGGGGAGCTGGAGGGGAAGTGTCAGAAGCCAGCGAGTGAATTCCTGCAGGTGAGACCGAGGGGAAACAGCTCAGCCCCCCACACAGGGAAGGGAGGCTCCTGAATCACAAGTGCCGGGGTCCAGCTGTCAGCTCTGGGTGTAACTCGGCGGGTGCTTTGCTGACACGTGAGCGACTGTTGGGCTTTGCAGAGTCCCAGGCACAGAGCTACGTCTAAACCCCTTCTCTGAGGCCCCCTTTGTCTGTCTGATGGGCTATTCCCTG
Organism: Pelodiscus sinensis; assembly: GCF_049634645.1. Lineage (NCBI taxonomy): Eukaryota > Metazoa > Chordata > Testudines > Trionychidae > Pelodiscus > Pelodiscus sinensis. Next base: position 3,399,476 of record NC_134742.1, read on the forward strand.
TGTATTGTGTGGAGTTGACGTTCTTTTCCCTCTCTCCTCCAGGATATCAGAAACACCTTGAGCAGGTACGTGGCTCTCACTCTCCCAGCACTGTGCGGTGTAAGGGGATGAGCTAGGAGCTGATGTTAGCACCATGTTCCCCAGGGCTCCACGGCCAAATGTGGAGGGGGGGGAAGGTCATAGGCTGTACGCAAATTTCTCTGATAAACTTCAGTTTGAGGTTCTCACATTGTGCAGAGACTCTGGAATTCTCCATTCAGTGACCTCAAGTGTTTCCTAGGATATGTCTACACTACAGTACTATTTCTAATTAACTTAATTTGAAATAGTTAATTCAAATTAAACTAATCTGAATTAACACATCTACACACAAAAACTATTTTGAAATAGCATTTTGCTATTTCAAAATAGTGCGTCCACTCTGAGTGGACCCTGAACCGAAGTTAAGGCTGGCCAAAACCAGTGCCGGCAGCACATCAGGTTAGGACTTAGTGTATGGGGCCTCTGCCTGAGGCTAACTGAGCTCCGTGCTTAAAGGGACCTTACACCCACCCCGGACAGACAGTTCTCAGGATTCTCCACTTGCTTGTATACCTCGATGAGGGACAGAAAAGCAGTCCTGTCTTGGAGTGCCCTGAGTGCCCGCACTCGGGACACCACAGCACTCGGCCACATGGAGCCAGACGCTGGTGCGTCTCATGGGGTCGTTGACATCAGCCCGGCTGCCCTTGCTGCAGGCTGTCATCAGGGGGTTCTATCGGGGGGCTGTCAGGATCCAGATGGCCCTGCAGGAGAGCGTCCACCCGGAGGAGCCCTCAGAGCCTCCCCGGTCCTCCCCACCGGGGGCTCGTGCCCCATTCCTCCCTCACGTCCAAAATTGACATACATTCAAAAATAGAAAATGGGTTAATTGAACAAAACTGGGGGCGGGGTAGGAATGAACCTCTGGGGAGACTGGGAAAAGGAGGTGGGAGAGGGGAAGAGAGAGGGTGGGAGAGCGGAGGAGGAAACCTGGGAGGAGAGAGCTGGAAGGGGGAAGCAAGGGGAAGAAGGGGGAGGGGAAGCTCAGGGCTCGGGGTTGGAGGTCTCGCCGGACCAACTTGATTTTCATGCAAATCTGCTCCTGGATTTGCATGTGGCCTTTGGTGGCCAGGCTGGCAGCTATCCTGCCATAGATGGCCACGTTCCTTCATCTAGTGAGGAGATCATGGACGTTGGGGACATCCCCCCCCAAACTTGAATAAGGTCCATGATCTCCACCCTGGACCAGGAAAGTACCTGCCTTCTCCAACCCCTGTCAGGTTCCTGGGAGCTGGCAGACTGCTCCTGGGAAGCGGTGGAGGGCTGGCTGCCAGTGGCTTGCTGGCTCATGTTTTGGGGGCTCTGGGTCAAAGGCCCCGGTGGCCACTGCTGGCAGGCTTGGAGCTAGCATAGGCGCTATGGCCAGAGTCTACCCCATTAATTGCTCTGGGTCTGGGAGAAAGGAGAGTAAGTTTTCCTGGCTGTACCCAAAGTGGTCACCAGGGCTCCCTGGGAAGGGATGGATGCTCCCTACTTCAAATTAAGGCTACGTCTACACTGGCCCCTCTTCCGTAAGGGGCATGTAAATTTCAAGAGTCGTCGTAGGGAAATCCGCGGGGGATTTAAATATCCCCCGCGGCATTTAAATAAAAATGGCCGCCGCTTTTTTCCGGCTTTTAAAAAAGCCGGAAAAGAGCGTCTAGACTGGCCCCGATCCTCCGGAAAAAGCGCCCTTTTCCAGAGGGTCTTATTCTTACTTCGAAGTAAGAATAAGACCCTCCGGAAAAGGGCGCTTTTTCCGGAGGATCGGGGCCAGTCTAGACGCTCTTTTCCGGCTTTTTTAAAAGCCGGAAAAAAGCGGCGGCCATTTTTATTTAAATGCCGCGGGGGATATTTAAATCCCCCGCGGATTTCCCTACGACGACTCTTGAAATTTACATGCCCCTTACGGAAGAGGGGCCAGTGTAGACGTAGCCTAAGTGTCTACACAGGACTTAATTCAAAATAGCTATTTCGAATTTGGCGTTACTCCTCATGGAATGAGGTTTACCAAATTCAAATTAAGTGCTCCGCTATTTTGAATTAATTTTGAAATAGCGGTTTGCATGTATAGACGCTATTAAAGTTAATTCAGAATAACGGCTGTTATTTCAAATTGTCTTTGCAGTGTAGACATACCCCTAAAGCTGCCACCTCCCTGGGGACTGGCTGCCCCAGGACTGAGGGGCGGGACATGGGCCTGTCCCTGCTGGGCGCTGGGCACCATTCAGCCCAGGGCAGCAGGGATCCAGGGGCTTTCCCACCTAAGGACTGTTTGGAGACCTGTGTAGTGGGGGAGGGGGAGCTGGTGTCTCAGTCTAGTCCAAGGGCTGGGCAGGGGATTGGGGGGCCAAAGGAGGTTAATGACTGAGGTTTCAGGATCTGGGTTCCGACTGGGCCCTGCTCATCTCAGGTGGCTCCTGGCTGGCGGGGCAGTGGGGTAAGGCAGGTTCACCCCGTCCTGGCCCTGCACCACTCCCAAAAGCAGCCAGAGAGCTTGCTGTATCCCTAGCCCTGTTGTGCCCTTCCTCTGCTCTGTGGAGACAGGATACAGGGAGGGAGGGGGCATCTTGACAGCAGCAGCCTCCTCTCCCTGCCCTGCCCAGAAAGCAGGATGCCCCCCACCCACAGGGAAACCTCTCCGAGGCAAAGGGCAGGAGATGCCCAGCAGTGGGGGGAGGGGCAGCTGAAATGCTGGGCTCAATGGCCTCTTGGTTCAACCAGTCAGGATCCCCTGTCAGAGGCTCCAGGATCTACCAGCAAATCCCATCAACTGCTCGGTGATCACTGGTCCAGTCCCCAGCGGACAGATTCTACAGCCCTGCCCCCGGGAACCTCCCATCCCTCAGTGCCTGGAGGCCCAGGAGTGAGTTGGCCGTGGAAACTCAATTCCCCTTTGTCCCCAGAGCTGGTCTCCCCAGGCCGGATGTGAGGAACATTCCTGAGTCCCTGCGGGGAAGGTCGCCCGGCCGAGGGCTGCGCTGCCCCTGCTCTCAGGCTGGGAGAACTAGAGAAATTCGAACTCCAGCCCCATCGGGGCAGCAACTCACTGGCCAGAGGGTGAGAACTGAGTCACTCAGTGCAGGGTCACCAGGGGACGTTGTGTCTCCCCAGGTGTGAGGAGGGGCAGGCCCAGCAGCCAGAGGAGATGGTTCCTGCACTGGAGAAGCGAGTCCGGGATTTCTCCCAGAAAGTTATTGCGCTGTCGGAGAGTCTGAGGGAGTTCAGAGGTACCTAGGAGGGACCAAACAGGGCGCATGGCACAGAGTGGGGGTGCGGGACATTCAGGTTCATTCGTTTAATCCCCTGTTTGTTCAGAAACCTTTGCAATGACACTGACTGAAAGTGAGAAATGACAGAGAAACAAATTCTGCCCCATTCTCTTCTCCTGGGGCATGGGGTGGGGGTGGGGGAGGATGATGCATTTCTCCTGTGGTGCTCTGACCTCCCCTTCCCATGTCTGACATGTTCTGCTGTCACGGGGTGTGGGGGAGTCACTGGGCCCTCCCCACCCCCAATCCACAGCCAGATGTGACTCTCACCAGCGAGTAGAACAGAAGGTTTATTCACAGACGGGCACAGGGCAATGCGGGATCCTTGTTACAGAACCAGGAGCAGGCAGGACCATTCCTCCTGGGGAGAAGGGTCCCGGGGCCTTCTCCTGCTTCCTCCTCTAAGCCCCTTCTCCCATCTTAACCCAGCCTGAGACCGACCCTTCCCCAGGCCCTAGGCCCCCACTAGCAGTTGGCCCCATCTGCCCTTTGTGTCCTTCTGGGGCAGAAGTTATCTCCTCTTGTCTGGCCCTCAAGTGTGAGAAGCTGAATACAAGTCTTCAGCCAGCCATCCCTCCCCTCCCTTCCCCCAGGCAGTGTTGCAGCGTGCAGGGAAACTGAGGCACCACAGTGTCGCCACAGGAGGGCACAGGCAGTAGGAATCCCATAGAGAACAACAAAGCAAAGAGCGTGACTGTAAAACAGACTGGACACGATGAGGTCAGGAGTGACTAGAATCCCCACGGCAACACACAGGCCCAGGCAGGTTGGACCCGGATTAGTTCTGTCCAATCACCTTTGTGTTAGGAGCAGTAAGTGCCTCGTGTGACTCCCACGCCGCACACACAGGAGCTTTCAATTGTCAGGCTTTTGCTGTGCAAGCAATTTTCAGGTTATTCTCTTTTCTGATGTGCACAGGTCACTTCTCCACAGTGGGTCTCTGGACGTCGCTAACTGCTCCTGGACCGGTCACTTTGGGTGTCAGTCTGCAAGTGCCTTGTGTGGGCAACACAGCTGTGTCCTTCAGAACAACTCAGGAACACGGCACTTTAAGAGCAAGGTCACTGTGGGAAACATTTCCCGTATGGCCAGCACACGGCTCACCAGGCCCAAGCCCAGCCACTCAACGTAAATGCTCAGTTTTTCTACAGTTATGAATAAAAAAGGCCCCTGGTGCCAGTTCTCAGCCCTTCCCGTACTGGCTAGTGCCAAGCAGACACAGCGGAGAAGGGGCAGGACCCAGGCATCAGGGAGGCTCAGATCAATTCCCGACTTACCAAAGGCCACAACACTCAGGCTCAGATTTACCAAAATCCCTTCGCTTGGGCCCCTGCGTCTGTCCCAGACAGAGGGCTGCAGGGCGGGTGTCCCAGGGCGGTGCAGCCCCCCTAGATGCAGGTTGGCTCTGTGGGAGCTGCAGGGGCCCAGCCGCCCTGAGAACCAGGGATGCAAACCTCGTGTCTAACCCGTTATCTGACTAGATGGGTCTGGCTGGCGATTGCCCCATCCCCGGTGGAGCAGTCCCCGACCTGCGGGGCTCTCACCACCAGCCCTGGGCGGGGGCTGCTGCCGGCTCCCTGCTCCCATCGGAGAGCCCCGTCCCCCGCGGGCCCAGGAGCAGCCCCCTTCCCGTGGCCAGCACGGAGCCTCTCCACCTCCACTGGGTACCGGTGAACCAGCCCCAGTGAGCATGGCCCAGCCAGGGTGCTGCCTCCTGGTTAGCCCCTTAACCTGGCACATCCCTGCTGAGAGCCAGGCCCTTGGCCAAAGGGCAGCACCCGACATCTGAACCCTCAGTCCCAGGATGTTTGTCTGAGCTGGGCCCAGCCCCTCCCTGAGCTCTGGTCCCGCCTGGCCACCCGTCTGGGCCAAGAGGCTGCAGGGAACTACAAAGCCCCCCCCCTCCCCACGGCGAGGGGTCCCTCCAGCACAGGGGCCTCTGGTGCCTCCTCCCAGCAGCTGCAGGCCAAAGGCCTGTGCCCAAGAGGGCTGGGAATGGTGTGGGACTGCAGAGGTGGGGGAAGGAGGGACAGGGGTGTGTCCCAGGGAGGGATGGGGGTGGAACAGAAATGGGGGGGGAAGGGATTTCATTCTGCAAACCTGCAATCTCACCTCTTTTATCCTTCTCCCTCCAGTCACTCTGCCGGCTGCACTAGTGGCACAAAGAGGATACAGCCCAGGTGAGCTGCCTCAGACCCCCTCAGAGCCAGGCCTGCTGGCCACTGCCGGGCACAGTGTGGTGCCTCAGGACAGGCAGGAACGGGGCAGGCTGCTTAGCACCACTGGCCGGGCCCCAGCCAAACTACCCCCTGCCCCAAACCCTGAGTTTCCTCTAGGCCAGGGGCCACCTCCTGCTCCCCCTTTCTTAACCAAGCCCCCCACAGCCCAACCCTCAGCCCAGAGTCCCTCCCCAAAACTGGAGCCCCCTCTTACATCCCAAACCCTCATCCCCAGGGCTATCCCAGAGCCCTCAGCCTCTCCAGCACCCAACTCCCCGCCTGAGTGTGCAGCCCCCTCCGGTATCCAACACCCTCGGCCTCCCCCCAGCCTGGAGCCCTGGGTCTGAGCGTAAGAACAGACACTTGTGAAAAGGGAAGAGGAACCAAGCAATAACTTGGGGAAACGCCACAGCCCCATTGCACAGATCAGCGGGGGGAGACGTGTCACAGCGGGAATCACAAACCCTGCCCAGAGGCAGCTGGGACCCAGGGACATTTCAATGGGGAGGGGCCCAGCCGAGGGCAGGGCCTGGATTCAGCCAGCCCTGACCAGGCAGTTTCCATCCCGTCCCTCTGGGGTCTCCGGCCCAGAGTCGCTTGTCCCTGGCCCGCGGAGAGGGGGGCAGATTCCCAGTGTCAGGGCCCCTCTGACCCCTTCTCTCTGCCACGGCCCCTCTCTGCCGGGGAGTGAGCTGCCCCTTGGGCTGGGCCGAGACCTCAGGGCTGCTCCCCACTCAGAGCCGGGCGCCCCTGGAGGCAGGAGAGTCCCTGAGTCACTGCCCAGCTGGGGCAGATTCTGTCCTTGACGCCATCGACCCCCCCCAGAGCGGAGCTCTGCCCCTCACGCTCTGATTCTCCCCCCAGCCAACGTGACTCTGGATCCAGACACGGAGAGTCCCGACCTCATCCTGTCGGAGGATGGGAAACGTGTGAGATTTGAATACTCGCATCTTAACACCCCGGAGATGTCCTATCTGCGGTTACTGCCCTACACCCCGGAGAGATTTGACTCTGTGCCCTGTGTGCTGGGCCGTGAGGGCTTCACCTCGGGCAGACATTGCTGGGAGGTGCAGGTGGGGGATGGGCAATGGGCTGTGGGGGTGGCCAGAGAGTCTGTGAGCAGGAAGGGATGGATCAGCCTGAGCCCCAAGAACGGGATCTGGGCTGTGCAGCAAAGAGGGGATGTGTTCTGGGCTCTCACTGACTTTGTGATCCCCCTGCCTCTGAGGCCCCCCAGCAGGATCCAGGTTTGCCTGGACTGTGACCGGGGGCAGGTGACATTTATCGATGCTAGTTCCAAGGCCCCGATCTTCACTTTCCCACCAGGCTCCCTCCCCAGGGAGAGAATCCGACCCTGGCTGGGGGTGTGGAGCATAAACACCCAGCTCCGACTGTCTCCCTGACACCAGCCCCTCTGGCCTCACACACCCCAGTCTGTGTGACCCTGGAGGACTCCCCTGTACCCCGCCCCTGGCTCCTCCTCTCTGTGATCCCTGAAACCTCCTCCCACTGCCTCACAGATTCGGAGAAGGAAGAAATGAACTGCAGCCCCAGGGAGCAGACAGGCCCTGAAGGGCAGAGCCGGGGGATGGGCATGGACAGAACTAACAGCTGGGTTGGGGACAGACAAAATTTCAGATGAGGTCACACAAATCAACCAACCCAATGGCTCTACCCCTCACTACTCCCCTGGCTGCCTTGGGGAGTCTGGGGGCCAGCTGGGCTCAGAAAAGCAGCTGGCCCCCAGCTCCTGAAGCTGCTGCCTGCTGGGAACGTTGCTCTCCCCTGCAGAGCTGGAGACAAGGAGCGAGCTCCAGGCGGGGGCTGGGCTATTGCAACGCTGAACGGTGCTGCCTGGAATTGTAGCTGCCCAGAAAATCCCTGGCACGACGCTGTGAGCCCCCAAGCCTGAGTTACGGGGGATGGGAGTGTCTGGGACAAGCCAGCCGGTCAGGCAGGGAACCGGAGGCGCTCAGCAGAGAAAATCAGAGCAGCCAGACTGGGTCAGACAAATGGTCCATCCAGCCCAGTGTCCTGCCAGCTGATTTTCCGGAATAACTGGCCAGTGTAGACACAGCCTGAGGGTTACAGGAATTGGAGTAAGAAGTTCTCCAGTTTGGCAATATTTTGACATTTTCGAAATAACTGCCTGCTGTGTAGACACAGACTAAGGATATGTCTACACTACAGCACTAATTCGAACTAACTTAATTCGAATTAGTTAATTCAAACTAAGGTAATTCGAACTAGTGCATCTAGACCTAAACACTAGTTCGAATTAGCATTTTGCTAATTCGAGCTAGCATGTCCACATTGAGTGGACCTTGAACCGAGATTAAGGCTGGCCGGAAGCAGTGCCGGCAGGGCATCAGATTAGGACTTAGAGCATGGAGCTGCTGCCTCAGGCTAGCCGAGGGCTGTGCTTAAAGGGACCCGACCCCCACCCCGGACAGACAGTTCTCAGGGGTTCCCCGCTTGCAAAGCAGTCCTGGCTTGGAGTGCCCTGAATGCCCACACTCGGCACATCACAGTACTCGGCCATCAGCCCGGCTGCACTTGCCGCAGGCTGCCATCCGGGGGGTGGTGGTCAGTCGGGGGGCTGCAGGAGAGCTTCCACCCCGAGGAACCCGCAGAGCCACCCCAGTCCTCCCCATTGGGGGCTTGTACCACATTCCTCCCTCACCTCCTTCCACTTACCCTTCCCTAGCCCCCCTTCCTGATGTACAAAATAAAGGACACGTGTGTTCAAAACCAGAAACTCTCTTTATTGAACAAAACTCAGGGAGACTGGGAAAAGGAGGTGGGAGAGGGGAAGAGAGAGGGTGGGAGAAGGCAGGGCAACTAAAATGATCAGGGGTTTGGAACAGGTCCCATATGAAGGGAGGCTACAGAGACTGGGACTTTTCAGTTTAGAAAAGAGGAGATGGAGGGGGGACAGGATAGAGGTCTCTAAAAGCAGGAGTTGGGTGGAGAGGGTGCATACAGAAAAGTTCTTCATTAGTTCCCATAATAGAAGGACCAGAGGACACCAAAGGAAAGGAATGGGTAGCAGGCTTCAAACTAACATCAGAAAGTTCTTCTTCACAAAGCAAAGAGTCAGCCTGTGGAACTCCTTGCTGCAGGAGGCTGTGAAGGCTAGACCTAGAACAGAGTTTACAGAGAAGTGAGATCAAGTCATGGAGGTTGGGTCCATGGAGTGGTATTAGCCAGGGGGTAGGAGTGGTGTCGCTGCCCAAAGTTTGTGGAAGGCTGGAGAGGGATGGCATGAGACAAATGGCTTGGTCACTGTCTTCAGTCCATTCCCTCTAGGGTCCCTAGAGTTGGCCACTGTCGGCAGACAGGCTACTGGGCTAGATGGACTTTTGGTCTGACCCAGGATGGCCATTGTAAGCTCAGGGCTCAGGGTCGGGGGTCTCAGTGGACCCCCTTGATTCTCTTGCACACCTGCTCCTGGGTGGCCAGGCTGGCAGCTCTCCTGCCCTAGACGGCCACTTTCCTGTGCCTAGTGCGGAGGTCCACGATGACTGCACTAGCCCAGGCGGGTGCCCACCTCTTGCGGTCCCGGGCAAGCTCCCGGGAGCCGCCAGCCTGGTCCCGGGAAGAGGGGGAGGGCTGGGGGGCATGGGGTGGGTGGCTCGATCCGTGCCAGGTGCAGGGTCTGCCGGCTGGGTGCTGGCAGGCTTGCACCTGGCACGGGCACCGTAGCCAGCCCGTGCCCCTTTAAGAAGTCCGGGGCCGGGAGGGGGGCAGACGAGTTTCCCTGGTGTTGGCCAGAGTGGCCACCAGGGAAAGCTGGGGAGGGCTAGCCTCCCACTAGTTCGAATTAAGGGGCTACACACCCCTTAATTCGAACTAGCTAGTTCTAACTAGGCTTAACCCTCGTAAAATGAGGTTTTCCTAGTTAGAACTAAGCGCTCCGCTAGTTCGATTTAAATTCGAACTAGCGGAGCGCTAGTGTAGCGCCTATGAAAGTTAGTTTGAACTAACGTCCGTTAGTTCGAACTAACATTGTAGTGTAGACATACCCTCAGGGAATTTGTTTGGGGATTTTATTACCTGCTGCATATTAAACCTTTGGAGGGATTTACCACCTTCTCCCACTTGTGAATCCTGTGCGCTGTACTGGACCCAGTCAGCCCCACTGCTAAACCACTGCAGAGAAGAATTTTGTGGTCAAAAGTCATCAAGGGCCGAAACAAAGTGCATGTACCAACAGGACACTGCAATATTTAAATGGATAACAATCTACATCTACTCCTTAACCCAATTTAGCAGCTTAATTCTTAATTCAGTTTAACACACTCACACACACTCACCCTCTGGGGCTGGCCAGACCCCAGGGAATGTTGGTTAATTTGGTTGAGGTGGAAGTCCAATGTGCACATCCCCCCAATATGCCGAATCGATGGAGTCCAGCTTGTGGGGGGAAATGGTGTGGTACATATCCCCTCGGCAGGGGCCAGGCTAGTGGGATGCCATCCACTGGCTGCACACAGTCCAGGTGGGGTGATGTCTATTAGGGTATGTCTACACTACCCTCCTAGTTCGAACTAGCGGGGTAATGTATGCATACCGAACTTGACAGTGCGAACTAGCTAGCTATTCTGCACTATCTGTACGCCTCGTGGAACGGAATAGCTATCAAGTGTGCGCCGCATGTAGCCGCGCGGCACGGGGTTCGAACGAGCCGGCTTTTAAAAATGGAGCCGGCCGGCTTCATGGAAATGAAGCCCGGAAATTCAAATCCCGGACTTGATTTGCACGTTCGGTATGCATACATTACCCCCCTAGTTCGAACTAGGAGGGTAGTGTAGACATACCCTTAGTGACACCCCCTTCTTACTGGTGTGCCCTCGACTGATCCAGAAATATCCGGTTTTTGCACCACTTGCCTCACCACTAGTGAGAAACAATGGTCTGTCCTTAGTTAGACTCTTCTCTTGTTACTTTTCTTATCTGGCAATGCTGGAAACGCTGCCTCAGCCACATACACAGAGTTCTTTTATTTCTCACGGTCCTTCTTCTTAAAGTTGTAAACACGTCCATGATCCTCCAGGGGTTTTGTCCAGAACAAACAAGTCCATAATTCTCTGGGGCGCTTGCCTGGACCTCAGCATGGCCTCTCTTCAGCTCACTTACTGTTGATTCACTCATGCACTCGTGCTAACCATTCACACTACCCATGATTCATGACACAGGTGACAGAGGAAGGCTGGTTCAGTGGTTAGAGAACTGAGCTGGGTTCAGCTCCCTGCTCTGGCCTGGTTCCTGGAACACTCGGGGTAAGTCACTGGGCTGGGATTCCCAACCCAACTCCCCTTAAGGTCAGTCAGTGTCAGGCACCTACACAGCTCTGTGAATCCCATAGTCGCTTCGTGCTTTGGTTCCCCCCACCTGTAGCACGGGGCTAATAGCCCTGCCCTGCCTCACAGGCAGGTGAGAGGGTCAATACAGCGATGCCCAGGAGGTGATCACTATGGTAGTGGGAGCCAAGGCAGCACCCTGAGCCTGGTCCGCACCAGGAAGTGTTGTTGGGGCAGTGGAAACCCCCCAGTGTGGACACAGCTCTAGCCCTGTGTAAGTGATTCTCCTCCCCTGGCACCACTGATGATGTCCGAGTGAAATAATCCCATTGGCACTGGACAAAGCAGCCGCAGCATTTACCTGGCACCCACCACCTGACACGGACAGAGATGAAAACTGGCTGAGGAGTTGGGGGGGACAGTAGATCACTGCTCCTGCACCTGAAGCATCACAGCCCGTTAAACAGCTTCTCAGCTACTAAACACATCGCCCCAGTGTGTAAACTTGGCTTTCCTGGGGCAGGCAGGAGGAGACCCAGCTGGGAAAAAAACGGCCTTTATTCAACATGAAATTCTTCCCGGAACCAGCTTTGAATTTCTGCTTTTCTAGGTGTTGTTGGAATCACCTTCTGCCTCCTGAGCCCTGTGACTGGAACTGGAGCATTTACTTCTCGCATTGGCCCCCTGCACACTGTGTGGCCATTTGTCATCTTTTTCTCATGCATCCTGTGAACTTTGTCATTTGCTTTTCAGCCCCAGCTCCCAGAGTCAAGGGATTCAATGAGCCTCTCAGTTTCGTTATCAGTTCTCTCCAACCTTTATTCACCCAAGATCCCTTCTTCTATGTCAGGGCAAGCCAAGATCTACCCCAAGCACCCATCACCTTTCCCAAGCACCCATCCATTCCCTGAGGCCCCATCCTCTCCATTCCCCTCCTCTCCATCACTTGCTGTCCCCGGCCCTTACGCACTCTCCCTGGGTTGAGACAGGAGGTGCAGGCTCTGAGGTGGGAATGGGGGATTTGGGTGTGGGAAGGGATGAGAGATGTAAACTCTGGGGGGGAATTCAGGTGCAGCAGGAGTTTGAGAACGGACAGATGTCTCAGGAAGGGGTGTGACATACTGGACCGGCCTGGGCACAGTTGAAGGTGTCCACTCAGGGCAAATTCCTCAACTTTGGGGCTCTTTACAGACCCCAGACTGGAGACCTTCCCAAACAGGCTGCAAATCAGTCCCACAGAGCGCTTCAGCTGCTTGCCTGAAGCCTCACGAGCAAAACCCCTCCAACACCCCCGCAATATCCATGCCCCAGATGGCCCTGGGCCTCATATTCAGGTGAGTGGTATTAGAACCCAATTTCACCTACCCCGAACAAGTTCTGTCCGGTTCCAAGAAACCAGCCACAGATCGACGGTCAATTTACCTTCTGGACCTTACCCACAAATCACACTGAGCCAATCCTTTAGCATCTAACATCTAAAGGTTTATTGCTACCAGAAAGAAAAGCATGAGAGTAAGGGTGCTAAAGTATCATACGCTACATGCATTGCATCTCCCAGCTCTCAATGCAGGCTCTAGCAGAGTTGTTATAGCTGCTGGCTTGGAAGTCCTTGTTGTACATCCTAGGTTAAGACGGGTCCTCAGTTCTTTCCAGTTCTTCGATCCCTGCACTGCTGCCTCTGGGATGAAGTGCTGAGCTGAGTACCAAAATGGAGTCCACCACATGGCCTCTTTATACATCCTTCCTGGTCTCTTCTTGGCTGCAACAGGTCACCTGGCCAGTGGCCTATCACTGTGTTCCCTGCTGGCAGCCCTTAGGTGTTGGTCACCATTCCCGAGCCGTGTCCTTGGCCCATTGAGTGCTATTGTCCCACAGGGCCTCACTAATCAGCATGTCCATAGGCCGGGCCCTGCCCAATGCTCAACCACATTCAGAGAGACTTCCAGTCTCCATACAGATTACAGATTCCTAACTAAACACACAGGCTACGTCTACACTGGCACTCTTTTCTGGAACAGGGATGCAGATTAGACAAGTCGGAATTGCAAATGCAGCGGGGATTTAAATTTTCCCCGCTCCATTTGCATGAACATGGCTGCCGCTTTTTTCCGGCTCGAGGCTTTGCCAGAAAAAAGCGCCAGTCTAGACAGGGATCTTTCGGAAAATAAAGCCTTTTCCGAAAGGTCCTTTATTCCTCTTAAAATCAGGAATAAGGGACCTTTCGGAAAAGGCTTTATTTTCCGAAAGATCCCCGTCTCGACTGGCGCTTTTTTCTGGCAAAGCCCTGAGCCAGAAAAAAGCGGCAGCCATGTTCTTGCAAATGGAACGGGGGAGATTTAAATCCCCGCTTCATTTGCAATTCCGACTTGTCTCATCTGTATCCCTTTTCCGGAAAAGGGGTCCAGTGTAGACACAGCCACAGACATTATACAGATATCTGAAGAGCAGATACAGAATCAGAAGAAAGCAAGCTTTTGTTTGCCCTCTCATATGGCCCCCTTTGTACCACTTTTGGGGCGAACACCCCCCCATGGGTGCAACAGTGACCCGGCTGCTCCCCTCAAAATCCAATAACGTGACACTTCTGAGGTGCGACTGTGCAGCCGGCTGACTTCCTAGGAGGAACAGGCATTGAGTGGGGGGAGCACAGGGAATGGTTCAAACATCCCAAGGGGTGGCCAGAGGCAGGACACTCACCCTGCAGCGTGGGGGGAGGGGGTGGCCGTGACATCACACAGGCCTTTTGCAGGCCCTCCCCATATTAGGCAAAGATGGTGGGGAGGTGGTGACCTCACTGAGAGATGCTGACATCAGCCAGGCACAGGAGGGGGCAAGGCCGTGATGACCTCGCAGACCCCTGTGGCATTTGCTAAGGCAAGTCTCTGTCTCGCGATGTCTCTCTGAGGACTCAGAGCTTCCTGGTTCCTGCATGTGAGCGCCTGGAGGAACCTCTGTCGAGCTTCCTCCTCCTTCTCCTGATTTCCCTACAGCTCAGACATCCCTGTGGAGAAGGTAAGAGCCTCCGAGGGGGTTGGAACTGCTCAGTCTGATCCACCTGGTCCCGGCTGGATTCTAGGCACGGAACACTGGGTGAAAGGGTCGGAATTTTATTCCCCACCTGGGGCTTTGTGCCTTAGAACCACTGGGGCCGTGGGGGTTTCTCCTGTTTGGTTTCTCTTTCCCTCCGTCCCGCCCGCATTTCTGTTCTTTTCTTCCCTCTTTTGTCCTCTTCTGCTCCTCACCTCACATCAAGAGCTGGTCTCCTGGGAGGTCAAACCAAAATGGAGGGGCAGAAATAGTGTTCTGACAGGGATCGCCCCCGTGATGTGGGCCATGCTTTGGGCTCTTTGGTGAGAACGTTCCACTGCCCTCCCTCAGTCTCTCCCCTGATAGGCAGGACAGGGGCATTGACGGGGAGGAGTCTCAGGTCCTTGTCCTTATGCAAGTCTGAGCCAGTACATCAGACCCAAGGAGATGTTTCACTAAGGTTGGTGGTTCTCTGTGTTCACTGTCTTGGGCCCAGACCCACTTCTCAGATCATATTCTGGAAGACAGTTGGCATTACCATATACACCAAAGGAATAGAATGAAAAAAGTGAACACATTATTAACCTGACAAATTAGATTAAGTACAGAAGGTGGGGTGAGGGAGAGGAAGGGAGGGAATAGCTGTTAATGAATGGCTAATCAGGGGCTGATGGGTGGGGAGCTATCATTGTAATGGGCAAGGGAATTAGCATCTTTGTATCTTTGGCACATCTCTTATTTTGAGTTCAGGGAGCTGTGTAGACACACCCTAAGGTGCTACAGGACAAGTCCTTGTCTTTTAAAGTTACAGACTCGCAGGGCTGCCCCTCTGAAACTAGTTCTGTGACATTCTTTGGAAGCCCTTCCCACTCTGCTGTTGTTAAATGGGGGGGAGGGAGATGCTCTCTTATAACCTCAGCCCCTGATTTCCCCTCCCCTCCCCTCCCCTTCCCTCCTCCTGCCAGGGCAGAGCAGGGCAAGGGCCCGGCCGGCCACAGGGATGGAGTCAGCTCCCTGCTGGGCACGGGGCTGTCCCTGCCTCCTGAGAGGAGATGCCCAGGCCCAGGCCCTGAGGAGCCAGCTGCACTACAGGGGTAGGACCAGGCTATGGGGAGCATCCCTGAGTCATGGGCTCTAGCTGCTCCTTATTGAGTGAGTCTGAGTCTAGGCTGCAAGTTTTTGCAGCAGAGAGTATGCTAATGACTCATTAGCATGAGTTGTGATGTCATTAGCATATTTTGTGCTTTTTTGCACAAGGGGTTTTTGCGCAAAAAGGAACAGCGTCGCCACTTCCGTTTTTCGCCATAAAGCCCTTTTGCACCAGATCCGGAGAGGCATAAGGATCTTGTACAAAAAGGAGGTTTTGAGCAAAACAGAAACGACTACACTGCTTCTTTTTGTGCAAAAACCCCCTTGCGTGAAAAACATCAGTCCCTCATTAGCATACTCTCTGCTGCAAAAACCTCTCAGCGTAGACAAGCCCGAGAGCAGTAAAACCAGCAGCTAAAGAAGAACAGAAGCAGCAGCAGAAGGCGGCGGAGCAGCAGAAGTAGCATCAGCAGAAGAATCAAAAGAGGAAGAAGCAGAAGAAGTAACAGCAACAGAAGATACAGCAGAAAGAGGAGCAACAGGAAAAGAAGCTGCAGTAGCACAAACAAAAGAAAAAGAAGCATGAAAAAAGTAGGGGCAGAAGAAGTAGTAGAAAAAGAATAGTAGAAGAAACAGGACGTAGTAGCAGAAGAAGAAAAATTAAAAGAAGCAGCAGTGGCACAAGAAGAAAAGTAGCAGCAGCAGGAGAAAAAGCAGAAGAAGGAGGAACAGAAAAAGCATCAGTAGCAGAAGAATCAGTAGCAGATTAAAAGGAAGCAGAAACAGGAAAGAAACAGCCGCAGAATCCGCAGCAGCAGAAGAAGAGACAGCAGCAGATTGAAGCAAAAGTGGCAGCAGCAGTAGCAAGACTAGAAGAAGCAACAAAAAAGGATGGAGGAGCAGAAGCAGATGAAGCATCAGGAGAAATAGAAGAAGAAGCAGTGGCAGCAACAGAAAAGCAGCAGCAGTAGAAGATGCAACGGAATAAGAAACAGAAGAACAAACAGAAGAAGCAGCCTGAAAAGAAGTTGGGGCAGGGAAAGTTGCAGGAACAGAAGCTGATAAATCAGCAGCAGCAGCAGCAGAAACTGTAGGAGAAGTAGCAGAAGAAATGTGGCAGGAGGAGAAGAAGAAATAGCAGAAGAAGGAGAAACAGCAGCACAGGAAAAGAGCAGAAGAAATAGGTGGTAGCAGCTACAGCAGTGGAAGAAACTCAGCAGAAGAAGCCGTGGCAGAAGAAGAAAACTAGCAGCAGAATAAGTAGTAGCAACAAAGGAAGGAGGAGCAAAAGCAGCAGAAGAAGAATCAACAAAAGAAACAACAGAAGAAACAGCAGCAGCAGAAGAAAAGAAACAACAGAAGAACAAGAAGCAGAAGCAGAAGAAGCAGACACAGTGGAAGAAGCAGCAGCAGAAGTAGCATGAGCATCAGAAGAAGAGCAGCAGCAGGAGAAGAAGAAGGCAGAGCAGCGGAAGGAGCAGAAGTAGCAGCAGCAGAAGAATCGAAAGAGGAAGAAGCAGAACGGCTGTGTCTAGACTGCATCCCTTTCTCATAAAAGGGATGCAAATTAGACATATCGCAATTGCAAATGAAGCAGGGATTTAAATCTCCTCCGCTTCATTAGCATAAAAATGGCTGCCGCTTTTTTCAGGCTCGTAGCTTTGCCGGAAAAAAGCGCTAGTCTAGATGCGGATCTTTCGGAAAATAAAGCCTTTTCTGAAAGATCCCTTATCCCTCTTAAAATAAGGGATAAGGGATCTTCTGGAAAAGGCTTTATTTTCCGAAAGATCCGTGTCTAGACTGGCGCTTTTTTCTGGCAAAGCTCCGAGGGAGAAGGGATCTTTCAGTGTCTTCTTTATGACTCGGCCGTGGCACAATCTAGTTATTTCACGGGGAGGGGCAGGTATCTCACAATATTGCAAGCCCCAGACCTCCCGCTACTCTGGGTCCCAGTCCAGGCTATTGGATTCTGCACCTGCTGCCTAACTCTCTTCTCCATTATTAAGAGCAAAGCAGCAGAGACAACACCAGCAGCTGCCCTTCATAGCTCAGCCGGCAGCGTGGAGAGCGGTAGTGGGGTCGCAGCAAGTTATCCTGACGTGGCTGGTTCGGCTTGAAGGAGAGTTTCTTTCCCCTCCCCGGCTGAAGCAGGGCAGGGGGAGGAAGGCAGGACATGCTGGGCCCTAGGGGGAGCAGCAGGGCAGGCAAGGTGCTTCCAGGGAGCTGCTGAAGGGCAGGAATTCTCAGCAGCCCAGGGGCACAGCTGTGATGCTGTAAAGAGCCCAGCCCTAGAGGGTCAGGGGAGAAAGAGCCCAGCCAAGCCCTGGGACTCAAGCAGGGACCTTTTGCTCTTCAGTCTAACATGGGCCCAACAGAGCTACCTCAGCAGGAGCTGCCCAGGTGCTTTGGTCACCACCTCAGATGAGCGGGGGGAGTCTCTCGGCCGTAGCACACCAGGAAGAAGCTGTTGCAAGGGGCCCTGTGAGGCAAGATGAGTTTTGCCTGCTTCCCTCAGCTTGACTCGCTTCCTGCCTCATTCCTGCCTGGGGTCACCGGACCTGGAGATCATGGGTTTAATTCCACCTGGAGTAAAGACCTGCATTTCCCCCTGTCTACGGCAAAGTAAAGTGACGATGGAAGTGTGGTGGGAGCTGCAAAGTGCCCAGTAAGTACCAGATGCCTAGATGGGCTGAGAGAACAGCTGGGTCTTGCTGAGTGGAGATTGGCCAGAAAAGGTCTCAGGCCCTGCAATGGGGTTCACTCCCCTGGGCAGCGCCACCTGCTGGATGCCTCAGGAATTGGTTTATTCCACAAGGATGCCCTCTTCTGATGGAGCCTTTCCTGTCATGGACCACCCTGTCTACAAATGGAGCAGAGTCTTATTTATGACTGGGCCGTGCCACAGTCGCCCACTGGGGCAATGTAAGGTACATCGCAAAGCCCAGCACCCCCAGCATTCTGGGTCCCAATCCAGAGCTATCGGATTCTGCTGCCTCTTCTAACTCCCTCCACCATTATTAAGGGCAAAGCAGCAGGGGTAACCCTTGGGGCTGCTTTCAGTAGCTCAGCTGGGAGAGCGGAGGACTGGAGTGGGAACTCAGGAAATTATTCTTGTCTGGCTTCCCTCTGTGTCTGTGCCCTCCTGAGGCAGGGCAAGAGAAGAAAGGCAGCTTTTGTCTGGGTGAGACGTGTTCCAGAAAAAGCAGAGAGCCCAGAACCCACAGCAGCCAGCTTAGCAAAAATCACAGCCCCCCACCTCTGTGAATTTCTGTTGTCACCTGCTGGTACCCAGCACGCATGGAGGAGAAGGGACAGAGCTAGGTCAAGGGAAGGTTCTGCCTCCTGCCTTCCTTCCCAGTAGCTTTCCAGTATGAACTAGCTGTGGGTGTTAGCGCTTCCCCCTGCCTGGCCGTGTGATGGGATGAGTTACCTGGGCAGGGGGTGTCTCTGTATGGAGGCCTGAGTGTATTGTGATGTCATGCGTGACAACAACAAAGAATGTGGCTGCAGCATTCTTGTCCTGCCTCCAGTCCAACTGGTTGGCAACGGCTGGTGCCCAAGGATCTGAGAGACGTGAACTGAGCCTCTGTCAAGAACCTCAGGAAGCCGCTGTCCCCGCGGGCGTGAGAGAGGATGAGTCTGTACAGAAGGTAATTCCCGGAGTCTTTCCCTGCCCCCGAGAGCCCACCTTGGAGATTGGTGCCTCCTCGGCCTAGGACGGGTGGGGGCAGAGGCTGCAACAGTCAGTTCCCAACACTCCGTTTTGATTTGACTCGGGGCATCTTCCCCTCTCCTTCTGCTTCAGCCTTTCCCATGCTCCTGAGGCAGATGGGGATGATTTTCCCTCCCTGCCGACCACTGGGGATGAATTTCCATGTTTCTTACTTAAAGGGAACGTAGCAAAACTTGAGTAGAATTTGTGTTTATTTCTCCATGGAGCTTATTCCTCTTGGAGGTGCCCCTAAGGCATCCCCTGCCTTCAGGGTGGGTAGAGAAATGTTTGGTGTCAAGTAATGATTGTCCAATATCGATGTGTTCAGACAACATCCAGCTCAGAATGTACAGAATTAGAATAACAAAGTGCTATTTTAATTACATTGAAAGTGGTACAGCTCCATAGCCAGTCCCAAGCTCTCATGTGGGTAGTTCTCTCAGAAATTCAAAACCCCATAGGAATTGTCCTCTACCCCCTCCAGCCTATAAAATATCTGTGTAAATTCCCTCTGACATTCCATTCCAGGTAACGGGTTGAAATAAACTGCTACCTCATTTTGTCACGAGTCTCGGTGTGTTTTCTTTGTAATTTTTTGGTGACTTCAGTTCTGATTCGATGTTCTAAATAGTGTGTAAAACTCTTCATTGAATGCTCACTGGTTCTTTTCCCCCTGCTAACAAAATCCAGATTTTGAAATACTTGACAGGAATTAAACACATTTGCAGCTGATACTCTGTCCTTGCAGTGCTTCAACCCCGTTACTTAACAATCTTTTATTCCTTTTACTGGGTTTGATGGGAACAGAGGGTTCCTCATTTTCAGCTTGGCCCCTATCTGTAGCCAGAGTCCCAACATTCTGAGCACAAAGCTGTGAGGTTTGAGAGAAGGCCCAGCTGAGAATCATAGAAAATAGATGGGACCAGTGATCCCTCTTAAGATTCTCCATCCACGAGTTTTGTCTTGTGCACCAAGAATGAGGTCGTGTGCGCTTGTTTGGATTTGTGCCACTGTGGCACCAGCAGTTACTAACAAATAACTTAGATATATTTAAAATGTTATGGAAGAAAGAATACTACAACAAGGGATCGTTGGCAAGGTGCCTGACTTTAAATGTTTGTTTACTATGAAATCAAATACGTTGTTTTCAGCAGCCATTTGGTATCTTACAGGTGTCTTGTTCCTCTGAGGCATAACACAAAACTGCTATTTCTTGGCATAGCAAACAAAATCTGTCATTTGTATTGACATATTAAATGAAAAATGTGTTACAGTTTATGCTTGAAATTAAAGATTATGTCTTTTGGCTTGATGCACATGAAAAAAACTTTCTACTGGCAAAAGTGTTAGAGAGTCTCTGTTGTTGTAACTTGTGAAACAAAAACTAAATCATTTGGTTTTAACAAAAAAAAATTACTTCATTTATTTGCTGTATGTAGAAGAGCACTAATCACAGTTCTTGTCTGTCTGTCACATGATTTTCAATTGGACCCTCATGAGCACGTGCCGACCGCCCCCACCAGCTCCTGCTGCAGCTCCTGCAGGCATGTGCATGTGTGTGTGTGTGTGTATATGTGTGTGTGTGAGAGAGAGAGAGAGAGAGAGAGAGCTCACTGTGAGTTCTGGGTGTGTGAGTGATACCACTGTGGCCTGCAGAGTGTGTGTGTGTGGGGGGGGGGCTGCCCTAGACTAACTGCCACTAACTGGCGCCCTAGGAGATCAATGCAGTAGGCGCCCCCCCCCCCCACCCCAAAGGCAGATATTGACTGAGGGTTTTGGTTCTGTGCTGGGGAGAGGGGGGCTGGGGATGGAGTTCTGTGGCTGGGGGCCTGGAGGTTGGGGTTGGGGGTTTGGGGATGGAGTTGGAGAGCTGGGGCTGGTGGCTGCAGGCCTGGGGATGGAGTTTGGGACCTGGGGGCTGGGGAGAAGGAACAGGGTGCCAGCCGGGGGACAGAGTCCCCTGCACTCGACTCCTCCCAAGATCCCACCGCCCCGAGAGAGAAACCCCCCATGTTCCTCCTCCCCCGGGACCGACCCCCCCGCATCCCTTCTCCCCTGGGGATGACCCTTTCTGCGGCACAGGGGAACCCCCCGCCCCCACGCATTCCTCCTCCTCCTCCACCCTTCCACGGCACAGGGGAAACACCCCGACCCCACCCGTGCACTCCCACTCCCAGGACTTTCCCCCTCCTGGCCGCAGGGAAGCCATGCTCCAGGTAAGGCACAGCAAAGGGAATGGGAAATGGAAGGGGCAGAGTTTAGAATTTGGCGCTCCATGCAACTTGGCACCCTAGGCACCTGCCTAGTATGCCTATAGGCACGGGCTGTGTGTGTGTATGTGTGAGTGAGTGAGTGAGAGAGAGAGATCATGGTGTCCTGCAATGTGTGTGTATGTCAGTATGCTTGTGAGATCACTGTGGCTTGTAGAGTATGTGTGTATGTGATCACTGTGTGTGTGTGACAGATATCGATCACTGTGAGGGGTGTGGGTGTGTGTGTAAGTGATCACCGAGGCACACTTAAGACCAAAATGACAAAAGTTTATGCAGAGATAGTTTGGATATTCTAGAGAAGACTAAAGCCAGGCTCACAGACAGCACTGGAAGTTTGAAATGTTGCCCGTGTATCCACTAGTTGTGACACTGCATTGCATTGTGTGACGTAGTGGGGGTACCTGGCTGGTTTCTATGCTGCTCGCTCTGGGGTAACCCCAACTGGCTGCCATGGGTACCACGACCCAGCAAAACAGGATGAGTCACTATGCAAACCAGTGGCCAGACACCCCCCATGGAGAGGAACAAAGGAAGGTGGAATGCTGCCCTGGCTGGGGGGCAGGGCTGGAAGGGAGTTAGTTAGTTGCTGGCTGTCTGGGAGCATGGAGGAGACAGCCTAGGGAAAGGGGCTGGAGTTTAGGGGCCCAGTCTCCCCCATCTCAAGGGGGTCTGAGGCATCCTAGCCCAGCTCTGTGACCAGATTACATCTGTGCTGTGCTGTATCCTGGAGAGGCAATAAACTTCCTCTATTCCACCGGCTGGTGCAGTCTGTTTGTGCCATTTTGGGGTGCAGGAGACGGGGGATCCCCAACGTGCCGTCACACATTGTCCTACATTCTGTCACCATAAAGTCCCCATTACCTGCAAATTTGTCATGAGCTTTGCTTCATTATGTCTCTGCAATGATTTATTTGTAACCCTTGTTCTGGTTTGCAATGAACTCCTTCTCCTCCTCTGTGGTCTTTCGGCTGATGATTTCACTTGACTACTGCCCCAAATTGTTCTGTATTTGTTAGCTCGCTTGCTAATGATTTCAATGCCAAATTCATCCCTGAATTGATGTGTGGAAAGTGAGGCAAAGCTGCCCATTCATTTAGTCCGTTCTCTGGAAACCTCTTATGCAGAGGCTTACACAGCAGGGAGATGAAACATAGAACTGGTTCACTGCTGAATGTTCATCGGTTGTGCTTGATTTGGTTCGATTTTTCACACTGTTGCTCCAAGAGACTGTTTTACCGAGATCCTGCCCTCTCATCCTGTGGATCTGAGCCCTTGCTAATTTTACAGCTTCACTTGTTGTTAAAGCTTCACTTCTGCCAGCATCTGGTCAGTTCTGCTAATTTGCGTGAGACATCATTTAATACAGCTGCAGTGACGTGGCAATTAGTGTCAGAGATCTTATTCAGGCAGCACTTTGTTAATGGGTCATTATTTTCTCAGATTTCTTGTTCCAAATATTTAAGAAGGGGCTCATAATTACACAGCAAAATGTCTAGATAGCCACCGTACTTCAGTTAGAGGTTTCAACGATACAGTCTCATTTTCTGTGACATTTGCTCTTTCCTCAAATTGTCCTCCTTGGACTGAGGAGCTGCAAAAGACCCTATAAACGGTCTTAAAAAGGGTCTCTCCTTTCTTCAGCATTGGCACTTGGTTCCACGCATCCGCTAAACCCAGGTCTTCTCGATGTGCCACGCAGGGTTGTGCTGTTAAATATGGGATGCCCTGCTTGAGTTGTGTGGCAACACCATTGTTTTTCCCTAGTATGACTGAAGTGAACATCACTGTTTCATCACATCCCATTTATTCAGACTGTCAGAGGCTTAGACAGCAGCTGTAACAGCTTGTGCATTACAAGCAGATCATTGACTAATTCCACCAAACACAGTCTTCTGCCCTGCCCATGCTACACCTCTGAATTTGAAGCAAATGATAAGCAAGTTGGTGACAGGAATCGCTGCACTTTCATCAGTAATAAGCGTATGGTAGGAAGACAGGTGAATAGCTGTCACGATTCTGAATGGACAATGATGTCAATTGACTCCAAAACCTCAAAAGCAGAGTTTTTTCTGTGCCAGCTTGTACATGCTGGTGCGTTCCCATGTGGAGCTGTTCATTTGTATTGGAAGCAGAAAATTATCCATGAGAATTTTTATTTCTTCTGGCTTTAAATATTTTCTTTCCTTCAGTTCCAGTCTCTTCTGTTTCTCATTCGAGGTTTCTAAGAGCATACTTCACAGGTCAAATCCCAGGGGATGAGAATTTCTGCTCCTAATAATATGTACAGCAGATTCACGACTTTGGCTTGCAAAATCCTCCTCTTGTAGTTCAACGGCCTCTCCATTCCCATTTGTGGCCTGGGGAGAAGAAGCTGGATATTGTAGCCTTAGCACAAGTTTAGAAGGTCAAGTCCACATCAGCCCTGCACAGGAACATGTCTCTCCTCTGTACACAGATCTTGCCTTTAGATCATTGAGATTCTGCTTCATCTCTTTCATTCAGCCATTCTCCTTTGAGCGTGGGGCAGCATTTCTTAGGGTTTCCTGCTGTGTTGGTTGATGCTCTTTGCCTTCATTTACAAATGACTGTTATATGCTCCATTATATTTCCTGGCATAGAAGTTAAGCCGAGTGGTCTCTACTTTCTTGGGTTGTTCCTATTTTCCCTTTTATAGATAGACACTGTATTTGCCCATTTCCAGTCTTCTGGTATCTCTCCCAACCTTAATGACCTTTCAAAGACGATAGCTAAAGGCTCAGATACCTCCTCTATCAACTCCTTGAGCATTCTAGGATGTGTTTCATCCATCCCTGGTGACCTGAAGACATTTAATTTTTCTTACTAATTTTTCATTTCTTTTGTTTTTTAGTTTAACTTCTAAACCTCCCCCATTCCCACTAGCATTCACTACCTTAGGCATCTCATGGTCATCACACTTGTTGGTGAAAACTGAAACAAAGTGTCAGTAAGCACCTCTGTCATTTCCAGGTTTCCTGTTATTGTTTCTCCCTCCTCACTGAGCAATGGGCCTACCCTGACCTTTGTCTTCCTCTTGCTTCTCACATATTTGTAAAATCTCTTTTTGTTCCCCTTTCTGTCTCCAGCTAGACTGAGTTAGTTTTGTGCATTCGCCTTTCTCATGTGGCCCTGCCTAGCTGTGTTGTTTTCTTGTATTCATCCTTTGTTATTTGACCTAGTTTCTACCTTTTACACAACTCCTTTTTAATTTTTGGATCGTGTAAGATCTCCTGGTGAAGCCAAGGTGGTCTCTTCCTGTACTTTCCATCTTTCCTGCTCAGTGGAATAGTTTGCTTTTGGGTCCTAATAATGTCCCTTGGACAAACTGCCAGTTGTCTTCTGCTCTTTTTCCTCTTCATCTTGCTTCCCATGCGAAACTTACGTACTACCTCTCCGAGATTAAGAAAATCTGCCTTCCTGAAATCCACTGTCTCTATTTTGCTTTTCTCTCTTCTACCTTAGAATCGGGACCTCTATGATTTCATGATCTTTATCACCCAAGCTGCCTTCCACTTTCAAATTTCAACCAGTTCCTGTCTATTTGTTGAAATCAAATCTAGAGCAGCTTTCTCAGCCTTCTGAAATAAAAAATTGTCTCCAATGCAGTCCAGGAATGTATTGGCTAATCTGTGCCTTACTGTGTTAGTCTCCCAACATGTGTATGGATCGTTGAAGTCCCCCATCACCACCAAATCCTGTGCTTTGGGATGTTTTTGTGAATTCTTTTAAAACAGCCTCATCCACCTAGAATCATCGAATCCTAGGGCTGGAAGAGACTTTAGGAGGTTATTGAGTCCAGCCCCCTTCCCAATACAGGAGCAACCCCAACTCAATCATCCCAGCCAGGGCTTTGTCCAACCAGGGCTTACAAAGCTCTAGGGATGGAGATTCCACCCCCTCCCGAGGTAACGGATTCCAGTGCTTCACAACTCTCCTAGTAAAATAGTTTTTCCTAATAGCCAACGTAGATCTCCCCCACAGTAACTTGAGACCATTGCTCCTTGTTCAGTCTTCCATCACTACCGAGAACAGCCTCTCTCCATCCACTTTGGAACCTCTCTACAGGAAGTTGCAGGCTGCTACCAAATCCCCCCTCACTCTTCTCTTCTGTAGACTAAATAAGCCCAAATCCCTCAGTCTCTCCTCATAGGCCATGTGCTCCAGCCCCCTCATCATTTTGGTTGCCCTTGGCTGGATCCTCTCCAATGTGTCCACATCCTTTCTGTAGTGGGTGGCACAGAACTGGATGCAATACTCCAGATGTGGCCTCACCAGGGTCGAATAAAGAGGAATAAAGGCTTTCTCGCCCCGGAGCTCGCAGGCGGCGGGACCGCCCAGAGCGCAGCGGTCCCGCCACCTCGACTTCCGGGGCGAGAAAAGCTGCTCCCGGTGCCCCTGGTCTGCTGGGGACCGTCTCCAGCAGACCAGGGCCACCGGGAGCGAAGCGGCAGCTACGGCGGGGTACTGGGCTTCTGGGGCAGAGCAGCTGGGGCGCTGCTGGTTGGTCCCGCATCGCCGCTCTGGGCACTGCGGGACCAACCCGGCAGCACCCTAGCTGCTCTGCCCCAGGCGTCCTGATTCAGCCGCTGCTGGTCAGTTTCAGCAGCGGCTGAATCAGGACGCCTGGGGCAGAGCAGCTGGGGTGCTGCTGGGTTTGTCCAGTAACGCCGAGGAGTGGCGCTACTGGATCAACCCAGCAGAATCCCAGCTGCTTTGCCCCAGGCGTCCCCAAGTCAGCCGCTGCTGAAACTGACCAGCACTGACTACAGGAAGCCCAACGCAGAGTTGCTCTGCCCCGGGCTTCCTGGAATCAGCCGCTGATCAGTTTCAGCAGCAGCTGACTTGGGGACGCTTGGGGTTCTTAAGTTGAATCTGTATGTAAGTCAGAAATGGCGGTCAGTTTCAGCAGCAGCTGAATCTGGACGCCAGTTCCGACTTACATACAGATTCAACTTAAGAACAAACCTACAGTCCCTATCTTGTACGTAACCTGGGGACTGCCTGTAATCGCTTCTCTAGATCTGCTGGCAATGCTCCTCCTAATGCTCCCTAAGAGGCCATTAGGCTCTTCGCTCCAAGAGCAAATTGTTAACTCATACGCAGCTTCTCATCCACTGTAATGCCCAGGTCCTTTTCTGCCAAACTGCTACTTAGCCAGTCGGTCCCCAGCCTGTAACTCTGGATTCTTCCGTCCCAAGTGAAGGACTCTACAGTTGTCCTTGTTGAACCTCATTAGATTTGTTTTGGCCCAATCTTTCAATTTGTGTAGGTCAGTCTGGACCCTATCCCTGTCCTCTAGTGTATCTACCTCTCCTCCTAGCTTAGTGTCATCTGCAAACTTGCAATCCATCCCCACATCCAAGTCATTAATAAAGATGTTGAAAAAATCCGGCCCTAGAACCAATGCTTGGGGCTTTCCTCTTGAAATTGATCGCCATCCAGACATCAAGCAATTTATCACTAGCTGTTGGGCCCGACAATCTAGCTCACTTTATATCCACATTACAGTCCATATGTTCAATCCATACTTCCTTAACTGCTGGCAAGAATATTGTGGGAGATCAAATGAAAAGTTTTGGTAAGTCAAGGTATATCACATCCACTGACTTCCCCATGTCCATGGAGCCAGTTACCTCATCATAAAAGCGAATCAGATTGGTGACGCACGACTTGCCCTTCGGGAATCCATGTTGACTATTCCTGATCACTTTCCTCTTTTTTAAGTACTTCAAAATGGATTCCTTGAGGATGCCCGCCATGCTTTTTCTGGGGACTGAGATAAGGCAGACTGGTCTGTAGTTCACTGCATTGTCCTTTTCCCCTTTTAAAAGATAGACACCACATTTGCTTTTTTCCAGTCATCCAGGATCGCTTTAAATCCCTATGAGTTTTCAAAAATAATGGCCAGTTCTGCAATGATATTTGCCAACTCCCTCAGTATCCTCGGATGTGTTAAATCCAGCTCCATAGATTTGTGTATGTTTAGCTTTTCTAAATATTTCTTAACCTGTTCATTTTCCACGGAGGGCTGCCCATCTCCTTCCCATACTGTCTTGCCTAGTGCAATAATCTATGAGCTGACTTTCTTTGGAAAGACAGAGGCAAAGAAAGCATTGAGTACTTCAGCTTTTCCCACATCACCTGTCATTAGGTTACCTCCCTCATCCAGTAAGTGCCCCATGCCATCTCTGAGCACCCTCTAATTGCTAACATGCTGTGACGGACCAGGCCATGTCTGGGCACAGCTGAAGGCATCTGCTCAGGGCGAATGGCTCAAATTCGGTGCTCCTTACAGCCCCCAGACTGGAGACCTTCCCAAACAGTCCACAAACCAGTCCCACAGAGCGCTTCAGCAGCCTGCCAGAAGCCTCACGAGCAAAACTCCTCCGACACCCCAGCGATATCCGTGCCCCACATGGCCCCGGGCCTCGTACACAGGTGAGGGGTCTTAGAACCCAATCCCACCTACCCTGAGCAAGTTCTGTCCAATTCCAAGAAACCAGCCACAGATCCCTGGTCAATTTATCCTCTGGACCTTACCGACAAATCACACTGAGCCAAACCTTTAGCATCTAACTTCTAAAGGTTTATTGCTACAAGAAAGAAAAGCATGAGAGTGAGGTTGCTAAAGTATCATACGTTCCATGCATCGAATCTCCCAGTTTTCGATGCAGGCTCTAGCAGAGATTAGAAGTCCTTGTTGCACATCATTGGTTAGGACGGGTCCCCATTTCTCTCCGGCTCTTCAATCCCTGCACTGCTGCCTCTGGGATGAAGTGCTGAGCTGAGTACCAAGATGGAGTGGACCACATGGCATATTTATATACCTCCTTCCTGGGCTCTTCTTGGCTGCAGCAGCTCACCTGGCACAGTATCCCTGTGTTTCCTGCTGGCAGCCCTTAGGTGTTATGCCTCATTCTTGAGGTGTGTCCTTGGCCTATTGAGTGCCATTGTTCCACACAGCCTCACTAATTAGCATGTCCATAGGCCAGGCTCTGCCCAATGCTCAAGCACATTCAGATAAATATTCAGTATCCATACAAAGTACAGTAAAACTATATTGGTCCGGCATCTGATGGTCCGGCACTCCTGATGGTCCGGCACCATCAGGAACCCGGAAGTGCTCCCGGCAGCCGGACCATTGGAACTGGTCTGCCCCCGGCTTCCCTGATTCAGACGCTGCTGAAACTGACCAGCGGCTGAATCGGGGAAGCTGGGGGCAGAGCAGTTGGAGTGCTGCCCGGTAGGTCCCATAGCGCTACCCCTTGGGGTGTGGGACCAACCGGCAGCACCCCAGCTGCTCTGCCCCAGGCATCCCCCAGAGCAGCTGGGGTGCTGCCGGGTTGGTCTCGCAGCGCCAAGGGGCAGCGCTACCGGACCAACCCGGCAGCACCCCGGCTGCTCTGCTGCAGGCATCCCAATTCAGCTGCTGCTGAAACTGACCAACAGCGGCTGAATCGGGGATGCCTGGAGCAGAGCCGGACCATGGGAAGGGGGGGCTAAGACGGGTCTGGGGTGGCATCTCCCCCCATCCAACCCCTCATAGCCCCCCCTTCCAATAGTCCGGTTTAGCTGATAATCTGGCATCCCCTGGGTCCTAAAGGTATCGGATTATCAGAAGTTTACTGTACATGCTTATAATTTCACACAAAGACATTGTACAATCACATGAATAGCGTACATAGGATTAGCAGACAGTAAGCTTCTATTCAACACCTCACATGGCCTCCTTTATACCACTTTTGGGGCAAACACACCCCCATGGGTGCAGCAGTGATCTGGCTGCTCCCCTCAAAATCCAGGAACGTGACACATGCCTGTAGAAACCTTTCTAGTTACCCGTCACATCCCTTGCTAGCTACAAATCCAATTGTGCTTTTTCCTTCAGGACGACTCCCTTGCATTCTCAAGTATATTTATACTCCTCCCAAGTCATCTCCTCAAGTTTCCACTTCTTATAAACTTCCTGTTTGTGTTTAAGATCACGAAGGATTTCCCTGCTAAGCCCATCTGGTTGTCCACCATATTTGCTTTTCTTACTGTGCATCCGGATGCTTTGGTCTTGTGCCTTCAATAAGGCTTCTTTAAAATCCTGCCAGCTCTCCTGGACTCCTTTCTGCTTCATGTTAGCACCTCAGGGAATCCTGCCCATCACTTCCCTGAGGGAGCCAAGTCTGCTTTTCTGAAGTCCAGTCCCCTCTTCTGCCTGGGTTGGTGGGCTGGAGTGGACCCCTAGCATGACATCACCCTTCTTTTTACCTCTTTTAACCTAACCCAGACACTCTTAACAAGTCTGTCTTCTATGCCTATCTCCACCTCAGCCCAGTGTACATTCGTAATAGATACGGCAACACCTCCTCCCTTTTATCCCTGCCTGTCAGTCCTGGGCAAGCTGTACCCTTCGGTATCAATATTCCAATTGTGTGTATTATCCCACCAAGTCTCTGTGATACCAACTGGGTCATCTTTGTGTTTCTATGGGTATGTCTACACTAGAAAGTTAGTTCGAACTAACGGACGTTAGTTCGAACTAACTTTCCTAGGCGCTACACTAGCGCTCCGTTAGTTCGAACTTAATTCGAACTAACGGAGCGCTTAGTTCGAACTAGGTAAACCTCATTTTACGAGGACTAACGCCTAGTTCGAACTAGCTAGTTCGAACTAAGGGCTGTGTAGCCCTTTAGTTCGAACTAGTGGGAGGCTAAGGCTTCCCAGGTTTCCCTGGTGGCCACTCTGGCCAACACCAGGGAAACTCTATTGCCCCCCTCCCGGCCCCGGAGCCCTTAAAGGGCCACGGGCTGGCTACTCACTTTGTGCCAGTTGCAAGGCTGCAAGCACCCGTGCCTGCACAGCCTGCACCTGCCACACCATGAGCCAGCCATCCGAGGGTTCCCAGCCCTCCACTGCTCCCCACGACCAGCCTGGCGGCTCCCGGGAGCCTGCCCGGGGGCGCAAAAGGCGGGCGCCCGCCTGGTCAAGTGCGGAGATCGTGGACCTCATCGAGGTTTGGGGGGAAGCCTCCAATGTCCACGATCTCCGCACTAGCCACCGGAACGCGGCCGTCTATGGACGCATGGCTGCCAGTCTGGCCGCCAGGGGCCACCAGCGCAGCCGGGAGCAGGTGCGCTGCAAAATTAAGGACTTGCGGCAGTTCTACTCCCGGGCCTGCCTGCCAGGGGCTGACCCGGAGGCCTGCCCCCACTTCCATGCCCTGGACCGCATCCTGGGGCCTCATGCCGTCCCTGCCCCCCGGGACGTGATTGACCCCGGGGCAGAGGGACCGCTCCTGGAGACGGAGGAGGAGGAGGAGGGCTCTGAGAGCCAGGAGCCTGCCGCCAGCCTTCCCAGGACCCGGGACCCCCGAGGCACCCCACAGAGCCGCTCGCCTGCATCATCAGAGGCCGGGGAGGCGTCCACCTGTGAGTACCCTCGTGTTCCCCTTATGTGTACGGGGGGCTGGGGCGAGAGGGAGCCCCGGGACCGTGTGCCTGGGCCTTGCCCACCACGGAGCAGCAGCTGGGGATCCTGCAGGGGCCCTGGCCTTGCAGAGGGGAGCTGGGTTTCACACACCTGGGCCCCTGGGGTCATTGACCGCTGGTCTTCTTGCACCACAGCTGCAGCACCGGGGCCTGCAGGGCGCACCACACCGCCTGCAGCAGCCGCCCGCGCCCGGGCAAGCAGGACAGCCAGGAACCAGGAGGACTACCAGAGGCGGCATCTCCGGTTCCTGGACCGACAGCTCCGTCTCCAGGACCACTGGGTCCAGGAGGACCTCAGGCTGCGCCAGAGGGGTCTGGAGGCCCTGGAGGAGCAGGGCCGTGCCCTGCGAGGCCACCTCCAGAGCCTGCTGGACCGCTTTCCATTTCCTCCTCCCCCTGCTCCCCCTCTTTCTCCCCCTCTTGCTCCCCCTGCTCCCCCTCTTTCTCCCCCTCTTGCTCCCCCTGCTCCCCCTGCTCCTCCTGCTTCCGCTCCTGCTTCCGCTCCTGCTTCCTCCACACCCCCTGTCCTCTCTGCCCCCCCCTCCACAACCATTCCCCACCGACGCCCCCGGACCCGCAGTGTGGCGAGACGGGAGAGGCAGCCGGACTCCCACCCCTGAGCTTTCCTTTCCCTTCCTCCCTTTCCTCCCCTCCCCTTCCAGCTCCCTCGTCCCAGGTTTCCCCCTCCCTTCTCCCACCTTCATTCCTCCCTCCCCCACCCCAGTTCTCTGAAATAAACAGACGTTTTTGTTTGAAAAACAGGTGTCTTTATTGTACAGTAGATAGGGAGGGGAAAGGGGAAGGGGGGGGTAGGGTGGAAGAAGGCCCCGGTGGGGCATGCAGGGAGAGGTCAGTCCTCCTCCTCCTCCACCTGGAAGCTCTCCCGCAGGGCTTCCCGGATCCGGATGGCCCCCCGCTGGGCTTCCCGGACGGCGGCGGTGCAGGCCTGACCGTAGTGTCCAGCCATGCGGTCAGCCTCAGCCATCCAGGCTGGCAAGAAAGCCTCCCCCTTCCGCTCACACAAATTGTGGAGCACACAACATGCCGCCACCACGGGAGGGATGTTGTACTCGGCCAGGTCCAGACGGGTGAGGAGGCATCGAAAGCGGGCTTTCAGTCGCCCGAAGGCCCCCTCCACCACGATGCGGGCCCTGCTCAGCCTGTTATTGAAGGCCTGGCGGGAGGGATTGAGGTGCCCCGTGTAGGGCTTCATGAGCCACGGCTGCAGTGGGTAGGCGGCATCCCCCACCAGGCAGACGGGCATGTCCACGTCCCCGACCCTGATGTGGCGGTCGGGGAAGAAGGTCCCGTCCTGCAGCCGCTGGCACACGGAGGAGTTGCGGTACACCCGGGCGTCGTGTGCTTTGCCGGACCAGCCCACATTTATGTCCGTGAACTGTCCCCGGTGGTCACACACGGCCTGCAGGATGACGGAGAAGTACCCCTTGCGGTTCACGTAACGGGACGCCTGGTGTTCCGGGGCACGGATGGGGATGTGCGTCCCGTCGATGGCCCCCCCGCAGTTGGGGAAGCCGAGGGCGCCGAATCCCCGGATGACGGCGTCCGGGTCGGCGAGGCGGACCACCCTGCGGAGCAGCACCCGGTTGATGGCCTTGACCACCTGCGGAGAGAGACACAGCAAAGCGTCAATCAGTGGGGCGCCCGGGTGGCTGGGAGCGTGCGTGTCCTGGCAGTGCCCCGCGCCCCACTCCCGGAAGCAACCCCCCTGGCGGCGTGTAGTACGGCCGGGACAGCCCGACCCCTCCGGTGCGGGGCGCTTTCGCCTCCTCCCGCCCCCCCCTTTATCCCTGGGGCGGCCCATCCCCTCCTCGCAGCCCCCCTCCTCCCCGGCTTGGTGGCCGACGAGTGCCGTACCTGCATGAGCACTGCTCCAACAGTGGATCTCCCCACACCGAACTGGTTCCCGACGGATCGGTAGCTGTCCGGCGTGGAGAGCTTCCAGAGGGCGATGGCCACCCGCTTCTGGAGGGGGATGGCGGGCCTCATGCGAGTGTCCCTTCTTTGCAGGGCAGGGGCGAGCCACTCGCAGAGCTCCAGGAAGGTGTCCCTCCTCATCCTAAAGTTCTGGGTCCACTGTCGGTCGTCCCAGCGCTCCAGGACGATGCGGTCCCACCAGTCGCTGCTGGTGTCCAGACGCCAGATGCGGCGGGGCACGCCGGTGCCGGGGCGCCGCCGCGGCTCCTCCACAGCCCCCAGGGCGGCCAGGCGGAGAGGCAGGGGGCTGACGTTCCCCAGGTGGTGCCAGGCAGCCTCGAGCCATTGGTGGCAGGCTTGCAGCAGCAAGTCCAGAACGTGCACCAGAAGGTGCAGGGCGAGCCGTGGCTCCATGTTGCCACCTGCGGCGGTCCCCCCCGAAGGGAAGCACCGACACAGACGGGCACAGAGACCGACGCTTTGCTGTCCCTCGGCAAGGTTGGCAAGCAAGCAGGAAAAGCTGAGAACCGGCTGTCCAGGGGGGTCCCTTTAAGCACGAGCCTCAGATAGCCTCAGACAGCAGCCACACAAAGCAACTGCTGACCTGATGCCCTGCCAGAACCAGTTTCAGCTGCCCTTAAATGCCCCCCTGCGTCCAATCAGTGTGGACGCGCTAGTTCGAACTAGCAAAACGCTAGTTCGAACTAGTTTTTAGTTCTAGATGCGCTAGTTCGAACTAGCTTAGTTCGAATTAACTAATTCGAACTAAGTTAGTTCGAACTAGCGCTGTAGTGTAGACGTACCCTTTATTAGCACTTCAAGTTCTTCCTGCCTATTCCCCATCCTCCTTGCCTTTGTACACCGGCATCTAAGATACCGATTGGATTTTGCCGCCTCACTTCTGCCTTGTCCCTCCTTTCTCCCTGCTATTATAGCCCATGCTCTCACCCATTTCCAACCCATCTCCCAGGTCTCCATGTTTTTCATTTACCTGTGGGCTTTGGCCGCCTGTCCCCATCAAAACTAGTTTAAAGCCCTTCTCACTAGGTTAGCCACTCTGTGACCAAATACTCTCTTCCCCTTCCTCGAAAGGTGAACCCCATATCTTCTCAGCAGTCCTTCTTCTTGGAACAGCATCCTGTGGTCAAGGAGGCCAAAGCCCTCTTGGTGGCACCATCTTTACTGCCAGGCACTCACCTCCAGGATGTACCTGTCTCTGCCTGGGCCCCGAAAATTGACAGGAAGGACTAAGGAGAACACCACCTGTGCACCAAACTCCTTCACCTGTGCTCCCACAGCCCCATAGTCACCCTTGCTCCTCTCAAGGTCACACCTTGCAGTGCCATTAGGGCCCACATGGATGAGAAGCAGGGGGTAATAGTCAGGAGGTTGGATATTCCTCAGCAATGCCTCTGTAATGTCTGGGATATGGGCCCCTGGCAGGCGGCATACCTCCCCAGATGACATGTCAGGGCAACAGATGGGTGCCTCGGGGGTGATTCCTTCTCTCCCTTATTCAAAACAACATAACAGTTCTCTGGAGCGTTAGTGGAAGGGTTAGTAGCACATGATACAAAACACCAGCCTGAAAAGAAGGAAATAGCTCACTGAGTTTTGCCACCAAAGGCAAATCAAGTATAAAACACTCAGGAGGATTTCACAAAAGCATGTTGCAAGTCTGTACAAAGCAAAACTGACTCCAAACGGATCAGTTTCTGAGGCCCAGTGAGATTCAGAACTGCTTAAGAACAATCTATAATACATCTGATTTCACTGAACAATTACTATTTGCTGTTGTAGCTTCTAATAGATAGTAACTATCAGGATGTCATCTGCTGAAGCTCAGAAAGGCACTACCCAGTGAATCACAGCTAGAATCCAAAATACTTCCAGTTAGATAGGCAAGTTTCTTCTGCCTCTTTGTTGACTTCCCAAAATAACAAATCCAAATCCAAATCCTGTACAGTATAGAGTAGCAGTAATGTTAACTTAGTTAACCCACATGGCCCCTCCCTGGGAGCAGCTCAGAAGCCACCATGCCACCCGGGCCCCACAACCAGCCCTGGGGACAGCAGAGAGATGCCAGGCTCAGTCTCCTACCCCCACTGAACCCACCACTAGCAACAGCTTCCCTTCCACCAGTAGGACGGCGACTGCAGGCCCAAAGCCCATTAAGAGCAAATGGAGGATGAACTTCAGCCACTTCTATAGCTTGAGGGTCATCAGCTCCTAGAGTCCCAGGCTGTAAGGCCAGAAGGCACAGCCCTGCTCCCCGAGTCTGAGCTCCTGCACCACACAGACCCTAGAAATTCCCCACAAGAATTCCTGTCACCCACAGCCCCATGTGTCTTCACCTTTGACTGGGTTCTATGGACCAGTTCTGGCTCTTAGAGAAGCGGATGGTTTCAATAGAGCACTCTTGTATCTGAATCCTGGGCAGATTAATGTCTTGCCTTTCCAGGGCAGAAAAATCCATTGGCTCCTTCTTTTTCTTCCAGGCTGTGTTCCTTCTTTGAAAGACTCACCTCAAGGGAGCACAGACATAGCCGAGTGCTCCGGGTGGTGGTCCAACCTGCAGCAGCCGAGGCATGCGCCGGCCTCAGCCCGCAGGAGCAGGCCTTGCCAGAGGAGCCCAAGAGAACCAGAGGCTCCTGGAAGATCCTGTCAGGCATAAGAAGACTCTATGCCTGCAGCCAGAGTGGCAGCTCCCTGGCAGAGGCTGAGGAGGAGAGAAGAGCTTCCTCTCCCAGGCGGTGGACACGCTTCTCCCTGAAGAAGAGGAAGAAGAGGAAGAAGAACTGAGTGGAGAAGCAGGAGGAGCCAGAGGAGGAGAAACCACCGGAGAGCCCAGGCAAAGACCAGCTGGATCTCACAGGTGAGGATACAGCCCACCCGGTGAGAGGGGAGCATGTGAGGGACACTGACCCCAGTCACTGTACAAGCCTTGAGCGTTAGGGCCGTCTCATGGGACAGCGATGGGCTCCTCAGAGGCTGGAATCCATCGAGTGCCAGACGCTCTGGCAGAGGGGGGCAGGTCCCTCCCTGAAGTGGGAAGAACAGACAATGGCAGGGCACAGCTCTCTGGGGGTCTGGCATCCCCAGCCTAGTCCGGCACCTCCCTCCCTTCCAGATACCCTACCCCAGGCGGCTCCTGCACCTTCCCTCCTGTTCAGACCTCGCTGCCGCCAGCACCCAAAGTCCCAGGCCACTCCAGCACCCTACCCCCCACCCACACTTCCACCCTTACTCCCTCCTGCACCACTATCCTTATCCCATGCCCTGGCAGCCACCTCCCACACACCAAGCCCCTCATCTTGGCCTTACCCCAAAAGCTAGGGCAGGTCATACAAATCTACTGTACGGAAATCTGGCCCTTAGGAATTCTTGAACTCTGGTCCTCTCTTGTCTCCCTCTGCTCTCCATGCAGCTGGAACAGTGGAGGGGTGAATCCTAACCCCAACTCCCGCCCCAGCCGCTTTGCTTAATTATTTTGATTTTGACTAATAATGTTTCCTTTCTTACTGATTATACATCTCCCAGCCCCGTGTTATAGCTCCAGTCATCTTTCTCTGCCTGGATCCTCTATTTTGGGAGCTGGGCCCAGCAGGCTCAAGGTAGTCCCCACCCCCCTTCGATTCTCCCCAGCAGGCCACCCAGCCTCTCCTGGAAATGGCTTGGGGAGCCACAATACACATTTTGACTCAGGCATAGTCCGTGAGTGTGGAAGAAAATATATTGGGTGTGAATTGGGGAGAGCAGGGGCAAAGGAGCAGGCAGAGAATAAACAGAACTGAATGATCATCAGGGGAGTGTAACGGGAGAAAACAGGATCCCTGCTGGGCCAATTCCCCAACGGGAGGCAGGGGAGGAGGAGGGTGCGAGGGAGGCTGCTGCCCTGTTAGCAGTTCACCGGGCAGGGAACACTTGGAGCAAAGTAGAGAAGTTGGCCTGATCTGAAGGCGCCTGTAACCTCCCCAGCTTCCCCCTGTGGGCGGTGGCAGCCAATGCAGCACAATTGATCCCTCCTCCCCTTCAGCATGGTCTGGGTCACATGATCCCCCAAGTACGTCCTGGCTCCCTGATTTGCTCCCCCAGCCAGTACAGACCCTGCAGGGGGCTGGGAAGGGTGGGGGGACCGGGGTGGAGGCTGGAGGCAGGACACCCTCCTCCACCACAAGAGAGCGAGTGCCCCATTGTCCTTCCCCAGCCAATCAGGAAAGGGATTCGCACGCAGCTTCCAGGGACCCTTGGATGGGAGCCGAGGGGCAGCTCCAACCCCCTGCGCCAGCAGCAGCTGCTGGAGAGAAGGGAACAGAACCGTTAAAAAGGGACCAGGGGTCACCCCGTCCAAAGGTCGCAGCAGCTCTCAACTGGGAACTGGGCTGGGCTGGGCCATCACTTCCTGGGGTGTCACACGGGAAACGAGGCCTGTTCCCATCACTGCAGGAAGGGGGCGAGGGCCGGGGAGAGGAGAACGCACCGTGGGAGAGACTCTGCCCCTAGGGGAGAGGAAGCCCAGTGGGGAGAGCCCCCAGCTGAGAGTCATGGGAGCGGCGCTCTCTGCTCGGCCCTGCAAGCACCTTGCTGTGTGACCCTGGGCAAGTCACGTCAGGGCTCTGGGCCCAGTGTCCTGCTGTCGCCCAGGGGTAACACATTCAAACCAGCGCGTCTCCTCTGCTCCAGGGGTGGAGAACGAGCTCTCCCAGAAGACGCCCAACGGGGCGGAAGGGAGCGAAGAGGAGGAGGAGCCAGACCGCCGGCCCATCCCATTAGCACAGAGCAGCTCCCACATGACTATGGTAATGAGGCTTGTGACTGAGCCAATGGGAAGCATCCCCTGCGGGGCGAGTGTCTATGTGCCGGAGCCGGTGTCTCTCAGAGGAGATCGCCCCCCCCCCCCCCCCCCTCTCCGGCTCAGGGACCAAAGGAAACACTCCTACGTGTGACCAGCTCCCTGGAGCAAAGCCGTGTAATATGGGGGCTTTGTGGGAGCACCACGCCGAGGGTGGAAGCAGGGCTCTGCAAGAGCACTCCAAACCCTCGCCTGGCACCGGGGGAGGCTGCTCAATCAAAGGTCTCAGCAGGCTCCTCCATGCTCACTAGGCCCTGCCAGCCCCCAGGGAGCGAGTGTCCCAGGGCAGCTGCCCAGTGGAAATGCTCAGTCCCTACAGGCTCTGCCCCTGTTCATTGCAGACCCTCGGGGAGCCCCCTGCCTCAGCCCAGCCCACAGCCCTGCTGCTGGCAGCCGTGAAGGCTCTGACGGCCCCCGCCCTGGAGAGCTTTCAGGCGGCGGAGGAGGCGCTGAGAGCCACCGTGTCCCAGCACAGCGCCCGCATGGAGCGAGTAAGAGACGCCCGGCGAGGGGCAGGGGCGTGTGGGGAGAGGGGCTGGGAGAACTGGCTCGGAGGAAACCGGCCCTGGGGCACAGGGTCACAGTCTGGCAGGTCGGCTCAGCCCCTTTCCATTCGGTGCTGGGGTGGGCAGGTGTTTCCAGAGCTCTGTGCGCTGGAGCTTGGACACGTCCCTGGGGCCAGCCCAGCCCCACGGCAGGTGGGTCACAGCCCCGCCCTGGAGCGCGGCACTGACAGAGTCTGCCGAGGGGCCGCCACGCTGGGCTCCCGGAGCGGACGGGGTTTCCTCACGTGCCCTGCAGGGCCCTTGTGTGACCCACCGGTGCAGCAGGAACCATTTGGCTTTGCACTTTGCCCCGGTGCCTCTGACGTGTGATCCTGCTGCCCGGCCCCACTGGCTCCGGTGCCCCCCCCCCCGGGAATTAGACTGGTGCAGGGAGGGCTCTGCCCGAGTCCATTTCTACAGCCCCTTCCTAGGAGGTGTGAGCATCAGTCACTGACCTGATCAATTAAGCTCCATCGCCCTCTGGGGAGGCAGGAATTCTACCCGCGTGCCACACGGGGACCTGGGACCAAGAGCGGCTCGTTGACTTGGTGACGTTCCTGCCCTTCTCCAAGCGCCGTCTGCCAGGAGGGGTGACCTGGCAGGAGGCCGCTCTTGAGCAATCCCCCCCTCAGCTTTCTGGCTGCCTCCAGGTGGGAGACGTCGTGGGAAAGATTTTCACCTGGCTGGACGACGTCGAGGACCCCAGAGCCAGAAGAGCCGCGCTGGGAACCATCGCCCTGCTGGCTCGCGCCCACCCCCGGGACGTGGTTCCAGCCTGTGTGGCCCACGCGCCGCCATGGGACAGGTAGGGAGAGGCTGTTATCACCTCAGCCCCTGATTGCTCCTCCCCTCCTCCTCCAGGGTAGAGCGCGGGAAAGGCCTGGCAGGCCACAGGGATGGAGCCATTTTCACCATCGGGGCTTTTTTCAGCAAAAAGTGAAGTGCCTGTGTACACTGGCCGTCTTGCGCAAGTGTTCTTGTGCAAGGGGGCTTATCCCAGAGTGGGAGCATCAAAGTATTTGCGCAAGAAGCACTGATTTTGTCAGTGCTCTTGTGCAAATTGAAACGGCCAGTGTAGACAGTTGGCAAGTTTTGCAGCCCACATGCCTGGGCATCCAACGGGGCCCTCGCCAGGTGTCAAACCTTCCACCTCCCCCACCCTGGGCAGCACAATCTCCAGGGCCAAGCTCCTGAACCTCCCGCTTTGGTCCCATTCGGTGTCTTACCCGCTCCCCGCACTGCAGGAGGAGCAGAGCCTCAGCACGGAGCTGCTACAAGACACTGGGCCCAAGCTGGGTCTTAGTCCCAGCCCGTCCAGGCAGAGGGACTTCACTGGCGTCAGGCAGATTCCTCTGAGCCTGGTGTCACCGAGCAGCCTTTGGTGCAGGCTGGGCTGGGTGGTGTCACGCTGTGCGCAGCCCCAGGGCAGTTACTGGAAGCAGCGGCACAGGCTGCAGGAGCAATGAGGCCTCTGGGGAAGGGAATAAATGAAGAGCTCGCGGAAGGGACTCACCCGCCTCAGCCTCCCAGCCCCCGGGCGTCTCCTCTAAGGGCCCCCTTTCCCGCCGGCCTTCCCAGCCTCTCCCTGGGGACACAAGGGGGGGCAAGCAGGGACGCTCTGATTTCGGTTTCTGACCTTGCAGAGGTGCCAGGGAGCTGTGGAAGGCCTTGGGGGAAGAAGCACAGCTCTCCCGGCACGTGCTGCACCAGCTGCTGGACAAGCTCCGGAAGAGCCACCGGGAGGAGAGGAGCCGCAGCGTGTCTCTGGCCGTAAGTGAGACTGGAGCTGTCACGTAGCGAATTTGCCAACGAACACGGAGGCCCCTCTCTTGGAGCTCAACCCCGTGTGTGTCCCAATGCTCCAAATCAACCCTGCAGCTCCCTGCACACAGGGCTTAACTCCCTGTGCTCCAAATCAACAGGGCAGCTCCCTTCACACAGGCCTAGCAGCCAGACGTGTGTTAGAACTCCTGGTGGGATTGGTGTGGAGGGGCAGGGGGACCCAGGCCAC
This sequence comes from Pelodiscus sinensis, assembly GCF_049634645.1. Taxonomy (NCBI): domain Eukaryota; kingdom Metazoa; phylum Chordata; order Testudines; family Trionychidae; genus Pelodiscus; species Pelodiscus sinensis. The sequence continues at coordinate 3,439,271 of NC_134742.1, forward strand.
CCTCTCCACCGGGTCCCAGTGCACTCTGTCAGCGTTGGAGTGGGGCACCACTAGCTGGGTGGGGAATCCAGCCGAAAGACGCCGAGCACCCGGGGTTCAACTACCCGCCCTGGGCTGCTTCCTGCCAGCTTCTCTCCCATCCTGTGCGCCATCTCTTTCCTCCAAACCGGGGCTTCTGCTGCGGTTCCCTGATGACCGATGACGGCGTCCGGGTGCAGCTGCGCTTCTCCTCGGGAGCCCCAGCGGCACCTCTGCCCCCTTAGGCCTCAGCCCTGTCTGAGCTGCTCCACCGGCCTTTCTAGCTACCTCCAGCTGGAGCCCGCCCAGCACGCCTGTGGGGGTGCGACCTTCTCTGCTAGGCAGCCAGGCTTCACCTCTGCAGCCCCAGTGCAGGGTCGGGACACCACATGCCAGGGCTGATCTCCACTCTGAGCACAGAACGTGGGGACCTGAAAGAAAACTTAAAAAAAATGAAGCCTGGTCTTTGCAGTCACTGCTTACAACACTCCCCAGAGTCACAGATTTACTAACTTTGGGGGGAGCGTCCACCATCAAATGACTTATCCTTAAACACAGAGACCTGCCCTTGCTGGGAGGTTTAACCCCAATAAGAACAGTTGGAGGGTGTGTTTGTAAGAGGCTCGAGTGTGTGTTAAAACTACGAATGCGTTTCTTCTTATTTGACATTTGTAATTCACTTTGCTCTGCCCTTTCTCACTTGCAAACACATAAATCCCACAGCTTGTGCTTAATAAAATCACTTTTGTTTCCTATCAAGCGTTGTGTAAACAGTTGTGACCTCAGACCAGAATAGACTCAATGTCTGTATAGCTCTAGGGGCGGGGGAGGGTCTGTGCTCTGTGCCTTGGCTGGGGGAGACCAGGAGACCTGGCCCAGCAGGACAGTGTAGCGAGAAGCTCTTGAGTGCCAAGAAGCGAGTGTCAGCGGCTTTGCCAGCGCTCTGGGAAACGCCCCCAAGGAGTCTTCTGTGATTGCGCCCGTGACACGGATCCTGCCGGGGGCAGGCAGGAATAGGCGCAGCGACACCGCCCGGTGCCCCTCGCTGAAACTGTCTCCCTGCTTGAGGACTATGTGGCCTCAGAGGAGCCAGGGAAGCCAGACCCCAAGCCGGGGCATCTGAGGGAGTCAAACGAGCAGCACGGTCGGGGTCCCTCTAAATGGGGCGGGAGGATTCGAACCCGACCCGGCAGAAGTTCCCATTGACCCTGGTGAAGTAGTTTGGGATCTTGGGGGGATGTTCTCCAAGAGCAAAGGAGTGACCCAACCCTCCAAGGCCTGGCAGCAAAGGGCAGACACAAGCCAGGGAGATGGTCAACCTCAGTGCTGGCTCCAGGGTCCCGGTTTGAGATCAGCAAGGACCTTCTTAATCGCCGGGTCCAGCACCCACTGACCAAGACCAACATCTGCCAACTACTGCTCCCGTGACGGTTCTGCCAGGAGTTGTTGTGCCTGGGACGTGCAGTGCCCTGGGCCAGACCCTTCAGGAGAGAGAAAACTCTACAGAGAGTGGCCCGGCAGGTTTTCTGGCTGGGGAGGAAGCACGTGCCCTGAGTGCCAGAAAAGCAGCCCAATAGTGATCAATGCAGGACCACTGATGCCCTTATCCCTGGCAGGGACACCTTGTGAGAAGATTGGCTTAGATCTGGTGGAACCCTTCTAGAAGAGCAGGATGGACCATTAGTCCACCTCCGTGCTAGTGGGCTATGCTGTTATGCTTAATCGAAGCAACGAGACCTTTTATAGGGGGAAAGGCAGTACGCCGCATTGATTGAGAATACAACAGTTGCATATGCTTTTCAAACAGACACAAAACATCATGCATACACAGTTCTGCCAGATGATATGGTTACCAGTCCAGAGTCTGTGTCCATCTAGTGTCCAGGTAGATTGAGCACAGGGGGGAGCAGGGCCTTGTCGGTCGATCGATCCGATACTCCTCTCCAGATAGTGTGGCAGAGGAACGCAAAGTTCCATAGCAAAGCACCCTGCTTTATATATTCCTTCTTCTTGTTAAAATCCATGGATCTCGCTCTGTCCGCTTGTGACCGGAATGTTATCTTTAGATGTGAGTGTTCCCAGAACATCTCTTGAAGGTTCATCCTGTTGTCAATCGTCCTTTCGGGGGGCTTGCTTCGCTCAAGGCTCGTCAATCTGCCAATTATTCAATCTTCTCATGAGTAGGGGTACGCATTGGTGGTTATAGATGACTCCTCTGCAGTCAGGTTGTCTCATCCTCAGGACTTCGCTCACACTCGCTCAACCCCCTCCTTTGACCATCTGGTTCTAAAGCCATATAACTTTGCATCTTGTCTCAACACATTCACACTTCTTACATGCGCAAGTCTCCGGGGTTACAGATCTGCATGGAAAAGCAAAACCATTGTAAATTAAACAATTACAGCTTGGCCTTCAACATTCGCAGAATTCCTCTAATCTTACTAACACAGCCAAAATACCCAGAACTGGTTTTCTACTTCAGAACAAAGAAAATAGACCTTCAACTGAAAGGACTTGATTTGTAAACTATTACATGTATATTAATATACATATGCCTTATATTGCTATATTACTGCTACGTTACTATACCTAAAATAAGAAATAAAAAAGAAAAAAACTCAATCCTAACAATGCTACCCGGTGCCCAAGACAGTCCCCTCACGAGCTGCTATTGCCAACGAACTCCTGAAGGTGCTTGCGAGGGTCGGGCTACTGTGAGAGACGTTTAATAGACCAAGGGCCTAATGTGACCTGAAATCTCATGACAGAGCTATGCTGCTTCTCGAACATTCACACCCCTAGAGCCTCGGTCTGCCCCCACAGACAGGTGGGTGAGAAGAGGGATTCAACGAGACACAAAACTGCCATGGAAGTTCATGGAAGATGATCCTCGACACAAGGATAAGTTGCTACCTTGGGCCCAGAACACACAAGCAGCCCTGCATGATGGGGGAGTGAAAACAAGGACCTGCAAACCGGGACCTCCTGGAAAGCCAGTCACCGGGAGCAACGTGGGGTCTGGACTGAAACTGGATCGACCTCCCGGCATCCCCCCGGCTCCCTGCTGCTTGTGGCACTGGAGTTACTCAGGCAGCAGAAGGATCGTGGGATGCCCTGTACATGCGCCTAGAAGTTTGGGTCCCCTCATGATGGTGTCACCCCCTCCAGTCAGGCCTCGGAAGGCGAAGGGCGAGGTCTAGGCCATGGAGAGAGATAATGGGGAATAATGTCAGCCGGACTCTTCTAATCTTTCCAAGAGGTTCCCTTCTGCGCCCATTCTAGCAATGGAAGACGGGTCAGGGGCCATCACATCTCCCCTCCCCCCGAGGAACTAACCCTCCTTCCTCATAAGCCACAAGGATGTGAGAAACGGCACCATCATGACAGCAAAATGCCCTGGGAGCGGATGGGAGGTGGGGACAGCTCAGTGACTTTTCTGTCTCGTTCTGACTCCAGGCTATGGACACGCTCTATGAGATCTTTTTCCTGTGGGGATACCGAGAAGCCATCTTGCAAATGTTTCCCCACTTGCTCCTCCTCTGCGTCAGGCAGGTGCAGCACGTGCTGGACCTGCGCCTGCCAGGGACCTGGACGGCCAGCCAGAAATCCAGCCCTGAGGGATCCAGCCGCCTCAGCCCCTTGAGGTAACGGCAGGGGAAGGGGAAGAACAGATTTGATCTGCTGCACCCGCAGGTCACACACGGCCCCTGCGGAGCCCAGGCACAGTTCTGGGCAGGTCTGTCTGGGGGGAGCGGTGCTGGGCACCCGTGTGCTTGTGAGTCACACTTGCTCCTCTGACCCCGCCCACAGGCCTGCTCCTTCCCAGCACAGGCAGGGACCACGTCGGTACCTCCCCATGCGCCACCTGCCGAAGTGTTAGGGCCTCGGCTCCACAAGGCCCCAGCCCAGGGCAGGGTCACCAGAGAACATGCAGAGAGAGCAAGGCCGGCAGCACTGGGGCCCGGCCCGGCAGGGGGGCCGTGTCACAGGCAGGCAGGAGCAAGAGGGACCATGAAGCTGATTCCGTGTGGACTCCCCTGGGGGGAGCCGGGGAGCCCGAAGGCACCTCAGCTGCTGCAAACGGGCAGAGTTTTGCTCCCTCGCACCAACTAAGGATCTGGCCCATGTGCCCAGTGACCTGGTGCTGGCCCCAGCGAAGAATCAGGTGTTGGACCATTAGGAGTGAGGGCACCGAGCATCTGCAGAAGCTGCAGTGTCGCCACCTGCCAAAACCTCAGTGAGCCCCGACAGGGTGCTGGGTCCATCCCGGGGGAGGCCGGCTACTGCTGACCATGCCTTGTGCCCCAGGCCTTGAGCGGGTTGGGCTGCAGTAGATTTCTGACACCAGGATTTTTTTTAAAATTTTTTTTTTGAGTTTAGCACGTCCCTGGAGGCCGTGAAGACCCTCTTTTCTATGCCCAGATACTGGAAGGAATTTGCCAGTATCCAGTTACAGCAGGGCTGGGAAATGATCGCCTCCCGCCATCACTTCTCCCGAGGGGTGGGCTTGATCGCAAGGTAGGAGTCTCAAGTTTCCTCTTCCTGCGGCCTGTCTGGGCAATGGGAGTTGGGCGGGAGATCCTCCTCTGCCCCAGCCGGCCCTCTCAGCCCCGCAATGGGGGAGGGACTGTCTCTCCCTTTGGTAATCCTGGGGACTTTCCCTTTGCTCTTCCAGAACCATGGTCGAGCACCTGAACCCACAGGTCCCTGTGGTTCTCAGAGAGGCCATCGCCATCGTGCAGAGTCGGGAGGAGGAGGAGGCGCTGAGAGAAATCGCCCTGACTTTCTGCACCGAGGTGAGAGTCCAGAGCGGCCTGGCACACGTGGGCTTGTGCAGAGCAGCTCAGAGGGTATGTCTACACTAGAAAGTTAGTTCGAACTAACGGACGTTAGTTCGAACTAACTTTCCTATGCGCTACACTAGCGCTCCGTTAGTTCGAACTTAATTCGAACTAACGGAGCGCTTAGTTCGAACTAGGTAAACCTCATTTTACGAGGACTAACGCCTAGTTCGAACTAGCTAGTTCGAACTAAGGGCTGTGTAGCCCTTTAGTTCGAACTAGTGGGAGGCTAAGGCTTCCCAGGTTTCCCTGGTGGCCACTCTGGCCAACACCAGGGAAACTCTATTGCCCCCCTCCCGGCCCCGGAGCCCTTAAAGGGCCACGGGCTGGCTACTCACTTTGTGCCAGTTGCAAGGCTGCCAGCACCCGTGCCTGCACAGCCTGCACCTGCCACACCATGAGCCAGCCATCCGAGGGCTCCCAGCCCTCCACTGCTCCCCACGACCAGCCTGGCGGCTCCCGGGAGCCTGCCCGGGGGCGCAAAAGGCGGGCGCCCGCCTGGTCAAGTGCGGAGATCGTGGACCTCATCGAGGTTTGGGGGGAAGCCTCAAATGTCCACGATCTCCGCACTAGCCACCGGAACGCGGCCGTCTATGGACGCATGGCTGCCAGCCTGGCCGCCAGGGGCCACCAGCGCAGCCGGGAGCAGGTGCGCTGCAAGATTAAAGACTTGCGGCAGTCCTACTCCCGGGCCTGCCTGCCAGGGGCTGACCCGGAGGCCTGCCCCCACTTCCATGCCCTGGACCGCATCCTGGGGCCTCATGCCGTCCCTGCCCCCCGGGACGTGATTGACCCCGGGGCAGAGGGACCGCTCCTGGACACGGAGGAGGAGGAAGAGGGCTCTGAGAGCCAGGAGCCTGCCGCCAGCCTTCCCAGGACCCGGGACCCCCGAGGCACCCCACAGAGCCGCTCGCCTGCATCATCAGAGGCCGGGGAGGCGTCCACCTGTGAGTACCCTCGTGTTCCCCTTATGTGTACGGGGGGCTGGGGCGAGAGGGAGCCCCGGGACCGTGCGCCTGGGCCTTGCCCACTACGGAGCAGCAGCTGGGGATCCTGCAGGGGCCCTGGCCTTGCAGAGGGGAGCTGGGTTTCACACACCTGGGCCCCTGGGGTAATTGACCGCTGGTCTTCTTGCACCACAGCTGCAGCACCGGGGACTGCAGGGCGCACCACACCGCCTGCAGCAGCCGCCCGCGCCCGGGCAAGCAGGACAGCCAGGAACCAGGAGGACTACCAGAGGCGGCATCTCCGGTTCCTGGACCGACAGCTCCGTCTCCAGGACCACTGGGTCCAGGAGGACCTCAGGCTGCGCCAGAGGAGTCTGGAGGCCCTGGAGGAGCAGGGCCGTGCCCTGCGAGGCCACCTCCAGAGCCTGCTAGACCGCTTTCCATTTCCTCCTCCCCCTGCTCCCCCTCTTGCTCCCCCTCTTGCTCCCCCTGCTCCCCCTCTTGCTCCCCCTGCTCCCCCTGCTCCCCCTCTTGCTCCCCCTCTTGCTCCCCCTGCTCCCCCTGCTCCCCCTCTTGCTCCCCCTCTTGCTCCCCCTGCTCCCCCTGCTCCCCCTCTTGCTCCCCCTCTTGCTCCCCCTGCTCCCCCTGCTCCCCCTCTTGCTCCCCCTCTTGCTCCCCCTGCTCCCCCTGCTCCTCCTGCTTCCGCTCCTGCTTCCGCTCCTGCTTCCTCCACACCCCCTGTCCTCTCTGCCCCCCCCTCCACAACCATTCCCCACCGACGCCCCCGGACCCGCAGTGTGGCGAGACGGGAGAGGCACCCAGACTCCCACCCCTGAGCTTTCCTTTCCCTTCCTCCCTTCCCTCCCCTCCCCTTCCAGCTCCCTCGTCCCAGGTTTCCCCCTCCCTTCTCCCACCTTCATTCCTCCCTCCCCCACCCCAGTTCTGTGAAATAAACAGACGTTTTTGTTGGAAAAACAGGTGTCTTTATTTGACAGTAGGTAGGGAGGGGAAAGGGGAAGGGGGGGGTAGGGTGGAAGAAGGCCCCGGTGGGGCATGCAGGGAGAGGTCAGTCCTCCTCCTCCTCCACCTGGAAGCTCTCCCGCAGGGCTTCCCGGATCCGGATGGCCCCCCGCTGGGCTTCCCGGACGGCGGCGGTGCGGGGCTGACCGTAGTGTCCAGCCATGCGGTCAGCCTCAGCCATCCAGGCTGGCAAGAAAGCCTCCCCCTTCCGCTCACACAAATTGTGGAGCACACAACATGCCGCCACCACGGGAGGGATGTTGTGCTCGGCCAGGTCCAGACGGGTGAGGAGGCATCGAAAGCGGGCTTTCAGTCGCCCGAAGGCCCCCTCCACCACGATGCGGGCCCTGCTCAGCCTGTTATTGAAGGCCTGGCGGGAGGGATTGAGGTGTCCCGTGTAGGGCTTCATGAGCCAGGGCTGCAGTGGGTAGGCGGCATCCCCCACCAGGCAGACGGGCATGTCCACGTCCCCGACCCTGATGTGGCGGTCGGGGAAGAAGGTCCCGTCCTGCAGCCGCTGGCACACGGAGGAGTTCCGGTACACCCGGGCGTCGTGTGCTTTGCCGGACCAGCCCACATTTATGTCCGTCAACTGTCCCCGGTGGTCACACACGGCCTGCAGGATGACGGAGAAGTACCCCTTGCGGTTCACGTACCGGGACGCCTGGTGTTCCGGGGCACGGATGGGGATGTGCGTCCCGTCGATGGCCCCCCCGCAGTTGGGGAAGCCGAGGGCGCCGAATCCCCGGATGACGGCATCCGGGTTGGCGAGGCGGACCACCCTGCGGAGCAGCACCCGGTTGATGGCCTTGACCACCTGCGGAGAGAGACACAGCAAAGCGTCAATCAGTGGGGCGCCCGGGTGGCTGGGAGCGTGCGTGCCCTGGCAGTGCCCCGCGCCCCACTCCCGGAAGCAACCCCCCTGGCGGCGTGTAGTACGGCCGGGACAGCCCGACCCCTCCGGTGCGGGGCGCCTTCGCCTCCTCCCGCCCCCCCCTTTGTCCCTGGGGCGGCCCATCCCCTCCTCGCAGCCCCCCTCCCCCCCGGCTCGGTGGCCGACGAGCGCCGTACCTGCATGAGCACTGCTCCGACAGTGGATCTCCCCACGCCGAACTGGTTCCCGACGGATCGGTAGCTGTCCGGCGTGGAGAGCTTCCAGAGGGCGATGGCCACCCGCTTCTGGAGGGGGATGGCGGGCCTCATGCGAGTGTCCCTTCTTTGCAGGGCAGGGGCGAGCCACTCGCAGAGCTCCAGGAAGGTGTCCCTCCTCATCCTAAAGTTCTGGGTCCACTGTCGGTCGTCCCAGCGCTCCAGGACGATGCGGTCCCACCAGTCGCTGCTGGTGTCCAGACGCCAGATGCGGCGGGGCACGCCGGTGCCGGGGCGCCGCCGCGGCTCCTCCACGGCCCCCAGGGCGGCCAGGCGGAGAGGCAGGGGGCTGACGTTCCCCAGGTGGTGCCAGGCAGCCTCGAGCCATTGCTGGCAGGCTTGCAGTAGCAAGTCCAGAACGTGCACCAGAAGGTGCAGGGCGAGCCGTGGCTCCATGTTGCCACCTGCGGCAGTCCCCCCCGAAGGGAAGCACTGACACAGACGGGCACAGAGACCGACGCTTTGCTGTCCCTCGGCGAGGTTGGCAAGCAAGCAGGAAAAGCTGAGAACCGGCTGTCCAGGGGGGGTCCCTTTAAGCACGAGCCTCAGATAGCCTCAGACAGCAGCCACACAAAGCAACTGCTGACCTGATGCCCTGCCAGAACCGGTTTCAGCTGCCCTTAAATGCCCCCCTGCGTCCAATCAGTGTGGACGCGCTAGTTCGAACTAGCAAAACGCTAGTTCGAACTAGTTTTTAGTTCTAGATGCGCTAGTTCGAACTAGCTTAGTTCGAATTAACTAATTCGAACTAAGTTAGTTCGAACTAGCGCTGTAGTGTAGACGTACCCAGACCCCTCCTGGGCCAATAGGAGCTGGGGCCCATGGCCAGCGGTTCAGCAATCTCACAGCCAGCCAGCTCCTCTGCCCACACAGATACTAGCGGGACTGGGCAGAGTGGAGGGGGGCAGGGTGAGATTGCTCCTGGCTGGATGCACCTCCCTGGGACATGTGACAAGAGGAGATGTTTCTCCAGCACCCCAAGCCCGGGCCTCTCTCCTCGCCTTCCCCGGGGGTTTCTTTTTCCTCTGCCACAGCGCTCTTCCCAGGACGCTTAGCGGTGCCCAGAGAGTCCTCTGTCCCTGGAGTTCATCAGGCGCTTGTGGATTAGTTGCCCTTCTAGGAATGGACCATTTCAAACACCAGCCACTGGCTCCTTCACTCCAGAGATTTTGTGCAGCAGAAAGTGGCCAGTTGGCAAAGATGATGGGGCAGGCACAGACCAAAGGCAGATTTCTGCTCCTTAGCCTGACGCTGATTTTCTCTTTCCAGTTTCTCCAGAGTCCTTCCATCCTCAGTACTGTCACCAAATCAGACCTCCAGGAACACCTGATGGAATGGACCCGAGACAGCAACCCTGCAATACGGAGGCTCTGTCTGCGAGGCCTGGCCAGTGTTCTCTTCTGGCCGGGGAAGGTGAGGGCACATCTCAGGGCTTGCTGGGGTGACTGCTGGCCAGCCAGTGTGGGGAACAGCAGTGCTCTGTGTGGCTGGTTTGGTGCCTCAGAGGGAGGGCCCCAGTCGTGGGCTGTAAGTCGCCCTGTCTCTGAGGAGTTTGCCTTTGACTTGCCTCTCAGCGGTGCCCCAGGGAGCCCCGATCTGACACCAGGGGACCAAGGAAGCCTGTGGTGCTCCCAGCGCCCAGTTCCTGGGGGTGCGTTACTGAGCAAACCAGGCGCGAGGGGGTGTCTCTGCTCCCGCGCGTTGGCAGAGCATGGTCAGTGGAGGCAGTGGGGCGGGGAAGGAGACTCAGGTCATCCCTCAGGGAAGTGGGGGGCTGGGAGTCGGGCAACAAAGCCCAAACTTGGCAAGGGCAGAGGAGTCGGGGGGCAGGGTCAGAGCTCGGTGGGCGGGGCCTGGAGCGGCTTTCGGCAGGCGACAGGGCAGGCTCTGCTCAAGGGCCAGGGGTGCAAAGCACCTGGCGGAGCGGCAGGAGAAGGACTTTCTCCACTGCTGGGGGGCTGGGCCGTCCCTGGGGTCTGGCCGACGGGGAGGGAGGGTCCAGTTCCTGCCCCAGGCTGCGTCCCAGGACAGTGGGGAGCTGCCTTCTGCATTCCCACAGGGGCAGTTGTTACGGGCCCAGCTGCCCGGGACCATCGCCATGTTCTGTGCCATGGACGCAAGGACTGTCCTGGAGGCCATGACGGAGGCGGCAGACGCCATCTACCTGCTCGCCGGGGAGGGGCTTGGCTCCATCTCCCAGGACATGGCAGCCAGCCTGCGCCCGCTCATTGACCACGTAAGGCTGGGAACCCCGGAGAAGCACATTCCCCCTCCCTCCTCTCCCTGCCACCCTGGTATGTCCCTGCCCAGCCCCTTCCCCCCTCAGGCCAGCCACGCGGCATCCAAGGGGGCCCCTGCCATGGGTGGGGAGTTTCTGACGCAGCCCCCTCCCTGGCAGAGCCCTTCTGGGCCAACCTGAGCACCAAGCTCCCAGCCCTGCTGCAGCCTCCCCCCCGAACCTCCTGTCCCCAGATCCTCCCCCGCCTCCTGCTGCTCCCCAAGGGGGCAGGGGTGAGCGCCATGCCCCAGGGCCCTGGGAGGGGAGCCCAGAGCAGCCTCTGTGGCCAGGGACATGGCCCGGCTCTCACCGGCTTCCCCGCCCCGCGTGTCTTTGCCAGGAGAGGGGCAGTGTCCGCTCAGCCGCCATTTCCCTGCTGGGCACCATGCTGAGCGGGGTGAAGGACCCAGACAAACCGGCCGTGCAGCAGGAACTCACCAGCTGCCTGCTCCCGCTGCTGCTCCACCTGGCAGACGAGGAGCAGAGCGTGATCCTGGTAAGTGCCGCGCTCGGTATTTCCAGAGAGCAAAGCGCCAGAGTCCCCTGGGCCCAACCCGTCTCCAGAGCCCCTGCCCAGCCAGGGCCACTGGGGACGTACAGGGGCCACAGGGGAGGGCCCCTGGGCTCAGACCCTTGGGGATCCCAGAGCGGCCTGGCGCTGCCGTTGCCGTCTCTGCGCAGAAGGGCTGAGCTGTGGAGATCCCGTCCGGCTCTCGCCAGCCAGTTCTCAGCCTCTCCCCTGAGCAGCCTCCCTTTGGGAACAAGGGGCAGGAACCTCCCCTGGCAGGGAGAGCAGGAGCCCAAGGAGCAGGGAGGAGGGGACGTGCCCCAGACGCTCCCTCTCTCAGCGAGGCCCCTCGCTCTCCCCTTGTGCTGCAGAGCTGCAAAGTGACCCTCTTCCGCTGCGCCGTGTTCCTCGGCTGGGCCAATCGAAAGAGTCTCTTCTGCAGCCTGGCCTGGGACGGCTCCTCGCAGCTCTTGCCGTGCGTCGGGAAGTGCCTGGTAGGTGTGTTCTTTGGGCCCGCAGAGCAGTGAGTGGGGAGCTCAGGGAGACCTTTCTAGCCCCACCCTCCGAGCACCCAGGGGGTTCTCCACTCCGCTCATCATGCAGGGACATCAGAGGCAGCCCCTACTAGAAGGGCTCCCGTGGGGTCCTGCCCCTTTTGCTTGTGGGGTGGGCACAGCGGCTGTGCACCCTGCTCCTGCCCTCCACTCCCCGGCTGCCCCGCAGGCCCTGTGGGGTTAGACACTGGGACTGCAGGGCACCCTCTCCATCCGGCCCTTCAGAGAGGGGAAGCTCCATCGTCTGGGCTCCTACTGGCTCTTGCTCTGCCCTCCCTCTGAGCTTCAGCAGCCCTGGCCTGCCCGCTGTGGGCAGATCACGTTGTCTGCACTGAGCATTTCTCCCTGCTCTGTTCCTAGATGGAGAATAACGAGAGGAACATCCCCAGGCTCCTGTTCCAGGCTTTAAACTATCTGGAAAGCTCCCAGCCGTCCATCCGACATTCTGCAGCCCTGTTCATCGGTAAGCAGAGCAAACCCACGTGAGCTTTTCCCTTGCTTCCTTCAAAGCTCTTTTCCACTTCCCACTCTGTTCTCTGGGACCAGGGGGAATTTTCACTAGTTTCATTGAACAATCAGTTCAATAGGTTACGATGTTACCACAAACATGTGCTGCCCATCCCGACAGTCTCATCCAATCGCATTAATGGCTCTAGTCTCTCCAGCCTAACCAGCATCTCTTCCTGCTTGTCAGTTCTGGGCTTTCATTGTCTGTCATCCTGCTGAGACACATGGGTACAGACAGACATAGCCTGGATCCGATATGTTTTCTTCTCTGCTTGTCTGGTGGTGAGCCTGGGCCAGGCAGAACTCAGCTTTCCCAAAGGTCCCCCTGCTATACGTCTTTCAGTGGGCTTACAGCAAAATTAAGTGTCTCCCAAGCACAACTTAGCTTTTTGGGTCACTTGGCTTAAGAGCTGCATCACAATGCCAGTGGGAGGGGGGAAGAGGAGAGCTCCCTGCAGAAGTCGTAAGGACACCGCACATTTAGCGTTCTGAGGTCACGTCTGTTTGAATTAATAAAAAATGAACATGAACCGAAAGGGGTTTCAGGACAAGCATCAGCCAGCAACTCAGGAGCCTCCTGCAACTGCAAATGTGAAACATGGATATAACATGGAAGAGTTAGTTGAATAAAATATCAGCCCTATTGTGTTTTTGTGTATGATTTAGTCCTTCCCATCCCTAACATGCTGCTTCAAGGTCTGCAGCTTAACACTGGTGATCATGTGCTATTTCCTAAATTAACAGAAGTCAGATTATCTACCAGAATGACACACAAGGTGCTCTCTTAGCTGGTGTAAAATGCTACTCCCAGCTATAAATTACTATCTGTCACTGAGGAGATTTGCACTAGTGTTTGAGGCAATTAGAGAAGTAATACCAGTGGGAAACTTGATTTAAATCAATGCACCCAGCCTGAAAAGCACCAGAATCCGACAGCAGGGATCTGCGTGGGCCAGAATTCACATTTACTGCAAGCTGGAGGGAGCCACTTTGCCATTTGGTCCCTTCCAACTTCTCCTGCCCACAACTTTTTGGCCACATCTCCAGGAAACCAGCAAGATGCGATTTCAGTCTCCTTTGCAATCGGCCTTTCAGTCACTTCTGGGGCCGGATGCTTTCTCCCATGTGCTTCGTGCCACATCGAAGGGCCGGGTATTGAATTTCCCAAGGGCTGTCTTGTGGGAATGGCTGAATCTTTAGCAATTTTCAGGGATGATGTTGAAAAGTCCTGAGCTCCGGTGTATTCCTTGTCTGTTTAGGAGAGACCATCCACCATTTCGTCTACCTGTTGGCGGAGACAGTGAGTGCAGATGGCATCTACCGCCTGTGTGAAGGTAAGGAAACAGCTCTGGGCGTTTGTGCATCTGTGGGCAGTATGAGGCCTGAACACAGCTGTCCCAGTGTCTGTCTCTGTCTGAGGACAGTGCTTAAGGGGGAAGAATGGTCTTGCTGGTCAATGTAAGAATGGGAGTCAGGAGATTTGAGCCCCCAGGAGCAACTCTGTGCCTCACCTTCCCACCTGTAAAATGGGGATAAGAACACAAAGGCTCTCAAGGGAGGCCGGCCAGAACTGAAGATGACTAGTCATTAGCAGGAGGAGAAGGATTCTTACCCTCTGTCACAAAAAGTTCCACCACCTGCTCCCCTCCACTAGAGAGGTTGTAGGCCAGGGACCTTCACCCAGAGTTGGGTTCTCGGCTCCTAGGCCATCCCATGCGGCCCCCAGGAAACACCTTTCCCTGCCACCTCTGGAGCACTGAAGGCGGCACAAATGCACAAAGGATTCGGTAGAAGTTAGGAGCCGAAGCCCCTTTGTGGCTCTGCACCTAAATGCCAGAGTTACGGTTGCTGTCGTGTTCCCGTGGCAAAGGCCATTCGGAAGCAAAGGTTTCCCAGCCACCTGTGACAGCAGCTCTGTGAGGTTTCCAACCCATTTCCTCTTTCTTTCAGCTTTCCAGGAAGTGCCTTTAAGATCAGACAGGACCACAGCGATCGTCCTGAATGAACATTTTAAATGGCTGCAGAAGCTGGCAAACCTCGTGTGGGGTGCGTTTTGATTAGGGAGCGGCACCGACACAGAAGGACTCTTCATCCTGCCACGGTACGTACAACAGACGGGAGCAGCTCTTTGGAGCAGGGGCTGGGCCGTGGGCTGGGTATTCACAAGGGACATCAGCTCCCGTAGCAGAGTCCAGCCCAGAGACACCTGGGAAGACGTTCCGAGGCTCTCGCAAAGCCGGGGCCCTGGGCAGCACAATGGGAGAGGGAAGCCGGTGCTGACCAATGCAGGGTCAGACACATGGAAAGCAGAAATGTGAATTATTCCTGTCTGTCTGAGATGGGGGTGGGCGGGGGGGAGGCTTAGTTGTTGGAGCAGTGGCAGTGGGGCCTAGTAGTTGGAGTGGTGGCGGTGGAGCCTAGAGGAGCTAAGAGCAGGAGCCAAAGCCAGAAGTCAAGTGCAGGCCTGGAACCGTCTAGAAGCAGAGCTGGGAGCTTAGCTGGACTGCGAGCCGGGCTGCACTAGGACTAGGGACGAGGCCGGAGCAGGAGCAGGACTGGAGCAGGCTGAGGCCTGGGCGGCCTGGCACCACTCTCAGGCAGAGGAGAGGGCCAAGCCATGAAGCGACACTGAGCAGACTGAGTTGCTGGTTCTCCTCGGAGGTGCTGATGCCTCTTCTGAGACTCACCAGCCCAGCTCCTGCCTCCTGCATTGGCTGGAACCTGACTCAGGGCAACTCAGCCCAGCGTGGGGCTTCCTCAGGCTTCAGTTCAGGGAGGAGTCGGCCCCTCGGAGCCGGGCGACAGATTCACCCTCCCCTCTGAGGAAACCAGGCCCTGCTGTGGCCGGCATTCCACAGCATTAGCCAAGAGAGGAGCGAGGGGATGGGGGGGAACCTGCCCTGCTCCAGAGTCTCCCCCTTGACAATTGTGCTCTTCTCATCTGTGCTCCTGCCCTTTCTCCTCTGACAGACACCGGCTGAGCCCACCACGAGCCCGGCCTGGCCAGAAGACCAAGCAGCTGGGACACCAGGAGGATGCGGAAGAGGCAGAGCTGCACGTGACGGGGAACCAGCCGCGCAGAGGCCAGGAGCCGTTCCGCCCCCAGGCCAGAGGAAGCCGATCCCCTCCCCAGCCCTGCGGTCTGGTCTCCAACGTTTGTCTGGCCCGTCACCCCAGGACACAGCTCACGAGTCACCATCAGACCCACCCATCTCCGGGCCCTTCCCACCGGCCTCTGCCCATCTGGGTGGGTTCTTCTCGTCGCCCATCGGCCTTCCCACAAACACCAGTGTGGGACCACGCTCCTGGGGGGACTGGGACTGCGCGCGCTCTGGGGTCCGCGGTGGGGGGAGGGGTAAGGGTTGCATCAACTTTGGGGTCCGCGGTGGGGGTCCGCGGTGGGGGGAGGGGTAAGGGTTGTGTCCACTGTGGGGTCCGCGGTGGGGGGAGGGGCTGAGGCTGTCCAGCGCTCTGGGACTGGGGTGGGGAGCTGAGGCTGTCTGGCTGCTCTGGGGCTTGTGGGGATGCCAGGGAGCCAGGCAGCCTGGGGTTGGGGTGGGAGGGTAGAAATCTGGGGCTGGGCAGCCACCAGTGTGGGGAGGAGAGGGCAGGGCAGGGCCAGCAGCCTGGTGGGCATGGGGGGGCGGAGCCTCGGGAAGAAGGGGCGGGGCTGGGCTCTGCCATCCCATGTGAGCCGTTCGCTCACTGCCCATGGCTCCCACTGCTCTACCAGTCGGGGTAGTGGCCCTGGAGAGAAGGGACTTGCCCAAGCACCAGACGTGCTGTGGTCAGGTGCTCTGACTCCTGTGACCCCTGCAAGAAACCCCCACAGAGCCCTCTGCCCACAGGGGCGGGTTTCACTCCCCCTTCGGGCCATCTCACAATAGACATGGGCACCAATCAGAGCAGGCCAGGCCCGGAGACCTAGACCAGAAGCCCTCGATCTCTGGAGCCGAACAACTGGCCGGCCGGCAGCATCGTCCCGGCGATCCCACAGCGATGCAGCGAGGAAGAGGTGGTCTCACTCCAAGAAGATGTTTTTCAGGATTGGTGCCCGAGTCCCTTCTGCGATGAGCGAGGGGGTGAAACCCGAGGCAATTGGCAGAGGCCGTGTGGGGACTTCTTGGAGGGGTCCTGGGACCCTCTTGTGGGTTTTCTCCCCATGGATCTGCCTCGGGAATGGATTTCACCCATTGGAGACAGTTGCAGGCCAGGACGCATGTGGAATTGGGTAACGGGACCCCTATGAGGACTCCTCTGCCCGCCCCCCACCAGTCACGGTGGCCCCTGCCCTCAGGACCAACGAGGGCGGGGGGGGGCCGCACCAAATAGGGGAAGTGCCGTGGCGTGAGGATCTTCCCTCAAGAGGGCCCTGGGACCCCTCCAAGGAGTCTCCCCTCCGTCCTCTCCCAACCAGGGAGGGTCACCCCCCGCCAAGGCCAGCTGAGAAGGGAAACATGCACCAGTCAGAGCAGCTAGTGCCCGAAGGCCTAGGCCAGAAGACCCCATCTCTGGAGCTGAGCGGCCGGCCAGCACCATCGCCCTGGACGTCCCAGCGCACCATTGCGGGAAGGAGCCCGTCTCTTTCCCAGAACTCAGCGCCTGGCCCGTCGGGCTGCACCTGCTCTGACTGGTGCACGTTGCCCTTCTGAGCTGGCCTGAGGGGGGTGACCCTCACTGGTTTGGAGGGGCTGGTGGGGAGATTCCTGGGAGGGGTCACAGGACCCTCTTGTGGGCTGGACCCCGCAACACGGCACTTCCCCCATTTGGTGCAGTCCCCTCCCTCGATGGTCCTAAGGGCAGGGGCCACCAGGACTGGTGGAGGGCAGGCAGAGGAGTCCTCAGAGAGGTCCTATGACCCATTTCCAGATGGACACTCTGCCGGGGACATCTGCCCCCCATCGGACTGACAACTCGCCAGCCTAACTGGGTAACAGCTGAGAGTTTGTCTAGTCGCTGGGGACAGACCCACAGTCACGGCACGCTCGTGAGTTCATGTTGCTGGCCCATCGGTCCATTGGTGAAACCCAGTCTCGGGGCGGCTCTACGGGGACACATTCCCTCTCAGTTGTTACGTCCAGGTGCGGCGGGGGCATAGGGCATGGGCAGTGGGCTGCGGTACATGTTCTGGATGGGGGCAGGCTCAGGGGCGTGGCTGGGAATGGAGTGTATGGGGTGCAGGCTGACGAGCAGAGAGGATTCCCCCCAGCCCTGGCTCATTGCAGAAGCTCAGGGCAGGTGAGAGTCACCTCTCCATGGTGGCAGCACCTTCCCTGAGAGTTGCTGGTGGGGGCCTATTTCCCCCAGCGGGGGCAGATCTAGGCTGCGGGAGGGGGGCAGCAGAGGTGTCTCTCCCTGGCTGTGCCAGCTCTGCACTGGGGCAGCAGGGAGAGGCGCTGTTGCCCCAGCCAGGCAGCTCCACTTTGGGGCTGCCGGGGAGAGGTGCTTTTTAGGGATGAATATCCCATTTCATGGGTTAATCCAGCTGTTCTCAGATGTTGTGATAGCGCAGCCCCCCTCTAAGTTGCTCACAACCCCTGTGTAAGTTTGAGAACCGCTGGATTAAGCGATGAAAGGGGCAGCCAGAGGGTGCTGCAGTCTGGCCGGGCTGGACCAGCTCCGCCAGCTCCTGAGGCCGGGCTGGAGCATCTTCCCCCTCCCACACAGGCAGGGTTACTCCAGCCCCGCCAGAGCAGCACCTGCCTGTGTCGGGCCCCGCGGGGCTGAGCAGACCCCTGCCCACGGCGGCGGGGGGCTCCTCCAGGCTCCACTGGTTACCCAGAACCAGTGAGCAGCCCCCGCACATCCCGGTTCACTTCTCACCTCCCGAGAGCCTCTGCCCCATGTCGGCAGCCTTGGGGCTGGGAAGGGAAATCTCTGCTCTGCAGCCCTGAGCCCTGCGCGGGGATTCACAGGCAGCACATGGGGCTTGACAGGAGACGTTTCCAGTCCAGTCTGTTACAATGGGCAGAGTGTGCGTGCACTAGGGACGTGAAAGTGCCAACGTAGAGGCGGTTACCTCCTGAGCCTCGGCTCATCGGTTAACGTGCACGGTAACAGGCAGCCCCCCCCCAGCACTGCCTCTGCATTAGAGGCACATGGGGGGCAGGTGGGAGCTGGTGCGTGCAGAGAGCCAGCTTTCAAGCCAGCTCCCTGCACGCAGCAGCTCCTGCCGGACCTTTTTCCCCCATGCAAGGGTGCCTCTTTCACAGGCAGCAGCTCAGAGCAGGGGGCAGGTAGAAGCTAGTAGACCCGGGGTGCTGGTTTTTAACGCAATGCCCCGCATGTACCAGCTGTAGTGGAGCCTCCTGCCCCCCACCCTGCGCTGCTGCCTCCAGTCCAGAGGCAGCAGTGGGGAGCGGAAACCATGAGCTGCCTGCCCCCTGCATGTAACCGTGTAACGTAAGTACGTGCATGTTCCCGTCCCTAGTGCATACACAGCGTGTGGCTCACAGAGCTTCTCCCTTGAGTGTGTTGTTAACAAAGCCATTTTGTACTCAGACTGAATGTAAAAACTGTCCCTGTAAATGAGTCATCTGCTCGCCTGTCCAAATAAATCAATAAATCGATCTCTGCTGTCGTCCCTGGGTCGTTCTTGGCGCGTTCAATAGAAATTTGTGATTTTGGTGGAAATTGAGGTTTTGGCAACCACCATGTTCTGTCTCACGTGGACTTAAACATGGGAATGTAGAAACACGGGGGTGTGACAGACCAGGCCATGTCTGGGCACAGCTGAGGGCGTCCGCTCAGGGCGAATTGCTCAAATTCAGGGCTCCTTACAGCCCCCAGACTGGTGACCTCTCCAAACAGGCCACAAAGCAGTCACACAGAGCACTTCAGCTGCCTGCCTGAAGCCTCACGAGCAAAACCTCTCCAACATCCCAGCAATATCTAGGCCCCAGATGGCCCCGGGCCTCATACACAGGTGGGGGGTCCTAGCACCCAATCCCACCTACCCCGAACAAGTTCTGTCCGGTTCCAAGAAACCAGCCACATATCCCTGGTCAATTTACCTTTTGGAGCTTACCCACAAATCACGCTGGGCCAATCCTTTAGCATCTAACATCTAAAGGTTTATTATTACAATAAAGAAAAGCATGAGAGTCAGGTTGTTAAAGGATAGTACATTACATGCATCGAATCTCCCAGTTCTCGATGCAGGGTGTAGCAGAGATGTTATAGCTGCTGGTTTAAAAGTCCTTGTTGCTCATCCTAGGATCAGGATGGGTTCACAGGTCTTGCTGCCTCTGGGATGAAGTGCTGAGCTGAAGACCAAGATGGAGTCCGCCACATGGCCTATTTATCCCTCCTTCCTGGTCTCTTCTTGGCTACAGCAGGTCACCTGGCCCATGGCTTCTTCCTGTGTTCCCTGCTGGTAGCCCTTTATTTATGAGTCACCACTCCTGCTTTAGGTGTGTCCTTGGCCCATTGAGTCCCATTGTCCCACAGGGCCTCGCTGATTAGCATGTCCATAGGCCGGGCTCTGCCCACTGCTCAACAACATGCAGAGAAATATTCAGTATCTACACAGATTACAGACTCCTAACTACACACACAGACATTATACAATCACATGACTAGCGTCCATAGGATTAGCAGACAGTGAGCTTCTGTTCAATACCCCACATGGCCCCCTTTTATACCATTTTTGGGGCCAACATCCCCACCTATGGGTGCATCAGTGATCTGGCTGCTCCCCTCAAAATCCAGTAACGTGACAGGGGGCCTCTCTCCTCAGCTAGCCAGACCCAAGGACACGAGTTAGCTAGAGGTGTCTCTGCGTCGCTATTGGTGAGACCGAGCAGAGGTGACCGTGTGAGGGTTTCGATCGCCCACGCAGACGGTGTAGTTCGTAGCTATTGTCTAGCGATTTTCACTCTTTCACTGCGTTTAAGGGAAATAGTAAATTCAGTATCTTCAGGGCCTTGTATTTAGTGGGAAATAGTGAGAATAGATTCCTATTAGAAACCCAGCTGGGGGACTCAGTGTGACACTCGGCTTCCCTCTGCCGCGAGAAGGCCTTTCCCCGTAGCCGTATTGGGAGGCCTCAGGTAGCTCAGTCGGGCCCATGTTAGACTGAAGATCTAAAGGTCCCTGCTTCAGTCCCAGGGCTTGGCTGGGCTCTGTGTCCCCTGACCTTCTAGAGCTGGGCTCTTTACAGCATCACAGCTGTGCCCCTGGTCTGCTGAGAACTTCAGCAGCTCCTTGGACGCGCCTTGCCTGCCCTGCTACTCCCCCTAGGGCCCAGCATGCCCTGCCTGCCTCCCCCTGCCCTGCCGGAATTAAACCAGCTACCTAAGGATAACTTGCTGAGCCCCCGCTACAGTCCTCCGCTCTGCCAGCTGAGCTATCGAAGGTCAAGTGTTGGCTCTGTCTCCGCTGCTTTGCCCTTAAGAACGGAGGCGGGAGTTAGGAAGAGGCAGCAGTACCTGAGAGCCCTGTGTTGGGACACAGAGTGCTGGGTTCTGGGGCTAGAGATACCTGCCCCTCCCCTCGAAAGGGGGCTGCCCAGATCGTGGCACGGCCAAGTCATGAAGAAAACTCTGCTGCATTTGGTGGGCTGGGACCCGTCTCCTGACAGGCTACGGACCATCAGTAGAGGGTGCATCAGCTGAGCAAGCCTGAAGCAACCTGCAGGTGGCGCTGCCCTGGGGAGCGAACCCCATTGCAGGGCCTGAGCCCTGTCTAGCCATCTCCTCTGAACAAGGCTCAGCAGCTCTCTCAGCTCTCTCAGGGTGAGGCTCATGGATGCTGGGTGGCTGGTGGGGTCAGCGCTCCAGCTGAAAGCTGCACAGCCAAGGGGCACCCCCTGTACAAGGAAGACAGAGGGTGAAACAGTTACTGGCCTGGGGGAGCCCCAAACTGTCTCACCTTGTTCTCAAGGACATTGGGGAGTCTCCGTCCCTTTTGAACATGCACCAGAGAGCGGAACAAGTCAGCAGGTCTCTGCCTGAGCTGATGTTCCTGGCCCCAGGCTCTGAAGGGACGAGCTGCTCTCGCTTGCAGTGGAAACCCCCAGGTCTTCTTGTCACGTGCTAGAAACCCGTCAAGCCTGGCGCTAGCTCTTCCCCCAGCCCAGGCCTTGTTCCTCAGCTGATTCCAAGAGGCTCTTCTGGGCGGGGAGTCAATGAGGAACCACGATGGTGTCACACCCCTGCCTCAAAGGGTATGTCTACAATAGCCACCCTAGTTCGAACTAGGATGTCTAATGTAGTCATTCGAACTTGCAAATGAAGCCTGGGATTAAAATATCCTGGACTCTATTTGCATGTTCCCGGGCGCTGTCGTTTTTAAATGCCCGGTAGTTTGAACTCCCTGCCCGCGGTGACACGTGGCACGGGCTAGGTAGTTCGAATTAAAGCTCCGAATTCAAACTATCGTTACTCCTCATTGCAGGAGGAGTAAGGGTAGTTCGAATTAGGAGCTTTAATTTAAGACACTTTTCTTCGAGCTGAACCAGCCACCTAAGGATAACGTGCCGAGGCCTACGACAGCCCCTCCGCTCTGCCAGCTGAGCTATTGAAGGGCAGCTGTGGGTCTGGCATCTGCTGCTTTCCCCTTAATCATAGTGGAAGGAGTTGGGAAGAGGCATCATGGTGTTGGAACACAGAATGGTGGGGTCCTGGGTCGTGCAATACCGTGAGATACCTGCCCTTCCCTGTGAATGGGGGCGCCTAGATGGTAGCACAGCCCAGTCATACAGAAGACTCTGTGGCACCATCAGCAGAGAGTGTCTTAGCTGAGAAAACCAATTCCTGAGGCAACCAGCAGGTGGCGCTGCCCTGGGCAGTGAATCCCCTTGTGCCTGAGCCCTTTCTGGCCAATCTCCACTACGCAAGACCCAGCGGCTCTGTCAGTTCGTCGGGGGCTCTGGTACTTGCTGGAGACGTGCGTGAGCGGCAACGCGGTACCAAAGTGAGTGGGGCACCGTGCAGCTCCCGCCAGACTCCAACCCTCCATTCCCTTGCGGCAGACGGGGAGACTCCGAACAAGACGAGCCCGACAAGCAGGAATTCTTTGCAAGCAGATATAATTATTTATTTAGGTGCTACATGGTAGGCCCAGCCCCATCTATAGCAACACTGCAGCTGTACCCGGAGTTCCCAGAGTCCTTCATTCTTTCAGTGGGGGGACGCAGGAGTCAGGCAGGGGGCTGGAGGTGTGTGTGGGGGGGGGGCTCAGTGCAGAGAGCTGGGTGTGTTCGGAGCTCAGGGCAGGTTGGGAGGGGTGCGAGATTCAGGGCAGGGAGTGGAGTGAGGAGTCAGGGCAGGTGCTGGGAGATCAGGGCAGGGGGTGAGGGATGGAGGTTTCAAGGAAGAGCGCTGGGAGATCTTTGGGGCTAAGCGATGGGGGGGGGATGCAGCCATCAGAGCAGGAGATGGGGGGCTCAGGGCAGGGAGCTGGGAAGTTGTAGGGAGTTAATGGGGCTGCCCACAGCAGCAAAGGTGGAGCTGCTCCAATGGCAGCTCCTCTCAGGGGGTTGCAATGGGGAGGGCTGTGCTGCTCACTCCCTGGTAGAAGCAGCTGACACTAGACAGTGCAGCCCCAGCCCCCAGGGGGAGCCACTGAGGCAGATGCTGCCCCCTGGGGGCAGAGACAGAAGCTGCTGGGTCGCTGGGGTAGCTGCTTCTCGCCGCCCTGGGCTGGCTGGGTAGCTGAAGCAGCCGTTGACGGGGCAACCTTGGAATTCTTGGGGGGGGGGGAGGCTGCAGCTGCTCCCCACGTGCCTTCTTCTGCATGGGCCTCTTGCAGCTTCTGCTCCTCCCCCAGGTCCTGATCCCACCACTACGGCCTTTATATAGAGATTGTTCACCCAGACTCAGCCAATCACCTTCCACCCGCACCTCCTGTCAAAGCTGTATTGTAAAATGTAATTGAAAGTGTAACACATTTCAAACACTGAGGATACGTCTACACTAGCTTGTTAGTTCGACCTAGGTAGGCAAATGAGGGAAACCGGAGTTGCGAATGAAGCCCAGGGTTTAAATATCCCGGGCTTCATTTGCATGTTCCCGGGTGCCGCCATTTTTAAATCCCCCTTAGTCCGAACTCTGTGCCCGCGGCTAAATGCGGCACGGAGTAGGTAATTCGAACTATCATTACTCCTCGTGGATCTCTAATTCGAACTACCTACTCCGTGCTGCAACCTACCCTGAGACAGCATCTTTTCAATTCTCCTGGTGACCGGCAGAGTTGGGAGCCTCGACTCTTTCCCCTCACAGCCACGTACAACTGCCTGGTGTCCCGAGAGTACCCTGGTCCCTGGTACCTTCCCTCAGCAGGCAGAAAATAGAAAAGGCCCCGGAAACTTCTCCATGTTGTCCTCAGTTGTACTTCTTGCTTCTGGAGGATCTTTGCTACAAACTGAAGCTCCAAACAAAGAACCGAATGACCCATCCAACCTCCATTTGTGCTCCAGAGACGTGACTTAAGGCAGCCGTTTATTCTATCACTCCTACCAGCCAGAAACCAAGACTTTGTAAACATTGTGTTTACTTGAGTCCTTTAACTAGTTTAACTTTCTTTCTTTCTTTCTTTCTTTCTTTCTTTCTTTCTTTCTTTCTTTCTTTCTTTCTTTCTTTCTTTCTTTCTTTCTTTCTTTCTTTCTTTCTTTCTTTCTTTCTTTCTTTCTTTCTTTCTTTCTTTCTTTCTTTCTTTCTTCAAATAAAGCTTTGGAGTTTAGGGTTGAAAGGAGTGGCACACGGTGATTTTTGTCTAGGTTTTGAGTTATAAAATGAGCTGAGAATGTGATGGATCCTTTTGGGATGGTGTGGAGGAGGGGCTCCCTGTTCCTCCTCCTTCCTCCTGACTTGTCCAGGTCTAGCGTCCTGCCAGCCGTCCCCTCTAGGGCGTATGTACAGTCTCTCCTGTTCGGGTGGCAGTTAATGTGCTGCCTCCACAGCAGTTAATGCCAGTGGTTCCCTGCCAACTGTGGGTGGGGGTAGGTGGACCCAGTCCCGTCCTCTCTTATGAGTCCCAGCCCAGGGCCCTAAGGACAGGTATGGCTAGCACCCTGTCCGGTTGGTAGGGCTCCAGCCGCAATGCACCAGCCCGCCGGCTGATGGTACGCAAGCCCTGCCTTGGGCTACTTTCTACCCCTGTGGGTTTCTGACAATCGCCACAGTGTCCTCCTACCCCCCCCCCTCTACCCCCAGGCGTCTGTCCAACCACGCTGGGGCTCCCTGGGACTCCTCAAAACCCTTGCCTCCTCCACCTCCGCTCCTCTCCATCCTCTCCTAACCGGTTCCCACTCCAATCCTCGGCTGCCCCCTACGCTGGTGTCTGCCTCCCTTTTAAACTCCCGCGCTGGGATTTGCCGCACCAGCCCCTCCCCCGGCATATGCCCCTGGGCCCACCCCTAGGCACCGCTCCCCCCAGGATGTGCCATTGAGCCTCATGAGTTGAAACCATCTTCCCTCCTCTTGCTTCGAGAAATTTCCTACTGGAATCCAGGCCAACTCTTCTGCTCAAATCCCTGTTAGCCAGTCAGCTAACTGGTCAACCAAGCACTCAGTGAAATATAGAGATTAAAAACACACTAGTAGGATGGAGGCCTTAACACTCCTGCCTGGGGTACAGAAAGTAAATAACAAAGTGCTATTTGCTCCTTCGCCTTCCAAAAGAACTAGGTGCCACCCAATTCAATAACTGCGCAGCAGGTTTCAAATAAACAACAGGAGGTATTTCTTCATGCAGTGCATGGTCAGCTTGTGGAACTCCTTGCTAGAGGACGTTGTGAAGACCAGGGTTTCAACAGGGTTCTGAAAAGACCCAGATAAATACATGGAGGACAGGCCCATGCGTGGCTGTTAGTCAGGATGGGTAGGAATGGTGTCCCCAGCCTCTGTTTGTCAGAAGCTGGGAATGGCAACGCAATGATTCCCTGTCCCGTTCATCCCCTCTGGGGCACCTGAGATCGGGGTGGGAGAGGAGCTCGGTGCAGGACTCACTCAATTTTCCCCTCGGTGCTCTTCTGTCAGAGAAAGGGCTCGGTAGAGCCAGGGCCTGGAAGGTGAAAGGAGCCTAATTTTCCATGAGAAATAAGGGCCAATGTGCCACTGTGAGGACGATTCACCACAGAGCCAATGGCCCCAGGGCAGCGGGGGAGTCTCCACGTGGCGATGGGTCTATGCCGACGAGAGGCCTTGTTGGAACGTGTCTGGGCACAACAGGCGACTGGGCCGGACGGGGCCTGTGGGACACAGAGTCAGATTAGAGGCTCTAACGCTCTCTGGCCAGGAAGCCCAGTGAGGGAAGCAGAGCTGAGTGCTGTGTGGGGAGCAGCTTCTGAGGTGCGACTGTGCAGCCGGCTGACTTCCTAGGAGGAACAGGCATTGAGTGGGGGGAGCACAGGGAATGGCTCAAACATCCCAAGGGGTGGCCAGAGGCAGGACACTCGCCTTGCAGCATGGGGGGAGGGGGCGGCCGTGACATCACACAGGCCTTTGGCAGGCCCTCCCCATATTAGGCAAAGATGGTGGGGAGGTGGTGACCTCACTGAGAGATGCTGACATCAGCCAGGCACAGGAGGGGGCAAGGCCGGGATGACCTCGCAGACCCCTGTGGCATTTGCTAAGGCAAGTCTCTGTCTCGCGATGTCTCTCTGAGGACTCAGAGCTTCCTGGTTCCTGCACGTGAGCGCCTGGAGGAGCCTCTGTCGAGCTTCCTCCTCCTTGTCCTGATTTGCCTACAGCCCAGACATCCCTGCGGAAAAGGTAAGAGCCTCCGAGGGGGTGGGAACTGCTCAGTCTGATCCACCTGGTCCCGGCTGGATTCTAGGCACGGAACACTGGGTGAAAGGGTCGGAATTTTATTCCCCACCTGGGGCTTTGTCCCTTAGAACCACTGGGGCCGTGGGGGTTTCTCCTGTTTGGTTTCTCTTTCCCTCCGTCCCGCCCGCATTTCTCTTCTTTTCTTGCCTCATTTGTCCTCTTCCGCTCCCCTCCCCACATCGGGAGCTGGACTCCTGGGAGGTCCAACCAAAAAGGTGGGGCAGAAATAGTGCTCTGACGGGGATCGCCCCCGTGATATGGGCCATGCTTTGGGCTCTTTGGTGAGAATGTTCCACCCCCCCTCCTTCAGTCTCTCCCCTGATTGGCAGGACAGGGGCATTGACGGGGAGGAGTCTCAGGTCCTTGTCCGTGTGCAAGACTGAGCCAGTAAGTCAGACCCACCGAGGTGTTTTGCTATGGTTGGTGCTTCCCTGCGTTTGCTGTCTTGGGGCTTTTCCTCATACCATATACGTCAAAGGAATACAATGAAAAAAAGTGAACACATTATTATCCTGACAAATCAGATTAAGTACAGAAGGTGGGGTGAGGGAGAGGTAGGGAGGGAATAGCTGTTTATGAGTTAATGAATGGCTAATCAGGGGGTGATAAGTGGGGAAGCTATCATTGTAATGGGCAAGGGAATTAGCATCTTTGTATCTTTGGAACATCGCTTATTTGAGTGCAGGGAGCTGTGTAAATACTCCCTAAGGTGCTGCGGGACAAAGTTACTGACTAACAAGGCTGCCCCTCTGAAACTAGTTCTGTGACATCCTTTGGAAGTGCTTCCCAGTCTGCTGTTGCTGTCAATGATGTGCTAAATGGGAGGGAGGGAGATGCTCTCTTATAACCTCAGCCTCTGATTGCCCCTCCCCTTCTCCTGCCAGGGCAGAGCCCAGCAAGGGCCCGGCCCCTCCCACTTCTCTGCACAGGTGCAGACATGACAGTTCTCTGGAGACTTCCAGCAGGCTCCTGATTTCTGTGCGTCACCCCCCACCCTTCCTGCCAGCTGCACTACAGGGTAGGACCAGGCAATGGGGAGCATCTCTGAGTCATGAACTCTAGCGGCTCCTTATCGAGTGAGGCTGTGTCTAGGCTGCAAGTTTTTGCAGCAGAGAGTATGCTTTGTGATGTCATTAGCATATTTTGTACTGATGCTTTTTGCATAAGGGGTTTTTGTGCAAAAAAGAACAGCGTAGCCACTTCTGTTTTTTGCCAAAAAGCTGTTTTGTACAAGATCTGAAGAGGCATAAAGATCTTGTGCAAAACGGAGGTTTTGAGCAAAACAGAAACAACTACACTGCTTCTTTTTGTGCAAAAACCCCCTTGCGCAAAAAACATCAGTCCCTCATTAGCATACTCTCTGCTGCAAAAACCTCTCAGCGTAGAGAAGCCCGAGAGAAGTAAAAGCAGCAGCAGCAGAAGAACAGAAGCAGCAGCAGAAGAATCAAAAGAGGAAGAAACAGAAGAAGTAACAACAACAGAAGGTACAGCAGAAAGAGGAACAACAGAAAAAGAAGCTGCAGTAGCACAAACAAAAGAAGAAGAAGCATGAAAAAAGTAGGGGCAGAAGAAGTAGCAGAAAAAGAATAGTAGAAGAAACAGGAGGTAATAGCAGCTGAAGAAGAAAAATTAAAAGAAGCAGCAGTGGCACAAGAAGAAAAGTAGCAGCAGCAGGAGAAAAAGCAGAAGAAGGAGGAACAGAAAAAGCATCAGTAGCAGAAGAATCAGTAGCAGATTAAAAGGAAGCAGAAACAAGAAAGAAACAGCCACAGAAGCAGCAGCAGCAGCAGAAGAGACAGCAGCAGATTAAAGCAGAAGTGGCAGCAGCAGCAGCAATAGTAGAAGAAGCAACAGAAAAGGATGGAGTAGCAGAAGCAGATGAAGCAGCAGGAGAAATATCAGAAGAAGAAGTGGCAGAAATAGAAAAGTAGCAGCAGCAGAAAAGCAGCAGCAGTAGAAGATGCAGCGGAAGAAGAAACAGCAGAACAAACAGAAGAAGCAGCCTGAAAAGAAGTGGGGCAGGGAAAGTTGCAGGAACGGAAGCTGATGAAGCAGCAGCAGCAGCAGAAACAGTAGGAGAAGTAGCAGAAGAAAAGAGGCAGGAGGAGAAGAAAAAATAGTAGCAGAAGCAGAAACAGAAGCACAGGAGAAGAGCAGAAGTAAGAGGCGGTAGCAGCTACGGCAGTAGAAGAAACTCAGCAGAAGCAGCTGTGGCAGAAGAAGAAAACTAGCAACAGAATAAGTAGGACCAACAAAGGAAGCAGGCGCAAAAGTAGCAGCAGAAGAATCAACAAAAGAAACAGCAGGGCTGTGTCTACATTGGCATCCTTTTCCGGAAAAGGGATGCTAATGAGACAAGTCGGAATTGCAAATGCCGCGGGGGATTTAAATATCCCCCGGGGCATTTGCATGAACATGGCTGCCGCTTTTTTCCGGCTCGGAGTTTTGCCAAAGAAAAGTGCCAGTCTAGACTTAAGCAGCAGAAAGAACAGAAGAAGGAGAAACAGAAAAACAAGCAGAAGCAGGAGAAGGAGCAGCAGGAGCAGGAGAAGCAGAAACAGCAGCAGCAGCGGTGGAAGAAGAAGTAGCATCAGAAGCAGATGAAGTAGCAGCAGCAGCAGCAGCAGATGAAAAGAGAAATCAAAAGCAGCAGAAGCAATCAACAGAAGAAGAAAGCAAAGAAGAAAAAGCAAGTAGTAGCAACAGAAGAAGAAAGAGCAGCAGCAGGAGAAGTAGCAGCGGAAGAAGAAACAGCAGCACAAACAGAAGAAGAAGCCCGAAAACAAGTATGGGCAGGGAAAGGTGCAGCAACAGAAGCTGGCGAAACAGCAGCCAGAACTACTGGGAGAAGGAGCAGAAGCTAAAAGGCAGGAAGAGAAGAAGAAATAGCAGCAGAAGCAAGGACAGCACTGCCCTGCATTAAACAGCACTGCATATTTTACAGTCGAAAGAGGCTATTTTGAAATTTGGTGCATCTCCACAGCGCCAAATTTTGTAATAACGTGCTCTTTCGAGCCGTCCCTTATTCCTCGTAGAACGAGGTTTACAGGGCTGGTGAAAGAGCGCATCCACTATTTTCAAAATTTTTCCGAAATAGCAGATGCGTTCCTTGGATGTGGCATTGCTATTTCGGGATCCTTCCAGGACCCCGATACAGCAATGCAGTCGAGACATAGCCCTCAAGGAGCAGAAGAAGTAGCTGCAAGAGAAGAAAGAGCAGCAGCTAAAGAAGCATCAGCAGAAAAAGAATGAACAACCACAGCCACAGAGGAAGCAACAGGAGAAGAAGGAGCAGCGGCAGAAACAAAAGAGGAAGAAGAAGCATGAAAAGAAAGGGACAGAAGAAGAAGCAGCCACAGAAGCAGATGAAGCAGATTGAAGCATCAGAAGAAGACACGGGTGAAGCAGCAGCGGAAGAGGCAGCAGCAGAATAAGTAGCCCCAACAGTGGTAGCAGGAGCAAAAGAAGAAGAAGAAAAGCAGCAGCAGCACCAGCAGCAGCAGGAAAAACAGCAGCAGAAGTAGAAGCAACAGCCGAGTAAGTAGGGTCAAAAGAGAAAGCAGGAGCAAAAGCAGCAGTAGAAGAATCAGCAAAAGAAATAACAGAAGAAACAGCGAAAGCAGCAGCAGTAGCACAAACGAAGAAAAAGCAGCGGCCACAGAAAAAGCAGAACCAGCAGAAGAAGCAGTGGCAGAAATAGAAAAGTAGCAGCAGCAGAAAAAGGAACAGTATCAGCAGTAGAAAAAGCAGCGGAAGAAGCAGCAGCAGCACAAAGAAAAGAAGAAAAAGCAGAAAACAAGTAGGAGCAGAAGAAGCAGCTGCAACAGAAGCAGATGAAGCAGCAGCTAAAGTAGCATGAGCATCAGAAGAAGAGCAGCAGCAGAAGAACCAGAAAAAGAAGTAGCAGCAGCAGAATATAAGGAGCAAGAGCAGAAAAAGAAGGAGTAGCAGCAACCTCACAAGAAGCGGATGCAGAAGAAGTAGCAGGTACAGAAGCAGCAGCAGCCATAGATGCTGCAGGTGAAGAAGCAGCCGAATAAAAATAGGAAGTGAAACGCTGCAGATTGAGAAGAATTGAAGAAAGAGGCCATAGCAGCAACAGCAGCAGCAGCAGCAGAAGAAGAAGAAACACCAGCAGAGCCAGGAGCAGCAGCAGAAGAAAAGTCGGAGCAGAATAAGTAGCAGTAACAAAGGAAGCAGGAGCAAAAGCAGCAGCAGAAGAAAGAACAGAAGAAACAGCAGTAGCAGCAGCAGATTGAAGCTGCAGAAGAAGCAGAAAAACAAGCAGGCGGAGGAGAAGGAGCAGCAACAGAAGAAAAGAAACAGCAGAAGAACAAGCATAAGAATGAGAAGCAGAAGAAGCAGCAGAAGAAGTAGCAGCAGCAGATGAAAAGAGCAGTGGTAGCACTAGAAGAAGCATCATCAAAAGAAGAAACCAAGAAGGAAGACGCAGAAGAAGTAGAAGCATCAGCAGAAAACTGTAATCGCAAAGGAAGGAGCAACAGAAGAAGAAAGGAAGCATCAAGAGCAGCAGAAACAACAGAGGAGAAGAAGAAGTGGAAGAAAAGAGGCAGGAGCAGAAGAACTAGAAGAAACCTCAGCTGAAGCAGAAGCAGCAGACGCAGGAGAAGCCACAGCATCAGATCACAAGACCAAGCAACAACAGAAGAAACATCAGAAGAAGAAGCAGAATCAAAGAGACAGGAACAGCAGTAGAAGAAACAGCAGAGGTCCAGGTTGGATATTAGGAAACACTATTTCACTAGGAGGGTGGTGAAGCACTGGAATGGATTACCTAGGGAAGTAGTGGAGTCTCCATCCCTAGAGGTGTTTTAAGTCTCAGCTTGACAAAGCCCTGGCCGGGTTGATTTAGTTGGAATTGGTCCTGCCTAGAGCAGGGGGCTGGACTTGATGACCTTCTGAGGTCTCTTCCAGTTCTATGGCTCTATGATTCTATGATTCTAGGAGGAGAAGCAGCGGAAACCAAAGAAGCAGCAGCAGTATAACAATAATAAGCCACAGCAGAAAAGAGCAGAGGAAACAGGAAGTAGTAGCAGCAGAAAAAGAAACAGCAGAAGGAGCAGCAGAAGAAGTGGCAGTAGCAGAAGGAGCAGCAGACTTTAGCAGCAGAAATAACAGACTAAGGAGAAACAGAAAAACAAGTAGAAGCAGGAGAAGGAGCAGCAGTAGCAGAAGAAGCAGATACAGCAGGTGCGGCAGAAGAAGAAGTAGCATTAGAAGCAGATGGAGTAGCAGCAGCAGATGAAAAGAGAAATCAACAGCAGCTGAAGCCATCAACAGAAGAAGAAAGCAAAGAAGAAAAAGCAAGTAGTAGTAACAGCAGAAGAAACAGCAGCAGCAGGAGGAGAAGAAACTGCAGCAGAAGCCGCTGTAGCAGAAATAAAAGGAGGAGCAACAGGAGAAAAAGCTGAAACAGCAGAAAGCAGCAAAAGTAGAAGCAGCAGCACACACTAAAAATTAGAAACGGAAAAATAAGTACAGAGAGTAGAAGCAGCTGCAAGAGAAGCCGATGAAGCAGCAGCAGCAGAAGGTGAAGAAAATAAAATAGCAGCAGCAAAAGCAGAAGTAGCAGAAGAAAAAACAGCAGCTGAAGAAGCAGCAGCAGAAGGAAAGTAGCCAAAGAAGGAGTGGAAGAAGAAGCATAACAACAAGTATGGGCAACAGAAGGAGCAGCAACAGTAGCAGATGAAAAAGCAGCAGACAAAGGAGAGGCAGAAAAATAAATAGGAGCAGGAGAATGAGCGGCAGTAGCAGCAGAAGAAGGAACAGCAACAGAAGGAGCATCAGGAGCAGCAGCAGATGGGGATCTTTCAGAAAATAAAGCCTTTTCCGAAAGGTCCCTTATTCCTGATTTTAGAAGGAATAGAAGGACAGAGCTAGGTCAAGGGAAGGTTCTGCCTCCTGCCTTCCTTCCCAGTAGCTTTCCAGTACAAACCAGCTGTGGGTGTTAGCACTGCCCCCTGTCTGGCCGTGCGATGGGATAAGTGTTACCTGGGCGGGGGGTGTCTCTGTATGGAGGCCTGAGTGTATTGTGATGTCATGTGTGACAACAACAAAGAATGTGGCTGCAGCATTCTTATCCTGCCTTCAGTCCAACTGGTTGGCAACGGCTGGTGCCCAAGGATCTGAGAGACGAGAACTGAGCCTCTGTCAAGAACCTCAGGAAGCCGCTGTCCCCGCGGGCGTGAGAGAGGATGAGTCTGTACAGAAGGTAATTCCCGGAGTCTTTCCCTGCCCCCGAGAGCCCACCTTGGAGATTGGAGCCTCCTCGGCCTAGGACAGATGGGGACAGGGTCTGCAACAGTCACTTCCCAACACTCCGTTTTGATTTGACTCGGGGCATCGTCCCTTCTCCTTCTGCTTCAGCCTTTCCCGTGCTCCTGAGGCATATGGGGATGATTTTCCCTCCCTGCCGACCAGTGGGGGTGAATTTCCATGTTTCTTACTTAAAGGGAACGTAGCAAAACTTGAGTAGAATTTGGGTTTATGTCTCCATGGAGCTTATTCCTCTTGGAGGTACCCCTAAGGCATCCCCTGCCTTCAGGATGGGTAGAGAAATGTTTGGTGTCAAGTAATGATTGTCCAATATCGATGTGTTCAGACAACATCCAGCTCAGAATGTACAGAATTAGAATAACAAAGTGCTATTTGAATTACATTGAAAGTGCTACAGCTCCATAGCCAGTCCCAAGCTCTCATGAGGGTAGTTCTCTCAGAAACTCAGAACCCCATAGAAATTCTCCTGTGCCCCCTCCAGCCTATAAAATATCTGTGTAAATTCCCTCTGACATTCCATTCCAGGTAACGGGTTGAAATAAACTTCTACCTCATTTTGTCATGAGTCTCCATGTGTTTTCTTTGTAATTTTTTGGTGACCTCAGTTCTGAATCGATGTTCTAAATAGTGTGTAAAACTCTTCATTGAATGCTCACTGGTTCTTTTCCCCCTGCTAACAAAACCCAGATTTTGAAATACTTGACAGGAATTAAACACATTTGCAGCTGATACTCTGTCCTTGCAGTGCTTCAACCCCGCTACTTAACAATCTTTTATTCCTTTTACTGGGTTTGATGGGAACAGAGGGTTCCTCATTTTCAGCTTGGCCCCTATTTGTAGCCAGAGTCCCAACATTCTGAGCACAAAGCTGTGAGGTTTGAGAGAAGGCCCAGCTGAGAATCATAGAAAATAGATGGGACCAGTGATCCCTCTGAGATTCTCCAGCCACGAGTTTTGTCTTGTGCACCAAGAATGAGGTCATGTGCGCTTGTTGGGATTTGTGCCACTAAGGCACCTGCAGTTACTAACAAATACCTTAGATATATTTAAAATGTTATGGAAGAAAGAATACTACAACAAGGGATCGTTGGCAAGGTGCCTGACTTTAAATGTTTGTTTACTATGAAATCAAATACATTGTTTTCAGTAGCCATTTGGTATCTTACAGGTGTCCTGTTCCTCTGAGGCATAACACAAAACTGCTGTTTCTTGGCATAGCAAACAAAATCTGTTATTCATATTGACATATTAAATAAAAAAATTGTTACAGTTTATGCTTGACATTAAAGATTACATCTCTTGGCTTGATGCACATGAAAAAAACTTTCTACGGGCAAAAGTGTTAGAGAGTCTCTGTTGTTCTGACTTGTGAAACAAAAACTAAATCATTTGGTTTTAACACAAAAAATCACTTCATTTATTTGCTGTATGTAGAAGAGCACTAATCACAGTTCTTGTCTGTCTGTCACATGATTTTCAATTGGACCCTTCTGAGCACGTGCTGACCTCCCCCACCAGCTCCTGCAGCAGCTCCTGCAGGCATGTGCACGTGTGCTCTGCCCCCTGGCTCTCCTGATGAGGAGCATCATGTGCACGTCCCACAGCAAACTACAGCCTGTGAGTGTGAGTGTGAGTGTGAGTGTGAGAGATCGATATCACCGTGAGCAAGTGATACCCCTGTGGCCTGCAGAGTGTGTGTGTGTGTGGGGGGGCTGCCCTAGACTAACTGCCACCAACTGGCGCACTAGGTGATCAATGCAGTAGGCGCCCCCCCACTCCAAAGGCAGATATTGACTGAGGGTTTTGGTTCTGTGCTAGGGAGAGGGGGGTTGGGGATGGAGTTCTGTGGCTGGGGGCCTGGAGGTTAGGGGTTGGAGGTTTGGGGATGGAGTTGGAGTTCTGGGGTCTGGGGATGGAGTTCTCTGGCTTGGGGCCAGGGGGTTGGGGGCTTTGGATCAGCGGGCTGGGGCTGGTGGCTGCAGGCCTGGGGATGGAGTTCTGGGGCCGGGGAGAGGGTGCCAGCCAGAGGGACCCTCCCAAGATCCCACTCCTCCAGAGAGAAACCCCCCATGTTCCTCCTCCCGGGGGCCGACCCCCCCGCGTTCCTCCTCCCCTGGGGACGACCCTTCCTGCGGCACAGGGGAACCCCCCCACACACACATTCCTCCTCCTCTGGAGCTCACCATCCCCTCCCCCCCCCCCGCAGCACAGGGGAAACACCCCCACCCCACCCGTGCGCTCCCACTCCCAGGACTTTCCCCCTCCTGGCCGCAGGGAAGCCATGCTCCAGGTAAGGCACAGCAAAGGGAATGGGAAATGGAAGGGACAGAGTTTAGAATGTGGCGCCCCATGCAACTTGGCACCCTAGGCAGCTGCCTAGTATGCCTATGGGCACGGACCACCCCTGTGTGTGTGTGTGTGTGTGTGTGTGTGTGTGAGAGAGAGAGAGAGAGAGAGAGAGATCATCGTGGCCTGCAATGTGTATGTGTGTATGTGATCACTGTGTGTGTGTGTGACAGGTGTACAGCTAGTTCGGATTAGGAAGCCAGGCTCTGCCCAATGCTCAAGCATATTCAGAGAAATATTCAGTATCCATACAAAGTACAGTAAAACTCCATTTTTCCGGCATCTGATGGTCCAGCACTCCTGATGGTCCGGCACCATCAGGAACCCGGAAGTGCTCCGGGCAGCCGGACCATTGGAACTGGTCTGCCCCCGGCTTCCTGATTCAGACGCTGCTGAAACTGAACAGCGGCTGAATTGGGGAAGCTGGGGGCAGAGCAGTTGGAGTGCTGCCCGGTAGGTCCCATAGCGCTGCCCCTTGGGGCTGTGGGACCAACCGGCAGCACCCCAGCTGCTCTGCTGCAGGCGTCCCAATTCAGCTGCTGCTGAAACTGACCAGCAGCGGCTGAATTGGGGACGCCTGGAGCAGAGTCGGATCATTGGAAGGCGGGGGCTAAGACAGATCTGGAGTGGCATCTCCCCCCATCCCACCCCAGACCCCTCATAGCCCCCCCTTCCAATAGTCCGGCATATCTGATAATCCGGCACCCCCTGGGTCCTAAAGGTACCAGATTATCAGAAGTTTACTGTACATGCTCATAATTTCACACACAGACATTGTACAATCACATGAATAGCGTACATAGGATTAGCAGACAGTAAACTTCTATTCAACACCTCACATGGCCCCCTTTATACCACTTTTGGGGCAAACACACCCCCATGGGTGCAGCAGTGATCTGGCTGCTCCCCTCAAAATCCAGGAACGTGACACATGCCTGTAGAAAACTTTCTTGTTACCCATCACATCCCTTGCTAGCTATAAATCCAATTGTGCTTTTTCCTTCAGCATGACTCCCTGGCATTCTCAAGTATATTTATACTCCTCCCAAGTCATCTCTCCAAGTTTCCACTTCTTATAAACTTCCTGTTTGTGTTTAAGATCACGAAGGA
The DNA here is from genome assembly GCF_049634645.1 of Pelodiscus sinensis. Classification (NCBI taxonomy): domain Eukaryota; kingdom Metazoa; phylum Chordata; order Testudines; family Trionychidae; genus Pelodiscus; species Pelodiscus sinensis. Next base: position 3,474,618 of record NC_134742.1, read on the forward strand.
TTTCCCTGCTAAGCCCATCTGGTTGTCCACCATATTTGCTTTTCTTACTGTGCATCGGGATGCTTTGGTCTTGTGCCTTCATTAAGGCTTCTTTAAAATCCTGCCAGCTCTCCTGGACTCCTTTCCCCTTCATGTTAGCACCTCAGGGAATCCTGCCCATCACTTCCCTGAGGGAGCCAAGTCTGCTTTTCTGAAGTCCAGTCCCCTCTTCTGCCTGGGTTGGTGGGCTGGAGTGGACCCCTAGCATGACATCACCCTTCTTTTTACCTCTTTTAACCTAACCCAGACACTCTTAACAAGTCTGTCTTCTACGCCTAGCTTCACCTCAGCCCCGTGTACATTCTTAATAGATACGGCAACACCTCCTCCCTTTTATCCCTGCCTGTCAGTCCTGGGCAAGCTGTACCCTTCTGTATCAATGTTCCAATTGTGTGTATTATTCCACCAAGTCTCTGTGATACCAACTGGGTCATCCTTGTGTTTCTTTATAAGCACTTCAAGTTCTTCCTGCCTATTCCCCGTCCTCCTTGCCTTTGTACACCAGCATCTAAGATACCGATTGGATTTTGCCACCCTCACTTCTGCCTTGTCCCTCCTTTCTCTCTGCTGTTAAAGCCCATTTTCCCTCCCATTTCTAACCCATCTCCCAGGTCTCCATGTTTTTCACTTGCCTATGGGCTTTGGTCACCTGCCCCAATCAAAACTAGTTTAAAGCCCTTCTCACTAGGTTAGCCACTCTGTGACTTCGAAAGGTGAACCCCATCTCTGCTTAGCAGTCCTTCTTCTTGGGACAGCGTCCCGTGGTCAAGGAGGCCAAAGCCCTCTTGGTGGCACCATCTTTACTGCCAGGCACTCACCTCCAGGATGTACCTGTCTCTGCCTGGGCCCCGAAAATTGACAGGAAGGACGAATGAGAACACTACCTGTGCGCCAAACTCCTTCCCCTGTGCTCCCACAGCCCCGTAGCCACCCTAGCTCCTCTCAAGGTCACACCTTGCAGTATCATTAGGGCCCACCTGGATGAGAAGCACGGGGTAGTAGTCAGGAGGTTGGATATTCCTCAGCAATGCCTCCGTAATGTCTGGGATATGGGCCCCTGGCAGGCGGCATACCTCCCCAGATGACATGTCAGGGCAACAGATGGGTGCCTCGGGGTGATTCCTTCTCTCCCTTATTCAAAACAACATAACAGTTCTCTGGAGCAATAGTGGAAGGGTTAGTAGCACATGATGCAAAACACCAACCTGAAAAGAAGGAAATAGCTCATTGAGTTTTGCCACCAAAGGCAAATCAAGTACAAAACACTCAGGAGGATTTCACAAAAGCATGTTGCAAGTTTGTACAAAGCAAAGCTGACTCCAAACGGATCAGTTTCTGAGGCCCAGTGAGATTCAGAACTGCTTAAGAACAATCTATAATACATCTGATTTCACTGAACAATTACTATTTGCTGTGGTAGCTTCCAAAAGATAGTAACTATCTGTATTTCATCTGCTGAAGCCCAGAAAGGCACTACCCAGTGAATCACAGCTAGAATCCAAAATAATTCCAGTTAGACAGGTCAGTTTCTTCTGCCTCTTTGTCGACTTCCCAAAATAACAAATACAAATACAAATCCTGTACAGTTTAGAGTAGCAGTAATGTTAACTTAGTTAACCCACATGGCCCCTCCCTGGAAGCAGCTCAGAAGCCACCATGCCACCCGGGCCCCACAACCAGCCCTGGGGACATCAGAGAGGTGGCAGGCTCAGTCTCCTACCCCCACTAAACCCACCACTAGCAACAGCTTCCCTTCCACCAGTAGGACGGCGACTGCAGGCCCAAAGCCCGTTAAGAGCAAATGGAGGATGAACTTCAGCCAGTTCTATAGCTTGAGGGTCATCAGCCCCTAGAGTCCCAGGCTGTAAGGCCAGAAGGCACAGCCCTGCTCCCCGAGTCTGAGCTCCTGCACCACACAGGCCCTAGAAATTCCCCACAAGAATTCCCGTCACCCATAGCCCCATGTGTCTTCACCTTTGACTGGGTTCTATTGACCAGTTCTGGCTCTTAGAGAAGCGGATGGTTTCAATAGAGCACTCTTGTATCTGAATCCTGGGCAGATTAATGTCTTGCCTTTCCAGGGCAGAAAAACCCATCGGCTCCTTCTTTTTCTTCCAGGCTGTGTTCCTTCTTTGAAAGACTCACCTCAAGGGAGCACAGACACAGCCGAGTGCTCCGGGTGGTGGTCCAACCTGCAGCAGCCGAGGCATGCGCCGGCCTCAGCCAGCAGGAGCAGGCCTTGCCAGAGGAGCCCAAGAGAACCAGAGGCTCCTGGAAGATCCTGTCAGGCATAAGAAGACTCTGTGCCTGCAGCCAGTGTGGCAGCTCCCTGGCAGAGGCCGAGGAGGAGAGAAGAGCTTCCTTTCCCAGGCGGTGGACACGCTTCTCCCTGAAGAAGAGGAAGAAGAACTCAGTGGAGAAACAGGAGGAGCCAGAGGAGGAGAAGCCACCGGAGAGCCCAGACAAAGAGCAGCTGGATCTCACAGGTGAGGATACAAACCACCCGGTGAGAGGGGAGCATGTGAGGGACACTGACCCCAGTCACTGTACAAGCCTTGAGCGTTAGGGCCGTCTCATGGGACAGCGATGGGCTCCTCAGAGGCTGGAATCCGTCGAGCGCCAGACGCTCTGGCAGAGGGGGGCAGGTTCCTCCCTGAAGTGGGAAGAACAGACAATGGCAGGGCACAGCTCTCTGGGGGTCTGGCATCCCCAGCCTAGTCCAGCACCTCCCTCCCTTCCAGATACCCTACCCCAGCCGGCTCCTGCACCTTCCCTCCTGTTCAGACCTCACCGCCTCCAGCACCCAAAGTCCCAGGCCACTCCAGCACCCTACCCCCCAACCACACTCCCACCCTTACTCCCTCCTGCGCCACTATCCTTATCCCATGCCCTGGCAGCCACCTCCCGCACACCGAACCCCTCATCTTGGACTCACCCCAAAAGCTAGGGCAGGTCATACAAATCTACTGTCACTGGTACGGAAAAGAGGTAATCTGGCCCATAGGAATCCTTGAACTCTGGTCCTCTCTTGTCTCCCTCCGCTCTCTATGCAGCTGGAACAGCAGAGGGGTGAATCCTAACACCAACTCCTCCCCGGCCCCTTTGCTTAATTATTTTGATTTTGATTAATAATGTTTCCTTTCTTACCGGTTATACACCTCCCAGCCCCGTGTTATAGCTCCAGTCATCTTTCTCTGCCTGGATCCTCTATTTTGGGAGCTGGGGACAGAAGACTCAAGCAAATCCCCACGCCCCTTCGATCTCCCCAGCAGGCCACCCAGCCTCTCCTGGAAATGGCTTGGGGAGCCACAATACAAATTGTGACTCAAGCAGGGGAGGGGGCTGCTCAGCTCCAAAAATTTGAAACAGGAGCTCGGGCAGGGAGGGGGTAGCTCAGGGTGTAGAACGAGGAGCAGCGAGGGGCTGTGTGTGAACAGGGGGTAACTATGTGCTGTGCCAGGAGGGCTCCCCTGCAGCCCCTGTTCCCGGAGGGCTCTGGTGGCCACGGAGCCAGGTCCCCTCTCACCAGCTGTCAGACAAGGGGGTAGGAGCAGTGTTCCCGCTAAGATTTTCCAACCTTGGGCCGACTGAATTTTCTCATGTGCAACACCAATATCGCGGTGGTGTGTGGTGTGTGGACCCAAACCCGTGGGTATAAATATGTATTTTCAACAGGCCATGGGTGTGGGAAGAAAATATATTGGGTGTGAATTGGGGAGAGCAGGGGCAAAGGAGCAGGCAGAGAATAAACAGAACTGAATGAGCATCAGGGGAGTGTAACGGGAGAAAACAGGATCCCTGCTGGGCCAATTCCCCAGCGGGAGGCAGGGGAGGAGGAGGGTGCGAGGGAGGCTGCTGCCCTGTTCGCAGTTCACCAGGTGGGGAAGACTTGGAGCAAAGTAGAGAAGTTGGCCTGATCTGAAGGCGCCTGTAACCTCCCCAGCTTTTCCCATGTGGGTGGTGGCAGCCAATGCAGCACAATTGATCCCTCCTCCCCTTCAGCATGGTCTGGGTCACATGATCCCCCAAGTACGTCCTGGCTCCCTGATTTGCTCCCCCAGCCAGTACAGACCCTGCAGGGGGTTGGGAGGGGTGGGGGGACCGGGGTGGAGGCTGGAGGCAGGACACCCTCCTCCACCACAAGAGAGCGAGTGCCCCATGTCCTTCCCCAGCCAATCAGGAAAGGGATTCGCACGCAGCTTCCAGGGATCCTTGGACGGGAGCCGAGGGGCAGCTCCAACCCCCTGCGCCAGCAGCAGCTGCTGGAGAGGAGGGAACAGAAAGGTTAAAAAGGGACCAGGGGTCACCCCGTCCAAAGGTCGCAGCAGCTCTCAACTGGGAACTGGGCTGGGCTGGGCCATCACTTCCTGGGGCGTCACACGGGAAACGAGGCCTGTTCCCATCACTGCAGGAAGGGGGCGAGGGCCGGGGAGAGGAGAACGCACCTTGGGAGAGACTCTGCCCCTAGGGGAGAGGAAGCCCAGTGGGGAGAGCCCCCAGCTGAGAGTCATGGGAGCGGCGCTCTCTGCTCGGCCCTGCAAGCACCTTGCTGTGTGACCCTGGACAAGTCACGTCAGGGCTCTGGGCCCCGTGTCCTGCTGTCGCCCAGGGGTAACACATTCAAACCAGCGCGTCTCCTCTGCTCCAGGGGTGGAGAACGAGCTCTCCCAGAAGACGCCCAACGGGGCGGAAGGGAGCGAAGAGGAGGAGGAGCCAGACCGCCGGCCCATCCCATTAGCACAGAGCAGCTCCCACATGACTATGGTAATGAGGCTTGTGACTGAGCCAATGGGAAGCATCCCCTGCGGGGCGAGTGTCTATGTGCCGGAGCCGGTGTCTCTCAGAGGAGAACGCTCCCCCCCCCCCTCCGGCTCAGGGACCGAAAGGAAACACTCCTACGTGTGACCAGCTCCCTGGAGCAAAGCCGTGTAATATGGGGGCTTTGTGGGAGCACCACGCCGAGGGTGGAAGCAGGGCTCTGCAAGAGCACTCCAAACCCTCGCCTGGCACCGGGGGAGGCTGCTCAATCAAAGGTCTCAGCAGGCTCCTCCATGCTCTCTAGGCCCTGCCAGCCCCCAGGGAGCGAGTGTCCCAGGGCAGCTGCCCAGTGGAAATGCTCAGTCCCTACAGGCTCTGCCCCTGTTCATTGCAGACCCTCGGGGAGCCCCCTGCCTCAGCCCAGCCCACAGCCCTGCTGCTGGCAGCCGTGAAGGCTCTGACGGCCCCCGCCCTGGAGAGCTTTCAGGCGGCGGAGGAGGCGCTGAGAGCCACCGTGTCCCAGCACAGCGCCCGCATGGAGCGAGTAAGAGATGCCCGGCGAGGGGCAGGGGCGTGTGGGGAGAGGGGCTGGGAAAACTGGCTCTGAGGAAACCGGCCCTGGGGCACAGGGTCACGGTCTGGCAGGTCGGCTCAGCCCCTTTCCATTCGGTGCTGGGGTGGGCAGGTGTTTCCAGAGCTCTGAGCACTGGAGCTCGGACACGTCCCTGGGGCCAGCCCAGCCCCACTGCAGGTGGGTCACAGCCCAGCCCTGGAGCGCGGCACAGACAGAGTCTGCCGAGGGGCCGCCACGCTGGGCTCCCGGAGCGGACGGGGTTTCCTCACGTGCCCTGCAGGGCCCTTGTGTGACCCACCGGTGCAGCAGGAACCATTTGGCTTTGCACTTTGCCCCGGTGCCTCTGACGTGTGATCCTGCTGCCCGGCCCCACTGGCTCCGGTGCCCCCCCCCCGGGAATTAGACTGGTGCAGGGAGGGCTCTGCCCGAGTCCATTTCTACAGACCCTTCCTAGGAGGTGTGAGCATCAGTCACTCCCCTGATCAATTGAGCTCCATCGCCCTCTGGGGAGGCAGGAATTCTACCCGCGTGACACACGGGGACCTGGGACCAAGAGCGGCTCAGTGACTTGGTGACGTTCCTGCCCTTCTCCAAGCGCCGTCTGCCAGGAGGGGTGACCTGGCAGGAGGCCGCTCTTGGGCAATCCCCCCCTCAGCTTTCTGGCTGCCTCCAGGTGGGAGACGTCGTGGGAGAGATTTTCACCTGGCTGGACGACGTCGAGGACCCCAGAGCCAGAAGAGCCGCGCTGGGAACCATCGCCCTGCTGGCTCGCGCCCACCCCAGGGACGTGGTTCCAGCCTGTGTGGCCCACGCGCCGCCATGGGACAGGTAGGGAGAGGCTGTTATCACCTCAGCCCCTGATTTCCCCTCCCCTCCTCCTCCAGGGCAGAGCGCGGGAAAGGCCTGGCAGGCCACAGCGATGGAGCAAGCTCCCTGCTGGGCACGGGGCTGTCCCTACCTCCTGAGAGGAGATGCCCAGGCCCAGCCCCTTGGAAACCAGCCCCTCCCCCTTCCCTGCCCAGAGTGCAGACGTGACAGGTCCCTGGAGAGTTCCAGCAGGCTCCTGATTTCTGTGGGTCACCCCCCTTCCCGCCAGCTCCACCAGAGGGGCAGGACCAGGCTATGGGGAGCATCCCTGGGCCGTGACTCCAGCGTAAATGTCACCGAGCAGCCTTTGGTGCAGGCTGGGCTGGGTGGTGTCACGCTGTGCGCAGCCCCAGGGCAGTTACTGGAAGCAGCGGCACAGGCTGCAGGAGCAATGAGGCCTCTGGGGAAGGGAATAAATGAAGAGCTCGCGGAAGGGACTCACCTGCCTCAGCCTCCCAGCCCCCGGGCGTCTCCTCTAAGGGCCCCCTTTCCCGCCGGCCTTCCCAGCCTCTCCCTGGGGACACAAAGGGGGGCAAGCTGGGACGCTCTGATTTCGGTTTCTGACCTTGCAGAGGTGCCAGGGAGCTGTGGAAGGCCTTGGGGGAAGAAGCACAGCTCTCCCGGCACGTGCTGCACCAGCTGCTGGACAAGCTCCGGAAGAGCCACCGGGAGGAGAGGAGCCGCAGCGTGTCTCTGGCCGTAAGTGAGACTGGAGCTGTCACCTAGCGAACTCGCCACCGAACACGGAGGCCCCTCACTTGGAGCTCAACCCCGTGTGCGTCCCAATGCTCCAAATCAACCCTGCAGCTCCCTGCACACAGGGCTTAACTCCCTGTGCTCCAAATCAACAGGGCAGCTCCCTTCACAGGCCTAGCAGCCAGAGGTGTGTTAGAACTCCTGGTGGGATTGGTGTGGAGGGGCAGGGGGACCCAGGCCACCCTCTCCACCGGGTCCCAGTGCACCCTGTCAGCGTTGGAGTGGGGCACCACTAGCTGGGTGGGGAATCCAGCCGAAAGACGCCAAGCACCCGGGGTTCAACTACCCGCCCTGGGCTGCTTCCTGCCAGCTTCTCTCCCATCCTGAGCGCCGTCTCTTTCCTCCAAACCGGGGCTTCTGCTGCGGTTCCCTGCTGACTGGTGATGGTGTCTGGGTGCAGCTGCGCTTCTCCTCGGGAGCCCCAGCGGCACCTCTGCCCCCGTAGGCCTCAGCCCTGTCTGAGCTGCTCCACCGGCCTTTCTAGCTACCTCCAGCTGGAGCCCGCCCAGCACGCCTGTGGGGGTGCGACCTTCTCTGCTAGGCAGCCAGGCTTCACCTCTGCAGCCCCAGTGCAGGGTCGGGACACCACATGCCAGGGCTGATCTCCACTCTGAGCACAGAACGTGGGGACCTGCAAGAAAACTTAAAAAAATGAAGCCTGGTCTTTGCAGTCGCTGCTTACAACACTCCCCAGAGTCACAAATTTACTAATTTTGGGGGGAGCTTCCACAATCAAATGACTTATCCTTAAACACAGAGACCTGCTCTTGTTGGGAGGTTTAACCCCTATAAGAACAGTTGGAGGGTGAGTTTGTAAGAGGCTCGAGTGTGTGTTAAAACTACGGATGCGTTTCTTCTTATTTGACATTTGTAATTCACTTAGCTCTGCCCTTTCTCACTTGCAAACACATAAATCCCACAGCTTGTGCTTAATAAAATCACTTTTGTTCACTATCAAGCGTTGTGAAAACAGTTGTGACCTCAGACCAGAATAGACTCAATGTCTGTATAGCTCTGGGGGCGGGGGAGGGTCTCTGCTCTGTGCCTCGGCTGGGGGAGACCAGGAGACCTGGCCCAGCAGGACAGTGTAGCGAGAAGCTCTTGAGTGCCAAGAAGCGAGTGTCAGCGGCTTTGCCAGCGCTCTGGGAAACGCCCCCAAGGAGTCTTCTGTGATCGCGCCCGTGACACGGATCCTGCCAGGGGCAGGCAGGAATGGGCGCAGCGACACCGCCCGGTGCCCCTCGCTGAAACTGTCTCCCTGCTTGAGGACTACGTGGCCTCAGAGGAGCCAGGGAAGCCAGACCCCAAGCCGGGGCATCTGAGGGAGTCAAACGAGCAGCACGGTCGGGGTCCCTCTAACTGGGGCAGGAGGATTTGAACCCGACCCAACAGAAGTTCCCATTGACCCTGGTGAAGTAGTTTGGGATCTTGGGGGGATGTTCTCCAAGAGCAAAGGAGTGACCCAACCCTCCAAGGCCTGGCAGCAAGGGGCAGACACAAGCCAGGGAGATGGTCAACCTCAGTGCTGGCCCCAGGAGTCCCGGTTTGAGATCAGCAAGGACCTTCTTAATCGCCGGGTCCAGCACCCACTGACCAAGACCGACATCTGCCAACTACTGCTCCCGTGACGGTTCTGCCAGGAGTTGTTGTGCCTGGGACGTGCAGTGCCCTGGGCCAGACCCTTCAGGAGAGAGAAAACTCTACAGAGAGTAGCCCAGCAGGTTTTCTGGCTGGGGAGGAAGTACGTGCCCTGAGTGCCAGAAAAGCAGCCCAATAGTGATCAATGCAGGACCACTGATGCCCTTATCCCTGGCATGGACACCTTGTGAGACGATTGGCTTAGATCTGGTGGAACCCTTCTAGAAGAGCAGGATGGACCATTAGTCTACCTCCGTGCTAGTGGGCTACGCTGTTATGCTTAATCAAAGCAACGAGATCTTTTATGGGGGAAAGGCAGTACGCCGCATCGATTGAGAATACAACAGTTGCATATGCTTTTCAAACAGACTCAAAACATCATGCATACACAGTTCTGCCAGATGATATGGTTACCAGTCCAGAGTCTGTGTCAATCTAGTGGCCAGGTAGATTGGGCACAGGGGGGAGCAGGGCCTTGTCGGTCGATCGATCCGATACTCCTCTCCAGATAGTGTGGCAGACGAACGCAAAGTTCCATAGCAAAGCACCCTGCTTTATATATTCCTCCTTCTTGTTAAAATCCATGGATCTTGCTCTGTCCGCTTGTGACCGGAATGTTATCTTTTGATGTGAGTGTTCCCAGAACATCTCTCGAAGGTTCATCCTGTTGTCAATCTTCCTTTCGGGGGGCTTGCTCCGCTCTAAGGCTCATCAATCTGCCAATTATTCAATCTTCTCATGAGTAGGGGTACACATTGGTGGTTATAGATGACTCCTCTGCAGTCAGGTTGTCTCATCCTCAGGACATCGCTCACACTCGCTCAACCCCCTCCTTTGACCATCTGGTTCTAAAGCCATATAACTTTGCATCTTATCTCAACACATTCACACTTCTTACATGCACAAGCCTCCGGGGTTACAGATCTGCATGGAAAAGCAAAACCGTTGTAAATTAAACAATTACAGCTTGGCCTTCAACATTCGCAGAATTCCTCTAATCTTACTAACACAGCCAAAATACCCAGAACTGGTTTTCTACTTCAGAACAAAGAAAATAGACCTTCAACTGAAAGGACTTGATGTGTAAACTATTAAATGTATATCAATATATATATGCCTTATATTGCTATATTACTGCTACGTTACTATACCTGAAATAAGAAATAAAAAAGAAAAAAACTCAATCCTAACAACACTACCCGGTGCCCCAGACAGTCCCCCCATGAGCTGCTATTGCCAACGAACTCCTGAAGGTGCTTGCGAGGGTCGGGCTGCTGTGAGAGACGTTTAATGGACCAAGGGCCTAATGTGACCTGAAATCTCATGACAGAGCTATGCTGCTTCTCGAACATTCACACCCCTAGAGCCTCGGTCTGCCCCCACAGACAGGTGGGTGAGAAGAGGGATTCAACGAGACACAAAACTGCCGTGGAAGTTCATGGAAGATGATCCTCGACACAAGGATAAGTTGCTACCTTGGGGCCAGAACACACAAGCAGCCCTGCATGATGGGGGAGTGAAAACGAGGACCTGCAAACCGGGACCTCCTGGAAAACCAGTCACCGGGAGCAACGTGGGGTCTGGACTGAAACTGCATCGACCTCCCGGCATCCCCCCGGCTCCCTGCTGCTTGTGGCACTGGAGTTACTCAGGCAGCAGAGGGATCGTGGGATACGCTGTACATGCGCCTAGAAGTTTGGGTCCCCTCATGATGGTGTCGCCCCCTCCGGTCAGGCCTGGGAAGGCGAAGGGCGAGGTCTAGGCCATGGAGAGAGATAATGGGGAATAATGTCAGCCGGACTCTTCTGATCTTTCCAAGAGGTTCCCTTCTGCGCCCATTCTAGCAATGGAAGACGGGTCGGGGGCCATCACATCTCCCCTCCCCCTGAGGAACTAACCCTCCTTCCTCATAAGCCACAAGAATGTGAGAAACGGCACCATCATGACAGCAAAATGCCATGGGAGCGGATGGGAGGTGGGGACAGCTCAGTGACTTTTCTGTCTCGTTCTGACTCCAGGCTATGGACACGCTCTATGAGATCTTTTTCCTGTGGGGATACCGAGAAGCCATCTTGCAAATGTTTCCCCACTTGCTCCTCCTCTGCGTCAGGCAGGTGCAGCACGTGCTGGACCTGCGCCTGCCAGGGACCTGGACGGTCAGCCAGAAATCCAGCCCTGAGGGCTCCAGCCGCCTCAGCCCCTTGAGGTAACGGCAGAAAGGAAGGGGAAGAACAGATTTGATCTGCTGCACCCGTAGGTCACACACTGCCCCTGCGGAGCCCAGGTGCAGTTCTGGGCAGGTCTGTCTGGGGGGAGCGGTGCTGGGCACCCGTGTGCTTGTGAGTCACGCTTGCTCCTCTGACCCCGCCCACAGGCCGGCTCCTTCCCAGCACAGGCAGGGACCACGTCGGTACCTCCCCATGCGCCACCTGCCGAAGTGTTAGGGCCTCGGCCCCACAAGGCCCCAGCCCAGGGCAGGGTCGCCAGAGCACATGCAGAGAGAGCAAGGCCGGCAGCACTGGGGCCCGGCCCGGCAGGGGGGCCGTGTCACAGGCAGGCAGGAGCAAGAGGGACCATGAAGCTGATTCCGTGTGGACTCCCCTGGGGGGAGCCGGGGAGCCCGAAGGCACCTCAGCTGCTGCAAACGGGCAGAGTTTTGCTCCCTTGCACCAACTAAGGATCTGGCCCATGTGCCCAGTGACCTGGTGCCTGCCCCAGCGAAGAGTCACGTGTTGGACCATTAGGAGTGAGGGCACCGAGCATCTGCAGAAGCTGCAGTGTCGCCACCTGCCAAAGCCTCAGTGAGCCCCGACAGGGTGCTGGGTCCATCCCGGGGGAGGCCGGCTACTGCTGACCATGCCTTGTGCCCCAGGCCTTGAGCGGGTTGGGCTGCAGTAGATTTCTGACACCAGGATTTTTTTTTTTATTTATTTTTTTTTTTGTGTTTAGCACGTCTCTGGAGGCCGTGAAGACCCTCTTTTCCATGCCCAGATACTGGAAGGAATTTGCCAGTATCCAGTTACAGCAGGGCTGGGAAATGATCGCCTCCCGCCATCACTTCTCCCAAGGGGTGGGCTTGATCGCAAGGTAGGAGTCTCAAGTTTCCTCTTCCTGCAGCCTGTCTGGGCAATGGGAGTTGGGTGGGAGATCCTCCTCTGCCCCAGCCGGCCCTCTCAGCCCCGCAATGGGGGAGGGACTGTCTCTCCCTTTGGTAATCCCGGGGACTTTCCCTTTGCTCTTCCAGAACCATGGTTGAGCACCGGAACCCACAGGTCCCTGTGGTTCTCAGAGAGGCCATCGCCATCGTGCAGAGTCGGGAGGAGGAGGAGGCGCTGAGAGAAATCGCCCTGACTTTCTGCACCGAGGTGAGAGTCCGGAGCGGCCTGGCACACGTGGGCTTGTGCAGAGCAGCTCAGACCCCTCCTGGGCCAATAGGGGCTGGGGCCCATGGCCAGCGGTTCAGCAATCTCACAGCCAGTCAGCTCCTCTGCCCACGCAGATACTAGCGGGACTGGGCAGAGTGGAGGGGGGCAGGGTGAGATTGCTCCTGGCTGCATGCACCTCCCTGGGACATGTGACAAGAGGAGATGTTTCTCCAGCACCCCAAGCCCGGGCCTCTCTCCTCGCCTTCCCCTGGGGTTTCTTTTTCCTCTGCCACAGCGCTCTGCCCAGGACACTTAGTGGTCCCCAGAGAGTCCTCTGTCCCTGGAGTTCATTGGGGCTTGTGGATTAGTTGCCCTTCTAGGAATGGACCATTTCAAACACCAGCCACTGGCTCCTTTATGCCAGGGATTTTGTGCCGCAGAAAGTGGCCAGTTGGCAAAGATGATGGGGCAGGCACAGACCAAAGGCAGATTTCTGCTCCTTAGCCTGACGCTGATTTTCTCTTTCCAGTTTCTCCAGAGTCCTTCCATCCTCAACACTGTCACCAAATCAGACCTCCAGGAACACCTGATGGAATGGACCCACGACAACAACCCTGCAATACGAAGGCTCTGTCTGCGAGGCCTGGCCAGTTGTCTCTTCTGGCCAGGGAAGGTGAGGGGCCTGGCTTGCCCGGCTGGGAGATAACCACTGTTATCACTGTTGCAAGCCCTGGTTTATGTTTGCACCAAATCTTGGAGCAAGTGGGCCATGTCGGTGCAAAGTTTCAGAGGGAGAGTCTCAGGGCTTGCTGGGGTATCCAGTGTGGGGAACAGCAGTGCTCTGTGTGGCTGGTTTGGTGCCTCAGAGGGAGGGCCCCAGTCGTGGGCTGTAAGTCGCCCTGTCTCTGAGGAGTTTGCCTTTGACTTGCCTCTCAGTGGTGCCCCAGGGAGCCCCGATCTGACACCAGGAGACCGAGGAAGCCTGTGGTGCTCCCAGCACCCAGTTCCTGGGGGTGCGTTACTGAGCAAACCAGGCGCGAGGGGGTGTCTCTCTCCCGCGCGTTGGCAGAGCATGGTCAGTGGAGGCAGTGGGGAGGGGAAGGAGACTCAGGTCGTCACTCAGGGAAGTGGGGGGCTGGGAGTCGGGCAACAAAGCCCAAACTTGGCAAGGGCAGAGGAGTCGGGGGGCGGGGTCAGAGCTCGGTGGGCGGGGCCTGGAGCGGCTCTCGGCAGGCGACAGGGCAGGCTCTGCTCAAGGGCCAGGGGTGCAAAGCACCTGGCGGAGCGGCAGGAGAAGGACTTTCTCCCCTGCTGGGGGGCTGGGCCGTCCCTGGGGTCTGGCCGATGGGGAGGGAGGGTCCAGTTCCTGCCCCAGGCTGCGTCCCAGGACAGTGGGGAGCTGCCTTCTGCATTCCCACAGGGGCAGTTGTTACGGGCCCAGCTGCCCAGGACTATCGCCATGTTCTGCGCCACGGACGCAAGGACTGTCCTGGAGGCCATGACGGAGGCGGCAGACGCCACCAACCTGCTCGCCGGGGAGGGGCTTGGCTCCATCTCCCAGGACATGGCAGCCAGCCTGCGCCCGCTCATTGACCACGTAAGGCTGGGAACCCCGGAGAAGCACATTCCCCCTCCCTCCTCTCCCTGCCGCCCTGGTATGTCCCTGCCCAGCCCCTTCCCCCCTCAGGCCGGCCACACAGCACCCAAGGGGGCCCCTGCCATGGGTGGGGAGTCTCCGACGCAGCCTCCTCCCTGGCAGAGCCCTTCTGGGCCAACCTGAGCGCCAAGCTCCCAGCCCTGCTGCAGCCTCCCCCCCGAACCTCCTGTCCCCAGATCCTCCCCCGCCTGCTGCTGCTCCCCAAGGGGGCAGGGGTGAGCGCCAGGCCCCAGGGCCCCGGGAGGGGAGCCCAGAGCAGCCTCTGTGGCCAGGGACATGGCCCAGCTCTCACCGGCTTCCCCGGCCCGCGTGTCCTTGCCAGGAGAGGGGCAGTGTCCGCTCAGCCGCCATTTCCCTGCTGGGCACCATGCTGAGCGGGGTGAAGGACCCAGACAAACCGGCCGTGCAGCAGGAACTCACCAGCTGCCTGCTCCCGCTGCTGCTCCACCTGGCAGACGAGGAGCAGAGCGTGATCCTTTTAAGTGCCGCGCTCGGTGTTTCCAGAGAGCAAAGTGCCAGAGTCCCCTGGGCCCCACCCGTCTCCAGAGCCCCTGCCCAGCCAGGGCCACTGGGGACGTGCAGGGGCCACAGGGGAGGGCCCCTGGGCTCAGCCCCTTTGGGATCCCAGAGCGGCCTGGCACTGCCGTTGCCGTCTCTGCGCAGAAGGGCTGAGCTGTGGAGATCCCGTCCGGCTCTCGCCAGCCAGTTCTCAGCCCCTCCCCTGAGCAGCCTCCCATTGGGAACAAGGGGCAGGAACCTCCCCTGGCAGGGAGAGCAGGAGCCCAAGGAGCAGGGAGGAGGGGACGTGCCCCAGACGCTCCCTCTCTCAGCGAGGCCCCTCGCTCTCCCCTTGTGCTGCAGAGCTGCAAAGTGACCCTCTTCCGCTGCGCCGTGTTCCTCGGCTGGGCCAATCGCAAGAGTCTCTTCTGCAGCCTGGCCTGGGACGGCTCCTCGCAGCTCTTGCTGTGCGTTGGGAAGTGCCTGGTAGGTGTGTTCTTTGGGCCCACAGAGCAGTGACTGGGGAGCTCAGGGAGACCTTTCTAGCCCCACCCCCCGAGCACCCAGGGGGTTCTCCACCCCGCTCGTCACGCAGGGACATCAGAGGCAGCCCCTCCTAGAAGGGCTCCTGTGGGGTCCTGCCCCTTTTGCTTGTGGGGGGGGGCACAGCGGCTATGCACCCTGCTCCTGCCCTCCACTCCCCTGCTGCCCTGCAGGCCCTGTGGGGTTAGGACACTGGGACTGCTGGGCACTGTCTGCATCCGGCCCTTCCGAGAGGGGCAGCTCCATTATCTGGGCTCCTACTGGCTCTTGCCCTACCCTCCCTCTGAGCTTCAGCAGCCCTGGCCTGCCCGCTGTGGGCAGATCACGTTGTCTGCACTGAGCATTTCTCCCTGCTCTGTTCCTAGATGGAGAATAACGAGAGGAACGTCCCCAGGCTCCTGTTCCGGGCCTTAAACTATCTGGAAAGCTCCCAGCCGTCCATCCGACATTCTGCAGCCCTGTTCATCGGTAAGCAGAGCAAACCCACGTGAGCTTTTCCCGTGCTTCCTTCAAAGCTCTTTTTCCACTTCCCACGCCGTTCTCTGGGACCAGTGGGAATTTTCACTAGTTTCATTGAACAATCAGTTCAATAGGTTACGATGTTATCACAAACATGCGCTGCCCATCCCGACAGTCTCATCCAATCGCATTAATGGCTCTAGTCTCTCCAGCCTAACCAGCATCTCTTCCTCCTTGTCAGGTCTGGGCTTTCATTGTCTATCATTCCGCTGAGACACATAGGCACAGACAGACATAGCCCGGATCTGATATGTTTTGTTCTCTGCTTGTCTGGTGGTGAGCCTGGGCCAGGCAGAACTCAGCTTTCCCAAAGGTCCCCCCTGCGATACGTCTTTCAGTGGGCTTACAGCAAAATTAAGTGTCTCCCAAGCACAACTTAGCTTTTTGGGTCACTTGGCTTAAGAGCTGCATCACAATGCCAGTGGGAGGGGGGAAGAGGAGAGCTCCCTGCAGAAGTCGTAAGGACACCGCACATTTAGCGTTCTGGGGACACGTCTGTTTGAATTAATAAAAAATGAACATGAACCGAAAGGGGTTTCAGGACAAGCATCAGCCAGCAACTCAGGAGCCTCCTGCAACTGCAAATGTGAAACATGGATATAACATGGAAGAGTTAGTTGAATAAAATATCAGCCCTATTGTGTTTTTGTGTATGATTTAGTCCTTCCCATCCCTAATATACTGCTTCAAGGTCTGCAGCTTAACACTGGTGATCATGTGCTATTTCCTAAATTAACAGAAGTCAGGTTATCTACCAGAATGACACACAAGGTACTCTCTTAGCTGGTGTAAAATGCTACTCCCAGCTATAAATTACTATGTTTCACTGAGGAGATTTGCAGTAGTGTTTGAGGAAATTAGAGAAGTAATACCAGTGGGAAACTTGATTTAAATCAATGCACCCAGCCTGACAAGCACCAGAATCCGACAGCGGGGATCTGCGTGGGCCAGAATTCACATTTACTGCAAGCTGGAGGGAACCACTTTGCCATTTGGTCTCTTCCAACTTCTCCTGCCCACAACTTTTTGGCCACATCTTCACGAAACCATCAAGATGCGATTTCAGTCGCCTTTGCAATCGGCCTTTCAGTGACTTCTGGGGCCGGATGCTTTCTCCCATGTGCTTCGTGCCACATCGAAGGGCCGGGTATTGAATTTCCCAAGGGCTGTCTTGTGGGAATGGCTGAATCTTTAGCAATTTTCAGGGATGATGTTGAAAAGTCCTGAGCTCCGGGGTATTCCTTGTCTGTTTAGGAGAGACCATCCACCATTTCGTCTATCTGTTGGCGGAGACAGTGAGTGCAGATGGCATCTTCCGCCTGTGTGAAGGTAAGGAAACAGCTCTGCGCGTTTGTGCATCTGTGGGCAATATGAGGCCTGAACACAGCTGTCCCAGTGTCTGTCTCTGTCTGAGGACAGTACTTAAGAGGGAAGAATGGTCTTGCTGGTCAATGTAAGAATGGGAGTCAGGAGATTTGAGCCCCCAGGAGCAACTCTGTGCCTCACCTTCCCCACCTGTAAAATGGGGATAAGAACACAAAGGCTCTCAAGGGAGGCCGGCCAGAACTGAAGATGACTAGTCATTAGCAGGAGGAGAAGGATTCTTACCCTCTGTCACAAAAAGTTCCACCTCCTGCTCCCCTCCACTAGAGAGGTTGTAGGCCAGAGACTTTCACCCAGAGTTGGGTTCTCGGCTCCTAGGCCATCCCCTGCGGCCCCCAGGAAACACCTTTCCCTGCCACCTCTGGAGCACTGAAGGCAGCACAAATGCACAAAGGATTCGGTAGAAGTTAGGAGCTGAAGCCCCTTTGTTGCTCTGCACCTAAATGCCAGAGTTACGGTTGCTGTCGTGTTTCCGTGGCAAAGGCCATTGGGAAGCAAAGGTTTCCCAGCCACCTGTGACAGCAGCTCTGTGAGGTTTCCAACGCATTTCCTCTTTCTTTCAGCTTTCCAGGAAGTGCCTTTAAGATCAGACAGGACCACAGCGATCGTCCTGAATGAACATTTTAAATGGCTGCAGAAGCTGGCAAACCTCGTGTGGGGTGCGTTTTGATTAGGGAGCGGCACCGACACAGAAGGACTCTTCATCCTGCCACGGTACGTACACCAGACGGGAGCAGCTCTTTGGAGCAGGGGCTGGGCCGTGGGCTGGGTATTCACAAGGGACATCAGCTTCCGTATCAGAGTCCAGCCCAGAGACACCTGGGAAGACGTTTCGAGGCTCTCGCAAAGCCGGGGTCCTGGGCAGCACAATGGGAGAGGGAAGCCGGTGCTGACCAATGCAGGGTCACACACATGGAAAGCAGAAATGTGAATTATTCCTGTCTGTCTGAGATGAGGGTGGGCGGGGGGGAGGCTTAGTTGTTGGAGCAGTGGCAGTGGGGCCTAGTAGTTGGAGTGGTGGCGGTCGAGCCTAGAGGAGCTAAGAGCAGGAGCCAGAGCCAGAGCCAGGAGTCAAGTGCGGGCCTGAAACTGTCTAGGAGCAGGGCTGGGAGCTTAGCTGGACTGCGAGCCGGGCTGCGCTAGGACTAGGGACGAGGCTGGAGCAGGAGCAGGGCTGGAGCAGGCTGAGGCCTGGGCGGCCTGGCACCACTCTCAGGCAGAGGAGAGGGCCAAGCCATGAAGCGACACTGAGCAGACTGAGTTGCTGGTTCTCCTCGGAGGTGCCGATGCCTCTTCTGAAACTCACCAGCCCAGCTCCTGCCTCCTGCATTGGCTGGAACCTGACTCAGGGCAACTCAGCCCAGCGCGGGGCTTCCTCAGGCTTCAGTTCAGGGAGGAGTCGGCCCATCGGAGCCGGGCGACAGATTCACCCTCCCCTCTGAGGAAACCAGGCCCTGCTGTGGCCGGCTTGACAAGGCCCTAATAGAGCCTGGGGCCTTCCCTGCACGGGGCCAAGCGCACTCCACAGCATTAGCCACGAGAGGAGCGAGGGGGTGGGGGGAACCTGCCCTGCTCCAGAGTCTCCCCCTTGACAATTGTGCTCTTCTCATCTGTGCTCCTGCCCTTTCTCCTCTGACAGACACCGGCTGAGCCCACCACGAGCCCGGCCTGGCCAGAAGACCAAGCAGCTGGGACACCAGGAGGATGCGGAAGAGGCAAAGCTGCACGTGACGGGGAACCAGCCGCGCAGGGGCCAGGAGCCGTTCCGCCCCCAGGCCAGAGGAAGCCGAGCCCCTCCCCAGCCCTGCGGTCTGGTCTCCAACGTTTGTCTGGCCCGTCACCCCAGGACACAGCTCACGAGTCACCATCAGACCCACCCATCTCCGGGCCCTTCCCACCGGCCTCTGCCCTTCTGGGTGGGTTCTTCTCGTCGCCCATCGGCCTTCCCACAAACACTAGAGTGGGACCACGCTCCTGGGGGGACTGGGACTGCGCGCGCTCTGGGGTCCGCGGTGGGGGGAGGGACAGGGGCTGCGCGCACTTTGGGGTCCGCGGTGGGGGGAGGGGCTGGGGCTGCCCAGGGCTCTGGGACTGGGGTGGGGAGCTGAGGCTGTCTGGCTGCTCTGGGGCTTGTGGGAATGCCAGGGAACCAGGCAGCCTGGGGGCTGGGGTGGGAGGGTAGAAATCTGGGGCTGGGCAGCCACCAGTTTGGGGAGGAGAGGGCAGGGCAGGGCCAGCAGCCTGGTGGGCATGGGGGGGGGCGGAGCCTCGGGAAGAAGGGGCGGGGCTGGGTTCTGCTGTCCCATGTGAGCCGTTCGCTCACTGCCCATGGTTCCCACTGCTCTACCAGTCGGGGTAGTGGCCCTGGAGAGAGGGGACTTGCCCAAGCACCAGACGTGCTGTGCTCAGGTGCTCTGACTCCTGTGACCCCTGCAAGAAACCCCCACAGAGCCCTCTGCCCAAAGGGGCGGGTTTCACTCCCCCTTCGGGCCATCTCAGAATAGACACGGGCACCAATCAGAGCAGGCCAGGCCCGGAGACCTAGACCAGAAGCCCTCGAACTCTGGAGCCGAACAACTGGCCGGCTGGCAGCATCGTCCCGGCGATCCCACGGCGACGCAGCGAGGAAGAGGTGGTCTCGCCCCAAGAAGGTGTTTTTCAGGAACTCTGGCCGAGGCCTCCGGGCTGCGCCACCTCCGATTGGTGCCCGAGTCCCTTCTGCGATGAGCGAGGGGGTGAAACCCGAGGCAATTGGCAGAGGCCGTGTGGGGACTTCTTGGAGGGGTCCTGGGACCCTCTTGCGGGTTTTCTCCCCGTGGATCTGCCTCGGGAATGGATTTCACCCATTGGAGACAATTGCAGGCCAGGACGCATGGGGAATTGGGTAACGGGACCCCTCTGAGGACTCCTCTGCCCGCCCCCCACCAGTCACGGTGGCCCCTGCCCTCAGGACCAACGAGGGCGGGGGGGCCGCACCAAATAGGGGAAGTGCCGTGGTGTGAGGATCTTCCCTCGAGAGGGTCCTGTGACCCCTCCAAGGAATCTCCCCTCCATCCTCTCCCAACCAGGGAGGGTCACCCCCCCCCAAGGCCAGCTGAGAAGGGAAACATGCACCAGTCAGAGCAGCTAGTGCCCGAAGGCCTAGGCCAGAAGCCCCCATCTCCGGAGCTGAGCGGCCGGCCGGCACCATCGCCCTGGATGTCCCAGCGCACCACTGCGAGAAGGAGCCCGTCTCGTTCCCAGAACTCAGCGCCTGGCCCGTCGGGCTGCACCTGCTCTGACTGATGCACGTTTCCCTTCTGAGCTGGCCTGAGGGGGGTGACCCTCACTGGTTTGGAGGGGCTGGTGGGGAGATTCCTGGGAGGGGTCACAGGACCCTCTTGTGAGCTGGACCCCGCATCACGGCACTTCCCCCATTTGGTGCAGTCCCCTCCCTCGATGGTCCTAAGGGCAGGGGCCACCATGACAGGTGGAGGGCGGGCAGAGGAGTCCTCAGAGAGGTCCTATGACCCATTTCCAGATGGACACTCTGCCGGGGACATCTGCCCCCATCGGACTGACAACTCGCCAGCCTAACTGGGTAACAGCTGAGAGTTTGTCTAGTCGCTGGGGACAGACCCACAGTCACGGCACGCTCGTGAGTTCATGTTGCTGGCCCATCGGTCCATTGGTGAAACCCAGTCTCGGGGCGGCTCTACAGGGAAATGTTCCTTCTCAGTTTTTATGTCCAGGTGCGGCGGGGGCATAGGGCATGGGCAGTGGGCTGTGGTACATGTTCTGGATGGGGGCAGGCTCAGGGGCGCGGCTGGGGATGGAGCATATGGGGTGCAGGCTGACGATCAGAGAGGATTCCCCCCAGCCCTGGCTCATTGCAGAAGCTCAGGGCAGGTGAGAGTCACCTCTCCATGGCGGCAGCACCTGCCCTGAGAGTTGCTGGTGGGTACCTATTTCCCCCAGCGGGGGCAGATCTAGGCTGCGGGAGGGGGGCAGCAGAGGTGTCTCTCCCTGGCTGTGCCAGCTCTGCACTGGGGCAGCAGGGAGAGGCGCTATTGCCCCAGCCAGGCAGCTCCACTTTGGGGCTGCCGGGGAGAGGTGCTTTTTAGGGATGAATATCCCATTTCATGGGTCAATCCAGCTGTTCTCAGATGTTGTGATAGCGCAGCCCCCCTCTAAGTTGCTCACAACCCCTGTGTAAGTTTGAGAACCGCTGGGTTAACCGATGAAAGGGGCAGCCAGAGGATGCTGCAGCCCGGCCGGGCTGGACCAGCTCTGCCAGCTCCTGAGGCCGGGCTGGAGCATCTTCCCCCTCCCACACAGGCAGGGTTACTCCAGCCCCGCCGGAGCAGCACCTGCCTCTGTCGGGCCCCGCGGGGCTGAGCAGACCCCTGCCCACGGCGGCGGGGGGCTCCTCCAGGCTCCACTGGTTACCCAGAACCAGTGAGCAGCCCCCGCACATCCCGGTTCACTTCTCACCTCCCGAGAGCCTCTGCCCCATGTCGGCAGCCTTGGGGCTGGGAAGGGAAATCTCTGCTCTGCAGCCCTGAGCCCTGCGTGGGGATTCACAGGCAGCACATGGGGCTTGACAGGAGCCGTTTCCAGTCCAGTCTGTTACAATGGGCAGAGTGTGCGTGCACTAGGGATGTGAAAGTGCCAACGTAGAGGCGGTTACCTCCTGAGCCTCGGCTCATCGGTTAACGTGCACGGTAACAGGCAGCTCCCCCCCCCAGCACTGCCTCTGCATTAGAGGCACATGGGGGGCAGGTGGGGGCCGGTGCGTGCAGAGAGCCAGCTTTCAAGCCAGCTCCCCGTACGCACCAGCTCCTGCCGGACCATTTTCCCCCATGCAAGGGTGCCTCTTTCACAGGCAGCAGCTCAGAGCAGGGGGCAGGTAGAAGCTAGTAGACCCGGGGTGCTGGTTTTTAAAGCAAGGCCCCGCATGTACCAGCTGTAGTGGAGCCACCTGCCCTCCACCCTGCGCTGCTGCCTCCAGTCCAGAGGCAGCAGAGGGGAAGGGAAACCATGAGCTGCCTGCCCCCTGCATGTAACCGTGTAACTTAAGTACATGCATGTTCCCGTCCCTAGTGCATACACAGCGTGTGGCTCACAGAGTTTCTCCCTTGAGTGTGTTCGTTAACAAAGCCATTTTGTACTCAGACTGAATGTAAAAACTGTCCCTGTAAATGAGTCATCTGCTCGCCTGTCCAAATAAATCAATAAATCGATCTCTGCGGTCGTCCCTGGGTCGTTCTTGGCGCGTTGAATAGAAATTTGTGATTTTGGTGGAAATTGAGGTTTTGGCAACAACCATGTTCTGTCTCACGTGGACTTAAACATGGGAATGTAGAAACACGGGGGGGTGACAGACCAGGCCGTGTCTGGGCGCAGCTGAGGGCGTCCGCTCAGGGCGAATTGCTCAAATTCAGGGCTCCTTACAGCCCCCAGACTGCTGACTTCTCCAAACAGGCCACAAACCAGTCACACAGAGCACTTCAGCTGCCTGCCTGAAGTTTCACGAGCAAAACCCCTCTGACACTCCAGCAGTATCCATGCCCCAGATGGCCCCGGGCCTCATACACAGGTGGGGGGTCCTAGCACCGAATCCCACCTACCCCGAACAAGTTCTGTCTGGTCCCAAGAAACCAGCGACAGATCCCTGGTCAATTTACCCTTTGGACCTTACCCACAAATCACGCTGAGCCAATCCTTTAGCATCTAACATCTAAAGGTTTATTATTACAATAAAGAAAAGAATGAGTGTCAGGTTGTTAAAGGATAGTGCATTATATGCATCGAATCTCCCAGTTCTCGATGCAGGCTCTAGCAGAGATGTTACAGCTGCTGGTTTAAAAGTCCTTCTTGCGCATCCTAGGATCAGGATGGGTTCACAGGTCTTTCTGCCTCTGGGATGAAGTGCTGAGCTGAAGACCAAGATGGAGTCCGCCACATGGCCTATTTATCCCTCCTTCCTGGTCTCTTCTTGGCTACAGCAGGTCACCTGGCCCACGGCTTCTTCCTGTGTTCCCTGCTGGTAGCCCTTAGGTATGAGTCACCACTCCTGCTTTAGGTGTGTCCTTGGCCCATTGAGTGCCATTGTCCCACAGAGCCTCCCTGATTAGCATGTCCATAGGCCAGGCTCTGCCCACTGCTCAACCACATGCAGAGAAATATTCAGTATCTACACAGATTACAGACTCCTAACTACACACACAGACATTATACAATCACATGACTAGCGCACACAGGATTAGCAGACAGTGAGCTTCTATTCAACACCCCACATGGCCCCCTTTTATACCATTTTTGGGGCAACACCCCCACCTATGGGTGCATCAGTGATCTGGCTGCTCCCCTCAAAATCCAGTAACGTGACAGGGGGCCTCTCTCCTCAGCTAGCCAGACCCAAGGACACGAGTTAGCTAGAGGTGTCTCTGCGTCGCTATTGGTGAGACCGAGCAGAGGTGACCGTGTGAGGGTTTCGATCGCCCACGCAGACGGTGTAGTTCGTAGCTATTGTCTAGCGATTTTCACTCTTTCACTGCGTTTAGGGAAATAGTAAATTCAGTATCTTCAGGGTCTTGTATTTAGTGGGAAATAGTGAGAATAGATTCCTACTAGAAACCCAGCTGGGGGACTCAGTGTGACACTCGGCTTCCCTCTGCCATGAGAAGGCCTTTCCCCGTAGCCGTATTGGGAGGCCTGAGGTAGCTCAGTCGGGCCCATGTTAGACTGAAGATCTAAAGGTCCCTGCTTCAGTCCCAGGGCTTGGCTGGGCTCTGTGTCCCCTGACCCTCTAGAGCTGGGCTCTTTACAGCATCACAGCTGGGCCCCTGGTCTGCGGAGAATTTCAGCAGCTCCTTGGACGCGCCTCGCCTGCCCTGCTACTCCCCCTAGGGCCCAGCATGCCCTGCCTGCCTCCCCCTGCCCTGCCGGAATTAAACCAGCTACCTAAGGATAACTTGCTGAGCCCCCGCTACAGTCCTCCGCTCTGCCAGCTGAGCTATCGAAGGTCAAGTGTTGGCTCTGTCTCCGCTGCTTTGCCCTTAAGAACAGAGGTGGAAGTTAGGAAGAGGCAGCAGTACCTGAGAGCCCTGTGCTGGGACACAGAGTGCTGGGTTCTGGGGCTAGAGATACCTGCCCCTCCCCTCGAAAGGGGGCTGCCCAGATCGTGTCACGGCCAAGTCATGAAGAAAACTCTGCTGCATTTGGTGGGCTGGGGCCCGTCTCCTGACAGGCTACAGACCATCAGTAGAGGGTGCATCAGCTGAGCAAGCCTGAAGCAACCAGCAGGTGGCGCTGCCCTGGGGAGCGAACCCCATTGCAGGGCCTGAGCCCCGTCTAGCCATCTCCTCTGAACAAGGCTCAGCAGCTCTCTCAGCCCAGTGGGGGAGCTGGCAGGTGCTAGAGACAGCAGGCAGCCTGGCCACAAAGTCCCTGGAGCACTTTGCAGCTCCCACCACACTTCAGCCCTCACCTTACTGTGCACCACGCAGGGGAAAATGCAGCTCTTCACTCTAGATGGGAGTTGAACCCACAAGTTCTGACTTTATAAGCCAACACCTCATCCATTAGGCCAGCAGGGATACAGTTCAAGTCGGCCATGGAACGTAAATCCTCTCTCCCAATGTCACGTTCCTCACATTCACTTGGAAGACAAGTTCCGTTTCTGCACCTCGCAGCCATGTCTGCAGCCCCTCTCGGCCAGACCCTGGGGCAGGTCAGTGACAGAGCTGGACCACCCTTTCCCCACAGACATCTAGAGAAGACCCCTTCCTAGAGTCAATCCTCCCCCTTCAGCACCTCCCTCCCGCAGCATGTGGATGATTTGGGGCAAATCCAGGGCTGGACGGGTGCTAAGGGCAGCCTGCAGGAGTGACCAGGCTGGGCACACCCAGGGTGAGGCTCATGGATGCTGGGTGGCTGGTGGGGTCAGAGCTCCAGCTGAAAGCTGCACAGCCATGGGGCACCCCCTGTACAAGGAAGACAGAGGGTGAAACAGTTACTGGCCTGGGGGAGCCCTGAACTGTCTCACCTTGTTCCCAAGGACATTGGGGAGTCTCCGTCCCTTTTGAACCTGCACCAGAAAGCGGAACAAGTCAGCAGGTCTCTGCCTGAGCTGATGTTCCTGGCCCCAGGCTCTGAAGGGACGAGCTGCCCTCGCTTGCAGTGGAAACCCCCAGGTCTTCCTGTCACTCGCTAGAAACCCGTCTAGCCTGGCGCCAGCTCTTCCCCCAGCCCAGGCCTTGTTCCTCAGCTGATTCCAAGAGGCTCTTCTGAGCGGGGAGTCAATGAGGAACCACGATGGTGTCACATCCCTGCCTCAAAGGGTATGTCACAATAGCCACCCTAGTTCGAACTAGGATGTCTAATGTAGTCATTCGAACTTGCAAATGAAGCCTGGGATTAAAATATCCTGGACTCTATTTGCATGTTCCCGGGTGCTGTCATTTTTAAATGCCCGGTAGTTCGAACTCCCTGCCCGTGGCTACACGTGGCATAGGCCAGGTAGTGCAAATTAAAGCTCCGAATTCGAACTATCGTTACTCCTCATTGCAGGAGGAGTAAGTGTAGTTCGAATTAGGAGCTTTAATTTAAGACACTTTCCTTCGAGCTGAACCAGCCACCTAAGGATAATGTGGCGAGGCCTATGACAACCCCTCCGCTCTGCCAGCTGAGCTATCGAAGGGCAGCTGTGGGTCTGGCATCTGCTGCTTTGCCCTTAATCATGGTGGAGGGAGTTGGGAAGAGGCATCATGGTGTTGGGACGCAGAATGGTGGGGGTCCTGGGTCGTGCAATACCGTGAGATACCTGCCCTTCCCCGCGAATGGGGGCGCCCAGATGGTAGCACAGCCCCGTCATACAGAAGACTCTGTGGCACCATCAGCAGAGAATGTCTTAGCTGAGCAAACCAATTCCTGAGGCAACCAGCAGGTGGCGCTGCCCTGGCCAGTGAATCCCCTTGTTGTGCCTGAGCCCTTTCTGGCCAATCTCCACTAAGCAAGACCCAGCGGCTCTGTCAGTTCGTCGGGGGCTCTGGTACTTGCTGGAGACGTGCGTGAGCAGCAACGCGGTACCAAAGTGAGTGGGGCACCGTGCAGCTCCCACCAGACTCCAACCCTCCATTCCCTTGCAGCAGACAGGGGAGACTCCGAACAAGACGAGCCCGACAAGCAGGAATTCTTTGCAAGCAGATATAATTATTTATTTAGTTGCCGCATGGTAGGCCCAGCCCCATCTATAGCAACACTGCAGCTGTACCCGGAGTTCCCAGAGTCCTTCATTCTTTCAGTAGGGGGACGCAGGAGTCAGGCAGGGAGTTGGAGGTGTGTGTGTGGGGGGGCTCAGTGCAGAGAGCTGGGTGTGTTCGGAGCTCAGGGCAGGTTGGGAGGGGTGCAAGATACAGGGCAGGGAGTGGAGTGAGGAGTCAGGGCAGGTGCTGGGAGATCAGGGCAGTGGGTGAGAGATGGAGGTTTCAAGGAAGAGCTCTGGGAGATCTTTGGGGCTAAGCGATGGGGGGGGGATGCAGCCACCAGAGCAGGAGATGGGGGGCTCAGGGCAGGGAGCTGGGAGGTTGTAGGGAGTTAATGGGGCTGCCCACAGCAGCGAAGGTGGAGCTGCTCCAATGGCAGCTCCTCTCAGGGGGTTGCGATGGGGAGGGCTGTGCTGCTCACTCCCTGGTAGAAGCAGCTGACTAGACAGTGCAGCCCCAGCCCCCAGGGGGAGCCACTGAGGCAGATGCTGCCCCCTGGGGGCAGAGACAGAAGCTGCTGGGCCGCTGGGGTAGCTGCTTCTCGCCGCCCTGGGCTGGCTGGGTAGCTGAAGCAGCCGTTGACGGGGCAAACTTGGAATTCTGGGGGAGGGGGGAGGCTGCAGCTGCTCCCCACGTGCCTTCTTCTGCATGGGCCTCTTGCAGCTTCTGCTCCTCCCCCAGGTCCTGATCCCACCACTACGGCCTTTATATAGTGATTGTTCCCCCAGCCTCAGCCAATCACCTTCCACCTGCACCTCCTTTCAAAGTTGTATTGTAAAATGTAATTGAAAGTGTAACACATTTCAAACACTGAGGGTACGTCTACACTAGCTTGTTAGTTCGACCTAGGTAGGCAAATGGGGGCAACCGGAGTTGCGAATGAAGCCCAGGGTTTAAATATCCTGGGCTTCATTTGCATGTTCTCGGGCGCCACCATTTTTAAATCCCCCTTAGTCCAAACTCCATGCCCGTGGCTAAGTGCGGCATGGAGTAGGTAATTAGAACTATCATTACCCCACGTGGATCTCTAATTCGAACTACCTACTCCGTGCTGCAACATACCCTGAGACACCATCTTTTCAATTCTCCTGGTGACCGGCAGAGTTGGGAGCCTCGACTCTTTCCCCTCACAGCCACGTACAACTGCCTGGTGTCCCGAGAACCTCCCTGGTATCTTCCCTCAGTTGTACTCCTTGCTTCTGGAGGATCTTTGCTACAAACTGAAGCTCCAAACAAAGGACTGAATGATCTTTCTTTCTTTCTTTCTTTCTTTCTTTCTTTCTTTCTTTCTTTCTTTCTTTCTTTCTTTCTTTCTTTCTTTCTTCAAATAAAGCTTTGGAGTTTAGGGTTGAAAGGAGTGGCGCACGGTGATTTTTGTCTAGGTTTTGAGTTATAAAATGAGCTGAGAATGTGATGGATCCTTTTGGGATGGTGTGGAGGAGGGACTCCCTGCTCCTCCTCCTTCCTCCTGACTTGTCCAGGTCTAGCGTCCTGCCAGCCGTCCCCTCTAGGGCGTATGTACAGTCTCTCCTGTTCGGGTGGCAGTTTATGTGCTGCCTCCACAGCAGTTAATGCCAGTGGTTCCCTGCCAACTGTGGGTGGGGGTAGGGAGATCCAGTCCCATCCTCTCTTATGAGTCCCAGCCCAGGGCCCTAAGGACAGGTATGGCTAGCACCCTGTCCGGTTGGTAGGGCTCCAGCCGCAATGCACCAGCCCGCCGGCTGATGATACGCAAGCCCTGCCTTGGGCTACTTTCTACCCCTATGGGTTTCTGACAATCGCCCACAGTGTCCTCCTACCCCCCCCCCCATCCGCCTCCAGGCATCTGTCCAACCACGCTGGGGCTCCCTGGGACTCAAAACCCTTGCCTCCTCCACCTCCGCTCCTCTCCATCCTCTCCTAACCGGTTCCCACTCCAATCCTCGGCTGCCCCCTACGCTGGTGTCTGCCTCCCTTTTAAACTCCCGCGCTGGGATTTGCCGCGCCAGCCCCTCCCCCGGCATATGCCCCTGGGCCCACCCCTAGGCACCACTCCCCCCAGGATGTGCCATTCAGCCTCATGAGTTGAAACCATCTTCCCTCCTCTTGCTTGGAGAAATTTCCTACTGGAATCCAAGCCAACTCTTCTGCTCAAATCCCTGTTAGCCAGTCAGCTAACTGGTGAACCAAGCACTCAGTGAACTATAGAGATTAAAAACACACTAGTAGGATGGAGGCCTTAACATTCCTGCCTGGGGTACAGAAAGTAAATAACAAAGTGCTATTTGCTCCTTCGCCTTCCAAAAGAACTAGGTGCCACCCAATTCAATAACTATGTAGCAGGTTTCAAATAAACACTAGAAGGTATTTCTTCATGCAGTGCATGGTCAGCTTGTGGAACTCCTTGCTAGAGGACGTTGTGAAGACCAGGGTTTCAACAGGGTTCTGAAAAGACCCAGATACATACATGGAGGACAGGCCCATGCGTGGCTGTTAGCCAGGATGGGTAGGAATGGTGTCCCCAGCCTCTGTTTGTCAGAAGCTGGGAATGGCAACGCAATGATTCCCTGTCCCGTTCATCCCCTCTGGGGCAGCTGGGATCGGCCATTGTGGGCAGACAGGATACTGGGCTAGATGGACCTTTGCTCTGACCTGGTGTGGCCGTTCTTATGTACCAAGAGCTGAGACGAGCAAAACAGAAACGAGTCTCCTGTCAATCACTGCACTGAAGGGAGGTTGGAAAATCGCACTTGTTCAGACAATTTAACTAAAGCAGGTTGGCTAAAACCAAACACAATTAAAAACGAGGCGATTGCGTTTCCTTCCCAGGATCTCCTTTCTATAATTAGCATTTGCCCAGGTTCCCTGATGGAGGGGTAACAAAGAGCAACAGGTACCTCTGGCTCTGGGGGTTGGTGGGAAGTGCCAGCTGTGCCTTAGGCCACAGCCCCATCTGATCCTTTCCCCAAGCCCCCCCCCCCCCCCTGCCTCTTTCTGCCGCCTCCTCCCGCTCCCTCCTCTGAATATTCCCCATCAGCCCTCGCCCCAGAGCCTCCTGCATGCCAGGAAGAAGCTGATTGTGCTGGGGGCGGGGGGCTCTGGGAGTGAGGGGGGGAGTTAACCGGCAGGGCCAATGGGGGTGCGAGGTTCAGGGGTGGGAGAGGAGCTCGGCGCAGGACTCACTCAATTTTCCCCTCGGTGCTCTTCTGTCAGAGAAAGGGCTCGGCAGAGCCAGGGCCTGGAAGGTGAAAGGAGCCTAATTTTCCATGAGAAATAAGGGCCAATGTGCCACTGTGAGGACGATTCACCACAGAGCCAATGGCCCCAGGGCAGCGGGGGAGTCTCCACGTGGCGATGGGTCTATGCCGACGAGAGGCCTTGTTGGAACGCGTCTGGGCACAACCGGCGACTGGGCCGGACGGGGCCTGTGGGACGCAGAGTCAGATTAGAGGCTCTAACGCTCTCTGGCCAGGAAGCCCAGTGAGGGAGGCAGAGCTGAGTGCTGTGTGGGGAGCAGCTTCTGAGGTGTGACCATGCAGCCGGCTGACTTCCTAGGAGGAACAGGCATTGAGTGGGGGGAGCACAGGGAATGGCTCAAACATCCCAAGGGGTGGCCAGAGGCAGGACACTCGTTCTGCAGCTTGGGGGGAGGGGGCGGCCGTGACATCACACAGGCCTTTGGCAGGCCCTCCCCATATTAGGCAAAGATGGTGGGGAGGTGGTGACCTCACTGAGAGATGGTGACATCAGCCAGACACAAGAGGGGCAAGGCCGGGATGACCTCGCAGACCCCTGTGGCACTTGCTAAGGCAAGTCTCTGTCTCGCAATGTCTCTCTGAGGACTCAGAGCTTCCTGGTTCCTGCACGTGAGCGCCTGGAGGAACCTCTGTCGAGCTTCCTCCTCCTTCTCCTGATTTGCCTACAGCCCAGACATCCCTGTGGAGAAGGTAAGAGCCTCCGAGGGGGTGGGAACTGCTCAGTCTGATCCACCTGGTCCTGGCTGGATTCTAGGCACGGAACACTGGGTGAAAGGGTCGGAATTTTATTCCCCACCTGGGGCTTTGTCCCTTAGAACCACTGGGGCCGTGGGGGTTTCTCCTGTTTGGTTTCTCTTTCCCTCCGTCCCGCCCGCATTTCTCTTCTTTTCTTGCCTCATTTGTCCTCTTCTGCTCCCCACCCCACATCGGGAGCTGGTCTCCTGGGAGTTCAAACCAAAATGGTGGGGCAGAAATAGTGCTCTGACGGGGATCGCCCCCGTGATATGGCCATGCTTTGGGCTCTTTGGTGAGAATGTTCCACCCCCCCTCCCTCAGTCTCTCCCCTGATTGGCAGGACAGGGGCATTGACGGGGAGGAGTCTCAGGTCCTTGTCCGTGTGCAAGACTGAGCCAGTAAGTCAGACCCACCGAGGTGTTTCACTACGGTTGGAGCTTCCCTGCATTTGCTGTCTTGGGGCTTTTCCTCATACCATATATGCCAAAGGAATACAATGAAAAAAAGTGAACACATTATTAACCTGACAAATCAGATTAGGTACAGAAGGTGGGGTGAGGGAGAGGTAGGGAGGGAATAGCTGTTTATGAGTTAATGAATGGCTAATCAGGGGCTGATGAGTGGGGAAGCTATCATTGTAATGGGCAAGGGAATTAGCATCTTTGTATCTTTGGAACATCGCTTATTTTGAGTGCAGGGAGCTGTGTAAATACTCCCTAAGGTGCTGTGGGACAAAGTTACTGACTAACAAGGCTGCCCCTCTGAAACTAGTTCTGTGACATCCTTTGGAAGCGCTTCCCAGTCTGCTGTTGCTGTCAATGATGTGCTAAATGGGAGGGAGGGAGATGCTCTCTTATAACCTCAGCCTCTGATTGCCCCTCCCCTTCTCCTGTCAGGGCAGAGCCCAGCAAGGGCCCGGCCCCTCCCACTTCTCTGCACAGGTGCAGACATGACAGTTCTCTGGAGACTTCCAGCAGGCTCCTGATTTCTTTGAGTCACCCCCCTCCCGTCCTGCCAGCTTCACTGCAGGGGTAGGACCAGGCAATGGGGAGCATCTCTGAGTCATGAGCTCTAGCTGCTCCTTATCAAGTGAGGCTGTGTCTAGGCTGCAAGTTTTTGCAGCAGAGAGTATGCTTTGTGATGTCATTAGCATATTTTGTACTGATGCTTTTTGCATAAGGGGTTTTTGTGCAAAAAAGAACAGCGTCGCCACTTCTGTTTTTTGCCAAAAAGCCCTTTTGCACAAGATCCGGAGAGGCATAAAGATCTTGTGCAAAAAGGAGGTTTTGAGCAAAGCAGAAACAACTACACTGCTTCTTTTTGTGCAAAAACCCCCTTGAGCAAAAAACATCAGTCTCTCATTAGCATATTCTCTGCTGCAAAAACCTCTCAGTGTAGAGAAGCCCGAGAGAAGTAAAAGCAGCAACAGAAGAAGAACAGAAGCAGCAGCAGAAGACTCAAAAGAGGAAGAAACAGAAGAAGTAACAGCAACAGAAGATACAGCAGAAAGAGGAACAACAGAAAAAGAAGTTGCAGTAGCACAAACAAAAGAAAAAGAAGCATGAAAAAAGCAGGGGCAGAAGAAGTAGTAGAAAAAGAATAGTAGAAGAAACAGGACGTAGTAGCAGAAGAAGAAGAAAAATTAAAAGAAGCAGCAGTGGCACAAGAAGAAAAGTAGCAGCAGCAGGAGAAAAAGCAGAAGAAGGAGGAACAGAAAAAGCATCAGTAGCAGAAGAATCAGTAGCAGATTAAAAGGAAGCAGAAACAGGAAAGAAACAGCCACAGAATCAGCAGCAGAAGAAGAAGAGACAGCAGCAGATTGAAGCAGAAGTGGCAGCAGCAGCAGCAATAGTAGAAGAAGCAACAGAAAAGGATGGAGCAGCAGAAGCAGATGAAGCAGCAGGAGAAATATCAGAAGAAGAAGTGGCAGAAATAGAAAAGTAGCAGCAGCAGTAAAGCAGCAGCAGTAGTAGATACAGCGGAAGAAGAAACAGCAGAACAAACAGAAGAAGCAGCCTGAAAAGAAGTGGGGCAGGGAAAGTTGCAGGAACAGAAGCTGATGAAGCAGCAGCAGCAGCAGCAGCAGCAGAAACAGTAGGAGAAGTACAGAAGAAAAGAGGCAGGAGGAGAAGAAAAAATAGTAGCAGAAGCAAAAACAGAAGCACGGGAGAAGAGAAGAAGAAAGAGGCAGTAGCAGCTACGGCAGTAGAAGAAACTCAGCAGAAGCATCTGTGGCAGAAGAAGAAAACTAGCAACAGAATAAGTAGGACCAACAAAGGAAGCAGGCGCAAAAGTAGCAGCAGAAGAATCAAAAAAGAAACAGCAGGGCTGTGTCTACATTGGCATCCTTTTCCGGAAAAGGGATGCTAATGAGACAAGTCGGAATTGCCACTTTTTTCTGGCTTGGGGTTTTTCCGAAGAAAAGTGCCAGTCTAGACTTAAGCAGCAGAAAGAACACAAGAAGGGGAAACAGAAAAACAAGTAGAAGCAGGAGAAGCAGAAACAGCAGCAGCGGCGGAAGAAGAAGTAGCATCAGAAGCAGATGAAGTAGCAGCATCAGCAGATGAAAAGAGAAATCAAAAGCAGCAGAAGCCATCAACAGAAGAAGAAAGCAAAGAAGAAAAAGCAAGTAGTACCAACAGCAGAAGAAAGAGCAGCAGCAGCAGGAAAACTAGCAGAGGAAGAAGAAACAGCAGCACAAACAGAAGAAGAAGCCCGAAAACAAGTATGGGCAGGGAAAGGTGCAGCAACAGAAGCTGGTGAAACAGCAGCCAGAACTGCTGGGAGAAGGAGCAGAAGCTAAAAGGCAGGAAGAGAAGAAATAGCAGCAGAAGCAGGGACAGCACTGCCCTGCATTAAACAGCACTGCATATTTTACTTTCGAAAGAGGCTATTTTGAAATTTGGTGCATCTGCACTGCACCAAATTTTGTAATAACGTGCTCTTTCGAGCCGTCCCTTATTCCTCGTACAACGAGGTTTACAGGGCTGGTGAAAGAGCGCGTCCGCTATTTTCAAACTTTTTCCGAAATAGCAGATGCGTTCCTTGGATGTGGCGTTGCTATTTCAGGATCCTTCCAGGATCCCGATACAGCAATGCAGTCGAGACATAGCCCTCAAGGAGCAGAAGAAGTAGCTGCAAGAGAAGAAAGAGCAGCAGCTAAAGAAGCATCAGCAGAAAAAGAAGGAACAACCACAGCCACAGAGGAAGCAACAGGAGAAGAAGGAGCAGCAGCAGAAACAATAGAGGAAGAAGAAGCATGAAAAGAAAGGGACAGAAAAAGAAGCAGCCACAGAAGCAGATGAAGCAGATTGAAGCATCAGAAGAAGACATGGGCGAAGCAGCAGCGGAAGAGGCAGCAGAAGAATAAGTAGCCCCAACAGTGGTAGCAGGAGCAAAAGAAGAAGAAGAAAAGCAGAAGCAGCACCAGCAGCAGCAGGAAAAACAGCAGCAGAAGTAGAAGCAACAGCCGAGTAAGTAGGATCAACAGAGAAAGCAGGAGGAAAAGCAGCAGTAGAAGAATCGGCAAAAGAAATAACAGAAGAAACAGCGAAAGCAGCAGCAGTAGCACAAACGAAGAAAAAGCAGCGGCCACAGAAAAAGCAGAACCAGCAGAAGATGCAGTGGCAGAAATAGAAAAGTAGCAGCAGCAGAAAAAGGAACAGTATCAGCAGTAGAAAAAGCAGCGGAAGAAGCAGCAGCAGCTCAAAGAAAAGAAGAAAAACCAGAAAACAAGTAGGAGCAGAAGAAGTAGCTGCAACAGAAGCAGATGAAGCAGCAGCTAAAGTAGCATGAGCATCAGAAGAAGAGCAGCAGAAGAAGAACCAGAAAAAGAAGTAGCAGCAGCAGAATATAAGGAGCAAGAGCAGAAAAAGAAGGAGTAGCAGCAACCTCACAAGAAGCAGATGCAGAAGAAGTAGCAGCTACAGAAGCAGCAGCAGCCATAGATGCTGCAGCTGAAGAAGCAGCCGAATAAAAATAGGAAGTGAAATGCTGCAGATTGAGAAGAATTGAAGAAAGAGGCCATAGCAGTAACAGCAGCAGCAGCAGCAGCAGCAGAAGAAGAAAAAGAAACACCAACAGAAACAGGAGCAGCAGCAGAAGAAAAGTCGGAGCAGAATAAGTAGCAGTAACAAAGGAAGCAGGAGCAAAAGCAGCAGAAGAAGAAAGAACAGAAGAAACTGCAGTAGCAGCAGCAGATTGAAGCTGCAGAAGAAGCAGAAAAACAAGCAGGCGGAGGAGAAGGAGCAGCAACAGAAGAAAAGAAACAGCAGAAGAACAAGCATAAGAATGAGAATCAGAAGAAGCCGCAGAAGAAGTAGCAGCAGCAGATGAAAAGAGCAGTGGTAGCACCAGAAGAAGCATCATCAAAAGAAGAAACCAAGAAGGAAGACGCAGAAGAAGTAGAAGCATCAGCAGAAAACTGTAATCGCAAAGGAAGGAGCAACAGAAGAAGAAAGGAAGCATCAAGAGCAGCAGAAACAACAGAGGAGAAAAAGAAGTGGAAGAAAAGAGGCAGGAGAAGAAGAACTAGAAGAAACCTCAGCTGAAGCAGAAGCAGCAGACGCAGAAGAAGCCACAGCATCAGATCACAAGAACAAGCAACAACAGAAGAAACATCAGAAGAAGAAGCAGAATCAAAGAGACAGGAACAGCAGTAGAAGAAACAGCAGAGGTCCAGGTTGGATATTAGGAAACACTATTTCACTAGGAGGGTGGTGAAGCACTGGAATGGGTTACCTAGGGAAGTAGTGGAGTCTCCATCCCTAGAGGTGTTTTAAGTCTCAGCTTGACAAAGCCCTGGCCGGGTTGATTTAGTTGGAATTGGTCCTGCCTAGAGCAGGGGGCTGGACTTGATGACCTTCTGAGGTCTCTTCCAGTTCTATGGCTCTATGATTCTATGATTCTAGGAGGAGAAGCAGCGGAAACCAAAGAAGCAGCAGCAGTATAACAATAATAAGCCACAGCAGAGAAGAGCAGAAGAAACAGGAAGTAGCAGCAGCAGAAAAAGAAACAGCAGAAGGAGCAGCAGAAGAAGTGGCAGTAGCAGAAGGAGCAGCAGACTTTAGCAGCAGAAATAACAGACTAAGGAGAAACAGGAAAAAAAAAAGAGGAGCAACAAACTTTAACAGCAGGAAAAAAAGACTAAGGAGAAACAGAAAAACAAGTAGAAGCAGGAGAAGGAGCAGCAGTAGCAGAAGAAGCAGATACAGCAGGTGCGGCGGAAGAAGAAGTAGCATTAGAAGCAGATGGACTAGCAGCAGCAGATGAAAAGAGAAATCAACAGCAGCAGAAGCCATCAACAGAAGAAGAAAGCAAAGAAGAAAAAGCAAGTAGTAGCAACAGCAGAAGAAACAGCAGCAGCCGGAGGAGAAGAAACTGCAGCAGAAGCCGCTGTAGCAGAAATAAAAGGAGGAGCAACAGGAGAAGAAGTTGAAACAGCAGAAAGCAGCAAAAGTAGAAGCAGCAGCACACACTAAAAATTAGAAACGGAAAAATAAGTACAGAGAGTAGAAGCAGCTGCAAGAGAAGCAGATGAAGCAGCAGCAGCAGAAGGTGAAGAAAATAAAATAGCAGCAGCAAAAGCAGAAGTAGCAGAAGAAAAAACAGCATCTGAAGAAGCATCAGCAGAAGGAAAGTAGCCAAAGAAGGAGTGGAAGAAGAAGCATAACAACAAGTATGGGCAACAGAAGGAGCAGCAACAGTAGCAGCTGAAAAAGCAGCAGACAAAGGAGAGGCAGAAAAATAAATAGGAGCAGGAGAATGAGCGGCAGTAGCAGCAGAAGAAGGAACAGCAACAGAAGGAGCATCAGGAGCAGCAGCAGATTTAAGCTAGAGAAGTAACAGCAGCAGAAAAAAAGGAGTAATCAGGAACAGTGGCTGCAGAAGAAGAAGAAGAATGAAAATAAGTAGGGACAGGAGAGGGAGGAGCCACAGAGGCAGATGAAGCAGCAGCAGAAAGAGCAGCACTGAAGAAGCAGCAGCAGAAGAATAATAAGAATAATGAGCCCCACCAGCAGAAGAAACAGGAAGTAGCAGCAGCAGCAGCAGCAGAAGAATCATCCGAAGTAAAAGCTGCAACAGAAGAAGAAAAGTAGCAGCAAAAGAAGCAGCAACAGAAGATGTGTTAAACAGAGGGGCTGTGTCTACACTGGGCCCCTTTTCCGGAAAAGGGATACAGATGAGACAAGTCGGAAATGCAAATACAGCAGGGATTTAAATTTTCCCCGCTCCATTTGCATGAACATGGCTGCCGCTTTTTTCCGGCTCGGGGCTTTGCCGGAAAAAAGCGCCAGTCTAGACGGGGATCTTTCGGAAAATAAAGCCTTTTCCGAAAGGTCCCTTATTCCTGATTTTAGAAGGAATAGAAGGACAGAGCTAGGTCAAGGGAAAGTTCTGCCTCCTGCCTTCCTTCCCAGTAGCTTTCCAGTATGAACCAGCTGTGGGTGTTAGCACTGCCCCCTGCCTGGCCCTGCGATGGGATAAGAGTTACCTGGGGGCGGGTGTCTAGGTCTCTGTATGGAGGCCTGAGTGTATTGTGATGTCATGTGTGACAACAACAAAGAATGTGGCTGCAGCATTCTTATCCTGCCTCCAGTCCAACTGGTTGGCAACGGCTGGTGCCCAAGGATCTGAGAGACGAGAACTGAGCCTCTGTCAAGAACCTCAGGAAGCCGCTGTCCCTGCGGGCGTGAGAGAGGATGAGTCTGTACAGAAGGTAATTCCCAGAGTCTTTCCCTGCCCCCGAGAGCCCACCTTGGAGATTGGAGCCTCCTCGGCCTAGGACGGGTGGGAGCAGGGTCTGCAACAGTCACTTCCCAACACTCCGTTTTGATTTGACTCGGGGCATCTTCCCTTCTCCTTCTGCTTCAGCCTTTCCCGTGCTCCTGAGACAGATGGGGATGATTTTCCCTCCCTGCCGACTAGTGGGGGTGAATTTCCATGTTTCTTACTTAAAGGGAACGTAGCAAAACTTGAGTAGAATTTGGGTTTATGTCTCCATGGAGCTTATTCCTCTTGGAGGTGCCCCAAGGCATCCCCTGCCTTCAGGGTGGGTAGAGAAATGTTTGGTGTCAAGTAATGATTGTCCAATATCGATGTGTTCAGACAACATCCAGCTCAGAATGTACAGAATTAGAATAACAAAGTGCTATTTTAATTACATTGAAAGTGGTACAGCTCCATAGCCAGTCCCAAACTATCATGTGGGTAGTTCTCTCAGAAACTCAAAACCCCATAGGAATTCTCCTGTACCCCCTCCAGCCTATAAAATATTGGTGTAAATTCCCTCTGACATTCCATTCCAGGTAACGGGTTGAAATAAACTGCTACCTCATTTTGTCATGAGTCTCCGTGTGTTTTCTTTGTAATTTTTTGGTGACCTCAGTTCTGAATCGATGTTCTAAATAGTGTGTAAAACTCTTCATTGAATGCTCACTGGTTCTTTTCCCCCTGCTAACAAAATCCAGATTTTGAAATACTTGACAGGAATTAAACATATTTGCAGCTGATACTCTGTCCTTGCAGGGCTTCAACCCCGCTACTTAACAATCTTTTATTCTTTTATACCAACATTCTGAGTACAAAGCTGTGGGGTTTGAGAGAAGGCCCAGCTGAGAATCATAGAAAATAGATGGGACCAGTGATCCCTCTAAGATTCTCCAGCCACGAGTTTTGTCTTGTGCACCAATAATGAGGTCGTGTGCGCTTGTTGGGATTTGTGCCACTAAGGCACCTGCAGTTACTAACAAATACCTTAGATATATTTAAAATGTTATGGAAGAAAGAATACTACAACAAGGGATCGTTGGCAAGGTGCCTGACTTTAAATGTTTGTTTACTATGAAATCAAATACATTGTTTTCAGTAGCCATTTGGTATCTTACAGGTGTCCTGTTCCTCTGAGGCATAACACAAAACTGCTATTTCTTGGCATAGCAAACAAAATCTGTTATTCATATTGACATATTAAATAAAAAAATTGTTACAGTTTATGCTTGACATTAAAGATTACGTCTCTTGGCTTGATGCACATGAAAAAAACTTTCTACAGGCAAAAGTGTTAGAGAGTCTCTGTTGTGACTTGTGAAACAAAAATTAAATCATTTTGTTTTAACACAAAAAATCACTTCATTTATTTGCTGTATGTAGAAGAGCACTAATCACAGTTCTTGTCTGTGTGTCACGTGATTTTCAATTGGACCCTTCTGAGCACGTGCTGACCGCCCCCACTAGCTCCTGCAGCAGCTCCTGCAGGCATGTGCACGTGTGCTCTACCCCCTGGCTCTCCTGATGAGGAGCATCATGTGCACGTTCCACAGCAAACTACAGCCTGAGAGTGTGAGTGTGAATGTGAGTGTGAGTGTGAGTGTGAGAGATCGATATCACCGTGAGCAAGTGATAC
Source organism: Pelodiscus sinensis (assembly GCF_049634645.1). Taxonomy (NCBI): domain Eukaryota; kingdom Metazoa; phylum Chordata; order Testudines; family Trionychidae; genus Pelodiscus; species Pelodiscus sinensis. The sequence continues at coordinate 3,512,838 of NC_134742.1, forward strand.
CCCTGTGGCCTGCAGAGTGTGTGTGTGGGGGGGGCTGCCCTAGACTAACTGCAACCAACTGGCGCCCTAGGTGATCAATGCAGTAGGCACCCCAGCCCCAAAGGCAGATATTGACTGAGGGGTTTGGTTCTGTGCTGGGGGGAGGGGGGCTGGGGATGGAGTTCTGTGGCTGAGGGTTAGGAGGTTAGGGGTTGGAGGTTTGGGGATGGAGTTCTGGGTCTGGGGTCTGGGGATGGAGTTCTCTGGCTTGGGGCCAGGGGGTTGGGGGCTTTGGATCAGGGGGCTGGGGCTGGTGGCTGCGGGCCTGGGGATGGAGTTCTGGGGCCGGGGAGAGGGTGCCAGCCAGAGGGACCCTCCCAAGATCCCACTCCTCCAGAGAGAAACCCCCCATGTTCCTCCTCCCCTGGGGACGACCCTTCCTGCGGCACAGGGGAACCCCCCCCACACACGTTCCTCCTCCTCTGGAGCTCACCATCCCCTCCCCCCCCCCCCCCCCGCGGCACAGGGGAAACACCCCCACCCCACCCGTGCGCTCCCACTCCCAGGACTTTCCCCCTCCTGGCCGCAGGGAAGCCATGCTCCAGGTAAGGCACAGCAAAGGGAATGGGAAATGGAAGGGACAGAGTTTAGAATGTGGCGCCCCATGCAACTTGGCACCCTAGGCAGCTGCCTAGTATGCCCATAGGCACGGACCACCCCTGTGTGTGTGTGTGTGTGAGAGAGAGATAGAGAGAGAGAGAGAGAGATCATGGTGGCCTGCAATGTGTATGTGTGTATGTGATCACTGTGTGTGTGTGACAGGTGTACAGCTAGTTCGGATTAGGAAGCCAGGCTCTGCCCAATGCTCAAGCACATTCAGAGAAATATTCTGTATCCATACAAAGTACAGTAAAACTCCATTTTTCCGGCATCTGATGGTCCAGCACTCCTGATGGTCCGGCACCATCAGGAAACCGGAAGTGCTCCGGGCAGCCGGACCATTGGAACTGGTCTGCCCCCGGCTTCCTGATTCAGACGCTGCTGAAACTGACCAGCGGCTGAATTGGGGAAGCTGGGGGCAGAGCAGTTGGAGTGCTGTCTGGTAGGTCCCATAGCGCTGCCCCTTGGGGCTGTGGGACCAACCGGCAGCACCCCAGCTGCTCTGCCCCAGGCATCCCCAAGAGCAGCTGGGGTGCTGCCGGGTTGGTCTCACAGCGCCAAGGGGCGGCGCTACCGGACCAACCCGGCAGCACCCCAGCTGCTCTGCTGCAGGTGTCCCAATTCAGCTGCTGCTGAAACTGACCAGCAGCGGCTGAATCGGGGACGCCTGGAGCAGAGCCGGATCATTGGAAGAGGGGGCTAAGACAGATCTGGAGTGGCATCTCCCCCCATCCCACCCCAGACCCCTCATAGCCCCCCCTTCCAATAGTCCGGTATATCTGATAATCCGGCATCCCCTGGGTCCTAAAGGTACCAGATTATCAGAAGTTTACTGTACATGCTTATAATTTCACACACAGACATTGTACAATCACATGAATAGCGTACATAGGATTAGCAGACAGTAAGCTTCTATTCAATTCCTCACATGGCCCCCTTTATACCACTTTTGGGGCAAAAACACCTCCATGGGTGCAGCAGTGATCTGGCTGCTCCCCTCAAAATCCAGGAACGTGACACATGCCTGTAGAAACCTTTCTTGTTACCCATCACATCCCTTGCTAACTACAAATCCAATTGTGCTTTTTCCTTCAGGACGACTCCCTTGCATTCTCAAGTATATTTAGACTCCTCCCAAGTCATCTCTTATAAACTTCTTATAAACTTCCTGTTTGTGTTTAAGATCACAAAGGATTCCCCTGCTAAGCCCATCTGGTTGTCCACCATATTTGCTTTTCTTACTGTGCATCGGGATGCCTTGGTCTTGTGCCTTCAATAAGGCTTCTTTAAAATCCTGCCAGCTCTCCTGGACTCCTTTCTGCTTCATGTTAGCACCTCAGGGAATCCTGCCCATCACTTCCCTGAGGGAGCCAAGTCTGCTTTTTTGAAGTCCGGTCCCCTCTTCTGCCTGGGTTGGTGGTCTGGAGTGGACCCCTAGCATGACATCACCCTTCTTTTTACCTCTTTTAACCTAACCCAGACACTCTTAACAAGTCTGTCTTCTAGGCCTAGCTTCACCTCAGCCCCGTGTACATTCTTAATAGATAAGGCAACACCTCCTCCCTTTTATCCCTGCCTGTCAGTCCTGGGCAAGCTGTACCCTTCGGTATCAATATTCCAATTGTGTGTATTATCCCACCAAGTCTCTGTGATACCAACTGGGTCATCCTTGTGTTTCTTTATTAGCACTTCAAGTTCTTCCTGCCTATTCCCCGTCCTCCTTGCCTTTGTACACCGCCATCTAAGATACCGATTGGATTTTGCCCCCCTCACTTCTGCCTTGTCCCTCCTTTCTCTCTGCTGTTATAGCCCATGCTCCCTCCCATTTCCAACCCATCTCCCAGGTCTCCATGTTTTTCACTTGCCTATGGGCTTTGGTCACCTGCCCCATCAAAACTAGTTTAAAGCCCTTCTCACTAGGTTAGCCACTCTGTGACCAAATACTCTCTTCCCCTTCCTGGAAAGGTGAACCCCATCTCTGCTCAGCAGTCCTTCTTCTTGGGACAGCGTCCCGTGGTCAAGGAGGCCAAAGCCCTCTTGGTGGCACCATCTTTACTGCCAAGCACTCACCTCCAGGATGTACCTGTCTCTGCCTGGGCCCCGAAAATTGACAGGAAGGACTAAGGAGAACACCACCTGTGTGCCAAACAGCTTCACCTGTGCTCCCACAGCCCCGTAGTCACCTTTGCTCCTCTCAAGGTCACACCTTGCAGTATCATTAGGGCCCACATGGATGAGAAGCAGGGGGTAGTAGTCAGGAGGTTGGATATTCCTCAGCAATGCCTCCATAATGTCTGGGATATGGGCCCCTGGCAGGCGGCATACCTCCCCAGATGACATGTCAGGGCAACAGATGGGTGCCTCGGGGACGATTCCTTCTCTCCCTTATTCAAAACAACATAACAGTTCTCTGGAGCGATAGTGGAAGGGTTAGTATCACAGGATGCAAAACACCAGCCTGAAAAGAAGGAAATAGCTCATTGAGTTTTGCCACCAAAGGCAAATCAAGTAGAAAACACTCAGGAGGATTTCACAAAAGCGTGTTGCAAGTCTGTACAAAGCAAAACTGACTCCAAAGGGATCAGTTTCTGAGGCACAGTGAGATTCAGAACTGCTTAAGAACAATCTATAATACATCTGATTTCACTGAACAATTACTATTTGCTCTGGTAGCTTCTAATAGATAGTAACTATCTGGATTTCATCTGCTGAAGCCCAGAAAGGCACTACCCAGTGAATCACAGCTAGAATCCTAAATAATTCCAGTTAGATAGGCCAGTTTCTTCTGCCTCTTTGTTGACTTCCCAAAATAACAAATACAAATCCTGTACAGTTTAGAGTAGCAGTAATGTTAACTTAGTTAACCCACGTGGCCCCTCCCTGGGAGCAGCTCAGAAGCCACCGTGCCACCTGGATCCCACAACCAGCCCTGGGGACAGCAGAGAGATGCCTGGCTCAGTCTCCTACCCCCACTGAACCCACCACTAGCAACAGCTTCCCTTCCACCAGGACAGCGACTGCAGGCCCAAAGCCCATTAAGAGCAAATGGAGGATGAACTTCAGCCACTTCTATAGCTTGAGGGTCATCAGCCCCTAGAGTCCCAGGCTGTAAGGCCAGAAGGCACAGCCCTGCTCCCCGAGTCTGAGCTCCTGCACCACACAGGCCCTAGAAATTCCCCACAAGAATTCCTGTCACCCACAGCCCCATGCGTCTTCACCTTTGACTGGGTTCTATGGACCAGTTCTGGCTCTTAGAGAAGCGGATGGTTTCAATAGAGCGCTCTTGTATCTGAATCCTGGCAGATTAATGTCTTGCCTTTCCAGGACAGAAAAACCCATTGGTTCCTTCTTTTTCTTCCAGGCTGTGTTCCTTCTTTGAAAGACTCACCTCAAGGGAGCACAGACACAGCCGAGTGCTCCGGGTGGTGGTCCGACCTGCAGCAGCCGAGGCATGCGCCGGCCTCAGTCCACAGGAGCAGGCCTTGCCGGAGGAGCCCAGGAGAACCAGAGGCTCCTGGAAGATCCTGTCAGGCATAAGAAGACTGTGTGCCTGCAGCCAGTGTGGCAGCTCCCTGGCAGAGGCTGAGGAGGAGAGAAGAGCTTCCTCTCCCAGGCGGTGGACACGCTTCTCCCTGAAGAAGAGGAAGAAGAGGAAGAAGAACTCAGCGGAGAAGCAGGAGGAGCCAGAGGAGGAGAAGCCACCGGAGAGCTCAGACAAAGACCAGCTGGATCTCACAGGTGAGGATACAACCCACCCGGTGAGAGGGGAGCATGTGTGGGACACTGACCCCAGTCACTGTACAAGCCTTGAGTGTTAGGGCCGTCTCATGGGACAGCGATGGGCTCCTCAGAGGCTGGAATCCATCGAGTGCCAGACGCTCTGAAGCGGGAAGTGGGAAGAACAGACAATGGCAGGGCACAGCTCTCTGGGGGTCTGGCATCCCCAGCCTAGTCCAGTACCCTCCCTCCCTTCCAGATACCCTACCCCAGCCAACTCCTGCAACCTCCCTCCTGTTCAGACCTCACCGCCTCCAGCACCCAAAGTCCCAGGCCACTCCAGCACCCCACCCCCCACCCACACTTCTACCCTTACTCCCTCCTGCGCCACTATCCTTATCCCATGCCCTGGCAGCCACCTCCCACACACCGAACCCCTCATCTTGGCCTCACCCCAAAAGCTAGGGCAGGTCATACAAATCTACTGTCACTGGTACGGAAAAGAGGTAATCTGGCCCATAGGAATCCTTGAACTCTGGTCCTCTCTTGTCTCCCTCCGCTCTCCATGCAGCTGGAACAGTGGAGGGGTGAATCCTAACCCCAACTCCTCCCCCCCGGCCCCTTTGCTTAATTATTTTGATTTTGATTAATAATGTTTCCTTTCTTACCGGTTATACACCTCCCAGCCCCGTGTTATAGCTCCAGTCATCTTTCTCTGCCTGGATCCTCTATTTTGGGAGCTGGGCCCAGAAGGCTCAAGCCAGTCCCCACCCCCCCTTCGATCTCCCCAGCAGGCCACCCAGCCTCTCCTGGAAATGGCTTGCGGAGCCACAATACAAATTTTGACACAAGCAGGGGAGGGGGCTGCTCAGCTCCAAAAGTTTGAAACAGGAGCTCGGGCAGGGAGCGGGTAGCTCAGGGTGTAGAAAGAGGAGCAGCGAGGGGCTGTGTGTGAACAGGGGGTAACTATGTGCTGTGCCAGGAGGGCTCCCCTGCAGCCCCTGTTCCCTGAGGGCTCTGGTGGCCACGGAGCCAGGTCCCCTCTCACCGGCTGTCAGACAAGGGGGATGGGAGCAGTGTTCCCACTAAGATTTTCCAACCTTGGGCCGACTGAATTTTCTCATGTGCAACACCAATATCGCGGTGGTGTGTGGTGTGTGGACCCAAACCCGTGGGTATAAATATGTATTTTCAATAGGCCGTGGGTGTGGAAGAAAATATATTGGGTGTGAATTGGGGAGCGCAGGGGCAAAGGAGCAGGCAGAGAATAAACAGAACTGAATGATCATCAGGGGAGTGTAACGGGAGAAAACAGGATCCCTGCTGGGCCAATTCCCCAGCGGGAGGCAAGGGAGGAGGAGGATGCGAGGGAGGCTGCTGCCCTGTTAGCAGTTCACCGGGCAGGGAAGACTTGGAGCAAAGTAGAGAAGTTGGCCTGATCTGAAGGCGCCTGTAACCTCCCCAGCTTTCCCCTGTGGGCGGTGGCAGCCAATGCAGCACAATTGATCCCTCCTCCCCTTCAGCATGGTCTGGGTCACATGATCCCCCAAGTACGTCCTGGCTCCCTGATTTGCTCCCCAAGCCAGTGCAGACCCTGCAGGGGGCTGGGAGGGGTGGGGGGACCGGGGTGGAGGCTGGAGGCAGGACACCCTCCTCCACCACAAGAGAGAGAGTGCCCCATTGTCCTTCCCCAGCCAATCAGGAAAGGGATTCGCACGCAGCTTCCAGGGAACCTTGGATGGGAGCCGAGGGGCAGCTCCAACCCCCTGCGCCAGCAGCAGCTGCTGGAGAGGAGGGAACAGAACCGTTAAAAAGGGACCAGGGGTCACCCCGTCCAAAGGTCGCAGCAGCTCTCAACTGGGAACTGGTCTGGTCTGGGCCATCACTTCCTGGGGTGTCACACGGGAAATGAGGCCTGTTCCCATCACTGCAGGAAGGGGGCGAGGGCCGGGGAGAGGAGAACGCACCGTGGGAGAGACTCTGCCCCTAGGGGAGAGGAAGCCCAGTGGGGAGAGCCCCCAGCTGAGAGTCATGGGAGCGGCGCTCTCTGCTCGGCCCTGCAAGCACCTTGCTGTGTGACCCTGGGCGAGTCACGTCAGGGCTCTGGGCCCCGTGTCCTGCTGTCGCCCAGGGGTAACACATTCAAACCAGCGCGTCTCCTCTGCTCCAGGGGTGGAGAACGAGCTCTCCCAGAAGACGCCCAACGGGGCGGAAGGGAGCGAAGAGGAGGAGGAACCAGACCGCCGGCCCACCCCATTAGCACAGAGCAGCTCCCACATGACTATGGTAATGAGGCTTGTGACTGAGTCAATGGGAAGCATCCCCTGCGGGGTGCGTGACTATGTGCCGGAGCCGGTGTCTCTCAGAGGAGAACGTCCCCCCCCCCCCCCCGCCCCGGCTCAGGGACCGAAAGGAAACACTCCTACTTGTGACCAGCTCCCTGGAGCAAAGCCGTGTAATATGGGGGCTTTCTGGGAGCACCACGCCGAGGGTGGAAGCAGGGCACCTTGCTTTGAGACAGGGCTACTCAGAGCCCAGGACGGGGGGGTCCTCCACTGCTAGGATCGGAACCCGTCCCAAACAGCACTTCTGTTCCCCGCACTGGCTAGTAAGAAGCCCTGCGAGCAACCCCCTTAGACACTCCTGTCCTCTGGGCCACCACCAGCACCACCCTCATACAGGTGAGAGGCTCTGAGACCCAGTCCCACCAATTCCAAACAGGTTCCTCCCACCCTAACGAACCAGCCACATGCCCAGGTCAATTTTAGACAGGACCATGCAGAACTTTCAAGACTAAGAAGATGGTTTATTAGGTGATGAGCTTTCGTGGCCCAGACCTGTGTTTTCTTTCAGCAAGACCAGACTAACACGGCTACATCGCTATTACTATTCTACATGCAAGGTCAATTTAAAGCTCAGATCTTACCTCAAAGAGCCTGAGGTGCCAACCCTTTAGAATTTAATATATGAAGGTTTATTAATAAAAGAAAGAACAAAATGTTGAGACTAATATTGTTAAAGGAATCAAATTCCATTCACCAACTGCAAAGTCCTTGGTGCCGGCTTGTGACAGATGAGATGAAGGGGTGTCTTAGAGCAAGTTTCAGGAATAATACTCATATTTTGGGGACTCTGCTGCCACCATCAAATGCTTTGAACCCACAAACAGGGCTGGACACTTGAAAGCAGCCTCAGGGGTACCCCAAGCTCTTTTTCCTAAAAGAAAAGAGAAAAACAAGATACAGGCTCTGGTGGCTGACCCCTCAGTCAGAGGCATGCAGATCCCCACAGACAGACCATCCTAGAGGTGTTTAAGTCTCAGCTTGACAAAGCCCTGGCCAGTTTGATTTAGTTGGGATTGGTCCTGCCTAGAACAGGAGTCTGGACTTGACCTCCTGAGGTCTCTTCCAGCTCTATGGTTCTATGATTCTACATTGGATAGATGGAAAGAGCCACCTTTTGAGACTGGTACCAAGGCAAAGTCCCTGGTCTGAAGACTTAGTTGGAAAAGGAAGGAAGAAAAAAACCCACCCCAAACCCTAAGAAGCTCAGACATTCGTTTGACATCCCTAAAAAAGAAAAACAATAAATCCTGAGAGCCGAGCTAAACTTTTCCCTCCTTACACGTTATAAGAAGTCTGTTTTTTGAGGAAGAACGGCTCTTGCACAAGAGGGGGTTTTGCAAAACAAGGGCTGCTCGTTAATTATACAAATGGGGCGTGGCGATATTCCATGCCAAGCTTCGTTTGCATAAGCTTTTCCGCAAGACGGCTACATTGTAGATGTAGCCTCAGTCTCAGCTACTTCCTGTCCTGCCCGTGATTCCTGCCGGTTGGGAGGCAGCGCCACACGCTGCCGGGTGGGGAAGGCAGAGGGCGTTTCCATGAGGGCCCTGCACTCCGTCCTTTCCGCGCGGACACTGTGGGCTACTAGAGCCGCTAGGCCCATCTGCTCAGGCCCAGGATGGAGGACGGAACATGAGGCATGTTCTCCAGTCACCCCTCTGCTGCCCTCCACAAGGGATCTGCAGGGCTCTGCCGGTTTCTCAGCCAAAGGCAGGTCCCCTGAGTGCAGCGGCCGTGAGTTACAGGGTCCTGTGGTGCCCAGGGGATGGGGGAACCCTTGGCACCGGGGGAGGCTGCTCAATCAAAGGTCTCAGCAGGCTCCTCCATGCTCTCTAGGCCCTGCCAGCCCCCAGGGAGCGAGTGTCCCAGGGCAGCTGCCCAGTGGAAATGCTCAGTCCCTACAGGCTCTGCCCCTGTTCATTGCAGACCCTCGGGGAGCCCCCTGCCTCAGCCCAGCCCACAGCCCTGCTGCTGGCAGCCGTGAAGGCTCTGACGGCCCCCGCCCTGGAGAGCTTTCAGGCGGCGGAGGAGGCGCTGAGAGCCACCGTGTCCCAGCACAGCGCCCGCATGGAGCGAGTAAGAGACGCCCGGCGAGGGGCAGGGCCGTGTGGGGAGAGGGGCTGGGAGAACTGGCTCTGAGGAAACCGGCCCTGGGGCACAGGGTCACGGTGCTGGCAGGTCGGCTCAGCCCCTTTCCATTCGGTGCTGGGGTGGGCAGGTGTTTCCAGAGCTCTGAGCGCTGGAGCTCGGACACGTCCCTGGGGCCAGCCCAGCCCCACGGCAGGTGGGTCACAGCCCAGCCCTGGAGCGCGGCACTGACAGAGTCTGCCGAGGGGCCACCACGCTGGGCTCCCGGAGCGGACGGGGTTTCCTCACGTGCCCTGCAGGGCCCTTGTGTGACCCACCGGTGCAGCAGGAACCATTTGGCTTTGCACTTTGCCCCGGTGCCTCTGACGTGTGATCCTGCTGCCCGGCCCCACTGGCTCCGGTGCCCCCTCCGGGAATTAGACTGGTGCAGGGAGGGCTCTGCCCGAGTCCATTTCTACAGCCCCTTCCTAGGAGGTGTGAGCATCAGTCACTGCCCTGATCAATTGAGCTCCATCGCCCTCTGGGGAGGCAGGAATTTTACCCGCGTGACACACGGGGACCTGGGACCAAGAGCGGCTCATTGACTTGGTGACGTTCCTGCCCTTCTCCAAGCGCCGTCTGCCAGGAGGGGTGACCTGGCAGGAGGCCGCTCTTGAGCAATCCCCCCCTCAGCTTTCTGGCTGCCTTCAGGTGGGAGACGTCGTGGGAGAGATTTTCACCTGGCTGGACGACGTCGAGGACCCCAGAGCCAGAAGAGCCGCGCTGGGAACCATCGCCCTGCTGGCTCGCGCCCACCCCCGGGACGTGGTTCCAGCCTGTGTGGCCCACGCGCCGCCATGGGAGAGGTAGGGAGAGGCTGTTTTCACCTCAGCCCGATTTCCCCTCCCCTCCTCCTCCAGGGCAGAGCGCGGGAAAGGCCTGGCAGGCCACAGGGATGGAGCCAGCTCCCTGCTGGGCACGGGGCTGTCCCTGCCTCCTGAGGGGAGATGCCCAGGCCCAGCCCCTTGGAAAACAGCCCCTCCCCCTTCCCTGCCCAGAGTGCAGACGTGACAGGTCCCTGGAGAGTTCCAGCAGGCTCCTGATTTCTGTGGGTCACCCCCCTTCCCGCCAGCTCCACCAGAGGGGCAGGACCAGGCTATGGGGAGCATCCCTGGGCCGTGACTCCAGCGTAAATGTCACCGAGCAGCCTTTGGTGCAGGCTGGGCTGGGTGGTGTCACGCTGTGCGCAGCCCCAGGGCAGTTACTGGAAGCAGCGGCACAGGCTGCAGGAGCAATGAGGCCTCTGGGGAAGGGAATAAATGAAGAGCTCGCGGAAGGGACTCACCCGCCTCAGCCTCCCAGCCCCCGGGCGTCTCCTCTAAGGGCCCCCTTTCCCGCCGGCCTTCCCAGCCTCTCCCTGGGGAGACAAGGGGGGGCAAGCAGAAAATGATTTCGGTTTCTGACCTTGCAGAGGTGCCAGGGAGCTGTGGAAGGCCTTGGGGGAAGAAGCACAGCTCTCCCGGCACGTGCTGCACCAGCTGCTGGACAAGCTCCGGAAGAGCCACCGGGAGGAGAGGAGCCGCAGCGTGTCTCTGGCCGTAAGTGAGACTGGAGCTGTCACGTAGCGAACTCGCCACCGAACACGGAGGCCCCTCACTTGGAGCTCAACCCCGTGTGCGTCCCAATGCTCCAAATCAACCCTGCAGCTCCCTGCACACAGGGCTTAACTCCCTGTGCTCCAAATCAACAGGGCAGCTCCCTTCACACAGGACTAGCAGCCAGAGGTGTGTTAGAACTCCTGGTGGGATTGGTGTGGAGGGGCAGGGGGACCCAGGCCACCCTCTCCATCGGGTCCCAGTGCACCCTGTCAGTGTTGGAGTGGGGCACCACTAGCTGGGTGGGAAATCCAGCCGAAAGACGCCAAGCACCCGGGGTTCAACTACCCACTCTGGGCTGCTTCCTGCCAGCTTCTCTCCCATCCTGAGCGCCGTCTCTTTCCTCCAAACCGGGGCTTCTGCTGCGGTTCCCTGCTGACTGGTGACGGCGTCCGGGTGCACATGCGCTTCTCCTCGGGAGCCCCAGCGGCACCTCTGCCCCCGTAGGCCTCAGCCCTGTCTGAGCTGCTCCACCGGCCTTTCTAGCTACCTCCAGCTGGAGCCCACCCAGCACGCCTGTGGGGGTGCGACCTTCTCTGCTAGGCAGCCAGGCTTCACCTCTGCAGCCCCAGTGCAGGGTCGGGACACCACGTGCCAGGGCTGATCTCCACTCTGAGCACAGAACGTGGGGACCTGCAAGAAAACTTAAAAAAAAGATTCACACAGAGCAATTCAAACCAGCCAAAAGTAAAGAAAAATACCCACCTGACGACTAGATTCCCTTTCCCCCTTGATTTACTCATGATCTTTTCTTACTTCATTTCATTTACATACCCAAAGTGCAAAGGGTAGCGTCTGAGCAGGTAATTTTCCATAGAAGGTGGGGAGAGTGTTCCACGTTCCCATCCACAGTGATTTTTATGAACCCCAGAGAAGTGAGCTGCCCCTGTGTCTGTGCCAGGCATAGCACTCCCCAGAAAGAGAGCCAGAGACCCCAGGGAAAAGACCTGCCCTTGCTGGGAGGTTTAACCCCAATAAGAACAGTTGGAGGGTGTGTTTGTAAGAGGCTCGAGTGTGTGTTAAAACTACGGATGCGTTTCTTCTTATTTGACATTTGTAATTCACTTTGCTCTGCCCTTTCTCACTTGCAAACACATAAATCCCACAGCTTGTGCTTAATAAAATCACTTTTGTTTCCTATCAAGCATTGTGTAAACAGTTGTGACCTCAGACCAGAATAGACTCAATGTCTGTATAGCTCTGGGGGCGGGGGAGGGTCTCTGCTCTGTGCCTCGGCTGGGGGAGACCAGGAGACCTGGCCCAGCAGGACAGTGTAGCGAGAAGCTCTTGAGTGCCAAGAAGCGAGTGTCAGCGGCTTTGCCAGCGCTCTGGGAAACGCCCCCAAGGAGTCTTCTGTGATCGCGCCCGTGAAACGGATCCTGCCGGGGGCAGGCAGGAATGGGCGCAGCGACACCGCCCGGTGCCCCTCGCTGAAACTGTCTCCCTGCTTGAGGACTACGTGGCCTCAGAGGAGCCAGGGAAGCCAGACCCCAAGCCGGGGCATCTGAGGGAGTCAAATGAGCAGCACGGTTGGGGTCCCTTTGACTGGGGCAGGAGGATTCGAACCCGACGCGGCAGAAGTTCCCATTGACCCTGGTGAAGTAGTTTGGGATCTTGGGGGTATGTTCGCCAAGAGCAAAGGAGTGACCCAACCCTCCAAGGCCTGGCAGCAAGGGGCAGACACAAGCCAGGGAGATGGTCAACCTCATTGCTGGCCCCAGTGGTCCCGGTTTGAGATCAGCAAGGACCTTCTTAATCGCCAGGTCCAGCACCCACTGACCAAGACCAACATCTGCCAACTACTGCTCCCGTGACGGTTCTGCCAGGAGTTGTTGTGTCTGGGACGTGCAGTGCCCTGAGCCAAACCCTTAAGGAGAAAGAAAACTCTACAGAGAGTAGCCTGGCAGGTTTTCTGGCTGGGGAGGAAGCACGTGCCCTGAGTGCCAGAAAAGCAGCCCAATAGTGATCAATGCAGGACCATTGACGCCCTTATCCCTGGCAGGGACACCTTGTGAGATGATTGGCTTAGATCTGGTGGAACCCTTCTAGAAGAGCAGGATGGACCATTGGTCCACCTCCGTGCTAGTGGGCTACGCTGTTATGCTTAATCGAAGCAACGAGATCTTTTATAGGGGGAAAGGCAGTACGCCGCATTGATTGAGAATACAACAGTTGCATATGCTTTTCAAACAGACACAAAACATCATGCATACACAGTTCTGCCAGATGATATAGTTACCAGTCCAGAGTCTGTGTCAATCTAGTGGCCAGGTAGATTGAGCACAGGAGGGAGCAGGGCCTTGTCGGTCGATCGATCCGATACTCCTCTCCAGATAGTGTGGCAGACGAACGCAAAGTTCCATAGCAAAGCACCCTGCTTTATATATTCCTCCTTCTTGTTAAAATCCATGGATCTCGCTCTGTCCGCTTGTGACCGGAATGTTATCTGTTTGATGTGAGTGTTCCCAGAACATCTCTCGAAGGTTCATCCTGTTGTCAATCGTCCTTTCGGGGGGCTTGCTCCGCTCTAAGGCTCGTCAATCTGCCAATTATTCAATCTTCTCATGAGTAGGGGTACGCATTGGTGGTTATAGATGACTCCTCTGCAGTCAGGTTGTCTCATCCTCAGGACTTCGCTCACACTCGCTCAACCCCCTCCTTTGACCATCTGGTTCTAAAGCCATATAACTTTGCATCTTATCTCAACACATTCACACTTCTTACATGCACAAGTCTCCAGGGTTACAGATCTGCATGGAAAACCAAAACCATTGTAAATTAAACAATTACAGCTTGGCCTTCAACATTCGCAGAATTCCTCTAATCTTACTAACACAGCCAAAATACCCAGAACTGGTTTTCTACTTCAGAACAAAGAAAATAGACCTTCAACTGAAAGGACTTGATGTGTAAACTATTAAATGTATATTAATATATTGCTATATTACTGCTACGTTACTATACCTAAAATAAGAAATAAAAAAGAAAAAAACTCAATCCTAACAATGCTACCCGGTGCCCCAGACAGTCCCCCCACGAGCTGCTATTGCCAACGAGCTCCTGAAGGTGCTTGCGAGGGTCGGGCTGCTGTGAGAGACATTTAATGGACCAAGGGCCTAATGTGACCTGAAAACTCATGGCAGAGCTATGCTGCTTCTCTAACATTCACACCCCTAGAGCCTCCGTCTGCCCCCACAGACCGGTGGGTGAGAAGAGGGATTCAACGAGACACAAAACTGCCGTGGAAGTTCATGGAAGATGATCCTCGACACAAGGATAAGTTGATACCTTGGGCCCAGAACACACAAGCAGCCCAGCATGATGGGGGAGTGAAAACCAGGACCTGCAAACCGGGACCTGCTGGAAAGCCAGCCGCTGGGAGCAACGTGGGGTCTGGACTGAAACTGCATCGACCTCCCGGCATCGCCCCGGCTCCCTGCTGCTTGTGGCACTGGAGTTACTCAGGCAACAGAGGGATCGTGGGATGCCCTGTACTTGCGCCTAGAAGTTTGGGTCCCCTCATGATGGTGTCGCCCCCTCCGGTCAGGCCTGGGAAGGCGAAGGGCGAGGGCTAGGCCATGGAGAGAGATAATGGGGAATAATGTCACCTGGACTCTTCTGATCTTTCCAAGAGGTTCCCTTCTGCGCCCATTCTAGCAATGGAAGACGGGTCAGGGGCCATCACATCTCCCCTCCCCCTGAGGAACTAACCCTCCTTCCTCATAAGCCGCAAGGATGTGAGAAACGGCACCATCATGACAGCAAAATGCCATGGGAGCGGATGGGAGGTGGGGACAGCTCAGTGACTTTTCTTTCTCATTCTGACTCCAGGCTATGGACACGCTCTATGAGATCTTTTTCCTGTGGGGATACCGAGAAGCCATCTTGCAAATGTTTCCCCACTTGCTCCTCCTCTGCGTCAGGCAGGTGCAGCACGTGCTGGACCTGCGCCTGCCAGAGACCTGGACGGTCAGCCAGAAATCCAGCCCTGAGGGATCCAGCCGCCTCAGCCCCTTGAGGTAACGGCAGGGGAAGGGGAAGAACAGATTTGATCTGCTGCACCCGCAGGTCACACACGGCCCCTGCGGAGCCCAGGCGCAGTTCTGGGCAGCTCTGTCTGGGGGGAGCGGTGCTGGGCACCCGTGTGCTTGTGAGTCACGCTTGCTCCTCTGACCCCGCCCACAGGCCGGCTCCTTCCCAGCACAGGCAGGGACCACGTCGGTACCTCCCCATGCGCCACCTGCCGAAGTGTTAGGGCCTCGGCCCCACAAGGCCTCAGGCCAGGGCAGGGTCGCCAGAGCACATGCAGAGAGAGCAAGGCCGGCAGCACTGGGGCCCGGCCCGGCAGGGGGGCCGTGTCACAGGCAGGCAGGAGCAAGAGGGACCATGAAGCTGATTCCGTGTGGACTCCCCTGGGGGGAGCCGGGGAGCCCGAAGGCACCTCAGCTGTTGCAAACGGGCAGAGTTTTGCTCCCTCGCACCAAGGATCTGGCCCATGTGCCCAGTGACCTGGTGCCGGCCCCAGCGAAGAGTCAGGTGTTGGACCATTGGGAGCGAGGGCACCGAGCATCTGTAGAAGCTGCAGTGTCGCCACCTCCCAAAACCTCAGTGAGCCCCGACAGGGTGCTGGGTCCATCCCGGGGGTAACCGGCTACTGCTGACCATGCCTTGTGCCCCAGGCCTTGAGCGGGTTGGGCTGCAGTAGATTTCTGACACCAGGATTTTTTTTTTTTTTTTTGTGTTTAGCACGTCCCTGGAGGCCGTGAAGACCCTCTTTTCCATGCCCAGATACTGGAAGGAATTTGCCACTATCCAGTTACAGCAGGGCTGGGAAATGATCGCCTCCCGCCATCACTTCTCCCGAGGGGTGGGCTTGATCGCAAGGTAGGAGTCTCAAGTTTCCTCTTCCTGTGGCCTGTCTGGGCAATGGGAGTTGGGCGGGAGATCCTCCTCTGCCCCAGCCGGCCCTCTCAGCCCCGCAATGGGGGAGGGACTGTCTCTCCCTTTGGTAATCCCGGGGACTTTCCCTTTGCTCTTCCAGAACCATGGTCGAGCACCGGAACCCACAGGTCCCTGTGGTTCTCAGAGAGGCCATCGCCATCGTGCAGAGTCGGGAGGAGGAGGAGGCGCTGAGAGAAATCGCCCTGACTTTCTGCACCGAGGTGAGAGTCCGGAGCGGCCTGGCACACGTGGGCTTGTGCAGAGCAGCTCAGACCCCTCCTGGGCCAATAGGTGCTGGGGCCCATGGCCAGCGGTTCAGCAATCTCACAGCCGGCCAGCTCCTCTGCCCACACAGATACTAGAGGGACTGGGCAGAGTGGAGGGGGGCAGGGTGAGATTGCTCCTGGCTGGATGCACCTCCCTGGGACATGTGACAAGAGGAGATGTTTCTCCAGCACCCCAAGCCCGGGCCTCTCTCCTCGCCTTCCCCGGGGGTTTCTTTTTCCTCTGCCACAGCGCTCTGCCCAGGACGCTTAGCGGTCCCCAGAGAGTCCTCTGTCCCTGGAGTTCATCAGGCGCTTGTGGATTAGTTGCCCTTCTAGGAATGGACCATTTCA
Organism: Pelodiscus sinensis; assembly: GCF_049634645.1. Taxonomy (NCBI): domain Eukaryota; kingdom Metazoa; phylum Chordata; order Testudines; family Trionychidae; genus Pelodiscus; species Pelodiscus sinensis. The sequence goes on from NC_134742.1 coordinate 3,528,819, forward strand.
AACACCAGCCACTGGCTCCTTCACTCCAGAGATTTTGTGCAGCAGAAAGTGGCCAGTTGGCAAAGATGATGGAGCAGGCACAGACCAAAGGCAGATTTCTGCTCCTTAGCCTGACGCTGATTTTCTCTTTCCAGTTTCTCCAGAGTCCTTCCATCCTCAGCACCGTCACCAAATCAGACCTCCAGGAACACCTGATGGAATGGACCCACGACAACAACCCTGCAATACGGAGGCTCTGTCTGCGAGGCCTGGCCAGTGTTCTCTTCTGGCCGGGGAAGGTGAGGGCACATCTCAGGGCTTGCTGGGGTGACTGCTGGCTAGCCAGTGTGGGGAACAGCAGTGCTCTGTGTGGCTGGTTTGGTGCCTCAGAGGGAGGGCCCCAGTCGTGGGCTGTAAGTCGCCCTGTCTCTGAGGAGTTTGCCTTTGACTTGCCTCTCAGTGGTGCCCTGGGGAGCCCCGATCTGACACCAGGGGACCGAGGAAGCCTGTGGTGCTCCCAGCGCCCAGATCCTGGGGTGCGATACTGAGCAAACCAGGCGCGAGGGGGTGTCCCTGCTCCCAGGCAGAGCATGGTCAGTGTAGGTGGTGGGGAGGCAGGGGCGGGTGAGACTGCTGCGGGGCCCAGGGCAGCACTGCGGGGCCCCGGGCAGCGAAATTTCACAGGGCCCCTCCTTTGACTCGGTGCATGCGCGGGGCCTCGGGAAGCGCGGGGCCCGGGACAGCCGCCCCGCTCGCCCTGCCCTAAATCCTCTGCTGTGGGGCGGGGAAGGAGACTCAGGTCGTCGCTCAGGGCAGTGGGGGGAGGGGAGTCGGGCAACAAAGCCCAAACTTGGCAACGGCAGAGGAGACGGGGGCGGGGTCAGAGCTCGGTGGGCGGGGCCTGGAGCGGCTCTCGGCAGGCGACAGGGCAGGCTCTGCTCAAGGGCCAGGGGTGCAAAGCACCTGGCGGAGCGGAGGAGAAGGACTTTCTCCCCTGCTGGGGGGCTGGGCCGTCCCTGGGGTCTGGCCGATGGGGAGGGAGGGTCCAGCCCCTGCCCCAGGCTGCGTCCCAGGACAGTGGGGAGCTGCCTTCTGCATTCCCACAGGGGCAGTTGTTACGGGCCCAGCTGCCCGGGACCATCGCCATGTTCTGCGCCACGGACGCAAGGACTGTCCTGGAGGCCATGACGGAGGCGGCAGACGCCATCTACCTGCTCGCCGGGGAGGGGCTTGGCTCCATCTCCCAGGACATGGCAGCCAGCCTGCGCCCGCTCATTGACCACGTAAGGCTGGGAACCCCGGAGAAGCACATTCCCCCTCCCTCCTCTCCCTGCCACCCTGCTATGTCCCTGCCCAGCCCCTTCCCCCCTCAGGCCGGCCACGCGGCACCCAAGGGGGCCCCTGCCATGGGTGGGGAGTCTCCGACACAGCCCCCTCCCTGGCAGAGCCCTTCTGGGCCAACCTGAGCACCGAGCTCCCAGCCCTGCTGCAGCCTCCCCCCCGAACCTCCTGTCCCCAGATCCTCCCCCGCCTGCTGCTGCTCCCCAAGGGGGCAGGGGTGAGCGCCAGGCCCCAGGGCCCCGGGAGGGGAGCCCAGAGCAGCCTCTGTGGCCAGGGACACGGTCCGGCTCTCACCAGCTTCCCCGCCCCCGCGTGTCCTTGCCAGGAGAGGGGCAGTGTCCGCTCAGCCGCCATTTCCCTGCTGGGCACCATGCTGAGCGGGGTGAAGGACCCAGACAAAGCGGCCGTGCAGCAGGAACTCACCAGCTGCCTGCTCCCGCTGCTGCTCCACCTGGCAGACGAGGAGCAGAGCGTGATCCTGGTAAGTGCCGCGCTCGGTATTTCCAGAGAGCAAAGCGCCAGAGTCCCCTGGGCCCCACCCGTCTCCAGAGTCCCTGCCCAGCCAGGGCCACTGGGGACGTGCAGGGGCCACAGGGGAGGGCCCCTGGGCTCAGACCCTTTGGGGTCCCAGAGCGGCCTGGCGCTGCCGTTGCCGTCTCTGCGCAGAAGGGCTGAGCTGTGGAGATCCCGTCCGGCTCTCGCCAGCCAGTTCTCAGCCCCTCCCCTGAGCAGCCTCCCTTTGGGAACAAGGGGCAGGAACCTCCCCTGGCAGGGAGAGCAGGAGCCCAAGGAGCAGGGAGGAGGGGACGTGCCCCAGACGCTCCCTCTCTCAGCGAGGCCCCTCGCTCTCCCCTGGTGCTGCAGAGCTGCAAAGTGACCCTCTTCCGCTGCGCCGTGTTCCTCGGCTGGGCCAATCGGAAGAGTCTCTTCTGCAGCCTGGCCTGGGACGGCTCCTCGCAGCTCTTGCCGTGCGTCGGGAAGTGCCTGGTAGGTGTGTTCTTTGGGCCCGCAGAGCAGTGAGTGGGGAGCTCAGGGAGACCTTTCTAGCCCCACCCCCCGAGCACCCAGGGGGTTCTCCACCCCGCTCGTCACGCAGGGACATCAGAGGCAGCCCCTCCTAGAAGGGCTCCCGTGGCGTCCTGTCCCTTTTGCTTCTGGGGGGCACAGCGGCTGTGCACCCTGCTCCTGCCCTCCAGTCCCTTGCTGCCCTGCAGGCCCTGTGGGGTTAGGACACTGGGACTGCTGGGCACTGTCTGCATCCGGCCCTTCCGAGAGGGGCAGCTCCATCGTCTGGGCTCCTACTGGCTCTTGCCCTGCCCTCCCTCTGAGCTTCAGCAGCCCTGGCCTGCCCGCTGTGGGCAGATCACGTTGTCTGCACTGAGCATTTCTCCCTGCTCTGTTCCTAGATGGAGAATAACGAGAGGAACGTCCCAAGGCTCCTGTTCCAGGCCTTAGCCTATCTGGAAAGCTCCCAGCCGTCCATCCGACATTCTGCAGCCCTGTTCATCGGTAAGCAGAGCAAACCCACTTGAGCTTTTCCTGTTCTTCCTTCAAAGCTCTTTTTCCACTTCCCACTCCGTTCTCTGGGACCAGGGGGAATTTTCACTAGTTTCATTGAACAATCAGTTCAATAGGTTACGATGTTATCACAAACATGCGCTGCCCATCCCGACAGTCTCATCCAATTGCATTAATGGCTCTAGTCTCTCCAGCCTAACCAGCATCTCTTCCTCCTTGTCAGTTCTGGGCTTTCAATGTCTGTCATCCCGCTGAGACACATGGGCACAGACAGACATAGCCCGGATCCGATATGTTTTGTTCTCTGCTTGTCTGGTGGTGAGCCTGGGCCAGGCAGAACTCAGCTTTCCCAAAGGTCCCCCCTGCGATACGTCTTTCAGTGGGCTTACAGCAAAATTAAGTGTCTCCCATGCACAACTTAGCTTTTTGGGAAACTTAGTTTAAGAGCTGCATCACAATGCCAGTGGGAGGGGGGAAGAGGAGAGCTCCCTGCAGAAGTCGTAAGGACACCGCACATTTAGTGTTCTGGGGACACATCTGTTTGAATTAATAAAAAATGAACATGAACCGAAAGGGGTTTCAGGACAAGCATCAGCCAGCAACTCAGGAGCCTCCTGCAACTGCAAATGTGAAACATGGATATAACATGGAAGAGTTAGTTGAATAAAATATCAGCCCTATTGTGTTTTTGTGTATGATTTAGTCCTTCCCATCCCTAATATACTGCTTCAAGGTCTGCAGCTTAACACTGGTGATCATGTGCTATTTCCTAAATTAACAGAAGTCAGGTTATCTACCAGAATGACACACAAGGTGCTCTCTTAGCTGGTGTAAAATGCTACTCCCAGCTATAAATTACTATGTTTCACTGAGGAGATTTGCAGTAGTGTTTGAGGAAATTAGAGAAGTAATACCAGTGGGAAACTTGATTTAAATCAATGCACCCAGCCTGACAAGCACCAGAATCCGACAGCGGGGATCTGCGTGGGCCAGAATTCACATTTACTGCAAGCTGGAGGGAACCTCTTTGCCATTTGGTCTCTTCCAACTTCTCCTGCCCACAACTTTTTGGCCACATCTTCACGAAACCATCAAGATGCGATTTCAGTCGCCTTTGCAATCGGCCTTTCAGTGACTTCTGGGGCCGGATGCTTTCTCCCATGTGCTTCGTGCCACATCGAAGGGCCGGGTATTGAATTTCCCAAGGGCTGTCTTGTGGGAATGGCTGAATCTTTAGCAATTTTCAGGGATGATGTTGAAAAGTCCTGAGCTCCGGGGTATTCCTTGTCTGTTTAGGAGAGACCATCCACCATTTCGTCTACCTGTTGGCGGAGACAGTGAGTGCAGATGACATCTACCGCCTGTGTGAAGGTAAGGAAACAGCTCTGGGGGTTTGTGCATCTGTGGGCAATATGAGGCCTGAACACAGCTGTCCCAGTGTCTGTCTCTGTCTGAGGACAGTACTTAAGAGGGAAGAATGGTCTTGCTGGTCAATGTAAGAATGGGAGTCAGGAGATTTGAGCCCCCAGGAGCAACTCTGTGCCTCACCTTCCCCACCTGTAAAATGGGGATAAGAACACAAAGGCTCTCAAGGGAGGCCGGCCAGAACTGAAGATGACTAGTCATTAGCAGGAGGAGAAGGATTCTTACCCTCTGTCACAAAAAGTTCCACCACCTGCTCCCCTCCACTAGAGAGGTTGTAGGCCAGAGACTTTCACCCAGAGTTGGGTTCTCGGCTCCTAGGCCATCCCATGCGGCCCCCAGGAAACACCTTTCCCTGCCACCTCTGGAGCACTGAAGGCGGCACAAATGCACAAAGGATTCGGTTGAAGTTAGGAGCCGAAGCCCCTTTGCGGCTCTGCACCTAAATGCCAGAGTTACGGTTGCTGTCGTGTTCCCGTGGCAAAGGCCATTCGGAAGCAAAGGTTTCCCAGCCACCTGTGACAGCAGCTCTGTGAGGTTTCCAACCCATTTCCTCTTTCTTTCAGCTTTCCAGGAAGTGCCTTTAAGATCAGACAGGACCACAGCGATCGTCCTGAATGAACATTTTAAATGGCTGCAGAAGCTGGCAAACCTCGTGTGGGGTGCGTTTTGATTAGGGAGCGGCACCGACACAGGACTCTTCATCCTGCCACGGTACGTACAACAGATGGGAGCAGCTCTTTGGAGCAAGGACTGGTCCGTGGGCTGGGTATTCACAAGGGACATCAGCTCCCGTATCAGAGTCCAGCCCAGAGACACCTGGGAAGACGTTCCGAGGCTCTCGCAAAGCCGGGGTCCTGGGCAGCACAATGGGAGAGGGAAGCCGGTGCTGACCAATGCAGGGTCAGACACATGGAAAGCAGAAATGTGAATTATTCCTGTCTGTCTGACATGAGGGTGGGCGGGGGGGAGGCTTAGTTGTTGGAGCAGTGGCAGTGGGGCCTAGTAGTTGGAGTGGTGGCGGTGGAGCCTAGAGGAGCTAAGAGCAGGAGCCAGAGCCAGGAGTCAAGTGCGGGCCTGAAACTGTCTAGGAGCAAGGCTGGGAGCTTAGCGGGACTGCGAGCCGGGCTGCGCTAGGACTAGGGACGAGGCTGGAGCAGGAGCAGGGATGGAGCAGGCTGAGGCCTGGGTGGCCTGGCACCACTCTCAGGCAGAGGAGAGGGCCAAGCCATGAAGCGACACTGAGCAGACTGAGTTACTGGTTCTCCTCGGAGGTGCCGATGCCTCTTCTGAGACTCACCAGCCCAGCTCCTGCCTCCTGCATTGGCTGGAACCTGACTCAGGACAACTCAGCCCAGCGTGGGGCTTCCTCAGGCTTCAGTTCAGGGAGGAGTCGGCCCCTCGGAGCCGGGCGACAGATTCACCCTCCCCTCTGAGGAAACCAGGCCCTGCTGTGGCGGCTTGACAAGGCCCTAATAGAGCCTGGGGCCTTCCCTGCACGGGGCCAAGCGCACTCCACAGCATTAGCCACAAGGGGAGCGAGAGGGTGGGAGGGAACCTGCCCTGCTCCAGAGTCTCCCCCTTGACAATTGTGCTCTTCTCATCTGTGCTCCTGCCCTTTCTCCTCTGGCAGACACCGGCTGAGCCCACCACGAGCCCGGCCTGGCCAGAAGACCAAGCAGCTGGGACACCAGGAGGATGCGGAAGAGGCAGAGCTGCACGTGACGGGGAACCAGCCGCGCAGGGGCCAGGAGCCGTTCCGCCCCCAGGCCAGAGGAAGCCGAGCCCCTCCCCAGCCCTGCGGTCTGGTCTCCAACGTTTGTCTGGCCCGTCACCCCAGGACACAGCACACGAGTCACCATCAGACCCACCCATCTCCGGGTCCTTCCCACCGGCCTCTGCCCATCTGGGTGGGTTCTTCTCGTCGCCCATCGGCCTTCCCACAAACACCAGTGTGGGAGCACGCTCTTGGGGGGTCTGGGACTGCGCGCGCTCTGGGGTCCGCGGTGGGGGGAGGGACAGGGGCTGCGCGCGCTCTGGGGTCCGCGGTGGGGGGAGGGACAGGGGCTGCGCGCACTCTGGGGTCCGCGGTGGGGGGAGGGGCTGGGGCTGCCCAGCGCTCTGGGACTGGGGTGGGGAGCTGAGGCTGTCTGGCTGCTCTGGGGCTTGTGGGGATGCCAGGGAGCCAGGCAGCCTGGGGGCTGGGGTGGGAGGGTAGAAATCTGGGGCTGGGCAGCCACCAGTTTGGGGAGGAGAGGGCAGGGCACGGCCAGCAGCCTGGTGGGCATGGGGGGGCGGAGCCTCGGGAAGTAGGGGCAGGGCTGGGCTTTGCCGTCCCATGTGAGCCGTTCGCTCACTGCCCATGACTCCCACTGCTCTACCAGTCGGGGTAGTGGCCCTGGAGAGAGGGGACTTGCCCAAGCACCAGACGTGCTGTGGTCAGGTGCTCTGACTCCTGTGACCCCTGCAAGAAACCCCCACAGAGCCCTCTGCCCACAGGGGCGGGTTTCACTCCCCCTTCGGGCCATCTCAGAATAGACACAGGCACCAATCAGAGCAGGCCAGGCCCGGAGACCTAGGCCAGAAGCCCTCGATCTCTGGAGCCGAACAACTGGCTGGCCGACAGCATCGTCCCGGCGATCCCACGGCAACGCAGCGAGGAAGAGGTGGTCTCGCCCCAAGAAGGTGTTTTTCAGGAACTCTGGCCGAGGCCTTTGGGCTGCGCCACCTCCGATTGGTGCCCGAGTCCCTTCTGCGATGAGCGAGGGGGTGAAACCCGAGGCAATTGGCAGAGGCCGTGTGGGGACTTCTTGGAGGGGTCCTGGGACCCTCTTGTGGGTTTTCTCCCCGTGGATCTGCCTTGGGAATGGATTTCACCCATTGGAGACAGTTGCAGGCCAGGACGCATGTGGAATTGGGTAACGGGACCCCTCTGAGGACTCCTCTGCCCGCCCCCCACCAATCACGGTGGCCCCTGCCCTCAGGACCAACGAGGGCAGGGGGGGGCCACATCAAATAGGGGAAGTGCCGTGGTGTGAGGATCTTCCCTCAAGAGGGTCCTGGGACCCCTCCAAGGAGTCTCCCCTCCGTCCTCTCCCAACCAGGGAGGGTCACCCCCCGCCAAGGCCAGCTCAGAGGGGAAACATGCACCAGTCAGAGCAGCTAGTGCCCGAAGGCCTAGGCCAGAAGCCCCCATTTCCGGAGCTGAGCGGCCAGCTGGCACCATCGCCCTGGACGTCCCAGCGCACCACTGCGGGAAGGAGCCCGTCTCGTTCCCAGAACTCAGCGCCTGGCCCGTCGGGCTACACCTGCTCTGACTGGTGCACGTTTCCCTTCTGAGCTGGCCTGAGGGGGGTGACCCTCACTGGTTTGGAGGGGCTGGTGGGGAGATTCCTGGGAGGGGTCACAGGACCCTCTTGTGGGCTGGACCCCGCAACACGGCACTTCCCCCATTTGGTGCAGTCCCCTCCCTCGATGGTCCTAAGGGCAGGGGCCACCGGGACTGGTGGAGGGCGGGCAGAGGAGTCCTCAGAGAGGTCCTATGACCCATTTCCAGATGGACACTCTGCTGGGGACATCTGCCCCCCATCGGACTGACAACTCGCCAGCCTAACTGGGTAACAGCTGAGAGTTTGTCTAGTCGCTGGGGACAGACCCGCAGTCACGGCACACTCATGAGTTCATGTTGCTGGCCCATCGGTCCATTGGTGAAACCCAGTCTCGGGGCAGCTCTACGGGGACACGTTCCCTCTCAGTTGTTACATCCAGGTGCGGCAGGGGGCATAGGGCATGGGCAGTGGGCTGCGGTACGTGTTCTGGATGGCGGCAGGCTCAGGGGCGCGGCTGGGGATGGAGCGTATGGGGTGCAGGCTGACGAGCAGAGAGGATTCCCCCCAGCCCTGGTTCATTGCAGAAGCTCAGGGCAGGTGAGAGTCACCTCTCCATGGCGGCAGCACCTGCCCTGAGAGTTGCTGGTGGGTACCTATTTCCCCCAACGGGGGCAGATCTAAGCTGTGGGAGGGGGCAGCAGAGGTGGCTCTGCCTGGCTGTGCCAGCTCTGCACTGGGGCAGCAGGGAGAGGCACTATTGCCCCAGCCAGGCAGCTCCACTTTGGGGCTGCCGGGGAGAGGTGCTTTTTAGGGATGAATATCCCATTTCATGGGTTAATCCAGCTGTTCTCAAATGTTGTGATAGCGCAGCCCCCCTCTAAGTTGCTCACAACCCCTGTGTAAGTTTGAGAACCGCTGGGTTAACCGATGAAAGGGGCAGCCAGAGGGTGCTGCAGTCTGGCAGGGCTGGACCGGCTCCCCCAGCTCCTGAGGCCGGGCTGGAGCATCTTCCCCCTCCCACACAGGCAGGGTTACTCCAGCCCCGCCGGAGCAGCACCTGCCTGTGTCGGGCCCCACGGGGCTGAGCAGACCCCTGCCCACGGCGGCGGGGGGCTCCTCCAGGCTCCACTAGTTACCCAGAACCAGTGAGCAGCCCCCGCACATCCCGGTTCACTTCTCACCTCCCGAGAGCCTCTGCCCCATGTCGGCAGCCTTGGGGCTGGGAAGGGAAATCTCTGCTCTGCAGCCCTGAGCCCTGCGCGGGGATTCACAGGCAGCACATGGGGCTTGACAGGAGACGTTTCCAGTCCAGTCTGTTACAGTGGGCAGAGTGTGCGTGCACTAGGGACGTGAAAGTGCCAACGTAGAGGCGGTTACCTCCTGAGCCTCGGCTCATCGGTTAACGTGCACGGTAACAGGCAGCCCCCCCCCCCAGCACTGCCTCTGCATTAGAGGCACTTGAGGGGCAGGTGGGAGCCGGTGTGTGCAGAGAGCCAGCTTTCAAGCCAGCTCCCCGTAAGCACCAGCTCCTGCCGGACCATTTTCCCCCATGCAAGGGTGCCTCTTTCACAGGCAGCAGCTCAGAGCAGGGAGCAGGTAGAAGCTAGTAGACCCGGGGTGCTGGTTTTTAAAGCAAGGCCCCGCATGTACCAGCTGTAGTGGAGCCACCTGCCCCCCACCCTGTGCTGCTGCCTCCAGTCCAGAGGCAGCAGAGGGGAGGGGAAACCATGAGCTGCCTGCCCCCTGCATGTAACCGTGTAACTTAAGTACATGCATGTTCCCGTCCCTAGTGCATACACAGTGTGTGGCTCACAGAGCTTCTCCTTCGAGTGTGTTCGTTAACAAAGCCATTTTGTACTCAGACTGAATGTAAAAACTGTCCCTGTAAATGAGTCATCTGCTCGCCTGTCCAAATAAATCAATAAATCGATCTCTGCTGTCGTCCCTGGGTCGTTCTTGGCGCGTTCAATAGAAATTTGTGATTTTGGTGGAAATTGAGGTTTTGGCAACAACCATGTTCTGTCTCACGTGGACTTAAACATGGGAATGTAGAAACATGGGGGTGTGACAGACCAGGCCGTGTCTGGGCACAGCCGAGGGCGTCCGCTCAGGGCGAATTGCTCAAATTCAGGGCTCCTTACAGCCCCCTGACTGGTGACCTCTCCAAACAGGCCACAAACCAGTCCCACAGAGCACTTCAGCTGCCTGCCTGAAGTTTCACGAGCAAAACCCCTCTGACACTCCAGCAATATCCATGCCCCAGATGGCCCCGGGCCTCATACACAGGTGGGGGGTCCTAGCACCGAATCCCACCTACCCCGAACAAGTTCTGTCTGGTCCCAAGAAACCAGCGACAGATCCCTGGTCAATTTACCCTCTGGACCTTACCCACAAATCACACTGGGCCAATCCTTTAGCATCTAACATCTAAAGGTTTATTATTACTATAAAGAAAAGCATGAGAGTCAGGTTGTTACAGGATAGTACGTTACATGCATCGAATCTCCCAGTTCTCGATGCAGGCTCTAGCAGAGATGTTACAGCTGCTGGTTTAAAAGTCCTTGTTGCGCATCCTATGATCAGGATGGGTTCACAGTTCTTTCCAACCCTTCGATCCCTGCATTGTTGCCTCTGGGATGAAGTGCTGAGCTGAAGACCAAGATGGAGTCCGCCACATGGCCTAATTATCCCTCCTGCCTGGTCTCTTCTTGGCTACAGCAGGTCACCTGGCCCACGGCTTCTTCCTGTGTTCCCTGCTGGTAGCCCTTAGGTATGAGTCACCACTCCTTCTTTAGGGGTGTCCTTGGCCCATTGAGTGCCATTGTCCCACAGGGCCTCGCTGATTAGCTAGTCCATAGACCGGGCTCTGCCCACTGCTCAACCATATGCAGAGAAATATTCAGTATCTATACAGATTACAGACTCCAAACTACACATACAGACGTTATACAATCACATGACTAGCGTACACAGGATTAGCAGACAGTAAGCTTCTATTCAACACCCCACATGGCCCCCTTTTATACCATTTTTGGGGCCAACACCCCCACCTATGGGTGCATCAGTGATCTGGCTGCTCCCCTCAAAATCCAGTAACGTGACAGGGGGTCTCTCTCCTCAGCTAGCCAGACCCAAGGACACGAGTTAGCTAGAGGTGTCTCTGCGTCTTTACTGGTGAGACCGAGCAGAGGTGACCGTGTGAGGGTTTCGAGCGCCCACGCAGACGGTGTAGTTCGTAGCTTTTGTCTAGCGATTTTCACTCTTTCACTGCGTTTAGGGAAATAGTAAATTCAGTATCTTCAGGGTCTTGTATTTAGTGGGAAATAGTGAGAATAGATTCCTACTAGAAACCCAGCTGGGGGACTCAGTGTGACACTCGGCTTCCCTCTGCCATGAGAAGGCCTTTCCCCGTAGCCGTATTGGGAGGCCTGAGGTAGCTCAGTCGGGCCCATGTTAGACTGAAGATCTAAAGGTCCCTGCTTCAGTCCCAGGGCTTGGCTGGGCTCTGTGTCCCCTGACCCTCTAGAGCTGGGCTCTTTACAGCATCACAGCTGTGCCCCTGGTCTGCGGAGAACTTCAGCAGCTCCTTGGACGCGCCTCGCCTGCCCTGCTACTCCCCCTAGGGCCCAGCATGCCCTGCCTGCCTCCCCCTGCCCTGCCGGAATTAAACCAGCTACCTAAGGATAACTTGCTGAGCCCCCGCTACAGTCCTCCGCTCTGCCAGCTGAGCTATCGAAGGTCAAGTGTTGGCTCTGTCTCCGCTGCTTTGCCCTTAAGAACGGAGGCGGGAGTTAGGAAGAGGCAGCAGTACCTGAGAGCCCTGTGTTGGGACACAGAGTGCTGGGTTCTGGGGCTAGAGACACCTGCCCCTCCCCTCGAAAGGGGGCTGCCCAGATCGTGGCACGGCCAAGTCATGAAGAAAACTCTGCTGCATTTGGTGGGCTGGGGCCCGGACCATCAGTAGAGGGTGCATGAGCTGAGCAAGCCTGAAGCAACCTGCAGGTGGCACTGCCCTGAGGAGCGAACCCCATTGCAGGGCCTGAGCCCTGTCCAGCCATCTCCTCTGAACAAGGCTCAGCAGCTCTCTCAGCCCAATGGGGGAGCTGGCAGGTGCTAGAGACAGCAGGCAGCCTGACCACAAAGTCCCTGGAGCACTTTGCAGCTCCCACCACACTTCAGTCCTCACCTTACTGTGCACCAGGCAGGGGAACAAAAGCAGGTTTTCACCCCACATTGGACTTAAACTCACAAGTTTTGACTCCAGAAGGCAACACCTTGTTCATTAGGCCCCCATGACTGCAGAGCCAGTGACCCATGGAATGTAAATCCTCTTCCAAATGCACGTTCCTCACAGCCACTGGAAGACAAGTCCCGTTTCTGCACCTCACAGCCATGTCTGCAGCCCCTCTCGGCCAGCCCCTGGGGCAGGTCACTGACAGAGCTGAACCACCCTTTCCCCACAGACGTCTAGAGAAGACCCCTTCCTAGGCTATGTCTACACTGGCAGGTTGTTGTGCCAGAAGTATGCAAATGAGGCTACACGTGGAAACCCCCAGGTCTTCCTGTCGCACGCTAGAAACCCTTCTAGCCTGGCGCCAGTTCTTCCCCCAGCCCAGCCCTTGTTCCTCAGCTGATTCCAAGAGGCTCTTCTGGGCGGGGAGTCAATGAGGAACCACGATGGTGTCACACCCCTGCCTCAAAGAGCTTATGCAGAGGGCGAGAAACTTTTGTCTCCGATCTTAGTTCCTAGGCCTGTCAATGGCAAACACTGGTATTCCCAGGTGGGGTCCAGTCCCAGGTGAGCTGGTCACAGCAGCCAGGACAGGGGCTTTTCCTGATAGTTCATTGACTTGAATGAGGCCTTCCCACCCAGCCATCTAGACAGACTCTCTTTTCCTAAAGGGCATTCCCCAGGGTCACAGAGATTTCCTCTCCTTCAGCTGATCCCTGGAAGCACCTTGCCTGCCCGGCTCCTTCCCCTAGGTCCCGGCTTGCCCTGCCTTTCTTCTCTTGCTCTGCCTCAGCCAGAGGAGGGAAAAAGACACTTTCCTTCACGCTGAGCCAGCCACCTAAGGATAACGTGGTGAGGCCGACGACAGCCCTCCGCTCTGCCAGCTGAGCTATCGAAGGGCAGCTGTGGGTCTGGCATCTGCTGCTTTGCCCTTAATCATGGTCAAGGGAGTTGGGAAGAGGCAGCCTAGTGTTGGGACACAGAATGGTGGGGGTCCTGGGTCGTGCAATACTGTGAGATACCTGCCCCTCCCCGTGAATGGGGATGCCCAATTCTTGAGGCAACCAGCAGGTGACGCTCCCATGGGCAGTGAATCCCATTGCGGGGCCTGAGCCCTTTCTGGCCAATCTCCAGTAAGCAAGACCCAGCTGCTCTGTCAGTTCGTTGGGGAGGGGGGAGGTCTGGTACTTGCTGGAGACGTGCGTGAGCGGCAACGCGGTACCAAAGTGAGTGGGGCACCGTGCAGCTCCCGCCAGACTCCAACCCTCCATTCCCTTGCGGCAGACGGGGAGACTCCGAACAAGACGAGCCCGACAAGCAGGAATTCTTTGCAAACAGATATAATTATTTATTTAGTTGCCGCATGGTAGGCCCAGCCCCATCTATAGCAACACTGCAGCTGTACCCGGAGTTCCCAGAGTCCTTAATTCTTTCAGTACGTGGATGCAGGAGTCAGGCAGGGGGTTGGAGGTGTGTGGGGGGGGGGCTCAGTGCAGAGAGCTGGGTGTTTTCGGAGCTCAGGGCAGGTTGGGAGGGGTGCAAGATACAGGGCAGGGAGTGGAGTGAGAAGTCAGGGCAGGTGCTGGGAGATCAGAGCAGGGGGTGAGGGATGGAGGTTTCAAGGAAGAGCTCTGGGAGATCTTTGGGTCTAAGCAACGGGGGGAAGGATGCAGCCATCAGAGCAGGAAATGGGGGACTCAGGGCAGGGAGCTGGGAGGTTGTAGGGAGTTAATGGGGCTGCCCACAGCAGAGAAGGTGAAGCTGCTCCAATGGCAGCTCCTCTCAGGGGGTTGCAGCAGGGAGAGCTGTGCTGCTCCCCCCGCCCCCAGTAGTGGGCACTGGAGGGAGAGAAGGGCTGGTCGAGGGGGGCAGGTCTCAGGAGGGCTCAGGGCAGTGAGAAGGGCAGGAGTCAGGACAGCAGAGGAGGGTGAGGAGTTGGGGGCAACAGGCACCAGGGGAGCTGATGGAGCAAGGAGAGGAGACATGGCAGCAGAGAGAAAAGGGAAAGGTTTATAAAATATTTATTAATAACTTGGGATGCTGCCCACGGCCAGTTTGTTTGTGCCCTGCAGTGCAGTTTGGCTTCATGTGGGGACCAACACATGGCCAGCGAGTGGGAGCCGAAACAAAGAAGTAGTCAGTGTAATGCTCTTCTGTTGATATGTGTTCTAGCAGTTAAATTCTTGGACTTAAATGTATACCCCAAATTATAAAACATAGCAAGAGACCGGTAAGTCTAACTTCAGTACTGGGCAAATTAGTCGAAACAATAGTAAAAAATAAATTTGTGAGGCATGTAGAAGAACATAATTTGTTGGACAAAAGTCAACATGGGTTCTGTAAAGGGAAATCATGTATTACTAATCTATTAGGGTACGTCTAAACTACATGCCTCCGTCGACGGAGGCATGTAGATTAGTTTATTCAAAAAAGGGAAATGAAGCCGTGATTAAAATAATCGTGGCTTCATTTAAATTTAAGTGGCTGCCGCGCTGATCAGCTGTTTGTCGGCAGATCGGGGCAGTCTGGACGCGCTGCGGTCAACAAGAAAGCCTTTGTCGATCGGTGCAGGTAAACCTGGTTTCACGAGGCATACCTGCGCCAATCGACAAAGCCTCCTTGTCGACCACGATGCGTCCAGACTGCCCCGATCTGCCGACAAACAGCTGATCGGCAGAGCGAGGCAGCCATTTAAATTTAAATGAAGCCGCGATTATTTTAATCACGGCTTCATTTCCCTATGCCAATCTGTCTAATCTACATGCCTCCGTCGATGGCCGTCCCTAGAGAGGGATGGCAGGAGACAAATCGCTTGATCATTGTCTTTGGTCCACCCTCTTTGGGGCACCTGGTGCTGGTCACTATCGGCAAACAGGCTACTGAGCTAGATGGACCTTTGGTCTGACCTAGTACAGCCATTCTTATGTTGTTACGGCAAACAACCTTTTCACACTCTTCCCCCTGGGTTATCTGGGTAGACATTATTGCAAGGCAAACATGGATCCTGTTCAGCAGTAAAGAGCGATGGTCATCACTGCAAACAATTCACAACTTATGCTGCGGCATGTCCAGGGCCTAGCCAGGAGCCGCTAGAGCAAGAAGAATGTGCGGAGGCCATGAACACAGAGGTGAGTGAAACACCTGAGTGGAGATGCTAGCGGCAATCGATTCTTCTGACAGAGAGAAATGCCAGTTCTGGACCCAGGCGACAAGCAGAGACTGGCAGGACTGCAGCTATGGGACAACGACCAGTGGCGCAAAACTTGTGCATGCATAAGGCGACTTTCATGGAGGTTTCCTTCCCTGAGGTGCAGCAGTGCCAGAATGAGACTGGCTTTGATAGTTGAGAAGCGAGTGGTAATAGCCATGTGGAAGTTAGCAAGGCCAGGCAGCAACCGGTCAGCTGGAAATTAATTCAGAGCGGGGCAATAAGACGGTGGGACGCTGCTGTGATCCAAGCAGCCAGTGATCCAAGTAGCAATGAAGGACAGTGACTCTGGGAAACATGCAGGCCATAGTGGATGGCTTTGCTGCAATGCAGTTCCCTAATGGTGGTGGGGTGGCAGATGAAACATACATTCCTATCTTGGTACCTGGCCACTATCCCAAAGAGCTCATAACTGGGAAGTGGTAGTTCTTGCTGGTGCCATGGGCTTTGGTGGATCACAAAGGCCGTTTCACCGGCATCAATATGGGATGGCCAGGAAAGGAGCATGACATGCGCATCTATAGGAACTTTGGTTTCGTCAGAAAGGTGCAAGGTGGAATTTTCTTCCCACCTGGAAAACTTGCATCGGAGGCATTGAAATGCCAATTGTGATTCTTAGAAGCCCAGCCTCCCCTTCTTGCTGTGGCCCCTGAAGCAGTACACAGGCAGCCTGGACATCAGCAGGAAGCAGCTCAACTATAGCCCAAGCAAATGCAGAATGATGGTAGAAAGAGCTTTTGGACGTTTAAAGGGAAGGTTTTGCAGTCTATTGACTGGGTTAGACCTCAGTATAAGCAGCATTCCCATTGTTGTGGCAGCCTCCCGTGTGCTCCCTAAAATTTTATGTCAGGGTAGGAGCATATTAAATGTGCTGACCTGTATATTTTACACAGCCCTGTCCCCGATCTGCCATGCACCACAAGCAATAACCATACTGTTGCTGAGAAATCCGGCCCCTCCCATGCCTGTACAGGCATGTCAGCCGCTCTGTTTGCTGCTTCAAGATCTGCTCCTGGGTCTTGGTTTCACATTCCATGCACGTTATCCTCTCTTCATGCTCCGCACATCTTCTGCAGCATCATTCTCCTCTGCCCATTTAACTGCACCCTGCCCATGCGGGTGGGTTGCATTTGCTCATGGAATATCATTCCGTTATGTTTTTGCCTTCAGATCTGTTCTAGCTGAACAGTTGGATGAGCCAGGGGAGTGGGCCTCAAGCTCACTGTTGCAGCCTCTCCAAGAAAACAAGCGAAGGGCGGACGGTAGAGAAGACACATTGCAGAATGCAGGAGCTAATATCTGAGCATAAAAGAACATTTGTCCAACGCAATAGGCGTGTTAGTTACAAGGCAAAAGGTATCCTTTAAGCAGGCTCCATGCAGCAGATACAGCACAGAGGTCTTAAGGGAGCTGCTGGACTTGATTTGGTGGTAGGCCTGGTAGGGAACAGTTTGGGGCTCGCTCTACTAACTCTGCTTTGAAAACACGGTGGTTGAAGCTCCCATAGCTAGGCAAGGGCCTATGTGTGCAAAGGGGCCCAGAGTGGCATGGAGAGAGGGAGGGAGTCTCATGGCCACCACGTGTTCAGGTGCAGGAAAGAGTCTGTTCCCCAGAGCTGAGCCCTGTGAAAGCCCCAAAGCTCGGCTCTCTCACCAACAGGTGGAAGATATCGCCTCCCCCACCGACTCTGTCTAGAGAGACCGAGAATTGTCTTGCAGCTTGGGTGGGAAAACGCCCCCTACAAACACAGTCACCGCTCCAAAATAAAACCACTGACTCATTTCTGTTGTACAGGAAAAAACTCCAGGCCCATGTGGCGACTCTGAGAGGGTATGTCTACACTACAACCCTAGTTCGAACTAGGCTTCCTATTCCGAACTACCTGTACTCCTCGTTCCGAACTAGCGGACATTTAAAAATGGCGGCGCCCGGCAACATGCAAATGAAGCCCGGGAAATTCAAATCCCAGGCTTCATTTGCAACTCCAGTTACCTATATTACCACCCTAGTTCAAACTAGGGTGGTAGTGTAGACATACAAGGAGAGCAAAGCTGCTGAGCTTAAAGGAGACCAGTGAGCAGAGAAGCCAGCAGTACCTGGTACGTGTCTGTTGTTTTTCCCTGGCTGGGAGACGTAGTTGAGACTTAGGATTGTTTATTGTTAGATTTCTCTGTGGCCTTGGTGAATGTGGATTTATGTGTGTTTCTCCGTTCTCATGGGATAGTGTCTGTGTCGCAAATATTCTCTCCCTTGAAAAAATGGAAGCTGCATTTTAATGAATGAATGAATTTCTATTCACTGTGACGTTCATAAGCAACTTCTCCCAAAACACAAGGATTGTTTCCCAGGAGACTAGGACACAGGCCCTTATGGGATATTGGGAGCAAAGTGTAAAAAAGTCCCCCCCATTGTGATGAAAACATACAGTCAAGTATCCGGCTGTGAAGGATCCAAGATTTTGAACCCCAGTCAGGGGAGCTGACACCCTTGACAACCCCCTAAGCAAGGTGTTCATGTGTGCGTGTGGGGGGGGGAGGCAGTGCCATGTTCCTGGAAGGGGACAGTCCGGGTATATCTACACTACAGCACTAATTCGAACTAACTTAATTCGAATTAGTTAATTCAAATTAAGCTAATTAAAACTAGTGCATCTAGACCTAAAAATGAGTTCGAATTAGCATTTTGCTAATTCGAACTAGCATATCCACATTGAATGGATCCTGAACCGAGGTTAAGGATGGCTGGAAGCAGTGCCGGCAGGGCATCAGCTTAGGAATTAGAGCGTGGAGCTGCTGTCTCAGGCTAGCTGAGGGCTGTGCTTAAAGGGACCCGACCCCCAACCCGGACAGAAAGTTCTCAGGGTTCCCCGCTCACTTGTCTAACTTGATGAGGGACAGCAAAGCAGTCCTGGCTTGGAGTGCCCTGAATGCCCACACTCGGCACATCACAGTACTCGGCCATCAGCCCGGCTGCACTTGCCGCAGGCTGCCATCTGGGGGGGTGTCAATCGGGGGGCTGCAGGAGAGCTTCCACCCCGAGGAGCCCGCGGAGCCACCCCAGTCCTCCCCATCGGGGGCTCGTACCCCATTCCTCCCTCACCTCCTTCCACTTACCCTTCCCTAGCCCCCCTTCCTGATGTACAAAATAAACGACATGTGTGTTCAAAAATAGAAACTTTCTTTATTGAACAAAACTCGGGGAGACTGGGAAAAGGAGGTGGGAGAGGGGAAGAGAGAGGGTGGGAGAGGGAAGGGCAACTAAAATGATCAGGGGTTTGGAACAGGTCCCATATGAAGAGAGGCTAAAGAGACTGGGACTTTTCAGCTTAGAAAAGAGGAGACTGAGGGGGGATATGATAGAGGTCTATAAAAGCATGAGTGATGTGGAGAGGGTGCATAAAGAAAAGTTCTTCATTAGTTCCCATAATAGAAGGACTAGAGGACACCAAAGGAAAGGAATGGGTAGCAGGCTTCAAACTAATAACAGAAAGTTCTTCTTCACAAAGCAAATAGTCAACCTGTGGAACTCCTTGCTGCAGGAGGCTGTGAAGGCTAGAACTAGAACAGAGTTTAAAGAGAAGTTAGATCAAGTCATGGAGGTTGGGTCCATGGAGTGGTATTAGACAGAGGGTAGAAATGGTGTCCCTGGCCTCTGTTTGTGGAAGGCTGGAGATGGATGGCATGAGACAAATGGCTTGGTCATTGTCTTCGGTCCATCCCCTCCGGGGTACCTAGTGTTGGCCGCTGTCGGCAGACAGGCTACTGGGCTAGATGGACCTTTGGTCCTGACCCAGTATGGCCATTCTAAGCTCAGGGCTCAGGGTTGGGGGTCTCACTAGACCACCTTGATTTTCATGGAAACCTGCTCCTGGGTGGCCAGGCAGGCAGCTATCCTGCCCTAGATGGCCACTTTCCTGTGCCTAGTGCGGAGGTCGTGGACGTTGGAGGCTTCCCCCCAAACCTGGATGAGGTCCACGATCTCCACACTAGACCAGGCGGGCGCTCACCTCTTGCGGCCCCAGGCAGGCTCCTGGGAGCCACCAGCCTGGTCCCGGGAAGAGGTGGAGGGCTGGGTGGTAGCGGGTGGCTGGCTCGTTTTGTGCCAGGTGCAGGGTCTGCAGGCTGGGTGCTGGCAGGCTTGCAACTGGCACGGGCACCGTAGCCAGCCTGTGCCCCTTTAAGGTCTCCGGGGCCGGGAGGGGGGCAGACAAGTTTCCCTGGTGGTGCCCAGAGTGGCCACCAGGGCAAGCTGGGGAGGGCTAGCCTCCCACTAGTTCGAATTAAGTGGCTACACAGCCCTTAATTCGAACTACTTAATTTGAACTAGGCGTTGGTCCTCGTAGAATGAGGTTTACCTAGTTCGAATTAAGCACTCTTCTAGTGGTTTGTATGTGTAGCGCCTATCAAAGTTAATTCGAGGTCTGTTAGTTCAAATTAACTTTGTAGTGTAGACGTACCCTCCTATATTTAAGAACTGCCTTGTGTCTTGCTCACAACACACCTGTTCATGCAGCCCAGAATCATGTTTGCTTTTTTTGGAACAACACCCCCCTTCTGGCCATCAATGACTGGGGGCCAAGTGGAGGTTAATTCACCCAGGAGAAGCTTTTACAGGGAACTTTTTCTTTGTTTTTCATTCAGGAAAACTTCACACAGAGCTAGGTAAGGGCATGTTCTGTTTGGCTTCTCTCTGCTGCTCCCCTTTCTGTGGTAACTCACCCTATTGGTACTGAATTTGTCACGCTTCCTTCTCACCCCCTCCTGTGTCTTTGCTTTCAGAGCAGAGAAGATCCCTCAGTGACGCAGGTAATTCCAACACGTGTTTCATCGACAGAAGATGCTGCTCCCTCTCACCGTGCAAAACACAAGGCGGAAAGGGGAATTAATTTCCTGGGCCAAAGAACAGAGTGGGCCCTGCGGTTCAGAGGAGGAAGAGGAAGGGATCAACACAACCACACGCCCTCCTGACACCTAGCTCTGCTAATTATGGAAAAGTTCCCAACTCGAGTGATTGAGCTGTTATTGTCCCGTTTGATCCCAGTCCTATTGTCAGGTCGAGGCGCAAGAGTGACCAGCCAAATGTTCAAACCAAGGCCCCCCTGTGATCGGTCAAGTTCTGCTTTTCTCCTCCCTTTTCCCTCTCTCTCTCTCCAACACCAACTTCCTGCTGTTTTAATCCATATTTTCCACTTTCTCCTTCATGGACTCACTTCCTACCTCTCTTTCTCCTCCCTCCCCCACACCCTCCTTCAGCTCTGAGAGCTCTTTCTTTGTAAACCAACATCCCAACTTCAGACTCTTAAATCGGGGGCGATAATTCTCTTTGGCTGGCCCAGATGAGGAGCAACGGAACTTTACCTGGGGATTTGTTTAATTCTGTCATGGGCCAAGGTGCTGGCCCCCACACCAGACAACGGGTGTCCAAGCACCAAGATTTTAAAAGGGAGGGAGGGTGCATCAGGGTAAAGATAATTGTGAATAATGTGAGTGGGAGTCGCCGGGGGCTTCCTGACATTTCAAGGTCTTTAATCCCCTTCAGAGGGAGACATTCTGTGTCTCCGGCTCCACTTTTTCCTCTGCCACGTCCCTGTCTGCTGGTGAGTGACTCCGTCCACCATTGGGCTAAGACCTCAGAGCGGCTCCCCATGCAGAGCCGGGTGCCCCCTGGAGATAAGAGAGTCCCTGAGTCATTGCCCAGCTGGGGCAGATTCTGTCCCTGACGCCATCAAACCGTCCCCAGGGCCGGGCTCTGCCTCTCACGCTCTGATTCTCCCCCCAGCCAACGTGACTCTGGATCCAGCCACTGCTCAGCGCGACCTCATCCTGTCGGAGGATGGGAAACGCGTGAGCCAGGCAGAGACACAGCAGCTGCTGCCCGACACCCCTGAGAAATTTGACAGTGGTCACTGCGTGCTGGGCCGGGAGGGCTTCACCTTGGGGAGGCACCGCTGGGAGGTGGTGGTGGGAGCTCGGGGGCACTGGGCTGTGGGGGTGGCCAGAAAGTCTGGGAGGAGGAAAGGAGCCATCAGCTCTGAAGGGGGGATCTGGGCTGTGGGGCGGTGGGGGGATCAGTTCCAGGCTCTCACTGACCCTGTGACCCCCCTGACCCTGAGCCAGGCCCCCAGCAGGATCTGGGTTTGCCTGGACTGTAAGGGTGTGTCTAGACTACATGCCTCCGTCGACGGAGGCATGTAGATTAGCCAGATCGGCAGAGGGAAATGAAGCCACGATTAAAATAATCGCGGCTTCATTTAAATTTAAATGGCTGCCCCGCTCTGCGGATCAGCTGTTTGTCGGCAGATCGGGGCAGTCTGGACGCGCTGCGCCGACAAAGAAGCCTTTCTTGATCGGCACAGGTATGCCTCGTGAAACCAGGTTTACCTGTGCCGATCAAGAAAGGCTTCTTTGTCGGCGTGTCGCGTCCAGACTGCCCCGATCTGCCGACAAACAGCTGATCGGCAGAACGGGGCAGCCATTTAAATTTAAATGAAGCCGCGATTATTTTAATCACGGCTTCATTTCCCTCTGCCGATCTGGCTAATCTACATGCCTCCGTCGACGGAGGCATGTAGTTTAGACGTACCCTAATAGGGGGCAGGTGACATTTATCGATGCTGGTACCGAGGCCTCGATCTTCACTTTCTCACCGTGATCCCTCCCTGGAATCCGACCCTGGCTCTGGGTGGGGTCAGGATCCCAGCTCAGCCTGAGTCCCCGAGACATGAGGGTGGAGAGGGACGTCCCAGTGGGGACCTTTAAATCAGCCTGTCCAGTCTCTATGACCCTGGAGGACTCCCCGTCCTCATCTCTATAACCCCGGACTCCCCCCTTTCTTTTCCTGTAGCCCCAGAGTTGAGACAGGAAGGGGGGAGAATGCCTGGGGCTGCAAGAGGAGCCAATGGGGGGCTGGGCAGGGGACAACTAAAGCCGGGCTAGGGACAGGTTACAAAATGGGGGGATGGTGCAGGAGGAGCTGAACCTGAGGTAATAGAGAAAACAAAAGGACAAGTTCCTGGGGGAGAAAACTGCCAGCGGCTGGGAGGGGAGGGTATAAACACAGGGGAAAGAAGGGAGAATATAAGGGGGGTGGGTCTGTGAGAGGGATCGGGGGAGAGTGGAAGAGACACCCAGAAATGAACAGGGACGGAACAGGGCGCCTGGAAATGAAACGTGTGGAAGACGAGGCTGAAGTGAAGGCAGCTCAAAGGGGCAGAGAAATGTCCCAGTCCTGAGGGAAGGGGAGACGCTGCTCACTCATTTCAGGTTTCTACCTTGACCTGGTTACCGTGTCAGTGTCATTAAAACATAAACTGCTCCCCAAATCCGTGGGCCTCTTTGCCATTGGCCTGGGTATTAAAGCTGCTGCTCTGCTCATTTCCACTCTGAGGGGCTTTTACAGTATTAAAAAGGGGGGCAGAAAAGACAAGTCGGATTTGTCCCTTTTTAAATGTCCCTCCCTGCTGCTGTTGCTGGTGGGGAAGGGGTCAGATTTGTGTCTGTTCTGGGTTGGGTCCCCCCAGGCTGTGGGGCCGGGTAGAGGGCGGCACCAAGGGTCAGCCCCCCCACACCCATCATGGCAGTGCCCCCACCCATGTCCCAGCCCCACTGCGCTCTGCTCCACCATGGCAGCAGTAAGGGCGCACCCTGGGGCTGGGCGGCAGAGGGCAGCGGGCTGGGAGCCGGGCGGAGCCGGGCGGAGAAGGGCCGGGGGGACAGTGTCACTGCGGCTGGGCACTTGCACCCGCAATGGGTGGGGGAGGGGAGAATGGCTCCGGGGCCCTGCGGCGAGGGAGCCGAGCGACTGTTGGGAACCGGTTCCAACCGGATTTTCCCGCCTTGGCGAGAGTTCCGCTCCCCTCAGGGGACCCGCCCAGGGAGCTGTATGAGACGGGGGGGGGGGGGGGCGCCGGTCACTGCTGTCTGCCCCGGACCCCCCACAGATCTCTCCTCTCCCCCCATAACATCCAGGGACTCCCCAGCCTCTGCCCCACATCCCCTGATTCTGGATCCTTCCCCAAGGCTCTTCCTCTGGGTTCCCTTCATATCTCGTCTGCTCTTTAGCCAGGGAGGGGAGGGGGCAATAAAACACCCGAGTGAGTCACAGGGGACAGACCCTGGACCAGAGGAATGGGGCCGTCACCTTCCGCACAGAAAGATCAGACGCCTCCCCCCAGGGTACCCTGGGTATCGACCCATCAGCACCTCGTCCACACGCATCCCTGTTCTCGCTTTTACACTTCCCTGTGCTCACAGAGGGGCCCCTTGTATTTCCTCCATTATGACGATGCTAAAACCTCTAGAACAGGGGAACAGAATGAGGTGCTGAATAAATCAGGGTTAGCCGGGGCCAGGGGCAGGGGTGGGGGAAGGCGGGAGGGGAAGGAGAATGTGATTTTCTTATTAGGAGTCAACAGGTTCCCTGCAAGGTCACTTTCTGAGCGGGAAAGTGTTTTACTCTCCCTCTCCTGAGCCGGGGGCCTGGAGCAGCCCACGTGGAAAACGCAAGAATGAAATGGGGAGCGGCGAACCCTGCACCTGTCCTGGGTGGGGCCAGAAACTGCTGCCCCCCCAAACCAACCAGGAGGGACCCAGGGTCCCCATTCCCACTTCTGCCTTGCCCAGGGACGGGGGAGCCAGGGGCAGCAGATGGTGCATCGTGTCTAGGAGCCAGGGCGGCCTTGGTGTCAACTGGCAGAGGGCTCACAGGCTCCCCTGGGCTGAGCTCTGCTGAACAGTTCACCCAGGGGAGCACGTGAGGTTGGCTCTGAGCTCCAGGGGCCCCACGGTGAGATGTCAGAGCAGAGGACAGGCAGGTCGTGTGCCTGGACTCACACTTGTGCCCGGGGGGTCCTGGTATTCAGGCAGGCCCTCGGGAGGTGACACACCGTGGCTGTGCTCCCTGTCATAATTATGAGGGTTAGCCAGCAGCCTGGGGATTAAGGAGTTAACTACACCTAGCCAGGTGGAGTGACCAGTAGGAATGTAGGGGGGACTTTCAAACTGGGACAAAGGAATTTGGGGTTTTTTCCTTTCTCCTTTTGGGTACGTCTAGACTACATGCCTCTGTTGCCAGAGGCATGTAGATTAGGCTACCGGAGGGTATGTCTACACTACAATGTTAGTTCGAACTAACGGATGTTAGTTCGAACTAACATTCATAGCCGCTACATTAGTGCTCCGCTAGTTCGAATTTGAATCGAACTAGCGGAGCGCTTAGTTCGAACTAGGAAAACCTCATTTTACGAGGATTAAACCTAGTTCGAACTTACTAGTTCGAATTAAGGGGTGTGTAGCCCCTTAATTCGAACTAGTGGGAGGCTAGCCCTCCCCAGGTTTCCCTGGTGGCCACTCTGGCCAACACCAGGGAAACTCTATGCCCCCCTCCCGGCCCCGGACCCCTTAAAGGGGCACGGGCTGGCTACGGTGCCCGTGCCAGGTGCAAGCCTGCCAGCACCCAGCCAGCAGACCCGGCACCTGCGCTGGGGCGTGAGCCCGAGCTGTGAGCCTCAGCTGGACTGGCTCCTTCCCCCTCTCACTGCTGCCCCTCTGGCGAGAAGCGCACAGGAGGAGCCGGAGGAGCCGGCCTCCCGGGGCAGAGGAGACCGAGGCACCTGCCTGCGAGAGGGGACAGGCTCACGCCAAGGGTCTTTCTGTGGTGCCGGGTGGGGAGGGAGGCCAGGCACAGGCCAGCGGGAGAAGGGGCAGCCCCTGCCAGGGCAGAACGGGGGCCACCAAGAAGGAGACACCACGTTTCTGCCTGGTTCCACCTAGGGTTGCCAGGTGAGTTAAAAAAAAATACTGGACACACTTGATCTCAGATGGGGGTGGGGGGACCAGCTGGGAGGGATGCAAGGCTGGCCGGGAGAAGGGGGGGGGGGGGCAGCCGGTGGGAAGCAGGGATGGCAGGGGGGCAGGTAGGGGGCAGTTGGGCTGGCTGGAGGAGTTAGTGGGTCATTGGGGCTGGCCAGGGGAGATCAGGAGATTGGGCAGGGGAACCGGCTGGTGGGAAGCAGGGCTGGAAGGGGGGGGGTAGGGAGCAGCGGGGCTGGCCGGAGGAGTTAGGTGGTCATCGGGGGCAGTGGGGCTGGCCGGGTGAGATCGGGAGATTGGGCAGGGGAACTGGCCGGTGGGAAGCAGGGCTGAAAGGGGGGTGCGGGTATTGGCTGCAGCAGATCTGGACGGGGGAGATCGGGCAGGGGAAAATTGGGACAAGAAGTGGGGGAGAACCGGCCAGCTGGGAGGGTGTCAGCGGGAGTGGGGGCGGGGGGAGTGAATCGGCCGGCAGGGAGCAGGACTGACCCGGGCACGTGAAGATCCCAGGGCGCTGCCTGTCCCACGCACGGTCCCGGCGAAGTGCGAGCAAGTCTGGCTGTGGCTCCACAACATACTTGACCCGCACTCAGGGACATGGACGGGGCTTCCCCTCTGCCCCAAGGCGTCACACACAACCGGAGGCTCCCAGCGCCAATCGTGCCTCCCTCCCAGCCACTGCCCCGCCCCCGCCAGGCTGCACATGTCCGGTATTTTCTGGATTTTGTTACCAGACAGTCGGCCCAAACCGGCCTGTCTGGTTGAATACCGGACACCTGGCAACCCTAGTTCCCCCAGGGGCCTTTGCATGTGAAGCACAGAGGAGAACCCGCTACACTGGTGAGTTCCTCCCCGGGATGCCACCCACTTGGGAGTCACTTGCAGATGGGCCACGCTGGACAAAGCTGCAGCCTTTTGATAGCTCAGCGGGCAGAGGGGAGGGCTGGGCCCGGCACACGGCCAAGTGATTCCCTAGGGGCATAGGCGTGCGCAGCACATTGCACTTGGCTGTGCACCCAGGGAATTTGATTTTTTATTTTTTTGAAAGGCGAACATTTATTGCATACTCAATCCTAAAGGACAGGCTGCGAGCAAACACGGGCTTTCCATCCATTTCTACAGCATCTATAGTGCGCAATTCGTACTTTCAAACTAAAAGAGCATTTCATGCGTTAAATTAAAACGCAAAGCCGCTTTTTTCCGAGACATTAGGATGTGCCTGGGCACACCCGGTACACCCCTATTCACACCTATGGCTAGGGGGCTGGTTTGTCTGCAGCTCGAAGGGGAGCTTCTCTTTCCTGCCCTGACTGAGGCAGAGCAGAGGTAGAGAGGCAGGGCTGGCACCTAGGCAGACAGGGGCAGGGAGGCAGGGCTGGGACCTAGGCAGACGGGGGCAGAGAGGCAGGGCTGGCACCTAGGCAGACAGGGGCGGAGAGGCAGGGCTGGCACCTAGGCAGACAGGGGCAGAGAAGCAGGGCTGGCACCTAGGCACACAGGGGCGGAGAAGCAGGGCTGGCAGGCCCCTAGGTGGGCAGCAGGGCAGACAAGGCCCTTCCAGGAGGCCCAGCTGCGATCTCCATGGAGGAGCCAACCAAGGGCTCAGCCCCAGGGACAGAGGCATCTGCCCAAGCCAGGGACTGGACCAGGGACCTTTCGACCTCCAGCCTCGTGCTCTCCCAACTCCGCTACCTCAGTGGCTGCCCCCTGGCCCCAGGGCCTGCGCGTCTCTCCCAGGGCGGTTTCCTCAGCAGGGGCGCACAAGAGAGAAGCTGTTGGCAGGGCCCCTGCAAGGCAGGAGGAGCTTGACCTGCCCCCCTCAGCCTGACTCGCTACTTGGCCCCTTTCCTGCCTCCCTGCCCGGGCTGTGCCGGTGGCCGACGGGCTGCTGTTGCGGGGGGCGGGAAAGAGGAGGGGCAGTGAGAACCCGGCGGGAAGAGGGTCCAGCTGCCTCTTTGCTGCTTTTTCTCCCCATAGCTGGATTCCAGGGCTGGTCCAAGGGGGCTGCTCCCCAGACTCTCCCAGGCCCCCTCTGACTGGCCCCAGATCCCACTGAAGCCAGGCTGGGCGAGTGGCCTGAGAGCTCTGGGGCCTGGAGACTGTGGTTAGCCTCTGCCCCACACAGCGCCGGAGACCAGCACCAGCTCCCCTCCCCCCCGCTAGGAGAGCTGGGGATACTGCAGGGAAGAGAGGCATTGCCACTGGGACAAAGCACAAGGGTGACAGCTGGTCTCTGGGCCGGCACTCCCAGGATGGAACCAGAACCCCCCCTCCTCACAGCACAGGCGAGCATCCCACCCTCGGTGCTCAGTGTTCACCCCTTGAGAACAACATCAGCTACACCCCCACTGGTGGGTTACACGGGCACCAGAGAAACCTGGAGCATAAGGAGCCTAATGGCCAGGTGGGGAGAGGCAATTAGTCGGTAGCTGAGTCTGTCGCCCTCCTTCCCCGGCTGCTCCATCCCATCCCCATGTCGGGCGGTGAACCCCCTAGTCGCTTGTTACCCCTTTCTCACTCAGGGTACGTCTGCTCTGCCCCGTTATTCCGACACAACAATGTGAGTGTCCACACAGCAATTCCTCTATTGGGAAATTAAGTCAAAAGCATCATTCCAGCTTCTGTAACCCTCATTCCACACTAACTAATGCCTCTTCCGAAAGATCCATTTCCAAATGCTGGTCAGGTGGACGCTCCACTGCTGCTATTTCAAAATAGCTGCCCCTCAGGGCCGTTCAAAACCATTACGCCCCAGTGCTCCCTGGGGCTCTACATTAAGGTAGCACATCCCCATTAGGGGAGCCTGTCTCGGATTCATTTTGAGGCTTCCCTGTAGAGGGGATGCTCTTATTTTGGAATGTATCTTCCAGACCAGCTTATTCCGAAATAAGCAGGCAGTGTAGATGCACCCTGAGTGCTTAGGCCCAAGTTTGGGGCCTGGCAGATATTTCGGAGGAATCACTGTCAGTCTGGACTCATCACACTTTATGTAAAGGCTCCATAGAGTCTGAAAAAGAAAAGAGCAGGAGAACATGCCCAGACAGGTGGCACTGACTGATCTAAATTGCAACCTGCCCATTTCCCAGCAGACAAAAGTGAAACTAAACTCTCTGGTCTCTGCAGGAGAAGCCATGGCTGCTGCGACTACAGGAAAGAAGCTCCAGGATGAAGTGACCTGTCCCATTTGCCTGGAGTATTTTGACGATCCGGTGTCTCTCGACTGTGATCACAGCTTCTGCCGAGCCTGCATCACCCAGTGCTGGGGGGGGCTCACTGCAGACGTCTCCTGCCCCCAGTGCAGACGGGCCTTTCCCCAGGGGAACCTCAGGCCAAACAGGCAGCTGAGGAGTTTTGTGGATGCAGCCAGAGAACTCCAGTTGCAGGCAGGGAGGGAACCAGCCCCAGAGAGACTGTGTGAGAAACACCAGGAGCCTCTCAAGCTCTTCTGCAGAGAGGATGAAATCCCCATCTGTGTGGTGTGCGACAGATCCAAGGGGCACCGAGGTCACACCGTGATTCCTGCCGAGGAAGCTGCCGAAGAATTCCAGGTAGGGAAATGCCAACTGTGATCCCTGCCTTCCTGGGACTGAGGAGGAGCAGCTCCCGCCCTGGGAATCTAGCCGATAGGATCAGGGGTGGGACTGCAGGCAGCAGGGACGGCCTGGTGATAGGGCACCGCAGCAGGGACATTGCCTCCCAAGTGCCCCTCGTGGCATGGGGTAGTCCTGCCTCAGTTTCCCAAAAAAGACCCACAGTGGCATTTTGTGTGGCCAGTAACAGCCCTGCTCTCCCAGCCGGGACTCTCAGGACTTTGAGTCTGGAGTTTGCTCTTATCATCCTGAGCAAGATCCAGGGTCTCCTCTGTCTGCTCCAGGGGCCTCCTCCCTCTGGCTTTCCCTGGGCCTGTTTGACATATCTCACGCTGGGTTAGATCCCAGGATCCCTCACCCTGCCCTTCATTGTCCCTTCCTGGGGAGAAGAATTGACTATGTCTCAGGCAGGGCTGACAGCCAATGTTCCTTCTAATATTTTCCATCCATGTGTGGAATAAATTTTGTTCTCTGCACCAATGCATGTGTGTCTGAGCAGCACTCGTAGAAACACCTGCTGCCAGCTGTGGGTGACTGGGTGCTCTGCTAATCAGCTGGGCTGCACTGGAATCTCTCCTGGGTGCTGCCCAAGTGCCCAGCTTACAGGGACCCTGCTGAGAGCTCCTCCCTTGAAAGGGCCAGCCAGCCTGTGCCCAGCTTCCTCCCCACCCACCTCTCCTGAGCCACAGGGACCTATGATTATGTGACCCCAGCTCCCTACGGTAACAAGGTCCGACAATTTCAAACACTCTGAAAACTCTCCCAGTGTCTGTTACTGTGACTCTGTGTCTCTGAACCCATAAACCTGCAGGGCCCTGCAGTCGTGAGTACAGTGCGTGTCTGTGCTGGGCCAGCTCCCCTCCCTCTAGTCCTGAAACTAACAAAAACAGAAACAAAACTAAAAACCTAAACATCTTTGCTGGCAGGACATTACAGAAATGGGTTGAACCAAAAATGATCTATTTTATAAATTATTAGCAAAGCTCACATTTGATTTTTGTTTAGTCACATGAAATGTTTCTGCGTCTCCAGGGAAGGCTCCAGGACCATCTGAAGACTCTGAGAGTCAAGAGACAAAAGCTGCTGGAACTGAAAGTGAGCAGGGAGAAGACCAGCCAGGAATACCTGGTAGGTGCCCGGCATTATGACCCTGCCTTTCTAGCGAGCCAGAGGGAGCTGATCCCGAATCAGACCTAAGGAGCAGCCAGGACAATCTAGTGACCAGATTATTGTTTCCCTTGGTCAGCCGGGGAATGAGCACCGAGAAATCACAATTCATTGTTTTAGCAGGATCCCTCCTTAGAGTTGGGCCCTAAAACAGCCACTTCCACCCTCTGTGAATTTGTGGACTTCTTTAGAAGTGTCAAAGGGAGGTTCCCCTTTGAAAATTGATTGTCTGTGTGAACAGCTGAATTCTATCCAGTGCTTTTTAGTCCAAGTCTTTTACTGACATGGTCCATGGCCCCAAAGGCACAAAGACCACAAGTCGGAAACCACTGTCACACCCACTGTAAACTGAAGCTTCTAGGAATAGCCAACTTAGCCTGTAACAGGATAAACTTAAAAAACAAAAAATAGGCTGGTAGCACTTTAAAGAGTAACACAACGGCTCCGTCTACACTGGCATGATTTTCCGGAAATGCTTTTAATGGAAAAGTTTTCCGTTAAAAGCATTTTCGGAAAAGAGTGTCTGGTTCTTCTTCTTCCAGAAATGGACACAAGCTGAGCGGCAGAAGATTGTGGCCGAGTTTCAGCAGCTGCGGCAGTTCCTGGAGGAACAAGAGCGACTCCTGCTGGCCCAACTGCAGAAGCTGGACGAGATGATAGCAAAGGAAGGGACTGACACTGTCACCAAACTCTTGGAGCAGATTTCCCATCTCAGCGAGCGGATCCGGGAGCTGGAGGGGACGTGTCAGAAGCCAGCGAGTGAATTCCTGCAGGTGAGACTGAGGGGGAAATTTTCCAGCTCCCACCACAGAGACAGGACAGCCCCTAACACAGGGGTTCTAAAACTTGTGATACCGCAACCCCCCTCTCAGCTGTTTGCGATCCCCCGGAGGGTCAAGATCCACAGTTTGAGAAACGCTGCCCTAACAGGTGGGCACAGGAGTCAGAGGTCACCGGGCAGCTCCGTGTGCGCCCTCCTGGCATGGGAATTGTTGTTCTGTGCAGACCCACAGGCACAGAGAGACTAGCGATGGCAAAGCCCCATTCGTTCAGGGATCCATGGCCCTGGGTCCAGGCAAAGTCTAGTTTCCCCTCACTCGCCAAATCCCTCCCTTGGAATTCACAGTGTGTGTCAGGTGGGACTGAAACTCTCTCTCTCTCTCTCTCTCTCTCTCCAGGACATCAGAAGCACCTTGAGCAGGTAGGTCGCTCTCACCCCCTCACACCTCACAGCGCTGGGGAAACACTGGGCAGTGAAGTTGTCGCTGCCTCTCCCCAGGGCTCCACAGCAGAACGTGTGGGAAGGTCACATCTGGGATTCAAATCTCTGACCCATTTAACCCTGAGGCCCTCGCCCTTTTAGAGACGACTCTGCAGTTACCCAGGGGAAGGCGCAGACTGGCCTGTGGTACATTCTACCCATGTCACCTCCCTGGGGACTGGCTGCCCCAGGACTGAGGGGTGGGACATGGGCCTGTCCCTGCTGGGCGCTGGGCACCATTCAGCACAGGGCAGCAGGGATCCAGGGTCTTTCCTGCCCGAGGGCTGTTTGGAGACCTGTGTGTGTTGTGCTTAAAAGAAGCACCTGGGATCTTTTTCAGGGGGATAAGGCAACAGGCCTCATTTACTGAACATACATAGATCAATCAACACTTTATCATATGCATGTGATATATTACACTCACACACTCACACACACAGACACAACCACACTCCATCCTGTTGTTACCAATAGTTGCTCCCCCTAACTGCACTAGCCAGGTGAGTTAGATGGGGGAGGGGTGGAGCCAGGCTTCTGCCTATCCGGATCAATGCTCCTATGTTGACAAGACGAAAATCCGGGGTCCCCCTGCAAGATGCCTCCTATTTATCCCGCTCATGGATCCAGTTAGTCATCACCTCACCTTTATAATACTTCTAAGAAAGTTCTTCCAAGGGCAGGCACTTGCTGCTGGACTCCCAAGGAGTCTGTATGTCCAGTCTTCTTAATGAGCTCACTTCACTGGTATTGTCTTGGGTCTGGCTCCCAGCCCCTCTCCACCTTTGCAACTGCTGCTGGAGGTGCTCCCCTTTCATTCTCCATTCACACCTCATTCATTTCAACAGGGCAATCAAGGAAAGGGGAGAGTTCAAAAGACATTTTTTCTTTACCTTATACAAAGTTTCTTAATACCAGGGATTCTATAAGAAGGCCTACAAGATCTATATATATATAAAGGAAAGTTTCTCTTAATACAAAGTTATATGAGAAATGTTACAGAGATTCTATAAGAACACTTAAAGATATGTCTAAAAGGATAAGATCTTAATACAAAGTTATATGAGAATGATAATATTACAGGGATTTATCCACATGGGTGGGATGAGCTGGGGAGAGGGGAGCTGGTCTGTCAATCTAGTTCAGTGGTCATCAATCTTTTGAAGCACGAGATTACTTTTTTAATTTAAGTGCAATCCTAGATCTACCTCAAACCCAAATAAATTTGCCCCATCTCCTTTATACCCTTTCTCCAAGACCCCACCCTTGCTCACTCCATTCTCCCTCCCTCCCCCATCCTCCCTCCCTTTCACCAGGCTGGGGCAGAGGGTTGGGGGGCAGGCTCTGGTCTTGGATTAAGGGATTTGGAGTGTGAGAGGGGCTCTGAGCTGAGCTTGGGGCAGACGGTTGGGATGTAGGCGGGGGGTCTAGGTGCAAGCTCTGGGAAGGTGTTTGGATGCAGGGGTGCTTGGGGCGGGAGTCTGGGATGCAAGAGGGGTTCATGACTGGGGTAGGGTTTCAGGATGTGGGCTCCAACTGGGCACTACTCACTTCAGGAGGCTGCTGGGGGGTGGTGCAGTGAGGCTAGGGCAGGCTCCATGTCCTGGCCCTGCACCACTCCCCACAGCAGCCAGCAAACTCCATCCCAAGTACTGTTGTGCCCCCTCTCTGCTCTGTGGAAATAGGATACAGGATGAGAGAGCAGGTATCTTGACATCAGCACCCCCTCTTCTCCCTGCCCTACCCTGCCCAGAAAGCAGGAGGCTTCTAGGGGTGGGGAAGGCAGCTCCAAGGCAAAGATAAGGAGACGCAAGGCAGGGGGGGAGGGGCAGCTAAAATGCCAGCGCTTGACAGCCTCTTGGCCAAACCAGTCAGGATCACCTGTCAGAGGCTCCAAGATCCACTGCTTGGTGACCACTGGTCTAGTTCTTTGTGGGCAGATTCCTACAGCCCTTCCCCTGGGAACCTCCCGTCCCTCAGCGCCTGGAGGCCCAGGAGGGAGTTGGCTGTGGAGACTCAAATACCCACTAACCAGAACTTAAGAACTGAGTCACTCAAGGCAGGATCACAGCGGGTCCCAACCTGTGGGAGCCTGGGGATTTAAAGGTGCAGTGACTTTTTTTGTGCACTTTTTTTTCTTAACCAAATTTTTTCCTGCTATGTGAAGGGGAGGTGTTTTTTGTGAAAGTGTCTGGCAACCCTAGACTCTTGATGGTCCGTGAAGGTACTGCAGGGGATCTATGGAAAGTCCAAAAGTAAGGATTGAGCCCATGGCGGTGGACATTGAAATGCTGAGGGAGATTAGAGAGGCTACCAAAATAGAGAATTCTGTAATAATGGGGGATTTTAATTATCCCCATATTGACTGGATACATGTCACCTCAGGAAGAGAAGCAGAGAAAATTTCTCAATGGCTTAAATGACTGCTTCTTGGAGCACCTGGTACAGGAACCCACAAGGGGAGAGGCAATTCTCGATTTAGTCCTGAGTGGAGCGCAGGATCAGGTCCAGGAGATAACCATTACAGGACCGCTTGGGAATAGTGACCATAATATAATAACATTTAACATTCCTGTGGTGGGAAGAACACCTCAGCAGTCCAGAACTCTGGCATTTAATTGCAAAAAGGGGAATTACACAAAATTGAGGAGGTTAGTTAAACAGAAATTAAAAGGCACAGTGACTAGAGGCAAATCCCTGCAAGCTGCATGGAAACTTTTTAAAGACACCATAATAGAGGCCCAACTTAAATGTATACCCCAAATTAGAAAACATAGCAAGAGACCTAAAAAAGAGTCACCGTGGCTTAACCACCATGTAAAAGAAGCAGTGAGGGACAAAAAGGCATCTTTTAAGAAGTGGAAGTCCAATCCTAGTGCGATAAATAGAAAGGAACATAAACACTGTCAAACCAAGTGTAAAAATGTAATAAGAAAAGGAAAAAAAGATTTTGAGGAACAGCTAGCCAAAAATTCAAAAAGAAATAACAAAATGTTTTTAAAGTACATTAGAAGCAGGAAGCTTGCTAAAAAACCTGTGGGTCCCCTAGACGATCGAGATATAAAAGAAGCAATCAAGGACGATAAAGCCATTGCGGAGAAGCTAAATGATTTCTTTGCATCAGTCTTCACAGCTGAGGACGCTAAGGAGATTCCCAAATCTGCACCGTCCTTTATGGGTGATGAATCTGAGGAACGGTTCCATATTGAAGTGTCATTAGAGGTGGTTTTGGAACAAATAGAAAAACTTAATGTCAACAAATCTCCGGGACCGGATGGCATTCATCCAAGGGTTCTAAAAGAACTCAAATAGGAAATTGCTGAACTATTATCTGTGATTTGTAACCTATCCTTTAAATCGGCTTCCGTACCTAATGACTGGAAGGTAGCTAACATGACACCAATATTTAAAAAGGGCTCTAGACAAATTCTTTTATTAAAACTAATAAAAGAAAGTTCTTCTTCACACAGCATGTAGCCAAACTGTGGAACTCCTTGCCAGAGGAGGCTGTGAAGGCTAGGACTACAACAGAGTTTAAAGAGAAGCTAGATAATTTCATGGAGGTTAGGCCCATAAAAGGCTATTAGCCACGGGATAGAAATGGTGTCCCTGGCCTCTGTTTGTCAGAGGCTGGAGAAGGATGGCAGGAGACTAATCACTTGATCATTGTCTTCGGTCCACTCTCTCTCTGTGGCGCCTGGTGCTGGCCACTGTCGGCAGACAAGCTACTGGGCTAGATGGACCTTTGGTCTGATCCAGTACGGCCGTTCTTATGTTCTTTTTCTTTTCCTTTTCTTTGTTTCTCCCCCAGGGAGGGGAGGGGGTCCGTGAAATTTTCATGGATTGAAAAGAGGTCCATATGCTTGAAAAGGCTGGGAACCACTGCATTGCCACCATGGGTTGTTGCTTCTCCCCAGGTGTGAGAAGGGACAGGCCCAGCAGCCAGAGGAGATGGCTCCTGAACTGGAGAAGCGAGTCCATGGTTTCTCCCGGAAAGTTATTGCGCTGTCAGAGACGCTGAGGGAGTTCAAAGGTACCTTGGGGGGATGGAGGAGGGGAAAGTGGGACCCTGGAAGGAGAATGGCGCAGGTCAATTGGTTCATAATTAGATGATGCTCCCATATAATTGCGGGGTGCATGACACTGGCTTGGGTTCCAAGACACTCAGGCTGATTAATTCAAACCCTTGTTTGTTCAGAAGCAGCCTTTGCAATTTCAGTGAGTGTGAGAGTGAGAAACGCCAGAGAGAGAGAAACACGCCCAGTTCCCTTCTCCTGGGGCATAGGCGAGTCATGGTGCATTTCTCCTGTGATAGCAGGATGACCCCTGACAGTATCTGACCTGTTAGAACCATCCAGATTATACCCGGATGAGTTCTGTTCCAATCTCCTTTGTGTTGGGGACAGTCAGTACCTTGTGTGACTTGTACACGGCTCACACAGGAACTTTCAATTGCTGGAGGGTTTTTGCTGCCCAAGCAATTTTCAAGTTACTCTCTTTTCTGATGTGCACGAATCACTTCTCCACAGGGGGGTTCTGGACGTCGCTCCCTGGCCTAGGCAGGTCACTCTGGGTGTCTGTGCAAACACCTTATGTGAGCAACACATCTGGGTCCTGCAGAGCAACTCAGGAACACAGCACTTTAAGAGCAAGGTCACTGTAGAAAACTTTTCCCTTATGGCAAGCACACGGCACACCAGGTCCAAGCGGAGCCAATCAGCATCAATGCTGGGGGGCAATAATTCTTGGTGGGGGCCACTACAAGATTTTGGAAAGTGGCCAAGGCCCACACTTTGCTATGGTGGGGGTGCAGGGTTTAGGGTGGTGTTGCATACAGAAGGCCACACAGGGTAAGGGACTGGGCTGCAGGAGTTGGTGTGGGGTCTGAGAGGGAGTTTGCGGTGGTGACCTGGGTTGCAGATTGGGGTGTAGGATCAGGGAGGGGGTCTGGATGCAGGTGAGGATTCTGGC
Source organism: Pelodiscus sinensis (assembly GCF_049634645.1). NCBI lineage: Eukaryota > Metazoa > Chordata > Testudines > Trionychidae > Pelodiscus > Pelodiscus sinensis. The sequence goes on from NC_134742.1 coordinate 3,564,642, forward strand.
CTGGGGGAGAAATGTAGGAGGGGGGTACAGGTTCGGGGAGGGAGCTGTGACCTGGGAGAAGGGGAAAAGGGGGGTGCAGACTGCAGAGGGTGTGGGTGGTGACCTGGGGCAGGGGAATGGGAGGAGGTGTGGATGTAGGAGAGGATTCTGGCCTGGGGGAGGGGTGCAGGAAGGGCTACAGGGTCTGGGAGGGAGTTATCACCTGGGACAGAGGGTACAGAGTGGGGGTGCAGGAGAGGCTGGGGTGCCAAAGGCAGCTCTGCAGCACCCCCAAGGCAGGCTGAGCTCCCTGCCTGCTGCAGCCCCATATCACATTAAACTGCAGACTGCTCCCTCCATGTGGCTCTAAGGCTTGTGCTACCCCCACACCCAGGCCAATCTCTCAGTTCCTATTGGCCGGTTGTTTCCAGCCAATCGGAGCTGAGGGTTGGGCTGGGGGTGGGGAGATCACATGAAGCCCCACCCCCACCCCTCCCACTGCAGAGCCCAGAGCCGCAGGGACTGAGCTTTAAACCACGGCAGCTGCGTGTGCCTGAGAGTCCCGGGATTGGGGTCCCCAGGCCAGATTTGGGGGCTTGGTGGGCCAGATCTGGCCCCTGGGCCATATATTGTCCAGCATAAATACCCAGGTTCAGTCTCCAATCGTGTAGAGAGCAACGACCCTGGTCCCAGTTCTCAGCACTTCCCCTACTAGCCAAGCCGAGGGAGAGAAGGAGACTCATGGATGGTCACAACCTTCTGGCCCAAATTCAGCAAAATCCCTTCGTTTTGGCCCCTGCGTCTCTCCCAGCCAGAGGGCTGCAGGGCGGGTGTCCCAGGGCCGGGACAGAGTGGCCCGGCGAGATACCGGGAATTTCCCCGTTGGCCGAAGGGCCAAATGGTGGCTGCTGAAGGAGGAGGGGGAAACCCGGCAAGCGGCTCCTGGAAGCAGCTGCCGGAGTTGTGGCTCTGCCCGGCCCTTTCTCCCCCATCCCCTCCCCACTCCAGAGGTATGGCGAAGGAGGGGCGGCGGGACAGTTACCTCTGCCCCCTAGTGCCGTGCTAAGGGGTGGGCCCCGGGCTGGGGTGAGTCCAGGAGCTGCCCTCTGGCTACATGCTGCTGCAGCTGAGCCAGTTCTCTTCAAACTGCAGCTGAAGCAGCCAGCTGGGTGGGAGGAGCAGTAGTTTTCAATCAAGGCTGCCCCCCCCCACCCTGATCTCCCCCAGCCAGCCCCGCTGTCCCCGACCCTTCCCGTCCCCTCCAGCTCTGCTTTCTTCCAGGTGCCCATCCCCCAATCTCCCCCGGCCAACCCCGCTGCCCCTGAGCCCCCTCCGCCAGCTCTGCTTCCCGCCGGCTGCTCCCCCCCGATCTTTCCCAGCCAGCCCCGCTGCACCCGAAGCCCCCCTCCCACCAACTCTGCTTCCCCCCCCTCCTCCCAGCCAGCTCTGCTCCCCTCCCGGATGGTCCCTTCCCCCCACCCCCATCAAGTGTGTCCAGTATTTTTTTTAGACTACCTGGTAACCCTAATCAAGGGGCTAAAGTGTCGAAAGCTGCTTTGATGCCAAAGTCTCTGCAGGGCCTGGGCCTAGGCACCGACAAAAGGCGGGAATTGAACAAGGCCTGAGTGTGTCTGTGACGTGACAACCCGGCTCTGGGCTCCCCGTGCAAACCTGAATCTCCCCTCTCCTCCCACAGACACTCTGCCGGATGCACTGGAGAGACCCCTCAGCCTGTATAGACCAGGTGAGCTGCCTCAGGCCTCGTGCCCCCCTCAGAGCCAGGCCTGCTGTCAGGCGCAGTGCGGTGCCAAAGGACAGGCACCGGGCAGGCTGTTTAGCACTGCTGGCCAGGCCCCAGCCATGGGAACAGAGCCACAAACTGCCCCTCCCCCAGCTTTCACCGGCACAGGGGCCTCCTCCTGCCCCCAAACGCCTCCTCCTGAGCCAGCCCAGAGCCCCAGCCCAGAGTCCAACGCCCCAGCCCAGAGCCCTTTATCTCCAGGGCTCCCCCAGAGCCCTCAGCCCCTCCAGCACCTGAACTCCCTGCCTCAGCTTGTACCCCCCCCCCCGGTATCCAAAACCCTCAGCCCCCCCCAGCCTGGACCCCCCAGCTTGGAGACCTCCTACATCCAAAACTCCTCTCGGCCTTGGGCTCCCCTTGTTCTCTGGCGCGGGAGAGGTGGGGGGGGGTCCAAGTGGGGAGTTTCCCTTCTCCCAGTGACTGAGGGTCTGTGCCCAGCATGGACTGTGGGGCACTCGGGGACGTTGCTCTTTCTCCTGCCCCCGGCAGAGGACCCAAGAGTCCATGGGAGGGTCCCTGCTCTGCCAGGGGAAGGGATGGATCAGACCCCAGAGCACCAGGGCCTGGGGCACAGACAGGGGCAGCCCTGGGCCCATGGCAGGCAGCTGGGGAGCTGCTGAGAGCAGAGATCTGGTCCTGTTCCCCTTTTCCTCTAGCCCCGCGTGAGCTCAGCTTCTCTCTCCCTCCGCCCAGCCCCCACTGGGACCCCCCTCGGCTCCCTGGGGCCTCTCTTCCTTCTGTCACCCCTGAGTCAGCCTCCTGCCATGGCTGGGACAGAGACACCCCCGTTCCCTCCGCACGGCGCCTGGGCACCCCCAGTGCAGGACTCGCCTTGTTCAGCCTCTTCCCACCCAGCCCAGCTGGGGCCGGTCCCTGCCCCTCCCTGCTGGCTCTGCGGGGTCTGGGCGCTGGGCCGGAGGCTGAGCAGCCTGGTGGGGGGCAGGTCGGAGCTCGGCCCAGAGCCCCAGTGCGGCGGGAAAGGAGCCGAGCCCAGACGTGCCGTGCGGGGGAGACGTGTCACAGGAGGAATCACAAACCCTGCCCAGAGACAGCTGGGACCCGGGGGACATTTCAATGGGGAGGGGCCTAGCCGAGGGCAGGGCCTGGATTCAGCCAGCCCTGACCAAGCAGTTTCCATCTGGGGTCCCCGGCCCAGAGACGCTTGTCCCCAGCCCAGGGAGAGGGGGGCAGATTCCCAGTGTCAGGGCCCCTCTGACCCCTTCTCTCTGCCACGGCCCCTCCCTGCTGGGGAGTGAGCTGCCCCTTGGGCTGGGCCGAGACCTCAGGGCTGCTCCCCACTCAGAGCCGGGCGCCCCTGGAGGCAGGAGAGTCCCTGAGTCACTGCCCAGCTGGGGCAGATTCTGTCCCTGTCGCCATCGACTCCCCCAGGGCCGAGCTCTGCCCCTCACGCTCTGATTCTCCCCCAGCCAACGTGACTCTGGATCCAGACACGGCGCATCCCCGGCTCGTCCTGTTGGATGATGGGAAACGTGTGAGACTGGGAAACACACGGCAGCCACTGCCCGACATCCGGGAGAGATTTGACTTTTGGGAATGTGTGCTGGGCCGTGAGGGCTTCACCTCGAGGAGACATTACTGGGAGGTGGAGGTGGGGGATGGGCGATTCTGGGCTGTGGGGGTGGCCAGAGAGTCTGCGAGCAGAAAGGGAGGGATCAGCCTGAGCCCCAAGGGCGGGATCTGGGCTGTGGGGCGGTGGAGGGATCAATTCCGGGCTCTCACTGACCCTGAGACGCTCCTGCCCCTGAGCCCCCCCAGCAGGATCGGGGTTTATCTGGACTGTGACCGGGGGCAGGTGACATTTATCGATGCTGGAACCGAGGCCCCGATCTTCACTTTCCCGCTGGGCTCCCTCCCTGGGGAGAGAATCCGACCTTGGCTCTGGGTGTGGGACACAGACACCGAGCTCCGCCTGTCTCCATGACAACAGCCCCTCTGGCCTCACATGCCCCAGACTCTGTGACCCTGGAGGACTCCCCTGTACCCAGCCCCTGGCTCCTCCTCTCTACGGTTCCTTCTCCACCTCCCTGGAGCAGCAGGAGGAGCAGAGTTGGGGATTGGGCAGGGGCAGAATTAACAACTGGGCTGGGGACAGGTGGAGGTGGGGGCTGGGCAAGGGACAGGCGGAGCTGGGGGTGGGCGGAGCTGGGGGTGGCAGGACACAGAGTTAATCCATCAGGCTTGGGGAGAAGCTGGAAGCTCTGCAGCAGCAGGAGGCGATTTGCAGAGATCTGGGTCCATTGGCAGAGCCAGAGGGGAAGGGATAAAATCAGGACAAACAATGGGACCAAATCAGAGGCCCATCCCCTGCCCCAGGGTCCCCGGGCACATTCTTGGGGGGAGGCTCTCTAGGCCCTGCCTGAGATGTCACCCCCTGCCTAGCCCCTTGGAGCCGAGCTGACCCTTCAGAGTCCCACATGCTGAGACCCCCCAGTCTCCCAGAGCTCCAGGCCAAGGTGATCTCTGTCTGGAGACACGCACAGGCCCAGAGACTCTGCACACAAGTCCCATCCCACAGTGCTCAGTCTCTTCGCCAGACAAAGCACAAGACAGTTAAGAGCAAATTGCACAAAACGACCAACCCGACAGCTCTGCCCCTCACTCTTCCACCCCCTGCCTTGAGGGTTCTGGGGGCCAGCTGGGCTCAGGAAAGCAGCCAGTCTTGGCTCCTGAAGCTTCTGCCTGCTGGGAACTTTGCTCTCTCCTGCAGAGCTGGAGACAAGGAGCGAGCTCCAGGCAGGGGCTGGGGTATTGCAATGCTGAACGGCGCTGCCTGGAATTGTAACTGCTCAGAAAATCCCTGGCATGACGCTGTGAGCCCCCAAGCCTGAATTACGAGGGGATGTGAGTGTCTGGGAATGGGACAAGCCACCAGGCCAGGCAGAGAGCTGCCTAAACTAGCCAGTGGGAGGCGCTCATCAGAGGGGAATTGTATGAGGAATCCAGGCCCCTCTCATATCTCAGTCTGGGGTAATGCTGGTTACTGATACTGTGTATCTTGCAAACTGTTTAAACTGATACTAGCAACTTCCCATAACTGAGGCATGACCACAGATGTACGGAGCCTTCCTTTGTCAGCTGTGCACCCAGAACCTTATTTGAAATATTCCTTTTAATAAATGTTCTAATAGTGATGTCACTGTGGGTGCACCACTGAGAAGTCGGGTCATCCCAGCATCTCAGATGGGAGTTTTCATTAGCAGTAGTCAGCCGGACTGTACAGTGGGTGCCTCGTGTCTTTTGTGCCCTTTTCCTCACGCTCACGGTCTGCCTCCTGCCAGGTCCTTCTTCACCGCCCTCGGTCTCAGACACAGTGAGTTCTTCTCCTCAGGGGCTTTTTCTAGTGAGAGATAGGAATTTAGCTGTTAGTTTCTACATAAATAGTTTTTCTAGCTGTGTCAGATAAATAGTTATAGTAGTAGTAGAATGTGGGAGTTGTGCTGTTTGAAAAAAAAAAGCTGCCTGTTTTCAGCTGTTTGTGCACTGTAGTTAAGAAAGACAGAAAAGTTAAGAAGACAAAGAGAAGACTCATCACAATGCCAGGCTCCCCAGACACCTGTCACGAGCCCATGACAGACACTCTGCCTGGATATGGTGGTGGAAAAAGTACCCCAAAAGGTTACTTGAGTAAAAATACTGCTAATTTGAAAAAAATAAAATAAAAGTCAAAGTATCCTTGTGGAAAACTACCTGAGTAAAAGTACAAAAGTATCGCATCTTAATTGTACTCAAGTATCCAGAAGTAAAAAGTAGCTGTCCTATGGAAATCTATGGTTAACCACCTGAGTTATCATAGGGCACCAGTATTTTTCACAGACACATTTATACATATGCATGTATACTTCTGCGTGTGTGTGAAACAACAGCTGTTGATGAAGAAGATGCTTCTTCTGGAAAACTCTAGAGATGTGTCTAGACTGACCAGTTTTTCCGGAAAATCAGCCACTTTTCCAGAAAAACTTGCCAGCTGTCTACACTGGCCGCTTGAATTTCCGCAAAAGCACTGACGATCTCATGTAAGATTGTCAGTGTTCTTGCGGAAATACTATGCTGCTCCCGTTCGGGCAAAAGTCCTTTTGCGCAAAACTTTTGTGCAAAAGGGCCAGTGTAGACAGCTCAGATTTGTTTTCTGCAAAAAAGCCCTGATCGCGAAAATGGCGATCAGGGCTTTATTGCGGAAAAGTGCGTCTAGATTGGCACGGACACTTTTCCACAAAAAGTGCTTTTGCAGAAAAGTGTCTGTGCCAATCTAGACGCTCTGTTCCGAAAATGCTTTTAACGGAAAACTTTCCGTTAAAAGCATTTCTGGAAAATCATGCCAGTCTAGACGTAGCCTAGGGTGGTTTGGTTTTATGTTTTGCAAATTGCTTATATCGGGGCAGGGAAACTTTTTTGGGTCGAGAGCCACTGACCTACAGAAAAATCAGTTGCAGGCCATATGAGAGGCAACCCCCCCCAAAAAATCAAACCATCTAAAACCCCATGACTGATTTGGCCCTGAAATCTGGCCAGTGGAGCGGCGGGGAAACTCGCCCACGAGCAGTTTCCAGCACCACATTCCCCCAGCACCGTGCTTCTTTCCCTCCCCCCTTTTTTCTGGCATTTGGCCTCGCCTACATGGGACCAAATTTTGGAAAAGAACCTATTTCAAAAGACCCTATAAACCTTATTTTATGAGGAATAAGGGGTCTTTCGAAATAAGGGGTCTTTAGAAAAAAACAACAACAGAAGAATTATGCAAATGCGGAGCACTATTTGCATACTCCTCCCAAAACAAAAAAGCAGTGTAGCCGTACCCTTAGACATTAGCTGATTTCCCAGGACACAAAAATCCTGAACTATTTCCATTGGTAATAATTACATTATTTACAGCTAGGGAAAGCAAGAAAAATGCTGCTCGAGAACTTGTTAGAGTTAAAATTCAATTATATCAATTTCTGAACTGGGCTTGTTACAAATGGAGGAGTGAGTGAATAGTTAAGTCAACAAATCATGTCTGGTATTAGGATATTTATTTTGCATATCTTGACATGAGATATAGTGGGTTTTGCTGTTTTGTTGTAGTCATATCGGTGCCTAGATGAGAGCCACAAGGGGAGAGAAGTATTATCTTTAATTGGATAAAAAATGTTTGGTGACAGAGACAAACTTTAGAATTCCTTTGAGCTCTTCTCTAGGTCTGTGAAGCTCAAAAGAGCTAATGTCTCACCAACCAAAGCTGTTCCAAAAAAGCTATGTTGGGACCAGGAAAACAAGGCCTGGTCAACGTTATGCTAAGGAAAATTAACAAAGGCTAATTACGTAGGCCTCTGGGTATTCTTGACCAGAACCAGGAATGTGGTTCAATCAGAGGCGCACCCTCCATGCTGGCTTAGGTTATAAAATAAGATAGTGATAAATTATATATTTGTACCTACTGTAAGTAGAATGGTTTGCTCTGGGAACTGGTCAGTAACTCCCTGTTTTTGTTCCTCTTCGCTAATCTTACCTCCCTATTTTTGCCCTTTGTTTGTACCCGACTCTTTTGTCTCCTTGTTCCTGGTACCTGCCTTTTGTGATTGATAAGAAAGTTACTGATGCATTATGAAGCGCTTTTGGCCACAATGAATATAGTTGGCTAAGATATGCAAAGATATTAAAAGTTTCTAGAAAGGGGGGTAAGTGGCTTGGGTGAAGAGCTTATGACGCGACGGAACTGTCTTTATAAGCCTACCTGTTACTAAAATCGGGGCTGGTTCTCTTGGGAGACGGGCCGCTCTCTATTGTTGTGTGCACTCTTCAATAAAGAGCTTGTGATTGGACTTTGCTGGTGTTGCCTGTCTCTTTGCGGTCAGACAACGAACCGAGCTGTCTGGGTTAGAGTCCCTGACAGCTATTACCTCACTCACTTTATCTCTTTATTTGTGTTTTAACAGCTTTAAATCTTGAACTCTTTGCATCTCCACTTCGTCTGACATTAAAAAATGATCAGGCTTCCCCCCATAATTTCCCAATAACAGTGAAAATTATGAAAAGACTAAAAGCTTAGAACATATATTACACAAAGTTATAAAACATATAAAGTGCCTTCCACCAAGCCTTTTTATAAGCCAGAGCAGCAGAGATGAAGCATTGCAGAGGGGATGGGGAAGAACCTGTATTCCCAACTGCAAGTCACGACAATCGCACCTTATCTTCAGATTCTCACACTAGGAACTGCAGAGACTTCTAGAGCAGGAAGGTTTGCAGGTTAAGATGGGAGCAAAGCAAATGTCCTTATTCTTAATCTTGATGCCAGAAGAACACTGCTCAAAAACAACTTTAACAAGGCCCCCTGACCTGAGAAATTTCAGCTGTGCTGATAAACACAACTTGTAGGCTAGGTCTAGACTGCGTCTTTCAAAAGAGGCTTTTTCGAAAAATACTTTTGAAAAAGCCTCTTTCGAAAAAGAGCATCTGGGCTACAACCAGTACTTTAGAAAAAGCAAGCTGCTTTTTTGAAAGAGAGCACCCAGGCAGTCTGGATGCTCTCTTTCAAAAAAGCACAGCTTGCATTACATAGCACCTTTTTTCAAAAGAGCACTTTTGAAAAAAGGCATTCTTCCTTGTAAAACGAGGTTTTCCATGGTCAAAAAAACTGTCAACAAAATTCTTTTGATTTACTTTTAAAAGAATGTGGCAGCAGTCTAGACTCAGGGGAAGTTTTTTCGAAGGGTACTTTTTTCCAAAAAAACTTGTAGTCTAGACACACCCGTAGAGAGAACATAAATAGAACCTGAGGGTGTGGCTGGTCATTAAGAATTGAATGGAAAGTAAATGTCAGGGCCCTGTAATATCAAAAGTTCCTACCTTATAGGAATGTGCTAAGGTAGCACTTTCTTATTGGCACAATTGTAAGGAAGTGCTACTGCAGGAAACAGCTGCTAGCGGCAGCACAATTCTATAGGGAGCAATTTTTGACACACAAAAGTTGGGAACTGCTGCATGTAGGATTGTGCTCCTCAGGGCAGTTTCTGATTTTCAGAAATTAGAAATTGCTACTATAAGAAACTCCTCCTGGTGTATCAATTTCATCTTTGCTGAAAGTGTTCAGCAAACACCAAACAACAACAGTAGTTTACAAATGGTTACTCTAAACCTTGTTTCTACAGTTTTCAGACGCACATTTTTTTCTACAATTCCAAAACATTTGGGCTGTGTCTAGACTGCATCCCTTTTCCATAAAAGGGATGCAAATTAGACACATCGCAATTGCAAATGAAGCGGGGATTTAAATCCCCCCCGCTTCATTTGCATAAAAATGGCTGCTGCTTTTTTCCAGCTCGGAGCTTTGCCGGAAAAAAGTGCCAGTCTAGACGTGGATCCTTCAGAAAATAAAACCTTTTCCGAAAGATCCCTTAAATAAAAAAGCGCCAGTCTAGACGCGGATCTTTCGGAAAATAAAGCCTTTTACGAAAGATCCCTTATTTAAGGGATCTTTCGGAAAAGGCTTTATTTTCCGAAAGATCCGCGTCTAGACTGGCGCTTTTTTCCGGCAAAGTTCTGAGCCGGAAAGAAGCGGCAGCCATGTTTATGCAAATGAAGCGGGGGGGATTTAAATCCCCGCTTCATTTGCAATTGCGATGTGTCTAATTTGCATCCCTTTTACGGAAAAGGGATGCAATCTAGACACAGCCTTGGTAAACATCTTAATCATAGCTGGTCAGGAGATGACATTATTTCATGTAAAAATGACAAAAATGATAAAATGCTGTAAAATTGAAAACACAAATTCAAGTTCTCAAAATTTCAGTTGTGCTGAAATCCTCCACCTCTCCTCCCCGATGTGTTTCAAGTACCCCAAGGGAACTCTTACCACTGTTTGAGACACACTGCTCTAAACAAATAAGACAAGTGCACTTACGAATGCTTTCAGAGACAGGTAAAGGCTGTGTAAAAGTCCTCCCAAAGAGCAAATGTCATTGTTGGTATGAACTCCAAGAATTTGCTACAACTGAATTGGTCTGAGGCTTTGAGGAGGTAGCAGTTTCTTGCACTGCAGACTAAATAACTGTTCCCCATAGGAATGTCCTGCCTCCTCTAGGACTTTCTCCCATCAGCAGCAGTGAATGGAAATTTGTTAGGTCCGGTTCAGACTGAGGCTTCAAAGAGGTATTTTCTTCTCCCTTCTGTAAATATATTTTTAAATGTGGGTGTTCTCTCTCAGCACACTACTTATAAGATTGCTCTCCGACCTTTGCACCCACAAGATCACTTTCCCAATGTATGTGCAATGTCAGCTGTTTCTGAAACTGAAATACCCATGACCCTCTTCATCCCAGCCCTTCTTGGAGGCCTTGCCCCTCCTCTGCCCTTTCTCTGAGGCCTCACCATGCTCACTGCAGCCCTCTGTCATGTTTCTGGTGCTTCACCAGTGGTGTTAAGGAAGTCTTACTTCTTCCTGGGCACGGCACCACTCTTCAAATCAGATGTCCTGTAGAGCCATGGCACCAGGTGCTGCCCCTACTCTACAAGCAGTGAGCCACGACCTGCACTGGCCACGTTTGCCCATTAGTGATCAATGATAGTTGCAGGAGTGGTGTTTTCAGGCAATCACAGTTTTTGGAGACCCCCCTCAGTAGTTTTCACAGTGGCTGAAAGGACATGCTGTAGCCTATCAAGTTACTTTCCTATGATGTTAATAATATGTGTTAATGGCGATTAATTTGGTAATATTCAAAAGCTGTAATTCAAGAAATCTTGTAAAAACTGTTCTCAGCATTCCTGTCGGCGCTTTGTGTTAGCTTGACTGATGTCTGGATTCAGGTGTAATACACAAGGCCTTACGTCTGCCCAAGTTTGAGAAGGCTGCTAATACTAACACGATAGCAATCAATTCTTTGCGGGAGGGCTTAGGCATTAACCCACCTTGATACAAGTCCATGCCCTCTCCGAGATATGGACATGTTGATATATAGGAGTCTGTGTGCATATGTTGCTTGCCTCCCCTACCCCCTCAGCCAACCACAACCCAGTTGTTGCCATGCACGGACTGTGCTGCATGGCATTCCAGATGCCATCAGGTGTAGGAGCAGCATGGATGTAGCTCAAACCAGCCCTAGGCTAGGTGGTGCGGTCGGGTTCCTCTGCAGTGCAGTAGATCCTGCTATACAGTATAACAAGATGGTACAGCCTCTATCCCACAGGACATAGGCAACCTCTGCAGAAGCAGAGGTTAGCAGGCATCTGTGGTTGAGACATGGTCTTACCTACATGGTTTCCCATGACTGAACCACGGGAACTTAGATCTGGAATTTTCACCCTAATAGGATAGTAGGGAAAATGCCCTCAGATGCAGTAGATGTATTTGTAAATATAAGTCAAAACGAATTGGTTCAAGATGAGTTGAATAATCCAGACACATGTTGCAATAGAGACACACAAAGACCCTTGTTACGCAATTGACATATATGATAATAAGTTAAGAGCAATTATACAATGACAGTAGGAAAATAACAGTTCATCATTAGAATCATCTCCTACTGAATATGCATAAAACATGTTCTCGACATTGGCACTTGGTATGAAAGTCGGACCCCAGCCCAGGTGCAATAGTGAGGAGAATAGGTAGTCCTTGAAGGACCATAACGATGGCCCCTTGTGATGGGGAAGGTTAAGATAATGAGAGAGACGTTTGGCTAACACCTACTATAGACATAATATACGTATATGGTAAGGAAATATGGATGTGGATTCCCTGTCTTCTGAAATTTAAGTGGTGGTGACTGTGCTAACCCTAATAATAGATTGTATCTATAAACAAGAGTTTCTATATTGTGCATGTTGCAACCATGTGCACATCAGTTTCCCAATATGAGTCTCTCTGAATACTGTGCCGATCCTGATCAACTCTAAAGGTGGTTAATTAGAATGTACACAATTTTATATCAGGCCACAATGCCCGCCACTTCCTGGAGCACCAATTACCACGGAGTGCCAGCGACTGTCATTCCTAATCTCCCCCCATCCACTTCTCGCTGTGTGGTGCTAGGGAAAAGTAGTGTGTTGAGGAGGGACACCCTGACAAGCAGCTCCACCCCCTTTTACCTCCCAGACCTGGCACAGCAACCAGCAGGCTCCCATTGGTGCATCTCTGAGGCAGAGTCCTGGAGCAGTAGGCATCTTGGCGATTCCCATATTTAGCAGAGCATAAGTTTTACTGAGCAAAGATCCAGTTTGACAGATGATCGTAAGTTGGTGTTTTGAAACGAAAGATCAGGCTCCAATAAATCTGTGATTCTGCAAGCGTCACAGGACTTGTATTTCATGCAGACTGAGCACAAGACGGCCACACCTCTGATAGAATTTCCAGGAACGACATGGTAAGAGGACTTCTCGGAGAAAGGGGAAATGTATATTAAACCTTTGGACAATCATACAAAAACCATAGTTTGGCATAGAATGATGCTTCAGCACCTCGCAGGTGACTGATATCTCTCTCTCAAAATGCCTCCAGATGGAGATAAGGATAGAATGCTGATTCTGGCAGGGACCTTGAGATAAGGAGCATCTGGGTGGAACTAAATAACTGTTAGCCATTGGTATTTGTAATGGGAAGGAGACTAATTGTTTAATATCAGAGGGGTAGCCGTGTTAGTCTAAATCTGCAAAAGCAGCGAGGAGTCCTGTGGCACCTTATAGACTAACTGAAGTGTAGGAGCATAAGCTTTCGTGGGCAAAGTCCCACTTCGTCAGATGCATGCATGCAAGCTTATGCTCCTACACTTCAGTTAGTCTATAAGGTGCCACAGGACTCCTCGCCGCTAATTGTTTAATGTTATTGTATCTAATGGACAGTATATAAACTGCTTCATAACTGCTTGTATTTGACGATCTGCCTAGCAGCAGCTTCTTCCCTTGCAATATTGCTCGAATAAACTCTCTCTGACTACTTGCTGCTCACAAACACAGAGTGAAGGCCTGTTTTCTTCCACAGTTGCCAGGTGTCCGGTATTCAACCGGACAGTCCTGGTTTTGGGCCTTCTGTTGGGTAAAAAAAATTCAGAAACTACCGGACATGTGCAATGTCAGTCTTTTCTGGCGATCGGCGCTGGGAGCCTCTGGTTGCATCTGATGTAGGAGTGATGCCTCGGGGAGGAGGAGAAGCCCTGTCCATGCTCCTGAGTGCAGTTCAAGCGCGTTGTGGAGCTGTAGCCAGACTCGCTTGTGCTCTGCCAGCCCATGCACTGGAAGGGCAGTGCCCTAGGATCTGCATGTACCTGGGTCAGTCCCGCTCCCCACTGGCCATTCCCCCCCCACTTGGCCAGTCCCGCTCCTCCTAACCCCCTACCAGCCAGCCCTGCTGCTCCAGACACCCACCCCCCCATCTCACCTGGCCAGCCCTGCAGCCCCCAACACCTCCCCATCTCCTCCAACCAGCCCCGTTGCCTCCTCCCCCTCTCCCCCCACCAGCCCTGTTTCCTGCCCCCCCTCTTCCCGGCCAGTCCCGCTCCTCTCCTGGCTGGTCCCTTCATACCCCCCCACCCCTGATCAAGTGTGTCTGGTATTTTCTCTGAAGCTACTGGTAACCCTAGCCAGGCCTGGAGAGCAGCTGATGCACCAGCACTCGGAGTGATGCAGGACATCCACACCACCCTGTAGCGCCACCTGGATGCCAAACTGGAGTGGCGGCAGCAGGCCTGGGGTGACCTCATGTTGGGCTGCGACACCCTCTGTAGCATCCTGTCTTGCACAGGGAATAGGTGCCAGCTGCCACTGCTACCACCTTGCACCCCCATGACTACCCTCCTATATTGATGGCACATCCATCTGACCACCCAGCCATGCCTTTCCTCCCTCACCCGGCCAGGCCTTGGCTTCCTCCCTTCCCCATGGCCATGGCTGATCCCCAAGTCATGACTATGGGACATCCTATGGCCCCTCCTCCTACCACGCCCGGCACTGTTCCAGCTGCACATCATGCCCACCCCAATGGGGTCCCCAGAGCAGACCAACCCCGACTATGACCCTGCCCCTGACGGGGCTCAGCAAGCCAGGCCAGCACTCCTCACCGTTATGATCCCCCCGTCACCGGCCAACCTTCATGTCCGTTAAAAAAAAAGGCATTTGATTTGAAAATCAAGCAGGTGTATTTACTGGGAGGTCGGGGAGGGGAAAGGGGAGGGAGTGAGAGGGGGAATAGAGAGAGAAGGAAGAGTGGAGGCCCTGGGGAGATTTACAATGGTTCCTTCGAGAACATCTCCCTCAGGGCTTTCTGCGTGTGCACCCCCAGCCTGTGGGGACTGTTGTGTCACAGCTGTCAAGGGATGCTCCGAGCCACGGCCCTTGCAGGCTGCCTCTGCCACCCACCCCAGGAGGAAAGACTCCCCATTGTGCTTTACCAGGTTGTGGAGCACACAGCTGGCTCCCACCACATCTGGGATATTCTGCTCCTCAATGTCCATGTGTGTGAGGAGAGGGCAGAACCGCCCTTTCGGACACCCAAAGGCGCTCTCCACCTGCAGGCGAGCTCTGTTCAGGCGACCACTGAAAATGTTCTTGGTGTGATCCAGCTGGGCAGTGTAAGGCACAATAGCCAGGGCATTAGTGGGTGTGCAGCGTCCCCAGCTATGCACACTGGAATACTGTGGTCGAACACCAGAAATTCCCATCAGAGGAAAAAGGCGCCGGGTTCCAACTGGGTACACAGGCTGGAGTTTGGAAACACTCGGGCGTCATGATGCCTGCAAGACCACGCCACATAAATGTCGATGAAATGGCCCCAGTGGTCCACCAGGGACTGCAGGATTATCGAGAAGTAGCCCTTTCCGTTGACACAGCCGCACAATGTTCCGGTGCATGGATGGGCATGGAGTACCATCAATGGCTCATGTGCAGTTGGGGAACCCCAGCTCAGAAAAGCCTCCCATGGTGGCATCTAGGATCTTGAGCTGGATGACTCTGTGCAGCAGCAGGAAGTTGATGGCCTGGACAACCTGTAGAAGGGTTGAAAGAAACACAAAAAACAGAGAATGAGAGCGGGCTTATGTTCTACCACTGGGACGTGGCCACCACCCACTACGGGCCCCTCCACTCTGCAAGAACAGCCACTGTTAGTCCATGACCGCCTCCACCGACCAGGCACTGTGAGGGTGAGAGGACAACAGCAACCTGGGCCAGGCCTTTCCATGCACCAAAAAAGCAAAGGGCAAACACCGCAGGCACTGCTGACTCTTTGATTTGCCAAAGAGGCTAGCAAGCAGGCAGCAGAAACAGAGAAGCAGCTGTCTGGAGGGGATGGGGGCTTTATATGCAGGACGGCGTGCAATAGTGTGGATGCTCTCTTGCGCTATAGCGATGTGCTTTGAGGTGTGGATCTGTTTTTCAGGAAGACGTTTTTGAGGACTAAGCCTAATGCAATGGATGCTGCCTACATTATATCAGATGATTTCAGAACTGCAAAGAGAAAAAGATGCCCTCTTGAAGCCACTGCTAGATGGACTCCAGTGTGCCAGTCAGAAGTGTTTAGGTGAAATATTTGAGAACATGGAGCTGATAGCAGCTGACCTTGATGACAAATGTTAGGACCAAGTGGAACAAGCATGAAACTGGGATGAGAAAAGGGAAGAGACTGTGTCATCTTAGACAAATGAAACTGTAAAGAAACTTGATGGGTATTTGGCCTGTTCAGAAGAGAACATGGATCTGATGCAGCTTTATTCTAAATTATGGAGCTGTGTATCCGGACCAACAGACCTCTGCTGGCATCAGCTCACTGGGGGGTACATCTAGACTACAGGCTTTTGTCAACAGAAACTTTGTCTACAGATACTGTCGACAAAGTTTGTCGACAAAGAGCATCTAGACTACATCCAGTTCTGTCGACAAAGAGTGTCGACATGAGAGTGTAGACGTAAAGGACAGTGTAGATGCAATAACGCCTTCTGAGTAGCCTCGCACTCTCGTCCCTTCGTTACACGGCGACTAGCCCCGCACGCTCGTCCCTTCGTTAACACAGAGACTAACCCCGCACTCTCGTCCCTTCGTTACACGGCGACTAGCCCTGCACGCTCGTCCCTTCGTTAACACAGAGACTAGCCCCGCACGCTCGTCCCTTCGTTAACACAGAGACTAGCCTCGCGCTCTCGTCCCTTCATTAACACAGCGAGTAGCCCCGCACTCTCGTCCCTTCGTTACACGGCGACTAGCTCCGTACTCTCATCCCTTCATTAACACAGCAACTAGCCCCGCACTCTCGTCCCTTCGTTACATGGCGACTACCCCACGCTCTCGTCCCTTTGGTAACACGGCGACTAGCCCCGCGCTCTCGTCCCTTCGGTAACACGGCAACTAACCCCACGGCGAGTAGCCCCGCACACTCGTCCCTTCGTTAAACAGCGACTAGCCCCATACTCTCATCGCTTCGTTACACCGTGACTAACCTTGCACTCTCGTCCCTTCGGTAACATGGCGACTAGCCCCGCACTCTCGTCCCTTCGTTACACCGTGACTAGCCCCGCACTCTTGTCCCTTCGTTACACCGTGACTAGCCCCGCACACTCGTCCCTTCGTTAAACAGCGACTAGCCCCACATTCTCATCGCTTCGTTACACCGTGACTAACCCTGCACTCTCGTCCCTTCAGTAACATGGCGACTAGCCCCGCACTCTCGTCCCTTCGTTACACCGTGACTAGCCCTGCACTCTCGTTCCTTCGGTAACACGGCGACTAGCCCCGCGCTCTCGTCCCTTCGGTAACACGGCAACTAGCCCCACGGCGAGTAGCCCCGCACACTCGTCCCTTCGTTAAACAGCGACTAGCCCCATACTCTCATCGCTTCGTTACACCGTGACTAACCCTGCACTCTCGTCCCTTCGGTAACATGGCGACTAGCCCCGCACTCTCGTCCCTTCGTTACACCGTGACTAGCCCCGCACACTCGTCCCTTCGTTACACCGTGACTAGCCCTGCACTCTCGTTCCTTCGGTAACACGGCGACTAGCCCCGTGCTCTCGTCCCTTTGGTAACACGGCGACTAGCCCCGCGCTCTCGTCCCTTCGTTACACGGCAACTAGCCCCGCGCTCTCGTCCTTTCGTTACACGGCGACTAGCCCCGCACTCTCATCCCTTCGTTACACCGTGACTAGCCCCGCACTCTCACCCCTTCGTTACACCGTGACTAGCCCCGCGCTCTCGTCCCTTCCTTAACAGGGCGAGTAGGCCCGCGCTCTCGTTCCTTCGTTACACGGCGACTAGCCCCGCGCTCTCGTCCCTTCTTTAACACGGCGACTAGCCCCGCGCTCTCGTCCCTTCGTTACACGGCGACTAGCCCCACGCTCTCGTCCCTTCGTTAACATGGCGACTAGCCCCGCACTCTCGTCCCTTCGTTAACACGGCGAGTAGCCCCGCGCTCTCGTCCCTTCGTTAACATGGCGACTAGCCCCGCACTCTCGTCCCTTCGTTAACACGGCGAGTAGCCCCGCACTCTCGTCCCTTCGTTAACACGGCGAGTAGCCCCGCGCTCTCGTCCCTTCGTTAACAGGGCGAGTAGCCCCGCACATGTCCTTCTCGCAGCCGAGAGCGCCTTCACACAGATTTGAAAATCCGAGGCTCGTGAGCGAGGCTGCGGATGCCGTTTAATCAGGCTGCCTCCTAGCAGAGCCACTTCTGTTCGTGGCCCAGCCCAGGGGCGGAGCCGTGCCCCGGAAGTTATAAATGCAGGCGCAGGAGGAGCTGCTGCTGGAGTTGCAGCAGGGCGCTGTCATGACTTTACGGGTAGTCACCGTGGAAGCGGCTCCGCTCTGGAACCAAGGAATAGACGACATCCTGCTCGTGCTCTCAGCCCGCCCGGAGAGGCCCCCATCCAACGCTCTGTGTTTCTGCTCTCTGGCTGCTCCACTTCTGCAGGGGGTGCTGAGTCTCCCACAGCGCACGGAGTGGGAAGAATCTCCCCCTGCCTGCACAGCGCTGCCGGAGGGGCATCCTAGTGGCAGGAAAGCCACCAGCTGTTCCCTTGAATGGCGCCTGGTTCTTTCCGGGCCCCACCTGAGCGGGCAGCTCAGCCCCACATGCCCGCATGCCCACATGCCTCGCCCTGACAGCAGCGCTGTGGAAAAGATGGACGTGGAGGAGATGGGCGAATGGGAAGAGGAGCCGATGGAGGTGGACGAGATGGGAGAAGGGCAGCATGAGGGGCAACACTTAGCAAGCAACGTCCGGGGCCAGGCAGGCAAGGAGCCCGGGTCCACAGCTGCTAAATGCCCAAGGCGGGAATTCCTCTCACTGAGCCAGAGGCTCTGACTTGTCGCTCTTCAGCAGCGAGGCCTCCCCAGGGCATGGAAGAGGCCGCCGAGAGCACGAGGCCCGTCCCCCGGTGAACGCCAGAGTCACCAACAAGCGCTGGCAGCCAATAGGTGCAGAGTGTCCGCCTGAAGAGTCTGCGCCAGGCGACAGAGACAATTTTTCCTATGGAAGCTTTGGCCAGGGACACGGCCTTTTGCTTCCTGTATTGACAGAAGCGGGTCTGCTTCCTCCAGTTCTGCGTTTGCTGCATTTCCCTGCGTGTTCGGGTCCTTCACTCGATGAACATTTGTTGGAAATAAACTGGGACTGTCCATGCACCTTTTGCATCACGCTCTGGGCTCATGGGGGAGGGCAGCTTACGCGCCTTCCAGCTGCCGGCACAGGATGAGCCCTCTCCTCCTCCCCTGCTTGCCCCAGGCTGCTGTGCGCTGTGATAACCCGCTGGGGAGCCACCGGGCCCTGCAGCCAGGTGTGCCTCCGCCAGCCAGTAGAATAGAGAGGGTTTATTACTGCTCCAAGATACTGCGCATCATAGGACAGATGCAGGGATAAGAATATAGGTCGACAGCCCTAGTTCCCTGGGGGGAAGGGGTTTCCTGAACCCCCCGACACTGGATAATTTGTGTCGCCCATGCCTCCCCATCCTCTGACTGCCCCCTCTCCAAGCCACACCCTTCCTTTGCTCAAACCCCTTCCCTGGTCAGGTGAGAACCGGTTGGGCCATGGTCTACCTGACATGAGGGCCCACTGAGCACTGCCCAGCGGGGGTCGCCCTCAGACACAGGCCAGTAGGGGTCACCCACAGCCCAAGCACAGCGACCAGTGCGTGTCCGACTAGTGGACAGCCCCAGCCCCGTTCCATCACAACCTCCCTGGCTCCTTTTGCCCGCCAGGGACCCGCCCCTCTGCTTGCCACCTCCCAACACGGCAGGGCCCCGCTCCCAGAGGTCCTACAACACCGGGCCCATGCGCCCAGTGGGTGGGGCAAGCGCCCTGTCCCAGCCCGTCGCACAAAAAAGCCTTTTCACACCCGTTCGCACAGGGAGAACCCACCAGCAGGTACACGGGTCAGAACAGACACTGGATCTTAGCCCTCCAAAGGCCACAATCACACGAGAGAGCTCAGCGTAACACAGCGACTAGCCCTGCACTCGCAGCCTGTAGTACAGGGAATAGCCCCGCACTCGCCCCTTTGGAAACACAGCAAATAGCCCCATACTCGCCCCTTTCGTAGCACAGGGAATAGCCCCGCGCTCTCGTCCCTTTGGTAACACGGCAACTAGCGCCACGGTGAGTAGCCCCGCACACTCGTCCCTTCGTTAAACAGTGACTAGCCCCGCACTCTCGTCCCTTCAGTAACACGGCGACTAGCCCCGCACTCTTGACCCTTCGGTAACACGGCGACTAGCCCCGCACTCTCGTCCCTTCGTTACGCGGCGACCAGCCTCGCACTCTCATCCCTCCGTTACGCGGCGTCTAGCCTCGCACTCTCATTCCTTCATTACATGGCGACTAGCCTCGCACTCTCGTTCCTTCGTTACACCGTGACTAGCCCCGCACTCTCGTTCCTTCGTTACACCGTGACTAGCCCCGCACTCTCGTTCCTTCGTTACACCGTGACTAGCCCCGCGCTCTCGTCCCTTCGTTAACACGGCGACTAGCCCTGCACTCTCGTTCCTTCGTTACACCGTGACTAGCCCCGCACTCTCGTCCCTTCGTTACACCGTGACTAGCCCCGCACTCTCGTTCCTTCGTTACACCGTAACTAGCCCCGCACTCTCGTTCCTTCGTTACACCGTGACTAGCCCCGCGCTCTCGTCCCTTCGTTAACACGGCGACTAGCCCTGCGCTCTCGTCCCTTCGTTACACCGTGACTAGCCCCGTGCTCTTGTTCCTTCGTTACACCGTGACTAGCCCCGCGCTCTCATCCCTTCGTTAACACGGCGACTAGCCCTGCACTCTCCTCCCTTCGTTACACGGCAACTAGCCCCTCACTCTCGTACCTTCGTTACACCGTGACTAGCCCTGCGCTCTCGCCCCTTCGGTAACACGGCGACTAGCCCCGCACTCTCGTCCCTTCGTTACACCGGGACTAGCCTCGCACTCTCATCGCTTCGTTACACCGTGACTAGCCCCGCGCTCTCGTCCCTTCATTACACTGTGACTAGCCCCACGCTCTTGTCCCTTCGTTACACCGTGACTAGCCCCGCGCTCTCATCCCTTCGTTACACTGTGACTAGCCCCGCACTCTCATCCCTTCGTTACACCGTGACTAGCCTCGCACTCTCGTCGCTTCGTTACACCGTGACTAGCCTCGCACTCTCGTCGCGTCGTTACACCGTGACTAGCCCCGCGCTCTCATCCCTTCGTTACACGGTGACTAGCCCCGCGCTCGCCCCTCTCGCAGCCGAGTGCGCATTCGCACACGTTTGATGGTCCGAGGTTCCCGGGCGAGGCTGCGGGGGCCGGTGAGTCCGGGCACCCTTTTGGGGCGGGCGCGTCATCTCCCAGCAGAGCCGGTTCTGTGCGCCTGCCCCGCCCCTCCAAATGGAGTTGTGTGAGCGCCTCAGCCCTGGGCCAGGCTCCAGCCCTGTCGCAGGGGGGCGGGGCGCGCATTTTGCTTTTGGCCCCCGGCGCAGGAGAATCTCGCTACTCCCCTGCTCCCGGAGGCGGTGCCGAGGACGGACACACGAGGGGGGGGCGCAGCGCAGCCGGGGGACGTGGCGCGCTCTGGTTCGCAGCGTGGGAGCGGGCGAGGCAGGGGGCGAGTCCACGGAGACGGAGCCGGGGCCGGAGACACGGAGCGGCCGGGGCGCAGCTGAGTCCGGACCCGCATTGGTGCGCCCCGAGCGGACGCGCCTTCTGCGGGACTGTAACTGCGCGGATCGTGGAAACGGCTCCCCCCCCCCCTTTTTTTGGTGTAGAATTTTTTAATCTTTTTAAAAGTTTTTTTCTTGTACGTTGTATTCTTCGCATTTTTAATTGTTAATTTTTTACTTTTCTAATTTTTCTTTGTTACTTTCTGCTTTTTCAGTTGTTCAGTTTTATTTCCCCCCTTTATTTACATTTCAACGTCTACTCTTCTACTGTGTATTTTTAGAATATCACTTTTTTCTTATTACCTTTACTTTTGCATGTTAATGTTTCTCTAGATACTTTTTTCTAATTTTCTTGTTTAGAATGTTTAATTTCATTTATGACATTTTGCTACATTTTACTTTTTATTCTTTAACTTTCTCACTTTTTTACTTTTCTTTTTAGTTTTTTATCTTTTAGATTTTTAGCATTTAGATTTTAATTTCATACTTCTTTTTTACTTTTCATTTTCGTTTTTTCTATTTTATTTTTTCCCTTCATAGATTCATTTATAACTGTTTACTTTTTCCTTTTTTTAATTTTTTGCTTCATTCTTTACTATTTTCCTCTTTTCCTTTTTTTCCTTTTCTACTTTTGCGTTTAGGACCGGGTTTTCCTGCTCCATTTGCAGGTCAGGGAATGAGGCGGCGCTGGACAGCACAGTGGAAACTAGAAACAAAAGAAAACAAAACCAGACAATATTCCTCTCCCTCCCCGTAACACAGTGACTAGCCCCGCACGTAGTTTCGGTCACAGACCAGATCATAGCTTTCGGTAACCGTGACTGTTTTTTTAAAGGATTTGAAACTATAGACAGAGGAATACTTCTTTTTAGGGTCAAACAAATATTTTTTTATTTTTTCTATTTCTATTTATTTTTCTATTTACTTCATAATTAATTTTCTATTTAAATCAATTCACTATTTTTGATTCTTTTAAGACAATATAATATACAAAGAAAAAGTAGAAAAACAGTACAGATAAAAAAAACAAGAAATAATAACTTCTACAGATATACCCTCCTGATTTACTTTTAAACAATTTATGGAGTTAACAAATATATAATACTCACGTTAAGAAAGATAGAAGCATTGCTTAGATTCAAGAGATATTCTTTTCTTTATGTTTTTCTTTTCTTTTGATTTTTCGTTGCAACTTACGACTGGTGTTCGTTCCCCTTTCGGAGCTTATGTGCGTCAGCGAGATTTAGCGCCGGGGAAGGAGCCCTGGTTGATCAGACCTAGCTTTTTGGATTCGCAACCCGTCCACTCTTGGTCTGTTTCAGCCAACCTTATATACCCTGTTTCAGTATTTTGGTACTTCTCCACTCACCTGACAATTGCTGATGTTAGATTTTTGTTGTCTCATTCTGCCCTTACAAAAACTTTCGTCTGCTCCATTTGGGGTAATCGGCACTTTGTTGCATACTGCTGTCTGAATTACTTACTTCCTTAAAAGCGGGGTTATTTTTGGTCATCCAATCAAATTTTGTTTTTATTTTTATCTCCTGTATCTCACAATGCTGCCTTTCCTTTACACTTACAATTAAACTGGTGCTCATTTGACATATTCTGGGTAGGCTTCAATACCTTTCTTTCACAATAGCGACTAGCAGCGCACCACGAACATCAGGCGCTTTGTAAAGCCAGAGTGCCCTGGGCGAGCCTGTGCAGTGACGGAAAGTGAAACTCTCCGTTTTTGCGACCGTTGCGGTTTCTGTCATGCATACATGGAATTCAGTGAAACAAAATACAGGACTATGTAGCACTTTAAAGACTAACAAGATGGTTTATTAGATGATGAGCTTTCGTGGGCCAGATCCACTTCCTCAGATCAAATAGGAAGTGGGTCTGGCCCACGAAAGCTCATCATCTAATAAACCTGGGTATTGTGGTCCAAAACACTCACAATTTGCTCCCTCCTTGACAATGACTCAGGGGATAACGGACTCAGGGGATGCTGGTGTTTTGCCTTGGGACGGGGCCTTTTGCTCCTGGTTCATGGGTTGCAAATCATGAGGCTCAGTTCAGGTGCGCATGATCAGTGCACCCAAAGTCACAAATTTGGAGAAGTTCGTGTTTCTGTCGAACTCAATGAACGTTTCTTGGAAAGAAGATAGGTGCCTCCGCCCCAGGCTGACCATCCTCCATCTTCGACAGCGGGATAGTGCATGCGCCCCCCTCCAAAGTCGTGTGTGTGCGGAAGACATAGTAGAAGCTCCTCCAGGGTCAGGCTCAGCAGTGGGCCAGGTTGGGGGCACTGTCACCAGGGGCGGGGCACTGTCACCAGGGGCGGGGCACAAATTTTGCTTTTGCCCCCCGTGCATAACAACCTCGCTATGCCTCTGGTCCAAGAAAGCCATGCCTGGGATGGACACACCTGGGCGGGGCCGAGCCAGGGAGACGTGGAGCGGTCTGGCTCACAGAGGGTTGCAGCGTGAGAGGGGGTGAGACATTTGACAAGAGTCCAAGAAGTTTGCAAGGGAGGGATGGAGCTGGAGAGACTCGGAGCGGTCCGGTTAGCAGAGGATTGCGTCGTGGGAGGGGTAAGACTGTGAGAGAGTGGTTGCGCTGGGCACTCTGCTTGGGCATTCACCATTTGCTATGCTTGGGCTATAGGTGACCCCTACTGGCCTGTGTCTGTGAGCACTGCCCAGCGGGGGTCGCCCTGAAGTCTCTCATGTCACCTAGACCATGGCCCAACCGGTTCTCACCTGACCAGGGAAGGGGTTTGAACAAATGAAGGGTGTGGCTTGGAGAAGGGGCATCTTATCTGGGAAAACATGAAGAGAAGGGACCGAGTCAAGTGCTGGGGGTTCCGGGGCCCATGTCCCGTTGCCCCAAGGGGTCTGAGGCTTCCTGGCCCTGACTCCTATATCCACATCGCACCTGTGCTGTGCTGTATCCTGGAAAAGCAATAAACCCTCTACTCTGCTGGCTGGTGGAGTCTCATCCTACTGCAGACGGGGTGCAGGGTTGGGGAGTACCCGACACGCCGTCACACTCAGAAGCAGTGCAAAGCTGAGGAACAGGGAAGTAACTGCTGGAAAGGTGCCTGGGTGTGAATGTGGAGTGTTGTTGGGTATGGATGGGAAAAGCATGAAACAGGTTTTTTGCAGGTAGAGAGGGACTGTTAGGGAGCATCCCCCATCCAGACCGTAGCTAAGCCTCAGCCTCTCCCATTCATCAGGTACATCTGCCCCAGCCCCATGTGTCCCTGCACTCCCCATGGCAATGTTGACACAGCAGCATCCAAAGTAACATAGCCCATGTCTACACTATAAGCAGTTATTGCAACATTGAAATAATGTCGAGCTGGAGGACTGCTTACTCCAACTCCTGTAACCCTCCGTTGATAAGTCGGAGGAAGAGTGCTCTATTTTTGACTTCCTGATGCTCAGACAGTTCCAAAAGCCGAAATAATCTATTTCGATTTAAGCTACACAATTGTCGTAGCTCAAGTTGTGTAGCTTATTTCGGCTTTAGCCCTGCTGTGTAGACGTGCCCCATGTGTCCTTGCTCCTTCTGTCCACATGTTTCCCATCTCAGATACCCATTTCCCCCACTCCATGTGGTTCTGTACACCCTCCCCTTCTGACTACGCTTATCTGTGCCCTCACCCAGTCACTCCTCCGTCCCTATGTAATACTGCACCCCGCCCCCGGCCCTGCGCCGCCCACCCATTCAACCCCTGCTCTAGTCTTCCCTCCTCCACTAGCCTTTATGCATCCATGTAACTCCAGCAGCCTCACTCTGTCTGTCTCCCCATCACCCCTGTCTCCTAGCCTGGCCTGACAGGCGCTGTGAACAAGACTCGACAGGCTTTTTCTCTTCCCTTGCTGGTCAGGTGCTGCTGGTCTATTGCCACACGGCTTCTGGTGGTGGACAAAAGGTGGAACTGCAGAAGTTATTTTCTGCTGGGAAGTGCTGCTGTTCTTGTGTCACCTCACTCCGGTGCTCCAAAAGTGGAACGGCAGCAACATTTCAGCAAAAGCATTTGTTCTGCCCAAAAAACCTTTAAAATATGCACAGCTCATTAATTACGTTCATGTGCAGTAGCTCAGAATTTCCCCAGGGGTCATACGAGTTAGTAAAAGAGCAATTCTGTTTGTTAGACTCAGAGCAAAGCATTTGTGTATTTAATATGTCACAGCTACTATGAGCTTCCAGAGAGAGTTAAACTGTAGGGCTACGTCTAGACTACAAGCCTCTTTCGAAAGAGAGTGTCTAGATTGCAACCACTTCTTTCGAAAAAGAGAGCCGCTTTTTTGAAAGACAGCACTCAGGCAATGTAAATGCTTTCTTTCGAAAAAGCCCTGTTTGCAATCAAGAAAGCCTTTTTTCAAAAGATCACTTGAAAAAAAGTGTTCTTCCTCATAAAATGAGGTTTTCCCTGGTCAGAAAAACTGCTGCATTCTTTTGAATTAATTTCAAAAGAACTTGGCTGCAGTCTAGACGCAGGTGAAGTTTTTTCAAAAAAGGCCACTTTTTTCTAAAAAAATCCTGTAGTGTAGACACTGAAGTGGGTGTCAGATTAGGTCTGTGCCCTGACAACATGTCTTGGGACCCCCAAGATCGGTGCAGTGGCTGAACTTTGTTCAGGATCAAGAGGCTCAAATACTTAGGGTATGTCTACACTAGCCCCCTACTTCGATCTAGGGACGCTAATGAGGGCGACTGAAATTGTAAATGAAGCACGGGATTTAAATATCCCACGCTTCATTAGCATGTTCCGGGCCGGTCGCCATTTTAGAAATTGACTAGCCCGAAGCATGCCCGTGTCTACACACTGCAGCAAAACGGGATTCCAAATAAAAGCCCTAAATCTAATTAGCTGTTATTCCTCCTGGAATGAGGTTTAATAGCTAATTTGATTTAGGGTTTTAATTCGGAATCCCGTTTTACTGCCACATGTAGACGCGGGCATACTTTGGGATAGTCAATTTCTAAAATGGCAACTGGACAGGAACATGCTTTCTCTCTCTCTCTCTCTCTCTCCAGGACGTCAGAAGCACCCTGAGCAGGTAGGTCGCTCTCACCCCCTCACACCTCACAGCGCTGGGGAAACACTGGGCAGTGAAGTTGTCGCTGTCTCTCCCCAGGGCTCCACAGCAGAACGTGCGGGAAGGTCACATTTGGGATTCAAATCTCTGACCCATTTAACCCTGAGGCCCTCGCCCTTTTAGAGACGACTCTGCAGTTACCCAGGGAAAGGCGCAGACTGGCCTGTGGTATATTCTACCCATGTCACGTTCCTGGGGACTGGCTGCCCCAGGACTGAGGGGTGGGACATGGGCCTGTCCCTGCTGGGCGCTGGGCACCATTCAGCACAGGGCAGCAGGGATCCAGGGTCTTTCCCGCCCAAGGGCTGTTTGGAGACCTTTGTGTGTTGTGCTTAAAAGAAGTACTCGGGATCTTTTTCAGGGGGATAAGGCACCACACCACATTTACTGAACTTACATAGATCAATCAACACTTTATCATATGCATATGATATGTTACACTCACACACTCACACACACAGACACAACCACACTCCATCTTGTTGTTACCAATAGTTGCTCCCCCTAACTGCACTAGCCAGGTGAGTTAGATGGGGGAGGGGTGGAGCCAGGCTTCTGCCTATCCGGATCAATGCTCCTATGTTGACAAGACGAAAATCCGGGGTCCCCCTGCAAGATGCCTCCTATTTATCCCACTCATGGATCCAGTTAGTCATCACCTCACCTTAATAATACTTCTAAGAAAGTTCTTCCAAGGGCAGGCACTTGCTTCTGGACTCCCAAGGAGTCTGTATGTCCAGTCTTCTTAATGAGCTCACTGCACAGGTATTGTCTTGGGTCTGGCTCCCAGCCCATCTCCACCTTTGCAACTGCTGCTGGAGGTGCTCCCCTTTCATTCTCCATTCACACCTCATTCATTTCAACAGGGCAATCAAGGAAAGGGGAGAGTTCAAAAGACATTTTTTTCTTTACCTTATACAAAGTTTCTTAATACCAGGGATTCTATAAGAAGGCCTACAAGATCTATATATATATAAAGGAAAGTTTCTCTTAATACAAAGTTATATGAGAAATGTTACAGAGATTCTATAAGAACACTTAAAGATATGTCTAAAAGGATAAGATCTTAATACAAAGTTATATGAGAATGATAATATTACAGGGATTTATCCACATGGGTGGGATGAGCTGGGGAGAGGGGAGCTGGTCTGTCGATCTAGTTCAGTGGTCATCAATCTTTTGAAGCATGAGATTACTTTTTTAATTTAAGTGCCATCCAAGATCTACCTCAAACCCAAATAAATTTGCCCCATCTCCTTTATACCCCTTCTCCAAGACCCCACCCTTGCTCACTCCATCCTCCCTCCCTCCCTCCCCCATCCTCCCTCCCTTTCACCAGGCTGGGGCAGAGGGTTGGGGGGCAGGCTCTGGTCTTGGATTAAGGGATTTGGAGTGTGAGAGGGGCTCTGAGCTGAGCTTGGGGCAGACGGTTGGGATGTAGGCGGGGGGTCTAGGTGCAAGCTCTGGGAAGGTGTTTGGATGCAGGGGTGCTTGGGGCGGGAGTCTGGGATGCAAGAGGGGTTCATGACTGGGGTAGGGTTTCAGGATGTGGGCTCCAACTGGGCACTACTCACCTCAGGAGGCTGCTGGGGGGTGGTGCAGTGAGGCTAGGGCAGGCTCCATGTCCTGGCCCTGCACCACTCCCCACAGCAGCCAGCAAACTCCATCCCAAGTACTGTTGTGCCCCCTCTCTGCTCTGTGGAGATAGGATACAGAGAGCAGGTATCTTGACATCAGCACCCCCTCTTCTCCCTGCCCTGCCCTGCCCTGCCCTGCCCAGAAAGCAGGAGGCTTCTAGGGGTGGGGAAGGCAGCTCCAAGGCAAAGATAAGGAGACGCAAGGCAGGGGGGGAGGGGCAGCTAAAATGCCAGCACTTGACAGCCTCTTGGCCAAACCAGTCAGGATCACCTGTCAGAGGCTCCAAGATCTACTGCTTGGTGACCACTGGTCTAGTTCTTCCTGGGCAGATTCCTACAGCCCTTCCCCTGGGAACCTCCCGTCCCTCCGCGCCTGGAGGCCCAGGAGGGAGTTGGCTGTGGAGACTCAAATACCCACTAACCAGAACTTAAGAACTGAGTCACTCAAGGCAGGATCACAGTGGGTCCCAACCTGTGGGCCACAGACCCCTGTAGGGTTGTCAGGTGTCGGGTATTGGCCCGGACAGTCCAGTTGCAGCCTCTGTCCGGTAAAATGTCTGGTATTTTCTATTTCTCTCGGTTGGAAGGCCACTTGGGACATTTCCCCCCCATGTCAGGTGGGGATGTGGAGAGCAGGGAGCCTGGGGATTTAAAGGTGCAGTGACTTTTTTTGTGCGCTTTTTTTTCTTAACCAAATTTTTTCCTGCCATGTGAGGGGGAGGTGTTTTTTGTGAAAGTGTCTGGCAACCCTAGACTCTTGATGGTCCGTGAAGGTACTGCAGGGGATCTGTGGAAAGTCCAAAAGTAAGGATTGAGCCCATGGCGGTGGACATTGAAATGCTGAGGGAGATTAGAGAGGCTACCAAAATAGAGAACTCTGTAATAATGGGGGATTTTAATTATCCCCATATTGACTGGATACATGTCACCTCAGGAAGAGAAGCAGAGAAAATTTCTCAATGGCTTAAATGACTGCTTCTTGGAGCACCTGGTACAGGAACCCACAAGGGGAGAGGCAATTCTCGATTTAGTCCTTAGTAGAGCACAGGATCAGGTCCAGGAAATAACCATTACAGGACCGCTTGGGAATAGTGACCATAATATAATAACATTTAACATTCCTGTGGTGGGAAGAACACCTCAGCAGTCCAGAACTCTGGCATTTAATTGCAAAAAGGGGAATTACACAACATTGAGGAGGTTAGTTAAACAGAAATTAAAAGGCACAGTGACTAGAGGCAAATCCCTGCAAGCTGCATGGAAACTTTTTAAAGACACCATAATAGAGGCCCAACTTAAAGGTATACCCCAAATTAGAAAACATAGCAAGAGACCTAAAAAGAGTCACCGTGGCTTAACCACCATGTAAAAGAAGCAGTGAGGGACAAAAAGGCATCT